>NC_138767.1:41480792-42693292 GCF_965113315.1 Podarcis vaucheri
TAATCCTGGCCTGTGTTCTAGCCAATGTTAGTCCTATTCAGAGTAGACCTATTGAAATTAATGGACCTAACTTAGTCACACCTCATCATTTCAGTGGGCCTACTCTGAGACTAATCTTGGATGCAACCCAGAACATCTTATTTTTATTATATTATTAATGCCCATGTCTTTAAAAAGAGAGAAGTACATAATTAATTCCCCCACTGATATAGTTGGATTGGGTCCTGCTGGAATTTGAATTTTATTGCAGGCCAGAAAAACCTAAAGAGCTAGAAATGGAACCAAGGCAAAAAGGTGCTTTAATATCATTCACCCAGTAAAGTGGCTGTTCTGTAGACAAAAATGTATTGCTGAACTAAATATTGTTGGCAGGTTTTCTTTCCGCCTGACCTCAGTGCTTTAATTTTCAACTCTGAATCTGCACATGGTCTTATTATGCTTTTGCATATACTGTTGCAACATGTACAGTGTAGGACAAGGGCTTGTTAACCATAAGCATCTCTCTGGTTGGCAGGCAGCCTGCAGCAGCGCTTCTAACAGATGTTTCTGCTTTATAGATCAATACAAGAGGAGCTCTTGCCTTGTCCAGGATGGAAACAAATGCCAGCACAGCGTTCCAGTGACAACTATTATGACACACGGAGGTTAATCAGAGATGCCACGCTTTATGGTCACCGCTACCAATGAAAAAATAAAGTGATATTAAAAGAGACATGTTTTAATGATCCATCTAGAGTTGATTTGACTCTGGGAAGACCCCTGTCTTTTTGAAAGAGAAGTGGGAAACCTTTTTTCTTTTTCTTTTTTGGCTTGGGGACTACCTTCTTTTGTGGGCCACATACCAGTGATGGGTGAAGCAAAAAGGGAGCACACTGGAGGCTTCGCGTTGCTTTCGCTTGGTGCGCACCAACCCTTCTCGCTCTCCAGGCTCCAGGGATAGCCGCCTGAAGCCTTCAGAGCGCAGCGCAAGTTCCCGCTGTGCTCCAGAGGCTTCAGGTTCCTTTCGCTGAAGCCAGGAGAGTCTTGCTCTCCCGGCTTCAGCAAAAGGAACCCGAAGCCTGCAGAGCGCAGCGGGAACTTGCACTGCGCTCCGAAGGCAGCAGGTTGGGGAGCAGCGGAAAAGCTGCACATAGCCTTCCCGCTGCTCTCCAGTGCTGGCGGTGAGGGAAGCTCGGCTTTCCCCACCGCCAGCCCCACAAGCGAAAGGAACCCGAGGCTATCTGGAGGCTATCTCAAGGCTTCGGGTTCCTTTCGCTGAAGGGTAGATGCCCCTTCAGCTAAGGTGCAGCGCCCCTTCAGCTAAGCGGGAGGAGAAATGGAAGGGGCTCCGTTTCTCCTGTCGCTTCACTGAAGGGGCGCTGCGCAGAGAGGGGGAGATATTTTTGTTCTTGTTCTCCACCTCTAAAACAAGGTGCGTCCTACGGTCCAGTGCATCCTATAGAGTGAAAAATACGGCATTTGGATCAGCCACTCACAAACACTAATCAGCGAACCTTTCCAAATGAAAGGTGTTGGTAGAAAAGGGCAGAACATTAATTATTATTTTCATTTCTACTTACTGAGGAAAGACCCCACCAGACACAATAAATCCACTTACCATAACCACCAAAGAGCAGAGCGAAGAAGTTTCAAACAGCAAACATCACACCTTTGCTGAGCCCCTATGTGCAGAAGGAACGGCCACAGCAAACTGACAGAGCATCTGATTGGAAAAAGAGATCCCAGGTTCATCCTTGGCATTTCCATATAGGGCTGAGAAAGTCTCCTGTCTTGGACTGCAGACATCCACTGCCTGTCAGCATAGGGAGTGGTGAGTTAGATGAACCCATGATCTGACTTGATAGCCAACATGACGAAGATTCCTCTGACCCCTGTTTTAAATCCATTGGTTTTTCTTCTTCTGTATTAGCATTTAGTATCCGCTTTCTAGGCTGCATGCAGCCCCCTAAAAATGAAAGGCAGAAGAATGACTGACATTGGTGACATGGCTGACAAAAGAAGAAAACAGATGATGCATTTTCACAGCTTCCAAAAATGTTCAGAGAGAGAATTCAATGAATTCTGGGTAAATATCCACCTTCCAGTCTTCATTAGGAAGAATGCTTAGGCCAACTAACTGTACAGAAGTGGTACTCCAGATGGCTGTAACCTCAGAAATTATCCACACTATTAAATGCTCTCAGTCTCTCTATGCTCCAAACTGGTGAATAATAACAACAATAATAATAATTTATTATTTATACCCCGCCCATCTGGCTGAGTTTCCCCAGCCACTCTGGGTGGCTTCCAATCAAGTGTTAAGAACAATACAGCATTAAATATTAAAAACTTCCCTAAACAGGGCTGCCTTCAGATGTCTTTTAAAGAGAAGATAGCTGCTTATTTCCTTCGCATCTGAAGGGAGGGTGTTCCACAGGGCGGGCGCCACTACCGAGAAGGCCCTCTGCCTGGTTCCCTGTAACCTCACTTCTTGCAACGAGGGAAGCCCCAGAAGGCCCTCGGTGCTCCATCCCTGTTCCTGAGATTCACAGTGATCTCTGAACAAATACAGAAATGCAGGCCATTCAATGTTGGAAGCTGCCCAGAGTGGCTAGGGAAACCCAACCAGATGGGCAGGGTACAAATAAAAAATTCGTAGTAGTAGTAGTATTACTATATATCCACTTTGCCACAATCTCCTAGGTGGGTGTGGCAAGGGTGCCTGTCTTTCACCAGGTCCTTTCCTGAACTGGTTCTACTATATTGTTCCCCAGAAGAGACACAGGAAGCTGCTGTCTAGACAGGGGATCAGGGGCATAGTTTGGTTGACCTGGCTCAGCTTAGGTTGAGGAGCCATTGCTCAATAATGTTCCAATGCAGACTTTGCTTGCATAAGGTCCCAAGAAGAGTGCGTCACTATCTCTTGCTAAAGATGCCAGGGTGGAGATGCCACAGATACTTAAAGAGAGAGAGACAGTATACAAGTGGTTATATGCAAATGCTAGAAGCCTCCAAGCCAAGACAGGTGAACTGGAGTACTGGCTTTAGAAGATGGCATTGATATAGTGGGCATAAAAGAAACCCAGTGTAATGGAGAGAGCCAGTGGTACATGGTTTCTCTGGATAGAAATACTAGTGCCCGTACACCATTCATATCCCCCCACAACAGAACAGCTGGCATGTTGCTTGATAGCACCCTCACTCTAGGCATTTCAAGACTGTCACTATTTGGGGGAAAGATTCTGTCCCATACCAGCAAATTCACAACCATAGTTGATGGAGAGGTCTTGCACAACAAGCTTGCACTAGGCTAAAATATCAGACTTTTTGTGATAAGGAAAACGAAGGAGAGTGCACTGGAAAGAAACACTATCTAAACTCCCTGCAAACAGATCAGAAAGGATGCTCAACAGTACATCTGGATGCAACCACTGACTCAACACCACAGTGTAGTCAAGAGTGCTTCAGACTTCCACCTGGAAACAGGGGGAGAGATTCCTACCTCACTTCTTCACTCTTTTATTGATCCTGCAGCACCTTAGCTTTCTATTAAGGAGCTTTCAAAAGAACGTAAGAATTTTGGCCTTCATCTCCAGTTCTGGTGTTAATGGGGATAATTTAAAGTTCACACCCATTTCCCAAAAGGGTTCTCTCCCTTTTTTTTTAACCTTTAAAGTGTAATATGAAGTTTAAAATTATTTATTTTGATTGGAAGTATTTGGAAACTTTCCTCTCCATTGCTTTTTAAAAGGTGTCATTGTTTTATTAATGTTGATTAATAAAATTCCAAAAGCATTAGCAAAATTGAGTAAACTCCAACCTTTTTATGAGTGTGTGTCTCTGTGCGTGTGTGTGTGAAAATGAATGTAATAAAAAGATCCCAGCAGCTCTGTTAAACTGTATGCTTAGCAGTCTCCTTTGTGATCGTTCTACCAGATGTTTTATAATGCTAGACACAAGACCATTTGCTTTCCCCCCCTCTCTCTCTCAGGAGGCAAGAAAGAAGCCTTGGCTCTGACTCAGAAGCCTACAGATTGAGACCCTGTAGCTCAGGAACACTGTAGCCTTCCCTTCAGTTGCAGAGAAATCTGGATTATTCACAGACAATCACTTCCCTGTCTTCTCTGTTGAAAAAATAATTAATACTTTTTCAGACTGATCATCTGCATGCTTATTGTTGGAAGCAAGTCTCACATTATTTACTGTAGCCTACTTCCAACTAATTGTGCATTGGACGGCAGCTTTAGAGAGGTATTAAGGAGCCTACCGAATACATTTATCTTCCCTAAAATGCTGGTCCAAGCACTGTTCAAATGGGATAGTTGTCCCAAATACCTCTTCTGAAAGAGTTTTCTGTCATCTTAATATTCCAGTCATAGCATGAACTTCACCCTTGTCAGACAGACCAAACTACACAAAAGCAAGTCTTGTGATAAAACTATTTGTGGACTGTGACATTTAAGACTAGGGCATCTTAACCAGTTCTAGTCTTAGGATGCAAGCTGAAAAGTATGAACAGGATAAAAAAAGAGGATGTAGATCTTGGGGAAGAGGGAGAAACTGAACAGGACAGAGCTGGTTCACTCTCTGCACTTAAAGCTGGTTAATGCTTGCAATGAAAGAGGAGAAAAAAGACCACTTCGAAGAGTGGTCAGAAATATTTTCTCACCCGCCCCTTGGGCCTTAATGCAAATCAGAATCGCATGGAATTTAAATATGGGAAGGTAACCTACAGAGCTGAAAGGCACCTGTTCAAGAAGTTAGCATTTTGTTTTTAAATCATTGTCAGCTGGGGAAAAGGTTCCAGTTAATTTAGGAATACTTACTTTCACTATTCTTTCCAGGAACTGAAAACAAGCAAACTTTTAATAAACCAATCTAAATGTTTAGGTGTATGGAGAGAGACTCCTGTTTTACTGTTTTAGAAATATTTTATAGTTCCATGAAATTCTGGAAAGACTTATAAACCTAGCAGTGTTTGGGATGCAGACTGTTCAGAATAAACAAATAGCCTCTTAGATGCCACTGGAGATTCATTATAAACTTACCTAACCTATATTTTATATAACACAAAAGCCAAGATGATTACCACATGACTACAGCCATCTCTTACTGTGAAGAGCTGGTTATAGAGTTGCCTTGATTTAGAACAAGAGGGTGATACATTTAAACACTGGGGAAGAGCTGTCTCTATTATCGTGTTTGCACTTATTAAAGCCCTTCCTTGTCCAACAAGCCTTTTAAGAGGAGATTTTTTAAAAAATCCCAATCTGTATTAGACTTGAAATTATTTTAATAGGTGTTTTTACTGTTGATGTTTTCATTGTTAATTGCTTTGGGGGGTTAATGGGAAACAATTCACAAAGGAAATAAATAGACTGGCATCAAAATAATTGACAAACAATATGGTTAGTAGTACATCAAGAGATTTGGAGACCATATTTAAGACTCTCTGGGTAGAAATCTGGCTTTTAAAGAACCTGCACAGCTTTGGAACTTTTATACCGATGTAAAATTGTTTAACATGTTCAGTGAGCTAAGATCAGCAGGGGAAGTAGGTTTGTTTCAACCTTTCTGGAAAACGAGGGCAGAGTAATTTAGAAAAACAGCACCATTTTTTATGATTGCATTTTCCCCCCTGGATTGTGTAGCCCACAGCACAGATGGCTCAATACAGATGGCCATTCCGCCGTGGTTCACATGGCATAGATCCATTGAAATCAATGGTCTTGATTTTAATAGAACTGCATCACCAATTTGCATCAGCAGACAGCCATGTCAGTTTTATGTATTGCCAAGTCCTGGGGAGACATTCCAGGAATAGCCCCACACTGTTATGTTCTGGAAAAGCCTAGCGGCATAAATGAAGAATTCAAATTCTTTCTTTGTTAGATTGTATTCATAGAACCAAGAAGAACTCAGACACCTATTAGCAGGGTGCATGATGTATAAGCAGAAGAATGTAGCCAAACAAAGTTGCACACAGCAGAAGAGTTTGAAATAAACCAAAAGGGGGAAATTAGTTTTGTAACGTGGTTCATTAGAAGTAATAATGAGAAAATTTAAAATGAGATTATGGTCTCAGTAAAAGTAGAGATTTGGAAAGCTGGGCATCTGTAGAAGAGGGAGATACCAGTAAGTGAATATGCTGTTTTATGGCTCGTGTGAATGTGACCATGTGAATAAGATACATTTAAAATATATGCAGATTCATGATTGCTCACAAGCTATCTATGAATGGAAGTACCCTCCCTACCAGGTAAAAATTTTTTAGCTGCCTTTGTCATGGGAGCCACTTTCCCATATCCAGTATGATTCAACAGAGTGATGAAATTAATGGGACCATCTTGCAAATTGCTCCTGATCCTGCTAAGCTGGCTCTTAAGGAAAAACTAATTAAATGCTTGAATATTTCTGAAAGAGAAAGGCAGACATGTTGGTGGTCTTCTCTTCATACACAACATTTTAAACCTCTATGACCCATTCCAGGTATTTGTGACCTGTGTAGGGGTTCATCATCCTAGCTTCTGTCCAAATAACTGCAAATGAGAGAGAGAGATTAGAATGAGCGCTGGATACATCAGTTGCAGACCTGTAGATTATGTGCTGCTGTGAGCTCTTTTCCAGGTACCACTTGAAATGCTGCAGAGAAATGGAGAAAAGCCATTTGCCAGCAGATGGTCATGATTCGGGAAAGAAGCAGCATGCATGCCTCTGAAAAGCAGCTTCAGTGCACTCATTCTTAATCTTGCTTACTTGAGAATTCATGTCATAGTTTTTGATGGGGTCCAGTTCCAATTAAATGTGTGTAGTGTTGTAGCTGGACCATAAAGAAGGCTGATCGCCAAAGAATTGATGCTTTTGAATTATGGTGCTGGAGGAGACTCTCGAGAGTCCCATGGACTGCAAGAAGATCAAACCTATCCATTCTTAAGGAAATCAGCCCTGAGTGCTCACTGGAAGGACAGATCCTGAAGCTGAGACTCCTATACTTTGGCCACCTCATGAGAAGAGAAGACTCCCTGGAAAAGACCCTGATGTTGGGAAAGATGGAGGGCACAAGGAGAAGGGGACGACAGAGGACGAGATGGTTGGACAATGTTCTCGAAGCTACCAACATAAGTCTGACCAAACTGCGGGAGGCAGTGGAAGACAGGAGTGCCTGGCGTTCTCTGGTCCATGGGGTCACGAAGAGTTGGGCACGACTAAACGACTAAACAACAAAGTGTTGTAGCCTGAGTGCCTAATGCAGCCAAAATTAAAAAATGATACTTATTTCACCAAGAAATCAGTGGGACTTAGAAATATTTGTGTGCCCTACATTACTGCCGCTCACCCCTCAGAAGGAAACTGTCCCCAAAGAGCTGGGTGGCAAACATTTGGGGCCCCAACAATAATGCTTGAGGGCCACAGAGTACCCACTAAGGCTGTGGATGCTTCCTGGAACTTCCTACTTTCCAGGGAAAGGAGAGTATGAATCAATATCAAAGCCATATGTAATGCTTTAATGATGGCCAACAAGCAGAATATTATGAACTCCTCTCTCTCTCTCTCTCTCTCTCTCTCTCTCTCTCTCTCTCTGTGTGTGTGTGTGTGTGTGTGTGTTTTTCCCCCTCCTGTATTATGAATGATGTGAAAAAGACTTCATATACTGAAAATGCATAGTTACAAATCATTTAAAAGTATATAAAGTCTTTGTACAGCATTTACGAAAAAGTGACATACACACACATGCTTTCTGAAGCTTGTAACATTTGTATTTTGGCCATCAGCACACACAGAAATTGTACTATGCACAGACGCTGGATGCAGAATGCATGCCAATATCCTTCAGCACTCTCAGGGAGGTGAGCAAGCAAGAGCCGTGTACTTTCAGCTGTGCTTCCACTCAGTGCTGTAAATCACGATATGGGTGAGACCGAGAACAAGAGTGCTATTATGGTTCTGAAATCACTGAAGCTTGCTGGACCCTGAGCTTCAGTTTGGAGCCGAGCTGCTTGGATTCTCCTCAGCAGGCTGATTTACAACTTGTTGCTTTGGAGTTCTTCAGGCAAGAGCCTGAAGGTGCTCAGCAACCACACTTTGAATCCTCGGCAAACTCCTAGCTGTACACTATTTCAAGCCTCTGGGACCGTCAGGAAGGTAGCATTTAAAGTTTTAATAGGCTTAGAGTTAACTCCAGAGTGGACAGACATCTGCTTGCATCCTTTATTTATGACTGCCTCTTTTTCAGTTGGTTTAGCAAATTATCCTTCAGAGAATTCTCTGCTATTTTGGCAGCCCAGAAATGCTTTCACAAATGATCTGAGCTTTTGCCAGCTCCATAGGTCACCTCTCCCCCCCCCACTCCCCACCCAATCTGCCATGACACCTTGGGGAGTCAAATACTTAATTTGGAGCTTTTTCTTTGGAATGCACTTTATCACACACCTTTTCTGTGCCAAGACCTTTTACAGACTCTAGCAGAAATAACTTGCCATATGCTAACATGCTCGCTTGTTAAATTGCTTTTAAAAGTCAGCGCGTATTCCAAATGGCACAGTGTGGGATACGACTGACTAAATAATCCCACAACACCTTTAAGAAAGCACCACTAAAGATGCATTTGCTCTGATGCACCCAAAGAAAACCGCCTTCCTTATTGTTTCCTTTGTTTTCTCATTGGTTCACTTAGTAAATAACTTGGGGATCTGGGTACCACTGAATAATCAGACCGGTTACAGCAGTGATGGGAACCTGTGGTCCTCCAGATGGGATTGGACTCCAACTCCCACTGGCCAACACTAATGGGCGATGGAAGTTGTGGTCCAGTGACATTGGGAGAACCACAGGTTTTCCATTCCATTGCAGGGGAAAACATGTTTTCATCAAATTTAAGAAAACCTTGAGGGCGCCACTTCTATTGATGACTCAATACAGATCCTCCTGCTCCTTAGGAACACTGAGCCATCCACATATGTGTAAATACCACTATTTCTCTCTCACACACACTGCCCCCCCCAGACATTATATCTGCTCACATCATTTGATTCTCCTATGTCAATAATCAATTTGCATGCAGTGAAGGGAAGCACCACCCAAGGTTGTCATCAGAATTCTTAAATACTAATAGATGGGTGGGTGTGACCAACAGGTATATTCTACAACATGTCATTGATGTAATATTGATGCATGGATTTACACTAAGCCATCCACACGTCAGTCCACTTTATTATGTGCTCTTCAATGCTTTCCCAATGTTACTGCATTATTACCATCTGAAGGGGCAGCAAAAGCAGGGGAACACACACACACACACACACACACACACACACAGGTGCCAACTGGAATAAAATATGGTGAGGCAGCTAAACCCTGCCCCTCATAATCAATCACATCACATGGCACATGCACACCATTTGAATAGCAATGCCAATCAACTTGGGGGGCATGACCCCCTCAAATATTTTAGGGGGTGCTGGAGGGACCTTGGCCCCTCATATTTGACTCCTATGAGTCAAATGTGTGGGTGTGGATGTGGGTGTGGGTGGGTGCGCGCGCACACACACACACACACACACACACAGGATTTCAGCATAAATCTATAGGACAGGCACTGATTGGAAAGGAAGAAGTATGTTCATCCCAAAACCTTTTAAAGTGAAAATAATATTGGAAGCAGGGTTGCATTTAACCACCTTGATAGTATGATGAGCACAAATCATCACAAATACACGATAAAAAAGGACATCTGCAGGGGTCCTGAGTGACTAAGAGAATTAGAATTACTTGGCTGACTGGAGATATATTGTGTAAGTAAGGAAGTGCTAGGAGACAGATTCCATTCCCTCTGCCTGTTGCTTTGGAGAATTCATTTCCTTTTGACTATCTTTACGAATTTTTGCTGACTCTCAAAATGGTGGAGTCTATTCCATTAGTCTCTCCCTAAGAAAATAAGAGGAAGCCTCATTTCTGCCAAGTCATAGGTTTCATGGATTCCATAAAATGCTGCTGTTGAAATTTGCTATGATCTTTCCACCTGTGTTTGCTCAAAGATTGCACGTCTTTTCTGAGAAGTCTCGTAGGCGTTCCTCATTCCGTCCTAAGTATTCTTTTATGCTGAAAAGGGTGATGGAATCTCCACTCCTGCCAGAACTCAGGGCATGGCCCCGTTTGGGAGCCAGTTTCATAAAGTGCCGGATTCTTTCATTAGTGCACCCCCAACTCGTATCTCTTTTGTTAATGAGAGGCATTTGGAGGGCAACACCTGGGGCATGTCTGAAAAGGCCGTAACTGAAGTGTTAAAAATCATATTGCATATTAATAACCAGATGTTGATTTTAATAATATTTTATTAAAGGTCTAAATCTAAACTGCATAGAAAGTGAAACGTATCGGGCTGTGATTAAAGTGTATATTTTTTTCTGGGGAAATTAAGCTGATGGCCAAGCAACTCCATCTTATGTCACTTTACGGGCTAATAAGAGCTCTTTGGGGAATGCACTTACCATATCAGAAGCTGTGCGTTCAGCATGCACCACACCAGAGAGATGACTCTCAGTGATGTGCTGAGTCTTACCTTGTAACTAGAATCTCTTGAAAAAGTGTACTTTGAGTCTCCTTCTGCCTGGAAGACAGCTGCCAAAGGGTTTGCAACCCTTTGGAGGGATCCTTTGGCAACGGTAGACCAAGTATCAGAAATTATATTCATCTGGAGATCAGCAAGATAAGCAGCAGCTGGAACATATTATAGCTGTTCCTGATTGGTTAGTGCAAGAGGCCAAAGGACTAAGCTATGAATCAGAAAGTCCCCAGCTCCATTCTCACCTCTACCATGAACTCTCTAGGTGGTCTTAGGCATGCCCCACACTCTCAGGCTCCATTGCCCCTATCAGTAATATGGAAGGCATGGATAAGATACTTACTTACCCAATCCACCACTACCCACAAAAGGGGTTTGGAGTGCCCTGCAAAATGCCCCAAAATATTGTGGCTTCTTGCATGGCTGGGTGCAGGTCTGAATCAATTATTAGAGTTATAACTAGAGCTGGGTGAGATCTGTTTTTCAACATCAAGATATATTGCCAGTGAAACATCCCAATATACCAATATATCACAATGCCTGAAACAAAAATGAAGAGGGATTGGCTGGCTTCATGGTTATTCCTGCACCATGATTTTTGCATAGTAAGTGTGTGTGTGCGCGCACACACACACACACACACATCATGATTCACGATATATTGCCAGGTGGTCAAAAATTATGAAACCGATATCACAATATGGACTTCAAACTGGTTTGGGACAATATATCAGTATATTGCCCAACCCTATTTGTAAGCACCATCACAGAGATTTTCATCTTCAAAAGGTGCTGTTAGGCACTCTATTTTACTGATGCATCAGTGTCACTAAAAGAAGTCAAGGCTACTGAAAGAAGAAGAAAACTGGTTTTGTAGAATACTAACCTGTTTTATGATTACAAAATAGTCTACCAACAGTGAAACTGAACACTCTAGAAGCCCGGAAAGGAACATTTTAGAAATACTGAATGAGATGTTCAACCTATAAACCCATAAAGAATGAGGGAGCTATAAAACATTAGTCAACAACTGTGGCTTGATGTATCCTGCCTCAGATTTTCTTTGATTTTTCCCAAAAGCAGCTGGCAAAGAGAACAGAACGGCAAACAGTGTAGCCATCAAATGTTCTGGTGCCAAAACTTAAATGCAGAAGATATAGTCCAAAGGAACATGTATCGAATTATCTGCAAAGATACCAGAGAGATTGACCTTCATTATCAATTTTCTAAAAGGTTGTATTATCTTAGATTCTAATGGAATACAGATCTGCCCAGTTCATGCAAAACAAATACACACATCTTTATTAAAAGAGTTGATTCTGTTTAGAATAAACCCAAACAAATCTTTGCTTCTTTTTGTAATGCATGTGGGAGTTGGATGGTGGTTGTTTCATCAAGAGCCTAGTAAACAAACATCTTATTTCTATTCTCTAATCTTTCCTGCCTGGTTTGAAACAGCTAGCATCTGCTTTGGTATATGAGGTAAGGAGCAAGGTCCATTTGGGAGAGAAAGCACACCACGTAAACATAATGGACAAACTGGTTTAAATAGCCAGCTGTGGGAAGGCTGTGAATGCAAATCATAGCTTCTTTGCACGTGTCCTTGTACCTTCCTACATTAAGAGTGCAGTCCTATATGTAGAAGGAAGTCCCAGTGAGTTCAATAGAACATGCTTCCAGGTTAAGTGAGCATTGCAGCTGTGCAGATCTACCCAAACTATAGGAAGCCAGCGTGATTTATTACGCCTGGGGAAATTGTGCCAGTATAACTTACCCCTGCTTGAAACTCTGAGCGTGGCAGAGGGGAAACAAAGCTTTAAAACGTTTGACTTATATCACCCTTTTTGCCAGTTTAACATCTGCTGGATTGCTAGATGTATGACTAAAAGGAGTCTGGAATAGGGGTAATTCTCCCCCTGCCCCATCCCACTCTCACCACCTCCCCAGAATGCCCCCTTTCCAGGACTTAATCCAGTCTTAGATGAGTCCCAGCTGAGCAGAGATGCTGGATTTGTACTAGTGTATCCAGTTAAGCTGGAATGACAGACTTCAGCCAGCATAGCCCCAGCCGAGCCAGGGCAAGCTCAGCCAGAGATCCACTTATTCCAATTCCCCATAGCCTGGTAGATCTTGGGCTTGGATTATTCCAGAACACCAGAATTGCAATCATTCTACACAGGTTCAAGACATACAGGGGCATTTAAAAGGTTTTATTAGCAACCCCTTCCTCACAGTTTTGTACCATTCCAAAGGATAGATTTGTTTGTTTCTAATTATAATTCCAGTTTCCTCCTTATATTCCCATTATTGCTAACTGCTATAGATAATGAGAAATCTTACTGAACTACTGTCATGAAATGAATCATATGCCTTCTTTAGCTGTTCAAATTCTGTGTTAAATAAATATGGGTACTGGGGATGAGCATGCCAGCTCTGCTCGCCCCTCCAATTATGGTCCTGGTTGCCCTTCATGAGTTGGAGGGTAACTATCTGAATCCAGGAGCCTTGGCTACTCATGAAGGCTCTCCACATGAAACAGAGCCCCAGAAAAGTATGGTTCTCCATCATGTGGGGAACTCCGTTTCAGACAATCCATACTGGATTATTTTAAATAATTCCACATGGATTTGCTTGAACAAATAATAAACAAGCAAATGAGCGTCAGAGCTCTTCAGTGTGGTATAGTGGTTAAGAGCAGTAGTCTCATAATCTGGTGAACCGGGTTCGTGTCTCCGCTCCTCCACATGCAGCTGCTGGGTGACCAATCTACTTTGGAGCAACTCTTGTGCCTGTAAATTTGACCTGCTTTGTCCAAAAGGAGGGGGGGAGCAAGCAATTTTCAATTTTTCCATTATAGTAAAAAGCAGGAGATCCGACTTGGGCCCCAGGTTCTAGGTGCCCAGTGCACATGACATCATGATGTCACACATGCCCTCCTGGTCTTGGAACCTGACTTCTGGAAGTCAGGATCCAAGGTCTTGCAAGGTCTCAAAGTTGACTTCCAGTGCTTTGCGAGGCACCAGAAGTTGCATTAGGGCCCTGTGATGTGGGTGCTTGGGCACCCAGAGCCCCCTATAGTTGGTGCCCCTGGTAAAGAGGGACAACAGCCCTTCATTTTATACATAGCACCTCAGAGCCTGAAACTCAGACTGAAGCAGAGAGTGACTCAGAAACAAATCCACATTTTTAAAAATGTACAGATACAGGATAAATTTTAGGTCTGGTGCACATCACTAGTAAATGTATCCCTTCAAGAACAAAAATAAAGGAGTCATTCTCTGAAAAGTGTCATCAAGCCCAATGGGTCAGTTCTGAATACACTAGCACTGTCTTTGTAGTTGGCGCAATAGTTTAAGGTATCATATTCCAGCTCTCTTGTCCAAATACTTTCATTTGAATAGCTTTAGCTGCAGAGGTACCTTTGCTGGTTTTAATTAGATACACACACAATTTAAGACCAGATACCACTACTATTTACTATCAAGGAAGATGGCCTGAGGCATTTCTCGGTCCTCTAGTATCTCCCTAGTGTATTTCCACCTCCCCCTTTCTGGTTGAGAAAACAATACGTAGCATCCAGAAAAAATATGCATGAAAAACCTGTGCCTAGAAACTGTCATAGTTACATTGCTGCAAATTGTACTGATAAAAACAAACAATCTTGATTTGATTATGTGTGTGTTCTTTGGTATGCGCAGGACTGGAGCTGTATATGAATTCAAGATTAATCCTGAACCAAAATCTTCAGCTAGGATTTTGAGGGAGGGGAGTGTCAAAAAATAGAAAGCCCTAAAAGATGAAGGAGTGGGTAAATTCCACCAAACTTTTTAGTGACTGTGCATGTTGGAGTGGAAGGGTTTGACCTACTTTACTTAAAGAAGATAACCCTGCTTATTAATTTTGAAAGATCAAACCTGATGGAGCCATATAGTCCAAACCCCATCCCCCCCCCACTGATACAGGAAAGCAAGCAAGCAGGTGCAAAGTGCACCAGAACCTACCAACCTTGCTGCATTTCCTGCTGGGGACGGGCCGTAATACATTTCGGTGCACCTAGTTCTGGAGCAACAGAACACTGTGATGGAAACCAGAGTG
Source organism: Podarcis vaucheri (assembly GCF_965113315.1). Taxonomy (NCBI): domain Eukaryota; kingdom Metazoa; phylum Chordata; class Lepidosauria; order Squamata; family Lacertidae; genus Podarcis; species Podarcis vaucheri. Next base: position 41,495,428 of record NC_138767.1, read on the forward strand.
CATGGAAATGCCGTTTACCTTCCTGCCACAGCGCTACCTATTTATCTACTCATACTGGTGTGCTTTTGAACTGCTAGGTTGGCAGGAGCTGGGACATAGCAACGGGAGCTCATGATTCAAATCAACGACCTTCCAATCAGCAAGCCCAAGAGACTCAGTGGTTTAGACCACAGCGCTACCTGCGCACATAATAGTAACCCTCTCCCAGTGGCGTAGCGTGGGTTGTCAGCACCCAGGACAAGGCAAGTAATTTGCGCCCCCTAACCCGTGAGAGAGAGTGAGTGAGCCAGGTAGGGGCAGAGAGCTGCGAGTGCGAGCGCCCCCCCAGATGTTGCGCCCAGTGCGGCCAGCCCCCCTGCACCCCCACGCTACGCCACTGCCCTCTCCCGCCCCCCAAAGTTTTAAGAAAATAGGATGGTAGGACCTTGACACTTCATTTAAGTAAGGAAATCCAAACCTCCTCTGAAAAGGAAAACCTCCACAAACACAGGGTGTCCCTGCATTACACAGTTGCCCTCCACAAGTTGAGGAAGATGGATATGACAAAAGAGGGAGCAGACCTAGCATACTCATTTCCACCCCCTCTCACCTATGTTTTGTGGATGCTTCATGGTTGTGCCCACTTAGGACTTCTGTTTTCACCCATTTGGTGTTTGAGCATCACTGCTGAATGTGCCACTGGGGAGTCCGTTGAAAACGATACCTGCATGGTGAGCTCTCTGTCCCAGTTCAATGACAGGTAAAAGGCAAGGGCAGCTTGACAGAAAAGAAATAAGCTTTCTGCTGTCCTTTATAGCAGTATAAAGACAACAGCAATGTGTTCGTTTCCACTGGCAATGTCTTTCAGAAATTTACCAGCTTTCTAGAGGCTCGACGAATAGTTCTGAATGTGTTCTTTGTTTAAATATGGCACAGCTTATTCTCCGTTTGCATCATGCTTTGTATATAGAACTGTCAAATGACAGTGTGCACCAGCTCCACAGAAAACACATCTTGCAGTGGACGGTGATGTAAAATGTCTGAGTGGAATCCATGCCATTAGCTTGCAACGTCAAGCATTAATTGGAAACACACTGGCAAGGCTTCCAGCCTGCAGATGTTTTGCAAGAAAAAATAAATTAAACTATTAAAATATGAAATCCATGGATTTCCCTGTGTGATGTTCTGATTTTGTTGCTCTGTGTAGATCTTTTTAACACACACACACACACACACACACACACACACATACACACACACACACAGAGAATGAAGTTTAAATGAAAAAATGGTTCTATTTGTATGAAACTTATTTGGTTTCCAACTTCTTTTCAAAGTGCTGAAGCTTGTGTTGATTACCTCCAACCTCTTTTTTCACTGGTTTTCTGCTGGTGAGTGGGGACCCACAAAAAGCTCACGTGGGTAAAGGTAAAGGACCCCTGGACAGTTAAGTCCAGTCAAAGGCAACTATGGGGTTGTGATGCTCATCTTGCTTTCAGGCCAAGGGAACTGGTGTTTGTCCACAGGCAGCTTTCCAGGTCACGTGACCAGCATGACTAAACCGCTACTGTCACAACGGAACACCGTGATGGAAACCAGAGTGCACGGAAACGCCATTTACCTTCCCACCACAGTGGTACCTATTTATCTACTTGCAGTGGGATGCTTTCGAACTGCAAGGTTGGCAGAAGCTGGGACAAAGCAAGGGGAGCTCAACCCGTCACGGGGATTCGAACCACTGATCTTCTGATCAGCAAGCCCAAGAGGCCACGTCCCATTAAAGTGGGTAAATTACAGCAGCACTACCATGGTACAAATATGTGGTAAAGCACTTAAGAAATGGATCTTCAAAGGCATGTTTGAATTCCAGGTGGAACAGCAGAGACGCCCCTGTGTCAGTGCTCCTTTTCACCAATGCACAATGAATCCATCAACAATGGGAGCAGGGCGGGGTTCAGAGTGTATATTTTGTGCCTTAAATCTTGCAGAGATTTTACTTTAAAAAAAAAAAGCTCTCCACTGCCTGATTCACAGGACACCAGAGGCAAAGCTGACAGCTGAGGCAGACTTTCCCTTATTGAACGTTCTTATTATTAGTTACTGATTTACTTGTAAGAAACTGCAAAGAACAAGAAAAAGACATTGTCTAAGGCTACATAGTGAGCTTTGACAGATGAAACAGACTATGCTCATGATTTCATGACCCCATGGATATGATTCACAACTATACAACTTTTGCTTTCATGCATGTGGAACAGGTGTCAAATTCTCATTCTGTACAGCATATTGGCTATTTATATCCTCCCTTTCGAGAGTTTCTCATCTCCCCTAGTTAGGAGTCTGCAATTTTATATTTATTTTATCAGTTAATTCCACAGATATTGTATAACCTTGGCTGTTCTCCAAAAAAGAAGAACGATCATATAGCTGATGCGATACCATGTAGAGATTAGTGAAAGGACCACATTTCTGACAGGAATAAGCACTGATTGAATGATCTGGTATGAATCTGTCAATCCTTTGCAATGCCTGAAGTAGAGGCAAACAGTAGGACACTGCAATAGAGAACAGCAGAGCATTCTGATTTAATTGTCAAATGTTTGGGCCAGAAGAGGTGTGAAGTGGGCCATGCAATTATAAGAGTGGCCCTGTTCTGCTGAGCCTACCCAGAAAGAAAAGTTTTTCGAGCTTTGCCTTGCTTTAAGGAAGGCAGGATCTCAAATGGTATGTGAGGAATTATTTGTCGGGCTGGGGGTGAACACAAGGGATCCCATATATCCAGGCTTAGCCAGTTTAAGCCCTGAACTACTGATAATCAGCTGATAAAAAAGGTAAGAAGAAAACAGCATTATTTCTTCTTCAAATACCGGGTCTACTTCACTCATCTATGGTCAACTGACTTCCAAAGCAAGCGCTAGGAAACTGAACTGCCCCAGGACTTAATGAGGATAATGCTAGCCAAGAAATCTCTCTCTCTCTCTCTCTCTCTCTCTCTCTCTCTCTCTCTCACACACACACACACACACACACACACACACACACACAAGCACACACAGTAGGGAAAAATTATGCTTACATTCTAAGGTGGTGCCAACAATGGTATACATAAAATAAAGCTATCAGTGATGGAATCTATGAATTCTCAATAGCAAATATTCTTTGGAAGATATGATTGTGTATATCTACACTTCGATATGCCTCAACAACAGTGAGTGTGGCCGTCCCGCACTCTCACAACATACTCTTGTACACCCACAGGCACTCTCTCCTCAGATAATCCATCCCTACCCCAGCACCAAATTCGCATGCTATGAAAAATCCTAAGTGCAAGACTAACTATATACACACACAGAAAATACACAGGATGGTGCATGAGGTCACTTCTGCAAGCCATGTTGATATTGCCTAGAGTGGGAACCAATTGCCTGTTCAAACAACATATGACCTTGTTTCAAACTTTTGACAAATGGTTGCTTACTCAGGAGCACGGCTCTACACAATTCAATTATTATGAATGACTTTTATTTTTAAAATTAAGAGGTGACTATTATAACTTTTCTTACAAATGCAGAAGAGAAGTGAGGAGGAGAAGGAGAAGGAGAAGGAGAAGGAGAAGGAGAAGCACATCATTTAAGGAGAACTAAGATGGGCCATTAAAAGGTCCAGTCGTGACTGACTCTGGGGTTGCAGCGCTCATCTCGCTTTATTGGCCGGGGGGGGGGCAGCGTACAGCTTCCGGGTCATGTGGCCAGCATGACTAAGCCGCTTCTGGTGAACCAGAGCAGCGCATGGAAACGCCGTTTACCTTCCCACTGGAGTGGTACCTATTTATCTACTTGTGCTCTGACGTGCTTTCGAACTGCTAGGTTGGCAGGAGCAGGGACCGAACAATGGGAGCTCACCCCGTCGCGGGGATTTGAACCACCGACCTTCTGATCGGCAAGTTCTAGGCTCTGTGGTTTAGCCTACAGTGCCACCCGCATCCCAAGATGGGCCATTATATGCCATTAAAACCACAATACAAAATGTCACATGCAATACTATATAACCATCAGTTTGGGATTAAACATACAAAGCTAATCCTGTTATGCTCCAATGCTGGAAAAGTTTGAGGATGGTCCTGAATCCTGACATGCCAAACTTGACAAAAGTAAGGGTAAATGCAGAAAACACATATCAGGACAAATTTAGGCAGATTGCTGGGTCTTTTTAGGACTGCCTAGGAGTGTAGACTGGGGATTTGCCGAAAGTTAACCTGAAAATAAATTTATTTTCAGCCACTAAATCAGTATCTGGCAGAGGGAGTGCACCTTTGCATGTTTTCCTTGGGTGTATCTCAGTGCATTTGTGTTTCAGGTTTGTGCCACGACCTGTATATTGCACAATTGCAGGGGAGTCTGGAAATCCCTTGAAGAGCTGCCTTTCAAATTTAAAGCATCAATCTCCCTTATGCCACAGGGTTTGTTTAAGCCGTTTGCTCTGTTTTACATCCTACTAATACCTAGAGTCAAGATACCTGAATGGTGATTTGGGAGCAACTTCTGCAGTTGCCGCCCTTGCACAACACTATAGCGTGTTTTACAAACGGAGTATGTCTTGCATGCCGCTACCAATGCCAAATTGTGATGCAGAATTGCTATTACTCTGCCAAGTGGACACATGTTATATTTTTATGGGAATGCATTCTAATTTGCTCAGTAAAATCCCTTGCATAAGGAACCAAATGCAGCACCAGTAGACTTCACAATAACAGATTTGGAGGGTGTTTCATGAATTGCTTTCTGCTGGTTTTGGTCATCTGTTTCAGAGAATGAAAGATGTGGAGTTGGCAAAGCAGCTTTTCTGGAAGTAGTGGAGGCTCCAGCTAGGGTGGATGCATCCATGTAGACATCACCCTTCACTCCCCTCTGTAACCTCTCTTAACCATGTCATGACATCATGGCATCTGCATTTCCCTGCTTCGTATTATTGGCTGCTGCTGTCACGCCATGGATAAGTAACACTGGAACTTACAGAGGCAAGAGTATGGCACATATGGCTTCCATTTTCAACAGCATTTGGATGATTCAGGGCCTGTCTAGTTTGGGCCTAACTCAGTCCTGAACAAACTTTATGAGCTTCTCCATTAGTGTGTCCATCTTCCCACCCACCTACCCATCCACCAACAAATACCAGCTTCCTCTTCCCCCCATTCCTCTTCCCAGAAAGAACACCACAAAAAGAACCCAAGGCACAGCATGCACCACAAATTCATCCAGCTGCTTTGCTTTCTTTCCAAGTTACACGCCCTCTATCCCACTCCTGGCTACTGTTTTATAAGGCCTTAAGGGCACATGATTTGACACACCTACCACTATTCAAGATCCCCCATAGTCTCCCTGTCAGAGGTTCCATGCACACCATGTATTTAAAGCACTCTTGTGCCACTTTAGCATCATAGCTTCTCCCAAAGAATCCTGGGAACTGTAGTTTGTTAAGGGTGTTGAGAATTTTATTTCTGTAAGGGGTCACAGTTGGTAATCCTGAGCTCCTTTTAGAAGAAAAATACCCCCAGAAGTTCTAAGCACAGACCTCCTACATACGGCTTGGCCCTTCCAAAACTTAGAGCGTTAGCATGACAAATGGTTCTGACACATAAAGGTGGGCCCACCAGAGTGCTGGGTTTGGCCAGACTCTCCACCATATGTCTATGTGGTTGAAAATGATGGCTGCTGCTTCATATTAAGCAGATCAGTCCTGTACCAGTGCCAACCCAGGCTGCTGAGCCAATATGGTGTTGTAGGTACCAGCACGGTATAACAGGTCATCTTTGGGGCTGGTACAGTTGCCAGACCCTGTTCCACCTAGAGATGGGAGCAGGAGAGACAAATTTGGATCGTAACCTGCACTTCCCACAACAATACACAGATGGAAATACAGCTGTCCTTTGAAATTTGTACTTCTCTGAATTTCGCAGTGCAGTTTTCCAACCCCAAAAATGTGTATAACAACAACATTTTAGGGTAGGGCTGTCATTTATCTGGGATTTGAAAGGCAGAATTAACATCTGGGGGAATTTCCTAAAGGTGGCGCTTTGTCCTGGGTCTTAGACAAGTCTATTGGGGTGTCCTGGTTTTTACTTTTTTAAATATGTCAACTCTATCTTTGGGCAATGTGTGCATAGAAATGCATATACTATAGAAAAAGAAATATTTTGCTCGCAAAAATGTGTGCATTACACCAATTTCATTAGGTGAACCGTGAACTGAAATGGTTTTATTTGGTTTTTGTGTGAGGCCTTTAAAAAAAAGAAGCAAGCTGATTAAGGAATGTGGAGAACTGATTGGAAAAAAATCTGAAACAGATAGAAACCAAAATTGACAGTCACCCATCCCTTGTCCCATATGGTTATTTCCAGACCCAGCAGGTTTTTGGGTACTGTACATTGATTACCTCCCCACTTTTACCAGATAGAGACTCTTGCCTTTGTTTACTTTCAGCCCCAAATGTCCTAGCAAGGAAATGAAGAAGTCAAGATCATGGGAGCTTTTAAAAAATCACCTACACCTACCTGATTAAAAAGGTGTGACAACTTTCTTTGCAGTGGTCTGTGTCTATGTCAGGACTTATCTGGTCATTATTTACATCGTCCTAAGCTACGTGGTGAGGATCATCATTCAATGATTGGGTGGGGAAGATGCCTTTGAAAATGCTGTCTGGACCACAAATTATGTACCGCTATGCTAACACTCTCTCTCTCTCTCTCTCTCTCTCTCTCTCTCTCTCTCTCTCTCACACACACACACACACACACAATTCCTAATGTCAGGCAAGAAGAACTTGGATCATAAATCCTCTGTCCTTAACTGTTATTCTCCTCAGATGGTTTAGATTAGAATAGCTGTTGCATGAAAATTAGCTGCAGCTTGTTGGTATGTGGAGGAAGGTTTGTGTGGGTGATGGCTCCCCAAGGTGACGGCTCATTTCAAAATTTACTAATGTGGTCAGGTGGCCTGGTTCATGCCATTCCGCAGAGCAATTTAAGTCACAGATGCTACTTGCAAACAATTCAGAAACAAAACTAAAAAAGCATGTTTTATGTGGTCAAGGGATACAGGGCCCTGCTTAGAAGATCATTGTTCCATGCTTTTTTAGCTTAACACATGGATCAGCTTGGGCTCCCTGTTTTGTTGAGTGAGTGACAAAATACCTTTTGATAAGCATGTCCCATTATGTGGGCTGCAGAACAAATAACATAACATACCAAACTAGGGCAATGTACCACTATTTCAGAACCATTTGTTTCAAGTTATGTGGGACTTGTCATTTTATTTGCACACAGATGTGCACATTAGGGTCATTTTTGTAAGAGGCACAGAAAGCAGTAGATATTAGTTTTCCCATATGCTAATAACAAAGACAGGAACAGACAGACAGACAGACAGACAGACACACACACACACACACACACATACATATATATATATATATATATATATATATATATATATATATATTCCTATCCGCATACCATGCCAATCTCCACACGGTGCAAAATTCCAGGGGTTCCAGGCACTTATGCAGTATCCGTGTTTCCTTTTGGAAATCAGGCACAGTGGAGATTGTGGTGTCTTTTTGATATATGGTTTATTTACACATGTGCCCAACCTGAGCCTACGATGGAAGGATTCACATCATTAACACTCCAAGAGGGTGTTGCTTCCTCCATAGGCACAGCTTAAGATCCAAGCAGGGATCAAACATCGTACTCTACCTGCTTCTGTGCGTCTTGGTCACATAAGGGATGGGGCACATGTGGCCTTCCAGAGGTTATTGGACTCCAGCTCCACAGCCTGAATGGTCGATGGCCAGAGATTATAGTCCCAACACCTGTAGTTGAACAACATCTGAATGGCCACACACTCCCTGTCCCCCATGTAGACAGGAATGAGGGCACACAAGGAAGAGGCTGCTGGCAGTGTATAACAACAGCCTTTATTTCCACACCCCTGAATATCAGAATCCTAAGGCACAAATCAGTGATTCTATTCATAACCTTGCATGTTGTCATAACCATAAACTGATAGAGCTATCAGTTTATTTTACATGTAATAGATAAATAGATAGATATAGATAGATGGATAGATAAGCATTATAAACTATCTATCTATCTATCATCTATCATCTATCTATCTATCTATCATCTATCTATCTATCTATCTATCATCTATCTATCTATCTATCTATCATCTATCTATCTATCTATCTATCTATCTATCTATCTATCTATCTATCATCTATCTAACTATCTATCATCTATCTAGTTACTGTGTGCAATAAATTACTTAGAATACTCTTGTACTTCCTTCTTATCACTCAACACTATGCTGTATTAGTTAAATGTACGGCACATAACTTCAGAAATTTATTCCCTGGCATTTGCAGTAGTCTGATTATGCAAAAAAAGGGGAGGGGAAAACCGAAGAGAGTATACTTTGCCAACATTTTCTTTGGTCACTGCTACTGATTTCTCATTTCTTATGCCAGTGTGATTGAACAATAAGATAATTTCATTCCCTGGAAATATTGTCTCAGGACTTCCAGGTTATGGCAATAACAATCTAATATCTACTTGAGTAACAATGTTAGGGGAAGCAATAAAGCCAAAAATTACCCACACAATTATTAACATGCATTATATATAAATTGGGGGTGACGTGATTCAACGCCAAATTCAACAAAATTCATGAGCCATAAACACAGATCTCAGGAAAAGCTCTTGCAAGCTCCTATTAAAATATAGCGTGACTACAAATATTTATCAATTACTTTGCACTAAAGCTTGGCAAAGATGCTGAGAAAATGATCTAGCAGAAGTTTATGTATCTCCATGCTGGAATATGGAATGGAAAAATCTGCAATATGGTTTAATGCCTTCATTCTTTACAATGAAACCTTCAGTTCACACTTATATTTCAGGTTGTTGTTTTTTTGTATCACTAATACTACACTTATGCAGGAATAGCCAAGCTGCACAAATATAAGATGGGGGACACCTGGATCGCCAGAAGTACAGGTGAAAAGGATCTAGGGGTCTTGGTAGACCACCAGCTTTACAGGAGTCAAGCATGTGATGCAGCAGCAAAAAGAGCTAATGCTATTCTATGCTGCATCAATGTAAGCATTGTTACACCAAGCATTGTTACCCCCTTGCCCCAAGATTCCAGGGGTCGCAGGCGCTCACCCATGCTCATGTTTCTGTTCTGAATTCCAAGCATGGCAGGGGCTGTAGAGTTTTAAGATATATGGTTTATTTTACATTTACATACTTCTGGAACTACATTGAGAGGAAGAGAGTTCACAACATTACATCTCCAGAGTGCCTCTCCTACTTTCAGCCCACTTGAGCCCAGAGCAGCCAGCCTTGCTCCCCAGTCTTTGGGCTGCCGGCTCTCCAGTCAGCAGCCAAGGTGGTTCTGGTCCCCTAACCTGTGCCTGGAGTTCTGGCCTGGACTGCCTTTCTTCTTCTCAGCACAGCCTCCCCACTTTGGCCCCAGCTACTGCAAGTGTGGCCCAAAAAGCCCTAAATCTTCCTGCGACATCATACCCAGGCAACCTTCCAACTCTTCTCTCTCTGTCCACTCCTCAGAGCACTGGGAAAGGACAGCTCTTTTGCATTGCCCATGGCCCTTAATGGCCCAGTATTATTGCTTAATGGCCCTGCACTTAGCTAACCCAGCCAAGCTGTTTTGCATGGGCTAACCCAGAAATTCTTCTGCAGCTTGTATTTCCCCCTCATATTCCAAATATTATCTAAATACTACTATTTATTAATTTCTGCTATTCACTAAAAGACTCTGGAACCCTAAATCTGTATCAGTGCCATGTGCTGATCAGGGGGAGACTCTATTCTGCCTTGTACAGACCACCCACCTGGAGTACTGTGTCCAGCTCTGGGGACCATAATTCTAGGAGGATACTGAGAAGCTGGAATGTGTGTGCAGTGGGGGCCAAGATGATAAAGGATCTGGAAACCAAGCCTTATGAGGAACAGCTGAGGGAGCTGAGTATGTTCAGCCTGGAAAAGAGGCAAATGAGAGGTGATGTAATAGCCACTTTAAATTTCTGAAGGGCTGTCACATGGAAGATGGAGCAAGCTTGTTTTCTCCTGCTCCAGAGGGGAGGAAGGACTGTTGGAGGTTTTTAAGCAGAGGTTGGATGGCCATTTGTCATGTATGGTATCTAGTTGAGATTCCTACATTGCAGGGGGTTGGACCAGGTTACTTCCCAACTCTACGATTCCATGATCCACTGATTGCTTAATAAATTTTTAATCATTAATGGGCCAACAGCCATTACAGTTATTCACTGTATTTTGACATATTGCCAATTCATGGTTTAGAATTCTTAGTGGGGTGGAGAGCTGAAAGTAATGCCAATATATTTCACATCTGGCAACCAATACACCCCTTTGGTTTCAGATGATACATGGGTAAACGAGTCTACAAAGCCCAGGACACAAATTTTCACAGCCCTGTAGCAGAAGTAATGTATTTAGTGTATACTCAATTCTGACCAAACAAAGCCTCCTAGGAGCAGGACTTTTTTTTAGGGGGAACTCACAGGAACTCAGTTCTGATACCTCTCAAATGGGTTCTGGCACCTTCCTGGTGGGTGCCATTGCCATTATAAGAGAATGAGGGAGGTGTTCATGGCGAGTTCTGGCACCCCTTTTTCTAGAAGAATAGCACTGCCTAGGAGGCTTTTGGGATACATGTGGTGCTATGGTGTAAACCACTGAGCCTTGGGCTTGCTGATTGGAAGGTCCGTAGTTCGAATCCCCACGACAGGGTGAGCTCCCGCTGCTTGGTTCCAGCTGCTGCCAACCTAGCAGTTCCAAAGCACGTCAAAGTACAAGTAGATAAATAGGTACCATTCCGGCGGGAAGGTAAATGGCGTTTCCGTGCGCTGCTCTGGTTCACCAGAAGTGGCTTAGTCATGCTGGCCACATGACCCCGAAGCTGTACGCCGGCTCCCTCGGCCAATAAAGCAAGATGAGCACCGCAACCCCAGAGTCGGCCACGACTGGACCTAATGGTCAGGGGTCCCTTTACGTTTACCTTACTAGTTCTGCAACTGCAGCTTTATGCAAATGAGCCAGGAGGGCATGACAGAAGCAGGAGAAATGGCTCTGTTTGCGATGCTGGCTAGCTGAGCATGTGTATATGAAGTCAGGGCTCAGCAATCATTGAAATTAGCATCTTTTCAATATGCAAGCATTTTGCTTCCAAAAGCCCAGAGACAAAAGACAAATATGCTGTTTTCCAGTTGCTAGGCTTGAAGACTAGGGCTTGAAATTTAATTGGCAGGGTTTCTGCATAGAGGCCTGTAGAACGTGTGACCCACAAAGCTGAATGTAGCCCAGAAGACAGACATTTGTGCTTGCCAAGTGTTGGACTCAACTATCCTGCGCATTCACCCCCATATTCGCGGTCCAAGACAGGAAGGAAAATCAGGAGGTTTATCAAGACCTTGGTGGGATGGAACACCAGTTTTTGCCGGCTTGATGGCGTGCAATGACCTATAAATATTATATGATACGGATGACATTGAAAAGCACGGGAGATACAGGAAGGAGACATTTTTTGTATTTTGCTTAAGGTGCCAAGACGCTTGAGGCTAACATTGCTCTACTCTGAATTCAGAGCCAGAGCTTCAGAGCTGGATCAAGGCAGAATGGAGCGATTAAAGCGAAAGGCCCATTTCTGTAATTTTTAAATATAGAAATATTTACTTAAACTGAAAACTACTGCATAGCATTTTATAGGCCTTTTTCAGTAACTGAAACTCTTGACAGCTTCTCTCATAGTCATCGGAAACAGATGTGCAGAATTCCTGAAAGGAGGAGGCGGGGGGGGATGAAGAACCTACAAAGTTTTACTGGAGGTTGTGTGTCATTTCGAATTTTAACAAGCTGCAAAGATCAGTGGAGATGCAGTCGCTCCCTTTCGGATGACTGTACAACAACCTTTTGAGCAAAAGGAAGAGCAAGCCATGTTGGATCCAGAAGGAGATACCCAGAGTATCTGTTCCAATGGTAGGAATCCTGTTTCTCTCTAGAAACAGACTCCAAGACTGCAAGTGGGGGAGCTAAATGGTTTTATGGCCATGAAAAAAAAGAGAGAGAGGAGGTCTTTTCTTTCCCAGTCGGCATTTCAGATGCACGATCCTTTCCTTCTTCCTTTTTGGCTTAATGGGCTTTCTGCACCATGCTATGTTAATGAGAGGAAACATATTGTTCCTATTTATCTCATTTAAAACATAGAGCAAACCTGGGTGAGTTATGGCACATATGCAGTTTGGCACACACGATGCTCACTTGCCTATACAGTCTAGAAAACCCCTTTTGCCCAGGCCAAAACTAAATGAGACTAACAATGCCCGCTGGCCCAATCCCACAAGGAGGCGCTCAATCATCAGAATATCTAGGCATCAAAATGCAGCACACAAGACATATATGTTGTCTACCAGCTGTCTGGCAGCCACCCATTTAAACAGACCTCACCACCTGAAGAAACCTACGCAGCTTTTCTGTGGGAAAAGGATTCAGATAAATCGCCACGGGGTGCTGAGATGAATAAATTACTGCTGCGCCAAAACCTGTCCTTTCTCAAGTCTTCTCTTCCCCTGCGAAACAGGCTGCCATTTTTCTGCCTCGTTCTCAGGACACCGAATGTCGGATATTGGAAGATTCCATACATATAAAAAAGAAATGAAATCTTCACAAAATGCATTGCCAAACTATGGAACTCAGTCCCACAAGAGACAGTGATGACCACCAACTTAGAGGGCTTTAGAAAGGAATTGGACAAATTCATGGGAGAGAGAGGGCCATCAATGTCTACCAGCCATCATGCCTATGCCCTGCCTCCACAGCTGGAGATGGCGATGCTTTTGAACACCAGCTGCTGGAAGCCACAGGGAGTGTGCTTGGATCCTGTTTGCAAGTTTCCTAGTGCTGGACTAGATGGGCAATTGGCCTGATCCAGGTGACTCTTCTTACATTCTTATGGCACATTAAAACTTTGGCGGGTGCAGGATTTTCAGCTCGCCTTTTCATTGCAAGGTGGCTGAGGATAGTATAATAGACAAAGGGTAAAAAATTGTTTCAGTTTACCTTTAAAGGTTAATTGTTCTTATCTGCACCTTGTGAAACAAGATGCGAACTGAAACACAGACACTCTTTTGAAATCTGCACTTCAGATTTTGCAATGCCGTTCTCCAGCCAAGTAACGTGCACAACAATTCACACACTAGGGCAAAGAGTGCATTAAAATGCATGTATTGGCGAAAACAGCACACAGAAAGCACTATAGCAGAGAAATCTGGTTTGCACAAATGTGTATATTAGGCAAAATTGCCTAAGAAAACTTTGCGCTAAATGCTGATAAATGTGGAAATGTGGAGAACTGAAGACTGGAATAATGAGAAACTGGGAGAAGCTGAACTGGACAACTTCGTCCATCCACGGTCGCATGTGTATGTTTTCCAGTAAAATTGCTCCAACACTCTGCAGTCTCCCTGACTGACTGCACTTCCTAAAAAAGTGCAATGGGAGGAGTTTCCTCATTGCATCTTCCCCTGAGCTTGGATGGCAGTGGAAGCACCTAGGAAGGCTGCAGAGAGCAGACCACTAGAGAGATGATTTGTTGAAGGAAAGAATGGACACTTGCAGGCACACTTTGGCCAACACAAAAGTAAGGTAAAGATGGAAAAATCCATGCCCCCCCCCCATGAAAATGTCTCTCTCCCCTTTGAGCATTTTCCAATCTCTTCTCAGTAATTGTTGGAGACTGGTCAAAAAACCATGGAAGAAATTTTCCAAACAGTCCTAGAATAAATGCATTTCATTTTAACCTATTGTTATTGCACAAGGAAAGCTGTTCATAATAGGTCATAAATGAAGAAACTGGCATCATTTTGGCAATACAAATATGAGGAGTGAGGTCATATGAATCTTTGGGAGAGAGGGTGAGTGTTCTAGCATACTTAAAAAACTCAACATACATTAGGTTGATGTAAAAACGCAGAAAATGAAAAAGCTATTCTTGATACAAGCAGCCTATTTCGAAGGAAATTAATGAAAGGCTGGACCCTGATCCCAGATCTCAGCAAGCCAAGAAACCCTGGAATGTGCTCAGGTTCCATCTTTGTGGTCCACCAAGTAATGTAAGCTCTTATGAAGCCAAATCAGAGATAATTAAATTTCTATCTGCTCGTTCTGTAAAAGAATACTGTGAAAGATAGGAAGCCTTTACAGAAAAATCCCACAGACCAAATAGCGTAAAAGTAATTTCTCTGAATCAGCAATGTGTGAGGGGCTGCTGCGGCTGTGCTCACCAGAAAGGAGAACCAAGCAGGGAAATGTGCCATGAAATCAGGGGTGCTCTGGGTACAGAAGGCACCTGCAGGGTCATCATAGACAACCCAGAATCCCCCCAACTTCAGGCCACCACACCCAGATGAATGTCTTTCCTGGTTCTGCTGCTGCTCCACCCCTTCACACGCACTTCTGTTTCTCAGCATAATTGCTAGTTTTGTGGCGTTAAGGTTGCGATCCCACATACATTTGTAGAGGTGGCACAGGGAAGTCAGCATTCTTAACTGGCTTCCCAATGCTGTGTGACAGGGCTGGTTACTGAAGAGGGCCAAGACAATGGGGGACCTCTATCCTCCTCTATTCTTCCTAGGTTACCAGCAGCAATGTGCGGCATTGGGAATGCCACCCTGCCTGCACTGCCCCACTGATCGCTACTGCTTCGTTGGGACTAAGTTCCATGAGAGAGCATGTGAATATGAAGCCCTATGTATCTCAGCCACAATTTGGTGCAACCAAGAGGTGGGTAAGATAAAGGGACCCCTGACCATTAGGTCCAGTCGTGGCTGACTCTGGGGTTGCGGCGCTCATCTCGCTTTATTGGCCGAGGGAGCCGGCGGACAGCTTCCCGGTCATGTGGTCAGCATGAATAAGCCGCTTCTGGCGAACCAGAGCAGCGCATGGAAATGCCGTTTACCTTCCTGCCAGAGCGCTACCTATTTATCTACTTGCACTTTGATGTACTTTCGAACTGCTAGGTTGGCAGGAGCAGGGACCGAGCAACGGGAGCTCACCCCGTCATGGGGATTTGTACCGCTGACCTTCTGATCGGCAAGTTCTAGGCTCTGTGGTTTAACCCACAGCGCCACCAGCGTCCCTGTAAGAGGTGGGTAGAGGTATGAAAATAAAGGACGGCTCTATGGAGATGGACGGGGGCAGCAGGTTTTCTAAGCTGGGATTTGGGTCTAGAAAACCACCAATACCTTTCAGCTGCCAGCTGTTGTAACAGCAGATGGAGAGGGCTAAGTTTTTATCCCAAGCTGGACTCTTCATCAGTCTAAGAGTAGAGAGCGAGGCAGGATGATGAAAAAAGAGAGCTCTGGCTTAGAAGAAACAAGGTCCCCTCCCTTGCAATTGTTGTAATGGATTGCAGGGCATCCTTGGACGCTACTAGAATTGGGGCAAAGCTTCCCCGCTGTACTGACTCTTGGGCCACCTAGTGTCACAGCTAGGGAGAACATTTTTCCTCACCTAAAAGTACCCCAAGAATAGCAGAAAGCAAAGTTCATGGCAATAGTAGATAATGACAGCATGCGATCCAACAACCTCAAGGAACTTGGTTGACTTGTCTTATGGAATAACTGCTACGGAAGTTTCTGGAAAAACTACAAAAATGAGATTCCCCAAAAAGACAGAAGAAGGATCACATATGGAATCATCCCGAGTTATTTCAAAACCTACAACCCAATTAAGCTGTGGTACTTGGAGTTTAGTGCATTTTTGCCTCTCCCCCCCACCCCACCCCCGGGTTTAAGTTTTACATACCTTCTCTCAAATACAGCATGGAGCCAGCTAGCATCTCAACTAATGCACTGAATATAATCATGGCCTGCCAGTGAAAGCTAAGTTGATTGCACAGAAATCAACTGTAAATGGAGAACAGTCATCTTGTGTTTTTAGTGGGCAAAATATTAAAGAGCAGGCAACATTATACATAAATATTCACCGCAAAGGGTATGTTGCAAGGGTGAACATTGTAATTCATTTCTGAAATATGTTGTCTGCTTTATTCCGTCTTTTGTCTATGAACCCAAATGTGTTTTCAAGACTTCAAAGAAAGGAAATAAGATAAGACATTGAAAAATGACTGAGAGGGAGAACATTTTCAAACTACACATGCAAACCAAGAAATAATATTTAAGGAATGGTTTCCAGAATTACAGATAGAGCCTGTGAAGTTGTTGCAGATTTTGTTTTTTTTGTTTTTTGTAAGAAAATGAGGCTTAAAAGAAGGAAACAACACAGTAATGGAAAATGTCCATTTTGACATTAGAAAATATATCTTAGGTCCTCAGCAGGCTCGCTCTATGGATTGACATGCCAACAGAAACAGAGGCATACAGCTTTGTCACATACGTGTCACTTTAAAATCACTTGTAAAGATTATTTATTGTTGATGTGCACACACAGCTGCTCTGACTAGAGGCACGCTGGGCTGTTCAAACAGCTCTTCAGATGCAGTGCAAGGAACTGCCGCAGGTTCCTGCTCTACCCCTAAGATTGCAAATAGCGCTCAGGATGAAATTGTTGGAGATTCAGGGACTTGAATGTTGCAGACTGCAAAACAGGCTCCTGTGAAATGTATGTGCTTAGCCCTCAAATCCTTTTCGGCAAGAAGGGAGTGGTCATATGCAACACTGGGCCCTGCCATTAGTGTGAAACTTCTAGACTCTGCCCCCCCCCAGACACGTGGAGTGAAATCAAACAACACAGGCAGAGACAAAATGTTTTGCAAGCCCTGATAACCAGTTGACGGTTGAGACTTCGAAGTTCTCTGCATGGGGCTTTGGAGATGTCTGCAAACCCCCTTTTGGTCCAGCCACATCTTAATCTGCCCAACACCTAATGATACCTAATGAACCAGGCAGAGGGCCTTCTCGATAGTGGTGCCCGCCCTGTGGAACGCCCTCCCATCAATTGTCAAGAAAATAAGCAACTATCCTATTTTTAAAAGACATCTGAAGGCAGCCCTGTTTAGGGAAGTTTTTAGTATTTAATGCTGTACTGTTTTTAAACACTTGATTGGGAGCTACCCAGAGTGGCTGGGGAAACTCAGACAGATGGGCAAGGTATAAATAAGAAAATTATTATTATTATTATTATTATTATTATTATTATTATTAATGACACCAGGTACAGGATAGTGGGTCTGACTTGTGGGTCAAATTAAGGCTCAGAACTGGCAGTTCCCCACCCCGATATAATATTTTCAACAACTTTAAGAAACCTCAAAATTGAACTCACTCTCTCTGCTTTAAACACACACACCAGTGTCTCTGCTAGGGATAAGAGTCAGAGCCCTTCATCAAAACCTGGGAGAAGGAACATGAAAGGAATCCTGCTTCTCAAGAAAACAAATTAGGTAAAGATAATTTTCATGTTAAATGTGTAAGGGGAAGAATATGATCAAAAAGAACACTGGTATTATCTAAGTTCATTTCCCCTCAATAAATTAGACGAAACTATCATCTAGATAGTTAGATGAAACTAATTTGTTGTAATGTTGTTAAAAAACTGAATTTGAATGGGTTGGATTAATAATTGTTCTGTAGGATCTTGTGATCTGAAAATTCTATTATTGATTTCCTATTAACGTATGTTAAGGAACCAAAATGTTCTTGTCCACTCCTTGCTCTGCAAAAAATGCCAACACTCCTCCCCCCCTTTTTTTTGTATGTCTCACCCAATAGTAAATTTCAGCCTCAGATATGGGTAATTGGTGAATGGAGAAGACGAAATGTTTTAACTCAAATACTATCCCTCACTAACTCTTCTGTAGTTCAATATATATTTTTAAAATGAGAAAAAACATTAGGACATTACAATGCCAAACAACTGTTCATGTTAAAATGTAAATGTTATGGATGGCTTACATGATATGATTGGTATCCAGCCATCTGCAAGGGGGGTTAACAGACAAAGCAGCCTTTCCTGGAAGCCATCTGCACAAACAAAGATTGAGCAACTTCAGGAGATTCCTATCTGGGAATCTATGAATTGATGAGGTGGGAGACTGTTCCCAATTACTCAACTGCAGCTGAAACAATGAGGACATTATTATTTATTATTTTGCTATTATAATTATTGCAAATATAGACACTGAAAATAATAGCCAATGTAACCCACCGAGAGAGGGTATTTCTGTTCTACTACCACCCGGCTAAGGAATATCTTTCACCAACACTGAATTGTTTTACAGTTTTATGATGCTTACCTAGTCCACAGGTGTGCTGGATTCGCCTCATTGGAAGCTGTTCCTCTCTCTGACTTCTATCCCCTCTATTTAACTGGATTGCAAATGCTGAAGATCCAGAACAAAAATGTCTCATTTGCCACTTAGATTAGGAGGACTTAACTTGCTGCTGCAAGTGGTTTTCCAGAAGTTGCCCTTGTCACAATGACACATGTGTTTATGATCCTTGGCTTGATTGCTAACCACAGAAAGCTGTCTTAAAGTCTGCTCTTAAAGAGGACTTGCAAAATAACTTGATATTCACTTCCTCCTCTTCATTAATCCCTATCCCAGTGGTATGGACAGATTGCATATTTACCTATATATCACAGCGAGAAATTCCATTTAGAGCTGCTCAAGATCGCCATCCATTTGTATTAAAATGTGCAGTTAGTGTAGGACACATTTAAGGAATTTTGGGGAGCATCAAATGCGTGAAAAGTTTCTGAATCAAGGCTTCTGAAGTAAGGTGAAGATGAGATCTGAGATAATGAAGGATTTCCTGTCAAGAAGCTGTTCTGCCTTCAATGTCATTAGGGGAACAAGCCATTGGAAGCTGACAGAGACGTTCACATGTTCACCAAAGCTTATTTTTACCAATTAACTACTATATGAAGCAGAGTCTTGACTTCTATGAGAATTACCTGCTGGATACTGCATATCTCCAGAGCCCTACGCAGAGGCCAAACATAGGTTTTAAACACTTTTTAGAGATCTTTTATGACTGGGGTCCCATTTCCACTTATAATTACCATAGTCAAGGGAAATATTTTACTCCATAAACCGGTTTTCAGTGATGCCCTTAAGTTTATATATCATAAACCGCAACTGTATTTCTATACGTTACTTTAAAAAAATATTAAAACGATAAACATCTGAGGTTCTACAAAAGCAGGAATAAGAGAGGGTTCCACTTTGCTGTAGGAATGAGACGCTTAAAAAGGTTCTCATAATGCATTTTCAATAAAAGGTTTATAAACGGAAACATCTGATTTCTATTTTTCAGGCTAACAACTACGTTTTTCAAAAAAATAATAATCATGGAAGTTAGGAGTACAAGGTTCCATTAAACCATCTCATTGGATCTCATTTCTTGAACTCTCTAGGGAGAGGATAGTGTCTCTCTTATACACCAATAGAAAATAGAACTTACTGCATGGGTCATAAGCCCCAGCAAACATAAAAGGCTAGTTTTGTCCAAATCACATTAGTCATGAAAGTAAGCAAGGAGCTTTAATCTCAGATGTTTGATCAGTGATGCCAACTTGAATAAAATATTGGAGAGGCCGAGGTAAGCCCCGCCCCGCATAATTGATTACATGACATGGTGCACACACACCATTTGAATGACATTGGCCATCAACTTGGGAGGGGGTGGCACCCTCAAATATTTGGAGGGGGAGCGAAGACCCCTGGCCCCTAGGAGGTGGCTCCTATGTGCTTGACAATTGCAATGTGATTGAAAAGAGCCTTTTGGGTGTTTCAGAAAGTCAAGGTCTCTTGGTGAAGTAGTTCTCTGTGATTGTGGCTCTGTACACTCTTCTAAACCTTACAGGAGTAGGTTGAGTGCTAAGTGTGTTGATCAGGAGTTCTTCATGATCATCTTGACCAGCTTATTTTTTATAAAAAAAATTGTGTGAATTGGCTCCAAACACACTGCCAACGAGGGACAATGGAAGGCTCTATTATCTCAACTTAGCACATAGAGTTTAAGTGTCCATAGTTCACTTTCTGAAAACTAAAAAGAGCCTAGGACAAACAAAACAAAAACAACCCCCCCCCCCAAGAAACCCCACACAGATTCCAGTATCTGGGTTACTTTTTTTTACCTAAGCGGATGGAAAGTACTGAGATACTGAATGCCCCATGGGGTGGCTGGGGTTTTTTTTTGTTTTGGAGGGGAGAGAACCAACCAGAGGAAGCAGAATTAAGTTCTCTTCTACTGACACACAACACACATTTGGCTTGTTGTGAGACATTTTACCTAATCCAAGATTCACTGGAATTTTACTTGGCGTACTAAATGTTCCAAAAACCTGCTTGTTTAGGGTTTTTGTTTTCTGTCGGAAAAGGTTAAAATATGGGATAATGGAGCACTGTCCCTCCTTTATTTCACCCTTAATTCCTCATGAAAGTTTTATTTTTTTTATTTGCATTTTTGTTTCATATAGCAAATAACAAAACACCTTCTTTACACTGCATTGCATATTTCAGTGCTGTACCATTGACTCAGAAGGAACCAAGAGGGTCATCTAGTCCAATGAGGATTTTTTGCCCAATGTGGGGCTCAAACCCACAACCCTGAAATTAAGAGTCTCATGCTCTGCCGACTGAGCTATGGCTTCATGCACCACGTAGGAATCAGATTACATGTAAGAATACTCTGTCAGGTAGAAGGTTAGGCTAGAATTATTTCTCCTGACATGACAGTTTTATTAACAGAAGGAGCCATTTTTATGGGGGAGCATTCAATTCGGTGATCTCCCATTTGGAGTCTGAACTGCGCACTTGAGCCTGAGCTGCACCACATGATTATCCTCATGGAGCTCAGCGTCATGTATGACTTCTTAGGCAACTGAGAAAATCAAGACACCACATGTATCAGAGGTATTGTATATTTAGCTGAATTTGTACTCATCAGCATGTCTGAAAATTGTCAGCGTTTTATGATAATTTACATACATATGGAGTATTTCAGGGATTCGATTAGTCATAGCCATGGAAAAAGAAAAGTCAGAAGTACCATTACCACAGCAACTGCTTTTCTTTCTTTCTTTTTCTTTAAAAAAATCTTTCATCTGGTTTCTCTTATTCACTGGCTTAACCTGTGTGTCAAGGGAGGGAACTTTCATCCATCATCTACTAAGCGTGTGTTGGGATGGCCTAGAAATTCAGTCTCTGAACTTCAAACCGTTGCTTTCTGTATTCCATCAGACAGTTGAATATATACTTCACTCTCACTATATGATTAATCGCTTTTTGAACCTTTGCATTTTTGTACACAATATCAGTACGCTTAATTTCTGCTTTGCGCCATTGTGATGTTTGTTGTGGATCTTAGATGGCAGTTTCCGTGTTTCACTGAGGTTGTGACTAGAGTCAGTGTTGTTTCATGGTGTAGTTCTACAAGATTACAGGGTTCAGAGGTTTAAAAGACACACAGACCTGCTGCAAGACATGCTTACCATATTTTTCTGTGTATAAGACAAGGTTTCCCCCTAAAAAATCTCAAAAAATGAGGGAGGGGCATCTTATACACAGATATATCTCCCCCCATTTTCTTAAATCTGAGTTCTCAAAAATAGGGGGCGTCTTATACATGAGGGAGTCTTATAGATGGAAAAATATGGTATATGTTCTCTGACTGAGCACAGTTCAGCCAACCCATGCGCAGATAGAAAACAGGCCTCAAAGTCCCACATTGAGCTACTCTGAAAGTGCCAACAGATAGGGGATATTCAATGTGCTGAATCTTAGAAATCAATTCAGGTTCAGCCTATGGAAAAGCGATCTTTGGTCCCGTGCCACTAGCTAACTAGGTCTTGGCAACAAGCCTGTGACCTACAACTGTCACCCTGCAAAATGGAAATGTTCAGCCAGCTAAGAATACTTTGGGGTTTTCATTGGCTAAAATGAAGAAAGCACACAAAATATTTTCAGTTAGCACTGGAACAAATTCTGCATTGCACAGCTGTGGTGAAAGTGCATTCCCTCGGAGATCATCTAGAATATGGTGGAGACATATAGGCATTTGCCTCCTCCATTAGGGCTGTTATTGTGTTGACAATCACTTTTCCAGGAAAAGCAGATAGTTTTTTTTTAAAAAAATGAGATGGGAATGAAATCAAGGCATTCTTTACATTATCTCAGTGTATATGAATCATTCTACCAGATCACTTGTGTTCTTTTAAATCAACCAATCAATCATTGTTCTGAAAGAACATCCTAGAAGTCCAGTTCATACAATTAATTGTAGAAATAGCTTTGTAAGAGTTTATGAAAACAGGCCAGGAGTACAGACCCTCATTCCTGTAAGCAATTGTGCTGAAGCATTCTGGAAGGACAGATCGTGAAGCTGAGGCTCCGATACTTTGGCCACCTCATGAGAAGAGAAGACTCCCTGGAAAAGACTCTGATGTTGGGCACAAAGAGGGCACAAAGAGAAGGGGACGAAAGAGGACGAGATGGTTGGACAGTGTTCTCGAAGCTACCAGCATGAGTTTGACCAAACTGCGGGAGGCAGTGGAAGACAGAAGTGCCTGGCGTGCTTTGGTCCATGGGGTCACGAAGAGTCAGACATGACTAAACAACAACAACATTCTGCACTAACTGCACTCTCCAAACCAAGCCCCATTGCAGTAGTCCAGTCAATAGTAAACAGAGTATATGGCCACACATCTTATGCAGAGTATATGGTCACAAACCAATGTAAGCTGAGGATAGGGTCACATATCATCATCAAATTTGGCATTCCAAAAGTTAATGAATATTGACCATTTCTCACACAGAATTTTCATGTGCCTGGATGTAGTATGTCAATTTATGCATTACAGCTGTGCTCCAGATCCTCTAAAGCAACACACATGGCAGTGAGACTATGACATTTCTGCTGCCGCCAATAAATTTACAACCATTTCAACACCAGTTTTAACAACACATCCTGCCATATAATAGTATTATAATTGTCTTGTCTGAGATATTGTACCCAGTTATATTTGTACCTATTGTCACATTTTCTAAAATATCATCAAAATATCATCAGCTGCTTCCTTGAATTAAGGGAGTAAAAGCTTAAAGGCCATAGACTTCCCCTGGCACCTAGAATTTGGGACTAAGGGGGCAGCTTTGAATGTGGTATAGCTTTGTGAGTCCCCCCTACCCCGTATCATCAAACTCAATGCTTCTTGTTGACTAGAATAAATACTGTTGTACTCATGTTATTTATGTGGGGCTTGGGTGGGGCAAATATTGCTATCCAGACCTCCAAATTGGGGCTCCCAGTTTTTCTTGGATAGGGACTTGAGCCAGAAAACACAAACACAACCACCCAGTGCTGAACCCATTCCCAGTGTAAATCACTCTGTATGGAGGTGAGGAAATTGGTAATGTGATGTTAGCAGGCACATTTGCAAACAGAATTGTAGATGAATATTTCTTCTAAGACAGTGCACACACCATTATCTACCTATATATTTTAAGTCAGATGCTGCTAGCAACTGCATAGAACTTTTGGAAGAAAGAACAATGGCTATTAGGTTGATTTCGGAAGAATAACTTAAGTGCTTTTGCCACCTAGAGGACATTGCATCCGAAACAGGTTTGGAATCTAAACTTCTAGAAGTTGGAGATGAAGCTATGCATTTGCAGTGTTTAACTGGAAGAATAGAAAGTCTCATTGTTCACTGTGTAACTTGAAGAGCAGGAAGAATCCCTCCCTACCATTCTTATTACAAAGTGCAACCATAGGTGGATTGTTTGGTTTAAAGCTATTTACTAATTTTATCCTAACTCTAAGTGAGTCTGTTCTTTAGCAGCAGAAAAGACTATGGTGGGCAGGGGAAGGGGAACTAACCCTCATTCAGAATCCAGTATCTGTGGCGCCATCTATTAGTTTTCATAGGCGTTGTGTAGCAGTTAACAGCCCAAGGATAGGTGGTGTTTATTGCCTGAATGCTGGGGCTGTTGGGAGATGTAGTCCAACAACATTGGGAGAGACAATGGGAAGATAGCATATGCACACATCCCCCTAATGCACACATTTGTGTCCATGTGTTTTGGCAGGGGAACTGCACCTCAAAAATTCAGAGAATTGAGAATTTTGAAGGATAACTGCTTTTTCACTCAGCATGTTGTTTTGGGAGCTGTGAATTGCATTTCTCCCCCATCCCTACTTCTGACTTTTAAAAAAATGTAAACAAACCTACACTTGGCAGTATTTAAAAAAATGCAGACTTTTCTTACTTAGGACACAATCGTACACACTTGAGCTTTTATTTGGGATACTGTTGTCACAACATATATATGTTCGCATTATTTACAGACTGCTGAGGCAGCAGAAGCAAACCAGAATCTGCTGACTCCACTTAATCAGGAGTCTCTGATACAACAAAAGATTGACTCTTGATGAAAAACCTATTCCTTCCTTGTTAAGATGGCAATAACCAGTAGAAAGCCAGGGCATCTGCTTTCATGTAAAATATTAAAATGCACAATTTAAATAATGGATTTTGTTTGAATTAATCTTCACCCAGACAACAAGGAGTTTTTAAAAGATTACACAGCTGGTTTTGCTTCTTGTTATCACCTGATATTTTTTATAAAAAATCTGCAGAAATTCCTTAGCTACAATAGATTTATTACATACAGCAGAGTTCCATGGTGTGACTATATTCTCCCTCATTCATTTTGTCAGCCCGGCACTCATTCTGCATGCCAAAATCTCAAAAGGTTAACATTTGGGGGGGTGGAATGTCTAACCCACAGGAAGAAGACATTTATTCAGCAATCCTGCAGAAAGTGGCATGGAAGGAAGTCCATGGACCTCAACTGGGCAGAGGAATGCTGCTGGGAGGGGCAGAGGGGAGGCATGAGAAGAAAGTACAGACAATTGGCTTCCATAAAGGCGAAGGAGAACAGTCATTTGCCAGGACCACCCCAATGGCAGTCAATAAGCAAGTGGATGAAGTTACAAAAGAGCACATTTTAGGCACCATAACACAAAAATCGGCCTAGCAATAAAAATGGTGGGGCGGTGGTCAGATTCCGAAAGGGTAACCATGTCAGTCTATTGTAGCAAAAATGGCCAAGAGCCATATGGCATCTTGAAAACTAGGAAAGTTGGGTCATTTTGGCTGCTGAGATAGCACTCTCCTCTGTATCTAAGTTCACTTGCCAATTGAGACATGAATTCAAATGATGAAATAAAAATCTGTCACACAGCTTAATTTCTTCCATCGGTAAAAGGAAAGTGATAGTCACTGTGGGTCACTGTGAAAATGAATGGTGCAAAACTAAAACTACAGTGTCTGTTCCAACCAATCCCAATATTAATGATCATGCTCACTACCAATACAAGGTACCAATGATATAACTCCATGCCAGCTTTCTAATGCCATGTATGGACCAACATCTGTCATGTCTCACCACTCTGTTTATGGGTTATCTTGGGCAGCGATGTCTGTCATGTTGTTAGGCTGATTAAGTAGTTAGTGCACCCAGTTTTAAGCAATAATGTCTGTGAAACGGGGATGCGGGTGGCACTGTGGTGTAAACCACTGAGCCTTGGGGTTGTCGATCGGAAGGTCGGTGGTTTGAATCCCCGTGACGGGGTGAGCTCCCGTTGCTCAGTCCCAGCTCCTGCCAACCTAGCAGTTCAAAAGCACATTAAAGTCGAAGTAGATAAATAGGTACCACTCCGGAGGGAAGGTAAATGTATACACACACACACACACACACACACACACACCAAACAATACATTCTTCCATTAAGGGGTACATTTGTGCTTCTAGGTTTGCACGCATTGATGGACCAATGGGAGCAAAAGAGCCTTCACTAAGGGCTTCCTGGACCGTTTCTCCTCTGGAAGACACACAACACCAATTCCTGTTGCCGTAGACTTTCAAGAGTTTGAGACCTTTGAGTATCCTTCAATCTCAATGACTCAGGGGGAAAATACCCCAAAATTTGTGCTTGTGATGTGTTCCGCCCCCACCATCAGTACTTTTATGCATACCAACTCCATATCTTAATGTCTAGCTATGTAATGTGCATCCAACGATCTGATTTTGTTGTAAATGGAAATAGACATAATTTTCCATGTTCACCCTTCCAAGTAAGTGCTTGAGAATGTAAAAAACATGAGCTCTGGGCAACTATTGCCTTTTTCATGCTAATTAGTGCAGAGCTTAGCAAAACGGATCGTTGTTGATCGTTGGCATGGTGGTCTCCAGCATTCAGTCCAATTTAGAAAAAAAACCTGATTGATGTGATGCTGAGAAGTTGGATGCGTAGGTTGAAAATTCCTCTGATGAAAAACTACTGCAGGTTCATGTTGCAAGTCTTCATGATTATAGTCTCAAACGTCTATAAAAAAACCTGAAGAATCCTTACAAACCCATTATCCTTTTCCATCTGTTTTATAAAACTCATCTTAAATCCAAAAAGCCATTTTGCAAGATAAAACAGATGAAGAAGAAATAGTTTGTGAGTTTAACTGCCTAAGCTAGCTAGCTTGCTTATTTATTTATTTATTTAAATAATTTATTTAACTTTCAGCAGTAACAAGGAGCCTCAAAGTGATTTACAACAAAAACAAATAACAAAGTTGAATGAAAAATACAACACATATAAATCACATTTTCTCTACCAATCTAGCTGAGTCCTTAATTAGGTCTGAAAACAATTAAAAGCCAAGTGGAGTACAAATGTTTACCACCATCTGCCTAAAAGTTAGAAAGGCTGGGGCCAGACTAACTTTCTAGGAAAGGAATTCTGTAAGCGGGTGCTGTCACAGAGTAGACCCTCTTCTGTCTTTTCACCTATTTTGGTGAATCCCCTAAACATAGAACTCCTTGTCTAGGGATGGCTAGGGCAGCTTAAAAGGGGGTTAAAATAATCGTTTCACCCATCAAAATGGTGGTTTTTGTGGGGTGGCCAACTATCTGATCCCAGGTTGATGCCCTGTTTTGATAGCTGATGGTTCCTAGGTTCCTTGTGTAGCCACAAATATTTGGTAGAAAGAAAGAAAGAAAGAAAGAAAGAAAGAAAGAAAGAAAGAAAGAAAGAAAGAAATTCACTTTTTAGAAGTCACTTGCATATGTGTCCCCATATCAGGGTCCTGACCAGTGCCAAATCCAAATAACAAACATGGTTCAGAGGCAAGTAAACAAAGATTGGAGAAGCAAGCCATCAGGTGACATGGAGCATCTTTCTGGCAGCATCCCCAAAAGTTGAACACCATGGACCTGCAATGTGCATCCAGTTATATGAAAAAGGTCACTATACAACTTCGCCCTGAATTTGACAAGCCTCTTTCGCAAAGGGTCTGGGCTTGGACTTGAGTGTCATTACATGGTTTGCATTAGCTACAGTATTGGATATGAGAGTCAGGTGCGATAGAGTGCTACCTCCTGGTATGCCAGGAGGACCCAGTACTAACATCACGAAGAGTCAGACACGACTAAACAACAACAACAACTAACATCACAGGGGCTTTCCTTAGCACAGCAACTCACTCATTGTGACTTGTAAACTCTGCACAACACTAACTGATAAAGTTATAGACCACTGATATAGCATGATGCCCCATAAATTATCACCAACTAACAGCAGCATCACTTAGGAGAAGAGCACCTGGCTCCTGTCTAGAATAACATTCAGGTACATTGCAATTTAGCCCTTTTCTTGAAGCCACTCTGAGCCACCACAACTTATTCAAGCAAAATGCATAACATCTGAAGTGCATACAGCTGACTCTCCAACATGCTTCCTGCCTTTCTACAGCCTTCAGTGGGAAGGAAGGGGTTTTTGTTTCCACGCAGAAACAGAAGCAATGAAAATGCAAAGGCCAGCAGGGTATGTTACTAAACGGTCCTGGAGATATGTGGCAGAAACGCCTTGGGCTTTTGAAATAAATTGTGGCTTCCTTGCCAACAAGTTGTAATCCATTTACTTTAGAAGTTTGAAATGGCAGAACCAGAACACTTGGTAACAAAACATGTTAGGTCATTTAGTGCTTTTAAATGGCAGAGGTTTAATGACCTTTTAAATGTTTAAAATGAAAGGAAGTGTGTTTATATATTCGCTAGACCTGCTTTCCACAATACATTACATACGCCTTCCTCTCTTTTACTGGACAAACATGTTTTTAACTTGACTTCAAGCATTTTAATTCTCTTAAGTTTACTCCCCTTGATATCATCCACGATCGGTCATTCTGCTCTATTATTTAAATTTTTCCCAGAACTAGTAACAAAGTTACTGTCCATAAAATATGAAAACAGCCCCCATGTTCTTAGCTGGGCGTATTTATTTATCCTTGGCCAGCCTTCAACAGGGTTTAATCTAAGAGTCTCTTTCCAATGTTAAGTCTTAGACATGGCTGATGTAAAGAAGAAAGGATAACCGTAACCAGCTGAGGCTAGGGAAATTACTTCTAGGGCTAGAGGTACGATTTCTAGGTTTGGCCTATCATCTATATTTTTTAATTCAGACTTCTGCTACACATGTAGTGTAGGAGGTCTGGTAGAATCAATAGGGGCTCCACAGATGCAAATGTGAGGTAAATATAAAACTAGAAAATATGTTTTATATTTAACCCCCCCCCTGCACATTTGCATCTATGAAGCCCTCAGAGTGGTTTATAATCTCATAAAATACAAACACCCCTATAAATGTAACAATAACATTTGCAACTATCCTTAAAATAACATCCTTAAAATAACATAACAACAGCAGAAAATGGCCATGACTCTACAGTACTCTGAAATACATATATGGGACACACTCTGAATTATCCCCCAGAAGCCTGAATGGATAAAAGTGCATTCAGTTGGCAATGGAAGGTCACCAAAGAGGAGGACATTCTAACTTCCAGAGGGAGGGAATTCTGTAGTTGGGATGCCACTCCAAAGGTGGCCTAGACTACACTGCCCCTCACTCGCTGGTGGGGCTGAATAAGTGCCACAGGGTGCCTCCCCCTGCTGAAATTAGGCTTGAAAGAAGCATTCTGTTGTAGCCAATAGAAGATCTTATGGTGAGTGTGTGGTGCTCAGCATACACAGTTTCTCTGGTTGGCAAATGTGCCTGTGAGCCCCAAAAAGTTGTTGAACAGTAGCAGACTGTTGACACGGGAGCACTTTCTTACTTAGTATTTGACCACATGCTGGGACTACATTACTGAGGTTGTGTATGGGATGGTTTTGTTAGAAAGTGGTTCCATGTCAACAGGTTAAGTCTGAGCCATAAAACATGCAATATCATCCCTGCATGAGAACAGAACCATTTCTTTCTGCACCTCTGAATCACCCCTTAGAATACATTCGAAAACAGCAAGGTCGGGAATCTGGCATGAACTCAATATTGTATGTGTACCCTGATCTTAATCCTGTTCTTAGGAGATTCCAGTGAACGTTCAGGGACTCCCTTTCAAACAATACTTTATATATTTTTATATAATCCACTATTTCATGCATCTTCATAGCCTACTTCTCTCCCAAAGAAGGTGATGTGACCCAAAGCTGAAATTAAAATAATTGCAGGGAACAAAGTTTACTGACCTCTATTAAATTTCTAGAGGTAAAGTTCAGTTCAATTCAAATTCTGGGTGAAACTTTAACATGGTGCCAGATTGTTATCTGCAGTTTGCCTGTTCTTCCCCAGTGTGGATCATATGCACAGAGAATGTGATATGCTGTTGCCACCATGCAGGAACCTCAGACATAAAAAGCAGAATTCACATCATATTTCATTGCACATTTTTATGTGAAACTGAATCAGGCAACAGATATTAGAACTGATGGAATAACATTAACCCTGTCTAGACACAATAAAAGGTACACTATATAACAGTATACGTTTGATGACAGGGAGAAACAATAGATGTAAATACTATCTGGCTAACGTCTCCAATACATCTGTAGCAGACTTTTGTGGACGACGTTGATTTACAGCTTGTGTACCACTGTTGAGGATGTTCTTGCCATTTTTGTTGACACATTTGAAAATAAGAACAAGATTACCTGCTAATGATCCTGGTTGGACCAGTTTTGCAGCGATGAGTAGGGTTAAGCATGCAGTTTCCAGGACTGAACAACTTCGTGTCTGAGCTCCTTGACCCTTTGATCAGTTACCTGGGGCCGGGGATTGCACTACAGATGGATCTGGCTAAGAAAAGCACAAAAACAAGCCTGTATTTTGCAACAGGGATAGCATGAAATTATTTGGACACTGAGCAATGGAACAAGTGTGACTAGGCTAACTGTAAACTGTTTTGTGCTATGTGGCAGCAAGCAGTTACCAGAGTTCATCTGGCGAGGACATGTGGTCAATTCGGAAAAGAAAAAAAGAGGTTCTTGCATAGACATCCTATAACCAGGAAACCCCAGGAAGCTCTAATCTCACATGTGCTAATGTCTAGACACTAGGGCCGGCCCAGGACATTTTGGTGCCTGAGGCAAAACAGAAAGTGCTGCTGTTCCCCCATCTCTGTGGACCCCCATCACCACCACCACCACCTCCTCTTCTGCAGTCCCTGCACTTTGTAGGTGATGGGGAGTAAAAGGAGACCAGAGAGAAGCTGGCAGTGCTTGGAAGCAGGCAGTGGCCAACAAGCACAGGAGGCAGCATGTCGTGTGCTCCTCAGAGGCTGTATCTGCTGCCTGAGGCGACTGCCTCACCACGCCTCATGCGTGGGGCAGCCCCGCTAGACATTTTGCAATCCAGTGTTGAGAAAATCCAGAACATCTAATTCACTGTGTAGTTTCTTGAGAATGTACTTTGTTTTATGAGGTAATGGCTATGAAGCCTGTTTGTTGTTGTTTTTTTCATTTTGTACTTTCCCCCTCTTTATTTTACATTTCTCCCTGGATTGTTATTTTAACTTCATAATGAAGTTCTCAAAAATTAATTCTTTAAAAAGAAAAAAAGAAAAGCTAGAACATCTTTTTGTTGGGCCCTGGCAGGTTTAGTTGTTGTTTTTTTGAAGTTCCAAAGCTGTTGGAAAAGGTTCAGAAAAGGACAACCAAAATTATGAAGGAGGTGGAGCAACTTTCCTATGAGGAAAGGTTGCAGCATCTGGGAATGTCCATTTTAGAGAAAAGGCAGGAGTGCTTAGAATCACCCTTCAGACTTTCATAAATGTGGAAAAATTGGGGTGGAGTAGACACAGGACACGACTAAACGACTAAACAACAAGACACAGTGAGAAGGGCCAGTGCGCAAGGCCCCATGCTCCATACAGGCTTGACCCTCACAGATTCTTTTGAACATCTGATTAGGACTTATTTCATGCAATAATCTAACACTGTAAGTCATTACATTCTGTTGCATGTCATCTATGGAGTAGTGTCTAATAGTAGAATACATTACAAGTAAATTAAAAATGTCATCAAATATTAAGCACTGTAATCCAATGTAATACCCAGAGGTTTAATGCTTGCTGAACATGAAGCATGAATTTGAACATCAATAAAATATATAGTGCATGTTAAACAACAACATTCACTAAGGAGATTTGTGAGGAGAACTTTGGGGAGTAAGTTTGTTTCAACCCCAATTTAAATAATGTTGTACTTTTGTGCACTAGTTAACTTTGTGCAAGAAGATGGCAGTAATTTCCTTTATTAACTTGTGTGATTGATTTTTAACAAATAGATCAAAAACATTCAGATCTGTTTGTGTCCAGTGAAGTAGTTCACAAAGCAGCCATACATCTTCTCAAGGGTAGCCGTGCTGCTGTTGCTGTTAAAATGTGGGTTAGAAATTGTGGCTAAGGTCCAATGAGCCTTTCAAGGCAAAATAATGAAAGACAGATTGGGAGGCAAAGAAAAACTATCTTTTCTGGCAGTCAAAACCCTCGCCTGTGTAACTTTAGTTCACTAATTTTCTTCCTTTAAAGGTTTTTAGGCAAACTGTTGTCCACAAATGGGGTGAATGCAGACGTCTCTTTACCAAATACTGGGTAAGTAGCAATTTATACACTTTACATTTTGTGTACTTTTTGTTTCCTTTGTTCTTCCTCCCCCCACCCCCACCCCAATAGTAGTAGAAGTATTGCTGCAAATTCCTGTCAACACAGCTTTTCTGTATAATGGTGACCTACAGATTCAGTTAATGAAACACATGATATTCCTTCACTGAGATAATCTGCAGAGCCTTCTCAGTGCTTAGACTTTAGTATTTCTTCCTAGATAGGCTGGCTTCACTCGCTCCCCATTTGATGGCTTTTAGCAGCTGTGCAAAGACTTTTCTTTCTTGATAGGCATTTAACGTGCTCATTTTTAAAACATCCCTGGTATATTATTCTCAGCTGTGTTCTTCTCCTGGTTTTGTATTGGTTAGAAATGTTATATTCTGACTATACTTATTAGCTTATTTTTATGCTGAGCCTTTTTAATGGCTAGGCAGACTATTTTTAAATATATATATATTTATAAATAATGTTGGGCATGGCAACCTGGTTGTTGGGGTCTTTTGAAGAAAAGTTTGCCACACAGAAATCTGGGGAAGCAGGGGAACAGTAAAATTCTCCTCAGTAAATAGCAGGATAAGCCATGTGTTTGCTTACTATATTTTTAGAATGCCTGTTATTTCAGAAGAATTTCAAGGTTGTGTCCAACCGATAAAACCTATAATAAAGTTAAAATGAAATTAAAACTAGATGCATAAACACAAAAAATAATCAGAATAACATTCTCCTACTTTCCTCAAATGCTTGTATGAAAAGGTTGAGTCTTAAGGTGATGCTGGAAGGCCACCATCATGGGAGAAAGAAACACCTCCAAGAGAAGGGAATTCCACAAGTGGGGGACCATTACAGAGAAGGCCTCATATACCTGTTGGTGGGACCCTGTGATGGATCTCAGTTGCAGAATGCTAGGCCCGGGTCAGCATTCCTTTATTACCCTCTAATAGTAGCTTCTGAGGATTGATTAAATGAGACAGAGATAAGATACCATCTCCCCTCAGCATCACTGCTCTAATCAAATTCTGAGCCTCCTGCACCTGTACAGTGGTACCTTGGATTACATATGCTTCAGGTTACATATGCTTCAGGTTACAGACTCCACTGACCCAGAAATAGTACCTCGGGTTAAGAACTTTGCTTCAGGATGAGAACAGAAATCATGCTCCGGCGGCGCAGCAGCAGCAGGAGGCCCCATTAGCTAAAGTGGTGCTTCAGGTTAAGAACAGTTTCAAGTTAAGAACAGACCTCCGGAACGAATTAAGTACTTAAGCCGAGGTACCACTGTACTGAAGTTTTAAGAAATGTTGGGAGATGCAATCCCGTATTTTTCACATAATGAGTAGTTAGGTCTTTCAGCTGCCTCCCACACTGACACCAACTTCAGCAGTTGACCTCAAGATGAAAAACACATAGTGCACCTGATGTACTGGCACATGGGGGAGGGACCCACCTTTCCAAGGCCAATGGCATTACTCCTTACCTGTGTGGGGCTGCATAGGCAGTATTGCCCTGGGATCCACTGGTGAAGGGTGGGTAATAAATTTCTTATCAGCAGCAGCAGCAGCAGCAATGATGATGATGATAATAATAATAATAATAATAATAATAATAATAATAATGCCCAAACACAATCCTAACTTTTTCTGTATCAAAGGTCACTGTAGGAGCCAATTGAATTTTGTAGATATGCACATGAAGAGTACTGGATTTGCCATATTAACTGATGATGTGTTATTCTGTTAGCTCATCTTTATGCTCAAAGCCAGTGAGGTGTCTGGTTTTTATCATACTCTTAACGGGCTCAAAGAACAAAATGCAGTGCATGTACTACATGTATTATTTTATTTTTAGAGTGATCAAAAAGAACTTTTTATGAGGCCAAACAAAACTGTCAACATGTCCGTTGCTCTGCAAGCATTCCATATACCGATGAGCTAAATTCTTCCTTGAGTAATGCAGGTAAAATGCCATTTTATTGCAGCAACTTATACTAGTAAATGATTGACCCAGGATGTTGTTTCTGCTACCATGCCATGTAATCTCTGTTACGTTGCATAATTGGACTGCTTAAAATATGCCATAAATGTAAGTTACAGCACCATAATTTATGAAAAAATGTGTGTCTATGGAATAAGTAAGGTGAATTATAACTATCCTTCCTGTAAGAGCTTTAAATCAGTGGAGTTATGTGAACTATGAATATGCCCAATTATACTTGCATTTTGAATTAATAGGCACTAGGTGCTAAATAAACTAACTCAATAAAAACAGATTGTATAGCAAATGAACTTTCACTGGAATGCCCACTTAACTACATTAAATTGCACAATTAAAGAATAAGAAATAGCAACCAGTGTGTCATGCTTAGTATTGCCTGGGGAACATGCATTCACATTCACACACACACACACACACACACACACACACACACACACCCTTAGTCCATTTTAAGTAGAAAAAAATATTTACAAACTGAAGTTTGCTTCCCCACTTGCTTTGGGAATGTTATTCAATATTATTATTGGCCTTTTTAAATTGAGATTATCAAAATCCTAAATACAGAAGAAGTTAGGCTTTGTGATCAGAATTGTTAACTGTGCTGACTGTAAGTGACTACTGTTGTGTTAAATTCACTAGGAAGAGATGGGAAGACATCCTTTTGCGAATTTCCAGTGGTCCCAGTATTCTTGAATCACTGGTCAAGAGTGTAAACTACAATGTCATACTTCTGTGACAGGACCAGGAGTGTGTGTTTTGATATGAAATACCGGTAATGCAAGGGCAGCATGTGTAACAATCTGTTCTTCGTAGTTCTGACAAACATTCAAAGAGAAGCCTTCACTTTCCCCGTCTTACACACTCCCCCCCCCCGCACCAAGAAAGGAGATGCCCAAGCTGTCGTTATACTTGGGAGTTTATTTCACCAAGATGAAAGTTCCACTTGGATTGTTCCAGTGAACTGAAAGCATAAGTGACTCACGTTTCTTGTTTGTTTTATATGATGAAGCTGTTAAAGAATTCCGAGCTCTTGTTCAAAACAATGCACTTCAGGTTCTAAGGTATAAAACTTTAAAACTTGTCTATATTTAAGACCATAAGAGTAGCCCTACTGGGTCATACCAAACACCTATCTCATCTAGTATTGTCTTCTTACATTGGCCAACCAAATGCCCATGAGAAACAACAAGCAGGACATGGACACCATACCAACATCCATTTGTGGTTCCCAGCAACTGGAATTCAGAGCCATATTGTCACTAATACTGAGGGAAATGTAAAGCTACCATAGCCATTGATTGCCTTATCATCCATGAATTTATATAATTCCCATTTTAATTATCCAAGTTGGTGGTCATCACTGTATCCCGTGGTAACAAATTACCGCGGTTGAACTATGTGCTGTGTGAAGAACTTCCTTTCAGCTCTCCTGAATCTCCTAACATTCAGCTTCATTGAATAAGTTCAAGTTTCTTGAAGGGCAAGGGTTTGTAAAATGGGTGTTCCCAAAAACAATCATTTACCTTGCTCAGACTTTGTCCAGAAGTCACAGTGGGTGTAAAGTTTGATCTGTGTTAGCTTCTGTAGCACACCAGGTGCAATTTGTTTACCAAGACTGTATTTCATATACCCTCTTATATGCAAACACAGAATGGGACAGCAAACCTTAACGCCATTTCCCACACATTGAGAGATTATCATAAAATCTCACAAAGACTAGTCAAATTTTGAAATTACATATATTTCTGCCAAAATATTTGGGATGTCAAAATACTCTTGCATCAGAAAATAAACAGTTGGACTATAAAAGAAAATCTTATCTACTCATTAGCAAGTCTATAAAGCTAAGATGAAAACCAACCTCATGCTTTAGCTTCATCTACATTAGCAGGCTGAGCAACTTTGCTCCCTTTGAAACTGGTTTCAAATTACTTGCAGATGGCTGGAGATAGATGAAAGACTCTATAAAGGTGTTCCTTATTCTATTCTTTGGTCCCCAGACTATTGGACTATGTGCTGACACTTGGATGCTTGTTTTACAATATCGTTTGACATATGGGATTTGTGTGTCAAAATTTCAGTTAAAGCCAAGAAAATGTCAACTGGTAAGTATAGTGAAACAGCAAAAAGGCTGTGTGTGTTGTTGTTTTTTCAAACAAGGAAAAAAGGCAGAAGACAGAAGTTGGTGAGTGCCAAGTCTCCTTAACCCAGTACCAAACGCACGCAAATTTGAGTTGACTGCCAGCAAACTTGGATTCCTTTGGTGTGCTCTGCTGAGATTCCATTACTGCCTTTATCATTAAGAAAATATTGTAATAAAAATGGTACCTTTTCTCTTGAATCCATTAATAAGATAAACTTGTTGGTCCAACTCCAAAACCACTGGAGCCACATTTAATTTGCTGCTTTTTATGGATCAAGGTTTTGGTATGCTGAAATGTTCACTAACATAATGGGAAATTGCAGCAGCTTATTTGAAGAGGTTTTGGGATCTGTGAGCCAGCATTTACAGCCCCACCGTTTTTCATATATTCACAATTAAATGCGATCAAATTATTCTGTAATGGTACACATGGTGGTAGACCATCCTCAGATGAAAATAATGAAAAGAGAATTCAGCTTACCTTTCAGCTTCTTGTATGGTGGGGGGGGGGGGCAGAGCTCAGATCTGTATTAAGCCCAGGACACACACCCCTTCCCCAGCCAATGCTGATGTGCTAAGGAAGGAGCCCCTGTCGTCTTTTGTGTTTGTTTTTGCTGGGGTTGGGGCACGGCTCCCACCTGAGTGAGAGAAGGTGGAGTTCTGCCAGAGTCTATGTGTGCATTGCTTCATAAAATATTAGGTGACATGTTTCTTTATTCAGAGACAAAGAAAAGCAGTGAGCTAAGTAAACATGTGTCTTGAATACTGCAACCCTCACATAGTTGTTCGAAAAGGCAGTTCATTTGTCAGAGTTGTCCTCTGGCTTTTCAGGAGCTTCTCACCAAGAAAAAGAACCTTCAAGGAAGCTCTGCAGCTGTGGGATTTACCTGCCAAATAAGATGGAGCTGAGAGGCTATGAGGACTACCCTGATGGATCTGGCTCCTTATAGTTCAAGATCCACTTTCCAAGAGTGGCCAGAGAGATGCTTCTAGGAAGATCACAGCCCCTTCCCTACTGTTTGCACCCCAGAAACTGTTGCTCAGAGGTTCATTGCCTTTGAAACTGGAAGTTCTGTACAGCCATCACAGCTAAGAGACACAATCTATCTTCTCATGAATTTGTCTCATCTCCTCTTAAAGCCATTTATAAGCTGATAGCCACCACCATATCTTACGGCAGTGAATTACATAAGTAGACTGAATCAACACAAAGAAGCATTTTCTTTTGTTTTTCCTGAATGTGCTTGCAAGGGTTTGAATGGGGACAGTGGCATTGCTATTCTTGGTCTCAGTGTTGTTCCACCAGTATGTGATCCCAGCAGTCTAAAAATGGGTGTGGTCAAAACACCAGGGATGAGCTGCATGTCCAAGCTACAGTGGCTGCCCTATAAATGCCACTGAGGAGACAAGCAGGGGTGTTAAAGAGAGAAAAATGGAAGCCTGTGTTGCAAGGAATGATGTGGATTGAGACAAGTTTTGTTTTTTAGGGGCTGGGGGGAGAGTAGGGAACTAGAAGGCAGATTTATTTAGCTGGAAAGGGCCATCATGAAAGCTTTGACCACTGTGATGTGTTTGCCTTTCCTAAAACAAGGTTACTGGGTGGCCTCAGTTCATGGGCAGGGGATGGTGTTGTATCCTGGTGTGTCATCATTAAGTCAGATTACTGACAGCCGTGTGGCTCCATCCACCTGTTAACGTTGGCCCATGGGGGTGAGGGTGGGGATCTGCACTGTATTTCTCTTTAAATAATAGCAATGGTTCCTAAATTTTCTCTCATATAAATTAGAATATGCAAACATTATGCATATTTATGTCCTTTTGCAACATAGTATTTTTTTCTTTTCTGGCAATGCCAGTTTAACCTATCAAAGATTGTGGATGCTGCACAGAAATGTTCCTTACCAACTTTAAGATACTCATGTCTCAGGTATTTCATAACATAACTCTGCTTTATTTCTATGGATTTAGTACAGCAACCTCTGAGATCTCAGATGGAACAAGTCAGGGTCATATTTCTGGGTCTTTTAAGGCCAATAGGGAAAATAGGGACATTAAATTTAGATGCTGTGTCTAGTTCAAACTAAACTTTTGTCCAAAATGTTCTTCCTATATCTATGTCATAAAGCGAGGATCCATTCTGGATCTTATATGCCAGAATTTGGTTAAATCATGCAATTTGGCTGCCATTTCTAGTTCTTCTACGATTACTTGATGAATGCCATCTTCTTCTGTTTTAGGAGCTGTTTATAACTACAACAGGCCAACATGAGCTCCTTCTCTTTACCAGAGGACTCTTCTCTTCACAAGTCTATGCCAGCTTATGTAAATATTTTTGTGCCTTTCCATGCTCCAAATGAAACCCACTCAGGGGTTCTTCTGGCTTTGTCTGTTAGTTTTGTTGCAGCAAAGAAGTCACTTCAGCTTTTGGACTGTACCTCAGAGGTTAGTAAATCTGTCACTGAACACAGCCTCTTAAATAAGATACTACTTGAAGATACCATACAAGAGAACTACTGTCTGTCTTCTCTGCACTTTGATTTAAGTCACTCTGGCTGCAAGTCTAATCCTATCTACTCAGAAATAAGTTTCACTGAATTCAATTGGGCTTTAGGAGAAATTAGGATTGCAGCCTCAATCTATCTTGAAAGATACTCCTCTTTGGTTGCATGTTTGACTTTGCGATTGAATATGAACGGTTCCATAACTCAGTTCGTCCACAGTAATTTTGTATATCCATACCACCTATGGAAGTATTTTTTATTTGTTTTGTATCTTTAGATATATGTGAAGAAGCTTCTTTTGCCTGTGGTCAACCCTTGAAGGAAGTGGAAGTGAATCAGGACTGATTCCAGGTTAAAGCCACAAGGGATGTCAACTACCCTGGCACTGTGACCTGTGTTGATGTTGGTTGTTAGCATCTGGTCTTTAGAACAGGGCATTATGAAGTGAATACTTTCTTATCAGCTGCTGAGCATTTCATATAAAAGACATTAGAATACA
This sequence comes from Podarcis vaucheri, assembly GCF_965113315.1. Classification (NCBI taxonomy): domain Eukaryota; kingdom Metazoa; phylum Chordata; class Lepidosauria; order Squamata; family Lacertidae; genus Podarcis; species Podarcis vaucheri. The sequence continues at coordinate 41,534,601 of NC_138767.1, forward strand.
TGGTGAGGCTTCTTCCAAGTGAGAAAGCTACCATTACAAAGAAGGATGGAGATAAAAAGAGAATTTTTTTGAAGATTTTTCTCTGAGCACAACTTTATGCCAAAACTATTTTTTTAGGGGAGGTTGAAGTATGCATAACATTTGATGCAACAACAAGAGAAATACTGGAGTCTGTATGTCAGTGTTTGCTGCAAACAAGAAGCCTTTGCCAGAAAGGAAGATCTGACTATGTGTTTCTTGACAAAGATTCAATGGGCCTGCTAAATGTGAAATCATATAAACAATGTGAGCAAATAAAGTGCTATTGATGCCGACTATTTTGCAAAGGGGACAATAAGCATGAAAATCAAGATAATACAATGTATCAGTTTCACGGACACCATATATTAGAAACAGAGAATTGACATGGTGTTTTAATTTGGTGGATAAAATACTTTTGCTTGCCTCAAAGAAACCCAAGTTTATTTTCAATAACACTCAGAACCTATTCATGTTCGCCATCTGAGACGCGTTCCCAAGAAAAAGTAGCAGACCATCTTGCTGCTAAATGGGCTTCCTATGGCATAAGAAGCAATTTTGTTAATATTGGAGATGGTTACAGAAGGTATGCAAAATGCTTTTCCGCACCAAGATCAAATTCACATTTTTCTATCAATTGCTTGCCCTTGGCAAGTAGTCTTGGGAAGCTGCTGATGAAAGAGAAACAGGATACAGAGTCTCCTCTTACTGTCCTTGCCTCTTAGTTCTATTCGTCAAATTTACTGCAAAGAGCCTATCAGCATAGCTTGGAAAAGAAAATGCCTCTGTGGAGACCCTCATCTCTTTACATAGGCCCCAGCCTTGAAGATATCAGTAGGATTTGAACTAAACTGAAGCCTGTCATCAAACTCCATGTAGTTACAGATTCTTGGCAGTTTTTCTTTTTCAGGATGTTTTAACCATCTGTACAAACAACCCAAAACCTGACTGTTAAGGGTCTTGGGGTATTGTTAAACTAGAAAAGAAAGAAAAGAACTCATGGTGTGAAAGTCTGAAAACATGAATTTCATATTAGCCCAATATTTAGAGCCACACAGATCCCTAAGATAGTAACAATAGCTTCTCCATTCCTGTCTATAGAAGGGGCCTCCCAATATGGTTATTTCCTAGAAGTTGTGGAACTTTGCTGTGTACACACAGCTTCCTGTGGCAACAAATGTCCCACTGGCATGCATATTTCTATGGTGCTACCAAATATTTATAGGGCATCTATGCAAATGCTCCATGGAGACATGGCTTGGCAGCAGTAAATGTGAAAATGGTCTAGATATCTTAGTTGATTACAAGCCAGAAGAGATTATGAGCCAGCACTGCAATGCAGCTGCTGGAAAGGCTAATGCAATATTTGGCTGCATGAGCAAAAGCATAGTGTCCAGACCATGGAAAATAATACATCCACTCTATTCTTCACTGGACAGGTCACATATGGAGTACTGTGTCCAGTTCCAGGCACGTTGTTTTAAGGAAGGCGCTGACAAACCAGAACATCCAAAGGAGAAGAACCAGGGTGGTTCAGTTTGATAGAAGATGATAAAGGGCAGATTCGATAGCTCATCAGATATTGTAAGGGCTACCATGGCAAGCAGTACGCTCTCCCTTGCTGGAGCTGTTTTAAGCAAATGCTGAACAGCAGTATGTGTTTTTGTGCATTGTTTAGAGACTAATTAAGTAGTATATAAATTGTCAAAATACATCCTATATTGCAGATCCTGTCCAAGGTTGGACTACACGACTGCCTAGGTCCTTTCCAAATTCCAAGTATCTTCCAGACACCATCTTAAGCAGAGATCATTGGCCTTTGTCAGCTCAGTGAAACAGAGATGAGTAGATTACACTTTTTCCAGTTATAGCAAATAGATGAGGAACTTGCTTCTGTGGAACCTCTCTCTTTAGTTTGTGTAGCCCTTTGGAACATCTGACCACCTTAGCAAAGTTTTGGAGCTGAATTATTTCTGGGCACCGGCAATTTGTTTTGCTATGCCAAACCAGCCTTTCTCAACCTTGGGTCCCCAGATGTTCTTGAACTACAGCTCCCATAATCCCTGACCACTAGCCATGCTGACAACTCCTTCTTTGTAGCCTGCATAATTCAACACTTGGCTTTGGCAGTCGTTAAACCCTATGCTTAAGGTCTGTGCTTAACACTTATTTCCAGCTATCTTTAATTTACAGAATAGTCTTCCTGAATTTTCTGGCAGTTGACACTACTACCATTTATTTTTTTTTACCATTCGGAAGAAGTGTCCCAGGAGTTGATTACTCCAGTGTGGACACATATGGAAATCTGTTTTGCAAAATGAATTATCCCTGGGAGTATATTTCTGAAAATGAAAGCTTTGGAATAAAACAAGCACCATACTTAAATGTCCTGAAGCTGCGCTGATGGACCTAGACAGTTTTGTGGATAGACCCCAGAATTGGCAAGCCATGAATCCCAGGAGTATAGTTTGCCTGTCCATCATGGGTTTTCCCCACCAGAAACCACCAGGTCAACACACTGACTATTTTCCATTGAAGCTATTTTAGCTATCATTCCCCATCTAAGTCAGTTTGAATTACATTTTTAAATAAAAAATACTATTTTCTTAAACAATTTAATAATCTTTACTTCCACCAGGAAAACATTTGCTGCCATATCACCATAGAACAGTTTTGTAGTTTTATGGACAGTGACATTTTTTTGAACTCTTTATAAACTTCTACTGCTCAGCAGTACTGCTCCTGAATCCCAGTCTCAACAAATGTATGCCTGTATAACCTGAGCAGTACTTCTCTCTTCTGCCTATCTCTCTCCTCTCAAATGCATGCCGGCCAAGATCCAGCAGATTATCCTGCCATCCTATGAGGAAGAGACAGATCCCAGTAAGTTTTTTAGGAGATAGAACGATTATTGGCCTCATATCACAGTCTCATCTTGGGCAATGATGCTAACATATTTTAGCATTCTCCACTTAGTCTTTCTAATAACTTGGGTGTTTGTGAACATATTCAGATCTCTAGATCCAACTCAATTACACTTTAAATTTGGCTGGGTAAAGTGGAATTGCAATGCGGGGGAGGATGACCCCCCCCCCCAAAGTCACAAGGTTTTCAATTTGAGTAATTCCAATGTGACTGTGGTTGTCCTCTATGACCAATCAAAGCATGCCTGAACCACATTTCGGCATTTGTATATGCCAAGCAATCAAACTTAAACGATATTTAATCATCATATATGATGATGATGAGATTCCTGATGTAATGAGGAAGCCAATAACAAAAACTGTATGGGATGGACTCTTCAGACTCACATTGAATATGAACTTAATAAACAATGAATGAAATCTTTGTAAATTGTTTGAACTTTGTAAATAGTTATTTGAGTATGTACTGTTTCCTGATTTACTGCTTATCAATTGGTAGTATAATTTTATTGAGCTTTACTACCATTGTGTCCCAGTTTGTGATCAGTTCACACAATGAAAGGTGAGTAACATATTTATTTATGAAGTAAAAGAAATATACTATTCCCAAAACAATGCTCAATGGGGGGGGGTACTCTTTGTAAGTGCATTTAAGGCTGCAGCTTTAAATACTAGCACAGAACTTTCAAACTCTTATAAATCAGAGATTTTTCAAAGCATGCAATGCAAATGTTAGAAATGGCAAAGCAGGCAATTTATGTTATTTATTTACTTTATCATATATCTCCCATGTGTGACCACACTCCAGCAATCACTTATTAACTCAGTCAAGAAGATGCTGAACACTGGAATTCAAGCAAGAAATATATACCTGATTCAGGACTGGTGGGCCTTTCAGAAAAGAATAGCAATCATAGTTCAGTTTTGAATGTATGGGACTCATTTAAAGACTATAATAAGAAGCAAATTACCTCTGTGGCATCAGCTAAAAAGGACAGCTGAATGACAGATTAGAAGAGACAGAAAAGGAAATGAAGGAGTTGGAAGCTAAATAAGCAAGGTCTGAAGACCAAAAAGAAGAGGATCAAGTTACTGGAATTAAGAAAAGAATGCAATTTTCCAATTACATATGAAGCAAGACTTTTCTGCATAGTCATAGGGGGATAAGAAATCCAGCAAAATAAAAGCCCACTGAATTAAAACGAAGTTGTCTCTATGGCACTTATTCTGATTCCTATAGAATATGCTTTATTGTTAGAAGTCTCATCCAAAGGCCAATAAATCTATGGAAAGACCCCAACACCAACTGCATTTCTGTTCTCACTGCACTGAGGAAAAACCTTTTGATGTTGTGTTTGAAACCTATTTTGAAGCAAGGTAGCATGATAAAAGTGCACATGGCTACCATATGCAATTTTATTTTGGGGGGCAAAGGTGGGTTGTTATTATTAGTGGAGACCCTATCCTAGATGACTCCCAGTTGGGCACTTTCTGTATCTGTATACAAACAGAGGTCACATCCATGCTATAAATTCAAAGGACTCTTATACCACTTTAACAATCGTGGCTTCCTCCAAAGAATCTTGGAGGGACCTGCAGTTTTGTCAAAGGTGCTTGAAATACAGTGGTACCTCAGGTTACATACGCTTCAGGTTACAGACTCCTTTAACCCAGAAATAGTACCTCGGGTTAAGAACTTTGCTTCAGGATGAGAACAGAAATCATGCAGCAGTGGCGTGGTAGCAGCGGGAGGCACCATTAGCTAAAGTGGTGCTTCAGGTTAAGAACAGTTTCAGGTTAAGAACAGACCTCCAGAACGAATTAAGTTCTTAACCTGAGGTACCACTGTAGTAGCTCTGTAAGGGGTCTTCTAACAACTCTCAACACTTTTAACCACCTTTCCCATGAATCTTTGGGGGAGCCATGACTGTTAACAGGGGTGTTCAAAATATATGGCACTGGTGCGACCTGGAGAGAGTAGGGATGTGGAACCTGCAGCCCTCCAAATGTTGCTGGATTCCCATCAGCCCCAGCCAGCCTGGCCAATAGTCAAGGATGATGGGAGCTGTAGTTCAACATCTGGAGGGTCAGAGGTTCCCCATCCCTACAATAGTAAACAGGGACATAAATTAAATATTAAAGGTCTCTGGTGTATTTAAAATTAGATCGAAACTACAGTTCTTTCCCTCTGAATGTCTGCTTGCATTTGAAAAATGAACCAAGTCCGCTCACCTCTCTTGGTGCGGCGATGTTGCTGGTCAGAAGAGGCTTCACTGGGGCCCTGATGGTGGAATTCAAATGGCAGTGCCCTTCCTGATAGGCGGAGGGGGCATATGCTGGATCTTAGCTTGCACCCTGCATTGGCGAATGGGGATGCAGGCTGGGACATGGGCGGAGCCAGGGGCAGAGCCAATGGAGCAGATGGTGGGCTTCCCTCGGATCCGCCCCCTGCCCATTTAAGCAGTCCACAGCTGGGGCAAGGCATGTGTGTTCCTGCGCTGGGTCCCTCCACCATCCCACCCACCCACAGTTTACACTGATAGGCAATGACTTTGCTGTGGCCACGGTGGTCGTCGTTCTTACGGGGCCGGGTAGGAATTTGCCCACCAGGCCAATTGGCACCGACCTGGTGGTTCTGCTTCCCTCACAGCAATTCCTCACAACTGGTTGAGCATTGGGGCAATCCTTTGTTTTGGACGGAAGGGAGGTTATAGTCCCTGCCTACCCCTCCAAACGCTGGGGATTCCCATTAAAGGGATCATGGGGAGTGGCCATGTCTGCGTGCCTAGGGGGGCCAGGGCCAAAGGCACTCCCCCAGACAACAGTCCCTGTGGGGGTCACCCTATTTGATGTAAGTCTTTGGAACCCCAGCTTCACTTCTGGCAGGTGGACCGGAAGTATTTAGATCGCCCCATGCCCAAGCCAAACCTTTTTCATCCATATTCAATAAAGCCGTGGCCTGTTTTTACCCCAAACCCAGTCTGATTGGTCTCTTATTTATATGGGTTTGGGTATGGGAAGTCCGATGCCTTATCCTGCAAGAGATTCTTGCTAAATCATAAGGAAATTCAGTCCAATCTTGGCATACAAATGTGCACACACACTCACATTTTTCTGTGTTAGATTCCAGGTTCTTGATGTCTCTTCTTCTGAAACACATTCCCTGCTGTTTTATATCCACTACACTGAAGGGAATCATTTCAGTGTTGCCAATTACATCACTGGTACTCTGTTTCTTCCAGGTGCTGCGTATGGGCTGAATCCAAGTCCTCCTACAGCCTGTTTGTCCTGGCAGGGTTGGTTCAAGCCACAACACTATTCTGTTCTTTGATTTGAATCAATCTTCAAGTTTCTTTGAGAGAAGATTCTGGAGAAATGTGGCCATTTAGCCTTTAAAGATGCAGCAAGTTTAAGTTTAAGAAAGTTTATGTAAAACATATTCTTCTATATTACTTAAAAAAATAAAAATCAGTGAAGACATTTCCTCAAAACAAAAGACAGATTCTTTACTCTGAACAGGCAGAACCCCCTAAACCTGGAGTAAGGAAGCCCAGCCCAGTTCAGAGCATTCTGACAGGGGAAGAGATTAATTACTATGAACATTCTGTTACCCAAACTTTTGCAAGGGGAGAAGAAGGATGCAATGCACTCATGTTTTGCAGAACATGAACTTACTAAACAAACCCCTACCAAACAAAACCTAAATGTTTATGGTCAATAAAATATACACAGGAATAAGTAATCAGTGAGTGGCTATTGCACTAGCAGTTGATTCTACAGCCATCACCTAGAGGGTTGGCACTCTTGGTGTACGACCAGCACAAAAAGTTCATGTGTCAAGAATGAGTCTGAAGCCTTCTTGTTTTACTATCTTATCATTAACAGGTGAAATTCAACTAAGTTTTGCTCAGAGTAGATGCATTAAAATTAATTACTAAGTCAGGTCCATTAATTTCAATGGCCCCACTCTGAGTAAAATTTAGTTGAAACACCACCCAACAGATTCATTATTATGGTGTATATTTTTGTGGGGCAGAGCTCATGTATTAGATGCATAAAATATCACCAGAAATAGGTGAAAGAAGAAAATGAAAAATGTATATTTTTAATTGAAGCCAAAAGGCTAAGCAATGTAAAATAAATAAAAGAAAAGCTGTATGTATGCCAATGTACTAAGCGGAGCACTGTGAAATACTCATTCAGTCTGGAAACCAATTTGCACATCGGATGAAGTGGGTTCTGGCCCACAAAAGCCTTTGCTGCAATAAATTACTGAGTCTCTAAGTGCCACATGTACATTATACTGCAAGCAACTCTTTGGAAATGACAGTGCATTTAAATCTGAAATGCAATAAATGCAGCTAAGTTCTTTATTTGAAGGAGACAACAACTTATTTAGGATTAGAATTTATCCTATATAGGCTATATATAGGGAAATCCCTGTGGTTATTGGCAGTGCTCTAGAAAAGGTTTACCCTACCTATGTCCTTTAGGAATTAACGAAATGTGCAGCACAAGCCTACATAGGCTAACTATGAATTAAAGTTTGGCATACTCACAGGCTCACTTCACTGCCTTAGACATAACCAACTTTCTCTAGATCAGCGATATGTTTTTCTTTGTGCAAAAAAAATATTATGACCAATAGATCACATTTTCTATTCATTTGGCCTTGAATTACACAACTATAATTCACTGGCTGTTAAGCAAGTCAATTCAGAGTGGCAACCCGCCAAAAACCCCAGCAAACCATCTTATTTTATAGTTTTTGCACTTTGGGCTTAATATATTTTTCCACTAACAAATCCTGCTCCTCCATCACTAGTATATACTGATCTTTTCTCTCTCTCTCCACTGATCAGACAATAGACTTTTTCAGGCAAGTGAAAAGTAAACTCACAATAACTTAAACAAATTACATTGTTTACACAGAGAATAAAAAAGTGAGGTGAAAAGAGCTGACATATGATTTACTGCAGACTCTTTCCTTGTATATTCACATTTTTCAGTCCAGCCACACATGAGACAGAAATACATCTGCTTAATGTAGTTCACAGTTTTGGACACAGAATTAGTAAATATATATATTAAAAAGGAAAATGAAATAAAAAAAAACCTTGACGGAACAAAGTTTCTTAAGTCTGATTATCCCATGCAGAGTGTGGCATATATTTGCTAAAAAGGGGGGGAATTGGCTTACAGCTAATGTTTTCAAAAAGGAATGGAACAATGACAACTAGATTCAAAGTCAGGAGGCAGACTGCAAGGGGCACCAATGCCTTGTTGGCTGATACAGAAAATGGCCATTTTGTGATGAAGATGACTGGATAAGTCCATTGTTTAGTGTACTATCACCAGCAAATACTAATCTAGAACATCTACCTGAAAGGGAGAACAATGAACCTTTAGCCTTGTTGTATCAGTTTTCCACCCTATTCTATAAATCAGATTTTTGAAGATCACAGCATGGTAATCCTGGGAAACAAAAAGAGCATGGGTGAAATCACTCACTGATTCCTGACAAACGTGCCTGGATATGACAATGGCATACAATGTTCTATTGACATCTTCTGTATAAAAGAACTGGCTTGTTTCTGGCTTCATCTCATGTGTTCACACGATAAGAGAATATCTCGGGGACAGATCGCTGTGCATCCAAACTGGTATACAGAATGCAAAAAGGGAGACGATGATAGTGGAAAAGAGAGGTGCAAAACCTAAGGTGTCTGGTGAGTTTCTAGCACTTGTCACCACTGACTGTTTCAGATGGAAGGCTTATTTTATTTTATTATTTCTCTTGTAGTAATTGGATTGCTATGTAAGTGAAGGGGAAGCCTTTGTTCTCTTTTTACATTGTATTTGCTTTGCTATGATTTGGCAAGCCTTCACTGAAGAATTAATTAATTACTAATGGAATAAAATTACTAATGAATTACAACTATATATAGAATGCAACAGGGATTCAAGAAGAACTATAATTTTCTTTATGGAGTACTGGAAAGAATAGACTGTGTAAAATACTGTGATGATTTGTGACACTGCCTACTAAAGAGGGCTCTGATTTTTTGGCGAAACACCAGCTTATTAGTAGATTGGAAAGGACTAAAGGAGATAAATGCTGGAAGTAAGCCAGGAGTCACGGCCAGATGCTGGAATACTTTCAGTTTTGGAAAGGCAAAATGGAAGCTGTGGCATAATGAGAATTAAGTCCTTGAGGGAGGGGCAATGTTGAAGAGGACTGATCGATTACAGCATGAAGGAAAAGAAGAATGTAAACAAATATTTCACACAGAAAACTACAAAAAATAAATTTCCTTTGCAAGTTAATGGATATGGATTCGCTAAATACGAACAAAAGTCATCACACCAGTGGCTGTTAAAATAAAGGATCAAGATCGGAATTGTTGTATTTGGACTAATTAAGAGAAATGGTGCAGGACCAAGGAATAACATCAACTCCTGATAGCCGGACCATGAAAAGTCATAAAAAAATGTTGAATTCGGAACCGATTAATTGGCCCCTTTGATTGTATTATGATTTGGTTTGATTTGGTATTGTATTAATGTGGCCTCCATTGGATTATTATTAATGAAAAATTAATTAAAAATATTAAAAATAAAACGAAAAGGTCTTCAGCAAGCCTTAGAAGTAATGAGGTCTAGAAGAAATGATCAAAATGCATCAGGCATCTATAAAATGGTTGAATTTAAAAAAAAAAAAATCCATGTCCAAGCACCTAGATTTCCTCCCCCTTCTCTTTTTTTGGGGTGGTGGTGGTGGTTAGAACATGTCTCTGGAAATCAAATTGCTAAATAATCTACAGAGGGTGATTATTTCAGTATGGCACTTTCGAGCTGTGCAGAGATTTTCCAATGGTAGCTACTAGGTGACCTAAACTACACACACACACACACACACCGTATTTTTCGCTCTATTGGACGCACCGGACCACAGGACGCACCTAGTTTTTAGAGGGGGAAATCAAGGAAAAAAATATTATCCCTCCCCCCAGCCCCAAAGAGCAACGGACAGGCTGCGCGCAGCCTGTCTGCTTCTCCCAGAGCTTCTTGGGGCTGCGGGGGAAGCCCGTGTTCCCCCACCAGCCCCAAAGAGCAAAGAAGCCAAGACAGCGCACGGGATCCATAGCCGCGCAACCTCTCCAGCCAGGAGCTAAACCTCTCCAGCGCGGCTAAAGAAGAAGACAAGGCAGTCCAGGGCAGGCACTCTCTGCCCTGGCTTCCTCTTTAGCCTTGCGCAGCATCTTTTGTCTTGCACAACGGGATGGATTGCGCCCGCTGTCCACCGGGGCTGGACTAGATGACTCCTGGGGTTCCCTTCCAACCTTGCAATTCTATGACCTCGGAAGGTGTTTGGGGTCTCCACCACTGGAGGCTTTTAAGCAGCGGTTGGGGGACCATCTGCCTGGCGTTCTTTAGCTGTGATTCCTACATTGTGAGGGGGCTGGGCTAGATGACCCTCAGGTGGCCCTCCCAACTCTATACAGTCCTACAGTTCTGCAGCAGGAGATCCACAGCCACTTAGAATCATAGAATCATAGAATTGGAATAGACCACAAGGGCCATAGAGTCCAACCCCCTGCCAAGCAGGAAACACCATCAGAGCACTTCACACAATGCCCACACCATCAGAGCACTTCACACAATGCCCACTCCCAATTTTCATCTGAGAGACATGTGGCTTCAGTGTCTAGGTGGGTACCCCCCTACTTGCCACACCTCCCCCACCTCACTCAAGCTGAGGGAATTCCTGCCCAGAGAAGCTCCCAGGTGAGGCAAGGGTTAAGATCTACCTCTGGTAGATCTCTTGCGGCTGGAGAGGCACGTAAGGCTAAAGAGGAAGCCAGGGCAGTGAACGGGATGGATCGCGCTCGCTGCCCTGGCTTCCTCTTTAGCCTTGCGAAGCCTCCCACCCCCCCCCCCCACCCCTGGAGAGGCGCGAAAGTCTAAAGGGGAAGCCAGGCAGCGAAAGGGATGGATCGCGCTCGCTGCCCTGGCTTCCTCTTTAGCCTTGCGAAGCCTCCCCCCGGCTGGAGAGGTTGTGCAAGGCTTTTCTAGAGGAGGGAGAAGGGACTGACTGGCGGCGTCAGTCCCTTCTCCCTCTTGGGGAAAAGCCCGCAAGAGCCGCGCGAAGCTTGTGTGGGGCTCTTGAGGGCTTTTCCTGCCTGCCTCCTCCCTGCATTCGCTCCATAGGACGCACAGACTTTTCCCCTTAGTTTTTAAGACGGGAAAAGTGCATCCTATGGTGCGAAAAATACGGTATATATATATATATATATATATATATATATATATATATATATGCTTTCGTAGATTTTCACGGGTACAGGAATGCAGGTTTTGGTGTCTTCGGGTGTCTTCCCGTGTAAGAGTCGGGGTGTCTGTGCGACGTTTCGACGAGGTCTCACTCGTCATCTTCAGGCTGGTGCTTTCGGCTTCTTGTTACTGGAACAGAGCAGAGTCTGGTGTTTGAGTTCCTATAAATACTGTTGAGGGGTGTGGTGTATAGCCTCCAACGTTCTGGGCAGAGAGGAAGTTCCTAGATTAGTGTGCCTTTTCTTCTTTTGTTCTTTAATTACTTGAGGGATATCTTGGGTGATTTCATGAGTGATATTCTGAATATCACTGGGTGGGTCATTAAGTGTAGATTAGTTGCTAAAGCTTTCGTGTCTTGACCTCTTGAGCTTGTGAAGAGTTTTTCTGAGAAGATGGCTGTGCTGCATTTAGTTGTGCTCTGGCTTGGCTTCGTGTATAGGGGCGAGCTATGGTTTTGTGTCTTGTACCAGCCAGATCTGTGTAGGGATTGCAGGGGGGTGCAGCATCCGGAGGTGCCACTATAGTTTGGCTACTGGATGGAGTCTGTAATATGTCTGTGGAGAGGGTCTGGGTTTGGGTCTGGTGTGGTTGATTGGTGACGGCGTTCTGTGTGCCTCTGGTTCTGGTGTCGGTTTTTGTGGGGAGGGCTAATTTCCAGATGTCGATGGCTTCCATGATTATTCTCTTGTGTTGCTCTTTAACATGGAACATCACCACAAGAGAATAATCATGGAAGCCATCGAGATAGAGAAACACCCTCACAACATGAACAAGCGTGACGACACGTCCCGCCTGCCAGACATCTGGAAATTAGCCCTCCCCACAAAAACCGACACCAGAACCAGAGGCACACAGAACGCCGTCACCAATCAACCACACCAGACCCAAACCCAGACCCTCTCCACAGACATATTACAGACTCCATCCAGTAGCCAAACTATAGTGGCACCTCCGGATGCTGCACCCCCCTGCAATCCCTACACAGATCTGGCTGGTACAAGACACAAAACCATAGCTCGCCCCTATACACGAAGCCAAGCCAGAGCACAACTAAATGCAGCACAGCCATCTTCTCAGAAAAACTCTTCACAAGCTCAAGAGGTCAAGACACGAAAGCTTTAGCAACTAATCTACACTTAATGACCCACCCAGTGATATTCAGAATATCACTCATGAAATCACCCAATATATCCCTCAAGTAATTAAAGAACAAAAGAAGAAAAGGCACACTAATCTAGGAACTTCCTCTCTGCCCAGAACGTTGGAGGCTATACACCACACCCCTCAACAGTATTTATAGGAACTCAAACACCAGACTCTGCTCTGTTCCAGTAACAAGAAGCCGAAAGCACCAGCCTGAAGATGACGAGTGAGACCTCGTCGAAACGTCGCACAGACACCCCGACTCTTACACGGGAAGACACCCGAAGACACCAAAACCTGCATATATATATATATATATATATATATGCTTTCGTAGATTTTCACGGGTACAGGAAAAGGCACACTAATCTAGGAACTTCCTCTCTACCCAGAACGTTGGAGGCTATACACCACACCCCTCAACAGTATTTATAGGAACTCAAACACCAGATTCTGCTCTGTTCCAGTAACAAGAAGCCGAAAGCACCAGCCTGAAGATGACGAGTGAGACCTCGTCGAAACGTCGCACAGACACCCCGACTCTTACACGGGAAGACACCCGAAGACACCAAAACCTGCATATATATATATATATATATATATATATATATATATATATATGTGTGTGTGTGTGTGTGTGTGTGTGTGTGTGTGTGTATTAAAAAGAGTAGATAAGCTGTGACTGGAACCAGGCCCTGCTAAGAAATGCAAAATGTGTCAATTCTCTAAAATCAGTTTCCATTCAGGACCATCTTCCTCTCTTACCACAGTCTTCTTCCTCAACTGCTTCCTATAGTAGGGCTGGGTCAGGAAATGCCCAGAAATCCAAAGCCCTGGGCATCCTTATGGTTTAGTACCTTTTGTACATTAAAACCAAGAAAAATAAAAACTAAGTTTTCACAGTAGAAAAAATATAAAAATTATATTTAAAATACTGTTACATTATTTAGTTATGCAATTATACAAGTCACTGCTGTGACTTTACATTTTTGGTTATACTTTGTTATATACATGTATGTATTTTGCAAATACAGAATTCATAAATTAACATCGCCCATTTCCTTTCTTTTGTTTGGTATGATTTCATATCATGGGAAAATAACTGCTATGTGAGGGAACTAGTGTGGCAGATCTTGATAAGCTTTCATGCTTCCTATAGCAAGTCAAAAGTTAGAGCAAAAGGTCCTGGCTATAATCCAATAAACCACACAAGTAGATGGATCCCACTGTGGGTATGGGAAGCAAAGAACCATGAGTACAAGCCAGTGTATCCCTAAAAGCCAGAAAATCCTGGCTGCACTCAGATATCGGATAAAAGTCACTCTGTCACTTTTCAAAGAGGTCCAAGGGAATGTAGAATTGCACAGGTCACTTCTTTCAGACAATCTCAGTGTAAACTGCATTGGAGATTCACTGAAATCAAAGGCAAAAATACCAGATGTAGTAGTCATTCTACATCCACTAGGAATGTATCTTTGATTTGTTTTGCCATTCTGAATCTCTGTGATTCTACCATTTACTTCCAGTGGTATCTGGAAACAATGTTAATTCTGCTTTTTTATTCCTCCAGCCTTTAGTGGTAGCCACTTCTACACAGAAGTAAAGAGGATCAAGATATTTTGAACCTTGAGCAGTCATTCAGAATAAGCAATCGTTAAATGTGAGCCCAGAGGGTCAGTCTAGCAAGCATTTTGTTCCACTGCTTGTTCTAGATGAGACTGGGGAGAAACCAAAACTTTTTAGGGCCTTTTCGTACAGTGGTGCCCCGCAAGACGAATGCCTCGCAAGATGAAAAACTCGCTAGACGAAAGGGTTTTGCGGTTTTTGAGCTGCTTCGCAAGACGAATTTCCCTATGGGCTTGCTTCGCAAGACGAAAACGTCTTGCAAGTTTGTTTCCTTTTTCTTAACACTGTTAATACAGTTGCGACTTGACTTTGAGGAGCAACTCATAGAACGCGGTGTGGTAGCCCTTTTTTGAGGTTTTTGGTGATTTTTGAAGCTTTTCCAAAACTTTTCTGACACCGTGCTTCGCAAGACGAAAAATTCGCTAGACGAAAAAACTCACGGAACGAATTAATTTTGTCTTGTGAGGCACCACTGTATTCACCAAATGCCAATTCTAACTTATCCTGGTTTCATTTGAGGTAATGTAAACGAAGGTGCAAAGACATTTACTTATATACTGAAGCAAAAGAAAGCTGTAAAAATATTGGTAACTATATGCTGATTTGATACAACAAATATGCACACTCCGAAATGTGTGCGTGTCTGTAAATATACTTCTACATGCACTGAATATTACGTAGCACCAACTTTTTTCTTTTCTTTTTTTTACTGCAGCTGAAGTGTGCTTGGCTCAGGTATCAAGAGTAGTTTGGGGGAAGGGACAAAAATTGCAATGCCTGTTGTGCCTTACTAGCAGCACCAGAGCACATGTTAGACCAGCTAAAATAGAAACTCTGTATGCTGCATGGACCTCCAGCAAGTTCTACACATCCTCAACTATTCACCTGAGTTTAAGAGTCAGCATTGCGTGAAAGTTCTGTTCCACCAGCAATTTCCCCCTAGATGTCTAGAACATACAGAACACAAACAGCTAATGTAGGTAGGTTCATAATGAATGATCAAGGAGGTCCCTAACAGATCTGGAGTACATCCTGCAGTGAATTAATTAGGCAGGTAAAATGTTTAACTTGTAAAAAATATTTTTCTCCCTCTTATGGATATAGACATGACATGCAATGCTCGTTAAGGAATATGGCAAAAACATTTAGCCAAACGTTCATGTAACACTTTAAGTCAATGATAAATAATCTATACTTGAACTTCTTCATCTGCTGAAAGTTCACACTTTGCCCCACCAGGGCATATCCCCTTCAGGTTAGGATGGGAGGTCACTGGAGATGCTGTAGGGGTCTGCGTGGTAAGCAGAGACAGAGAAGGTGAAAAACTGGGAGTCATAGCAGATGGAGGATACCTCAGGTGATGGATGAGGGGTGAGCGGGGGTATTTCTTAAATGCCTGACCAGGCAACAGATTTGGAATTCGCGGGGGGACTGTCTTTAAACCAGGCTGAGCTACAGAAGTAATTAGAGGAGGAGGAAAGATGAAAGATCTCTTCTCCTTAGGAAAGCTGTGCATTTTTAAGCTTTCATCCTCCAGTTCTGCAATATCACTGAACACGGATGCAAGAGGCTTAAATCTGGGTTCCCAATTAAGCAAGTAATCCCAGTTATAGCTGCCTCTGAGATCCTCATCAGAGTCAACTAGGGTAGCAAGAGATCCATAATGGGAGTTCTGATCATCAGGTATGAAGATATATTCTCTTGTGATGTCTGTCATGATGTCTTTTTCCTTCATCCCCAGGTTGTGAAGTGTTTCAGATAGCATTTTATTGCAAGCGTACTTTGCATCACATTCTCTTCCCTCTCCTCCACTTCCATCTTGGAAAGGGTGGGCAGCCTCTATGCTTTGAGAAATGGCCACAACATCGGTCTGCTCAGACTGACACGAAAGCTGGTCAGAGTCTCTAGGAATTCCTGAGTCGGGTATACGTGAGCCTCGGTCACTTAAAGCTGATCCGGAACCCTTCCTGCAGGGATGCTCATTGATCCTCTTTATTTCCTCATCTTCTGCAGTTTCTCCTTCTGCAGAGCCATGGCCGCTGGAGTCTGAATGCCTACAATGGTTGCCCATGTCCCTTCTCTCTCTGATGCCTACCAAACTTAGCCACTCCGCTATGGTGCCTACTGGAAGGTTACCGGTTGCATGGATTTGGGATTTCCGGACGTCTTTAGGAGCACTATTCTCATGGTCTAATTTCAAATCAGCAGATGAGGGACATGGCATCTCTTTCTTCATGCTGGAGTTTGCAGTGTCTTTTCGCCTGAATCTAACAATAAGCACAGCAAGACTGATGGCCAGAAACAGGAATGCTACAGTAGAAGCGGCAATGCTAATGGACACTGTTTCCACCGGCAACATGGAATAAGTCTCTGGAGCTTTAGAAACGTTCACCAGAATTGTGCACGTGCTAGACTTCGAGTCCAGCTTTGGGCTATGAGCTTTTACAAGCAGTTCAAGAGTATCGCCTGCTCTCTTCATGCCGATTCTCTTCCTGTGGAAAGGTCTGGTCAAGTAGAGGGCCCCACTGCTGTGGTTCACAGAAAAGAAGGGTGACTGTTTTAGCAAAGTGTAGTGAACAACACCATCCAATCCTCCATCATAATCTGATGCTGCGACTTTGCCAATCAACTGCCCTGCTTCATTCCTTTCAGGGAAATCAAAAAAATATTGGTCTTGGTTAAAGACAGGGTCAAATTCATCTGCCCCCTCGACCTCCACTTGAACTGTGATAGTGGCTGTTGAGTCGCTTCTGTCTTTGGCCTGAGCTATGAAGCAATACTTGTCCTGGTCTTCAAAATCAAGCACTTGCTTGGTGCGGATCTCTCCTGTCAGAGGATCTATGAAAAACATGTCATGATCTCCAGGAGTTCCATGACCAGACAAACATGATGACTGGATGGAATACGAAAGGTGACCGTAGGGGCCGGTATCAAAATCCAGCGCAGAAATTCTGCAGACAAAAGAAAAAGCAGGCAGATTTTCATGGATTCTGCAGTCCTGGGTGGGAAATACAAATATTGGGACGTAATCGTTAGCATCAAGGATGCTGATAAAAACTACAGCGAAGGCCACATTTTTTATGCCAACTCCTCCATCAGAAGCTTGAATGGTGAGACTGAAATTCATTGTTTCTTCATAATCCAAAGCTCTGACCAGGTCAAGGGAGCCGGTTTTCCCATCTAAACGGAAGTGCCCCTTGTCATTTCCAGAGGTGATACTGTACGTGACGTCTCCATTAGGTCCAGCATCGCAATCACTAGCTGAGACAGCAGTAACATGACTGCCTACAGGGAAATTTTCCCTAACATGAACTTTATACTCCAAACTGGTAAATATAGGTGGATTATCATTAATATCCAAAACAGTGATTGACACTGTAGCTGTGGCGTTTAAAGGAGGAGTCCCACGGTCAGATACAAGAATTAACAACTGGTAAGATGAACTGCTCTCGCGATCTAGAATGCTCCTCAACACAAGATTTCCAGTCAGTTTGCTTGGAGATTCTGGTCCAACGATGCATTTTTCCACCTGGAACTTATTACCACCATTACCGCCAATAATGGCATATTCAACATAGGTGCTGTCATGTGTCCTGTCATTGTCAATAGCTGAGAATGTTAGCAGCATCTCTCCAATGGAGACATTTTCACTGATACTGAGATTATACGATGGCACAGTAAATTGAGGGATGTAATTATTCACATCCTGGATCTGTATGAGCACTGAAGCAGCAGCAGTCAAAGGAGGATTCCCACTGTCACTGGCTTCTACGTGGAGTCGAATAACTGGATTCTTTTCCTGGTATGTCACTGTCTTAACCAGATATAGTGAGCCTAAAATAAAGTTTTAGAAAAACACATTTCAAAACAAACTTTCAGTAATAGAAGCATAATGGTTCAGTTAAAATCCCCCCTCCAGCATTTCCTAAAAGAAACAGTCATCATTCGAAATGATTTTAAGGCAACAATCCTATACCCAACTGGGAATAAACCACAAGAGTTTAAAACAATAGCAACATGTCACCTAATTCTGCAAGGCAGAACATTTTCTTTTCCAGTTGGAGCATACCTAGGCTATAGCGTAGTTGTTCCCGAACTTTCTTCCCCGTGGATCTCTTCAAAATTACTGAGGGTCTTGGCAGGCCATTTAATGCTTTTCCTGATCACTGTAGCAATTGCAATCCACTGTGCTAAGTACTGTATGAATCTGAACTGTACTTTTATTGTTTCTTTTATTTCTTATACTTTTTTATTGTATCACAATCTGAATTTCATAGAAATTCAAGTTGTAATACAATAAAATACAATATAAGAAATAAGAGAAACAATAAAACTACATTTCAAAATCAATATGAATATTTAACGCGACGGACGTTCTGCCTGCCATCTTTAATTACAAATCCACAGACGTGCCAGGGACCAGAGTCTGGGAAACCCTGCTCCAGTGGGTTTCCCAAAAAGTGTGTGTAAATTCTTTTGCAAAATTATTAAATGTGGCAGATCTCTTTATTCTTTATATTTCTGGAAAATCCTGTTTCTACTTGAATGCCTAAAGGTATGCTGTAATTTAATGTTTTTCTCATTTGAACTCTTGAAGTAAGTAATAGCATGGCATGTTCAACAAACAGGTAAATAAACAGACTGCTAGATGCTCATTACATGCCCTCTGTTCATCACTTAAATCTTCCCATCACCTGCTCTCTCAGTGCTGTCAATGCAATTGTATTGCAGATATGGATGACAATTTTGGCTGTATTTGATGTGTGGATAACAAGAAGCTTCAATAGGCATCCCAGACAAAGCACTTCATATTGTATGTTCCACACTGCAAATTATTAAACATACAATGAACTCACCATTTTGTGGATCAACAGAAAATTCATCAGAGGGGGGAAGAATTCTGTAGATTAGCTTTCCATTGTACTCTGAATCTCTGTCTGTGGCATAGACAGTCAAAAGAGCAGTAGCTACAGGACTACGTTCCGGTATCATCACCTGAAAGGGGGTGGGGAAAAGTCCACAGCATCTCAAGGTCACATGAAGAGATGTCTTCACAACAAAAGCTTTAAATTACTTAAAGTTTTTCTTACCTGATATGCATCCTGAGTAAATACTGGTGGGTTATCATTAATATCAGATATAAATATCAGAAGTTGTTCTGTAGTTGCGTGCACAGAATCCGAAACTCTGACCAACAGTTCAAGCTGAGTGATTTCTTCAAAATCTAATGCTTTCACCAATGTGATTGTTCCATGGCATTGGTCAATTGCAAATTTCATTCCAGGATTTCCATTCTCAGCAAAACTGTAGTGAAGGGGTGGTCCTAGGTCCGCATCATCTGCCAATACTTGCATCACCAGGGAGCCAAGTGGAGCATCTACAACCATCATATTTAAGAGTAAGACTTATTTATCACTGTTGTTCTTGCAAGCCCTCCAGAAATTTTCATCAACAAATTATGTGTACAAAAACACACACGCATAGTTGCCAGAAATCTTAGGAATATTTTAAGGGTAAGGTTAAAGATAATGTGGATGACAGTACTAAACTGTGTATATGCTGTTAAATCCTTTAGCAAAGTTTTGCAAGAATGCCATCCCCACACTGCAAATAAGAAAACAGATTTGCTCAAGAAATAAAAGGCATAATCTTCCCTGACTTCATAAAATAACAGTTAAAAGGGTGGCTTATTACCTAAATGTTTATGTTGTGAACTGCCCTGAGATCTATGGATATACAGTGATGTACAGATTTAATAAATAATAATAATATATGCTAGCTCTTCCCAGCATTTTTGTATTTAGACTACTCAAAGCTATTCCAGGGCAGGGCACACATCTCTTACCCTTTGCAATCTTGGTCATAGGAAATGAAAAGCCAGACCTTTAACAATATACTGGCAACACAAATACTCCCATGTATGTTTGGTGTTCATATGAGACCACCATT
Source organism: Podarcis vaucheri (assembly GCF_965113315.1). Classification (NCBI taxonomy): domain Eukaryota; kingdom Metazoa; phylum Chordata; class Lepidosauria; order Squamata; family Lacertidae; genus Podarcis; species Podarcis vaucheri. The sequence continues at coordinate 41,554,595 of NC_138767.1, forward strand.
AAAAGGAGGAAAGGGGAACTAGTAGGAATGAAAATGCAAAAAAAGAAGAAGAGGAAGTTAATAGCTTACTGGATGGAACTACTCTCTTCTTATGTCAGGAGTTATTTTGGAAGAATATAATTTTGTCCAGATGTTTCAAAACTGGTCCTTGTTTGACACCTGAGTACAGTAATGAATATCTGGCATGCAAATTGCAGATTTTAAGGTCTAAAGTTCATCTCCCAGTCGATTGACAATTTTCATCCAGGTGTGTTCTTCAAGGTCAATTTGCCTGAGTTAAACTATAATTCTGGAGGAATAGCTACATAAACCAGAAACGGATAAGCCAAGCTATTTCTGGATTATTGGCAATCCCATGTCTGGCTGGTGGGTGGCAAATGCATAAATGTTTTCCACTTCTGGGAGTGACATGCATCACCGCTGTGAGTGAAAAATCAAAACATAGGAAGAAATCTCAAAATGGACTTTATTTTTAATGGTTGATGTGTCATAACTCCTTCTTGTGCTGCTCTTTAAAGGCAGCAGTTCCAAGTCACATGGAAACTGCCCTTCTCTCAGTTCCCCAAAGTGGAGGTGCTGGCATGGGGAGCCATAAGGAAGAGCCATTCCATGTGACCACAAACTTGTGGTAGAAAAAGAGGCCCTTGGAATAGCTACTGTGCCACAAAATGTAACATCAGAAGAAGGACGAAGCACTGGAACAAAATTGCTGAACGTTCCAACACAAGCCAACAACTTCAGTTGATTCACTGTCAAGTTACTTAACTTTCATAACACGAGTGCTACTTTAGTCAATAACAATAGAATTGAAAAGTTAACTGTTGGGAACTCTGGCTTAAGAACTGTGTTTCTTTCTCCAAAAGGGAAATAGAAATTGAAAATAAATCTTAGGAATTTGACATCTGAACCTCACAGCAGGGTCTTTTACCAATGTTTTGAGATTTAATGCACCAGACCGCATTCTTTTATATGCTGTTTTTAAGTTGCTCACAAATATAAGCTTCCCAGCCAGCAGAAATATGCCACAGAATATGTGCTACTCATAAAAAAAAAATCCCATCTGAGAAATTTTCCCCTATTTATTACAAAGGCATAAAAAGACAGTGGCCCCATTTGCACAGAACTCTAAACCATAGCTTGACATGACAAACTGCAATGTGCCCCAGGATCAAATGCTCCTCCCTCCCATCTCATTCTATGGCATGGCTGCAAGTTCAAATTCTGATTCTAATTTTGGTTGGCCACATCTTGTGATACTTCTGAGCCTTACACTGTGGTTAATTGTAACTATGGTTTGTTGAAACAAGCCACCCTTTAAAACTATGGCATGAAGTTGACTTTCAATAAACCATAGCTAAAATTAACTACGTGACATGCTGTGGTTAGTTTAGAACATGAGAGAAAGCCCTTGAATGAGAGGGAGGAGAGGGGAGGGGAAAATGTGTGAGCACAAAGCTCCCTGTGGTTTATTCATGTAAGCATGAGCTAGCATTTTCTAACTAGGTCCCCTACAGATGTTTTGGAGTATGGCTCCAATTATTCCTGACCATCCCAGCTGCCTGTAGTCCAAACATCTAAAGGGCACTGGGTTGGGGAAAGCTGCAGCAAACTATGGCTTAGAAGGATTAGGTCCAAACCAGCACAATCTCTTTGCTTGGTGTTTGCCATTCTTACTTTCAGGGAGTTCAACGATGCCGAACGGCTGGAGAGTTGGAGCATTGTCATTGATATCCACAACTTGTATCTCTATTGTGCTTGTAGCAGATAGCCTGGGGGTTCCCCTGTCAGCAGCTTGCACAACTAAGCTGTTAAAAAGAGAGAGTCAAAAACATGTTCCGTATTTGTAAACCATGACTTTACATCTAATTAAAAGTTACACCAAAAATGATAAACTATTTCCAAAATTATCCTTCTGAAAATGGGGTGGGGTGGGGGAGAAACCTTGTAACTTTAATTTTTATCATTTCCATGACACTTCTTTTTTAACATGTGAGGAAGGAATTCAGTTCAAGAACGACAGAGGGTTAAACTGGAACTAGAGCAAAGGGAGCAGGACTCAGGGCTGGCATTAACGCTTCACGGATGTCATGTGTTTTACATATTGTAAATAGGTTTAAATTGGTAAGCAGTATTTTTCTCTATCTCCCTTTGGAAGTATGTATTTTGTAGTGAATGTCATTATAATCCACTTCAAAGCTTGGGAAAGGGCGGAATATACATTTGTTAAATAAATATGCAGAATTCATCTTCTCTTTCATCTCTGACACAATAACTTCCTTTCAAAAGTGACAAACAGCATTGTTTCCCATTATTCACATGACGGCGCTGAACACAAAAAGCTGCAATTGGATATGTGGAGTCTAATGCCATTCATCTACCACACCAGTTCTGCTCTTGAGTTTTTGTGGCTTCAAAATTGTCAGAACACATTACTTGAATTACAGACTTGCATTCAAAGTTTGTAAACATGCATAATTTCATATTTTGTCTAGAACATATATCAAGAAGGTACACATGGAGATATTTACTAAAATAATCGGTTTCTTAAGTTTCAGTGTGCAAACACACACACACACACACACACATCCACACACACCAATTTTCATTAAAAAAAACCCCAACGTTATATTCAAGGCATTCAAATTTAAGCTTCTGTCAGCAATTCCCTCTGAAGCTCTTAACATTTAACATTTCCACCCAAGTATATTGTTTAGGTCAAAGAGAAGATTATTTGAACTTTGATAAAGCAAAGTTCATAGCTCGATTGAATATTTTCCAAGACCATAATGCACACTCCCACTACAAAGAGCTTATAACCCCCTTTTCTCAGAAGCTAGGAGCATCATAGCTAGAAACTGGAGGGACTTGTCAGGAGTGAACATGGACCACTGGTACCAAACTGTTTGGGACACAGCCTTACTAGAAAAGCTAACCAACAAACTGAAACTAAATTAAAGGAGGACAAATTAAAGGAGGACACCTTCACCCCTGTGTGCTTCCCCTTCATTACATAAACAGCCCAACAAGATAACAAGAACCCACTGACAGCATATGAATTTTATATGGCTAACTTGACCCAACAACCCCTTCCTCCCCCCCCCAAAAAAAACCTCACACCAGCTATAGATCTTGCATTTGTTATAAACAAACCTATATGATGGAATGCCTTCACGGTCTAGGACTGCATTCGTTGATATAATTCCTTGTGCTGAATCAATAAGAAATGCTTCATTTGTGTTGCCAGATAAAATTGAATATTCAATTTCTCCATTAAGTCCAGCGTCATCGTCCGTCGCGTAGATCTGTATGGAGAGAAAACCCATCCTTATGCTAAGGCACCTAGCTCTACATTCTGGAGTAGAAATGGATCTTGGATGCACATGTGGCGCTTGCTGCAGTTTGTTTGTGTTGCAACTTTGCTTCTATTGGCCGAACGTATTATTTTCCCACGTAGGTGACAATAGATGCGTGTAGAGTTCAGAAGGTGTTGGATTACAGCCAATGAAACTTATTCTCAGTGTGGGATAATCCATACGTGGGTCAATGTCCCCTCATGCTTAAGGCTGCTGCAGTGTCACATGCAGTAGCTTGCCTTGCATATGGGGAAGGATCTGAATACTTAGAACAGCAGGGCAAATTACAAGTGTTGGTAGTGAGTGTGTGCATGCAGTCCCATGGCTTCCTAAACGCTGGTTCCAGTTTTGAATTCGAGTAAGACCCATGTTCAGCATATGGCTTTCTTAATTTTGTAGCAACCACAGTTCTTCCTGTTGCTCCTTGCTGCAGATCAGTGCTGCATACTTCAGAACTGAAATTTACATTCATTTTCTTTACAAGGTCTACATTTCCTCTTTTTGTCCCATCAAGACGAGTGCCCTCTCTCTCTCCTCCTGCCCCAAAAGAGACAGAATGTTCAGCCACCAGGGACCCTTGCGAGAAAGGATGCATTAAAAAATTGAGAGGAGTAACTCAAAATAGGTATTTCAAATGGTCCGGTCAATCTGCAGAGATTGGTTAGATAAATTAACTGGTTTGTAATGATGATAGAAGTGGATGAAAAAAATACAGTATTCATTAAGAAGGGACACTTCAGACAAATATAGTTTAAACACAAGTTTGAGGTTACCTGCATGATGTATGTGTTGTAGACTTGACCTTCCCACACTGATGTTTTGAAATAGTTTTGCTCAAATCGAGGTGCATTATCATTCACATCCTGTATAAATACTGTCACCCCACACACCGCAGAAGTTAAGCCATTTCCAGCTAAGACTGCAAAATGTACTTTTTTCCTCACTTCATAGTCAAGAAATTCAGCTCGTTTTACTGTGATGTCACCTGTTTTGTTTGATGAAAACAAAAAGATGACTGTTATATATTCAGGAATATACATACTTAGTTAAAACGGCAGTGCATTCTACATGAAAAAATAAGTAAACAAGGTAAATAAATTTGTAAATGAAAGAGAAGACAACTGTATGCCTGATTATCTATTTTAACCACTTTAAATTGTAGATCTAGAGTTTCTTCCTTCACTTCAATCACTCTCTAAAAAGTGCAGAAAAAATGAAAACCATAATGGCAATTTGGCAAAAAGCAATTTTTATTTTTTATTTTTTAGAGAATCTTAATAAAAGTAATCTAACCAAGCAATCTACATTAAACTGGGACTGCATCTGCTTTTTATTAGTCCAATTCAGGATCCACAGCAGCCAAAGAAAGGCTAATGGAAGAGGTCCAGATGAGGGCTGGTGGCACACACTTATCTTGGTGAATTCTTACTACCCCAGAAGCCAACATTTACAAGGCAGGACAATCCTACCCTTCTGCCACAAATATTTGTCTATGCCACTACCAATGCAATGGGTACAGTTTAGAGCTCTCTCTGCGAAGGAGACTGCGTTTCAAAGACCTAATTAATGACCCACTGCCAGTTTTTCGGATGTCTTGTTTTATCATTTGCACATTCTTTTCTATATTACCCCTGCATCAAGGTTGCACAATGGGTATTTGAAGAAAACTCCTTATTTATGTACTGCATTTATTCCAGCATGATATTCAAGGTGGTATACAAAGGACTCCTATCTGGGAAATGGACCAAACCCAGTCCTGCTAAGCTTCTGCAAAACCTGTCATGCTTCCAGTGGTTCTCAACCTGTGGGTCCTCGGATGTTGTTGGACTACAACTCCCATTGTCCCTGAGCTCTGGCCTTGCTAGCTAGGGGTGATGGGAGTTGTAGTTCAACAACATCTGGGGACCCACAGGTTGAGAAAGGCTGCTTTACACCATAACCTTGGACCCAGGTATCATACTCTGCAGCTACTGATATATGTTTCCTCTAGCCAACATCTGCAGCATGAATTTTGTATGTGACCTGGATCCACAGAGTATTCGCAGTTTGCGTAACAGAACCAGTAGCACAGCATTTTGGCTAATCTACGTTTATTTACATATAATACACTCAGAGCATTCTGACTTCGCTCCTTCTCATCAGTCATCAGAGAAAAAACAAAGGACAATAGTCCCACTTCAAGGAACACAGTAACACAAACATCCTGTCTCTGTCACTTCCCACACTGTGGAATGAAAACATACACTGACATGTGGTAGACAACAATCCTATGACTGCAGACACGGGGAATGAATCTCCAACAGGGGCTTCCCTGTGCTGGATTGCAGGCACACCAGTATCCTGGTCAAGAAGAATTCAGTTATGTTTCTATAGTACACATACTGGTACCCTGGTGCCACATGCTAATCAAGGCTTTACTGCACAGCAAAGTACAGGATGAGACTGTATATGCGTGTAAATAGTGGCACTGAGCACCTATAAGCTCCCATCTCTCTAATCATGCCTCAGAATCATCCCAATGGAAATGGATCTTGGGTTGGCTATGATTATTCTGCCAGCACAAGTAAACATATGTGTACACACACAGAGACAGACATATAGCTTGACTCTCCTTTATTAACAATCCAGTTGTTGAAAACATCTTATGTAAACGTTCCCAAATGCGTACTTGATTGAGATTAAATGAGACAGTCATGTTAATAAAATAATTGATTATTAAAAACATACTTGAGGTTTAACTAAGCAGTAGATCTCTTTCCACAGCCAGAAGGAAGTTCTTTTCAGCTATCAGATGGTATTCATTTAGCACACAGCGACTTTACTCATAAAATCTAGCCAGTGGATGGTTTATGTAAAAATCTTTTAAAAATACATACTTTTATGTTTCAATGGATTTTCCACAAATATACAAAAATGTTTACAGCCCTTTTCACATCCATATTTGCAACACTGTTGAAGTTAAATATGAAAAATGTCACATTAAAGCTGGCTAATTAAAATTGATGTGACGTTTGCAATCACTTTGCCTGATCACAATTGATGTTCAATGAATTTCCTTTCTGATTATTTTAATGAGAAACATAGCGAACCTAAACTGCAACCTCCACCCAGGAAAACAGCTGGTATTATCACAGATCAAGGCCATATTCCAGTTGCAGAGCAGGCAGGACCAGTAGGGGATGTAGCTTGGGGAGGGAACATAACCAAGTGAGGATCCTGAGAGTCAGACAGAGGATGCCTGGAGGGCTGCATTTGCCCTGGGCCTGAGGTTTCCTACCCCTTGCCTAGGTGATAGAAAGGATGACACCTGAAGACTAACAATTGGCTGTTACTCCGTAACAGCTAAAGTTACATAGTTAAAGCTATGGTTTTACCAGTAGTGATGTATGGAAGTGAGAGCTGGACCACAAAGAAGGTTGATTGCCGAAGAATTGATGTTTTTGAATTATGGTGCTGGAGGAGACTCTTGAGAGTCCCATGGACTGCAAGAAGATCAAACCTATCCATTCTGAAGGAAATCAGCCCTGAGTGCTCACTGGAAGGACAGATCCTGAAGCTGAGGCTCCAATACTTTGGCCACCTCATGAGAAGAGAAGACTCCCTGGAAAAGACCCTGATTTGGGGAAACATTGAGGGCACAAGGAGAAGGGGACGACAGATGGTTGGACGGTGTTCTTGAGGCTACCAGCATGAGTTTGACCAAGCTGTGGGAGGCGGTGGAGGACAGGGGTGCCTGGCGTGCTCTGGTCCATGGGGTCACAAAGGGTCGGACACGACTAAATGACTAAACAACAAAGTGTATTACTATTAGCAAAAATAATCCTTGTTTCAGAGGATAGCTTTGTGAAAATCTATTCTGATCATTTTCTCACCTAGGGCAAGTAAATAATGCTTCAGATCTCAGTTTCGCTGCTAATATTACCATGGAAGAATGAATCAGGCCCTGAATTCATTTTATAGAAAAGCAATCCTAAGAAAGTTTGATTTTAGCAAACACATCTTTGTTAAATTTAAAGGCCTAAAGCCAGCTTCCACTGGCACTTAAATAAACTAACACTAACCACTGAGATAATGTTTATACAAAAGCAATCATAATTCAAGTGTGGAAAATATTTTACAAAAGCCTCAAATGGTTTTAGAACAGATGCAGATAGATAGGCTGATTTACCCATGATAGGATGGATGTAGAAAATATCTCCATGTTCACCGATGATTGTGTGTTTTAAATTCTTTCCCATCAGACTACGGTCATATGCAGCCACAGTGAAAACAGAGGTGCCTAGAAAAACAAGAATATGTTGCAGTGACTAAAACTTGGAAAGATTTTATCTTAACCAGTTATTAATTTATTCCATGTGAGGTCGAACTATGAAAGTTTAGCCATCCGTCTCCTATCTGCAGAATTTTTGCACGTTGTTTATATAGTCATATAATAATGACAGGTATTATTCTGTTCTCTAGAACAGCTCTTGTCAGCCTCACCAACCGGTCAAACCTATTCATCACACTAATTCATGAACATTACCAATCCACATTTTGACCGTGGAAGAAAGTGGCCTAAAAACAGCAGAAGACATTGGAGAGCGTCAAATATTGCAAAGGGGTGTGGAACTCATTTATTATAAGAACAGGACACACGTTATGCTTAAGAACTTAATGAGAGCCAGAGGCCTATATCAGTCAGCACTCTCTTCTCACAGTGGTCAGTCAAGTGGCCACAAGTAGAACATTAGCACAACAGCATGCTTCTACTCATGATCTTCATGAAGTGGTATTCAGAGACATATGGCATCTGATACTGCGTACAATATAGACACCACGACTAGTAGCCATTAAAAGTCATGAATTTGTCTAACCCCCCTTTAAAGACATCCATGTTGCTGGCTATCCCAACATCGCATAGTTTAACTGTGCGCTGCATGAATCAGGTCTTCACTTTGTCTGTCCTGGGTTTCCCAATGTTAAGTTTCATTGGAAGACCACTGATTATTTTATTATGAGAAAAAAATGGGGGGGTGTCCTCTTTATCTACTTTCTCCACACCGCACACAATTTTATAAAGCACTATCAGGTTCCCCCTTACCTTTTCCATAAACCTCAAACTTTGTAACCTTTTGTCATATACGTGAGATGCTCTAGCCCCCTTTATCATTTTGGCTGCTCATTCCCGAACCTTTCCCAGTTCTACAATACCCTTTTTGAGGTGCAGCAGCCAAAACTTTAGACAGAAATTTGGACAAGGATGTCATAATAGCATTTTTTTTTCCAAATTACAGTACATAAGCAGCAGGAATGGATGTATTTCCCTGGATCTATTCCTCTGTTGATCTGTGAGTTCATCTGGCATTGTATTCTGCTTATCTTCCTTCTTTCCAATTTAAAATAGGGAAATGCTAAAATTAATTCACATCCCCACAGTTTGTTGCAGATTTATTTCCTTTCATTTGTCCTTGCCTCCCTTCTCTTTGTGAGTATGTACAAGCATCCTGTGATGAAAGACAGCATGTTGAAACACATGGTTGTAGGGATAAAGTAACACACAAGAGCACAAAACAAAGATTTCCATTTTGTACCATGTTTAATCAATGCATGCGAATGTACCAGTAGAGTAGAGGGAATGTTCCAAAATCAATATGAAAGAATGGCAGTTTCACAATGTACTAGTGATGATCCACAAGCAAGACCAGGTCATTTAGAATAAAAAATATACAGCAAAATTAGTAGGATGTTCTAAACAACCTGATATTGCTTGTTTTCTGGTGTCTGCTTCAAATCCAGCTTGTTCTTCATTTCAAAAAGTTACTCACTGTCACCTAATTTGTGCAACAAGTACCTTGCATAACGTCTGCTACAACATTAAGACTAACTGGTCCTTTTGAAGGAAGCTTGCGGCCCCTGATTTCTTAAGCAGCCCTATGCTTTCTTTCTTAAAAGAAAGAAAATGTTTCTCACAGCACTACTGAGGAAAAGAAAGGAAAAACCCAAATAAACAAACAATTAAAAAAAACCAAAATATAGTCATGTTTCAAAGAACCAAACTAAACACATTTATTTAAGTTTCTCCCAAACAGAAGACCCCCACCACCATATACCACATGGCAAATGCCTTTTGAAAATGAGGTATTTCAAAGTCATTTTGTGATACGTTTTGGGTGAAAGGGGTGTTCAAGCTGGTCAAAGGAAAAAGTCAGTGGGTTACACGTTTTTAGTGTTGCAAGAATTAGCCTCAAGATGTTTCACAAAGATTTGCACAGTTTGTTATTAACATCAAAGAGAGTATACCGTTGTTCACTGAGATCCCGAATCCAGAAGAGAACTGATCTATCATAGCAAAAGGCATGAAATAAACAACCATTCTGTTTGTAGCAAAAGTAGGAAGAACAAACAAAACACGAGGCATTATCCTAACCAAACACATCACATCTAACTGTGATTAAGTTTAGAAAACAGTTACCAACATAGATTTTTGTTGTTAAGGTTTCCTCAAGATCTAACAAGATTAAAGCTATGGGAATTTTAGCCACTTGTGAAACCAATTCTGTAACATGGCAATTGATTTTAATCAGTTGTGATGGATTCAGGTTACTGTATATTGACCTTTTCCAAATGAGATTTTATTATATTACAGGAAACATTCTGTAAATACAAACAGACCCAGGGGTCAGGAACATACCATCTCTATAGTTTGGCTTGATGCTAGTACAAAATTCTCATGTTTGTACTTTACACTGTAATTTCTAAAAACAGGAACAAAGGAAATGTTAACTGCCTTGTTATATGCTGCCTACCTGGCCACAGAAGCAACAATATCCATGTAGAAACTACACATGATATTATCGCAAGGGCTCAGCTGCTTCTGGGAAGTTCCAAACAAAGCAGGAATGATTTGAAGTTCTACAGAAGTAAAAAGGTGGAACTGACAGGTATGCAAAAGCCGAAATTAATCATGGGAACAGGCGTTCTGATTGCTGGTCAGAGTCATCACAACTACATTTTTAGAGTCTCGCACTATCACATAATAGAAACTTTCAGACAAAAATGAAAAAGGGTACATTCAGATGTGGTGATTAATGCATTTTCCTGATAATACTAGTGCTTTTATCCCAGATTCAAATGTTCCTTTTAAGCTGCATCGCCTGTTGTGTTGTAAAACAGTGGCTTTTTGATCAATATATCACCACGTCACACTAAATTTAAATGTCATCACATGAAATTACAATGCATGCAATTTTCCCAGGTTAATGGGGTTGCAGTGTTTTTTTCTGGAAGCAAATAACCTGCTGGATTCTTCTAGTTTTCCAGAAGTGACTTTTATGTTGTGTGAAAGATCACATGTTGGCATCTGTCTGTCTTGGGAGACAATGAAGGAGTTGGGAGTGAGGTCCAACTGTTGGAAGGTTGCAGGACCTGCTGTGGCTGTAGACATGTTTTGTTGCAGCCGGGGCAGATGAAGGCATCTGGTTGTGCTGCTGCAGATGCACCACGGTGTTTCTTCTCTCTGGACGCCTCCCAGCAGTCATTCCTCCTTTGGTCACTGCTATGGCTACACGGCCTGACTGTCTGTCTGCAGGCACTGCTGTTGTCTGCAAGGGATTCACACATGGCAGGGTAGATGTTGTCACATTTGCAGACATCTTTGTAATACAGAGTTGGTCTGCCAATGGGCCTGGGGATCCTGCCATCTTCCATTCTGTAGACATGACCAAGCCTGAATAGACGTTGCTGAGACAGTTGTGTGAACATACTGGGTGATATGGCCTTGGGAAAGCACATATTTGTTTGAAACTCTGCCCTGCCATGTGATACCCCAAATCCTCCTGCCACAGGGCATTTGGAAGGCATTGAGGTGCCGTGCCTAATGGCTGTAAGTTGCCTACGGCTCACTTCCATAAAGCAGTGAGCTCAACAAGCATGCCTGGTAGACCTTTATCTTGGTATTGGACATTAGCATCACATTTTCCCATACCCTTCTGGAGAGCCGAGCCATTGCCACAGCTGCCTTGCCGATGCGCTTTTCTAGCTCAGCGTCAATGGAGATTTTGCAGGTTATGGTGGAGCCCAGGTAAACAAAATCACCTACCGTCTCAAGTGTCTGGCCACTAATGCATGGAGTGGTGGCAACACCCTCACCCAGAATGCCAGTCTTTGTCAGGCTGATGGTAAGGCCATTTTCCTAATGTTGCCCTGCCTGAGAATTTCCATGCTGGACATATTTGGGAGAAGAAAAGCCTAAGGAGTAAACCCTACACAAATCCAGAGTGGAGTCCCTAAGATGGTTGGATGGCATCTTGTACGTCTTCTTCTGGCTCCTCCCATGATTAAAGTGTGCCTTTTTGACAGACTAAGGTTCTGGTTTCCTCAGAAAAGCTGTAGTCTCTCTCTCTCCCCCCCCCTTCTCCTCTGCTGCCCACCCAACCTTAATAATAATAATAATAATAATAATAATAATAATAATAATAATAATATATTATTTATTATTTATACCCCGCACATCTGGCTGCGTTTCCCCAGCCACTCTGGGCAGCTTCCAACTGAATATTAAAAACAATACAGCATCATTAAAAACTTCCCTAAACAGTTGTCTTTTAAAAGTAGAATAGTTGTTTATTGCCTTGACATTTGCTGGGAGGGCGTTCCACAGGGCAGGCGCCACTACCGAGAAGGCCCTCTGCCTGGTTCCCTGTAACCTCACTTCTCACAGTGAGAGAACTGCCAGAAGGCCCTCGGTGCTGGACCTCTGTGCGGGCTGGATAATGCGGGTGGAGACGCTTCCTCCCCGCCACCTCTGCTCTTGGTTTTTGCTTTTTCTTCCCCTCCTTTTGTATCTTTGTCTTTCCTCTCTCACTTGAGATATGCCTCATCCATCATCTTCCAAAGCTACATTTAAAATCTTGCATTTCTCCACTGATTTCTTATAGGCAGGCCTCACTTCTGTTCCTGGAGAAATTTTAAAATATGTGTACCAAGAAATTACTTCTCTAAATAATGAGATAGTTCTCTTTGCTTTTTAAAAATATCTAATGCATCTCTTTGTCCACCCTCTTTTGCTGTTTCGACTCTCTTCTTTGTGCTTCTTGCCTTTTCTTTCAGCTAGGCTGCTAGCATTTTGAAGATTACCAGGAGGCTGCGACTATGCATCTTGTTCTTCAGCTACTTCCATTCAACTGCCCAATTTCATCTCTCCTTTCTCCTCCAGCAGATGCTCAGTGTTCCATAGCTACTAAGCAGCTCAACCCTTATGAGGCTTTTTGTTTGTTTGTTTGTTTGTTTGTTTTACCCTCTCAGGTTCAATTTCTGAACCTGTTCTTCTGCAAGTATCTTTGTTTCCCTCAGGCATGCTGGCTACTTCCTTCTTGTTGCTCAGTGGCCCCATTTGAGCTCGGAAAGGTATAAAGAATGATTTTCCTAAATGCTGACTTTCTCCCTTTTGGTTGCTCATATTAACGAGGGCAACCAAGTTCAAAACAGAGCAAATAAAAAGTCTAAATCTCTTCAGAAGAACTTCCAGATCCTATCCTGCAAACTGTTTCTCTCCAAGAGCCAATTCCCAAGTTAAAGCAGGCAGACTCCCACATTTCCACTTTAAATATTCCCTCAGTGTGCTTTAATCAAAACTATCCAAATTTATTCTTATTTATGTTTATTACTATTTAGCAGCAGGCTGTTTCTATTCTCTTACCACAACGCCTTAGGGAATTTCCATAATGTCAAACTACACCCCTTTCAAAGCCATATTTGTAACAGACCATTTCAATAACAGATTATCTCATTGAATTTTAATAATCACATGCATATTTACTAAGAGCCTTGTTTTTTAAAAAAAACCGTGAAAGATGGGGGGGAAATCATTTGTGAGAGAATGCTGCTAGCATTGAACTTAGGAAAGCACCATACATTTTCACCACACACATGCACAGAGATTAAAGAACCACAGATCTCTGCAGTCAAGAAGTTGGAAATCCCAGTTAACAGCACCTTGTTTCAAAATGAACAAACACAGAGACAATCTGCTGATTCAGGCAGCTAAGGGCAATATGAAGCAAATGTTGTGCTCAACTGATGTATAGAAATGCAAAACAAAATTACTGCATTTAACAGAGAAAGTGAAATATATTTGCAAATTAGACATCATAAGAAGGGCCTTCACTGACTACCACTTTTCTAGATGACCAACACTGCTACCTCCAATTAAAGCTGCTTAGACAGGCTGTCAATGGAAAGACACTGAGCAAATAATTTCCCCAAATACTAAAACTTACACAGCAAAAGGTACGATAAAAATTGCACATCCTATCAACTAGGTTATTTAAATAATATAAGATCCCCCCACTTTTTTTGTTCATAGGTACACCTACTGATTACATAGTAACATTAAATCATGATTGCGTGATCTCAGGCAGTTATGCAACCTAATTTATTTCTAACCTGGTTTGTGTGAACACAACTCCCACCATGCTCAGTACTTAAAATTGGAGTCTGTGTCTGATGTGACACCTTTCTTCATCTAGACTGCACAGTACACACACACAGAACAGAAAAATAAGATAAGATACCTGAGCAACAACTCAGGCATGATTCCATTCAGACTCAGTCCTCAAGAACATAAAATTCTTATTCATATACCAACAATTAACTCATGACTGCATTTGCTGTAAGAGGTTCTTCATGTCCCTTACACAAACCCCCACAATGACACATTTTTGGCTGTAGAAAAAAAAACAAAGATCATGACTAGATACCCACCTATTTCACTATTTTCAGGAACTGCTGTTTCATACTCAGTACGGCTGAACGAAATAATCTCTGCCTGTGCTTCCGAATAGATGGCCAAAAGTGCAGTCGCTGTTCTAGCTGGGACTCCTTGATCAGAAGCCACTATCAGGAGGTGTGAAACGAGGCCTTCATGAGGTACAGGTTCTCGAAGAAAAATTTCTCCCGTGCTTGGGCCCATCTGAAACATGGTTTGTGGTTTCAGGAACCTAAAATTCACAACTCCATTTAGTCCTAGGTCAACATCGCTGGCTCTCACAGTAGCCAATGTCTGATTTATAGGTGTGTGAGAAGATACATGAACAATGACAGGATTCTGTAGGAAAAGGGGACTATTGTCATTGAGATCCTCAATATGCACAATTACAGTAACGCTTGTGCTTCTTGGGCCGAGGATGCCAGAGTCTGTTGCCAAAGCCTTAAATACATACTGAGATTTTAATTCCCGGTCCAGCAGTTTGGTAGTAAATATCACACCAGTAATCCTGTCAATGGTGAAGGCTCCAAGGATGTCCTCTGTGAGAGAGTATGTGACCTCACCATTTGGACCCTCGTCTGCATCTGCTGCAAAAAGTTCAAGAACTGCTGACCGTTCTCCGATATCTTCTCTCACTGACATTTGATACTGGTTTCTTGCAAACAAGGGACTGTTGTCATTTTCATCCAGGACTTTGATATGCAGTTGGGTCACCGAGCTTTTTGGTGGACTGCCCAAGTCGAAACACTCAATAACCAGGGTAAAGTTACTGTCAGTTTCTCTGTCTAAGCTGCAAGTGGTGAAGAGGTCTCCTGACGTTTTGTGTAATGCAAAGTATCCTCTAACATTTCCACCTTTAAAATGGAGCAAACATTAAAGAAAAAGAACACATTGGTTGAACATTCTCTTTAAAGGACCACTTTAAAAAAAAACCACCAATCAAGATAGTAAAATTTTTGCAACTATGGGCCCCAGGTATGCTTTCCTGAGACCTGCATTTCATTTAAATCAGGTCACAGTAGTAGATCCGAAGCACCACCTGAATTTACATAGCAACTGTTCCGTCAAATGGATTCTCTTCCCCTCTGTCCTCCTCAAATCATAGAATCATAGAATCATAGAGTTGGAAGAGACCACTAGGGCCATCGAATCCAACCCCCTGCCAAGCAGGAAATCAAACTTGCAAGATCTATTGCTCCTGAGCAAGGTACTCTTTTGCCAACTTCAGTTACACAACGGAACCTACAAAAATTGTTAACCAAAAGGAGTTATTTTGACTTGCTTCTCTACCAAAAGTTTACCTATGGGAAGCAAAGATATTTAGTGTTGTAATATCTATATCTATTGTTTCTTATATTCTGGGTTGTTACTTTTTATGCTTTGGCTACTAGGGACCCTTATAGTTATTTTTCCTTATGCAGACAAGAAGAGCACCACCCCTCCTCATTGCAGGCCTATTTCCCATTTTGTTTAACCATGCCATTGCAAGATAAATACCATGTGTGTGGGGGGGGGGAATTAAATAATAAAATAAATTAAAACCTCTAAAGATATCAGAAAATATTACACTGCAACATTTTTAATATTCAGAGTATAAAGCAATTCAGCCTACCAATGATGTGATATTGCACAGTCCCATTACCACCAGCATCCTTGTCTACAGCCAACACAGTTGATACTGTTGAGGGCTCTTGGTTCTCCATAATTTGGATCTCAGAAACTGGAAGGATGAACTTGGGAGCATGGTCATTTTCATCCAGTACTCTGAAGATTATTGTCGCTGTACTGGATAAAATGGGAGTTCCACTGTCTTGAACCAGCACTAAATAGAAAAGCAAATTTGAAAGCTAGTATACAAAAGCAAGGTACAGTAGACTGCCTGCCAACAACGTGAGAACAACAAACTTTGCATGCTGTTCCTCCTAAGACACAACACAACTTTATGCTTCTGAACACATTGCACTGCTTTTGTTTCATTAAATTTGTTGCCCTGGCGAAGAGACAATAAGTAACAACTTCTATTAAAATTTCAGGGTGTTTTTTTTAAAAAAACCCACTGATTTACTTGCAATTTTTGTGCAAAACCCATTAAACTGAAGTAGATTCTTACCTTTAATAGTGAATTTATCTTGAGCCTCCCTGTCAAGCGAGGTGACTGTTGTAATCTCTCCAGTATCTGGGTTTATTTGAAAAGTTTCATATCCAGGACCTGGTAAAATTTCATACTGGAGTAGAGAATTGATTCCTTAAAATACAATGGGAAAATCAATAAAACATCTAAGTGTATCAAACCTCAGTATTAACAGTCCAGGTACTGGCTTACTAGCTATTTTCCTATGGAAATATTTTGGTACAAAGGTAACTGAATTCATTATTACTTGTATAGAATCCCTTGTATAAAACAAAAAAGCTCAGCACACCTTTAGCAATGAACTGAAAGACAAACATAAACCTATTTAAAAAAATCTGGAGAACTCTTGCTGGCACGCACCAAGGACTTGTGTGAGTCTAGTGCGAGTTTTTTCTTGCCAAGTTATACTGAATTAGACATCATTCCTAATTCTCCAAATATTAGAAGGTGCTTGCCATGTAGCTCCCCAGGTGACCATCTAAGAAACCCCTACCTAATCAGGCAGAGCCAATGTTGTAGTTTTATGCAATACAAACCAGAATACTGTAAACAACACAGGGTTTCTGGTGTACAAGATCTAGTAATCAACAAATCTCAGTAAGTCAGAAGTACCCAGTAAGGAGAACATTTATGTGTATGCCCTAACCAATTTAAGAAAGTAAGAGGGAATTCATACAAGTCTCGTTTATCTCTTAATGGAGGGAAATTGTAGCTCTGAAATAGAGCACATGTTTTGCATGAATTCCCAGGACCTCTATTTAAAAAGCATCAGGTAGATAAGGAGGTGAATGATCTCTGCCTAAATTCAGCTGCAGCCACTCAGAGAAGCCATATTGGGCTAGGCGGCCAATATTGGGCTAGGCGACCAACTCTGTATACAACAGTTTTCCAAGTCGTTATGGACACATAGCCCCTGTATTTCTGCATTGCCCACAAGCAGCAGATGTAGCCTTAATAAAACAAACAACCTCATACTAAAAATAGGGTAGTTTAAATACACTATTCTTATCACATTACGAAGTGATATTTTTAACTACTTTGTGGTGAAACCAACTGAAAATTGGCTATGGAACACATGCTGTTGGCAACTACAATAAGAACCACAAGCCAAACATACCGTTTGTTTGTTTGTTTGTTTGTTTGTTTGTTATACGATATACGATATCTTTACTGTCATTGTCCCATGCAGAACAATGAAATTGAAAAACTACATAAAACTACATAAAAACTACATAAAACTACATAAAAACTACATAAAACATTCAAAAAACCCTAAAAACTCTAAAACCCCATTTTAAAATACACTATACTATAGAGACCCCTTATGCTGCGTTTAGAACGTGTTTGTTTAACTGACTGATTGCATTTATTGATTGCTCCAAGGAGCTCAAGGTGGTTCTCCCCTCATTTAATCTTGCCCCCTCAATTCCACTACAGATTCAGTCTTTCACCCTACACATGGACCTCAGCATGAAAAGACTGATAACTCTGATCTAGAATGCCCTTGTCATCATCCAGCAAATGCCCAGCCACCTAAAGGAGGTGTGTTTCGCTACTTGAGAACCCCGCCTTCTTGATTGTTATTCGTGCACCTTACTTAATAATGGGGTAGCTGCAACTATAGTTTATATGGCGTTCTGTAATCCTTCGTTACCATGCAAAATCAATACCACTCTCCTCAGTGCTGTGGGAGAAAATGTTGTTTATGAACTTTAGCAGCTGTTTGCTTCTTGCTATAGCTGTATGCCTTCTGTAGTGGGAACTCTGTTTCCCATTCGCATCCTTTATTGCTTCAGAATAAATTGTTCCCATATTTCTTGTGGTTTCAGTGCTCTCCCGAGGAAAGCATGGCACCATTTTCATAACGTGTTATACAGCAAAATAACTGGTGCTATTAAGTATAATGGATTTAATCCTACATTTTGCAGAGAGGATAACAAGTATGCATCTCAGGTTATTGTATACGACTTGCAGCTAGGTAAAAGTTAAATATTTGTCTGTATTACAGATACAGACAGACAGATTCAGTTTGGGGACCAGCTTGCTGAATGCTACACTGGGTTGGAGGAGGTTTTCCAAGGGAGATACTGAGAAACCCCACCTCTTGCAAAGTACAAAATGGCACAATTAGGCCATTTTAGATTCTGGATTCAATGCAGCTTATTGGTATGGTAGGGGTTCCTCTTTGGAAGTTAATTTCAATTGCCTCACTCAGCAATGCTGTGTCTGGAACCTGTCTATTCTTTTAAGTGAGACCCTGGAGACCTGTCCAAAATCTTGCCCTGATGAAACCACCAGAAAATGCATCTCTTTGTACTCAAGCCTCCATCTTTTAAGTAGTCTTGCTTATACTGCTGTAGTTAACAGCAACATTAAAAACAATGCAATCTGATGATCTGGAACCACACAGGTCCACCAGGTAGCTGTTCCACTTTAAGTTTACTTGTACATAACTTACGATCCAAGTCTATGTATAAAGTTGTGGTGCAAATTTTTCTGTTATCTCTGCAAGCATACATATGAAAAACATGACTTAGGAACTCTTCATGGGTAGTGCTATTTCATGCAACCCCAAGAGCAAGTTCCTAGGTCCTTCCTGGATTCTTGTAATAGCATCACCACACAAACATTTTCATGGACCGCTAATTCCAATATAATGTTTTCAGGTGCATGCTTCTGTGGGGGAAATTACAAAAGCATTCTTCAGCAGAAACGGTAATATTAGACATGAAGCTTACCGGGCAGGAGAGGAGCAGAGAGGCAAATACCTTCCTCTTTGGCTTGATTTACTCAGGAATTATGAACACCTATAGCCTATCAAGTCCTCTGTCACTCAAGCTTCTTTACAAGAGCAGTGGATGCTCTGCCGTCACTGTCATTGCATGCCCAGCTAGGTAAACTTAAATCTCACTAAAATCCATGGAACATTAACAGATGCAACCGATCCTGTACCCTAGAATTTTGGAAGTATTTTTGCCTAGGGAAAATTCCACAGGAGCTGAAGCTCTCCTGTTACTTCTAACGTTAGTATTTGGGGAACATTAAAATGCAAAGGAAGTGTTTGTGCTGTTACTTTTTATGTTTAGAAAAGGTTTGCTCCTGTAGGTCACAATCTCTTTTCAGATATAATGGAGAAAAAAACAGATGCTGGGATTACAGTGCCCCACTCTGGCCAAATGATATTAATGCATGTTTCCAATTTCTATTAAATGTGTCACTTTTTTAAAAAAAAAATGCTTTTGAGATAGAAAAAAATAAATGGCCAAGAAGAGTGCTCCTCAAAACACTAAATACCCAGTTATGCTTGGAAATTTAGTGTGGCTCACTAGTACTCAAGTGCTGGAGGCATTCAATCCATCCAAAGCTTGGGTAGGTAAAGGTAAAGGGACCCCTGACCATTAGGTCCAGTCGTGACTGACTCTGGGGTTGCAGCGCTCATCTCGTTTTATTAGCCAAGGGAACCAGCGTACAGCTTCCGGGCCATGTGGCCAGCATGACTAAGCCGCTTCTGGCGAACCAGAACAGCACACGGAAACGCCATTTACCTTCCCACCAGAGTGGTACCTATTTATCTACTTGCACTTTGACGTGCTTTTGAACTGCTAGGTTGGCAGGAGCAGGGACCGAACAACGGGAGCTCACCCCGTCGCGGGGATTTGTACCGCTGACCTTCTGATCGGCAAGTCCTAGGCTCTGTGGTTTAACCCAAAGCGCCACCCGCATCCCAATAAAGCTTGGCTACTGGTGGATAAAAGACAAAACTGTCCTCCAGATCATCCCACTCTTCTTCATTTACTCCTTTCCACAAATGCCTGGCCTGTAGTTTAACAACTACAGTCCCTAAAGGATGGGCTATAGCAAAATGGAAAGCATATTTTGCATGCAGAAGGCTCAATCTTTGATTATTTGCATCACTAGTTAAAAAAGAATCAGACAGCAGGTGATAAGAAAAACCTGAGATCCTTGAGAACTACTGCTGATCACGGCAGACAATAAATGGGGGGAATCAATCTTCAACTTAGGAGCTTGTGAGCGCATATATCAAAGCACAGGATTGTTGGCATTGTTTCAGATTCAAAGGTTGATGTCAAAATAATGTGAATTTGTCATTTTTATTTTTATTTTTGTAGAAAGCAAACTACCTGAATCTTTATCTATGGCTTCAACTTTAATGACAACTGCTCCTGGATCTTCATTTTCACAGATGAAAGATTCATATAGAGATCTGGTAAACACTGGAACTTCGTCATTCACATCGACAACAATTATTGTCAGACTCTGAGTTGCAGACAGAGCTGGGGTACCATTATCAAGGGCCACAATGGTCAGGTTGTAATATTCTTGGTGTTCATGATCCAAAGCAAAGGCAGTAGTTAGCAGTCCTGTTGTAAGAGGGAAAATTGTCGTAAGGATATAAAATTTCTCCCAGTGCAGTTGGTGTTTCAGTAAAGCTTTGCTATGGCTCAGTTCAGCTCTCATGTCAAATCGATGGTTTGTGCAAACTATAGTTCAGATGCCAAACCAAGGTCTGAGTTGCTAAAGTACAGAGAAAATATTACCATAAAGAAGATTTGCCTTTGCCTGCTATATCCACAAGGAAAAAGTCCCCTTTAAGGGATCATTTCCATTTTCATCAAAATGACACCCCCCTTCCTTGAGCCACTCATTCTCCACTGCAGCAGAAGAGATATTACATAAGACTTTGTGCCTCAACTTCTCCAGGTCAGCTGGAAAAGCTGGCCTCAAGGGAACAAACACCTATGCCTTATTTTCACACACCCTGTGCGATACACTAGATAGCTCCCATATCCCTGCTGACCTTCTCCATTTGTAACCTGCTTTTTGTTTGCACAAATCAGAGCTCAAAGCATAGTTTGCAAATGTGCTTCAAACCATTGCTTCCGATTCTGCATTGTGGGCCAAGTGCTGCTAAATAAATTACAAGTATGTGCCTTTTCCCTTACAGAGGTGCTTAACTTGCCTGTTTGCTTCTTTCCTTGACACTTTGTCACTGGGGCTGAGACTGACACTCAACTGGACCATGCATTTCTACAGTCCTTTAATATACCATATTTTTCGCTCTATAAGACCACAAGACGCAACTAGTTTTTGGAGGAGGAAAACAAGAAAAAAAAAATATTCTGAATCTCAGAAGCCAGAACAGCAAGAGGGATCACGGCGCAGTGAAACCAGCAATCCCTCTTGCTGTTCTGGCTTCTGGGATAGCTGCGCAGCCTGCATTCACTCCATAAGACCCACACACATTTCCCCTTACTTTTTAGGAGAGAAAAAGTGAGTCATGGAGCAAAAAAATACAGTATGTTAAATTCTGTGGAAGCTAGTGAATGTTTACAAGTTTCCACAACACTTTTGCTCTATGTTCAATCAAAAAGTTGCTTTCAAGAGTTCAATTTTTAAAAAGGAGATGGAAAGAACCCCCAGTGCGAGTTCTATGGGGCTAACTTAGCCCTTTTTACCCTTACCTGCAGTTTTATCTATTACAAATGGATGGCCTTCGTTATTCGAGAGAAGATGGTAGGTGACTTGTCCATTCCTTCCTTGGTCTAGATCTCGTGCAAGTATGTGATGCACTAATGAGCCTGCCTCTGCGTCTTCCCTAACGTAGGAAAGGGGAGATGAAACGAAGCTAGGGTGGTTATCGTTGACATCTAAAATGATGACTTTTGCTGTCAATGAACTCTGCCTGCGATCAGTCATGTTTGCAGCCTGATCTGTTGCCGATACTGTCAGGACAACAAATGGAGTCATCTCTCGGTCAAGAGGAACTGCTGTGATTAAGCTACCATAAGAGGGGTGAATGAGAAATGGATTTTCAGTGAAGTCATTCCCGTGTATAGAATACTGAAGGTTGCTGTTTAAAAAACTTCCATCTCCATCTTTTGCATTAAACGTGTACACCAAGGTGCCAACGGGCACATTCTCCTCTATCCTAATTACAACGAAGTCATCCTGGAAAGATGGTGAGTGGTCGTTTTCATCTTTGACATCAATACTGAGGAAAAAAGTAGTATTCTGTGGAGAACTATTCGGGTATTCATTCACAACAACTCTAAGGAAGTAGTGAGATACTGTTTCATAATCAAGTTCCTTGGAAAGAAACAGATCCCCAGTAGCACTGTTGATTTCAAATGGAGCATCAGAATCTTCTTCAAATATGCTAAAATGCTGTTTTCTGTTGGAATATGGGTGCTGATGAGGCAATTTCAGAGAGCCCAGCATTTGCGCAGGCCTAAAATTTTCTGGTAGAACAAAATGTCTGATGTTTGAGGAGGGAACAGATCTCCCTTGGGGAAGTGGGATCACCTGAAACAAAAGAACAAAGTTTGAAAAGTGAAACAAGCAAACAGCACTAATACTGCTCTTATTTATTGAAAATATACTTTACTTTTTCTAGGACATTCATTATTCACAGCCTGAGTGCATGTACTTCAGCTAATGCTAATATACCTTAGGAATTCAACAAGCAGCACAAGTGTTTACACTTAGAAGAGGCTTCTTCTCGACGCCCATTCCTCAGCCACAAATTTATCATTCCCTAATAGCCGAAAGAGTTCCTGTGCTTGTAAGAATACAGCCCACACAAAACACGATAAATGGTTTAATCTATCAATTGATTTTGCAGAAAGGTTATCAAATCACAGCAGGAATTGCTTTGGTGCAAATCTTTCTAACAGTCTCAAGCACTTCCAAGAATCGTAACCCAACAGTCGCATAATCAGGAAAAACTACTAGAGGATTCTTTAAAACTAACTAAAGTTACCTTCTTTTTGGCAATGTGCTATGAATCTTATATTTATCTGGCAACAGAGGTCTTGATGAAGGCCCATAATTGAGGAAGGAATATTGGGAAAAGGAGGCTGCACCATTTAAAAAACAAATTAAAAGTGGCAAACTACAAAAGGTGCAAATCTCCTTAATACTATGCAATCTTGTGCATAACTTGCACAATACTCACTGTGCAAACCACAAATGTTATCTCAACACAGTGTGTGTGTGTGTGTGTGTGTGTGTGTGTGTGTGTGTATTACAGTGTTCCTACTAAAAACCTTAAAGGTATTTATTCAAACTTCATAAGGTATGGTCTTTCTACACAGGGGCCAGCAAGTCTCCTTTACTGAAGCTAATCAGTAAGTATATCCCCTGACAGAATAGCAACTGTGCTTTGAAATGCACCAGGTTAAATCATGCTCAACACTGCCTGCATTTGCACAATTCCAATTTGTCACTTTTGTTTGGTCATAATGCCACAAACCAACAACAGTGATGATAAGTGAGTGTATTCAGAAAAGCAATCTCAGGAGGTTCCCAGGGTTTGGTTCAGAGGACAGTAAGTTCTCTTTAAAAAGTCTCTGATCAGGCCAACAGTGTCAGGCAAAGGAACAATCTGATAAAGACAGAGAGTTGGATCCTGCCTAAATTATTCATAATTAGGTCACAAGCTGTAATTGTTTACAATGAAATTTATTTCACATTGCTTTCAATGGGACCCAAGTGCAACTAAGTTTGCAACCAAGACACACACGCGTGTGTGTGCATGTGCGTGTGTGTGTTTCAGAGTGTTTGCAAGTTTCCCACTAATTTCTCTTTTTTTAAAAGTGTATTGCCTTTCTCACTTTCGCTGATGGCTTCCCCTTAATGAGGCAGAAATGTTTGGCACAACATTTGCAGTTCCTATATTTAAAATTGAGTGAAACATTTTCCCTTTCCAGGGTATTGGCTCAGCAGAGAAATATATGGATTGTGGGGGAGAGGGTGCTCCAGGCATGTTCTAACTGGTTTGTGCTCCAGATACTTCAAGAAAACAATGTCTGTTTCAAATCAATACCTCCACAGTGATGACTACTTGTCCTTGAAGAGGAGGGACTCCCTGATCAGCTGCAGAGATTGCCATTTGGTAGCTTGAACGCCAATTGTACAAAAGAGCTTCAGTGGTCCTTAACTCACCACTGCTGCTGTCAATCTGGAAATGGCCTAAACTTTCTCCTGAAAAAGATACATCACTATTAATATACTTGCACATTAAGAAGTGCTATAGAAACAGCACATCACAGAACAAACTTAAGTCCTGAGGTGGTATCAACAAAGTAGTCCCATTAGTTTGATTTCTGGCTGCACAGTGGAACTGCCCCTCACATTCCCCTCCATATGCATCCCCTAGACATGTTATGGGGGTTCCCTGAGCCAGAGCAGATCTGGGGAGGGGGAGAAAAGTAGTGGGAGAACTTCTATCACAGAACTACTTTGTCTAATACAATCTTGAGTGACTGCAACAGATGACTTCAATAGACATTGGGTGTATACTGAAGATAGAACAGATTGGTTACACTGCATAACTATCAATATAAATGCCCATGTGTATACTTACGGACCATAAAACAAAATGAGAAACAATTTTGGTGAAAAATTGGCACAGAAACTACATAAAAATAGTTTCTGTTGCTTTGGAATTATTTCAAGTGGTAACCAGAGCAGAACAAAAAAAACCTGACAATGGGGATAAAATATAATTTAATGCAACCATTCTGCACTTGACTACATTTTACAACAATTCCCAAATATTGATTCTGCACTATTAAATATTTTCCTAAATAATCTCCTGCTAAATGCTGAGTTTAGGCTATCGGCATCAACTGACACCTACAACTTTTCTTCAGTCTGCGAAGGAACAATTCTTGTCAGAAAACCTCCACTAAACAAGAGATGGGAGCCAGTAAACCAGTGCAGCATGTTCTGAAAGTCCCTGGCTGCAAAAGCTAGAGTGAACTGAACTTCCCCCCCAAGCACCTTATGGATGTACAGTACTTCTGTCTCTTGTCCTAATAGCAAGTACATGCACAGTTCGATGGACAAGATGAAAGGATCACAGCTGTAGAACACACATAGAAATAATCCAGAGAAGCTGCAACAAGGTGTGCTTGCATTTGTCCCTGCAAAGGCACTGTAAGAGCCATTCCAAAATACTTGTGTAGCACCCATATGGATTTTAGGCCCTCTGAAAACACAGAGGCTGAGGTAACAGCTTTGTTGGCCTTACCAAATATGAAGGGACATGGCCTGAAGAGCAGACAGGATGCCTGAGGGAGGCCTTCATTATAAACCTTTTAAGTTCTAGGCAAAAACGTTCCTCTTCAGCCAACCTTTTGGCTGATTAACACCTGATACTCTTTTAAATGTGTTGTGAGAGTGGGAGGGGAGGTATTTGTTTTTGTTTTAATTGTGTATTTTGTGTTTTTTATCTTGAAATTTTAATGCTGTGAACCACCCTGAGGTCTATGGATGAAGGCTGGTATACAAATTTAATAATTAATTATAATAATAACATTGTACTGCTCAAGGACTCTGCAACACATGCCTAAGTCAACACCATTTTACTCGCCTAACCCAGAGTCCAAATCAGAAGGAAAAGTGAATGGTAATTGTCAGTGAGTTAAGTTTATCATGAAGAACAATGGATATTTCTCCCTTTTTTAACCTAAGGGCCAGAGGGATTTCTTGATGCCTGCACCCAAGAATAAAAACAGGAAGAAGCAGCACCAAAATCTGACAGCCCATTCCCTCAGGAGCCAAACAAGAATGCTCTGCACCAGCTGTAGTCTCTATTTTATAGCATACCCTAACCCTAGTGGTTCAGGAAGGCAGTCTCCAACTTCCATGGTTTACTTCCATGGAGAGGCCCAGAAAACAGGTTTCACGTATCCAGTTTCTCACAATTAGGAATGAATGAGCTAGTCATTGTGGGGTTAGTGAAGTCTGGATTTCTTGCTTTCCCCCAAGATATCACATGCAGGATGTGAAAGTATGTTAGGCTTCAAGTCTTCCTGGGAGGACTTTAGGAAGTAGTAACTGTTCTTTCTCTGTTAAGGAAAAGAGGTAATTTGGTCTTCATGGTACTTTAGTTTGAGTTCATTCACCAACAAATAATTATGACAAGTATAAGCTGACTCTGGGATACAAATTGGAGCTATGTTGAAGCATAGCAGTTGAGAAATGTAAAATTCATCTGTATTAAGATTGCATTATTCTCTACCAGTTTTAAATTTAGTGACACGAGTTATTCTCAATTCAAATGGGCTAATAATCACAACTTTGCTAAGAAAAAAAGCCAACATTTAAGGATAAATAACAATGATATTTGAATGTGAATAGTGTAAAAAATGGTTGTTTCAAAAATGAAGTTCGGCCATTTGTTTTATGTTGCAAAAGTGAATAGTCATGTTTCAAAAACTACTATTAATGTATCAAGCAGTATTAGAAACTGAGATATGAAAGCTAGGAGCTAAATGGCACCTCAAACCTAAGCTATGGGCACAACAACAGAATGTCTAGGCAAACTTTTATAGCAAGAATACAAAGCTGAAAATGAATGAACTGCAGCTAAAATGTTATGTTCATTTTTCACATGGTCTGGTCCTTTCGCTGCCCATCCCCCTAATATCTTCAGAGGGTCTCTTCTCCAGTCTTCAGAGAGTAGCTGGAAGTGGAGAGGCAGAAAAAGCTCCTCCTTTCCTTCCACTCTGCAGTTTTAATCCAAAATCTTAGGCGTACTAGTGCACTCAGAGCTCAGAAACTGCTCACACTAATGAAATTCCCTGCTGCAAAATGCACCTAGAACAATGAGAGTTTCGAACACTGGTATCTAGGCATGAATTTTAATAGGCTATAGCCTAACTCATAAGACAGCAATAAAATATTGGTCTGTTAGGTTTCCATGGGACTTTTTTTTAAAAAGCTTCCTCCTTTTGCTCTTTTTAATAAGGACTGTAAAAAGCTGGAGACTCTGTGACTGTTTTCTGTTCAATGACTCCAGAATAAATGTGCAGTGCATGATCACAGAACGTTAGCACTAGAGAGGGTCATTTTAGACCTGCAATTTTTATTTTTTATTTATAAATAAGCCAAAACTAGGACCTAGTAAAAGGAAAGATAAGAACACTTGAGGATTAGACCAGCATACTGCTTTCAGAGTCCAGTGTCCTGTTCTCAAAGTGACCAACCAGAAGACTGTGGGAAGCCAATGAGCAGGACATGACTGCGAAAACAGTTTTGCTGCAGAATTCTCTCCAGCCAACATTCGACCCAACAAAGGATGAAATAGGATCTACTCAAGCCCCCATTGTTTGCTCCCATTATCTTTTGATCCCTGTCCCAGACTGTCATGGTCAATCCCTATAGGAAGAAGATTTCCAGTTAGTCATGGGAAAGGAAAGGTCATTTTCCCACTGGGACGGTGAAAGCATCTGCCTATAACAGATGAAATCCTAAACTATACTGAACATATTTTACTTAGTATTACCAACTTAATCCTGGGTGTGCTAAGTCAGAGCTTTCGATTAAGAATGCTAAACGCAACAAAAACAAGCGTGGAAGGATAAAAAGGTAAAGAGAGCTACTCCTGATATTACAAAGATCATGAATGCATGAAGAGAGACATGTCAATAATAATAAGTTTGAAAATCGAACATTTTTACAACTCTCACATTTAAAACTGAATATACCTCATAATAAACAGGCAGCATGCCACATGTGATGGAGAGACGTGGGATAAACTTGATATCAGTGTTTGATTCAGAAAAGAGAAGTTTCCAAGAGCAGCCAAGAACAGATCTTTGCCCTCAGTTTATGTTGTACGGTTACAACTTTGCCCAATGTATCTGGATATCGTGCACTTTCTTATCTGTACTTGAGGAGTAAGGATTTTTTTACCTGAGGACAATGAATATAACACGATCCCACTGTTCCCAGAATCAAGGTCCTTGGCAAACATGGTGGCAACCAGGGTTCCTGCTGGCTGCCCTTCCAAAACCTAAGAGCAAGCAGATTGATTAAAATTAGACTTTCCACAGAAGAAAGACCAACTAAATTAATATACATTAAAGAAAGGTTCAAAACTAAAGCGCTAAGAAGGACTGGCAGAGTGCAAAAGGAAAGGCTTTTTAATGGGCATCCAGACCCAAAAAATGGGCTTTTAGAGGGTGGGGGAATGGGCAGTTCAAAAAGAACATTTGGGCAGTTCAAAATTCCAAGTCATGCAGAAGTTGCATTACGTTAGGCAATGTGAAGAACTAATTGATAAAAATGTGAAAAGTAAATTAAGTAGTCTGGGTCCCACAGACCCTGATCAAGCATTCCCATTGTGTGGGATAAGCAGCTGCATATAACCAACATGTCTATGGGCTAGTAGCATGTGCAGCAAATGTAGGCTACAGTAAACTGAAAATTAAGTTTAAACAGATTTTATCCCAGTAGTTTGATATATTAGAATCATGCTTACCCTGATTATGTGCCAACTGGGCTTTTCAGCCGTTTTCCCATATTCTAACCACAAGATGGTGCTCAAAACAAATTTTTAAAAAATTATTGTGTGCTGCAGTAAGACACTATGAGGTTTAAAAGGCCTTTTTGCTTACAATGGTCTGTAAAACGCAAATTTAACACCTACACTGGTTGGAACACGCGTTTCATTTAAAAACAACTCTTTCAAATTCTGTCACACATTAATAGCATTCGTACGCGACACAAAGGTGCTTCTTTAAGTTACACATGGAAAAGAAAGAAAGGGATTTCAATCTGTTCAAACCTTGACATGTAAGTCTACTCCAGACAGAAGCTGCGGGAAGCATGGGTGGTTGTCATTGAGATCGGTAACAGAGATATAGACTGTTATTGTGGCATTATGTTGCGGGACCCCGTTGTCAGTCACCAGAGCAATCAGGTAGTGGTGAGCCTGCTGTTCATAGTCCAATGCAACCCAGTTTACAATTTCACCTGGTGGGGGGTTGGGGGAAACAGTGATTAAAAAAAGAGCATTATGGGCTGCATATAACAGGTTTTAACAAGCTGTGCACGCTTTATAGCACACTCTGCCTTAACCACGTCAGTCACTTGATATGCACACTGCATACTACAGAAAGCCAAGAGAGATCCTGTCACTCAGCATATATTTGTGTACCCTGGGGTCATTATAACTTCGCTGGACTCCAAGTGACTCCACTTCACACAGAAACAGCTAACTTTAAAGCCAGATGGCTGCTCTAAAGAAGCCAAAATATTTCCTTCTTCCAGCCAGCAGAAAAGAGCGAAAATTATTTTAGTTGTTAGCCAGCTGGACGAGACATCATATACCAGGGACTTCTCATCACAGACCCTTTGGGGGGACCAGCAAGCATTTTCTTCACTTTGCTGTAGGGGCTGAGGATATTCTGCAGCCTTGCAGCCCCTTACCACGACCAGCTGGCCTTCTTTATCGCAGGATTTTGGGTGCTTCGTAAGAAATCCATTCCTATGGACCTGTGCTATATTTCTTTGATCTCCACACTATCTCTCTAAACCCAGCTATATTAGCCATTCTGCTTTCCTCGTTTTCCAGATGGCAAGCAGTGGAGAGTAGTCTCAGATTCCACATCTGTGCAGTACAAGGCCTCTCCCGCCAGCTAGCTTTGCCACTTGTGCCTGACTTTTTATTACACAATCCCTTCTGATTGATTTTCAACGTTTCATTTTATCTTGTTAAAATACCTGTCTTTGTTTATCCTGGGTTTTGGCATTCGAATCATCCAGCGACCTTCACCTCCTCAAATGCTAATCCTACATTTCACATACGAGTTGTGATACAAAATTATTAGACATTTTCACACCAATGTCCTTGAATCGTGTCCAAAGCCTCAAGAGTTCCAGCTACGGATATAGTACAGTGGAAGGGAGCAAGCAGTAGGTATAAATTGAGATCAGGGTAGATCCTTCACCAGGAAGAACAATGGAAAGTGAGCTGATAGCAACACAACAAACTGAAGGCCAGTGGATCAGTTAAAGGAGAAGAGATGTCAGGTATGGTAAGGATGGGATAGTATTAGGAAGAGAAAGATGTAGGCAGGTCCCAGGGCAGGCCTGGGAAGATACAAATGGAAGATTGCAAATGTTTTAAGAAAATGTTTTAAGATTCAGAGGTGGGCATGAAAAAAGAATGGAGATATCAGACTGGTAAGTCTGACCAGCATCTGTCCTGGAAGCCATCTGCTCAGACAATATGTAATGTATGTGTGGAATGGTGGAACTGCTTGCCATCCAACTTTGCACTTTTGCAGGGGTTTGAGTGTTGTCCCTGACAGTGATATGTAACCATCTTTGCTAGCAGTTTTCACAGATACTTGTGATGGCATCAGCAGTACCATGCTCGTTCCTTTGAGCTGCTGATCACTGCTCAATAATAGCTTGAAGGTAAAAGAAAGAAAGAAAGAAAGAAAGAAAGAAAGAAAGAAAGAAAGAAAGAAAGACGATTATGTGACCTGCAGGTAATATTATTTACATATCTGACTTTTTAATATACTGACAATTCACTTTGCAAAGCCTATCAAGAGTTTTGAGTTTATGCAGAAGCTAGATCCACCAGTGGAGAGAATTCAGTTGTTCTCTCTTTTGTCTGCCTGTTACATCCCACTGTTTTCACCCTGAATTTGGACATGCAAATGATATTCATACACACAACACACACACGACAAGCACTCTAGTTTAGCAGAAAGCTTAACATGCCGCAAGGAGAACAGGGAAGATTATTAAAACATATTACCTGTATTGGAATTGATTTTAAAATATTTTCCGTCTGATAAGAGGAAATAGGAGAGCTGCGCATTTCTTCCAGAGTCCTTGTCAACTGCGGCTATTGTGCCAACCACACCTTGGGCTAACGAACTCTCCTCCACGTCAAAAAAATAGGCATCATGCAAAAACACGGGAGAATTGTCGTTTTCATCCATTACGTTAACTATCACTGATGTACTTGCATTCTGCCCTGACTTATCTGCTGTGCTAGAGACAAAGGCTCTGAAACTATGCACTTGTGTAAGTTCGTAATCTAAAGGATTCCGTAGGTAGATCACACCTGCTTCTGGATCAATTCTAAATGAAGCAGAATCCGTGTTATGCTCCAAGGAGTACACAACATTCCCAGGGGTATGCTGGGGATCTAACTTCCGGGCTTGGATTTGCAGAATTTTGACACCTATGGGTGCTGCTTCACTAACTTCCACCTGATACACCAAATTTTCAAAAGTCAGCATGGGGCGTCCCTTATGCTCATCGATCACCACTCGCAGGATCAACAGAGAACTCAAGGGAGGACTTCCATGATCTTCTGCTGTAATGTGCACCACCGTGTGTTCATGCTGTCTATCACTATCCAGAGTTCTGGCAAGGTACAGTACCCCGAGAACGGGATCAATGGTAAAAATACTTGACCGATTGCTTACAATGGCGTACCGGACTGCGCCATTTAGCCCACTGTCTTTGTCTTCTGCATGAGCGATGTAAAGAGCTGCGCCAGGCACCGTGCTTAGCGATATATTAATCTGGTCAGATTCCGACACAAACACTGGAGGGTTGTCATTGACGTCAATCACGGTTATGTTGACCTGGGCGCTGCTGTAGACAGGGGTGCTTCCCAACTGGGACTGCACTGTGAGAAGGGTGTGATAATGGGCTTCATGGTCTAGCTGCTTCTTAGTGCGGATGATTCCATACTGCGGGTCAATGGAAAACCTTCCGTAGGGATCACCGGAGGAAATTCTGTAGGAAACCGTTTCCAATAAATCTGTAAAGAAGATTAAAAACAAAACACACCCCCGTGTCAAAGAAGAGGCATCCAATTTGTTAGAAGATCTACTTAGCTGAATATGCTCTAGAGCATTTGAGAAATGTATGGCACAGCAGCGTTAAGTGAGTTGAACAGTTTAAACGCCTCTCTGGGTGTTTGTTTCCTAATTTTTTTGCGTTTTATTTCTTTCTTTTTTGCTGTAATCTCTAGGGTGTAGTAGGGAAAAATGGATGCTGTGCAGACTAACTTAAAGGCACGCAGTTAGCCCATTTACGAGATCTGTATTTTCACCCCATAGGTGTGATTAAATTTTATGAAGAAATAAATATCATTTCTCACATTTAAAATTATACAGGAACTCTTTCCAACTAGGTCAGGTTGAACAGAGGAATTCCACTCTAAGCAGACACATAAACATTCCAGTATAGCCTAATTTTAAGACTCTAGTATAACTGTTGTGAGAACTAAGGGTCAAAACCTCAACCCACTGAACAAACCAGGAAGCTGTAACATATAGAGAGCACGCACGGAGTGGGGGAAGGAGAGGCTCTCAAAGCCTAGGGAAATTGACTTTTCCCAGGAAACCATGGAGAGTCAGTATCAAACCTTCCTAGGCCACTGCCAGGCCACATCCTGTAAAGGTTGCAATGTATTAAGTAATTACAGTGTTTGCTTATATAGAGGAGAATGGCAGAATATGTGAAGCCACAGACGCATCTTTAGTCTCTCACTGTGCTTCTCAATACATATAGTGTTCAAGCTGCTTAAAAAAGAACAAGAGTCCCATGGCACCTTAAATACCCACAAATTTATTGCTAAAAGCTGCCATTTCAGTTCACCTATTCAATTCAGGTTTAACAGGCTTGTTTGAACATAACACTAAGCCGCCATTTAGCAGCTCAGTCTTTGCCAACCTGGTGTTTTAGACCACAACTCCCATCAACCCTGACCACTAGTCATGCTGGCCTGGGATGATAGTAGTAAAGTCCAAAGCATCTGGAAGGTTCCAGATTGGGGAGTCTGATCCAGGTTTGTTTGAAAGTGTTAACCCAGCCCAGCAGACTAACCATGGTTTGTTTTCTGGCATTAAACCATAGCACAAACCCACGGTTTGTTTTTTGGCTTATGAACCGTGTAATTTTTTAACTATAGTTTGGTGTTTTGTTTGAAAACAGCCTTGCTTCATCATGGTTTGCTGTGTGACAGAAATTCCTTTAAACATTCAGACTCATTTCCCCCAATTTTCATATATGCCATAAAAGATAAAGGGACCCCTGACCATTAGGTCTAGTTGCGAACAATTCTGGGGTTGCGGCGCTCATCTCGCTTTATTGGCCGAGGGAGGCAGCGTGCAGCTTCCGGGTCATGTGGCCAGCATGACTAAGCCACTTCTGGCGAACCAGAGCAGTGCACGGAAACGCCATTTACCTTCCCACCAGAGTGGTACCTATTTATCTACTTGCACTTTGACGTGCTTTCAAACTGCCAGGTTGGCAGGAGCAGGGACTGAGCAACGGGAGCTCACCCCGTCGCAGGGATTTGAACCGCCAACCTTCTGATCAGCAAGCCCTGCTAGTATTTGAAAACTAATTGTTTCAAGCAACTTTGCCTACGTATAAACAGTACTCATCTTTCACTACCACAATTTCTCCTAGTCCATTTAGGAATACACACATAGGGGCACAATCCATTTGCATGCTAGTTAAAGAGCTCACACACTGAGGATTCCAATAGAGCCTCCTTCCCTCCCCTCCTAAACCATGCCCACATACAGCATGACAGCACATTAGGAAGCATGGGGGAAGGGGGCCTGCAAGCCTCCCCATTTCGACCTAGCAATATCCTACCTTGATATGGCTGCATGACTCTCCATGCGTGCAGGTGAGGAAACAATACATGAGCCAGTGTACCTTGTAAAGTTTAACTGTTATAATGGAAGTACTTATTTTTTAAACATACTATATGTATGTATGTATGCATGCATGCATGTTTGTTTATATCTCTTTTAATATCGTCTCCCAAGAAACCACATGGAAACACTCAAATGTGGGAAAATGCACTAGTTTCTTACTATTACACTACAGTGGTACCTCTGGTTGCGAACAGGATCCATTCTGGAGCCCCATTTGCAAAATGAGTAGAACGCAACCCGCGTCTGCGGGTCGCGATTCGCCACTTCTGCTTATGCGCATGACATCATTTTGAGCATTTGCGCATGCGCGAGTGGCGAAACCCGGAAGTAACCCATTCCGTTACTTCTGGGTCACCGCAGGACGTATCCTGAAAGAATGTAACCTGAACCAAACGTAACAAGAGGTATGACTGTAATTCAAAACCTAGTTTCACATTTAGTTGTGTGCTTTTCTCCACTGAAAGAGTAAAAATAACATTTAACACAATATTGGCTGCATATGTTTGTAGCCTGTAACAAATCAGGGGGCACTGGAATCTGTCTGAATGTCTTCCAAGACCACTTACTCAAGGGCTCCCTTGCTTTCACTGTTCCGACCGCACTTCCTTCAGGTGCATCTTCAGGGATGGAAAAAGTGTAACGTGATCTCTCAAAAACGGCAGGAGCCACAGCCGTCTGCAGGATCTTCACAGTCACAACTGCATTAACAGTGGAACCAAGGCCACCTCCATCCCGGGCAGAAACAGCCAACAGCACACTGGTATGTTCCACGTTACTGAGAGATGCTATCAGGTAGATGATTCCTGTAAAGGAGAAGAAAAGGTGAACAAATGGGACAAGAAAATTGTCTCTCCCTGTCATTTCTGAAGTTCAGAAGTGTTAGCCATGGAATTGATGTGTACTTAAAAATAAAAATGTGTTAAGAGCACCACTGCAAGAGTAGAAAAAACAAAAGTTCACCTATATCATTTATATATTTTGGAACACGGTTTCTGTTTGCTATGGATTTGGACACCTCTTGGGATAGCATGACCAAATTTGGCACGATGGTTCCTGAGTTCAAGCATGAGGATAGAAGGAGGTGTTTGAGTGTAGAAACAAGCCTATGGTGCAAGAGTAAATTTTACATTCGCTGCTCTGCACACTTTTGCCTCTTGCCCAACCCACTGAAATTGGTTCTCCATCCTGGACTAGAAGAAGGGAATCAAATCTAGCTCTGCTCATGTCTTTAACAATTGTCCTGATTCTTCCAAGCCTCCTAACCATAAAAGAATCTGCAATGCAGTCTATAGCTTCTTTGGAAGGGCAAACCATTATTTCCATTTTGGGTATGTGAGAAGTGATTTAAATCCAGTTCCTCCATTTCCCAATACCCTATGCATGGGACAAGGGCGGCACTGTAGTCTAAACCACTGAGCCTCTTGGGCTTGCCAATCAGAAGGTTGGCGGTTCAAATCCCTGCAACGGGGTGAGCTCCCGTTGCTCAGTCCCACCTCCTGCCAACCCAGCAGTTGGAAAGCATGCCAGTGCAAGTAGATACAGGTACTGCTTTTTATTACTTTTTTTATTCTGTCATTCTGTCATTCTGTTGCACCAGAAGTGGTTCAGTCATGCTGGCTGGCCACACGACCCGGAAAGCTGTCTGTGGACAAACGCCAGCTCCCTTGACCTGAAAGCAAGATGAGCGCCGCAAGCCCATAGTCGCCTTTGACTGGACTTAACCATCCAGGGGTCCTTTTTTGACCTTTTACTCTATCCATCCACAGGGTCACATGAATGACCCTCATCCCATGCATTCCCTCAGATGGAATAAACCACAAATTAATTTTAGAGAATCCAAGTTTGTGTGTTTGTTTCGTTACAGTCCATTAAGGGATAAAGTTGTTACTAAAAACCTAGATTTCACTCATTTTCATAATCAGGACTATCGACTGCACTTCAGTATCATACCACTCACACAGATACCAAAAGGAATAAACTTCGGGGGGCGGGGAGTGAATGCCAAGTTGGTGGAAACCACAGGGAGGCAGGGTGTTCTTGTGGTTGAATCCTGTTTGCGGGTTTCCCACAGGCATCTGATTGGCCACTATGAGAACAGGACGTTGGACTAGATGGGCCATTGGCCTAATTCAGAAGGCTCTTCCTCTGTACTTAAGACCACAAGCATATAAAAAGCACTTTACTTTTTCTTCAGGATATCCAATATCTGTCTCATTTTGTTTAAAACATAATCATATACATATGCTTGATTCTAGGTGGTGTGTTTTCTAGCCAAATGCTCTTGCGCATGTTTTTCACTTAATGCGGTTCAAACTAATACACTATTTCTTCTGTTTTGAGCATTATTGCAGAAGATAGGGCTGTTCTGCTAACACTTGCCTAAGAGTTCACCCTGTGCTAGAATAAGCAAGTTCTCACACTTCTGTCTGTGCAAGGGAATGTGCAAGTGGAAGAACATATTTCAGCTAGGCTCTACTTGCGCAAGCAGCCCATCCATGAGTGGGAGATGCCTTCAACATCTGAAAGGGCACTTCTGGAACCAACCTATTACCTTTAATTCTCATCTGTTATAGACTGAGGCACAGGACCAATGACTTCATTTATTAAAGTTTAGTGCAACTCAAGATGGTAACATGCTCACAAGTGCTTTTCTTCAATAGCAAAGCACAGCTTTTCAACAGAGAATGTAGGGCAATAGAAGGCATGGAAATTCCATGAAGGATCAGGTGTAATGAAGAGGAGGAGGAGGAAGAAGAAGAAGAAGCCACCCTATATGTACTCACTGGAGATCAAAACCACTTCATATGCCTCATGCAGTCAGACTATCAGTATTTTCTATACTGACTGACAGCAGTTCCAGCATTTCAGACAGGAGTAGGAAGAATGGTGAATAACAAGATCTGACTTAACAATGTAGAATTGTTTAATCATCTGAATGACTAATTTGGGATAAAGCGTTAAGGAGGAGAATGGAAAACAGATGAAGCAGATAAATACTTACAGACAACCAAAAGGTGCAGTTCACAAAATTTCCATTTTACACTGCCAGACCACTACAAAAACAAACTGCCTCTTGATCACTTTGTGTGTGTGTGTGTGTGTGTGTGTGTGTGTGTGTGTGTTTTATAGCAAACACAGAAAACAGCAAATATTGTTTACCCAGCGTGAAAAAACACTGCAGTAATTCAGCAGAGATGGAGTGAAAAACACGGCTACCTTTGCTTTTCCATGCCTTGGAGAGTAGCAGAAAACCCCCTGGGTAGCATGTGCAACAAAGGGAAGGTAAGCTGAAGAGGGACTCTGCACTTTGAGGATAACATCCCACCCCCAATATGGTACCCCCAACCAGTAGATAATACTACCCAGCTTGGCTTCAATTGATTCTTTCACCTAGTGCACCATCCAAAACTGTAGTGGACGCTACAGTATGCATACTGCCAGTGTATTCGTGTCATTCTGCATCTAGACTACTAAACCATGGAAGAGGCATGTCAGCTAAGGCGCAGGTGTGCCCATAGGCTCTCCTGCTCCTGCCAAGATGTGACCTCAACACCTACAGCCTTTGCTTCCTCTGCCACTCATTTTATAAGGGAATCTCAGAGATCTTCTGCTGCCCTGGTTCCTAAGGATCCCTTCTCCCCACCATATCAACCACTTGAAAATTGCTGAGCATCTTGGTGGAGCACTTAACTATTTTTCTGCCTGTTGCAGCAACAATAGTAACGTGCTGTGTCAGATGCTGTATGATTTTTTTATTGTATTTGTATTGCTTCTTTTATTTCTTATATATTGCATTTCATTGTACTCCATGGAATTCAAACACCAATAAAATAAAATAGATAAAATGAGCAACTAAAATCAGTCTATTGAATGCAATGGATGTGCTGTCTCCCATCTTCAACTACAAATCCACAAACAGTGAACCACCTCAATGAAGCTCACAGACCACTTGTGGCCCATGAACCAAAGCGTGGCACACCCTACTCTACTGAGACTTCCAGATTCACTTAAATAGTAGTAGAACTTCCATTCTGAACGTAAGGAGAAAGCTGTGGCATATGAATAGCTCCATTTGCACATTGGTGCTACTGAGCACATCTGTCTTGTTCATGAGGATGTTTGAAGGTGAGGGGTTTTCTTGAGCATATAATATTGAAGGAATTAGATCTGTTAAACAAGATCTGCATAGATCTTTCACTCAGAATGGGAAACTTATATTTCATATTCAGCTGCAAGTAATCAGAGAAACCCTATACTAATAATAGGATTACTCTCAGTGCATATATTATTATTTTTGCAGCACCTGCTGCACAGAAAATAAGATTTTACCCTATGGTACATGCACAGCCCCCAGTGTGTTTCTTTCTGGTTTAAACTGTAGGGTGGATTACAGCGAATCAACGGAATTACCTGTAGCCTTTGTTAGGCATAGGCTTGCATTTACCTGGATACAAATCCGCTTACCTCCAGGTAAGTAACATGCTGGTGGCTATACTAAGTTAAGTACTGGTAACCTGACCTTTGCGCAAATGCAGAAACCACAGCCCACATTTCCCAGCATGAGGCAAGCTGACAGATGGCTTCTACTTTGCCACCAGCAATTAATACAATGAAGGGCACAGATCACCTTAGTTCTAAGCAGGCAACTCATCAGTTCCTTCCTGGTACAGAAACCAAGAATAAACTATGAGGTACAGGTACACCCAAGCCATAACTGGGGAAGATTCTTCAGGTGCTTGACTGGTGGGTGAGACTCTCAGCTGGCTCACAGGGAAGGCAGATTAGCGATCCAGCACACCCACCAGATCCCACCCCTTGTGTAGAGCTTTGATTCATTCTTGCTGTTCCAGAAGAAACTAATTTACAGCATCCTCTGGCCAGCAGCCCTGTGGCTGGCTGGAAACCAAATTTACTGCAAACCTCAAATTCATCTGTGCCTGCTCTGCCCACCACCCTGCATCACGTAGCATTGCATTCTGGGCATTCGGGATTTGCTTTCAATCAGCTGCATGGTGCAAAACAGTGGCCATCTGCCTACAGCTTCTAATTGGTTGACTTGGTTTTTCTGGCAATTCATTTAACATTTCTGATACACAACTCTTTAACTGCAGGTAACTAAAGTGTGTGCGAAGTATGCATTTGTTAGTAGTCAACAGCAGCAGTTGAATGAAGCAGATCATTCAAATGGACTGGTTTACTTCTAACCATTTAAAGGTATAATTTTCCAGATTTCTAGGCTCTTTCAATTAGTAATCACCTGCAGTACAGCAAACCTGCACTGAGAGTGTTGTTTGGGGGCAGGGGGTTGTGTGTGTTTTTTTTTTGAAAAAAATAAGCTATTAAGAGGAAAAAATATAGATTAACTATACCCAGATGGCTTCCGAACTAATACGATTTGACAGCCAACTCAGACAGCAGGCAGATGGCTAAAAAGGTATGCACAGTTCGTCACCCAAACTCACCTTCAAATCTGGCAGCTGAACCAACTTAACACTCAGGCAGGTCAATGCTCATTTCCAGCGACCTATTCAGAATGAATTTTTCTCCAACCTGCCTATTTGTCTGATCTATGAACTAAGAATTAAGTACAAAAACTTCAGTCTCTTGAGAAACATGAGTCAGCAGTGCACAAAGCCTTTAATCCAGTTCTGTTATTATGATGCTTTGCTTTTTAGCGTTGCAATTTATTAATGCTTTAATTACTGATTATATATTTTATGTTGTACATCACCGGAAGGGCAGCTTATCTTGGTTTACTGGATTTTTGCTGCCTGTTACCTTTACGACCTTATGCTCTGGATTGACTAAGGCCTCTTTTCCTGATGGTAACCACAGCAACACATAGAAAAAGGCTGGACAAAGAATACAGAACAGAAGCTTTTTGTGTTCTTGAATGTTACGAAAATCCTGCTTTACCTCTCTTTCTTATGGCAGACACAACCCAGTAAGATAGTTCCGTTCAGACAACAAGCCAAACTCATGGTTAAGGAAGCTCATCTACATAT
The DNA here is from genome assembly GCF_965113315.1 of Podarcis vaucheri. NCBI lineage: Eukaryota > Metazoa > Chordata > Lepidosauria > Squamata > Lacertidae > Podarcis > Podarcis vaucheri. The sequence goes on from NC_138767.1 coordinate 41,594,350, forward strand.
TAGCATAATGGTTTGCACACCATAAATAGGAGTTCTCAGTTGGTAAATTATGGCTTATGTTAACTATAGTTTGACTGATGTCTGAACTGGCAGACCAAGGGGATCCACAGCTTACTGATCATGCAGATGCTTTGTATATGGTACCTCAGGTTAAGAACTTAATTCATTCTGGAGGTCCGTTCTTAACCTGAAACTGTTCTTAACCTGAGGCACCACTTTAGCTAATGGGGCCTCCCACTGCCGCTGCGCCACCGGAGCACGATTTCTATTTTCATCCTAAAGCAAAGTTCTTAACCCAAGGTACTATTTCTGGGTTAGTGGAGTCTGTAACCTGAAGCGTCTGTAACCTGAAGCGTCTGTAACCCGAGGTACCACTGTACACCAAAGGTACTGGGTTCAATCCCTGGCATTCCTACAAAAAGGCGCAGGTAACAAGGGAAATGTCTCTAACTGAGACGCTGAGGAGCTGCTGCCTGACTAGACAATACTGGGCTAGATAGCTGGACCAATAGTCTGACAACAAAAACGCTTTTGTTATTCCTATATACAGACAATGTTCCAACACTGTAGGCCACTGAGTCAAGTGGTTGGAGTGCTGTGTAGACACAGATTGAAAGTAGACAAATGGCATCAAGCATCTATAATTGGAAGCTCATATCATGGTTTGGCATGATGTCCAAATTTAATCATAAAGGAATGGAATATGTACATCAAAATATTAAATCATCTCATACATTTGCAGTAATTGATATACAGCGGTGCCTCTAGTTACGAACTTAATTCGTTCTGGAGGTCCGTTCTTAACCTGAAACTGTTCTTAGCTAGAGGCGTGCTTTCACTAATGGGGCATTTTGCTGCCGCAGCGCCGCCAGCACACAATTTCCGTTCTCTTCCTGGGGCAAAGTTTTCAACTCGAGGTAACTCTTCCAGGTTAGCGGAGTTTGAAACCTGAAGCATTTGTAACCTGAGGTGTTTGTAACTCAAGGTACCACTGTATTGATCAATCCCAGCAATTTCTATACAAAAGGTCAAATGCTTTCCCTTCCACCTATCTCAGGAGTCACTGGCCTCTATGTGAAACATTCCTTGAACTGGCTACTTTATGTATTCACTTATTTATTTAAAATAATGTATGCTGTCATTCCAGGGCAGATTGCATAACAATTAAATGATAGAAAACAAAATACTGAAAACTTAAACAGCAATTAAAATAATCAAATTTTTAAAGGCCAAAAGCATCAAAAAAGTTTTTTCCTGATGGCAAAGGGAAGAAAGCCTCCCTGGGGAAGGAATTCCACAAACAGGGCCACCACCAAGAAGGCTCTCCTCCAGTCATAACCCACTTAATTTAGACAGAAGGAGCCCTCCAGACAGCTTCTGAAGAAGATACCAGTGATCCTAATGCACAGGCAGGCTGTTGCGGAAGCAGCTGCTCTTCAGGTAACTGAGCCCTGAGTCATATGAAGCTTTAACAGTAGACACCAGCACTCTGAATTGCGTTTGGAAGAAAACCACTCTCCAAAGAAATTCTTTGAACCCTGGTGAGATGTGTTCCTAATCACCAGTCTCACTTGGCTACCTGTATTCTGAAGCAACTGCAGTTTCCAGAGAGTCATCAAAGGCATCTATTTATACAGGAAGTCTGGTTTTTGAAAAGGAGATGCCATACTGGAAACTACAGACATTTATACTTACTGCTTAACATTTGATATTAACATACTTAATATTAGTATAACTGTGCTTGAATTCAGGAAAACTGCAAAATGGAGGAAACACACAGATACCAAAGCCATAAGGATGATGCAAACCTTGTTTTAATGTGTATTGTTTTATTGTGTATTGTTTTATTATGTTTTTATATATGTTGAAAGTTGCACAGAGTGGCTGGGCCAACCCAGCCAGATGGATGGAGTACAAATAATAAAATTATGATGATGTTGTTGTTGGTGGTGGTGGTGTTGTTGTTCGGGGATACAAATGAAGTGTCCCATAATTTGCTCCATGCTTAGAGAAAGGACCAAGAGAGAGAGAGAGAGAGAGCACGCAAAATCATTCTTGAGGAATCCTAAACTAGCAGAAAGAAAGGTAGCAGTACACATTTTATGGAGGGTTTTGAGCTGTGATTTGCTCAGTCAGTTAGGTGAGCTATTGGATCATTAGAACAAGTCCCCATCCTCCAAGGTGCTCAGTTACTGGCTCAGGTTCTAGCCAGTATGAATAACTCTCATACACAAAAGTGCTTTGGATTAGTTCCAGAAACCTCTACTGCAAATCCCCCCTGAGCCATTTTAAACCCTAATTGTTCCCAGTATTCTCCATACCTGAAAGTTCCACTCAATCTTACTTAGGTTAAATTCTGTGGTGCTTTTTAACAGAGGCATGAATCCATTAGTGGCTAAGTTCAGACCACGAATAGGATTTCCGTTACTGAACAACTAGTTCTCAAAAGGTCAAAGCCAAACACATTAACCTACTCCCATTTACTTTCAGTGGTCTCAATGTGCTATCAATTACTTATGCAGATTGGACAAAAAACTAAGGAAGGCTTTCTTCAAAAGGATGTGGTTTCAGAATGTTCCAAAATAAACGATTTCAATCTCACAATCTGTCTTTACTCATGTCAACCCTTTCATGTGTGCATTGATTTTGCTTTATTACACACCATATAAAAATGCCATGTGCAGTTTAGAAATTAAAATGGATTAATTCTTCCTGTAATAAAGAGTAAGACAAAATCACATTCACAGTCAAATTGGGATTTAAAAAAAGAAAACACACAATCCAATGTTATTTTACTGCTGCATTTGTCAAAACCTGTGACAGAATAGGTCTTCTACACCAAATGTTTGCTTTGCTAAGCAGAGCCAATGATACCAGCCACTATGACTGAGGTAAACCATGATGGGCCACAAATAATACCTTATATCCAGAATATTTTACCACTCTAAACACCAAAACCTGTTCTGAAGCAAGCTCTTCTGAAATGATTTCAGAAATCCAAGCTGGAACAAGCAACAAGCTGCATGTTACATGGAAGCAGTCATGACCCACATGCAGGAATTTCCAAGCAAGTTAAATGCTTTACTGGAGAAGATTAGCTTCAAAGATAAACAAAGGAATCACTCAAAATATATTTGCCATATTCATGGCTGCACTCTTCATATTCTGTGTGTACTTTCACAAGCTCATCTTTAGCATATGTTACAATTTTAGCAGACCAACTGTCTCCTCACAAAACCCAGGGAAAATCCATTTATATGCTGCATAAATGCATAGGGAGAACATGATTTTTCACTTGATGAAGAAACAATGTTCAATAGGACATAGTGGGGGCCAGGCGGGTGAGGAGAGACAGTGCCTTGAAGACAGACTTCATCCAACACAGAATTTAACTTGCTTAACCCCACTGAAACTGACAAGATTAAGCACACCTAATTCTGCGTTGGGTTTAGGCCTAAAGTCACACTCCTATGCACACTTAACTGGAAGGAAGACTTGAAGAACGCAGCAGTAACAGAAGAGTAAGCACTGTAACAAGATTTATTAAAGCCCAGGTTTTCACGGTCTAGGTTCCTCTTCATGAAAGACATTCTACAGAAATACATTCTATGTCATTTGAAATAGTCAATTAAGGCAGTGTTAAATACTGACATTGTCTTCAGTGGGAGAGTAGTGTGGAGTAGGTTGTTCTCACAAAAAGTGTACATTCCAAAGACATCATTTGATATGAACACTAAGCGTGGAATTCCATGTAGCGATAAGCAGATGGTCCCATCAGAGCCAGCATTTCAGATTGCCCAACAAAACCATCAGCCCTCTCCTCCCTCTGCACAGTGTTCTGGGACTTATCCTGATCTGTATCAGCAGAATATGATTTTAAATTGTGCGTCTCATGCACCTTGTATCATACCTGTAGATGTATCCACTGTGAACAGGGAAGAGAAGTCACCCGGCAGCAATTCGTAAGTCACAGCTCCATATATTCCAGAATCCTTGTCCGTAGCAACGACACTGATTATTTCTGTTCCCGGCTGCGTATGACTGCTGATGCTTGTCATGTAAGTCGCTGGGTCGAAGACAGGGTGATTGTCGTTAATGTCTTCTATCTCTATGCGGACGAAAGCTTGAGCACTCAGGCCACCCTATTGAATGAATCACAACAAATGCCAAGTCAAATCGTCAGTTATAACAAAGCACGGAAGACATGAATGCAATTAGACCTGTTTCACCTTGCTGGAGCTCAGCCAATCCCAAGATAGCCGAAGTGAAAGTGTACAGACTTAAAGGACCTCTGGGTAGCAATGTAATGTAACTGAACAGTATAAAAATTATACATCTGTTTACTTTAATGTATCTTGTCACAAAATAAGCCATCATAACCACTTGTTAATTTCAAGTTACTCTGAGTTCTGATCATGCTGTGCTTTCTAGATCAACTGGCTGGGGGCTATTTCAGCTATGTCAAAGGAAGTCCCATATCTCATCTCCAGAGCTGTAGAGGAGGAAAGGGTACTGGGGGACTTGGTGATGTCAAAGCATTTGGAGTTCTCTGGAAGCACAGAGCCAAACGAAAGACCAACCCTCTTACTCAGCTTGAAGCTAGAACTGAGGCATGTTTTCACACGGGCAAAATTCAAAGGAAGGAAGAATTGAAAATACACATTTTAAAATTATTTTTCTGCATCCCTTTCAGTTTGAAGGTCACTTTGTTACTTTAGGAACATAACAAGTACTGTGTATAACTTAGATAACCAGTAATTTATCATGTCTGGTAGATTTAAATTTGTTCAGATAATAATTATAAATTTAATTTACTTTTTTCTTTCATTGATAGAGTCAGAGCTAGTAGCTGCTTTACTGAAAGGATCCTAGCATATATATTTTTTCATTTTTCCTGTTTATTAGGAGTAAGCAAAGAACAATAAAAGCAGAAAAAACATCATTATAGTTTTTTAAAAAATTATATATTCTGAAAACATATATGTCTCCTTCAGTCCTTCACTTGTCAAGCAGACATAAAGCTCTCATCTCCATAAGAAGATCATAGCAAGTACAGCTAGAACCCACATTTATAATGCAGGAACTTGGAGGGCACACCAATCAATTTTCCTGCCACATGGGGAATGGACAGAGATTCTCCCCCTTGCAGTTCAATATCAGTTAACAGTAAGTTTGCAAAGCTAAGCAGCCAGCCACTCATAAAATCAATAAATTATACCATTGCTTATTTGGGAATGTCCCTAATCGCAATTCAGTAGATACTTCATCTCTGCCATGAACGGTGACAACCAATCATGTTTTGACTCTGCCACGATCTTGCATCATTCCTGCTTCAAAACTCTTTGATATACACAAAGTGTCATTTCTCCTACAGATGTCAGCTTGGAAGTAAGACTGACTATGTTAAACAGCCTTGCAGGAGTGTTTAGGATTGCTGCCTAACTGCTGTAAGAGACTAGAGTTCTACCATCCTCAGATACACAGTTCTTCTACAACTTGGCATCGGCGTTCTGCTACAACAGCTGAAACTGCTTCTCATTACTCTCAACCATGAACCTCTGCCCTGCTACTCAAGCAGAGGACTTCATACAAAATCTACTGTATAAAGCAACATCACCCAGAAAATTATACTGGGTCTTTTGTTTATTGTTTGCACATCTTGAGCAGTGATTGCTGTGGAGTTGAAGCATCCATCAACATTATTTCTCAATGAGCCTTTCATTTCTCCCAAGAATAGCTCATATGGCTGTATTGTCTATTTAGGCTGGCACTGAGATTGTCATGCTGCAGTTACAAGACAGCATCATGAAATGCCTGGGAAGAAATAAAGGGAATTAATGTACAATGAAGGCAACTTGAGTCTGTGCATGCTATGAATATATTCGGTGCTGGGCTTCACAGAAAAGTTTGTTTAACACGTGAAGGAAGAAGGAAAACGATGTTATTTCTTTTCCCCAAAAAAAAGAGACTACTACTGCTAAAAGCCTAATTCTTGGGAGTTGTAAACCTTTCCCATCAACACTAGTCAGATGCAGTGCTTTACACTGCTGGTCCAAAGTGTTTGGTGTTTGCTTTTCCAGATGATTTTTGGAGTTGGGAATGGGATGAAAAACAATGCCAAAGAAAGAAATGTGTTTTCAGGAGAATGGGTGAATGCAATAAAAAGCAACCTCCTGCCTCCTTCCTTAATACCTCAAGCCTAGGAACCAATAGCCAGTAGAGCCTACACAATTCCACATCCAAATGTTTGTGGACTACCCTCCACTTCTCCCACACAAAGACTCAGCAAACTATTAATTAACGAAAATGTAGGAAACACCTTAAAAACACATAGTCACTTCAGCCTATCCAATTGCAGCATGTGAATTCCCACCTCCTATTGATTAGTCTACTGCGCTCCCTAGAAACACCTTGCCAGAATCTAGATTGCCAGATTCTCTTTGGCTTTCATGCCATCGGTGAAGAGTCAATGCCAGGCTCTGTTCCTACAAAAAACAAGGCAAGTGTCCATTTGCCCTCAATTGCTAGCTGCTTGGAAATGTCAGTAACCAAATGTTAGCTATCCTGATAAGGAAAATGTAGCTAGTTAATTATGTGTTTTATGTTCTTTTAAAAGAAACTTTCCGTTTTTAAATCTCTCTGCTAAATGCTTAAATAAATGTACTTAAATGGAACTCAGGGGGTGATTAAGTCCTTTTGCAAGGTCTAACAAGGTTTCACAAGCTGTAAAAGGAAACCCTGTGAAAAAGTATGTCTTTCTCCATAAGTTTAAACCATAAATATGAATTGTCCACTGCTCCACACTAAGGAATAAGTGGTGAACCTTAATAGCTCCACAGGTCCTTCTCAAGATCAGTGTTGCGGGCCAAGTTTGGCAGGTGTGCAGAGCTGCCCACCTGCTGATCGCTTGATGTTATTATGTCTCTATGGTGTCACACAAATTACAGTAGGTTTGTCCCACACACCTGTCAAAATCCCCTGCAGAAGTCCCACAAACTCACTGCTACTGAGGTAAATCCTTACATTATACAGCTGACCTAGGGAACTCCCTGTTGTCACAGAAAGTGGCCTGGTTCACATGTAACATGTAACCCTAAGCTATGGTTTATAAACAATGGCTCACTAAACTATATTTTAAGTTGCACGACTGCATTGATACAACTGATCTAGGTTACCAGATGGAGTGACAAACAGTGAGTATTACCTTCACACCTGACAAACAACAAATGGTTGCTAAAGTGGAATTATCCAAGTGTGAAACTTACCCCATCTACCGCTTTCACCAGGAGATCATATGTGGATGGGTCTTCTTCCCTGTCAATGTCCTGTGAGACACATATGTGGCCGCTGCTCGGGTCAATCTGGAACGCTTTTGATTTTTCATAGTTATGGAATCCATCATATAGAAAATACTCAATATGCCCAAAATTCCCTGAATCTCTGTCTGTAGCCTTGACCTGCAGTAACACAACGGATAAAAATCCATTAATTATTTCATTATTATTGATAGATCCTACAAATTCATTGTTTTTCAAATTCATTATTTTTTCCATCATGACTTAGTCTGCAATCCTATATATACTTATTATGGTCCAAGTCTCGCTGAACCCAATAGGACTTCTTTCCTGAATAGATATGTCTAGGATTACGCTGTTTATTTTCAAAAGTATCATGATGAAAATTTGAACAGTGCTCTAGTACTGAGACTAAGAAAACTACCATTTACAGGCCTAGGCTGGCTGAATGGTATACAGTCTTGCTTGGCGAGGTCCCGGACACCGCAGTTCCCCTCAGAAATAAACACACAGACACAAGTATGTTGGGTTAATGGGATAAATTAGGCCACCACTTTATTGGTTACAGATGTGAGCGGTTTGGCTTAGGCATTTAGATGAAGCCAGACTATATCCTGACTCTCCTGCCTGTCTGCAGGAAGTCTCTCAAGGGTCACCCACCGATGGGGGGGGGCTATGATATACATCAATTAAGAGCATCCCACAGGGACACTGATGGGGTCGTGGTATGGCCCTAGCCCATGCCCAGGCTTCAGAAAGGAACCACACCCCTGGATCCCTTTAACCGGATACCCTTAACGAAGAGGGGCAGGCGGAGGCAACAACCTCCCCTCCGCGGATTAAACGGCAAGTGGCCACGCCCCCGGCTAACCCGATTGGTCAGCCGGGGGGGCATGACACGACCAGGAGCCCTAATGACATGGGCAGCATCCCTCCACCCACTCCCGGGTCACTGTGAGGTCCTGGATGTCTGCCAGCAATGCCACACCCCCGGGAAAGGGGAGCGGTCATAGCAGAGCAGTGCATGTTGCTTGGGGTAAGGCAATCTAAACAGTCAGCTTGCCTTTCACTCCCCAATACACAAGAAGTGTCTGGCAGGAAGGAAGAGAGAGATTTCCTCAAGTTGTTGGCATAAAACTGAAGGATTTACCTTAATAACTATAATAGTGCAACTAGAGGAATATTTCTTAGTTATTCCACAAGGCACACCATCAGCTGTGTTACTCTTCCATGCTCTCTCTCCATTCTTATGTGCTGTAATCTTTATCTCTTAAAATCATTAATACCTAAAAGAAGCTTAGGGGCACATGCAGTTACACAGAAGCAGTTAATAACTGTGCTAAAGCTTGGGCACATTAATGGCAAATCGTTTAATAATTAAGATTATAAATGATAATTTCTATAGCACTTTTTGGCATACAAACTGAAGGTAGGAAATAATGGATATATGAGCGCCCATTGATTACTCTTAATTCATCACTGCAGTCCTTGAAATGCAATTAACTAATCTTCTACTAGATCCCTCTCCATTAGGAAGGGCTGATAGCCACTGTTAGGAAAAGCACGTGGAGAAAAGCATGTGGTAAAGCCAACCAGCATTAGCACTATACCGCTTCCGAATGCAGACAAGAACTGCATGTTTGATGGAAGAAAACATGTTATGGAGACGGCGAAGGGAAGACACTTCTTCCCAGCACATTCCTGGTATACCACGTGGGGGTGGGGGGTTGACACAAGAGGACATTAATTCAAAAATGGTATAGATCAGGGGTCAGCAAACTTTTTTCATCAGGGGGCCAGTCCACTGTCCCTCAGACCTTGTGGGGGGCCGGACTATATTTTTGGGGGGTGAGGGGGGAATGAACGCATTCCTATGCCCCACAAATAACCAAGAGATGCATTTTAAATAAAAGCACACATTCTACTCATGTAAAAACATGCTGATTCCAGGATCGTCCACGGGTCGTATTTAAAAGGCGATTGAGCAGGATCTGGCCTACCCATGGTATAGATCTAAAGAGATATTTAGCTACATGCAATTGCCAAAATCAAGAGTGTACTACTCCCTGATTGCAGCAATTGCATGCACCAATGTACACATGTCCTTCACGTTCACACCAATATATATGGGACCCTGAATGTGTAGCAGGTAACCTGTCCCACCAACATACCAGGATTTAGAACTGAAATTACTAAACAGCAAAATGGTCACTGAAATACTCCTCAGGAAGCTTTTGCAGCTATGCGTAAAACTTAAGACCTGAGTTACTTTTTCTGACTTTTAAAGCCATAGAGATAAACTATGAACCCTTTCTAATATCCCCCCAAGAGCCATTGCAGCTCTTTCAAAAGCTTAACTTAGTACAACTCTCCAGAGGTTCATTCTGAATCTCCTACTCTTTTAAGGTATGAAATCTCCATCTTCTGAAAGGAGTACTTCCCTCCTAGAACTGCTGTGAAGATAAGTGAAGTAAGAAGTTCCATACATTATATAAAAATATTGTAATATTGTGATACTTTCTGTCTGCAGTATAACAGATGGCAACTCGCAGTAAGACTACTGTATGCTTATCAGCTTACTTTCCAATTAACTGCATTTGAAATATTGTCTCTTAAACACACTACATCAAGGAAATCAATATGGTTATGCAACCTTTTGCATGTTACAAATTAGTGTTTTATTATGCATTGAAAGGAATAAGCAAATCCATATGCATACAGTTTTCTCAAAAATGGGAAAACTACCTTTTAGGTATCTTAAGGGTAATGTAGAGTGGTTAATGTGCATAACCAATGGCCATTGTGCATATTCCCCTGCACACATGTAATTCCTCAGCTAGAGAAATCCCCCCTCCTCTGTGAGTGCCATAGCAACTGACCTCATGCTGCTATTAAGCTTTTTCCTTAGCTTAGCTTAATAAGGGCGTGGAAAAAGCAAGAGTTCACCACTAAGGAAATACTGAGAAGTTTACCCCTCATGTACTTTAGGTTAACCAGAACTAGGAAACCCCTGGTTCCAAGTTCAGAATAGCTGAACCAGATTAGAATCATTCAGTACATCCATAAGCATCCAGCCCAAATCTTAGCTGCCGCCACCCCAACCAAAAAACGGTTCCAACAACATGGAAGAACTGGTTCAGAAGACAACTTCTGAAGTCACCACCTTGCTAGAGACTTCCATGGAGGAGGTAGAAGACCTTCAAGAGGAACAATACCTCCACCCTCTGTGTGCCTGAAGAGGTTCCCTGGACCTTATCCTCTGCTTCAAATGACCTTCTTAAAGATCAATTGCAGCTTGGGAAAGCACTGTCTGCTGCCATATAGTAAGTATATTTCCCAGGCTGGCTATGCAGCCCCTTCAATTCTGAGTAGTTTTCTCCTTTGGCTCCCAGCCAGCACTGAAGAAACGCTCCACGCTCCCTACTTAACAGCTGGTCTTACATCTGACTATCTTGCATCCAGCCACACTGTGAGCTGTCAGCAGACCTCACCACATGCTTATTACCCTGAACTCTTGCAGGTTTTGCTATTACACCACTGGGGGCTTCAGCCTGGAGCAAGAGAGGAAGTATTAAAAGTGGCATGAGTCTTGTTGAATACAACCAGAAAGTTCATGGCTGTTAGAAGATAACTAATCCATGTTAAGTGATCTTGAGTTTGGTCTCAGTAATAAATTACTGTACTGTGGTCAACACAAGAGGAAATGAAGGACAGGCGTGCAGGTGTATGGGCAATAGAGCAGAAAAGTCAACTGCACTTTGAGATGTGGGAGGAAGATGGATTCTGTCACATACCTTTCATCTAAACGGTTTGGATGAGGATGGAAGTATTGTATTGCAGGAAAATAATGGGGTTAAACTCAAGGTTTCCCTTTCAGCTGGGGAGGGGGTGGGAGGAAGAGAATGAGAATGAATTATATAAAGTACAGACACTCAAGTTACATTTCTAAGTTAAGTTTGCCACACCAGTGTTTGCCCCAAGTCCAACCCTTAAAATAACGGAACCAAGAAGTTGGCTGCTAGAAAAATAACTTTATTCTGCTAACTTTTAGTACCGTAGTTTGTCCCACATTTTGCATAATATATTTGGACAGACAATAGCTTGGTGGAAGGATAGAATTATATTCTGCTTATACCGCACTAGCCTATATATACCCAGATGTCAATGCTTCAAATAGCTACATAAATATATTATAATTTTGCCTGTTTTCAATTATGCATGAAGCCTTTGAACTATAATATTTTACAGTAATGACTCCAGAGTCACTGCTTTATTGTCTTAGGCAACAGGGTGAGTGCCGACATAATCCTCTTAACCATTCTTAAGAGACTGGAAGCAGGTCATGGTATCACATGCTTTAGATATGGGCTGTGTTGCATAGAAGGCCACATCCTGGCTATATGGCTGGACAGGCTGTTTTGTGCTCCTTTGACAACATTCAAATACAAAACTGAATCATGGATATGTGTTAAAACAACATGCTACAGCAAGACTAGAGATCACACAATTCACCCTTCCCTTTTGGCACGTGAGGAGTGGAAACTGAACACTACTGACTGCAGGTTCGAACAAATAGCAGTTTTCTATTGCTTCTGATTAGAGAAAACTGATGTACCAACCATCAGTAGTTAACAAACAAGAATTTCACATGTGGTACAAACTAGTTTTTGCACATAAAAAAAAATTTAAAAGAGCAGTAAGTCAAATAGAAAGTACCCACAGGGTACTTAACACAAACTCTATTGTCAATACACATCAAAAACAATCAAGTCATCAGTTGGCATTTAAATGATTTGACCATCTGGAAGTTTCCTGGGAGGGCATTTCACAAATGGGGTGCCCCCCCCACGCAAGCAGATCACCTCCTGCAGAATGTTAGACTGGGGAGATTGGTATTGGAAGAGAAGCACTAACAGATACTTGGGTCGAAAACTTTTTAGGGCTAAGAGCAATACCTTGAAGTGGGTCCAGTACTAGTGTAAGAGCACAACATCTGTATTGTGGTGAAGCAGTCCATCTGCATTGTTCTTCGAAATATGGCTAAGTATCAGAAAATATAAGTGCTGACACTTTTCCAATATGATGACCACTTGCTTTAGTTTAGAAGTGCTACAGACTTACAAACCACTGCAGGACAAACGTGTAAAAGCAACATATGGCTCCCATTAATCACATTTTCCTCCTTGGCATTCCTTTAAAAAAAAAAGTCAGAACTGGTTTTTGTTTTTTACAAACACCAGTGTGGCTGCTGAAGTTAATTAGGACAATTAGAATGTTTTGCTTAAAAGAACTGAAGCCATTATTGCATTTAGAGAGTGATACACAATATACTATAGCTAATCATGTGTAAATTATAAGCAGTGCATGTGTCTGCCTAGTATTGAATACCAAGTAGGATGCGACTCCTGCTACGCTGACAGAAGCTGTTGGAACATATTATCCATTGATTTATTCAGTATAAATCCTGAAGGAATACACAACCCATGTGCAAACATCAGGAAGATCAATATTTAAGCAGATGCTGGGAATCTAGTTGAATGGGTCTATGACGGTCTCGTACCATCACTGGAATGCCTTGACAATGACATGATCACCCATAGCCAGTTGGGTGCTTTCTCCCTGTTTATCTATTCTAACAACACATAGGAATTCACAGATCCTGTGATCCAAAATAGATTATACAATATAGTATACTTTTAGTACTTTTCTAGCTGCAAAAACACATGCAAAAGTCTGCATATATATGTTAGTACAAAGTGGGGAGGGAAACATAATACAGGCAACTTCCCATTTACGCAGAGGTTACTTTCCAAAGCACAGCACGCATCAGTGAAATCCAGTATATTTGAAACACCATCAGTAAAGCCTGCAAACCCCACAATGGCACCCACAAAACCTCCTTACGCAAACTCCAGCTCTCTACCTTAAAGATCAATGCATTTTTTATAGCACAAGCCGCTTCATCAGATGCTTGAAGTGTAATACCGAATTGAGGAGAGGGGAATGTAGAGCTGTTCCTGTAATATGTGATACTCAAGTTTGATGGAATTTATAGCATCCTGTCTTTACTAATTATTAATATTTACAGGCTTGATCACATGTCATGTGAAGCCAAACCATGGCTTAGTGCAAATGCATGAGCATGCAGGCTCCTCACGAGAAAATAGTGGCTGCTCTGCTCCTCTTTCTGCAGCTGCACTGAATTAACAGAGTTTGGCTTGTTGGAGTAACTGGACATGATAAGGAGTTAATTTCCTTCATGAGTGTAAATTAGCTCACCCTATGGATGAGCAAATCGCAGGTGCAAGGTCAACTAAGCCAGTTGTTATGGTAATGGCCCAGTGCCCTGACTATGTGTGATTAATGCATGTCAGCTCAGTGTGGCAGTCTGTGAGTCTGCTGTTAGTCTGTCTGTGTTACTGGTCTGGTGTTATGTCTTGAATTGCTGAACTTGTGTAGAGCAACAGAGATACTTTGTACTTGCATATATCTGTATATCTCTATCTGCCCCAAATCTACAAGCTATATATAAATCTACATCTAGAACTGTTTTACTGAGCCTTATCTTCCGCAGCAGTAAACTATCTGAACCTTTCTCAGCTTCCGTATGGTGACTGGTACTGGGAGCAACTTCCCTACTGCGTATCTCACATGGCTTAGTGTATCATCCAAGCCTGGTCTCATGTGTTAGCTCTCTCCAGACTAAATGCAAGATGGAACCAAGGTCTGTTCCTATGGTTTACAGCTTGTGTTTTGTGCAGGAGAGCTAAACCACAAGCTTGGGTTTGGATGACACACTTTATCTCAACACAGCATCTGAACAACAAAGAAGAGCCTGCACACTCATATGAAGCCATGGTTTTGCTCAGCATGACATGCAGGCTAGACCAAGTGCTTTTCAAATGTGATTCTGTAACTATCTGCTGAAATATCCACATTTGTTTATTAGCAATTGATGCCAAATTGCAGAGAAAGATTTAAAGAAAAATACAGAATGATTTACCAGTTCTAAAAAGATTTGAGGAGGATAGCTACTTTGACGAGCCTTAAGAGATATGGCCTTCTGCATGTAATGTTACTTTTGTATAGGAAAACAGCAATAATTTATAAAAAACAACAAGTAATGCTTTATAAGTCTCCTGCCACTATCACTCTTTTGTAGTAAGATTTAATATTTGAAAGTGAAAAAGAGAACCACATTTGTACCTGCAATAGAAGCAGATGAGTTGTAAAAAAATACAGAGTCTGTAAATCACAGCCATAATTACACTAAGAAATCAAGTGTGTCATAAAGCACAGGCTGTTTGGGTTAATCTTTTTTGCCAGGGTGTATGGAAAATTTAAAACATGGCCAACCTCACAGCTTGTCTCATTTATGCAAACTGCTTTTTAAAAAGCTCTCCCATTTTCTCAACATAAATAATAATGCAGTTGGCAACAGATGATATTTCTTCCAAGACATCTTGTAATCATATAGATTCATTTTCCTTGCCCCTTCCCCCCATGACAAACTTTACCTACATTTGCCCTGACCAAGCATCACGCACATTCTGTCAAAGAATGTGGAGCTGTCAGCCTCCTTTTCTGGATGGGACTGTTCTTCATAATCAAGCAGGGAATGAAGAAAGCTCTGGATGTGTCACAAAGCCATCCTTCACTTCTGCTTCTAAACCAAAGTTTATCTCTGTGAAGCTTCCTGTAGCACGCAAGCGGCAGATCCCAGATTCTCACGCTTCCACTAGAAGCAGAAGTCTTCAGAAGAGCATGCTTTCAATAAAACGAATGAGTGTGGCGCTTCTTTAGCAGAAATGAAAAATTGTTTATTCAAGGGAACTCAGATTAACTGAAGCTGAATGCGACTTGCTGGCTCAAGCTGTCAAAAGCCAATTCTCTTATAAATATAAAAAAGTCCAAGAAGAGAAAACACACAACTGCAAAACCTGAAAAGAAGGCGACTATGGAAAAAGGTCCATGTGCACCTCCTTTACTGACAACCAGCAGAATAAAGGACATTTGCTGTAATTTACCTGTGGCTGTAGGGACACGGGTGGCGCTGTGGTTTAAACCACAGAGCCTAGGGCTTGCCGATCAGAAGGTCGGCAGTTCGAATCCCCACGATGGGGTGAGCTCCCGTTGCTCGGTCCCTGCTCCTGCCCACCTGGCAGTTCAAAAGCACATCAAGTGCAAGTAGATAAGTGCTCCAGTGGGAAGGTAAACAGCGTTTCCATGCACTGCTCTGATTCGCCAGAAGTGGCTTAGTCATGCTGGCCACATGACCATGTGGCTTAGTCATGCTGGCCACATGGCTCCCTCGGCCAATAAAGCGAGATGAGTGCCGCAACCCCAGAGTCAGCCACGACTGGACCTAATGGTCAGGGGTCCCTTTACCTTTACCTGTGGCTGTAGACACAGGACAGCCATGGTCAAGTAAGACGGGGGTGGGATAGGATCTTTTTATACCTGTTTTTCTCATCAAGCCATAACGATGAGGACCGCCTCTTTCCATATGAACCTACCCAGACCCTGAGATCATCTTCTGAGGCCCTTCTTCGAATGCCTTCTCCTCAAGACGTCCGGAGGGTGGCAACACGAGAACGAGCCTTCTCTGCAGTGGTTCCCTGTCTGTGGAGTGCTCTCCCCAGGGAAGTTCACCTGGCACCTTCATTATACACCTTTAGGTGCGAGGCAAAAATGTTACTTTTTAACCAGGCCTTTGGTTGATTTGATTGACATCCTATGCCCTTTTAAAATGTGGGTTTATTTGGGGGGGGGGTGTTTTTATTTTGATCATGTATTTTGTGGTTTTATATTTTGATTTTATTCTATGAGCTGCTCTGAGACCTCCGGGTATAGGGTGGTATATAAAATCAATTAATAAAAATAATAATAAATAATAATAAATATCAATCACAGAGGCTGAAGACACATGGAATTCTCTTTGCAAAGCAGGAATTCAACTTTTAAACTTCAAACTTCTGTACTGCCTTTCTGATTGTGGAAAGTAATCCCAAATTACAACTAGAGCTGCGCTAAAATGTTGCAGGGTATTCCTTCTCCCCAAGAGCTCCTGTTCAGGGCTCCAACCAAACTGGAACAGGATTGAAGGCCTTGTTTGTGAGTCCAGAGGGAAAAGCAAAAAGAACTTTTGTGTTGTAAAGATAGTTCACAAGGTTCTGTAATATTTGATATTCTGAGTTTTGGGAAAGGGAAATCCCAAAGCTCCCCTCTGCTTATTTTGCCCCTTGAGATGAACTGCTCATACATCCCTTATGTTGTTAAACAGATTAGGGTATGGCAGGAGGCTTTTATGGCCTGGAAGCACCTTATTGCAATTCTTTTGCCAGGAGCCGTACATGCAGCGTATAATGGAACATGTAACGAATCACGTTCACTTAGTTGCAATCCTATATACACAATCACCTGGGAATAAGCCCCAAAGAATTTAACAGAGCTCACTTCTGAGTAGACATACACAGGAGTACACTGTTAGTTTATTTAGTTGCACAGATTGCCAGACTTGACTTATTCATTCCTTGCATGTCTTAGGGCTGCTTTACTATTACCGGTTTAGCAGCAGGCAATAAATTAGAAATCATAACTCAATACACTTTAGGTATGTTTGGATAATTAAAAGCATCATTTTGGTTTCCAATATTAGTTTGTATCTGATCATCTTCTGAATACTAAGACAAGAACATGATGTATGCCTATGTGCTGCTAAACCATACGTTCAGCAACCATGTGAATTGTTCTTATAAATTTTCTCTGTTTTCCCCCAATCTCTAATATCAGAAATATAGCTTTTCCAGCATTTTTCTGCATAGATAGGGAGCCTCCAGAGTATTCAGAATCCATTACAGTATTTTTTAGTTCTCTTTGACTACCTAAGGTTGCTATTAGTATATAAAAGTGGGAGCTGAAATTAACATTGCAGTATATTCTCTTTGAAAAGAGTTCAAAGTTGCAATCATTCAATCCCTTCAAGAAGGGCTTCCCTCCCCATGTTCTATTTTTTATTATTATTATTTATTGTGTTTTATGTTGCCCTTTATCCCATAGAGACCAGGGTGGTTAACAAGAAGAATAAAAATACATTCATTCAATAATTAAAATCAACATCAGCAATAAAATACAACACAGCAGAAAGCAATACTTGGGACACTGAGCTCTATTACAAGTATATCCCAAAGGCCAAAAAAACAAACAAAAAAACCTGTATGTATTAAGTTGTCACCTGAATGATAGCATTGTGTCTGATCTCTACAGCGCAGTAATTTCACAACTGGGGCACCACCACCAGGAAGGCTCTGCCAAATGTCACTATTATGTGGGTCAAATCTGTCAAAGGAACCACAAACACAGCCTCCCTCCCTCATCTCAGAGCACAGACCAGTACATACTAGCAGAGTATTTACCACTATCTGGAGTTACCTGGTCAATGCCTCCCTGCTGGATTTCACAAGCCAAGATGTGCAAGGGTCAAGAGGACAAGTGGTCCACAAGACCTGCCTCAATTGTGGCACAGATGTGAAAGACTCTGCCCTCAAATAAGGAGAGAGGCAGAAAACAGGGGATTAGGAGGGAGAGAGAGAGAGAGAGAGAGAGAGAGAGAGAGAGAAAGACCAGTAGAGATAATAGATGTGATGAAAGTTTGATTTACTGTTTACAAAAGTTAAACTGTTTTAAATCTTCATATATATCATTACAAATCACCGTTTATGATACACCAAATCTTCAAAAGCACTTTGTATCCATTAGCTTGTCAGGCTCTCAAAAACCTTGAAATATAAGGCAGCTTTACTGCATATAAAAGCTGAGGCTAGCAACTGTTGGTGGCAAAGTGAGATTAGAACACTGAATGCCAGCAAACTTACAGCGCTGTGCACTTACAATATAGCTGTGAGTTGTTGCTTTTTAGTAGCTCTTGTGTTAACATAAGCGAAGAGAGTTTGGCCATTTGTATACTTTTGCTTACTTTACAAATAAGAGGCTGCACAGCTGTTCCGCATTCTTAAACTGCCATTACTTGTCATGGTGGGAAAGGGATATCTGTTGCATTTGTCTTGAGTTTGACATTGCGTTATTTGAGCTCTGCCCCTTTTCCATTAACACTGCGTACACAATATACCCTGTATACCCTCTGCCTCCAGCACACTCCGACAGCTGGTTTGCCAACTTGTGTACACACATCATTAGCCAGATGCCACCTGTATCCCAAAGCTTCTGAAATACTGCGTTTCAATGGGTATCCCCACAAACTGGCTTTGATCTGATTGCAAAACATACACCATATGAAGACATCCATGCTCACTCTCTGCCTGCTAGTGTAGGCAGACAGCAGGCAACTTGGAAACATATCCAGCTATACTGATGTGCACAGGAACGTGCAAATGCAATCTGAAATGCAGCAAAACAGCCCTGCTGCCCTTTAAGCCAGTAAAGTGAGCACAGCCTGAGACCACAACAAAAAAGGCATTTTGGGGGGTTATTACTATTATTATTAAGCGGTGTATAAATATATAATTCCCGCTAAATAAAAAATGAACCCTGAGTGCCTTTAGGCATCACATACAAGAAAGTCAATAAGCAAGCTTATGGCAAAGGAAGTCCATAGAACTAAATGCTTCATTCATCAATAGAAAAACACATGTACTGGCTCAAATGCAGGCATCTACTGAAGAAAGCAGCTTATTAACCACTGCACCTTGGCAGTTGCTCAGATAAATAGCACTGCCAAGCATCAAAGGACTGGTGCCAAATAGTAGATTACAGTAATTATGCAATGGCTCAGACTACTAGGCTCAAAAAGCTTTATCAGCAAAGTATAAAGAGTTTACTATCAGTATGTATTTATTCAATATTTCTGCCCTTCCTGCTCTTGCCTGAAGGAGGGGAGAAGAAAATTTCTCCATGGTCTAAAAGGTGGCTTTATTAATATTTATTTAAACAATTTATATACCTGTTAACCCAAAAAGTCACAATAGTTTCTAAAGCAGCTTACAAAGATTTTAAAAAATCAGTTAAAACTATAAAGTCAAACTGCAATTACAGTTTGAAATTACTGCAATTACTACAGTGACTCCCCCTCCCCCTAAAAAAAGTCCTCAGTGATTGGGCAGGGATAAAAGGGATTACATAGTCCTTGAGGTATGCTGGACACAAATTAAGGCCCTGGAAAATTAATGGAAGAAACCTGAACATGTCCCAATAGCATATGGGCAGAAACTGCAGACTTTTGAGCATGGGATTTATGTGCTGGTGATAATATGTCCATGTTAGCAGTCTAGCCACAACATTTGGCACTGAACCTCTGAACCAGGCCCAATGGCGCCACAACCTTTCTTTTTGGTGGAGAGGTATACCTCAGATGATTTGTCTGAGGCCAAATCTCCAAATTCTCTTCAACTCCTGGTTGTAAATCCCAACCTACACTCTGAAGTGGTGCAAACAAACTGCAGATTTAACAGAGAGAGAGAAAGAAAATATTCATAACCATAAACACGACTGAAAAGCCAAGGACGGTGGACAATACTGGAAAGTATTTCAGTATCAATTAACTTTAAAGGGTAATAAAATAGGTTGGATTCGGCTTGAGAAAGCAGAAGACCACTTACGTATCTCTGCTGGCCTCCTGCCCACAGAGGTCTACTGCATCCCTGAGAAGCCCCACCTGAGGGTCAGGGGCCCTTCTAAATAGCGTAAGTGGTGGTGGTGGTGGTAGTGGCCTGCAGTGGAAATGGGGAACTCACCCCAAAAAAGTGTCCTGTAGCAGTCAACTAATCAGCTCATTATCAGGCCTTGCCAAGTGCTCTGCAAGACCTGACAATCAGCTGGTCGCTGGTTCTTGCAAAAGCCCTTTGGGTGTCTCCAAACACCACTCAGCTGAGCCAGATCTTTATCTGACCCACCTCTTATGTCCTCTATGATGATATCAAGGCTACGGCAGGTGGATATGGTTTGGCTGAAATGGCCTGACAGGCCCAATAAGGAGGCTTGGCAGGCTTAATTCAGCAAGTGGGCTGTAGGTTCCCCACCCGTGCCTGAACTGAAAGCAACAAATAGAAGATCAAAGAGCAAAACACATATTGACATCATAATCATCTTAAGT
Source organism: Podarcis vaucheri (assembly GCF_965113315.1). Lineage (NCBI taxonomy): Eukaryota > Metazoa > Chordata > Lepidosauria > Squamata > Lacertidae > Podarcis > Podarcis vaucheri. Next base: position 41,614,753 of record NC_138767.1, read on the forward strand.
GTATAATGGATTGGCTCCAGAGCGGCTGTCAGCCCTAAGGAGCTGGTACTGGTGAGATGAGAGAGCACAGAAGAGGCCAGGGCTGCATCCTAAAAGCTCTCCAGCTGTGGCAATGGGCTCCCCTGAAGATTCGCAGCAACTCCTAGATGGTTTTGAAGCAGCAAACAGACAAGACGTTTTGCCAGCAGCCGTGCAGCTGGCACCTACTCAATAAACCTATGCTGTTGTGGGTATTCTGCAGCAACACAGAAGAAATATGCATGCTCAACCTCCAAAGCGTTTGTGTGGGAAGTCAGCCATTCCACATGGATGAGGGATCTTCCAGCTTGAAGACTGCAAGGGTGGTAAATGGACAAATAACAAATGGATGTTTGAGCCATAGGTAAAGGTAAAGGGACCCCTGACCATTAGGTCCAGTCGTGACCGACTCTGGGGTTGCAGCGCTCATCTCGCTCTATAGGCGTTTACCTTCCCGCCAGAGCAGTACCTATTTATCTACTTGCACTTTGACGTGCTTTCCAACTGCTAGGTTGGCAGGAGCAGGGACCAAGCAACGGGAGCTCACGATCGGGAAGTCCTAGGCTCTGTGGTTTAACCCACAGTGCCACCCGTGTCCCGTTTGAGCCTTACCCACTGCTAAATTGTTAATAAAGTTCTATAAAACATAGTCGAAATATATTGCCTGCCTAACAATACAACATTGTTGTGTTTACGCTTTCCTAGCTCCAGCTGCTGTTCTGTGTTTCAATATCTTTTCCTCTTCTGTTACCACATTTCCAGAGCGGTTCCCTTGGGCCTCTGCCTTTTGCCCCTTCCTTTTTTCCACTGGCGTTTTACTATGGATTATTTAATTCATTTACTTGACATCTGCTCCTAGCACTACACCAACAACTCCTGAATCAATTGCTTTGGGTCGCAGGGATCCTTCTGTACAAATTATAATTGTTTCAACATGTAAAAATCAGGGAGAAATATAGTTTAGTTCACATTCTAACACATAGTGTAGCTATTCTTCAAAATATGCTCTTCTCTGAATTTTAGTGACGCATCTGTCCAACCCCCCAAAAGTGTATATTCGGTCAAAGTGTGCATTAAAATACAGAAATTGGTGAAAATAACATACAAAAATGCATTCTATTAATTCTATTTTTTTAAAAAAAAGTTTAAAAGTCTATTCTAATTACTTATACAGATGTATAGGGAAAAACGTGCATTAAAATGCTGGCAATTTTTTGTGTGGATTTTTAAAAAATAAAATCCCAACCAGAACTGGGAATGTGGCAGACTGAACTTAAGTTTTGAATAATATGAAATGGAGAGACACCCAGATTAACATATCCTTCACCAGCAAAACTTTAGGAACATCCCACAGACACCTTACACCAATTTTCTACATGCTACTTGACACATTATTGAAAAGCAGTTCGCTAACAAACTAAGGTGGGGGTTGGGTTCCTGGATCTTTTTTGGCTGAAATCATTAGGTGGCATTTAAGTAAGTCATGCCCACTGAAATTAGTGGGTCTACTCTGTGAAATATCCCATGATTCCCCTTTCATAAGTTTCATCAGATGCTGGAGAAAGAGAAATAGGAGTCACTTCTCTTTTACAAATTCTATGTCGCATTTTAAAAAAGGATTTCATCCTTTAAAAACCAAATGTGTATCTAACCACCCTGTTCATTTGTGTGGGGCAAAATCCTAAGACATAAAGTTTAAAGGGGTAAGAAGAGGAATCCAATCCCCAAGTTTATAAAACATTTCTTGTAACTGCTTTTGTGCACTATGTTGTAGATTACTAACAAACTGAGGACTCTGTGCATTCATTGAAAATGACTGAATGCAATTAATATGTCTAAGCTTTTATTCTTAGGAATTTCATTGTCTTTAAACTGACCACAAAATTAGCTCTTATTAACAGGCTAGATAAAACTTTGATCTGTGCCTTTAATTACTCCTAATCACTCAGCATCTTAAATACGGCATGACAAATTGTATCACTGGTTGTTTAATAGCTGTGTCAAATAACACTGTGATGAGCGAAACATGTGATTCCAATCCAGAGAATTCAGCTGCTACGGGACAAATACAGTCTTCAGAAAATGAATACATCTGATGATGCAAAGGGCAGTTAAGTGAATCAACAAAGAACAATGTGACAAATTGACCCATGATGAAGTTGGAGAAACAGCTCTAGCATAGGATGGAAATATCTAAATGATATTTTGGGGCTTGAAAAGTAGTTGTGTGCCTCAAAAAGTCCAAACTGCAGGAAGAGGGGGTGGGGAGGAGGATGAAATGCAGGGATCAAATGAGAAAGAGTTGAGAAAGTGCACAGAAGGCAATTTCATAGAACTGAAGACTTGGAAGGGTCCCTGAGGGCCAGCGAGTCCAACCCCCTACAGTGAAGAAATCTCAGCTAAAGCATCCATGATAGATGGTTATCCAACCTCTGCTTAAAAACCACTAATGAAAGAGAGTCCATCATCTTCCAAGGGAGTCCATTCCACTGTTCATAACAGCTCTTACAATCACAAAGTTCTTCCTGATGTCTAGTCAGAATCTCCTTTCTTGTAACTTGAATCCGTTGGTTTGAGTCCTACCCTCCAGAGCAGGAGAAAACATCCTTGCTCCATCTTCCATGTGCCCGACAGCCCTTTAGATATCTGAAGGTGGCTCCTCTCAGTCTCCTCTTTTCCAGGCTAAACATATCCAGCTCCCTCAACCGTTCCTCATAAACCCTGGTTTCCAGACCTTTATCATGTTGGCTGCCCTCATCTACACACATTTCAGTTTGTTGGTCTGTTCCAGGTACAGTCTGACAAAGGCAGAATCGAGCAAGACTATGACTTCCCTTGATCAGGACACTATGCTTCTGTTGATGTAGCCTAGAATAGAATGGGGATGTGTTGCTGCTGCATCTCGCTGTTAACTTCTGTTAAGCTTGCGGTCTACTAAGACCCCCTAAATCCTTTCCCCGTGTGTCCTCCATCTTATATTTGTGCAGCTGGTTCTTCCTGTGTAAGTGCAGAGCCTTACATTTGTCCATATTGAATTTCATTCTATTAGTTTGGGCCCAGTCTTAATAGAGTTTTAATATTAAGAAGTGGGGAATAAATAATATGCTCTGCACCTTTGACATCCCATTCCCTTCAAACAGCCTAAAGATGGATCACAAAAATATGTTCAGATTGGTCCAAATACATATTTTCCCCAACCACCTTTAGGAGACCATTTATCACCCACAAAAATAATGCAGAATATTGGTAATTTTCAGGGGAAGGTGAAAATAAAGAACTCTTGGGAGAGGCAGGAAGACCTTTAAATGTGTGTGCGTGGTTTTTTCCCCCTCCCTCATATTTAAAGATTGTTCAAGAACTTCATCACTTCTTTAAGTGGGGGCTTGGCTGCCATTCACAACATTCTCATTGGAAGTTGGGACAGAACAAGATGTTCTTGGGGACCGGGATGGAGATGGCAGCACATATCTTTGGAGAGAATTTTCATCTGAAGATACCAAAATTGCTGGGTGAAATCCTTTAGCCCAGCACCCAAATACATACATATAAAAGAAAGTCTGGTGAATGAAGCTTCATAATGTATGTTCTTCCTGGTACTTTATGCAGCAAAATATTACTTTGCCGTTGAAATGGTTCTTTGTAAGGATCATGTGGCAGCACCAAGCAAACAACAGAATGGTCTGAACCAGAAACTGGCACCAACGCTTGCTCATCCTACGAAAGCACTTGCTACAATATGCAGGTCAGACACACACTGTCTCAAGAATTTGCCAACACTAACGGCTTTTGTGCTTAAAAAAATATATATACAGAATTCTGTCATATACTGTAATTATTTCTGCCATGCTCCTAATCGCAACAATGAACAAAAAAAATCATTTGCACAGTAAAGCAGGGGCGGGTTTTCCATGAATTAAGAAAAATGTTCACTTTTGTAATGTGGACAACAAAGATAACATTGCTTATGAATACAGTGCTTATTAGGCTATCTTTTCCACAATATGCAGTAACTGGTTATCTCATGGAGAGACCAAAACAAGAGAGTATGGCATTTTGATCTTATGACCAAGCCACTCCGCATGCAAAACCAACGACTGCAAGTCCCCTGGTGGTATGGGAAATGTCTTAGGGCCGGAAAAGCAGCTGCTGAATTTCTCAGACTCTTCCAAGCCCCAATTTCACAGTGAGGTATCCTGTTTTACGATGGAAGTGGTTGTGTGGTTTCCTCTTTCACTGCAGAACCTGAACTGTTTGTTTTGGAGCTTCCCAGATGAAAGCAGTTGGACACGCTACAGCTGCAGCGCTCAGGAAGATAGTGAATGGAATGCCGCAATAAAATGCTGCCCTTGGTTGCTTCGGTGGCATAAGGGTCTGAAGTGGAACTTTATATTTGGGGGGATTGCATAGTCATTACGTTTACGTGTTACCCAATGAGCCTTCACAGTTGGCTTTTGACCACTTTCTGCACCGTACAGACAGAGGAATGGGAAGCAGAGAAGAGTGGCAGTTATACTGTGGGCCAAAAAAAACTTTTACAATGCTTCAAGTCCTAAAAAAGAAACACAACAACACAGCTCCAAGTTTTGCTTCTTGCACTGTTAAAATTTGGTTTGGGGTAAAAGTGGCAGTTTATGATACACACAGACTGCATAGCCACCACATGTTTCAAGCACATGACTTCCCACAAGAATCCTGGGAACTGTAGTTCCAGAGCTACAATTCCCAGCACCTTTAACAAACTACAGGGTGCTCTGAAATGCATGGCACACATTGTCACTGCTCGAAACAGTGCTCCAAATACGTAGTTTTATTTCCCAAAATTATAGCTATGCTTTAAAGGTCAAATCAAAGGCAATCCAGTTTAAAATATATATTCTAAAGTTTAAAGTTCTAAATGTTTAAAATATTTGTTTGAAGTAACACAAGCATATGAAATTCATATATTAGAAAAGTGCCAGTATCAAGACTGCTCTTAGAAGACATAAAGACTGACTTGGCATAAGCGAGTTTCTTCATTCTGGATAGAACTTTAGACAGTCCCACTCAATGTAATAACACAGTGTGTTCAAACAGCCCTAGTCCTATGAGCTGCTGTGGTGGCACAAAATGAAGACAAAAATGACAGAGCAAATTCAGGAGAAAAAAATATTGACTTATTTGTCATTATAAAAGCACGGAATTTTGAATATTTAGTCATTTTTTTGGATTAATCTTTCACAATTTATAAAACAAATTTCAAATTGGATATAGCTTGTGCTGTTATAAGAACTGACAACTCACTGTTTATTTATAGATTGCTTATGTAACCTTTGGGATGCAGGTGACGCTGTGGTCTAAACCACAGAGCCTAGGGCTTGCCAGTCACAAGGCTGGCGGTTCAAATCCCCGCGATGGGGTGAGCTCCCGTTGCTCGGTTCCAGATCCTGCCCACCTAGCAGTTCAAAAGCACACCAAAAAGTGCAAGTAGATAAATAGGTACCGCTCTGGTGGGAAGGTAAATGGCGTTTCCGTGCGCTGCTCTGGTTCGCCAGAAGCGGCTTAGTCATGCTGGCCACATGACCAGGAAGCTGTCTGCGGACAAACGCCAGCTCCCTAAGCCTATAGAGCAAGGTAAGCGCCGCAACCCCAGAGCCATCTGCGACTGGACCTAACAGTCAGGGGTACCTTTACCTTTACCTTTATGTAACCTTTAATTTGTATAAGAACAACAACAACAACCACACATACACAAAGAAGATAGACTGACACTAGAATCCAATGCATGCCAACTCAGAAGTCCCTAGTCCCCTGCAACACAATCAGGCTCCTAACCTTGTGCCAACACCTTCCACTGCCAGTTGTCCTACACCCCCAAAGTGACTTAGTAAAGCAACCTCAGGAGACGTGCACTGTGGTGCCATAGGGAGGGTGGGGAAATAACTCATCCCCTTGCACAGCATCCTGCAGGATTTTCAACAATGCTGCTGCACACACAGGAAGAGAGAGGTGCAAATGCTTGGTAGAGAGGGACAGCTGCTGCCATCAAGAGAAAGGCTCCCTAGTTTCTTGATGTGTATTAAGAAGACATGACTTTAAAGTGCACTCAGTATGGAGGCTTCAGATGCTGTCTCAATCCCTCACTGAGAAGTGAAAGAAATCTCAAATCATCCTACATTACTGCACAACTACCTACATGAATCAGAGCTTTCTCTGAATTTCATGAAGCTTTCAATAACAAACACAGGAGCAGGACAGAAATCTTTGGGAGATAAACAACTGAACCATTTCCCACTGAAATTATCTCTCTAGTGTGGTGAAAATCTTCAGGTTTCATTGTTTTGTTTTCAACATTATTATTTTTTAACATTCATTATGCCCAACGAAACCCTCTATTTCCCCTCTGCATATGATTCCATTATATTTATTTCAAGCGTGTGATGAGGCCATTTGCATTATTAAAAGCACATTCGTCAGAAGTAAAAACCAGAATATTCCAGTCGCCTAGGTTTTACTTTGTACTATCAGAAAAATCTCATGGTGACAGCTGCTCCATCCCTCCCTAATTCACACATTTCCCCACCAGCTCTCCTGGGACGGAGACCCAAAGCTTATGGGTCTGCTAAATGTGGGCATAGAGAAATGTACTTTAAAATCCTGATAACTCACTCATGTGGTACCAGACCCAGAGCTGTTCCTGGTGGAGAGAGTGGCTCAGAGTTTGGGGGTTCTACCAAGCTGCAGCCATTCCTGGAATAGGCTGACATTGTCACAATCATTACTTAACTAGGAACCTCCTCCAGGCTGGGCAAGTTGTGGTGTGTTCCACTCCACATGGAGCAGTGCTAGAACCTCAGATATATAATTGCCAAATAGCACCTTAAACCTAGGTTACAGTCGCCACAATGGAATGTCTAAGCATCCTTTCCCGCCTTTTTTGCAATCGAGTTTGTTGTTGTTGTTGTTATTTCTATACCACTTTATATTTTTTTAAAAAACAAATCTCAAAAAGGTTTACAGCACATGAAAACATCAAATAAAACAATCCAGAATAAAACAAATTCAAGCTTCAAGGAAAATATTTCAGATCCTTCTCTAAGTGACATTTTGCTTTCCCCAGTCACCAACCTGGTATCCAGAGATCTCCACGTGGTCACAACTGGACCTGCGCTAGTTGCAAAAAGCACCTGGCGCCTGGTTAATTCATGGGGTTGTCCTTGAAAAGCATCCGTAAACATCCTGCAGGAGCCTTTTGGGGTATAGACTACAGTGTTAGAGAAGATGTAGGTTAAACTTCCCCACCCCAGTTGCCATCCTTCTAATAATCATCCCTCTCCACACAACGCAATTCATATAAATAGGACTCCACACACATCCTGCAAGTCTAATTGCCTCAAGATGGAACCAAGGCAGGGAGGGGGAAGGCCAGGTACAGCAGCCCCCCAGGTTGTCTCCACCAACAAGCCAGCCATTCCCCATCTCTGGTCATGATGCTGCCAGCAGACAATTATCTAGAACTGGCCAGACAAAGCCTACCGCACCACTCCATCTTCCTTAGATGCCTATTTGCTTCCAACTGTGGTAGCTAGTTCTTACCTATCTAAAGCCCTAAATGACTTTGGCCCTGCTGCTTACCTTAGGGCAGGCATGGCCAAACTTGGCCCTCCAGCTGTTATGGGACTACAATTCCCATCATCCCTGACTACTGGTCCTGTTAGCTAGGGATGATGGGAGTTGGAGGGCCAAGTTTGGTCAGGCCTGCCTTAGGGATTGCCTTCTCTTGCTTAATTCCCCACTCCTCCGGGTTGCCCTGCCACACTATCCAAAGGTTGAGTGGCAGAGCCTTTTTCGTATTAACAGGAGTCTCCAACCATGTGGGGCTTGTGGGAGCATTTGCAAACCAAATAAACTGTCGTGGGCACCACACTCATACCAGAACCAAGCACACACCACATTAATTTACTGGCTAAAACAGAATGCTCCTTGGAAACCTACTTCCAGGAAGGAGAGGGGAGGGGACTTTGTGGGTGTCAGGAAAGGTTTGTGCCGAGGCCTTGTTGATTGCCCCTTCTACAGTGTGGAGGGCTGTGGCCCCAGGATGCCTGTCTGGCCCCAACCCAAAGTTCACCTCACTGTCAGATTAAGACATACTTTCTAGCTAGGCTTTTGGCAAACTTATATTTTGTTTTGCATAGGTTTATTTTTCCGCTGCTACACTGGCAGTATTAGCTGGTCACCTGCTTTTATTCATTCCCCCTCCTGGTCCTGTCCTTTGCTATTTTTCCATCTGCTGTTGTTTGTCCACATTTCCACTATTTATATACAAAGGGAGTACTGAATTTACATGAAATGAAGTACACAAATGAGGAGGGCGAAAGCATTCTCACCACCTTACCTCGCAGCACTTCATTTCTTGAAGTACTTTTATCCCAGATTAAGCTCAGAGATCAGAAGTGAGATCAACTCACCTGTTTGCTTCTTCTTAGATGTTACACATCTCACCTCATATCTTTCATATAGGTTTTGGAGCCAATATCTTAGGTACTACTCAAAGCGCTTTAGGTTATAGCAGCATGTGTACAACCATGTTTTATATCAACACAAGTGGTTGGGTTGTTTTTATGACAAATGGTTGTTTTTCTTCATGACTGGTTCTTTGAAATCAGTAATTTTGTTGTGATTTAAACAAAATAAAGTCTTACATTATAACATATGCTTCCCAGATAGTGGTTCTCCCTCCCTCCCTCTCTCTCTTTCTCTCTCGTTTGCTTATATGCTAAATTATTTGCATAAGGAGAAGAAAACATGATCTTCTTGTTCTAGGAAACTGCCACACTTTTTTGGCAGCTATAAAAGTTCCCTTTTAATCCCACTAGTTTAAAATGTTTACAGCTATGAATATTAAATACTGTCAGCATGTATTTAATTATATATTCAGTGAAGCAAAAAAAAACCCAGCTGATTGAACCAATATACATTCAAATTTAGACCTTTCTTGAGAAGGCTCTTCATCACCTATGTTAATAATAGCAACCTCATCAAATACTATCAATAAGCAAATAAATTAATTCAGGTTATTTTTTTTTTAAAAAAAATCTGTTCTAAAGAATGGCCACTATCAGTTTGGGTATAATGTATTCAAATAAATCCATTTATGTATTATTTTCACTTCAAGCTTTTCCAGTGCTCCCGTTACTTTCGCTTGTTAGGGAGTGAACAGCTTTCCTACCTACAGATTTCAATGACCTCCTATGATGTTTATAATTGCAGTGTGACCTGGGGAAACTCGCAAAAAGCAAATCAGGAAGAGACTGACCAGACAAAGAGCAGCCAAGGAGAAACATGCTCTGGTTCCCACCAGCAACAGCACAATGCATTTCACATGTTAGGCATTACCCTTAATTCAACTATATTTTGCAACAGATGGGGAAGGGTGGAAAGGTGAGGGATTAGGCCACAACAATCATTTAATTCCTCCATTTACAAGCTCAACAACAAAAACTTACAGACCTGAGGGCGCATGTGAGGCATCATATATCTCTCTACCCACCTCACCACAACCCACATTTACGTTGCATCAGAAACCTCTTTTGGCACTTCTGAGATGCTTGTCAAGCGGCTCGGAAAACTCCTGTAAAAGAACTGGGAGAACTCTCTCACACACTCATACACATGACTCTCTGGATCTCCAAATTAATACTTAGCTTCTCAGTTGTAGAAGCAGAGCTGTTCTCCCTCAATTTTTTACCTGTCACTATCTGGAGGTTTCCAGCTTGTCAGTTTCTAAAAGTTTCTACTTATGCCGATACCCAGGCGGAATGCCAGATTCTGGGAGAAAGCATGGTGTGCTCCATGAATCCAATCAATAACTCTTATTAGTGTTTAGAAAGGCTACAGTAAACTAGGATCAATAAGTGTTTCATGTAGGCCTTCATTATTCACTATGTCTGTGGGCATGATTTTGAGAAACAGTGCAAAGTAATGCTACTGTAAGCGAATCTTCGGATATATAAAATTATTTTGGTAATTGTTGATCATGGTTCCTTTTCCTTACAGGTTGAATTATTTATGGGAGAAAGCAATAACAGTATTTTGATGACCATGTTCTGGTCAAAATTGCCTTGTAGACCAGAAGCAGAAACTATGGTCCCCGGCATTGCACATGTACCCACAGAGGCCTTTTCTGGCACACAGAGGCTGCCCTCCCCCTGCTGAAAATAGGCTTGAAATAAACATTCTGTTGCAGGCCACAGAATCACATGCAGTGTGTGCTTGGATGTTTTGTGTGTGCTGCCCAGAACAGTTTCTCTGATTTGCAAATGAGCCAACAGGCCCAAAAAAGGTTGGTAATCCCTGTTTTAGTCTGTACCAGTCATTTCTGTAATCAATTTTCAGTCATGCAACAAGAGGTTCATATCATATGAAATGATCCCCTTAAACCTACTGTCTACTTCCTTATGTACCGAGCCTCTGTCTGGTTGTTGTTGTTGTTGTTAATTGAATTTGTTAGTTGCTTTATCTTGCCCAGGAATTACATCCAATCAGGCAGACAGAAAACCTCACACAGATACATTAAAGCCAAGAAGAGAAAGAAATACATTAAAAACATCCTGCCTGAATCTAAAGATAGTTGCTAAAAGCCAAAGTCCTGGTTATAGAGGAAAGTTTTTGCCTAGTTAGTTTTGCAGTGGTGATGGCAAGGACAGGACTGGCACCTCTAAGTGTAATAAATATGGAATTAACTTGGCAGAGCTGGATTTTCCCATCTAGATCCTGCTGAACTTGGAAATGCATGCCAGAGTCCATTTTGGAGTTTCCGTGTCCTGGCTCCAGTAATAAACTCTGTGTATACTTGCTGGCTGTAGGAGTAGCAGAGACTGCGTGTAAGTGCTCAACATTTTTATCACCTAGACCTGTGCAAGCAAGACCAGCCACAGACACGAAAGCTTCAAATCTGTGACGTTCTCCAAATTCTAGGTCTGTTCTGGAGAGTTTTTGTCCCAGGGTGAATCATTAAAACTCCCCAGAAAATTTGACCTGGTTTCAAATCCGCCAGCATCTGAAAAGGCACTCAGGAAACCAATCTAGGCTTAGACAGCTCCACATTTGACAGATTGCTTTCACACAACTAGAACAGCTTATCAAGTGCAGGTGGAAGCCAGCAGGAGCTGGGGGCTGGGCTAATGTACAGAACATGGAATGTAAATACAGAGATGATGGTCTACATTTGGCCTGGGTTACTTTTGCCACCACCTGACCCACACTAGGTAGACTCCAGTTACCTGGGTGCTTTCGCTAACCATGCAAAAGACCCTACAAAAGGAGCTTTCATTGAAATCAGCACATGAAGGTAACGGGAGTAGCAACCTAGCGTTCCGCTTATCAGATTGAAGCACGTGTTGCTTAGTTCCATGTCGCAGCCATTTAGCGTGAAAACGCCCCATATGCAATTTTTTTAACTACCAATGTAAATTGGGAGATCACTGGCAACACCACATTAATGACATGCACATTTGAAACTATGGTTTTTAATTTAGAAAATCCATAGCACTCTCTTGTTTTTGACTTGCTAAATGAAAACAGAATGCTCAAGCAGCCTAGTAGCAGCATAAAACCATTATTGGAGCTATAGTGACGCAAAAACAATACTGCAGGCTGGAACTTCAAAGGCATCTTTAAAAAGAAAACGAATAAACAAAAACGTTATCCTGGAGAATGGAGCCTTGCCTCGAGTGTCATCAAAGGGAACAAACAAAAATACTGACCAAATATATTTTTGTTTTGCATAAATGTTTTGGTTTTGAGCCACTGCGAAAAAAGCTCAAACACAGCTTCGAAGGAAATTATCTGTGTAAAATCAAACCAAGAGACCAAAGACGTTACCACAGCATGAATTAGTTCTCCTATGCAGTTTTTAGGAAAACAACTTCTTTCCGCTCTCATGCCCTTTTTTCCATGCATACATTGTGTTTCTACATATTGGGGCAGGGGGGGGCAGGTTAGATTCCTTTTCGTTTTTCTACTTTGCTTTCCATGCTACTAGAAATCAAATGTGCATCACTTACAGACTTGCAGACATGCCTCCATCGGACTATGGTTTAAACCTAATACAATCAGATAAATGTTTCCTGAATACTGCAGCGATTCAAGATAATGCTCATCCAACCCAAAATTAGTCCTCACCATCATGCTTCGTGCCAGCAGCACATAGCCTTAACACTACTCAAACTGGGAAATATCGATGCCTTACCTACCAGTTACTTACCAATGTAAGTTAATCCACTCAGTAACCCCTACATGGTTGCAGAGTTCAGCAGGTTACATAGCAAGGGGCATACAGTGTTATTTTCACACAAGGATCTAGGACAGCTTCTTATGGGAGCTAGAGGCAAGGCTAAAAGTCACCTGCAGGGCGTAGGACAGAGATCAGGTAATAAGGAATGTTGTGTCTGCTTTGTTCTGCAGCTTCCAGAAGTCTAGGGGGAAATGCTGCAGAGGGGTACATCTTCCAGGCCTTCTCACTGGTGGAGTTCAGGTGAGGTCTGTCAGTTCAAGCAGAAGCAGCCTGTTTCTGAGGCATGCAGCCCAATAAGACTGATGTCCCCGTTCACATCTAGGACTGTTGCAGAACACGCTGGCTCCTTAAAGCCAGAGAAATTTCTGGGGAGGAAAGCATCATGATCCAGGATGATAATTCTTCGTCCTTAGAGGAAGAGTGAATGAATACAAAGGACATCTTGGACTAGGCGGGTGATTTGTCCTCAGAACCAACCTTTGATATCTCCACTTCTTTGGGAGTTCTAGGATCAGAGGCTGCCAGCACTTCTCTGGCCAGAAGAGCTTGCATTGCCTTCCTCAGACTCAAAGGACTTCCGCTTAGAGGCCATAATAGAACTGTAGTCTCTGCTGCACCACCAAACCAGAGTCAATCACTGCTAAAACAAGCTGAGCTCCTTTAAGAACAGAGGCTTCACTTAGTAGGGCCAGGGCTAGCTTATCAGAGGAGGCTGCTATCCTATTTAAGGCGCAGTCTGGTTTGCTGGCTGTTGGAGCAACATGCAAACCCGCCTTCTCAGACTTCCAATTTAAACACCACTTGGAGCTCTCCAGGGTGCTAACTTGGGTTGCATGCCACACATTTAAAGCACATTGCTTCCTCCCAAGAATCCTGGGAATCATGGTTCACTCCTCACAGAGCTACAATTCCCAGCACCCTTAACAGGATTCCCAAGTGCAAGCTGTATGCTTTAAATGTATGCACCTTGTTGTTTTTAATTTTGACCTCTTCTTTACCTGGCTATGCTTATCTGGGCCTAACCTCTGCTTTTGTTTGATTGACTTCACTAGAATCTAACCTCTGCTTTGTCTGCTCCTGTTCAATGGACTCTGACTTGCTTGACTTTGCCGTGCTACAACTCAGCCTCAGATTGACCTGATTTTGCATACTGGTTCCTAAACTATTATCAATGGTACGTGATCTTGTTCCATGCCTAGTGCATGCCTCCCCTCAAGCAAGAAACCCATCTCCCCAACTGCGACCACTGTATAGGACATATTGTATTCATCACTATGAAGATAATAGCAAGCAATTATTCTCAAAAATTAGAGAAAATCAGTCCTCTATAGGTTTCAGACCAGAACTGCAGCAATGGACCCTTATGATTCTTTTTCTTATACAATGATATCTGAGGCCCGCTCCTGATTAAATACATTATTACCTGCCTCTGTCAACCCTAAACTCTTCTTTGGGAATAGCCATAAAATAGCAATGCCTGCGGAAATATAGACATTTAAATGTATAGATAAATACAGGCAGTCCATCTGTCCAAAGAGGTATAAAAAAAAATTTAATTGAGAACTTATAAGACATGTGTTCAAACGTAGAAAGGGCAGTGAGATGTAGATGGTGGGAGTTTATCCTTGGAGAATGTCTTTTAGATACCATAAGGCCAACAGAATCCAGGTTTTATGAAAAAGCAGGGGACTGGGACTTGACGGACCAAATAATTTATGAAACTCCCCGTCACTGCATTTGCCACAAATGGTGTGTGCCATCCATCCACCCTTTTCACACCTTCCCAACAAAATGTATGCTTGAAAGCTATCTGGCCCTTGAACAAAAGTGAGACTTTTAGATAAAAGTGTCCCTTTCTTACCATGTACTCACCTGATGCAGTTATTTAAGGCCACTGCCTAACAACGTGGCCTGCACATTCCTCCTACTGCTTGCAGATATCTTGCAAGCAACAAAGAGCACAAGAGATTGTTGCTAAGCAACTATCCCAGGTGCTTATAGTTCTCCCTGTCTCAACACCACTACCTACCGAAACATGCCATGACAGCAAAGCAGGTCCAAACCTGTCATCAGATTTAAAGTGCACCAACACAGAATTAGAGCTTTTTGCATCAGTCTACGTCTTGCACCGTATCACCCAAACTCACTGCAGATTCCGAGTTCGGTATAATGATAGTGAATGCTATAGACAATTCTATTTAGAATAATTTCTGGACGGCTATTTTCAGGTCTATCGGCACTTTCAAAGCGAAGGACAAATGGAATGTACAGAAAAAACAACTCAATGTGCAACAGCTTTAAATAGTTTCTGTGCGTGGAAATGTACATCCAGTACTTTGGAAATTACATTGAACCATATGCATTTGTTTTTATTGGTAAGAACAATAAAGCATACACAAGTTGTTTGTCTCAAGCATGTCTAGGAGGTTTAAATAACTGCCCTTCCCATCACCCTTTTCCAAGTACCAGATGTAAGTACCGTCACTGGAAGTGAAGCAGACACAAGCATGACAATCCAATTCTCTACATAAGGGGGGAAGAAAAACATGATAGAAAAGCCTTCCAAGGTCACCGCAGGAGACTAAGACATGTGTCAGGTCTGTAAATTCATACATTTGCTTGTTCTGTATATAAAAAAGGAGTTGCAATACTATTAACAGCTTCATGCTTAAAATAATCCAAACTTCAAAGTGAAGAGACTATTTCAAGTACACAGGTCTAAAAATATTCTGACCTTTATGGAACAGTTTGGATTGTAAGCAACAGAAATCTTAAGAATTAGCAAAGTCTGGTTTACATTTTTTAAATGTTTTGTTTGGCCCCAAAAGAGGAAATGGAAGAGACAAGAAAACCAGAGATGAATGGCCACAACCATTTTCAAACTTTGATAAGGGACAATTTTTCAAAAACATCTTTTTTTCTTAAGAGGAAGTAGTTTTCAAAACTAGTGGTCTTAATTTAGTTGCACCCATGGTTCTTCAAAGCTATGTAGAAAGTAAAGGGTTTCCTACCAGCAACAGTGTTTACATGGCAAAGTTTCCAACAGACAAAACTAAGAAAAACAATGTAAGGATTTTCATGGCTGGACAAAAAAAAAGGGGGGGGGTAATCCAAGGTTGCTATAGCAGGATAATGTAAGATTGGAAAGAAATCTCCCAGGACAAAACTGCAGTGCTAAGGACCATATATGTCCAGGGTACATAGACCAGGAGAATATAAATACTTTTGTTTTATACTGATCATTGCAGTGGGTGGTGCTGTGGTCTAAACCACTGAGCCTCTTGGGCTTGCCGATCAGAAGGTTGGCGGTTCGAATCCCCATGACGGAGTGAGCTCCTGTTGCTCTGTCCCAGCTCCTGCCAACCTAGAAGTTTGAAAGTATGCCAGTGCAAGTAGATAAATAGGTACCGTTGTGGCAGAAAGGTAAACGGTGTTTTCGTGCACTCTGGTTTCTGTCACAGTGTTCTGTTGCACCAGAAGTGGTTTAGTCATGCTGGCCACATGACCCGGAAAGCTGTCTGTGGACGAACGCCAGCTCCCTCGGCCTGAAAGCGAGATGAGTCCTGCAACCCCAGAGTCGCCTTTGACTGGACTTAACCGTCCAGGGGTCATTTACCTTTACCTTTTACTCATCATTTTTGGTCAGCATATTTCATAATTCCATAATCTTTACAAGGCAAAATAGCTATAAGATGGCATTTCTAAAACAGCTTTTTTTAATGAAACAAAACATGTCCAATCCCACATCCCTATTGTGAAGATGCAATTGTACCATATTCACTTGACATCTAAACGAATAATATTAATAAAAAAACTCTTTAAAATAATTAAATAATAGCAGCATTGCCTTAATTAAACATTGTTTGGCAAGATGCCTAGGGTGTGTGAGTTATAGGTTTCTTCTGTCAACATCTGCCTTACCTTCTAAAGGCTGGTGGTAAAAGGTTAAAAGATCAGAACTACTTTGGGTGTTGTTGATTTTTTAAGGCCTAAGTACCAGGCAGGTTGAAAGGGAGCAGACAGTCATTCAAATAATCTGAGGTCTTGGCCATTTAGAGCTTTTGGTTAATACTTAACATGCTAAATTGCACCTGGAAGACGATTCTAATTTTTCAGAACAGATCACATATAACCACCACCCAACACAGGTTAAACAGCATCCTCCTGACCCACTTATCCCTGTATTGGATATCCATTGCTCTCAACTCTGGATCCAGCGAAAAAGAGAAACAAAATAGGATGTAATCAGCATATTGATGGCACCACTTCATTCCAAATCCCGAAGCAACCTCCTGAACACAAATGCGTGTGAAATAGTGCTGTTAGAATTCTTAAGAGATCCAATACTCTTCTCTGCTAAATCAAAGCAAGTACCTGACTCGGTCCATGAAATGTGAGAGGCAATTAAAGGGGGATAATTCCTGAGCTGGAGAAGAGTGACTTTAAAGGCTGAGCAAATGATCCAAACCCCACACTTGCAGAGCTAATGGGAAATGGGTGGGGGGAGGGTAATTAAAAGCATAGCATTAATGTAAGGAGCCCTGTATTTTTCCTAACAAAGTCTACTTGCACCTCCAGATGGGCTTGAATACCCCCATTCCCCCCCCAAAAGAAAATACTTGCTACAATCTCTGAACTCATCCACCCCTGAACTCTTCTAAGGTACATGTTGCTAAGAGCTCAAAGATTTGTTGTTTAGTCGTTTAGTTGTGTCCGACTCTTCATGACCCTATGGACCAGAGCACGCCAGGCACTCCTGTCTTCCACTGCCTCCTGCAGTTTGGTCAAACTCATGCTGGTAGCTTCGAGAACACTATTCAACTATCTCATTCTCTGTCATCCCTTTCTCCTTGTGCCCTCCATCTTTCCCAACATCAGGGTCTTTTCCAGGGAGTCTTCCCTTCTCATGAGGTGGCCAAAGTATTGGAGCCTCAGCTTCAGGATCTGTCCTTCCAATGAGCACTTAGGGCTGATTTCCTTCAGAATGGATAGGTTTGGTCTTCTTGCAGTCCATGGGACTCTCAAGAGTCTCCTCTAGCTCAAAGATTACAAATGTATATAAATAAATAAAACCAACAGCTTTTGACTGCCTATTATGCCTCTTGGGGAAAATATAAATATAGGAAAAGAATATTATCACTGTTACTCAGTTACAGAATTCAGCCTTCTTTCTTTAAGGCAAATCTAGGAACGTTCCATACTATCCATTTTCTGTGGTCTCGACTGCGCTTGACATTTATGGCACACTAAAAGAATGTGGAATTCTCCAGGGAGATTTGTCTTTTTTAAGCGCTAACTGTGGAAGACTCATCATCCATCGTATTTCCTCTTCTTCACCTAATCAAAGCCTTTCCTGCCCACTTCTCTCAAAACTCTATTTTTAGCCATTAATCTAGATTCACTAAGTCAGCAAAATATTTAATGGACACTGAAAACTTTCGTCTTAGGAATACAAACGAATATGCTTTGCAAATTCAGGCTTTATCGGTCCTTTGCTTCTGTGGGCAGAAAAATAATAATGATGATGAGTTCAAGAATTCCTTCATCTCCAAAAAGTCTGAAGAGTCTAATTGCTAATAAAATAAAGCACTTTGCACTCTCAGAAGCACAGCAGAAGTGATAAGGAAGAAGAGTACAAAGAATATTGGGTTTGGGTCTACATTTTCAGGAAGAGAATTCTTTAAAAACATTCTAATTTCATGAATAACTGAACTTTGCTGAATCCATTCTGGTAGGGCACACATTTGCAGCATATTTATATAAATAACAGTGTCCTAGATGCCAATGCATTAGAGGGGAAACAGTGTGAAAGCTACTTTGTGAGAAGCACGCCAACAGTAATGGTAACACATCATCACCAAAACATGATGTGACATGGGCTGCACAGTGACCTTGCGCTTATGTCATGAGCAGACATAACAGAAGTCACAAATCATATACCATGAACTGAAAAACATGGCAACCTAACAGGGCTATGTGAACAGTGAGAGAAATACATCAATGTATCCGACCGTTTTGGGCCTTTTTGGCTTCTGGACCCTCAAAATAGCAGCTAATGTCAACAACTTCACTGTGCATAAAGCAGTCCTTCCATGGCCTAGAACAGGGGTTGGAAACTTGGGAATCCAATAGCAACTGAAGGGCCACAACTCCTGCCATTCCTGACCACTGGCAATGTTGGCAGACAACAACTGGGTGACTATAGGTTCCCCAGCCCTGGCCTAATGCTTTCTTTGCCCCCTGTTCTCCTAGCCTCATCCTCATATAACTGCCCTGCCCTCCAGCAGGATCTGACTGGCTATTGGAGAAACGTATAAACCAGGGTCAGTGAAAGTACCATCAAATGATGGGAAAAGGCACTTGTGCCTTCCGCTCCCTTCACCATAGTACAAGGGCAGCTAAGCGAGAGGCTTTATCACCACCAATAAAAAAACCCTTAATTATGTATAATATAAACCAGGCATAGGCAAACTCAGCTCTCCAGGTGTTTTGAGACTACAGTTCCCATCATCCCTGACCACTGATCCTGTTAGCTAGGGGTGATGGGAGTTGTAGTCCCAAAACATCTGGAGGGCCAAGTTTGCCTATGCCTGATATAAACTCTAAACACAATAGGCAAAAGAAAATCATACCAAAATAATAAAAATCTTAGGTTTATTATAGAGGAGAATTGCTCTGTCTTCCTGAAACTTAGGAATGGATTGGATTCAGAAATATACCAGTGGAAGAAATTCTAGTGGTGGGGCTGGGGAAGAGCCATAGCTCTGTGGTAAAGCACATGTTTTGGTTGCAAAAGATCCCAGGTTCATTCCTTAGTGCCTCCAGGTAAGCCAGGGAACAACTGCTGCCAGAGAACCCGGAGAATCACTGCTAGAATCGCTCCCTATACCAACCTGCCGAGGTGCTAAAATCCTCCGTTGAGCACATTCTCTCAGTCTCATCAACATCAGAAGCATGGCTGGTGATGACATAAGGGAGAGCCTCTTCTGTGGCTCATCCCGTATTATGGAATTCCCTCCCAAGAGAGGTTAGACTGGCTCCCTCTTGGTTATCCTTCTTCCAGCAGCCTAAGACTTTCTTATTCAGACAGGCCTTCGACAATTAAGGTCAGACAATGCTAATTTTAAGTGCGTTTTGATGTATTTTAATTATTGTTTTCAGCTAGTTTGTTTTTATTGCTTTGTATTTTACACATTGCAAGGCACCTTGAATCCCAACTTGGGAGAAAAGTGGTATATAAATATATTAATTAATTAATTAAATGCTTTCTTGACGGGGATGGTGCCTACACATTTTCCTTTTTTAAAAAAACCAAAAACAGATTCTGGAGCAGAGCTGACCCCATCACATTTTTATACCAGCTCATAGGCAATTTCTCCAGTCCTGATCTCACATGCTAATAGTTCAGCTTTAACAGTTTTGTGGGCTGGATCCTATATAATACGTCTATTCTATCACGAAGTTTATGATTCCTTAAATTAACTAAACCAGTATTAAAAATCCATGTGTCATACAATACATTTTATGGTTGCCTTCATACAAAAGCTATCACATCACCACATACGTCATTAGACTGAGTGGTTATTGGCATAAGATAAAACATGTTACTTTTTACTGTGTCTCATAACATTTCAAAGACTATTCAGAAGTGAAAGTATATCACAGCCTGTACATAAATTACTTTACAAATGTATAGTAAACATCATTTTACCAAACTACTCCATACAGGATTTTGGAGTATGGAGGAAGAACAAGATTCCCAGATGCTGGTTTTTAATGGGGGCGGGGGACCTGTGAGCATGAGCTATTTAGTTTAGAATTTATTTATTTTCTCATTTTTAAAAAAAGAAAAAAAGCATTTACTTTTGCTATTTTACTAAATTTGTTTTAGAAAGGAAGCAAAATAATTTTGTGGCTTTGTTGCTGGTTTAACATGCTCGACTTGTGACATCGTTATGACTTCACGTGATTGATAGGTAGCCACCCTCACCTGTCATACTTGACCTGCAGGAGATGGGGGAAGATAAGGATCCAGCCCACCAGCCAGATCTACTTCCCTACTCCTGCTTTAGGAATAGAGGTGAGATGCAGAGTCAAACTTACTTAATGAGTCAGTCAATGTGTCTAGGTGCTCATCAAACATGTCACCAGAAGGACATTGTTTTCCTATTGATCATATACTCTGTCCCACAGCTGCAGAACAGCTACAGCAAATGTTCTGTAGCGCTCATTTAGAAAGAATAATAGCTTTGGGTTTCTGCTCAGGCTGTCAATCTAGAACAAATTTATAAGATAAAAGGCAAACTTATTACCCATGCTGACCTGGCTGACATTAGCATTATGAACATCAGCTGCCTTTATTAGAAATGTTAATAAAGTCTTATTTGTTGTTTCTGTGCATACCATGAAATGTTCAAGAGACCATCAATTTCTGTTTATTATTTGGTGCCATTACTGTTTTTCCAATTCCTCTTTTTTATTTCTGTTTGTTTACCTTCTAAAGTGCTGGGTTTAATTTGTTCTTAGTTCCTTTCCTCAGGGATGAAGTTTATCATAGCTTATTTCGGGCACATGAAGAAGAAAAAATGAAATACTTCCCTCTCACACACAAGCTTGCAGAGGTTGCAAGGACACATGTTCAAGTGGAATGCCTGTCTCAGATTTGGATCAGGTAAATAATCTTGAGGCAATGAGGACATAAACAGTGTACAAAAGATGCTCAGGAACCCAGGGTTGGATTCTGTTAAATGAAGCATACTGTTAATCAGTCCAGTCCAGCAAATACCTATGGTCCAGACTACAAACACTTAAAAAAAGAAAGATCTACCCATGCCTCTTCTCTCTTTCCCCAGGTTATAACAGACGAAGCCAGAGCTTGTCATCAACTGGGGCAGAAATCAACTCAGAAAAAGTTGAGGGGAGGAAAGAGGCCCACCATCTGTGTGCCTGTGAACTCTCCAATCTGGAGTAAAGATTAAACAGAGATAACTGGAGATTAATGAAGGTAACATTGTGCCAAAAATGTCTCCTGCATTCTCCCCACCAACCATTCTGCATCAGTTAGTAAACAAATAAATTGCATTTTAAAAGTATCAAAGAGGAGGGGGAAATTCAGTGAACTTCTCATGAGTGGAGAATTTGTGGGGATCCTTTATTTCATTTTACAATTCATCCCACTACTCTGCAGCCTCCACAGATGCCCCTACGGCAATCAAAGTGGAGGGGAAGACATCATGAGTTAACTACTCTCACAGGGCTTTTTTTTTCCAGTTCAGGAAGTCTGGACAGCCAAGAAAGCTACAGAGTGCTAGAGAAGTATTTACTAGAAAGAAAGAAAACACACACACCACTTTTACCCACCTCACATCATTAAGGCAAGTTCAAAACTCGGTGCCACAAGAATGAGGTACGAAAATGGAAGCCCCTTTGGCCAAGGAAGAAAATTTCTAAGAAACTGGAGGACAGATTTCATAACAGCCCTAGAAGAAGACGGGTTTCGCAAGTAGCAGCTGACTGAATATTCCATTATGTTTTTCTTTTGGAAGCTACCCAGAGTGGCTGGGCCCACCCAGTCAGATAGGTGGGGAACAAATAAATTTATTATTATTATTATTATTATTATTATTATTATTATTATTATTATTACATGTGTGTGCAGATCATCCTAGTTTATGGTTCATGGAGTACTGCGGACAATTGTCTCTGCCTCTTGAACCATGATTTTGCATCTGCTCATGTTCATTTGCACTGACTTAAGAAGGTGGGCTTGGAGTTTTAGGAAGAAAACAGGTCTTTGTTCCGGCCATGACTGCCCTATATAGCTTATCAACAGAAGCACAGCATAATACTGTTGCAAACCCCTGTAGTAATTACTGCCCATGAAAAACAGAGAGAGAAAGAGAGGTAAAAAAATAGTATCAACTAAACTGAAGATCAATCCTGAATCCTATTCAGCTTTCCCATTCCCCTAAGCTGAATTTTTTTAAATCACTGCTCTTAGAAATAGAGAACGTTTAACATGAGTTTGTTGCCACGGTAGGAGTGACAATAATGGCAAAGCTTACATAGTGTAAAGCTGAAGTTTCAGGAAACAGGCAGATTTGGACTAACTTCTGTTGTCAGTAATTGCCAAAAAATACTGCTTTAAAGAGCATCCCAAGAAATGAAACTGTCATACCTTTTGCCAACACCCAGCTCTAGCAGCCAACAATCCAACCTGAAGCCTCCCAGACCTCACTAGCCCACAGTCCAAACTAGAGACGAGGATGTAATATCTCTAAACCAGTGATTTCCTTCACCGCCCATGGACCACTTGAAAATTGTTGGCAGACCACTTGATGAATTTTCTGTCTATTGTAGCAATTGTAATGCACTGTGCTGAATGCTGTAATTGAATTTTTATTGCCTCTTTTATTTCTATTGCATTTTGTTGGATTAGAATCTGAATTCTGTTACACTGATGCCATGAGTATTTACTTGGAAATAGGCTCCACCAAGATCAGTTGTAGGTGTGTATAGGACTGCAGCCTTAGAAGCTTGACCCCATGCACCTTTCCTCAAAAGGAAGCCTAATAGTTGTTCTATAGTGCTTACTTGCAAGCGTCATGGTTTGCAGCTCTGAAACCTCTCATTAGTTTTATCCCTTGTTATCTTAGTCCCTTGACGTAGACAATACCATTCACATTGAGAACATCCAGACTCTTGAGGAAGAAAGGAAATTTCCACTTTGAAGTGCAGGGGGAGAACCACGATACCTTAAAGGGGGCTACAAAACAAAGGGAGGACACTTGTACGAGCGACCACAGTTGCAATTGGGAATTGACAGCACAGTTTGTCAAGCCCTTGCTTGTCTGAATGACTGACTGACAGGCCCCTGGAACACGTGCACCAACATTGAAAGGAAGAGTGGGAAAAGCCACCAGAACCACCAGAACAGATGCATGGAGTGGTACCTCGGGTTAAGTACTTAATTCGTTCTGGAGGTCCATTCTTAACCTGAAACTCTTCTTAACTTGAAGCACCACTTTAGCTAATGGGGTCTCCCGCTGCCACCGTGCTGCCGCAGCACGATTTCTGTTCTCATCATGAAGCAAAGTTCTTAACCTGAGGTACTATTTCTGGGTTAGCAGAGTCTGTAACCTGAAGAGTATGTAACCTGAAGCGTATGTAACCCGAGGTACCACTGTAGTAAGATATAACAGAAGTACCATAAAAATAGCAAATAATTAAACAAATAATACACACAGCATACTATATAGCAACAGTCCATTCAAACTGATAGTAAAAGATCAATGCTGCTCTCAGTTAAAAATGGAAACATTAGCCATACTTAAAAAGCTGGGGAAACAGAAATGTGTTCTCTTGGCATCTAAATGATAGTAATGAGGAAGCTTGGTGGGCCTTCGTGGAAGGCCATTCTGAAAGTGAGAAAGGTTCCTTGCCTGGTCACCACGCACCATACGTAGGTAGCAGGATTTCAATCAACAGGTGGATTAATGCAGGAAAAGGTGGCTCAACAGGAAATTGGGTCCTGGGCAATGTAATTAATATTTAAAGTACAAGAAGACTTTATTGTTTCTACTGCAACAAATTACCCCTCTGGAAGTTGTAACAACGAACCTGAAATCATATCACAACTACTCCCATTAAATTTATTGTATTTTTTAAAAGAACACTGCCTGAAACAAAATGAATCAGCTTCAGCACTTTTTCCTCAGTACATGGTCGCTAATGCCAAGCTGAAACAATGGGTCAAATGTCACTGTACATGTATAAAAGCACCACAAGAAAGATTTAATGCAGACGTGGAAGATTTATTTAAATCTGAAAAGGCACATTAACTTCAAGGGGGGGAATGCTAATGAGATATATTTGGCTGTCTTTTAATTCCACTTAAAAATGTGTGTTTATCAAGACTACGGTGACAAGAAAAGATTGGCTTGTAAGCAGAAAACAGAATGACCTTGGGAAGGTCATATTGCCGCAGCCAATTGATTGAACCTTAATTCAAGTCATGGACCAGGGAATTCAGTAAAATGTAAATTAGGGTACCAAGTGACACAGCATAGAATGAGCAATGAGCAGAGCATTGCCCCACACCCATTGGAATCAATGATTTCTCCCTGTTTAAGTATTTGCATTAGTTTGGCAAAAAAAACAACAACACCCAGATATTTCATTATTAATCCGATTAACATTATTAATCTAATAGTAATAGCATGGAGCAAGTTCAATGGAATTCTGAGATGCTCAAGGGGGGAATTAATAAATTTGCCATTCATCTAAAAGGCTTGGTTTGGTTTTTTTAAAGTATAAGAACTACAAAAGCAAAAATGCTCAAATTTTAATTATGAAAATCTACAAACAAAAAGAAACCCCTACTTATTGTTCAAGAGGTACAATTAAAACCTTATTGCACAAAGGCATGGCACAAAGAGGCTACAAAACTGTTACCCAGGGCTCTATTTCATATTCCATGAGTCTCCCAGATTCAGAAACCTTTCCAATACATACACGCACATAATGACAGGAGCAATAAGCACAAGTATCTATGCTGTCTGTCACTTAGAGGTTCAACAGGTTCTTATGCCTCTCACAAAGATGCTCTGGACAGTTGTCCAATCACTAGGAATAGGGGTGACGAAATACATTTACAGTGGTACCTCGGGTTAAGTACTTAATTCGTTCCGGAGGTCCATTCTTAACCTGAAACTGTTCTTAACCTGAAGCACCACTTTAGCTAATGGGGCTGTTGCCACACTGCCGGAGCACGATTTCTGTTCTCATCCTGAAGCAAAGTTCTTAACCCGAGGTACTATTTCTGGGTTAGCGGAGTCTGTAACCTGAAGCGTATGTAACCTGAAGCATATGTAACCTGAGGTACCACTGTACTGCTGCGCCCGGGCATAATGGTTTTGACAGACTAGGAATACCTTGAGCGCAGGCCACCTACAATCATCTGCTTTCTTGTCTGGAACATTTGCAGCCTTTCAACAATTAAAGTTTGTCCAGTTGCTTTTAAAGAAAAAAAAAGTACTTTAAATCTCTTACACCATGGAACCCAAATGAAAATAGATTATATCAAAATTGCATGCAGATGGAATCTTTTCTGATCAGAGGTTTCACCAACAGCAAGCACTATGCATAATTTGCATGTTTTTATTTTATTTTTAAAATTATTTCCATTGGTGCTGCTGGAAGCTTTGAGCGCTGCCTATTGGTAAAAAACCCCACACTATCTTCATGCTGAAAGACATGCCTTCTTTTTCAGTAGACTGCAAATGTTCCATTCTTATTGGAGGAACAAGGGTGGATGCCAGAGCAGCTTCTCCTTTCCTAGAGTTATAGAGCTGAATCTTAACAAGATTTCAAGGTCTGCTTACAAGAAATGCTGGCCTGAGTGGCTTCAGATGTTCTAAACAAGAGAAAGTGAGCAGGAGCGAACTGTCCTTTCTGCACGCTTATTAAGGCTATCCCAAGCTGAGACCGTCTCCCCCCATAAAGGACTGTGCTTATAGCATTTCCACATCTGTAGCACACACATCTCTCCATGGAAATACAACACTTTGGCTTTGGACAATGAATGTGGGCAGCAGCATCTGAAGTCACCGAAACTCTGGCTTATACCATAAATTAGCAACTGGCTTCAATACTCCTCAGATCTACAACACTGATATTGATCTCTGGAATCTACATCAATTCTTTTGTTTCCACATGTAGATCTAAATCCAGCATTTAGAGACCTGGGGATGGTGTAATTTCCTATTCCTAGCAGTTTCCCTATAAGCAGGGGAGAGGAACCTCAGTTTCTGGGCCTCCCTCTTTTTAGCCCTCAGGACTACACCCCTCACTGGTCCAGTTTTGCATCCTCGTCAAGTGCTTTTGCCTGGTTGGAAATGTGTCCTTAACCTGTGACAATGTGCCTTGTGTAACAGCACAGATAGATGGGGAGGGGGGTAGAGAGACCTCTGGCTTTTGTCCAGCTGGAATGCGGCCTAGTATTTAAAAAAAACCTCACAGTTGTTGCCCCTCCCATCTTTCACCTCTGGCCTCACCCACTTTTACTGTTGTCCCCCTACTCCAACAGCTGGCATGCAGCCCCTTGAAAGTTGCCCATCATAGAAAGATGCCCTCAGGCTGAAAAAGGCTCCCCACCACTGCCCTATAATTCTGTATGGCAGCACACTTCATAAAAACAAACATATTATCTACATATCACCAACAGAACACTCTGGATCCATTGGTGAACTTAGGAAAGATTCTATCAGCTCACACAAAGCAGGATAAAGTGCTTGGTACATTAAATCATAGAGAGAGTTTTATGGGTCATGAAAGATCTACAAAGCAATTCTGAAAGCAAAAAGCTGAAGGATCTGCCTGGGGTTAAGCACAGAAAATATTTAACAATTTGCTAACAGCTTATGGCAGCAGCAGGGAACTTCTTTCAATCCAAGGGCAACATTCCTTTTTTTAAAAAAAATTTTTTTTATTGATTTTACAAAGTTTTTATAAACAATACAAACAAATAAAGAGACACACAAACATGTATAATTTCATCTCCTTTTTCCATAAACCTCACTTCTCTGACTCCCCCAAACCTCCCCTTTCTACATCCCAATTTCCAAAATTATTTCAGCAAATCCTAAACTTAATTTTATCAAATTTGTCCCTTATTTGTTCTTTTCTTTTACTTAATCTTTTGTCGCTGTAATCTCCTTTTCTTACTAAAAACCTCGACATTTTAGCATTCATCAATTTTGTAATATTTCTTGAGATAAGTTTTAAATTTCTTCCAATCTTCATCCGCCGTCTCTTTCCCCTGTTCACGGATTCTGTCGGTCATTTCAGCCAATGTCATATAGTCTATCACCTTCATCTGCCAAAGGGCAACATTCCTTTGTGGGGAACCTTCCAGGGACCGTACGCCATTGGTTGGTGAAGCCAGAGGCAGAAGTAGGTGGAGCGATGGATGTAACGCTTACCTTTGTACAATATTAATCTGAGGTTTATACACACACACACACACACACACACACACACACACACACACACACCTCTCTCCACCCAAACAAGGAAGATGCATCACTACAGCTCAAAACCACATGACAATCAGGCAAAAGTTTTCAAGGAAGGCATGGAGCAGGACTGGCCTAGAGAAGGTCCCAAGAGATGCCTGCAAAGCCACATTTGGCCTCCAGGCCTGAGGTTCCCCACCCCTGGTTTATAGAAAAATTAAAAGCATATTAGAAGACAGAACAACTGATTGCTGGATTCACTGATGTCACAAGAAGCAAGATTGAAGTTAACAGCCAGGTAGATATGGGTTGAATGTTAAGAAAGTTCCTGACAATAGCAACTAAATATGTAGATTTTCAGGGAAAGGCTAAAATGATCGTCAGACCTACATTAAGGTAGGTGAAGCCATACATGGAGGACACCACATCCACACTAACAAACAATACAGTTCACCTGAAAAGATAAGGAAATGAGGCTCAAATGACATTCAGAGGCTCCCAACAAACCTTTCAAAATCTGAAAATCTTATCGCATTTGTCTGGATTGCTTCAGAGCAGTGCTCCACCTTATCAAACTTAACACATTAGAAGAACACTGTTACATAATTCACAGCACACTAGAGCCTAATTATTCAATTACTACATCTGTATTTGTTTATATCAGTTATTTGTTAAATTTGCACCCCACCTTTCTGCCAAATGGTGCTCATTAATTACAGACAAGGAAAATATCTGGCCCTTTCAAAATGTGTAAGAACAACTAGCATGTGGCTGTGCTTATAGAAATTACTCAAACTTTCCCTGTGCAAGTAATGTGTTTGTCTACTGATGAAATATTTCCTTTAGAGTGCATTGTTGGCCTGACTTTCTGCTGTGGTAATAACTCCACTCGGTTTGGAGCCTGTCCAGTCACATATATCTGCTCCATTCATGCTGTTGCTGATGTAGTTTCTACTCCATTCTATTGATCCAGTGCCCTGCACACCTCTTGCCAACCACAAGCTTAAGGGCAATTCCGAAGACGAATCTGACAGCCATACATTAAGGGAGACCAAGTCAGCAACCCTATACACGCTTACCAAGGAGTAAGTCAATAGGACCTGCATACAACGCAAAGGGATGACCAATAATAGGAAGGTCTGTGGAAGACCTCCACAACCAAACAGCATCATTACCATCAAAGCAGTGAAGGCCGATAGCAGAATAAATGGCAATAAGTTCCGTAACACCACCTGTACAAGTGTTTAGCTTCTTCAGACCCCAAGTTGTTTCTCTGTATTTAAAACTTCAATAAAATATTTTAAAAGAAATCGATAGCATAAGTCACATTCTTGGCAAATGCACACCTGCAATGTGGATCTTGTCCAACAAGTTCCTAACCTGCTAGGATCACACTGCTGCTGGCATTGTGACAAAGCCTCAACTAGAGCCAGGGCTTTTTTGGCTGCGGCTCCAATCTGGTGGAACGCTCTGTCACAAGAGACTAGGGCCCTGCGGGACTTGACATCTTTCCGCAGGGCCTGTAAGACAGAGCTGTTCCACCAGGCTTTTGGTCAGGGCGCAGCCTGACTCCCTCCTTTGGCAATCTCCACAGAATTTTAGCTTAATGGTTGCCAACAATCTGTTTTTAATTAATTTTTATAATGAAATGTTTTTAGAATCTTGTACTATTTTATTGTTCTTAGCCGCCCTGAGCCCGGCTTCGGCTGCGGAGGGCGGGATATAAATAAAATTTATTTTTTATTATTATTAATTCAGCATCCTATTCCCCACAGTGGTCAATGAGATGCTTCTGAGAAACCCGTAAGCAAGACAAAGGGGCAATTGCCCTCTCCTGCTGTTGATCCCCAGCAACTGACATTCAGAGGCATGCTACCTTTGATTCTGGAAACAGCATTCGGATAACATGCCTAGTGGCCACCGAAAACCAATGACATATCCTCTGTGCAGGAGGGTAACAGTGCGTCCCTTGGTGAATGGGCCCTTCTGGGATCTAATTCTCCTCATCCTCAGATTGACACCACAAACTTTTTCCAGGCCAACAACCTGGCCATCTAAGGGAACAAATTTGTCCCCCGAGAACCAGGAGCTCATTGTACCAAGCCCACACCTGTAATTTCTGTCCACCAGACAGGTACACTGGATAGCCTTCGTGCCCAGTGCTTGCTTTCTACCTTCACAACTGTTTGTTTATTAGGCTTGTTCACGTGCAAAGTTGGGGTCTGCAAGATGGGTTACCTCTTCTTGGAAAGGGCCTTAACTTGCCCATTTGCTAAACTGTTTGCCTTGACACTTTGTCAGCTGTGGCTTCCCTTAAGCACAGTGAAGTACAGTCTCTCATAAGCTTGCCTTACTTTTATACCCCTGGATACCTCCCCACAACCTCTGCTTACCACCAGTTAGATTAAGAGGACCTCGTTTAAAAATAAGAGTGTGATCTACTGAGCTGCTGACAGCTGTGATTAGAAATTTAAAGGTGCCTTTAGGTCAGCTGAGTCCTGTGGGGATAGTGATTTTTATCAAAGCAGAGGACAATGAATGGCAATTACATAGAGC
Organism: Podarcis vaucheri; assembly: GCF_965113315.1. Taxonomy (NCBI): domain Eukaryota; kingdom Metazoa; phylum Chordata; class Lepidosauria; order Squamata; family Lacertidae; genus Podarcis; species Podarcis vaucheri. The sequence goes on from NC_138767.1 coordinate 41,644,612, forward strand.
ATCTCTGCGAATGCAAGGATCTGACTCAATGTACTCTTATTCAAACTCACACCCTAGATTTTAACACTGAACTAAACACTGAGCTTTTAAATGGAACTGAGGTCTACACCTCCACTTCAGTTTGTAAACTGCATTTAAAGCCTAATTTGATCTTAGGCTGAGCTTGAACTGATGGCTACACTTTTCGTTTATAAACAGAGGTTTCCACAAGCTAGGACCGAAACATTGTATGCAGTGCTGATACTGTAGTGCATAACAGAAGAATGAAGAGAGGCAACAGTAGGTCACCATCATAATCTTCATATGAGCAGAACAAACTGGGCCATTTTGACAGCCACAGGACTCCCCAGGGATGCACTAAGGATTCAGTGAATCATCTGAGAGCACATAAGTGAACAGTTAACACTTGCATGTATCTCTTGCAAATTGTTTGCCTGAGCTTGTAGGAGGTGAGAAATGTAAACGCCAGTACAGTACTGAACTTCACTCATTCAGTCCAAGTCCCTGGGACTGAGCTATTCATATGCAATTAAGTCAGTTTCAGCATTTTGTACACTTAAAAGTCCACTACAACACACATTACAAGCAAGACCAGAATTTAGCCCTGAAACTTTGGTTTTGTCAATAGAATAAGATGGTCTCACAGCTTGTAAAGGTAAAGGGACCCCTGACCATTAGGTCCAGTCGTGGATGACTCTGGGGTTGCAACGCTCATCTCGCTTTATTGGGTGAGGGAGCCGGCGTACAGCTTCCAGGTCATGTGGCCAGAATGACTAAGCCGCTTCTGGCGAACCAGAGCATCGCACGGAAACACTTGAGGAGCTTACAAAAGTTTGAAGATGGAAAAGGGAGTCATGATACTTTGATAACATAAAATTAGCTGCAAGTGGCGACCACCCTACCCAAATATGAAGTCACCTGCTCTTTGGATAATGCAGGAATGTCAATTCTCACCCCATAACCAAACTTAGCCAGACAATTTATCAAGAGAGAATGGTATTCAGGAATCACAATGGAAAGGAACAGCACAGAAGCTATAACCGGGGGAAACTATTCTTCCTTAGCAATTATCTTTTTATTTGAAGACTCAATATTAAATTATGAAAATAACTAGGATGTAGTGAAGGAATCACTGTGTGACTTAAAAGGCAAAGCTATTTAGTCAGACCATGGTCCAACAGCAAGATCATCACTACCTAGGGAGAAAAATCTTTTTTCCAGGAAATGGTCACTGCTATCTCACTTGCTTAAAAATACAGTGTCAAAGAGGCTGTCATCATGCCAAACCAAATCATCCCTTGGAGATGTCACCCTTTTCTCCTCTTTGTTTGAATCCAGCTGAAACTGTTGCATCACTGCCTGCAACCATTCATCCAGGAGTGTTGCTAGGTACCTCGGGGGCACAGGCCCACAACACAAATGCCAGTCAGCTGTGCTTCTCTGCTGCCACACACGGGATCACACTTTGCACATATCCCTGCACAGACAAAGTAAGTTTGGGCTGCTGTGCAAAAGGGGCAATCTGCTCTGCAATGACTGCTGCACATGACAAGGGCGGGCCAGCCCTGCCAAGAGGGAGATTGAGGCAGAACGTCACCTCAGGAGGCTGATTTGGAGTGTAATGAAAGGGCCAGAAACAGTTGCAGTGGTACCTCAGGTTAAGTACTTAATTCGTTCCGGAGGCCCGTACTTAACCTGAAACTGTTCTTAACCTGAAGCACCACTTTAGCTAATGGGGCCTCCCGCTGCAGCCACGCTGCCGGAGCACGATTTCTGTTCTCATCCTGAAGCAAAGTTCTTAACCCGAGGTACTATTTCTGGGTTATCGGAGTCTGTAACCTGAAGCGTATGTAACCTGAGGTACAATTTTATTTGTTTATTGTGGTTTTTGTATTGCCAGGGCCCCTGAGGAATTTTCTTCCAGGGCTGCCAAATAACTCCATTGGCATTGGGTACCACATGCCGCCTGAGGCCCCAACTGGCTGCTTATGAACAACCCCCCCCCCCCCCAGATTTCCTTTGTGGGGTTCAACCCTGCAAAGGCCTCTCAGATGCAATGGAGAGAAGGGCTTCCATCCCTCGACTCTCCAAAGCATCTGAGGAGACTTTTAGGGCCTCTATGTCATTTATTTATTAAATTTGCATCTCGCCCTATACCAGCAGGTCCTCTTCCTTTGCAGAGGACGGAAGTTCAACAGGTGCACCTTCAGGGCCCCCCCTTCCCCTCCAAACCGCCAAGGATGCGCTTCCTTCCTTTCTCCCCGTGGGCTGGCGCGCCCCGTTACCTGCAGGAGGCAGTGGCCGGCCGGGGCGTGCTCGGCCAGGCTGGCGTTGTAGACCTGGTGCTGGAAGACGGGCTCGTTGTCGTTGGCGTCCTCCACGGCCACGCTGACGACGCAGGAGGCGGAGAGCGGCGGCTCGCCCAGGTCGCTGGCCAGCACCAGCAGCTCCAACGCCGCTTGGCGCTCGTGGTCCAGAGGCGCGCGGACGCTGAGGGCGCCGCTGAGCGGGTCGAGCTGGAAGAGGAGGGCGGCGGCGGGCGCCTGGTCGGGGCCCAGCGCGTAGCGCACCTGGGCGTTGCGCGAGCCCGGCTCGTCGGCGTCGGCGGCGCTGAGGCGCAGCAGCACGGTGCCCGGCGAGGCGGCCTCGGAGACGGCGGCCCGGTAGCGCGGCTGCGCGAAGGCGGGCGCCTGGTCGTTGAGGTCGGCCACGCGGAGGAGCAGCGCCCGCTGCGAGGAGAGGGGCGGCGCGCCCGCGTCGACGGCCACCAGGCGGAGCTCGTAGGCGTCGCGCCTCTCGCGGTCCAGGGGCCCCTCGACGCACAGAAAGTAGACGCCGCCGTCGCCGCCGCCCGAAGGCCGCAGCGAGAAGGCGCCGCCGCCGCCCTGCAGGCTCAGCGCCACGCCGCCCGCCTGCTCGTCCGGGTCCGAGACCGAGACGCGGGCCACGTAGTCTCCCGGCTGCGCCCCCTCGGAGACGCTGGCGCCGCCCTCGCTCAGGTAGAGCAGGTGGATGGCGGGCGCGTTGTCGTTCACGTCGAGCACCTCGACGGCCACCAGGGCCGTGGCCAGCTCGGGCTGGGCGCCGCCGTCGCGGGCTTCCACGGCCAGGCGGTGGAGGGCGCGGGCCTCGCGGTCCAGAGGCCGCCGCAGACGCAGCAGCCCGCTGCGCTCGTCCACCTCGAAGAAGGAGGCGGCCGAAGGGTCGCCCTGGCGGCGGGCCAGGCTGTAGCGCACCTCGCCGTTGGCGCCCAGGTCCGGGTCGCTGGCCCAGACGCGGCACACGGAGCTGCCCACGGGCGCGTCCTCCCGCAGGCGCGCGCGGTACTCGCTCTGCCCGAAGGCGGGCGCGTTGTCGTTCTCGTCCACCACCTGGATCTCCACGCGCAGGCGGCCGCTCCGGCGGGGGCTTCCGCCGTCCCAAGCCTCGACCAGCAGGCGGTGCGTCTCCGCCCGCTCCCGGTCCAGGCGGCGCAGCAGCACCAGGTCCAGGGTATCCGGCGGGGTCCCGGAGCGCAGCTGGAAAAGCGGACCTTTCTCCCGATCCTGGTCCTGATCCTGATCCAGCGGCAGCAGCGAGTAGCCCTGCGTGCCGAAGCTGTCGGCGTCGGGATCGCGCGCAGCCGGCAAGCGGAAGGCGCTGCCGGGCGGGCTCAGCTCGGAGATGTTGAGGCGCACCCAGTCCCGCGGGAAGCGCGGCGCGTGGTCGTTCACGTCGCTGACCGTGATCTCCACCTGCACCATCTCCCCTCGCAGCGTGGCCGCCACGAAGCTGTAGCGCGCCCGGCGCTCTCGGTCCAGCAGCCGCGCCGTGCGGATGATGCCCGTGTCCGTGTGCACGTGGAAATCCGCCAACACGGCCGACTCGCCGCTGCCTTCCGAGAGGAAAAAGCCGCCGGGGTGCCCTTCGCCGGGGGGCAGCCCTGCGCTGATGTCCCCCACCAGCGTGTCCGCGGGCAGCCCTTCGTCCACCGCCAGGCTGAGCTTATACACCTGCCCCCTGCAGCTCCCCGCCGCGCACACGCAGAGCCAGAGGGGGATCAGCCACTCCCGGGCCCTCCTCCGGACCCCCCTTCTGCCCCCGGGGGCAGGTGGCCGGGGCTCCATGCTCCTCTCACGCCGCCAGTCTCACCAGCAAACCCAGCCAGCGTCCCGGGGGGTGGCTTCTTCCTGGGCGCAGCGAGTCCTCTTCCCAGCAGGCAGGCGCGCCTGTGGCTGAGCCAAGTCACAGTGACCACAGCCGGTGCCGGGCGCTCCTTTGCTCCCTGGCCGCTTTTCTTATGCCATGCCCAGCTTCGACCGGCCTCATCGTTTGCAATCAGGTGCTCTGCAGCCCTTCTGCTCCGCTAGAAAGAAACCTCCTTCCTCACCCTCCTTTCCAGCACACCCATAAAAGTTCAGGCTGGGAATAACAAGTGCCGGAGGCAGCCAGGAGAGAGGACAGCTCCCTGCCTTTTTGCTCAGGCTGTTGCTGCTGGCTTCTGCTTGCTGCTGCTGCTGCTGCTGCAGCAGCCTTGCTCCGGCTGCTCCCCTCCGCGTCTCTGAGCTGCTAACACACCCCCTCCCCATGTGACAGCAGGCAAGGGCAAACTCCGCGCCTGGGAGAAACGGCGACAGCCACTTTGCAGCAGGGGGCTGTCCCTAATTACCCAGCCGGGAGCAGCGTGACGCGCGGGGGGGGGGGGCAGGCGCCCAGCCCGTGAGCAGGCAAACCCCAGCTCATAATAACAGCAACGCAAACGCGAGCCGGATCTCCCCTGGAAAGATCTCTCTGCGAAGCAATGGTGTGGAATACTAACAAAGCAGCGGTAGGTCTGTAGTCATTCCTGAGCCCATTAGGAACTTATGGATTAGATAGGAAATGATGGCATGTGAAGGTACATCGCACTGGCTGGAATCTGCTATGCACAACCAGTTTATTGAATCATCGTTATTATTAACATTTGTAAAGCACTTTCAAGGATTAAAAGCATTTTAGATGCCTTGGCTAGTTAGCAGCCTTAACAATAGCCCTGTAAGCCAATATAGAGGAGGGAGAGGAGAGGGCTATACTTACATTCTTATAAGATTGAATACTTGGGATGGGCTGCTGTGGAGCAACAGAACATCTGCTTCTATGCAGAAGGTCCCAAGGTTGGCCAGTCCCTGGCACTTCCAGGTAAGGCTAGAAGACAACCTGACCTGAAACCTGGATGAGCTGATGCCAAGATGGCACTGTTGACTTGGGGAGAATATGTGGGATTCATAGAAAAGGGGTTTTTGAAATAATGGCATTCAGTGGTGGGAAGAAATATTGCGACGCCCCAGGTAAGAATCTGGCTCTGAGCAGCTTCCATTAATGAACTATTCTCAGCTGCTTTTGCTGGTGAAGAACGTGAAAAGTCCTATTACGTCTTGGGAGTTGAATCACTGCTTAGTGCTAGAGCATCTGTTTTGCATGCAGAAGGTTTCAAGTCCAATCTCTAGCATCCCCAGGTAGGACTGGGGATATTCTTTGCCTGAAACCTTGAATAACTTCAGCCAGTCATTGTTGACCATCCTGCATTAGAGGGCCCTGTGATCTGATGGTGTAAGGCAGCTCCCTACAGTAATATTCCCCATATTGTGGATGTGGAGACTGAGGCTCACAGAGTGGCTCACCTAGCGCCACCTAGTGAGTTCATGCCAGAGGCGACATTTGAATCAGGGACTTCCACTATGTCTAATAATAATAATAATAATAATAATAATTTGTTTATACCTACCTGGCTCACCTGGCTGGGCTTCTCCAGCCACTCTGCGCGGCTTCCAACCAAATATTAAAATACAGTAATACATCAAACATTAAAAGCTTCTCTAAACAGGGCTGCCTTCAGATGTCTTCTAAAAGTTTGGTAGTAGTTGTTCTCTTTGACATCTGGTGGGAGGGCGTTCCACAGGGCGGGCGCCACTACCGAGAAGGCCCTCTGCCTGGTTCTCTGTAATTTGGCTTCTTGCAGTGAGGGAACCGCCAGAAGGCCATCGGCACTGGACCTCACTGTCCAGGTAGAACGATGGGGGTGGAGACACTCCTTCAGGTATACTGGACCAAGGCCATTTAGGGCTTTAAATATCAGTTCATAAAAAGAAAAAAACAAGATGTAGGTTAAATGATTAGCCTGCGATTGGGCTATTTGTTCTTTAAACTCACATCTCTTAATTCTGCTGGAGAAAAAGCCACACTTAATGTTAGCTATGTGAAGGTTTCTAACCGTCTCTGAGTCCTGTCCCGTCCCTGTCCCCCCCGGTACCTCAGTTTCATTGAGATGTAGTTGGTCTGTGATTTCTAATCCTCCAGACTAAGCATGTCCATAACGATAAGAATCTTGCATTTTTAATATAACCTCTCAACCACATCGAAGCCAAAGCACTTTACAAATTTTATTAAATCATTGTACAGAGCCATTAGCAGACTCAAACTGCAGCTCCCTCCCATAGTTGAGATCTCTTCCATCCTTTTAAGTGATTAATGTGGCCCATATTGGCATGGTTTATTTATGAAAACCCTAGAAAGAGAAACTCCTGCTGAGCATCGGAAACGGCACACTGAGGTAAGTGTGATATAACAGTATAGTTAACCAAATAATAGTCCAAACCACATAAAGAGAATATATATTCCCCAGCTGGGAAATTACAATACTTTAAAAGGAGAGGGGGGGGGTTTTAAGGGAGGGTTCTGCTTGACTTGTACAAACACACCATTGCAAAATTATGCGTTCTGTAATATTAGACTGCCATTGCAAGCCCTGTAGTCTTTAAGTGTGTGAATGAGGCTTCATTACAGTAATTAGTTCATTCAGCCTTGCTAGTATAGGTTGTAGTCCCATTTTAGAGATGGGAAACTGAGGTAAAGTTGCTGCCCTTTGCACATTTCTGGGAAGTAAATTCAGTTAACATTGGCAGGACTTGCTGCTGAGTGAATGTGCTTAAGTTTGGGTGGCAAGGGGGTAAGTGGTCATTGAAAAGTGTTCCTGGTCCAGCCGGGATTTAAAATGCAGGAGGAGGAGTATCGGGAAGAGTGGATTAAATTTAATGATTATTTAGTTAAATATGTTAAGTTAAATTAACTGAAAACAGCTTGCAGATACTTAATTGGCTTAGGATTTTATTTATGTTAAGTGATGAATTAATATGTTTAATTTCATAAAGTGAAGATTTAAGGATGTTAATGTTTAAGTTAAATTTTATAAGAATTGTGATTTGGGAAACCGTTAAAAGGATATGCAATGAAATTCAACCAAGGGGAAGCGGGGACGTCACTTAACAAAGTTAATAAGTGTAATTTTCAATAAGGCTATGATTTATGTTTGTCTGTCTTATGTGTCTGTTTGTTTATAATATTGTGAAAACCAATTTTAAAAAATTGAGAAAAAAATAAAATGCAGACGTCTGTAGTGCAAATCCATTGTAGCAACTTGTCAATATTGTGTGTCATGCTGTGTGTTGCATAAATCTGTCATATTTTCATGAACAATTGAAAATAAATGTGATCTATCCTACACATTTCATTGACCAGAGATAACTTTCTGGAAGTGCCAAAGAAGATATGTATGAATGGAGAACTGCTGCAAATCAGTCCAGGCAATACAGAGCTAAATGAACTAGCCTCCTGTTTTCCTATCAGAGCTTCCTGAGAGTAGATCCACACAAACACTTTGACAGACTGTAGTATAGCATGCTGGGCAATGATTGCTCGCTCTTTTAAACTGCAAGCGGTTATTTGGTTCACTCTAATCAGAAGATACGGGTAGCTTGTAAGGCAGAGGACATTGCAAATAAAGTCCTTATATTAGAAAGGTGGGCAATCAGTTTTAGATGGTACAGAGTCAATATAAGTAAAAAAAATACTTCATAGTTTGAGAACATATTTTCCCCTCAAGACAAATCCTACCACCAGGTGATGGAAGATTATATTCCTTCAGTTCTCCCGGTTTGTCTCTTGTACAGCTAAACCTGATATTTTCCCAAGGTCAGTAGACATTGTAAAGCATTATATGGAAGCATTTACTAGCAATAATAGTCACATTAAGTGAAATCCAATAACTAACACAGTCCTTTTCTTCCATATTGCTTTTTTGTTTTCAAATCCTGGGTAGGATTCAGTAAAAATGATTGCCTTGTGTGAGTTGTTGTTTAGATCAAAATATAATTTTAAGAACATTGATTTAGGGAATTATTTCCTATTTATGTGCCACATATATGTGCTACGAATTTCCCATCTACGTGCTACATGTACAGCACATTCAGAAATGGCCGCATTAGTTCCAGATACTTTATTATCCTTTCCAGACACGCCACACACATTGGGGTGAAAGCGTTCCTCCTTTCTCTGGTTTTGCTCCCATTGCCTTGTGAGTGGAGATCCATCTTTAAAATGCAGTGCAATTGAACGCCCGTTGCACCTATAAAAAATTTAGTGGCAGGATCCAAAGTTAAGATGAGATCAGTGATTTAAATTAGGAATATAGAAAACTGCCATAGACTGAGTCAAGCTATTGGCTAGTCCAATTCAGTACTGACTACATTGAATAGCAGTGACTGACCAGAGTATCTTTCTGAGCCCTTTCAGGATTTGAATCTCACAAAGCATGTTTTTTGTTTGAGGAACAGTTTTCTATAATCCATGTAGACTGAATACTTGTTTTTTCCTACCTATATAGGTATACACAATCAGATCTGTCGCATATTTTTTTGCCCCTGAGAGATGCTTATTCAGGAACTGGTTTCATTCCAAAAATAGAAGGTCATTGCAGATTGAATCTGTGTTACCATATAGTGTGTCCTTTTCAAAACAGATATGGGTGGTCCCAGAAATGAGTGTGGGTGCAGCCACAAGGACATTGTGAATGGGTGTATACCAGGCATAGGCAAACTCGGCCCTCCAGATGTTTTGGGACTACAACTCCCATCATCCCGAGCTAACAGAACCAGTGGTCAGGGATGATGGGAGCTGTAGTCCCAAAACATATGGATGGCCGAGTTTGCCTATGCCTGGTGTATACCAAGATTAAAATCACCACTTTCTTCTTCAGTCACCTGGGCAGGAAAAGGTGTGCATCACCTAGCGAGGGGTGTGTTTTCAAATGCATTTCAAGTAACTGCAGCCATCCTTGTGGATGACAGGATCTAGAATCCAATCTAGACTGAAAGTAGCACATTGACGGCGAACGGGAATGGTTCCAGACTGAGAAAAACTACTTTTTTTGTTACAGCTGGGTCAGCGTGTACTCAGCCATGCTTTTAGAAAGTAACTATGATTGCAACACTGACACATTTGTGAACATCTTAGTAGCACAGTTTGAAGAAAAGTACACAAGGTTCTAGAAATTGTATCTGCCCTCCCAGTGTTCAGAGCTGGATACTTCTTTTTGTAGAGACAAGAGGGTTTCAAAGAGAAGAAGCCCTTCTCTTGTCTGGCTTTGTTAGTTGTGCAGACCCAGAGAGCAACTATGTTGTGATAATCCTAAGCAGGAAACAAGCCCTTGGCAGGTTTACTAATACAGACACGCGTTGTCCCTAAGTCGCAGATGTTTGACAGGAAAGTACCTGGATCATATTGGTTCATAACATCATTGGGGGGGGGGAAGCCCCACATCCTGCTTATTCCATGATCATTAAGGAAATAAATGAAACATGTTTTTTATCGAGATGTGGTTACTACGGAACTAAACTTAAACCTCCTGGAAGCAAGTGCAGCGAGCCTCTCAATAGTAACCATCTGCATTTTTATTCAATCAGTGCAAAACACAGGGGTCACTGCTGAGGAAATACACAAAAATGGCTGGGTTAGCTGGATAATCTCTGGGTCCATTAGGATTTATCTCAATTTTACTCACACTCTTGTGTATCTGGAACCATTTATGTGCGCAGAATTTCTTAAGGAGCTGGGTGTTTCCTCAAAGCTGTATTTATATTCCACAAGCCCCTGGTAGGTAAGGAAAACTGAATCTATATTATAATGATATCCTAGTTACTACACTATTTATCCATGAGACTTTTTTGTTTTCAAGAAATACCAAATCATGAGGGGCCTTGTCACTGCTTCTTCATAGCTTGACTCCATGCAAATAAGAGGTTGGAGGCCTCTGTCCGCCTGCCCTTGGGTACAGTAAGGTCTTCAATAACCTCTGCTTTCCCAACAAACCATAGTTAGCCATTGCATGTCAATGTGGAAAACTGTGACTTGCTCAAACCATTGATTCCCGGAAAAGCAGGATGATGAACGTAGATTTAACTGTATGAACCATGTATGAAACTTGTGTGATGGCCTTAGCTGATAATTCCACCCTAGAATCCTGACCCATCATGTTCTCAGACACCTTTGTGGTTTGTCAGGAACCAGACAGCAAATATTACTCATCACATTTTTAACCAAAGGACTCAGGGTAGCATACATAGCTGAGATTGCTCCATCTTCACAACACCACTGTGAGGTTACTGATTGAGAGAATGGCAGGCCCAAAATCACCCACTGAGCTTCATGGCTGAGTCGGAATTTGAATTTGGGCCACAAGTTCACCATTCCAAATTTGACTGCATTCTAATCTAGGACGGAGATACATCCAGAGGTCAGATGTGGTCCTTGGCCTACTTTCATCATATGCGTCCTAATTTGTGTTCCCAGACATTTGCTAGTGCTTAGTTCCAGCAAATAATGCTAAATTTGACACTGGCCTGGATTATCAAGATTTTTGGTGGAAGGTGATACAGACATGTTTTCATAAATAATTGGCAGGCCCCTGGGGTAAGGGGAGAAGTCTGGATGAGTAGAGTGGTTTAATAATCAATCCCTCTTCACTGGAAACATCTGTGAAAGGAATAGAGGTCTCCTAATGCGGGAGGCGCTGTGGGTTAAACCACAGAGCCTAGGATTTGCCGATCAGAAGGTCAGCGGTTCGAATCCCCGCAACAGGGTGAGCTCCCGTTGCTCGGTCCCTGCTCCTGCCAACCTAGCAGTTCGAAAGCACTTCAAAATGCAAGTAGATAAATAGGTACCGCTCTGGTGGGAAGGTAAACGGCGTTTCTGTGCGCTGCTCTGGTTCTCCAGAAGCGGCTTAGTTATGCTGGCCACATGACCCGGAAGCTGTACGCCGGCTCCCTCGGCCAATAAAGCGAGATGAGCGCCGCAACCCCAGAGTCGGCCACCACTGGACCTAATGGTCAGAGGTCCCTTTACCTTTTAACAAATCTCAATACCCTCAACGAACTACAGCTCCCATAATTCTTTAGGGGAAGCCATGACCATTGGATGTGGTATTAGTATCATAGTGCTTTAAATGTATGGTGTGAATGTGGTCTGACATGGAATTGGATTACACTGTTAAGGAAATTCACAGAAAGAATATTTTCCATATAATCCTCTCACCACCATCATCCTATATTGTTCAGGAGGGTCCCCAACCCTGTGGACGGTCTTCTGGTGGTACAAGTGGCTGCAGGCAGGATCAGGCAGCATTCCGTCCATGAAGTTCATGAAGCTAACTTGTCTTCAGATCCAAACCATAGTGACAACATCTGGTAATCACCATATTACTGGCTTGCAAGGATAATAGGCTTGCGTATTTGTTGGAAGTGAGCTGCACTGATTTTAATGGACTGTCCTTCAAAATCATGTCGTTTTAGTAATTTGCTTTAAAGTACAGTCAATTCCTAATAAGGAGATAGTTTTAAAAAGTAGATTTCAGTTTTATATATTTTTTTTATTCAGTGTCTTCTCCTGCACAAAGACACATTTCCCAATGTAAAGAAGTTGTATCAGATTGGATTTCTAGCTTTTTTCAAAGCATTAGATAACCTCAGCTTTGCTCGTTTTGGAATTGTGTAAGTAACACATCACAACCAGATGTTGAATCTGAAAGGAGAAGAGAGAAAACACCACCCCATCTTTTTCCATATAGCATACAGCATAGAGTAGACCACTGGATACCAAATATTCTGATAATGTCTAATGAATATTCATCTTTTGCAGTGGGGAATTCTGAGCAGCACATTTGTCTCCCCTCTAATTCAAACAAACCTGCAGACTGCTTTGAAGTCGACTGAGCTTTGATGGGAGCCATTCCCTTTTTAATTGCAGGTGTGTCCTGCAATTTAGAGCCTTATTAGACGTCTTCATGTCTGAAGCTAATGGAAGCCTCTTTGATTTGGGCTCCAGTCCAAACCATGCATACTTGGAAGTGAGTTCTAGTGAAATTAGTGGGACTAGCATCCAAGCAAATGTGTTTAGAATTAGGCTGCTTATTTATTTTTCTGATCCAAATATATTTCACACACTTTCAAGGACCACGCGGTTGAGGGCCAGAAACCGTTTTCTGAAGATGTAATTATATGCGAATGCACTTGCATTTCGTCATTATTGTTGATAAAATTGACCTTGGTCTTTGAAGCAAAAAATCATCCCTACTTTAAATTCTCAGAGAGCCAAAGCAGACGTGAAGTTTGTCACATAGTTTGTCTTGCATAGGTTTTACTATCATCATCATTATTTTAAAAGCACAGGAGCCCCTCAGCCTGATAAGCATGGGGGCAGGGGGCTTTAATCTTTTGCAGCCCCACTGGCCAGATCGTAGCCATGGTAGGTCAGACATCTGAAAGAAGCATGCAACACAGAAGATGCACACATGGCCCACATTTTTGCTCGAGTGTGCAAAGTAGATGCTCAAGCACTACCTTACCCCAATTAATGTTGGGGCCATCTTGAGTGATAAGATTACTTCTGAGCTTTTACATTCTCCAGTTTTCTAGTATGTCCCTTGTTTGTGCCTGTTCAATAAGTGCATGGCCATGTATATGCGCACCGCACTGAACCCTAAAGTGACCCAGAAACGTCATAAAGATGTCACAGAAACATCATGAAAAGGGCTAGGGTGGAGCAGGGTGTTTGCAGGCTTTTTCACTGGGTTTCAGTTCTACACAAGTTCACCAACGTGTGCTGTGCCTTGGGATATAAGCCCCGTGTAAAGGGAGGGCTGGCTGTATACACAACTCTGACTTTCAAGGTTCTGTTTTCACCACGCTGAATATGATGATCAGTCACCGCTGAGTTCTGATGTCCTTGCTCTTTTGTAATACTACTGATGTAAAACAGGACAAAATGTGAACAAACAGGACAAATACCACATTACATTATCTCCTTTGCAAGAGATTAGTCTTCTTTTCAGCAGAACACTTCACTGTTATCTCAGCCAGGCAGGCTTAGACTCTCCTACAAAACAATTTTCTTTTCTCTTGAGATCTATATATCATTTACTACTCCCACTATCGCTCCTTTGGTTGTGTTCCTCCTGACTGCTTTTGTTTTTATTACAGGCAACTATGCTCTTGGAAGATACCCTAGGGATTGCCTTGAGAAAGGGTATTGGCTCTTACGCTATCCATCCAACTTTCAGGTTAAAAAAAATGCAAACTTTTGGAAATGGCGAATTCATCTTTGTAAAAATGTTCAAAAACTCCACAACTGCCTGCTGCCTCTGGCGCTTCTGCCACTGACATCAACTCAATATGATATTATTATTATTATTATTATTATTATTATTATTATTATTATTATTATTATATCTTTTTATGATCTTGACGAAGTTATTTTGATTATATCTTGTTTGTCACACAGAATTGCAGGAGAGTATACCAAAATGGCACACAGTGCACATCCAGCCCAACTTTGCAGCCTTAGGCAGAATCATAGATAGCTCCTAAGACCATACTGTAGCCCATGTTCGTATGGTAATGTATGGCAATGAACACTGTGAAGGAGTGAGCAGATTTAGCTGAGGTTTAGTAAATTTTAGATGGGGTTTAGTAAACTTTAGATGGTTAAAGCATGGTTAGGCAACAGGTAGAGAAGGGTAAAGTGTTAAATCTTTGGGTGTAGATCTGAAATAATTTGTTAACAATGGCAACAAAACGAATCTCCCCCTCCCCTTAATTATACTGCTGAAATGGAAAAATATGGGTGGTGGGCTAACAGGAGTGGATTTGTGTGTGGAAAATCTGTGATCTTAATGTAGTTCCAGTATTTGTGCCTTCAGTATTTCACCTTTAAGAAACTTACCTCCATCTTGGATCCATTCTCTGAGTATTTCTGATCAGGGGATCTCACACAATATTTCCTTAAGCTTTTTGAAATCAGACTTCTTAAAGTCCAGAGTGCATGTCTGACCATGCTTAGTTTTCCCTTTCCTTTGTAAAATGAAACCTAAAAAACATGATCACCTCCTCCCAAGGTTCCCAGTTCATTGAACCTTTCCTGCCTGTTGGTGAGGACCAGGTTACAAGAGGGATGACCCCCCTTGTTGCTTCTTCCACCTTCTGAGAATAGATGTTCATTTGTCATATTTAAAACAGCTATTTTAATTATTTAATTCCCGTCATGGATTATATTTTAAAGAGAGAGAGATTTTAAGCTTTATTCTTATTAGTCTCCCCGGATTGCCTTTTACGTGTACTAATGACTTGAGAAGATTTACATTTTAATGAGCTAAATTAGCCATTTTATGCTGCTAATTGTGCCCTTGGAGATAATTCTCCCATCTACAATATCCCAGATAAAATTAACTAGTTCTTACATTTACCTCTTTCCCAGCTACCTTCACCCATTGGACTCAAAGGGGGGAGAGACACTTCCAAAAACAAGGTCTGGGATGCAGTTATGGTTTCTGTTGCTCCACTGATTCCTGTCGCCCAGTCCAATTATTTTCTGGTTTTTAATGAAAAATATACACAAAATGTTCCTAGTATATTTAGGAATATACTAATTCCACAACTGTAGCCTAACAGGAACCAGTGCAATGATAAAGTACTTCTAAAAAAATGAATCCAGGATAAATGTCTATATTGATACCTAAATATTGTACATCAGCAGAGCGATCAGCAACGAATTCTGAAACACTGCCATCTTGTGACAACAGGCAAGGAAATAGAATTAAGCATTGTGAGGTTTGTGTGGTTCTTTTGGGTTTTTTTGCCCCACCTGTTTAATGCTTTGTGTGTCCAAAACGGTTTAGCTTTTCTGGGTTTTTTAGTTACAGATAGGTAGCCGTGTTGGTCTGCCATAGTCAAAATAGATGTGTATCTGAAGAAGTGAACAGATGTGTATCTGAAGAAGTGTGCATGCACACGAAAGCTCATACCAAGAACTAACTTAGTTGGTCTTTAAGGTGCTACTGGAAGGAATTTTTTAATTTTGACTGGGTTTTTTAGTTACTGATGTGTGACTTTCAAAGGCTGGACTGGCTCTCATATACATACATTAGAGATCTGTTAATGAGGTTCTGCTCAGTGATGCCATCAGGGCAGAACTTTGAGGCCGAAGTCCATGGCCCCAGGCAACAGAAGAGGAGCAACGTTAACTCACACTTTCCACATTTTGAAATAATGCACATGATCATCTAAAGAAGCCCTTCCCCAGGTAAGAGCATCAACTCTAAAATGCTTTAATTACACCACTGGCCCTACAGAACGTACATGGGTAAAATTTACATTTGTAAAATGGGTATTTTGTGCTACCCAGAACAGTTTCTTTGATGTGTCCCCGGTCCCCCAAAAAGTTGGGGACCCCATTATATAAACGAGCCAGTTCCATCCTCTCCCTTTCAATGCCACAGGGGGCTCCAAGTCATCAAGTTGTTCTTAGTTCCAAACTACCTCCAGGAAAAGTCAGTACATTCCTGGGCAGCTGCCATTAGGGCTGGGCCAGTTGATAAATCTACATCCAGTACAGTCCCATTAAGACATAGCAAAGACACTTAATAACATGTGCTTATTATGTATGTTTATAGGTGTTCGTGTGTGTTTAAAGATGAGGAATCGGACCTCAAATCTTCTATTTCCTCTTCGCATGGCGAGGAGCTTTTACTTGATCTGTTGCCGCAGATCCACTGAAGAACTTCTCTCCATTGTAGCCAATAACGCAGTGCCAGCACTCAACCCCTTATAGAGAATCAAATCACCAGCCCCTGGTCTGTTTTCAGCAAAGCCTGCAGCTAGATGCAGACATATTAATTGAAATACCAAAGGATGCTACAACGACCCCGACATAGAAACACCTCAATTTGCAGCATTCCTTTGGTTTTAAATAACTAGATGTGGATTAGATTAACAAACATTTAATAGGAGGAAACAATAGTGCTTTCTTCCAAATGAGGGTTTAGAGAATGGTTCTAATCCTTAAAAAGCTTATGAATTTTACTGCAGTTCCACATTTAAAAGTTATTGTGGAAAATATCTGGGGCATCTTAACAGCTATACTTAATGCCCTAAGATTCTACACTTATTAGGATATCGATGGCTGTTGCTAGAGATGTTGTGGGGCTTTTCTTGTGGTTTCTACCACAGCCACTCCTGCCTCTCAGGAGATACCAGACTCGCTTGTGGCTCCTTCACTGTATAGAGGGAAGGGGCAACCAAAAACCGCCTCCCTGTGTGTGAGCCTATCCCTTCTCCTCAGCAGAATGGCGATTTCAAAGGAGAGCCTCTCTGCCAAATTCATACGGTCACAGCAAAGACGCAGAAGAATTTTCCTTTCCCGTAATGGGAATAGCTAACAGCACTGCGCGACCCCAAACACATGTGCACGTTGGTTTGCTCAATCTTTTGCACAAGCCAAATTAATTCCAGTTGAGAAGCAGGCAGCTCAAGGCTCCAGAGCACAGAGCACAGCAGGCAGGCTGTCTATATGCAAAGGGAACCATATTATATCATTTTGGTAGGGGCAGCAGACAGCTGTAGCCACTCCCTACCATAAGCTATGAGGAGGAGCAAGGGAGTTTAAAGGTTCCATCAGAACAACTGGTAGGTGGAATGATGTTTGTGTGTGTGTGAATGGAAAAGAAATATAACCATGCCGGCTAAACCTGCACATATTACTTGTAGGTAAGTCACACTGCGTTCCATGGGATTTAGGCCCAGGTTACTGTGCATTAGATTGCAGCCTTAGTGTTTCAAATCCAGCCCTGTGTTTGGTTATTAGAACTACAGTGGTACCTCAGGTTATATACGCTTCGGGTTACAGATGCTTCAGGTTACAGACTCCGCTAACCCAGAAATAGTACCTCAGATTAAGAACTTTGCTTCAGGATAAGAACAGAAATCGTGCTCCGGCGGCGCGATGGCAGCAGGAGGCCCCATTAGCTAAAGTGGTGCTTCAGGTTAAGAACAGTTTCAGGTTAAGAACGGACCTCCAGAACACATTAAGTTCTTAACCCAAGGTACCACTGTACTCTGTAACAGCAGAAGTTGAGAAACCATCACTTACCCTTTGTTCGTTGAAAAAGAAAAAGAGTTTAAAGAATTGTGGGCTTATTGTTTAATTGTTGTATGTTATATGTTTATCTATCTATCTATTATCTATCTATCTAGGGCTTTATGTTCTATGGTGTTGCTCAGCTGATAGTAGGACTTCCTTCAGCATTACAAGGATTGATACAATTTCTGACAATCCTTTCCTCCCCCTTGTAGCCCCACATGCCCCTAGATGTGCTTGGGGGGGTGGGAGTGGTCCCCCAAACCTCTGGAATAGATTTAAGGAGTGGGAACTGCAGGAGAAGGGGGTGAGAATCATCAAAAATTACTTCCCTCCCTGTTTTATTGATGGAAGCTTCACCACCAGTTGAGTGAAACTGCACACACAGTATTGGATACATTGCCAAAACACATTGCAGTATTTAATATTACAGAAAGAACTTGGAAAGGCCACAGCATGTTGACAATGATAAAAAAAAAAAAATGGTCTTTGTAATTCTTTGACCTGTGAAACCCCATGAAGGCACTGGTGACCAACTTTTGTACAAAGAGCTTTGCAGAATCTGGGTCTGTCTAGAGACGTAAAAGCAGCTAGATTTGCTAAAGCCAAAGTCTAGTCATTATTTCATAACGCTTATTTGAAAAAGCCCCTTTGAGAATTGAGTTGATTTTGCCGTACTCTAGTTGCATGATAATAACTAGCAAGTGTTTTAGCAAAGTTAATCTTCTTCATTATACTAATAACTGTACTTGGAAGGAGATATCTTCACCAATATTCATAATAATTTAGTGAAAACTTTGCTGTGACTAGTCTTCGTTTTCAAATGCCTGAACCTTATTAAATAGATAAATTATCATCTTGTCAACACTCCCTTGTGGTGCTTGCTGTCTTTCCCCTGCAAAAGAACATTAGAGAAACATGCAGTTCCATACTTAAAGACCACATAAAAGCAGGTTTGAAAATAGAATGCAGGGAGGAAAGCCATAATGTCTATACTTGACATTAAAACTGATCAAAAATACATTTTACAGCCTATGGGGGTGAGCGGGGAAATTACTGCAGCATTATAACTCATCGGTTTAGGCAAACATTGCTCTCAAGTAACCTCTTTGAAAAGAAATTACCCTCAGTGCTTATCCTAATTTAGCTTTGGCTTATTTAAACGCTGGGCAACAATAGTAACATCTCGGCACACACACGAGAAGGATGGGGATGTGGGACTGTTACACACATATCAGCACAGAACCTGTGTGCACATAGAGGTCTGTCCGTGTGTAGGGATTTTAGTAACGTTTGACATGTCCTGTTCAAATCACCAAACCTTAACTCTTCCATTTCTTGTGAGACTTGTTCAGCTTTTTCCTACTTTGTGACCCAAATGAGTAGGATAGTCAGGGCCAAACTACACAATCTGTTAACATAATAAAAACCTTTCTGGATCACACCAAGGGCCCATGGGTGGCGCTGTGGTCTAAACCACTGAGCCTCTTGGGC
Organism: Podarcis vaucheri; assembly: GCF_965113315.1. Taxonomy (NCBI): domain Eukaryota; kingdom Metazoa; phylum Chordata; class Lepidosauria; order Squamata; family Lacertidae; genus Podarcis; species Podarcis vaucheri. The sequence continues at coordinate 41,663,362 of NC_138767.1, forward strand.
TTGCCAATCGGTAGGTCGGTGGTTCGAATTCCTGTGTGCAATAGGGTGTGCTCCCATTGCTGTGTCCCAGCTTCTGCCACCCTAGCAGTTCAAAAGCAAGCCAGTGCAAGCAGGTAAATAGCTACTGCTGTGGCAGGAAGGTAAACGGCATTTCTGTGCGTCACGGTGTTCCGTTGTGCCAGAAGCTGTTTAGTCATGCTGGCCACATGACCCGGAAAGCTGTCTGTAGACAAAACGCTGGCTCCCTCGGCCTGAAAGCGAGATGAGCGCCACAACCCCAGAGTCGCCTTTGACTGGACTTAACCGTCCAGGGGTCAGAGCCTGCAACCAGGAGCTGAGTGCAGCCATGTTCTCCCTACCAGCCCTGCACAGAAGTATACTGTCTCTGATGGTGGAGGTCTCATGACAGGTAGCCATGGGTAGTCTCATCCTCCATGAATTTATCTAATTTATCTAATCTTTTTTAAAGCCAAGTTGGTGACCATCCCTTCTTTGTAGGACTGAACCCCACAGTTTAACTATGTGAAAGAGTATATAAAATTATTCCAGTTAGACCTTTTTAATGAACAGTTAACTTGCACAGAAGGCATGAACAGGGAGAGTCACACTTTCATCTGCCATCCTGAAGACCTGTCTGTGTATATCATATCAAAAGCTTGCCAATATACTCACCTTTTTTTCTCTTGTTTTTTTTACCAGTGTCCCAAATCACTTCTGATCCTATGCAAATGTCTTCTCTTCATTGTGTACAGGTTCAGTTCACTTCAAACGAATTATGTTTACATTTATGGGGAAGCTTCTGGTCTACTAAGCATAATTTAATTTGAATAATTGCTATTAAGTGTTTTCCTTTATCACTCTGTAACTACAGTATTCTTTAGTTAGTACTTAGCAAAGCATTTAAAGTGAAATTTTCCATTGTCACTTTCTTTCATTTTTTCCATGCAAGGACATACTAATTTAGCATAAAAGGGGATTTTCCTAATCAGCAAGAGAACAGATGGTTTTTTTTGTCTAATTAGAAGACAACTGCAAAACATTTTAAAGACTTATTTGACTATTATGCACCAGGATTCAGAGAAATTTTGGGTATATATAATGACCTGGATTTTTTTTTTTTTAGCTTCTCAAAATTAATGCAATTTACTGTTAAACAACAAAGCAAGAATTTTACAAGAAATTGAGTCAAATTGTTGGCATAAACCAAAAGGTTTCCTCCATTTCTCCAAGCAGAGTCTAAGCCAGCAGAGGTTGTGGCATTAGGGCAAACAGGTCACAGCCCCACCAACCTCATTTGGCCAGCAAACTGCCCCCACCTGCCTGCCTCCTCAAAGTACTTAGCTCCTCCTCTTCCTTAGTCTCAGTGTTGCCCATTGTAGAACAAAACCAGAAGGAGCTGTCTTTGCACATCATTTACTCCTACTCCCCCTATTGTTGGTCTCCTTGCCTTCTGCCCTATCAGCCTCAGTAGACGCCAGCACCACTGGTCTAAGCAAGACATCAAACCAGGGCTGGGCCAATATATTTTTCTGGCTGTCCAGAAGCTAACCAGGCTGGCAGTTCAATTATTTCTTCAGCCTTAGCCAGTGGCCACCACAACACTTGAGGGCAGTGGCGTAGCGTGGGTTCTCAGCACCTGGGGCAAGGCAAGTAATTTGTGCCCCCTAACCCGGGGCAAGGCAAGTAATTTGCGCCCCCTAACCCATGGATTTTAGCACTCGAGTCTCTTCCGCACCCCCCCCAGATGCTGCGCCAGGTGCAGCAGGCCCCCCTGCACCCCCCACGCTACACCACTGCTCCCACCACAAGTCTTCAGGACAGCCACCCGAAGGCTGGCGGCGGGAGGAGGTCTCTCCACCCCACCGCCAGCCTTCGGAGGAGGTCCGAGGACAGTGGGGTTCCTGCTTCCTCGAGGAGGGCCGGCCAAACGCGCCCCCCCCAATGTTGCGCCCGGTGCGGCCGGCACCCCTGGCACCCCCCACGCTACGCCACTGCTTGAGGGCAGCAGGCTGGCTTAGGGGGTGCAGGGCAAGCTGCGTGGTACCCACAGCTGTCTCCCTGTGCTCACTTGATACTCCCAGAAAACACTATATTTCTACTCTGGCTAGCGAGGAAGCTGCCTTCTCTTCTCTATCAGTGCATGGTGTTTATGCTAGACAAGAGGGCCCTTCTAGCCAACCAGAGCGTGTCAACAGAGAAAGGGTAGTGCTAGCAAAGCTCTTCTCTGTCAGCAGTTGCAATTGATGATGGCTGGTCGCACAGGTGCTTTTCCAGCTGGCTAGCCAGCATAAACAAGAGTGCGCTGGGATGAGTTCTATCTAATACTGTGTGCCAACTGCAAATATTGCTTATTGTGTTTGGTGATAAGTCCTGCTTGATCCTTTGAACGCAGGGGTGCATTCTCAAATTTGGTCGAGCCGCCAATACTGGCATGGTGATTTAACAGGGCTTTGGGTCAGTATAATCCAGTATGAGGAATCCATGACAGGCATAAGAGTCTGGAATAGCAACACAGCTTGGATCAGACCTGTATAATAGTTATTTAAAAGGCTAACAAGGTGGAATAAGAGAGCACAAGGAAAGAATTTATAAACAGCTCACTGGGCAATCTATACCTCAAAAATTCTACTCTTGCATTCTAGTTCTCAGGTATTTAATCTTCCAAAATGAGTTGATTGTGTTGTTAAAAGCAGCTGCTTCAAAGTAGATACAAATTTTGTTCCTATCAATGTGATGTGCAGAATAAATTTATCCCAAAGGAGAAAAGTTTGTGGTTTGCGGAAGCTAGAAATGTATATTTTATGACCTAGTCAATTCCTTATACAATGGTACCTCAGTTTAAGTACTTAATTCGTTCCGGAGGTCCGTTCTTAACCTGAAACTGTTCTTAACCTGAAGCACCACTTTAGCTAATGGGGCCTCCTGCTGCTGCCGTGCCGCCAGAGCACGATTTCTGTTCTCATCCTGAAGCGAAGTTCTTAACCCGAGGTACTATTTCTGGGTTAGAGGAGTCTGTAACCTGAAGCGTATGTAACCTGAAGCGTATGTAACCTGAGGTACCACTGTATGTGAAATTTTACTTTTGGCTCTTTCCCCCAGGTAACAAACTGGAAGTCAGGGAATTCCACCCAGTTCAATTTGGGCATGCCAGCCAGGTCTCAGCTGGGAAGTGTCTGGCATGCCTGAACCTTGCACAAAGCAGGAATGAGCCTAGTGCTTATAAACTGATGCACAGAGAATTCAATCCTGCTTTGCGCAGTAGTTCCCTGGACCCCAGCAGACCCCAAGTTTGTTAGGTGGGTGTTTCCACACACCTTGTCAAAGGTTGCCTGCCAACATGATAAAAATCTGGCACACTGGGCCAAAATGGTTCCCCACCCCTGCTGTTCTTTAAACAAGATGCCACCACTGAGAAATCTCAGCCAATCCAGTTCTAATCTGTATTTGTTCAGGGACATGGACGAGTTTCAGGTAGATGAATCTAAACAGCAGACCCTAAGCCATTATCACAAGTTGCAGAAGTCTGCAAAGTATGTTTTCCAAGCCGTACAGTTGCCGCTGTTTCAACTTTTATTTCTCCAAGACCCTTTTTGACATGCAAAATATGTTGAATGGATCCAAGGCTCTTTCTATATTTGCATCTATTTAAGAAACATAAAACCCATTTCCCCTTCTGGAAAAAAATGCATATTCCGGAGAGTGAACTCATTTCCTGCATTATTTACATGTAACCATGACATAGGTCTGCACATGAACATAATAAATTAATTGGATTGAGTTCTGAAGAGAAACACACGCATGCTTCAGTAATTAAATTTTTATTTGTGATTAAGTTGCAGAGAATACACAATATTCATATTTTACTTAACACGCAAAATATTTAGTTTTGTTGCCCAATCTTCCATTAACAAATGATAACATCCCCACTCTAATCCGCACTGCATGTTTTCATATACCAGAATCCTGTTTTGAAGCTTTATGATCCTAATCAGTCACATAAAACTTGCAATTATGTTACAAGAAATTGTTTTCCTTTCTTATAGTTATGTACAATATCAAAAACAAAACCCTTTTAAGTCATGTTGGTAGGAAAGGAAATTTTACCCACTTAGAACAGTACATGCTACCAGATAAGAGGAAATTATAGGAGTTCTGATTCCAATTTGAAATACACTTAACAAGCTCTGACTCTGAAGTAACATGGAGCTTTCTAAATTTCCACACTTGTATCAGTTAACAAAAGAGCAAAACATACAAAATGCATTCCAGATTTGTTATCTGACAGAAACTGCTAAGCACAAAAACAGGCAAGAAAAATTATTAGAGCCAACAGCATTGTTCTGTGCCAACACTTATTTCTATGGGATAACCAGCTTCATCTAACCAACATTCTTAAATCTAATTAATTGCATGAAGGGGTTAATACCACAGAGTCCTGCCAGACTTAATCTAGAATTCTGGAAACAGGTAATCAAGTCTATTGTTCACCCTCAGTCTACATGTGGATCCAGTGTGTGAGCTCTGAGTTGCTGCCTCTAGCTGCACGGCTTTTACAAGCCGCTCAGGTTCCTAGACCAATAATTTAGCAGCTTTTGCCACTTTGTAACTGAACTAAGTTTACTGCCTGTGCAACTTTTCTGAAGCACATGAATCTGACCTTTGAAGAGTTTGTAAGTAAACCATTTTTTAACATACCAAAAGTGTGGGTCCCCCCCCCCCATGCTGGAGGAAGAGGGAAACTTTAGAAACAAACTTTTAAGGGAACATTTTTGGAACTCACTTTAAAGAGTATATTTTAAAGGTCTAATAACCTATATTTTCATACTTTACTTTGCTGCATATTGTGATTTTAAATCTCTGCTGGGATACCAGAGTACTTGCCCCAAATTTGGATCTTGGCATCTAAGAATTATTTATTTTGTCATTGCACCAAATTTGTTGCTGGCTTAGCAGTCCCTTTGCCATATAGTGCTATCCTATTCATGTTTACTTAAATTTTCTGCTGTATCTAACGGAGTTTATTTTCTTAGGTGTGTTTAGGATTGCATCCATAGGTGTTTCTAGAGGCATCCTTAGCTGGCAGCGATAATGGCTCTCCTGGCTGTGGTGCCAAACTATTGTCTGGGGAAATCACTGTTCTAATCACCACCTTCCACAGTGTGAATGTAAATAAGATTGTTGAAAATACTAATTAAAAGTTCAAATAAGTAAGCATTGTTCTCCAACACCTGCTCTTTGCATTTCCTCCCTCAGGCCTATATTTGAGCCACTCAGTTCCTTGTGAAAGCAACTGCTGACATTTATAATATTATTAAAATACGCAGGAATATTATTTGCAGTTTCCTATTTGTCATGTTGCAAGGGGCAAAAGCTTTTCTGCTTCTAAAACTTAATGAAATGTGTGCAGACTTGTAATATTGAATGTACCCCTGGAGTCAGTAATCTTGACCATATGAAGCTTGTTTTAATACTGGCTTGGTTTAAAAAAACACGTTTTCAATCTGAAGGACAAAGAACAATTTATGGAACAGCAAAGCTGCCCAAGATTTTTATACCTCCTATTCTTTCTGAAGTATTATAGGCTGAGTTCATAAATGGTAACAGCTCTTCTATTATATGCCAACGGGACATCACTAATTGTTGCGACGGGAGCTCTGTTACGATCTGCTGCAGCCAACCAAACAGTACTCAAGAGAAAGCCCACTGAAATATTGGGTACTGCTATCACTCCAAATTTCTATGGCCCAGAATTCTACTCCAGCCTCCAAAACACAATTGGCTGATTCTATAAATTGCTGTGCTGGCAGAGCAGATTTCTCTGATACTAGGCCTTTGTTGTTATGACTCACAATCTGATCCTGACAAACGTTATCAGATTGTTTTATTAAAACGTGCCATGATGGTGCACCTGATCTTTCACATCTGACAGGTTTCATAATTAAAGCTGTTTACAAAGTATTGGCAAATGTTGACATTTGCCCAAGGAACTAATTGGCTGCTCACCATCAAGACTGAGTTCCTGGTCTGCACTTTTCTATCTTCTTTTAATCTCCGTTCACCCGTGGTGTTTGTTGATCAGTTGCAGACTAACAAAATGCTGGGGCTTGTTTAGTGAGCCTTTTAGGAAAACCAAGCACAAAGATTTTGCCTGAGATCCAAGGATCAGATCAGGCTCTTGTTTCTGGAGCAGAGTCCCAACAGTGTGTAAAAGGTGGTTACTTTCTGAAACACTACCATATACTGACTTGTTCAACAAAGTACAACAGCCAAGCAGCAATTAGTTGAATGCTCTAGTCTTTCCAACTGGAATACAACCAATTTTAGTTAAAAACTAGGTATCAGATTGCTCAACATATTACAAGAAATTGTTTCATAAAGTATATGAGAAACCATGTGCATAGCCATTAGCACTATTCTGCAAATCTTTGCTACAGGTTGTGCACATACTGTATGATGAAACCGGGAACTTAGAGCATACTGCACGTTTCCACAAGCAGTAGAATATATTTTTATTCTGTTTTTTTCCTGACATAATGCTCTGATGAGAAATGTACTATAGCTCTTCCATGAGCAGATGTTATCGTGCACATACAGGAGAATCCAAATGGAGCTAACCAATTGAGCAGTTTTTCAAATTAGGTCCCTGGCTGATCTTATGGTGCAGCCATGGAGCTGTTTAATATGTTTTAATGAAACTTGCACACCACACCATAAATATGTCTATTTGGCATTAAACATCCTTAATTGTATTAACCCAGGGAGTTGGCACTTACACCACTGTGAAGATTATGGGGAGAAAATTAAACGCTATTTCACGAGGTCAAACTTTTGTTTAAATTGCATCATAATTACATTAACACACACTTGCAATACCTAACTGTAATAGAACATTTTTTCCAAAATAGACAATTCATGTGTAAGTTAACACTAGCTTGTGGTTTTATGGGACTTCAGTTGATAACAACCAATATTAGAAACCAAGTATTTCACTGGCAATATTAAATTTCTATGTACACAAATACGTGTCATATATAATCCTGTAAATGCAATTGGAACAGTGTAAGTGAAGATATCCAACCCATTACAAAAAAGTGTGCAAGACTAGAACAAAGCACCTAAATCATACCTTAGGAGGGCTCTCCAAGTTGAAGGCAAAACCCGAAGTGTTATGTTGGCACACAGTGGTTTTTCTAGCAATTTGTTCCAATGCAGCCCCTTCCATCCTCTGAAAAGCTGTGCGCAAAGGTCACAAGAACCCCAAAGCAGGACTCAATGATGCGTGCAGAACTGCAGTCAGAAATAGGGCTGGGCGATAACTGGTTTTCAATATGGGGATATATCACCAGCTAAACATGGCGATATACCAATATATCACAGTATCTGAAATAAGGAACTACGCCATAGCTGTCAACTTACAGATTTGAAAATAAGGGACCAGCAGCCAAAATAAGGGACCTGCAGCCTCACCTGTTCCAGGCACTCCAGTTTTCCTGTCCTCCTGCAGTCTGGTCAAACTCATGCTGGTAGCTTTGAGAACACTGCCCAACCAACTTTGTAACCAGAGGTTCAACTGAATAGAATCTGAATCACATGCACCACAAGGCCTATGCAGCCTCAACTTAAGATGGCTCCCCGGCCTGGCTTTGCACTGCAAAGTTTGCAGCAGCACGTGCAACAAAATGGCATCCAGCATTCAAAAAACCCCTCAGCTTGCATTAACTAGCCACACACAAGGCATGCAAGCTCCACTCCCCAGTCGTTCTTGGACTTCTTATTGGGTGAGCAACACAGCCAAGCAACACAGTTGGAGCCTCCCTCCTCCCTGGCCGGCAGGGAGGGAGGGAGGGAGAGGAGCTGCTTCCTTTGAAATTTAAGGGACATCATTTAAGGGACATTTAAGGGACATCCATCAATAAGGGACAGCAGCGGGACATGGCGCTGGAATAAGGGACTGTCCCTTCAAATAAGGGACACTTGACAGCTATGAACTACGCAGAGATGAAGAGGACAATGTCCTGGCAACTGCTACTACTTAGGGGCTAAAACTGATAAATTATATTATCAATCACCTCATGGTCACTTTCAGCAGCAGGCAAGCCAAAAGACATCCTAACAGGACTTTTGGTTTTGGGCTTGGCTACCAAAGAGTGGCAGCAGTAACAGCATTGGCCTGTGAGGCCTCACAGTGGTGACAGGATTTGGCAGCAGAAGTGCCAGACAGTGGCCTGCAAATCCTCGTGGTGGAGACCTAGCCGGGGGGGGGGGGGTTGCGGCAGTAACAGAATATTGCAATATGCTGGCAATGGTGACGGCAATAGTAGTGGCACCCTGCGAGGCCCCATAGCCACACAAACAGTGGGGCTTGCGAGGCCTCGCCACAGTGGCAAGTAGTAGTGGCAGCCTGCAAGTCCTCCTGAGGGTAGCGGGAGTAAGTGGCAGAAGCTGGCAGCCTGCCTCAGTGAGGCCTTGCACACCACCTCTGCTTCTGCCACTGTCTCCTGCCACCACTGCAAGGCCTCACAAGGCACTGTCACTGTCACTGCCATGACAAGACCTTGCAGGCCATTGCCGCTTTTGCCACTACAAGGCCTTGCAGGCCACTATTGCCCCCACTACAAGACCTCACAGGCTGCTGTTGCCTACTGCTGTGGCGAGGCTTTGCAGGCTGCAGATTATTGTGCCAGGCTGCCGCTGCTTCTGCCCCTTCCCCGCTGTTGTTAATTCTGCCACCTCCTGGCTGCTGCCACTTTTGCCACCTAGGAGGCCTGCTGGCAATCTGGCAGTCCCAGATTTGTATTCATTATGACTCATTGATGTACTTTGGATTGTCCTACATGCCACCATTTGGTAGCCAAGCCCCAAACCAAAAGTCCTATTGGGATGCATTTTGGCTTGCCTGCTGATGAAACTGACTTTGTGGTGATTGATAATACTGTCATTTATACATTTTAGACCTCTTAAGTAGCAGCAGTTGCCTGGACATTGTCCTGTTCACCTCTGTATAATTCCATCCTTATTTCAGACATTGTGGTACACTGCAACCTTTAGCTGGTGAGTTATCGCGATGGTGAAAGCCAGGTATCACTTAGCCCTTACACACATTATGCTTCGCGATATATTGCCTGCTCAAATATTATGAAACAATTATCACGATGTGAGCTTCAAATTGGTTTTGGACCATATATTGATATATCACCCGGCCCTAGTCAGAAAGCAAAATTGCAAGTGGAAGCATTTCCACTCACTCAGAAGACTCTTTTGATCTCAGCCAAAAAGCTTGTGTCATTTCAGAGATGCTCTTCTACCTCGTCTGTAGAGTGTTAAAAAGACTTGTGTTTTAAAAGTTTTACAGAGAATCAAATAATAGACACTCATCAGAAAGCATTTTAAAGAGGTTGTTTCATTAAATTTTTAAGTAGGATTCTGACACGAGATGGTCAAAACCATTGCTCTGAAACAGAACCACACGTACAACATACAAGAGCACAGTTCTGCATTTTAGTTGTTAACGCCCAAGAACAAACTGGAAAAGAAATTTATATTTTATTGCATTACAGCTCAATGAAGTAGCACATTGTATTAAGGACATAAATCACTTTTACAATGGCTCCCCCCCCCCCCAACAGTTTTACTATTTGGTGCCGTAGGATCAAGTACCAAACAGGAGTTTTGTTTTTTTTCCTCGGGGGAAAGAAGAGGGATACAAGAAAAGAGCAGGTGGGATTCACACCACCTTCTGCCCACATAGAATGACATGCACACACTGGGTGACTATGATCACCAGCACATTACCATTTTATTAAAAGAAACTTTCACTTCTTCAGATGTGCGTAACATCTGCAGCTGATTTCCTGGGATCAGAGAGGATAATATCCTAGAGGGAAGCCATATATAATATAAAAACTGCAAACTAAACAAAGCAATGACTTGAGGAGAGTTCAGGCTTTGTAGTCAGAGTCAGGATTATGGCACAGCTATTCAGGTGGATTCTCATTAAAATCGTTTTCGCTTGATGATTTCTGGTTTCCAGCTGACAGGATGAGTTTCTTCAGTCTAGAAATATTTTTAAAAGAAAAAAAAAACACATATTGGAATTCCGGCTTGTGTTAAAGTCAGTATGTTTAATAAGATCAGTGTCATTGAATTTTACTATGAAATCACACTCTTGATGAACTAAGTTTACTGATCCAGCTGAAGTTAAGAGAACAATATAAAAATATTGCCATCGACAGGAGGGTAAAAGTTATCAGTTTGGTTCAATATACATAACCATATCAATAAATATTTATTATGGGTGGTATCCGGTGGCAGAGGAGGCAGCAGAACTGGAAACCACTGTGTGTTTCTTTCAACTTCTGCACACAAGCATTAGAATTTATCAATTAAAAGCCCTGGTAAGATAAGCCACTAATCCCATTTCACAGCTGGAGTGTAATATAGATCAATGCATCAAATGTGTGGAGATGACGACACAAGTAGATTTGTTTACTGGATCTACTATAATTATTTAAGTGGCTCAAATGCACCATACAATCAAGATATGCAGTGACAAGCTTTTGTTTAAAAGTAGAAAATAAAGCAACAGAAAATATTTCACAGTTTCCTTTGATCAAAGGTTCCCAATAAAAAATTCAAGAGTGATTTTCTCCCCTGTAAAACAAGCCTAGTTTGATCTACAGGGAAATAATAATGGACAGAAGGCTGCTGCCACGATAGTCTTAAGTTGGAGCAAGTAATGAAGCAGAACTCTGCACAACAGATAATAGGCTGCAAACCTACACACATGTAACAAGAATTCAGTGGAACTTTTTTCTATGCATAGGATTGTGCTCTAAGTGTCACAGATAATCAGTGTGGCTAAGGAAATACTTGTCTGCTTTTAAAATGCAGCAGCCATCTCCAAATCTATACGTCCTTTTGTAATCTTGTGAAACTAGTATCAAGCATTTTCTGCTCTGAATAAATGCATAGTACTTTCTTCTTTTTAACAAATTTTAAAAATCTACCCTGTTCAGGCTGAAAATGGAATTAGAAATTATTTTATTCCATTGTTGTTAGAAAGTTACAGGCAAGCAACCTAACTGCCCTCTATTTGTAGTGACTGCTTTTTTATTACATTTTCCCATCCCCTGAGATGCGTTTGCTGCTGAAGTAGGCCGGCTGCCCGAGCTAATGTGTAATCACTCTAGCAGTAAGCAGCGTTTAGGGATAATGCTTCCAGAATCTCTGTCCTAAGAGTATCTTAAAACCTAGTTTTATATATAAAATATGTGGCGAAAAAGAATATGATTCTCCATACCGCAGTATCATCTTCTCTGTAGACTTTAATGGTTTTATCAGCTTCAGCAGTAAGCAGCCTACTTTCAGACTGATCAAATGCACATGCAAATATTCCAGATTCGCTGTCCAATGATCCAGGCTGTACAGCCGCATGTACTCTCTGGAAGTTATACCCAGTTCTCCAGTCCCAAAGATGCATTGTACCATTGTCAGCTGAAAAACAAAATCAGTGTTACACATGCTTTACAATTCAATATACAGCCCAAATTCATTTTAATGTTTTTATTATACCCCCCCCCCACTTACTCTATGTAATCGCAACAGTACTATCAGCACAATCCTATACACATTTACTCAGAAGCAAACCCCACTGAGTTCAATGGAGCTTATTCTCCCAGGAAAGATTCATAGAATGACAGCATATCAGTTCATCAATTAGTTAAACTTGTGTTGGTTTGCAAGTAGTTCTGAAGCAAGTATACTGTGCTTTCAGATGATGCATGCAGATGTCATAGCTGGCATCAGTTTAGAAGAGGCATTTCGTCTTATGTAAGATAAATGGGGGATGTTTCTTAAGATTGTGCTTGCCATCTGCAGTCTATAGTAAAACACAGGCGCCACCATTTAGAAGGCCCTGCACCTCATCTCCATCAAATGTCAGATAAAGTTGGGATTTGGAACAAGAATTCTTCCAATTACTACCCTCAACATACTTGGACCAAGTTCATTTATGGCTCTAAACCAGGCATCCCCAACCTTCGGCCCTCCAGATGTTTTGGACTACAATTCCCATCATCCCTGACCACTGGTCCTGTTAGCTAGGGATCATGGGAGTTGTAGGCCAAAACATATGGAGGACCGAAGGTTGGGGGTGCCTGCTCTAAACCAAAGCTTTCCAAACTAATTTTCTTGGTGACACATTTTTTAGACATGCATCATTTCACGACACAGTAATTCAGTTTTACTAGCAAACCAGTGGTTTAACTAACCCCTTTCTAGCCCCAAGAGAAGCAGGGAGCATTCGTGCGACGCCAACACACTAATGTGTTGAAATACAATTTGGAAAGCTTTGCTCTAATTAAAAACAGTATTTTGAATAGTCTGGGACCCAAAGCTCTTTCAATACATTTGTGGAGTCAATCAAAATGGACTGGTGACCTCTGAGCTATTCAATGTTTCAGAACTGTCTGCATAAGTCAGCCCTGCAGACAGCATGTTACAGTAAATAATATGGGGGGGGGGGGAATTGTTCCTGTTCAAGCTACTTCTAAAATTCTCATTTACCTCCAGAAACCAGAACTCCATCTGAATTCACAGCTAGTGTATTGATAATAGCACTATGACCAGAAAGATTCTGGATAAAGTTTCCATCAGGGAATTTCCACTGTTTGATGTTATCCGGAGACCCAGATGCAAAGGTGTACCTGTAACAAGGTGTATGTTAGCAAGTATTGGAAGTTCAGTTAACCAAAGACTACTATATCTGATTAACAATTTAATTTACCACTTTCTTCAATAATATACATTGTTGCAGTTATAGTAGTTATAATATAATATTATTATATGTATTACATTACATTAACAGGACAGGAAAAAACCTGAAAAAATCTTACTGTCTTGGGTGCAGTACTACTGCTCTTACTGATTTCTTGTGATTGGTTAAAGTGACCCGTGTTTTTCCTCCCACTAAGTCCCAGAGTCGTATAGTGGTATCATGACTTCCTGTAAATACAAAATAATAACAATAGATTGTAGAAAGGCATGTGGGTAGGATAAGTATCTGAACTGCCTGTATGTTAAAGAATCACATGCTCCAATTTTGTTATACTTCCAAGTTTCACAATTACAACTCTACTTCTGAGAATCCCTGCAGAGAAGGCATCATCAAATGCATCAATGTTACCTTAAATTGCATTTCAATGTCTTGGGGGGACTTAGGATTATCCAATAGTCAAACTTTCAAAGAGCCAAGGTACTTCTTTTCTGAAAAGGCCTTCTATCTGCTGTATACACGTTTGTAAGTAAATAGATTCCTATTGGTTAGTGGATTACCACCAACACATTGTAAAAACTCCCACTGCTAATTTCCAGTAAAAATCAAGCAGCAAAATGGGCTACATATTCTACCATCTTCAAATCACAACATCGCTGCAAATCAGTTGCCTTCTGGTTCTCAATATGTTGCCAAAGGGATTCTGGGAATTGGAACGGCAGTTTTCCTCCCCTATACTCCAGCTGACTGTAACAGTGAATTGCTGGATATGCTGTATGCATTTGGTAAACAACTTCCACCATACCTGTGATGATCTGTGGTTCTGCTGCTTGACACTTCACTGTCGCCACAGCATTTGTGTGTCCTGCCAATGTATGCACACTCGCTTTTGTCCTCACATCCCAAATCTAGGGAGGTTAGAAGCAAATTAGAACAGATAAATGCACCATCCACCATCAAAACCAATGACAAAAGCATGTATCACTCAGGTCTCTCCTGATGTGGAAGGCCAACTCTTCCTCTGCTCACCTATTAGTTCCAGTATTACTTGTTAGCAGCCTGGCCTTTCATCATCAAACTTCCCTCATCTTCTTGTGAACTTGAGCCCAGCATTTAAGAATTACTGCCCTAAATCATTTCACAATTTGTGTATTCCGCTGTGGCAGATACCACACTGAACTAGCCAAAGCAGTAACTCTTAGGCCACAGGAAGCCTTCAAAAATTTAACTCATACAAAGGTATCTGTTACAACCCATCCTAATGCCCCTGAAGATAATGAAACACATAAACTAGGATGGAAACTGAAGCTGTCGGCCAAGTATTAAATGTTCACTAAACTGCAGGCAGGCAGGAGGCATATATGCCTTGAAGAGCTGATTCACACATGTGACATTTTCCCTACATTGTGACATTATTTGTATTTATTTTTAATGGGAATAAGACAGAAGAACACAGAATTGTATTTTCCTGTAGCAACACATTATTGACAAGCAGGTATGCACACATATATTCACAGCATATATCACATATGGTGGTATACCCCACTTTGCCTAAACAGAGACTATGTCCATGTAAGATACAGGGAGTGCCATACATTCCTGCTCAAAGGCCAAGTTTCAGTCTTCATTGCGTGATTTAAATCTGACCAAATCACATACCCTAAACCAGGGAGGGTGAGTAGGATTTGTACCTTTTGAAATGGAATCCAAATTGGCAAGAGACAGGAAACCTGTTTAAGCATTATCTTACATAAGAAGAGACAGATCTAATACATCACAGATCTATCTGTTTTACTTACACGTGCAGTTGAATCTCTGCTACATGTTACAAGCACGTCTATTGTTGGATGCAAATCCAAGCCATACACAGCACTCAGGTGGCCATGGTAATGCCTAATAACCTACAAATCAAACATATTTCAGTTAAAACAGGATGCTCCATGAATTAAATTACTAATAAGATTTCAGCTGCTGCCAATGTGCTTCACTTACCTTATTATATTCAAGGTCCCAGCATTTCACCTGTTTATCTTCTCCACAAGAGAAAAGGTATGGACTCCGTCCACTCACAATTACACCCCGAACTGTACTAATATGCCCCGTCAAAGATAGTTTCAATTTGCCGCTAGCAAGGTCCCAGATCTGAAGCAAGAGAAACAAATGTTTTGATGATCTTGCAAAAGTTAAGACATCAAAGACTGTTTATTTAATTGAGTCCAACATCTCAAAGACCTAAGCAGGGTACAAAATTAATCTCTAAACAGAATTATAAAGTCTGAAAATTCAGTTTTTTATTTAATTCCAGTTCCGGTACACTGGTGCAACTAAAATTCTAGGTAACAGAAAGAAAGATGGGCAATAAATTATGCTGGTCATGAAACACTTAACAGCACCTAAAATAGCACCAATGGCAGCACACAGTGATTTTTCAGTTCTTTGCTATCTCTTACCTTTATAGTTCGGTCAGCAGAGCCAGTAACAAACCACTGATTTCCTGGTTCTACTGCAATACATCTCACCCAACCTAAGTGTCCACTGATAACCTGTAATTGTTACAAAATGAGATGGACTGTTATAAAATAAGATGGATTGTGCGGGTGGCGAGGCTTTGGATTGGCTCGCACCAATCAAAGCCCAGCTCCCTTCCTCCACAGGGCAGGGAGAAGGTGCCGTCGCGGTGTGGGGGAAATGGCGCCCGGGGGGAAATGGCAATCCAAGTGGCGATTCCAAGACCGTCCCAGATCCAGAGGGCAATTGGGCCTGATCTGGCCTTATTTTGCTGACCCATGCTCTAGACTGCCCTAGAGCAGAAGTGGGGGTGCTTGAACCTAAAGTTTGAGCCTGCCAGTGCTTAGCAATCAATTTATCCTGAGATTCATCCTTGCAACTTATTTCCTACTTACTCTGTACAGCTTCCATGGGGGGTGCCATTGTGGTTTTGGCATTGTCGGAGCTTTCTTTGCCATTAATGCAGAATTTTTGTTCCCACCAGCTTCCATCATAGCCTATAAAAGGAACAGACATTTCAAAACTACACTCAACAAATATTCCATCCCGCCCCAATAAGTTTCTGCTATCCTTATATGGTTATGCAGTGTCATTCTGTCACAACCCTATTCCCGACAAAGTCACTGTTAAGAATCCAATTTGGTAAATTTACTGCATCTCCATCAGAGGCTTTCAATTAACGGGGCTTACCAGAGTCAAACCTGGAGGCTGTGAGCGCTCAGGAATTCCAGCATGTCTGTATATATCACCAACGCTAGAAGCAGTTCGATTTGATTCCATTCTGGAAAGGCAGGGGGAGTGGATGTGAGGCAGAGAAAGTGAAGATACATTATCCTACAAAGTGTTAGCAGATGCTTGTTTTTTCAGTTGCTTCTTTTCAAGTAACTGACAAAATCTTGTGCGTGTAAATGTAAAAAATACAAAAAGTGTCCTTAAAACAGTCCTGTAAGGTTGGTCAGAATTATTGCTTCCATACTGCAGATGAAGGGCTGAGGTTTTGAAGAGGCAGCCATTTAGGTTGCAAACCTAAGCACGCTTACTAGGAAGTCCTTCTGAATTGAACGGGACTCATTATAAGTAAACATGATTAGTAAACTGCATGGTTAGTGGGTACAGGTGAAATCTGAACCAGGACTTTGTGGCTCACTGCTCAAATCCTTGCAAACTAGCTTTTACCAGAAGGTCCCACAAAGACTTCACTCAAAAATGGAAAACATATGCCGTTGTCTTCACATCACTCCCTAATCCAAAGCTCCCTTTTTCATCTCACCTCCACAGAGAGGTAATCAGAACTAACAAAAAAATGCTGATCAATTGTACAAGGAAAAGGCTCCCACAGTAATTCCAATCCATCTCATCAGACAACATTCAGTTCTTAAATTTCAGCAATATAGAAAAACAAATGAAGCTATATCAATGAAAAAATCCAAAAGCTCAGTTTCAGACTGAACACATTATTCTGTTTCCATTAATACAGATTTAAATAGCTGTTCTTTACACTGCATTTTCCATGAAAACTTCATCAGCTAAAATCATCAGTTAAAAACAGTTAATCATCGGTTAAAACACAGAATAATTTTACTTTTAACGGAATGTAATTACTTGGACTGAGAAGGTGGCAACGCCACAGCTAATGACTGAGCTGCTGATTCACTAGGCATCCTCTGAATTTTAGTGTCTGCAGTCAAAGCCACTCCTTTTAAAAGAGAAAATACACACAGTTAAGACAAATCTTAATTACTTTTTGTTACCAACTAAATCCTGATCAATCTATTCTTGCTGACAAAAGCCATCCCTCAAAACCTAGTCATTATTGATCATATGTATTTAATTCTACAGATCTAAGGATTTCAGTTGATTTAATTTTACCTGATTTTAACAGGGCTAAACTGACTTTTAAAATTCAAAGAGTCCATTTTCTCGCTTTGGAGCAGGTTGAAACTATAGTTCTCTATAATGCAGGTAAAAAAAATATAACTCGTGATACTCTGGATACCTAAGTATACTGGACAACTTGTAATGCTCTTTTGGACACTTTAGATACTTTAACAACAACTTAAGCTCCAATGTGTGTGGGGGTGTGTGTATATATATATATATATAATTTGAGTTTAAATTATGAAATTCTTAGGTTCAAAGTGTTCCATGAGAGAAATACTCCCTGTTAATTTTCACTAAACAGCAGCGCAGCTAGATATGTTAAGGCCCGGAGGCCCCCCCCCCCCGAAAAATGGGGGGAACACATTCACCAATTTTCCAGGACCATCCTATCTCTTAGCCAATATCCAAAGATTTAATAACCAAATGTCTAAGAGCAAGTGCATCTCCTTCATTTCAAGAAGTGATGGAATAATGAAAGATACTTAACGATTTCAAAATTTGCCCAGTGCACTTCCACTATAACATGTAAGAACTCATTAGGTAGGTGCAAACCACACTTCAGTAAACATTACTTGTGTGACTTGCATGTATAAGTTGCATCCAATTATTTTTGGTATTGTATCCTCTAGCTTCGTTAAGAGACAGTGACTATCAAGCACTGCATCATTAGTGGCATCTTCCTGGGGAAAATATACCGTATTTTTTGCTCTATAAGACTCACTTTTTCCCTCCTAAAAAGTAAGGGGAAATGTGTGTGCATCTTATGGAGCGAATGCAAGCTGCACAGCTATCCCAGAAGCCAGAACAGCAAAAGGGATTGCTGCTTTCACTGCACAGCGATCCCTCTTGCTGTTCTGGCTTCTGAGATTCAGAATATTTTTTTTCTTGTTTTCCTCCTCCAAAAACTAGGTGCGTCTTGTGGTCTGGTGTGTCTTACAGAACGAAAAATACAGTATATACTAAAATTGCACTCAATTTCACCCAAATAGTTTGTTCAAAATCTTACCAGGTCCAGGGGGATATGGATGTGTCCCTGTTATCAAATATTCATCATCATCGCCTAAAGAGCAAGAAGAAGAAGAAGAGTTTGGATTTGATATCCCGCCTTTCACTCCCCTTCAGGAGTCTCAAAGCGGCTAACATTCTCCTTTCCCTTCCTCCCCCACAACAAACACTCTGTGAGGTGAGTGAGGCTGAGAGATTTCACAGAAGTGTGACTGGCCCAAGGTCACCCAGCAGCTGCATGTGGAGGAGTGGAGACACGAACCCGGTTTCCCAGATTACGTGACTACCGCTCTTAACCACTACACCACTACAGCACACTGGCTCTCAAGAGATTTGTTGATTATTACTTTAATAAATATTATAGTAAACAGATAATTACTTGAATTCCTAAACACACCTTTGTACAATTTTCATTATAATTTGCACATAACAAGAACTGCTAGTACTGTTTACCTTGCAAGCACATGAATTATGCGCTGCTTATACACTTAACAAGAAACTTAGGAATTCACATTTTCCCACTCATTCTTCTGGCACAGTGGCATTTATTTCCATTTTTGTTTATTTGAGTATTATTAAATGTCTTGCTTACTATATCAATGAACCATTAATAAACACAGTCAGATATAAATATAATTAATGATAACATGTTCTGCACTAGCAAGCTATACTTAGGATAAAGATCACCAGCTGCTACATCATGGCAAGTCACAGATCAGGCCATGTGCCAATGCCACTGTCAGATACACAAAGACTTTCTATGTGAAAGAAGAAGAAAAACTTCAAAGTCTTCTGACGTGTTGTTCTATAAATATTTAATATGCACTTGCACATGCCAAGTCTTTGTCAACCACATGTATGCTGCCTTGGGTCCATGACAGAAGAAAAGGAAATAAAGAGAAAAAAATAATAATCCAGGGTCCTCATTTGTGTAACCACATTGTAACTGAAAGTGCAGCAAAATTCTTTCACTGCAAGTGCGGCCCAAATGTCTATACTCAGGTTTATACAATTATAACTGTAGCCATACCTTGATTCTGAAGATACTGCTTATGTCCATAAGAATCAATCACACCATGGGCACCCTTCTCTCGAGCATTTTCTTTCAATACAGGCATGTGAAGCACAGAACCGTACTCTGTACGAAGTTTAACGGCCATCTTTACTTTGTGGCTGCGTGAGAAAACACTTTAGTACATGTATATTTTTGATGCACTGTATTATCATAACAAACTCATGCTTTAAGTAAGATATACAATTAGGAGTTCTGATAACAGTTCTGATGTTCTTGTGGAGTTATACTGGGATGCAGTATGCTAAGTATTTAGATAAATATTCCAGCAAACAGGAATGTTACAATTTTCTAGATTTTACTACACCCTAGGTGTTCATAGGCTCTAGTTTATAAAGGAAAGCCCTCTATTTAATTGGCTGCCCAGTCAAAATCCAGGTTAAGGATAAATAAATCTAAAAACGGAGAGCTAGGGCCTCCCCCTTCAACAGTTAGTACCTGGACTACAGGCTGAACAGGCACACAGATCACCTGGTCACAGTTATTCCCACTATAGTGAGATTGTACTGTACTATAGTGAGATTAAGTACTGTATTGTACTTAATACAGTGCCATGCTTCTGAGACATAACATCCCTTCCTCTCCTACCCCCTACAGCTTCCACACACTGCCCAGATGTGCTACAGAGGGTCCACAAACTTCCAGAACAGGTTTTAGGGGTTCCAGAAGGCTGCAGAAGGGGGATAGTTCTGCACCAATGACATCTGTTCCACTGCCAGGAGGACGCAGTTCAGTTTCTAAGTTTGCATCTGTACACCTGAACTGGCATACAGTATACAAATTTTAAGCAAATCTGCCCCATTCTGTTTTTGTTGTTGTTTTTTGACGGTGCATTTCTGACTATGCATATCCCACCAAATCTTTTTTGAAACTTCAGCATAAATTCAGCTGGTGATATAAACACAGGATTAGTTGGGTACACAGCCGAGTTTTAACTTCCTCCTCCATCACTGTAAACACAATCCAATGTTGATTCTAAGCCCTCAAGAACTAGTTCATTTCAAAATAGAAACTGTGATACTATGGAATAGGGTTGCTGAGTAATGGATTAAGATTCTAGACTGGTTCGTAGCTTCAAAAGTACCAATAGTTTACTGGCAATCCTCCTTACCTCCTATCATCCAATGATACTGGTTTTGCATTGTCAGCCACAAACATGTCATGAGTTCTTTTCAAAGATCGGAAAACAAGGGTATGCACAGAGTGCTTTTGTACTTCCTAAAGGGAAGAAAAGTTTCAGACACATCTTTAGCAACACCTATTTCATTAAAAATGCTCAACAAACATTGACGAGCACTGACACCCACCCACCCACCCACCCACGTCTATTCCTCAAGTCCTTTGCACATGTCAGATAACTCAAGAAAGGTTCTCATTTCTCCTGATCTCTAGAGTAGACAGAAATCTCATACCCTTCTATCTGATTCAAACATAAACACTATATGAGAAATCAGCCTTCTCCCTCCCAAGTCAGAAGAGGCAAATGGTAAGAGTCTTCATAACTTGCCAAGTTTGGGAGTAGACAGAAGAAAACACAAAATACTTCTTTCAGGTCTGAAGTTCAGCATGATGACATGAGAGACCTTTCCTTCCCCTAAAGCAAGGGTGGCCAACTCTCAAGAAACTGTGATCTACTTTCAGAATTAAAAACTGGCGGTGATCTACCCCCGTTTTTTTTGGGGGGGGGGGTTCAGCTCAAAGTTTTTATGGGTTAAAAATATAGCTTTTGGGGGGGACTTCCATTTTTTGGGGGGGTTAAAGACAAGGGGAAAAGGGGTAAAGTCATTCACAAAAAGATCACTATGAAAGAAAACAGCAACACAAAGAAAGCTCCGTCTTACCTTCCAGAGATCAAACAATAATGGAGGGCAGGACGAGGGTGCGGGGCAGGAGTCAGTTTTAGAGACGCTAAGGAAAGGGGACCAGAGATTGACCGCGATCTAGCAAAACCTCGCAGGGATCTACCAGTAGATCGCGATCGACCTGAGCATTGTATTTGTAGCATTAAAATTTCAATGGGACTATTTTGAGCATAATTGAGTTGGATACAATTCACTGTGTTTAACTATCTACTACGGTAAGTATGTATGTACTTGATACATCTTTACTAAATAATAATGTTTACTAAATACTTTGTTTTGGTGAACTTCTTTGGTATGTATTTTTAGCTGCTTGTTAACATTGTTATGCAATTCTAGTTTTGTTTTAATTTACAGTATATAAAAGAAATGTGTCCTAGAAATAAACAGAAGTACAACAGCGACTAAAATGTAAAATGTTTTTAAAAATAGTTTGCAGTAGTATGTGTACTTAGAAAAATATAACCCATAAATGTTACTTTCACTAGTATTGTGATGTTCTAATTGAGTCCAATAAAGGGTATTAGACTAACAGTACTTATGCATACATGGCTAGCTTGACTTTATTTTGTTCTCCTTTAGAACAAGTGTAGCTCATTTTCCCTACCCCCATTCAAAAAGAAGGCAAAGTACCAAAAACAAATGAGAAAAGGGAACATAGCTCTTGCCCCCATCCTAATAAGTACCTGTTTACTCTGCAACAGAATCTGCTAAGTGCTAAAAACTATGACTGAACTTTCCAAATGAAGTATTAAGTTAACTTTCTTCCTTTCCGGAGTGTCAAGATCAAAGACATTAGACTAATGCTTTGGTCAAAAGTCTGTTTTCCATCCTAGGGTGAACTGGGTGTAAATCCAAACATAAAAGCTCTGCACTTCCTTTCTGGCAAGTCACCTTTCATATACATTTAGAGGCCAGAGTTCCCCTAAATTTATTGTCATTGTAAAACTGGATAAAAACAAACAGAGTGAGGACATTATTTACAGAACATTAAACATGATCCATTAGCTTTCTGCACGTCCAGTCAGAGAACTGTTTCTCATTTTTTGTTGGCTCCAATCAACTATTACTTGCTTGGTTGATCAGGCTAGCATGCTAATGTTAATACAAAGGCCACATTAAACTGCTTTTTACTATTATCCTACACTGGGAAGCCAATGTCAATTACATTGGTGGTGCTGAAATTTCCTACCTTGTTTATGTGACAAAGCAGCTATAACTAACAAATGATGAATAAAAGACCAAGGAACTGATGCATGCTCGAATGCAGTGGAATTGGGGTGTACACATTTGTTCCAGTCAGTTATTCCTTAACAAAAGCACCTACTAAACCCATTCACGCCCAAAATCATATATGGATGCATGGAAGTATTTGGGTTCACACATGAAACCCCAACTACTTTTAATAACAAAGAATGTTATTTAGTATCATGCAGTCATTACTTCAATAGCCGTTCACCATGCAGATGAAACTGTTTTGCTTCCATACTCCATTACACCATAAATAAAATCTCTGCCTCTTTTAAACATCTTAACAGCAATTTTGCCAACCTGATTTTACTCTCCAGCTAGGAAAATGGTCACTTGCATTTACTTATCCTATCCTCCATTCTCTCTTCTCCCTTAACACTAATGTTCTGTATGCACTTTATGCTCCCCAAATCTCTTTGCTGGCCCATGTTGTTTGGGAATGACTCCCATGTTCTAACACACAGAGAAATTGTGGATGTAGAGGCTGCATGTCTGTGAGACGTGTCATTCATATTCTTGCCACTTTGGTGAAAGGTGCATTATACTGTTTATCCTACAAGGCTCTGTATTGGTTAGAGTTTGTGCTTCAAGACAAACTTTCAAACTTTTCAGGGCTGCAAAATGAGATACCAAATCTGACATAAATGGACAGCTGTCAGGTGCACTGTCCCTCTGCCATCAAACCCAATTTGTGCAAGACCCTGCACAGTACTACACCCACAGCTTTTGCACCCATGTAAAGTTAAGACCTCTGGCTGCACTGTTGCAAGATGGAGACTAGCATTCCTGTATTAATGCAGGGCCACTTAATTGGCATCCTAAGCCACAGTTTGGCTTAACTTGACATGCGAATAAGACCAGACCAGTACCTTTAGTACTTGGAAAGAAGGCTCTGAAACCTAGAAGCTGGCGGTGATCTGGATAAATAGTAACTTAGATATCACACAAACTTCTTCCCCTGCTCTTCAGTGAATACTTTTGTTTGAGTGGTAGCAAAATGCAGAAAAGCTAAATATTCTAGAACTCTTTGTTCAGTTAATTCATCCACAAACATGGTTTATCATGGGATAATTATCTCACATGGGCCCCATACAAGCATAACCCAGCATGTAATAGCAGCATCCCTCTACGCATGTGTACAGGCAAGATGGATACAACAGTGTTCCACTTCTTATTGCCTTACCTGTGTTTTCAGTCAGGTATTTGAGGAATAAAAAAAGAACAGCACTTGGGCAGTATGTGTGTGCCTTACAGACAGCTTATTTTACAAGGAAATACAGTGGTGCCTCGCAAGACGAAAAGATTCTCTTCGTCTAGCGGTTTTTTCGTCTTGCGAAGCAAGCCCATTGACGGATTAGCGGATTATTGGATCAGCTGATAAGCGGCTTGGCGCTTAGAAAAAGGGGGGGAGGAAAAAAAACCCGCAGGAACTCGCAAGACATTTTCATCTTGCGAAGCAAGCCCATAGGAGATTCGTTTTGTGACGCACCTCCAAAACGGAAAACTCTTTCGTCTAGCGAGTTTTCCGTCTTGCGAGGCATTCGTCTTGCGGGGCACCACTGTAGATCTGGGAATAATTGCAGCTTTTTAAAAAAGATTATGAGCCTGTAAGCACAGCACATCAATAAAGCTCAGACCAGGCACAAGGATTTCCCAACGTTACTGCCCTAGTTTTAAAAAGAAAATGCAGTTTTCCTGTCACTTTTCACGAGTAAGCAAACAAAAGTTCACCAAGTGTTATTTATTTTTGGGTGTAAAAAAACACCTTTGAGGGGGGGAAAGAAACTCAGTATCCGAGGAAATGGAAAAACACTAACACTATGCATATAGCCTGTACTGTCAGCACTGCTTATTATGGATGTAACTCTCCATGGTCTCAGACATTTCTGGTTTCCTAGTCCTGTTACCAAAGATGCTTTTTAGGTCTGTGACTGACTGGGAGGCCTTCTGCATACAAGGCATACACTCTTCAAATGAACAATTTTTTCTTACTCAGAAGACATGTTCAAATGCCAGAATGAGGGGCTACTTCGTGTACTGATGGAATCCATGAAGTGTTATTTCTGAAGTGTGATTAAGTCTACTCAACACTCATTTTTTTATTAAAAATATATATTTGATTTTTAAAAGGTACAACATGTAACAAAAAACAATTCCAAATCCAAATACAGTACTGAGATTACTCTGAATCTCCTGACTTCCCCCATCCCTTCCATGGGTCCTAATGATTATATTTACAACTGTGTATCAATATCTACCCAAATTTTTGTCCTTCTAAATTATCCACACTTTCTGTTACTTGACAAGTGTGATTACAGTTTTGCCAGTGTTTTAACCTGCTTACAGGGGTCTTGTAAATAAACTATAAACTTTTCCCATTCTTGTCGTCTCGATTTCTGACCTTCCCAGTTAAATTTTGGCCATTTCCGCAAGTCAACACTCGTTATCGATCTTTTCCATGACTACCTTCACGTTTCACGCTTACTATATGACTGCCTGCAAGACACCCTGAATGTGTGAAAACCCTCCTCCAAGCCAACATCGGGAAGGCTTTTGAACGCAACTCTCCAAGCTCCTCACTCTCGCCGGCACACACAAGCTCCGGTTCGACCCTTTCTAAGGCACAGCCGGCGTTGGAGGAAGGCAGACCCAAACCGAAGACAAGCAACTGCCTCATCCAGCTGATTCCAAAGGGTCTAATTTTCGCGCAGCTGAGCCCCCCCCCCCAAAAAAAAAGCGGCGCGAAGGAGCGAAACGGCCCTCAACTCGTCGCGCCACGAGCCTCGGCAGTCCCCCCCCCCCGCCCTCTTACCTCCACCATGGTGCCAGCCTCCTCAGTTACAACCACCTGGTCATTCAGCGAAAACCGCGGCAAAACCGACGCCGGACGCAGGCCCGTTAGCAAGAAGGCGCCACTTCCGGTGCTTTGCCTTCGCCGCGCCGGAACTGACGCGCTGTTCCCTCTGCCGCGCCTGCGCGGGGTAGCGTTTAGGGCGGAACCTCTTCGGTTCCACCCAGTGCCGGGCGCTCGCTTGATGGCGTCACTGGAGGGCTGCCCGCTCGAAACGGGAACCCCGCACGTGGCAAAGGGGGCTGAGAACCGGAGAGAGATGAATTGATGGCTCAAGTCGGTGTGGCGGCAGCCTCATGCCCTTGCCGTATGCCATATGCGCCTGGCTAGAGAGCGAGTCCCCGTAGGACTTGCAGGGAAGCGCGTGAGAAGGATGCGCTTCAAACCCCCATGTTTCTGTTTCTCTTCCCATTAGCCATTCTCATAGAAACACCTACGGGACGTCACGCCTTTCAGTGATTTTATAATCAGGAGCTCGGAGGTTTGTGAACAAAAATGCTCTGAAACTGAAGCCACAGAGCCATAGGACCATTGCTAACATTATTATTATTATTATTATTATTATTATTATTATTATTATTATTTAATTAAATTTGTATATCGCCCTTTATCCATAGATTTCAGAGTAAAATACAAAGTAAAATACAGAGTAAAATAAAAAGACAAAATGAAAAAGACAAAATACGTAATAAAAACAAGAATAACACCCCCCCTCCCACTCAAACACACATTTTATCGTTATTATTTACTCATCTGAAACATATTTTGGAATCAATTCCGTTTGAGTAAGGCTGCAGAACATGACTGGAGTGCCAGGGTAAGGTATCAGATTGGATTTTCCTGTGTTACCTGATGAACTGAAGCTTCAGTCCTTTGGAATAATCCCTTTAAACTTAGTGGGAATAAGGCTGCTCCAAACCATGTACATCAGTGATGCTGGATAGTTTTCCAAAGGCATTAAACTGTGGCGGTGTTGGGAAGTAACCAGGAAGAGCTGTGGTTCAGCAGTTATCACATCCTTAGCATGCAAAAGGTACTCATTGGATAGATGGATAAAACCCGTGGAAAGCAGTTGCCAGTCAGTGCAGATGGTACTGACCCAGGTGAACCAATGGTCTGACGTGGCATAACACAGCTTCCTATGAATGCTATACAGTGGTACCTCAGGTTAAGAACTTAATTCGTTCTGGAGGTCCATTCTTAACCTGAAACTGTTCTTAACCTGAAGCACCATTTTAGCTAATGGGGCCTCCTGCTGCCGCTGTGCCGCCAGAGCACAATTTCTGTTCCCATCCTGAAGCAAAGTTCTTAACCTGAAGCACTATTTCTGGGTTAGCGGAGTCTGTAGCCTGAAGCGTATGTAACCTGAAGCGTATATAATCCGAGGTATGACTATCCCTGTGCTGAAACTACCGTAATGCACTACAGCAGTTCAAATGCCACCATTATTTATATCATGGGTGAGGAACCTTTTTCATATTGAGGGCTGCATTCACTTCTGGTATAGTAACATATTTTAATTTTCCCTGGGTCACTGCAGTAATTTATTGTTTGTGGATTTTTACTTATTTTTGCTTTTTTAAATCATTTGTTTCTACCTTTGTGTAGTAAATAAATTAAGTTCTGAGAGGTCATACCTTGTTAGCATTGCTGCTTGCTCTGCAGAAATGGTGGCAACTCTATTCTTTCCCACCAAGTTTTTTCTGACGCTGCTACTGAATAATGCTTAAAGCAAATTTGTGAAAATAAAAATGGGAATATTGTGCTCAAGGCAGCACCCATACCGCCAAGATACACTGAATATAATGAATTTCAAAAGTGGCTTTGGAATGTTTGTGTGTGCCTGTGTACAGCATTGTGTAATAATTATTGTAAAGCTGAGTTCCACTACATCTGTGGACAAGTTTAATCGGATGGCTTCAGTTATGTTTTGTACCTCAGAGGGCACTAAGTGTAGTTACAGATTCTGAACAGAAGAGTGCATGAGTTAGCTTTTCATTGACCTCAAGAAAAAGATTCTTAACATTAGAAATCTGGCAAGATTTGCTTGGCTCTGATATTATACATACTTATCTGTGAGTAAGCCACAATGTACTCAATGTGGTTTACTTCTGAGCAAACATGCATGCTGCCAGGCATGTACCAGTATGTGTAGAAATGCAGCTGCACTGTTTCTAAAAAAGATCCTTGCTTGTCCTTAGAGCTAGAGATAGCCAAGATTCAAATTCCTTCCAAGAAGTTTCAAAAAACAAACAAATCCCAGATCGTATCAGATTATAGTTTCTTCCAAATATTTTTAAAGCTAACTATTTTGGATATGGACAGAAGTCTTTTAAATTGTTTGTTTATTTGTTTGATGAGTCCCACTTTTCTGGAGAGCTTTCAGAGCTTTTTTTAATTGTTTCGTTCAAGTTCCATGCTAAATTTCACAACCGGGTTAACTCAGCTGATGAAAATAAACAGGAAGCATCCCACACATTAATCTTTATGTGTGTGTGTGTGTGTGTGTGTGTGTGTGCTTGCTTGCTTCCAGCATATTGTCATGATGTATTCTCACTTACGAGAAACTACTACAAATATTTGTTGCCTTCAGACTACAATTTGAGAGGGTCAGAGAGAGATTTCATGTTTGCACTGCTGTTTTAAAAGACAGAGTAGGTTTGCAACCCTGCTTGGGGGGAAAGGACATTTCTAAATAAGTTAACAACCAGTAAAGAGCCCCCTCTTGCACAAACACAGTGGCTTATCTGTGGCCTACTCATAGAATTCTGCAGAGCTGCACACAGACATATCATTTGATCTGAGAGTCACTAACTAGTGGCCTTGGCTTATCAGTCAAAGCAGGGCATTGCACCATGACTG
This sequence comes from Podarcis vaucheri, assembly GCF_965113315.1. Taxonomy (NCBI): domain Eukaryota; kingdom Metazoa; phylum Chordata; class Lepidosauria; order Squamata; family Lacertidae; genus Podarcis; species Podarcis vaucheri. The sequence continues at coordinate 41,691,423 of NC_138767.1, forward strand.
AACAAACCAACAAGGCAAACGATGCAGTTTAGGGTCTCTGTTCTCCACTGTCCAAATATATAGGTAAATAAGAGGAAAGCCTAGGAAAAGGAAAATGTCAGCCAACATTTTCTTGTTTTAAGAAAAACTCTTTACCTCCACCTCTTGAGCTAGAAGAATCTGCTACACATTCTCTCTCAGTAGAATGAATTACTGTACCTTCCAGTAATTGCTAAGATGGTTGTTTTCTGCCTCATCAAAAAAAGAAAAAGCAACGTACTTCATAACAATTCAAGGAAATGAACATACTGTGTCACCTATTTGCCATATTTGAACAACAAGGACATGCAAAGAGAGGTTCTTGGTGTTGCCCTAAAATGGTGTAATTTCCATCCCATGGATATTCAAGGCTTGAACATAATCATTTTCAAGAAGTGCTGGGAGACATCTTTATTTGTTATGGCTTTTAATGGCTATAGCCAGAGTTAATGGTGGTGGTTTTTATTTGCCTTAGTGGGAGCTGGGTTAGGTGGATTTGTGGGACATTTGTATTCACTGCTCCATTTCCACATACTCCTAGGCTGAGACAAGCCAATAAATAATAGATAAATATGTTCAGGAATGGGTGTCCCAAAGTCTGAGCTTCAACAACTCTGGTCCTGGGAGTAAGTCCCACTGAACTCTCAGTGAGAGTTCCAAGAATAGCACAATTTTGTATGTCTATACATTTGCTAAATAGTGTTAAATATCTCCAGATAGTCAAGTTTTTGGCTATATACACACTTCTGTTTTTATCCTGTGTGCTCCAACTGCTGTTCTGGGAAGCGGTATTTACATGACATTATGACATAAGAAGAGCTTGCTGGATCAGACCAATGACCCATCTAGTCCAGCATTTTGTTCTCACACAGGCCAACTAGATGCCTTTGGGAAGCTTGCAAACAGGATTTGAGCTCAAGAGCACTCTTCTGAAGTTCCCCACAGCTGTTATTCTATCAACTGGTATTCTAGCAACTACAGTTGTACCTTGGATCCTGAACGCCTTGTGAGTCAAACGTTTTGGCTCCAGAACGCCACAAACCAAGAAGTGAGTATTCCAGTTTGTTCTTTGGAACCTGAATGTCCGACACAGCTTCTGGTTGGCTGCAGGGGCTTTCTGCAGCCAATCAGAAGCCGCGCCTTGGTTTCCGAATGCTTTGGAAATTGAACGGGCTTCGGAACGGATTCCGTTCGACTTCCAAGGTACGACTATGCTCATGGATATTTCTGTGGGCTTAGAGTTACCGCTGGCAGTTCTTTCACTAATAGTAGTCAATATTAGGCCCCAAAGTATGTCCACTGGTAGGACAGAGACCATCTCTGTATGTTTGTTGGCCCCCAGGATCAGACTTCCTGAAGCTGGCATAACTTACATAGAAGCTACCACATACAGAGTCAGACCATCAGTACATCTGGCTCATCTGCGCTGCCTGGCAATGGCTCTCCAAGGTTTAAGGCAGGAGTATTTCCCACCCTTTCCTGGAGATACTAGGATCTTCACCATGCAAGGCCGATGCTATACCATTGAGCTATGGCCATTCTCCAAGTAGAGCCGTGTCAGGAAAAAAGGAAATAAGTCACACACGTATCTCCTGTGTTGGCTGGAGATTAAAGATTTGTGTTGGCTTAAAGATTTGCACAAGCTCTTCTCATTGTGTAAGCATTCAAAGCTGCTGATCTGTTGCACAGTGAGACTTAAGGTTGAAGGATAAATTGCACTTTTTAAAATGGAGATGTGGCTTAGGATGGGCAGCATGCAATGCCATTTGAAGACCAGGTTAGCATTTCAAAGTATGAAAAACCACAGGGTATGTAAAATTACAGTAACAGACTTGAAACTACACGTGAGTAAAGGAAAGACCAACTACATAGGAATTAATTGGGCATAGTCACAACAAATAACTCTCCCTATTGATTTCAACGGGACTTAAAGGATGACATTTAACTTTCTTTAGATCTGAGACAATGTAGTTATACATAGCTTTGGGTCAGGGTTGCTGAGACCTGAAGAGCGAAAAGGAGACGAAGGAACAAGACTATCAAGACCCTGATTACAGTTGCAAACATTGCTAGTCTGTTTTCTTTACCCAATTTCTTACGACTACAACATTTTTAATTTCCGCGAATGAACAGGGCTATATTTAAATGACACCTATTTGTCCTCCATTGAAGATGGTACATAGCAGAAGATGTTGCTCAACTGGAGACTTTGTCCAGGCACAAACTGAACATTTAGGTTAAATATTAACAGTGTGTGGGACGGCAGACCTATCATTAACCGGCTAAGATACTTCAGGTTGATTCATTTATATATGATCACTGACTTGCTTTCTCTGATTTTACAGAGGGGAGGAAAGCTGCTAAGATGCTCACACAATCCAAAATCATGAAACTACTGTTGCTGTTTCTCCTTTCTGTTGTCGTCGTCGTTAAATCCCAGGCTGCTGTTGACTATGATGACGAAGAGGAGGTTAGAATATAAAGGTTTTTTTAAAAAATAATAATAATCATGTGTTCGCATTTTTGGTTTAGATTTCAGAAAATAGAGGCAAAACCGAATACCATTTTATTTGCATTAAGGAAATAATAATTTGCAAATTAAACATGTAAGAAAGAAGGGTTGAATTCTTGAGTTATGTGTAATTAATGCTGATCCTTTTCCCTTCTTTCTTCCCTTTTCCTTTATATAGGTAACCACAACCGCAGCTCCGGTAAGACCGAGTTTTCTTCTTAATTAAAGAAAAACAAACCACATAATGGTTACAATTATGGATTCCGTTCCAGAAACTTATATATTTGCTTATAATTTGCTGTCAAATAATTGTGTGTGTGTGAAAAAAATGCACTTACCTCCAATTTAAGAATTTATTTAATATTGCCATTCCAGAGGCATTTATCATTCATTTCTTGAAATAAAGCTGGCAGGTGGGGTGAGGAAAGCCTGCTGGTCCTCATGGGATTATTCAGGTATAGTTTGACTGTTTCCACGTAAGATACTGAAAAGGACATGATACCATCAGGGGGAAGAAAATTTCTCTAACATGACAATTCAATAGCACATGAACTTTGTCTATGGGAACACTGTCACCTTTTGTGAATTCAGTTAATCTTTTGAATGAAGTTCAATGGGTAATTATTTGTATTGTAATATATTATCTCATTTTATCTTAAAATTGATTTTTGCCTTCCATTGCTTTTGGATTTATTCTTTCTCAGGTTTTGTTCATTTCATTGGGATGTTAGGTTAGGAATATCTAAGGAACATTAGCCCTATTCCTTATGCATATTTATGTATTTTTAAGCACAAAAACTCATAATTGTTAGGACCAAACTGCACATTTCAATGCAGTTTTTTTTAGTTTAAAAATATGCAGGGAAGGATGCATTTGCAAGCAAAGAATAAATAGGCAGGCATTTCTCTATCTGCTGTTATTCTCCAGATCACATGCTAAGTGATTTCCCCATCCCCTAATGGGTTTCAAAAGAATGTCAAATATATTGAAGAATTTACTTGCCTCCAACCACAGATTTCTGCATACAGTTTTATTCTGAGCTTCCTTGATGACCCCTGTGCCCCCTGCTCCAGTCCAAAATACTAGAGTAGGCCTGGTTTGTTCATAATACCAACCCATGGTTTATTAAACCAGGACTTAGTATTACACATAAACCCTGCCCAGTGCTTAACTGTGCTTTATTCACTGCCAACAAACCACAATCTAAAACCATGGCTTGTTGTTGGCTTACAAACCTTAGTTTGTTTTAACTATGACTTAGCGTTACATGTGAACCTACCAGCTTTATTTATTCAATTTCCATCCTGCCATTCCTGCCAAAGGAGCCCAGATGGAACACGACCAAGCAGCAAAACAGTACAGGTTAAAGAAAAATAAGTAAAATAGATGAAAACATTTTAAGCCATTAAGAACATCTGTAAAAACCTTAAAAATACGCAGCCCCGGCCCCACCCCAAACTATACAGGAGAGAGCAGCTGGAAAATGAACAAAACTGTGGAGGAATAAATACTTTGGTAGATGCATGATGTATTCTTTTTATAATGTAAATTGTTAGCAGATTATAACAGTAACAGGATTATTTATCCTCCCACTGCTGTCGGTGAACAGGTTGACGGCGAGGGAGTAGATGCACGAGGTCACAGGCCACTGAACAAAAAACGGGAGCCATATCCAACTCTCCGTCCAGCTCCTCTTCCTCCCAGTAGTGGCTTTAGATATCGGGCTCGTCCAACCAAACCACCTGCGGCTGGCCGAAAAAGAGAGCAGGTTGCATTCCCTGACCATGGAGGCTGCAAACATATGTCGGAAGAGCTGGTAGGCTTATGTGCATTACTACTGTGGTGGGACAATAATTCTTAAGAGCAAGTAGTAGGTTTCATCCTGTTTGATAAGGCTACCTCTTGGAAGCACTTTGGTGGGAAAGTATATGTGCTTATCAGTCCATTTCTTGTTGGTTTGCTTTGGGCTGTAATCCTGATATTTCAAAAATTACAAACATGCACTGCTGGGGAGCTTGCATCAGAGCCACTTTGCCGGGTCTGTAGTGAAACATCTGTGTGGCCATCAGGTATTTATATGGCAGCTGCTTTTAAACAATAGCTATTTTAATGGTTTAAGAACTCATCTTGTTTACACATCATAACACAGACATACTATTCTTTATCTCTCCCAATTACCAGCCATCTGTTATGACAAAGCCAGCTACAAATGTGTGGCTAGCCAATTAATTGATTTGTTAGCACCTACTATGTATGCACAATCCGTATATGCTTGAAATTCTGTGGAGGTAACCTTCTTGAAGGGACGCGGGTGGTGCTGTGGGTTAAACCACAGAGCCTAGGACTAGCCGATCAGTAGGTCGGCGGTTCGAATCCCCGCAACAGGGTGAGCTCCCGTTGCTCAGTCCCTGCTCCTGCCAACCTAGCAGTTCAAAAGCATGTCAAAGTGCAAGTAGATAAATAGGTACCGCTCCGGTGGGAAGGTAAATGGCGTTTCTGTGCGCTGCTGTGGTTCGCCAGAAGCGGCTTATTTATGCTGGCCACATGACCTAGAAGCTGTACGTCGGCTCCCTCAGCCAATAAAGCGAAATGAGTGCTGCAACCTCAGAGTCGGCCACGACTGGACCTAATGGTCAGGGGTCCCTTTACCTTTAACTTTACCTTTACCCTTCTTGTGATTCAATTCCATATCACTCATGGTCATGCATGAATTAAGCAATCAGATAGACAGGGCCAATTATGTCTCTCTCTCTTTTTTACCCATTCAGAACTCCATGCACACCCAAGCACTATGGGATGGCATCGCTACTTGCATAAATTTTTTAAAAAGCATGCACATTGAATTAAAAAAAAAGTACTTAATGTCATGTTAACTCTAACCTACTGCCTTCAGCTGCATTGTGTTTGTGTGTGTGCACTTTTTAAAGGGAGTCTTATGCCCAACTGGATGTGAGCTGCGGACTGCGCTGCTGAAACAGGAAAGGACAGTGAAGCCAACTGTGCAGGATCTAACAGACAAAGTACAGAAGCTAGAGCAGTCCACTTCAACTATATATTCTTATACCCATCTGCTGGATGAGAGGCTAGCAAAGAAACAGAAACAAGTACTAGGTAAACCCTGCTATTGTCATTTATCACGTGCTGCAAATAAATACATAGGCAAAACTGCCTCGCTCTGGGTATCCTGAAAGGCTTCTTGAGAAGGATGAATGATAATAAAGACCACCAGAGGGCACATTCGTGACCACACTTAAAAATCTTTTAGTTCCTACCTTTGTGTATTAGTTGTATTTTTGTAATTGGGTGTCTCAAGGTGACTTACACAACAAAAATAGAAAAAAGCAGAGACATTAAAATCAGACATAAAAATAGCTAATAATAATAATAATGCCACTCTGGGCAGCTTCCAACAGAACACTAAAATACAATAACCTATTAAACATTAAAAGCTTCCCTCTTAAACGTAAACACTGCTGTCTATTTTGAATAGACTTGTTTTGGGATTGGAATGTACGAGCCATGTGTGAAAATGACACATTTAGCAGTATGGCATTTTGATCATATCAGCCAGCCATTAATCTCCAATCAGGGTAATAATTCCTGACTTGCATGCTGGACCAGATAGGCAGATGTCATCTACAAACATCTGAAGTGCTTGTCCGGGAGATAAAGCAGAAGTCAAATCTTGATCATGGCTTATAACATATTAGTATTTATTATTTCTATTGTACCCTCCATATATATGCGGCTAAGTCCTACTCCTACCTACCTACCTAGCAGTTCGAAAGCACGTCAAAGTGCAAGCAGATAAATAGGTACCGCTCCGTCGGGAAGGTAAACAGCGTTTCCATGTACTGCTCTGGTTCACCAGAAGCGGCTTAGTCATGCTGGCCACATGACCCGGAAGCTGTCCGCCGGCTCCCTTGGCCAATAAAGCAAGATGAGCGCCGCAACCCCAGAGTCATCTGTGACTGGACTTAACTGTCAGGGGTCCTTTTACCTTTAAGTCCCACTCAGAGTAGATCCATTGAAATTAATGAACCTAAATTAGTCATGTCCATTAACTTCAGTGGGTCTACTTTGAGTAGGATTTGTTATTAACACTGATGCTGTTTTACAAAGAATGAGAGGTCAGTGCTCTGCCTCAAGGTGCTTCCAATCTAAAGAAATACACAAAGGATGCAGCAGAGGAATGCGAGGGCAGTGGGAGTCAGTGTCGGATTACTAGCCTATTGGGTGAAAAAAGTCTACTATGGTCTATGTACTGACACAATAAATGCTCTTTTATTCTGTTAGCAGTTTTTTTAAAAAACGTATACATGAATTTGGTTTTTTTCAGATAACCAGAATGTAATTTCTCAATACAACAAGGAGGTTGAGGAACACTACACTTTCATCAAAGATAACCTAGACAACAACATCCCAACTAACCTGCGACTTCTTCGTTCAGTTGTGGATAGTTTGCAAAAGAAAATACAAGAGCTGCAAAAAACTGTCACTTCTCAGTTGCAAGACTGTCGCGCTCCCTGTACAGTTTCATGCAATATACCTGTGGTGTCGGGCAAAGGTAATCTCTCTCTTCCCTGACTTGTCTTGCTCCGCAGTTTGACAGATGCACAGGCAGCCTTGAGGGTGCCACCGGCACATTCACAGAGACCCATACACCACACTGTCATCTCCAATGAGGCATCTCTTGTGACCACCAAATAATGAGCAGGGCAATCTGACCCCCAGCTACAGCTTCTGTGTCCATTGTGGCTGGTGATGGTCTGGCTACAGCAGCTCTGTAACTTCATCCCAAGATCTATGACAGTGACAGGGAATGTGTGGTCCTCCAGTTGTTGTTGGATTCTCAGATCCCACCATCCCTGACCAGCATGGTCAGGGATGATGGAAGTTGTAGTCCAGCAATGTCTGGAGAGCATCAGGTTCCACATTCTTGGCCTAAGGCCAACTTGCCTGCTGTTCTCCTCTCCTTTCTTCCCAAATGGTTGATGGCCCTTGTGGTAATTGGTTCACTGACATGCTGGCTTAAGCTAATGAAAATCTCTTATTACCTCATTCTACTGAGGGAACCTTGTATTTTAACAAAACGGGTGGAGGAAAGACTTTTCACATCAGTAGGATCCCCAAAAGTATTGGGTGTGGACCCTAAACACAAAGGGATGTGAGTGGGATAGTACAAGTACAGTATTCTTTCCTTCCTTTCATCCTCTCGATTTAATTCATCCTTTAGAAAGTAAGTGGGAGGCAGTAAACAATTTTATGCCTGTATGTAATTGGTTCTACTAATACCAAGCTATTGGGGGAGGGAAAGATTTTTGTAGCTTGCTCAGCAATATATATCATGGCTTTCTGATTACAGAGTGCGAAGACATAATTCGAAAAGGAGGTGAAACATCTGAGATGTATCTCGTCCAACCGGATCCTTTTTTCAAACCATACAGAGTTTATTGCGACATGAAAACAGACAATGGAGGTGAGTTGGGCCAGTGCCTCACAGGAGTTCCTCACAGGACCCCTTGCCCCTCCCCACCTGTGCTGTTCCTGCCTGATCATCTGCCCCTTCCAGGATGCAAACAGAGATAAGAGCAAGGTGAAGGAGGCAGTGGTGTGGATTGGTCCCAGAGGAAGAGAACAAATCCAAGTGACAGTGGCAAGGAGAGAGGGGAGGCTATTCAGGGAGAAGACTCACTGAAGCTGCCCATTTGAAGCTGCTACTGTGTTAAGTAAAGCGAACCGAAAGAGTGGCAAAGAAATTTGCACCAACTGTATTGCACCTGCAGCTTTTGCGTTAACAAGAAAACAGTTACAGCCTGTCAACTTAACTTTGAAATTAAGTATTTGGTAGTTAAGCATGATGCACATTCTCTCAAACTACGGCCGGAATTCAATTCTGAGAAGATTCCCTGTCCCACCCCCAGTAGCCTATGTGTTATGGATACTATCACATCAAAGTTTAGCACTTTGAAATCTCATGTGCCACCCTTGATGTGATGATATATTTTTAGAGCATAGTTGCATATTTTGGTATTAAATATCCTGCCCATCTCGAGATGGGCAAGGTAAAAATCTCAGGTTATAATCCAGAGAGTGGGCATCTGACCCCATGAGAAATCAGTTGCTAAAATCTCATTATTTCTAGCAGGTATCGTTCTGTTACACAAGCAAGGATCCACTGACAAGTTCTGCTATTGAAATGATATGAGAATGTCCAAATAGACTGTGCATGTTCTTTAGACAAATGTGCAGCTATTTATTTTACTGAAGTCCTCTATATATGAGTACATTCAGACACACTGAGACAGAAATTACTGAGGCCATATTGATGATACACAAAAATGACCTGTGCCAGCATATTTCTTCTTCTTCTTTCCTTTGTTTTGGTTAATGACTGGTGATTTTTGCATCCTTTTACATTTTCCAGGCTGGCTTCTTATTCAAAACCGCCAAGATGGCAGTGTTAACTTTGGAAGAACATGGGATTCCTATAAAAAAGGGTTTGGAAATGTTGCATCCAGTGGTGGAAAGAACTATTGTGACACCCCTGGTAAGAATCTTGACTCTGAGCAGCTTCTTATTAATGAACTATTATCAGCTGCTTTGGCTGGTGAAGAATGTGAGAGGACATACTGCAACTTGGGAGTTGCATCATTTCTTAGTGGTAGACCATCTGCTTTGTATGTGGAAGGTTTCAAGTTCATTCTCCAGCTTCTCTGGGTAGGGTTGGGGGAGTCCCCTGCCAAAAACCCTGGACAGATGCTGCCAGTCAGTGTAGACAGCACTGAGCAAAGTGGGTCAATAGTTCCACTCGATATAATGCATCTTCCTCTGTACTTGCAGCCACATGGATCAAGTGGCTGTGTTAATGAATGCCTTCATCATTACAACATTTCTCAAAGTTGAGTCTCCAGCTGTTATTGGACTACAACTTCCATCATCCCTAGCTAGCAGGACCAGTGGTCAGGGATGATGGGAGTTGTAGTCCAACAACAACTGGAGACCCAGGTTTGATAAACACTGCCGCCTTAATGCCTGCCACTTTTGACTACCTTTGCTTCCTTTTTGTATCGATGCATAAAGTTTGCACAGCAAAACAGTGTCAAGAAGTGTTTTCTGTAGTTGTCTTAACAGTCTCTGAACTTTCCTCTTACATAAATCAATAAAAGACTGTTGGTTGCATTGGGGAGATTAGAAGAGCAGGGATAAGCAAGATTTCGTTGTTTCTGTTGTTAAAAAAAAATGATATGGTTTTAACTCACTGTCCAGCTAGGTGTTCTCATAATTCTTGGAACTGCCTGGTTTGGTTCAGGTTTTACAGATTTAGGACAAAGAATAAATTCCTTAAAACCCCTTCTGAAGATTGCTTTAGCCAATGTGTTTTCATTATACCACAGGTGAATATTGGCTCGGAAATGACAAAATCAGCCAGCTTACCAAAATGGGACCCACTGAGCTTTTAATCGAACTGGAAGACTGGAATGGTGATAAGGTTAAAGCACACTATGGAGGATTCAGCATTCAGGGGGAAGCAAACAAGTATCAGCTCTCAGTTAGTAACTACAGGGGCACAGCTGGAAACGCCTTGTTAGAAGGAGCGTCACAGCTGTATGGCGAAAACCGAACAATGACAATCCACAATAGCATGTTCTTCAGCACTTTCGACAGAGACAATGATGGCTGGTATGTGTATGCATTTGCACTTGGTTTGCTACTGTACTCTGGCACACACATTTGGGTATGACCAGAGATGACTTGCTTCCTTTGCAACTCCTAATGTTGAACGGCTGCAACCTGTTAGGCTGGCATAGTTTATTACCATGGCTGATGGGCACACAGATACACCTGTCAGGCTTTTTTTTGGGGGGGGGGTGTTTCTAATTCAGGGAGAGCTACTTTTGATTAGACATGTATAGGATCATGCTGTCAGGCTGGAACAGATTATAAAAAGTACCCTAGTGTTAAGAGTTATAAGCTATATACAGTGCTACCTTGGGTTACATACGCTTCAGGTTACATACGCTTCAGGTTACAGACTCCGCTAACCCAGAAATAGTCCCTCGGGTTAAGAACTTTGCTTCAGGATGAGAACAGAAATCATGCTCCGGCAGCACAGCGGCAGCAGGAGGCCCCATTAGCTAAAGTGGTGCTTCAGGTTAAGAACAGTTTCAGGTTAAGAACAGACCTCCAGAATGAATTAAGTTCTTAACCCAAGGTACCACTGTAATTTATATAAGTCATCATTCGGAGAACTATGGGATGATCTCCTGGTTGATTAATAGAGATTACTTTGTCCAAGGAAAGTACAGCTATTACTGGGTGCACAAGTACATTTATTATGGTTGTAATTATCATTACTATTATTAATTTAAATGTATTACCCACCCTTCACCAGGGCACTTTAAAATTCAGAACTGAAAACAGTTAATAACATAAATTAATATATGTTGGTTTTGAAGATTATGCATTTGTTTTTTTATTGGTGCATGTAAAATACACCCTTTGTATATTTCACCCCGCAGGCCAAATCCAGACCCAAAGAAACAGTGTTCCAAAGAAGACGGTGGTGGTTGGTGGTACAATCGTTGCCATTCCGCCAATCCAAATGGCAGATACTACTGGGGTGGGCATTATACCTCAGAAATGGCAAAACACGGAACAGATGATGGCATGGTATGGATGAATTGGAAAGGGTCCTGGCATTCACTGAAGAAAGCCAGCATGAAGATTAGACCAATCATCCAAGAATAGTGATTGTTATTTAAATAAACAGTGGCAATTTTTTTGTGCTCATATCTGTTTCATTATATATTTGAGCCTAACTGCATTAAAACATTAACCGGCAAATACACACACTCTGCCATGTTTATGTTGGTTAAATGCACTGTGAATAAAAGCAGAAGTGTTATACAGGCAAGTCGCATCTTACACTTATTTTACTTATGTGATCACAGCTTTGTGCAGATGGGGATGGGAGGGAAATAAATAAAGGGAGAGGGGAAGAAAACCCACTCTCCATTTATTTCCCTTCCCTGAAGGTGAGCAAGGTGCCGAGCTTTGGGAATTTGCAGGAGAGCTCGGGGACACTGCCAGAACCTTTGAATAAGCTTCCCTAAGCCAAGTAAGAAACCCTCCACCTTGCAGGGGTGGTAGTTCCAGGGGCTCCTGGCTTGGATTAACCTCACTGAAATAGTTTGAAAACATTATGTGATACATTTATGACAGATAGGCAACACAAAAACCTTTTGAATACCTCATACTTCCTCTATAGTATTGACATTTTCTGCTCCACTAACTTCATTTCTTTATTACAGGATTTCTTACACACACCCTTGACCTTAAGGTCCCAGGGCAAGTTGCAATACCGTCACACGGTTTAAAATCAGATAAAAGAATTTACATGAAAAATCTAATACAATTTTAAGTATTATACAATTTAAATCACACCTCACAGCTGTCAAAGGCCAGGGTAATGAGCTGCGACAAAAGCTGTACCGTAAAGAAGCCAGCCGCATCTTTGTGTGGAGGGAATTCCACAACCTGCCCATTCAAAAGTAGATTCAGAGTGAGGAAATGAGTTCTTGTCTCAAATTCTGTGGGAAAAGCTTCACAACGTAAGAGGTCCTTCTGGATTTGTTCAGTGTTCCCTTGAGTCCAGCATTCTTTCCCCAGAAGTGGCCAGCCAGAGGCTTCTGGGAAGCAAACTGAGCTGCTGTGTTAATTAATTAAATAAATGGGTGCTTAACTCACCTTGATGCTTCTTCAGCTGGGTCTCCCTGCTTGCAGACGTCTCATAGGCATCTGATGACCACTCTGATAACAGGATACGGGGCTAGATGGGCCACTGGCCTGATCCAGCAGAGATCCTATTATGTTTCTGTGTTTGGCGACAGAGGTATGCTGTCTCTGAACACGGGTGTGTAAACTGCCCTGTGGTCTCTTGATGAAGGGCAGTATATAAATTTAATAAATGATAGTAATAAAAATAATTCCAATAAGTGGCTTTTCTATAATTTTATTCTTTTTTCTTCAAGCTTCTTTTTACCCAACTTCCTTCCAGTCACCTGAGACCAGAACCACTCTTGCATAGTTTGCACTAAAAATGTCTAATGCACATCAGGACATTTTGAATGTGACCTCGCTGAAGTGTATTGTCACCAAACAGTTAACATTTGTCCGGTTATACATTTCCCTGCAGAAGTCTGCCTTTCCTGACAAAACAGGGCTGTGGCTATAATTATGCAATGCAACTAACAAGAAACAATTGATACTGGGATATCATTGCTTTCTCTTGTTGACTACAGAACAAGAGTCTTTTTAGTTCATAGCCCCCGGTTCAGTATGTCCTTGCCCTCTAGCTATGTGGGGCCCTCCAAATAGCCAATGGTCAGGGATGTTGGGAATTGTAGTCAAACAACACCTGAAGGGTGCCACATTGGCTACCCCAGGCTAAGAACTTGCAGACGTGTTTATCCTTGTCACCGGTAGTTGTACTAAGAGAGAGGTCACCAGCTTTTTTGGTACAGCGGCACATTTTGAATATTGAGCAAGTGCTATGGATGTCAATCACAAAATAACTGCCATGGGGTGTGGCATAACACAAAATGGCTGCCATGGAAGGCATGGCAGAATACAAAATGGCTGCCATCGGAGGATGGCATAACACAAAATTAGAGAGAAAGAGTCATCATTGTTGTTCCCACCATGCCATCCCGGAAGCCTCATGCTTATCTTGAGAAGTCAGCCACATCCTCCTGCTGCCCTGTGTGAACAGGGGGATCACACAATATTGATTTCACATCCATATATACCCAGATGCTGTTGCCATTTAACAACATCAAGGATCATTCCCCAGTACCAGAAAAAATATGCAAGGTGACCACGCCACACTTCCTCGCTTACACACACAGTATGCAAAAGCACTCGCCACACACAGACCAGACACCCACTTCACATAAGCATTTTTCCTCGCTCTCTCTGCTCAAGTGCACCTCTCTCACAGAGATCATACACATGCAGAGACCTCCCCATTCTCTCTCTCACACACCCTGCATATTTCCCCTCACATGTTAACTTTCTAAATACAGAGAGTTTCTGATGTCGGGGAGTATTGAGCTATTTGATTCTCCCACCTTCATTTTTAACTGATAAGAGATCCCGGAGAAGTTTTTTCTATTTAAGTGTATTGGTGGATCAACATAGATGCTCCTATAATTGTCTGGCTAGCAAGCATGGGATATCACTAATGGGAGCCTTTTTACTAATGCTATTTGCAGTGCATTGGGTGAATTTTTCAGGGGAGGGTTATGCATCCCCACATGCTGCAGTCCCAATAAAAACCAGGGGCCTCCATGGCTGGTGGTAAATAATAAAAACCAGACATGGCTGGTGACGGAGCAATTAAAGTAACATCTAGTTTGTTCCTTAAAAGGCTTCTCTTCCAACATTTAGAGACCAGGGATCAACCCCATTTGTTCTACAGCTGCTTTTAATTCTGTTTTGATCGCCTCAGCCTTGCTTTCACCGAACTAATTTATAATTTATATAGTCCAAAACAAATCCACCTTTGAAAGTTATTCTGTTATTAGTAAAATAACTGACAGGGCAATGCATGGCAAATGGCAAATTGTTGTTTTCAGGCGGTTGGAGGATGGATGGCGGCTAACAGATTGAGGTTGAATCCTGACAAGATAGAAGTACTGTTTTGGGGGGACAGGGAGCGGGTGGGTGTGGGGGATTCCCTGGTCCTGAATGGGGTAACTGTGCCACTGAAGGACCAGGTGCGCAGCCTGGGAGTCATTCTGCACTCACAGCTGTCCATGGAGGCGCATGTTAACTCTGTGTCCAGGGCAGCTGTCTACCAGCTCCACCTGGTATGCAGGCTAAGACCCTACCTGCCCGCGGACTGTCTTGCCAGAGTGGTGCATGCTCTAGTTATCTCCCGCTTGAACTACTGCAACGTGCTCTATGTGGGGCTACCTTTGAAGGAGACCCGGAAACTGCAATTAATCCAGAATGTGGCAGCTAGACTGGTGACTGGGAGTGGCTGCCGAGACCACATAACACCGGTTCTGAGAGATCTGCATTAGCTCCCAGTATGTTTCTGAGCATGATTCAAAGTGTTGGTGCTGACCTTTAAAGCCCTAAATGGCCTCGGTCCTGTATACCTGAAGGAGCGTCTCCACCCCCATTGTTCAGCCCGGACACTGAGATCCAGCGCCAAGGGCCTTCTGGTGGTTCCCTCATTGTGAGAAGTGAGGCTACAGGGAACCAGACAGAGGGCCTTCTCAGTAGTGGTGCCCGCCCTGTGGAACACCCTCCCATCAGATGTCAAAGAGATAAACAACTACCTGACATTCAGAAGACATCTTAAGGCAGCCCTGTTCAGGGAAGTTTTTAATATTTAACGCTGTACTGTTTTAAACACTTGATTGGGAGCCGCCCAGAGTGGTTGGGGAAACTCAGCCAGATGGGTGGGGTATAAATAATAAATTTATTGTTGTTGTTGTTGCATGGAGAGTGGAGTGGGGGCAATATTTATGGAGATGGTTAACCCTCCCCTCCTCAGCTGTGATCTCCATTAAGACCACCACCTCTCCAGCAACTAAGCTTGAAAAAAGCTGTGTGAGAAAGGGGGAATTTACAGATATGCCTGTGCACACACTGGTTTTATTGATTGTTGTATTGATGAAGACACTTTGCTGCTTGAGGCAAAGGACAAGATGGTGCCCCTCCACCCCATTCCATTTTCAAAAGCCAACCAGACTGGCATCCTTCAATACTGATGATGGGACAGCATCTTCAACAACACCTGAGGGAAGCAGGCTAGCTAAGCGGGTGCAGAGTGCACTCATGAGCATCTGCTGACTGAGGCTGCTGCCTCAGTCTCTTGAATAATAGGGTCACCCCAATATGTGTGCCTACTTTGTCCTTGCTTGCTTTGACCATGCCCACTTTTGTTTTGGGCCCACCCACCACTGGCATGCGAGGACCTTGGAAAGTTGGCAATGAGGGAATGAAATCCTCAGGCTGAAAAAAGGTTCTCCATTTCTGACTTAAATACTGGAGATTATCTTTCTTTGCTCAGCCAGCACTGGTTTTTCAAAGGAATGGTTCTGAATTTGATCTCAGTGTGTAATGTGCGTTGTTTAATACTACATTTGTTATAGAACTTTAAAGATACAAATGGCTTAACTGAGGAAGACATCCCCAACAGACATTTTATAATATTTATTTGTGCTGTTGTTTGTAAATAACTTAAACACACCAGAAATGTATTTTTGAGTGAACCCATTTATTTTATAGGCAGTTGCATTCAGTTGTTTTGGATAATAAAAAAAAACGCACACACAATCAGACATACACTACATAATGTTGAGGTATATATAATTTTGGAAGTTCTTGTTGTTGCTGCTTTGATATCTAGAGTGTCTCTATAGGCCGAATTTTCAATCTAACAACTTTGAGAGAGTAATCAGAGGGCTTGAAGGGCACCCAGACCACCCCATTTTCAATCTCATAGGGAGCGTTGTTCCTTGGGTCATACTGACCTCCTGAGTAGTAAATTCCATTGAGATTAGCAGCTTGGCAATTATTGTACCACCAGCCACCTCCATATATCTCAGCACAGTTCTCCTCCCATTGGTCGTTGTCTCTATCAAAAGTACTAAATTTCATGTTATTGTGAGTGGTGTATTCAACCCCATCTTCCTCTGAACCCCTGATAAGAGCATCACCTGCTGTCCCCTCATAATCAGAGACACTGAGCCTATAGCCTTCTTCTTCAGAGCTTATGTGTATGTTATATTCTGCATAACCTTTATTGCCCTCCCAGTCCTCTACTTCGACTCGAAGGACAGTGTCCCTCTGGGTCAGGAGATGGAGATTTTCATTGCCCAACCAGAACTCTCTTTTCCCATCCACGCTGCCAAAA
The DNA here is from genome assembly GCF_965113315.1 of Podarcis vaucheri. Lineage (NCBI taxonomy): Eukaryota > Metazoa > Chordata > Lepidosauria > Squamata > Lacertidae > Podarcis > Podarcis vaucheri. Next base: position 41,707,887 of record NC_138767.1, read on the forward strand.
CCATTCTTGTAGTCTTCCCAGGTCCGGTTAAAATTCAGCGCCCCATCCAATCTCTGTTGGATCAGAAGCCATCCTCCCAAAGTAGTCTCTTGGTCGCAATAAACTGAAAAAACCTTAGTGGTTCCTGCTGGCTTGATTCTGAAAATGCCACTTTGGGCACCAGAAGTGTGTTTCTGGTGGATATCCTCACAGTCTAAAAAAACAAAGTTGATCTGGTTGACAGAAGTTTTCGGTTAAGCTTTATTACAAGGTCACAGGAATCCAAACAGTAATCATGCTCAAGTCAACTGGCTACACTTAATTTGGGGCTGCAGTGGAACGAATCCTTGTACTCTCCCCCCCCACCCCAAACTGATTGCTTACATGCACATTTTCATTACCCATGACGTTAGGTACACAACTGCCTTGTTCTCCAATTACTCATGGCGAGAAACCATGTCCCCCACCTTTCCAAAATGGCAACCAACAGACACATTGCTCTTATTATTTAAACAATGGCATGGATTGCACTCGCTTAACCTGTGTGTCAGTTTGGTTGCACACTTCACTGCTGCTCCCTCAATAATTATTTTCCATGCAGTGGGTGGGTACCTGTCCCGGTGTAGCTTTCTCCCTGCTTCACTCCTCCTGCACTCAAGCTGCGTGCATGAAAATCAGGTCTGTCTTCTCCACTCTCGTCATGTTGCAGCTCAACTGATGGGATTTTTATTGACTTGGTTTCAAAAGTGGAGCCCCCTTTGTTGAAGCCGCTAGAACTGCTGCTGCTGCTGGACACAACCGACCTGGAATGGGATGTGCTGCGACTTGTATGAGAATGGAAGTCGGGGGAGGGCTGGTCAAAGATGGAGAAGTCGTCGGTTTCTCCCTCGCCAAGGTCAGAGAATACGTCGTGTCCTTCAAAGGTTGATGTGTGGCTGCCAGTCCCTGTGCTATGGATTCTGCCACCAGAACCTGAGGTGAAAAACTCTTTTGCATTCAGAGGCAGGGTAGAAAAGTCAGATGAGCCACTTCCACCAGTCCCAGTGGTCACTCTCGTGTGGGTGGTGCCTCCTGCTTCTCTGGCTAAATCTTTAGAATGGAAACAGTCTAAACCATCAGATGTTTTATACTCTTCCACAACCTCTTCTCTGGGACCTTCAGGACCTCTGATCACTTTTCTAGTGATGGTTTTGACGCATGTACGGGAGAGACGAGACTCAGAAGGCCCGACTATTTTCAAACTACTAGAGGTATCGCCTCTGCCAGAGGTATCCCCTCCAAAACCAGGAGTGACTGACTTGCTAGTATGTGGTTGTCCAGCAGCCTCTGAATCTTCCAATACGACTTCAACCAGTTTGATACGATTAATGATGCCTGCTTCTTGTTCCGACAGAGGAGCCGTTTTAAAATGGCTAGGGACAGTGGAATCCTTCAGGGGTCTCATTTTCAGTACCCTCAAGGGAGCAGCTTGATATGCCGGCTGCAAGTTGATGGAACTGGCCTGTAAAAGCAGCTTCTGTATCTTGTCATAGCTATCGGTGTCCACATTGTAGCTGACAGCTCGAGAGCAGGACCCTTTGCAGGAACGCACCTTAATATCAATGTCCACCTAGGCAGAGATGGAAAGGTGAAAATACAAATGGGAGAAGAAGAGAAGTGTGTCAGTCTGGCAAATGTTTAGAGTGTTATGGTATTAAGTATTAAGACAAAATGCAATGTATAAAATACAAAACCACAACCTCAGTATGAATGTGCATGCTTTGATTCCTAAGTCTGCCGAAGCTGTTGTATCCTTAAGTATTTATTGGGCTATTTTGTTTGTAAAGGAGGAATGCCTCTGGGCTATTGCTGATGGCAGTTTCATCACTGCTTGAAGTGACCCCAAAAGGTTTTGTTGTAAAATAAAGAAGCCAAACCCCCATCTATACCAGTAGGGCATTGCTCAACAGAAAAGAATTAGAATTTGTCCAATTCCACCAGAAGTTGAGAAGAATGCCTCTTGTACTGTACTTTCACAGAAGATGGATGCCCTTGAGAAAGGGCGAGTGGGTGGAATTCAGCCCAGAACAAGAATTTATTTTATTTTTGTTTAAAAATGGTTGCAGCCTACCTCTAAGCGCTTCATCTCTACAACTTGGTTCCGGATGGTGTTCTGCAGCACTTTAATCCGGCTAACTTGGTCAGCGACTCTCTGCTTCAGCGTCACAAGTCTCCTTCTCAGATCGTCAGATATTTGGCCATAGTTATCATCAATTTCTGAAGCAAAAGAAGCCGCAATAGCTTAGTCTTTCCCCCGCAATAGCTATTTCAAGGTACAAATTGAATTACAATGATAATAACAACACATTATACTGTATAAGGACACTAGGTAGGAGGAAATTAGCAAATGGCTCTTGTAGGGCCAAACCTTAATGACCCTTGATGATACTGTCTTTTTCTCTAGATCGGGACAGCAGTATCTGTGAGGGAGGGTTTACCTTCCCTCCTCATGCTGCTTTCCCATTGAAAAACACTCCTGAAGACACACCCACCCCTGTCATGATCCCAGCATAGATCAAGGTGCCCTGTGGGTGCCATTTATAGATAAAAGCACTTGGGTACTGTCAACTCTTTTGCTAGGCTCAAGGACGCATGCATCCATGTATGCCTGAATTATGCATCCCTATTACTTAATCTTCCAACCTTCAGTTCTGCACTGGAACCCACAAAATTCACCTCTTAGAGAGAGGTGCTGAAAAACCTCGCTGCATGAACTGGCACTCTCTTTTGTAGCCATTTGAATCCTAGCTTTTTTTATTTCCCCCTTTCTGTGTATTCCATTCATGTTAGATCTGAATTTGTTAAAGAAATGTTGGAAGAAAGTAATAATGAGCCATGAATTCTGCTCATATCTAGGCCATAAATATTCAGGAAGAATATCGGGGGCCCAACTTACTGGGAGGGCACATCCTTTACATGCAAAAGGCCCCAGTTCAACCCACAACATCTCTAGTTAAGTTCAGCTTCAACAACACATCTAGGAATAAAGCATTTTTTGTTGTCGTTACACTGTAGATACTAAGACAATAAGTGCATATTCATCCTTGAAGCTTTCACTGTTGAAACGGTCTCTGATAAATCCTCAGAATTATTTTAGAACATTATTTGAAAGTATATCACATGGTCTGCTTTCAGAAGGGAGATCTGGACCAAGCCCACATTTGCCATAATGTTTCAACTTGGAGGATTGGCCATGGGTCCATGTGGTTCTTGACGCCAAAACAGATAGCCATGCCTGGTTAAAAGCAAAGTAATTAATGAAGATGATGTGATAATTGTAAATTGGGAGGCTGCTGATTAGGCTTTGGCTAAGGGTGCTTCTCTCCCAATTGTCTCAGACAGTTGTTAAAGGCCTGCTGTAACTGATGTCACAGTGGATATGCAGGTTGACACCGTGTGTTCAAGAATCCTATGCCTTCAGCCTTTCTCATGATATAGACCCAGTAGGCACATGCACCTAGAAGTGGGTGCCCTTCTACAGAGCTTTGGCTCTGAGTGCAGGGGCACAGGGGTGCCGCCAGCTGGTGTGATCCTGCTCCCCTCTTTGTATGATTATGCATGGAAGTAGCCTTGTGAAAGGAGATTATTTTGACAGTGGAATCATACAAAGCAAGTGTGTTGTGAAAGTTTTTGTTGCTCTTGATGGGTAATTATAACACCTACAATTCTAGTCTGTCATGTATGAGCTAGTTGAGATTCTTGCACTGCAGGGGCTGGAGTAAATGACCCTTGAGATCCCTTCTATGATTCTGTGACTGTTACTTGAGTCCACTTGATCTTATATAATAAGGATGCAACAAGCAATTGTTTGTATTTGGCAATTGTTAGAGAAGTCAGATGACCATACACTTGTGTGGATGATACTCACGTTGCTCACTGGCCAAATTTCTATCCAGATAGCCATTGATTTCCTGTTTAATAATGTTTGATGTCTTGTAGCTGTTTTGATTATCCGCAAGCAGTTTCTTAATTTTGTTTATCCTGTCAGCAAAATCCTGGTCTGTTTCGTCTATCAGTCCCTGCATCCGGCATCCTGAAGGACATTTAGTGCCCTGAAATGAGGAAATAGCAAATAAAATAAAATTACAGATGAAACATCTGCCATGTCACTTATTTGGTCCTCAAGGTTCATTATTTTATTATTACTGCTAATAGAGATTTAATTATAATCACATGTAATTTAATTATCACATGAGATTTAATTATAATCACATGCCCAGTTTCAACCATGTTTGCTTGTCATGCCATATTGTTTATGCAGAAATGCTACATGGAGAAGCTGGTTTAATTTGACTTCCTAGCAATAATAACATTGTTCTGTATTAATAGCAACTTTGTCACATGTGAATATATTTTTAGGAAACCCAGTGCTGTGTATTTTTTCTAAGATTTGTGTGCCTAAAATCTAGCACACAGGGTGCTCAACAGCTAGATTCTGTACATGTTTGCTCCTGCTGTGATGTCTGTCTGAATTCAGTGGGTTATATGTATAGTCTGAATTGACTTTATTAATAATCAATGAAAGCTTTTTAATTACTAAACAATACATAGTTTTTCATCCTTGATTTTCAGTTAATGTAGAAATTTGAAGAAACCCTTTGTAGCAATTTCTGAATTGCAGGCATGCTGTTGTATCATTGTACATCTATGTCATTAGGGTCTATTGTGCCATGACCGTGATTTTGTACACAGCAAAAAGTGTGATGAATGTGCTTCAGGCTTGTTCGCTCTTACCCATTCGTCATCAGAGCATACTGGCCAATTCTTTTCAGATTTGCAGTCAGACTGGGCTTTATGCTCCACTATTCTTGGGCCCCGTACTCCTCCTCCGAGCTCTGTAAAGGAGGCATCACCTTCTGCTGCCTGTCACAGGAGAGGAAAAACATCAAAACAATATTATAACTTGTTTAATCTAATTTATTGTTATGCATCTCTTTCTGTTTCCTTCCCAAAGTGGCATACATGGTTCTCACCCTCTCCATATTATCATCACAACAACCCTGAGATAGGTTAGGCTGAGAATTGGCAACTGGCCCAAGGTCACCCTTCATGGCGGAATGGAAATTTGAACCCTGGTCTCCCAGGTCCTAGTCTGACATTCTAACCACTACACCACACTCTCTCTTTAATAATAATTCACTGAGTTACCAAAACAACCCAAAATATACCCAGATGTCCCTAATAATGAAGTCTAGTAGCTAGAAACTCTTGCACTTGTTTCACTAGCATCACAGAAGAGAAACAATGTCGTTTATTTTCAAGCTCTGTCTTTAAAAGTAAATGTTGCTATATAGGTGGAATATAATGGCAAGCAAAACTGCTGTGAGTCATGAGTGAATTTGCTGGAAGTGTGTTTCTGGCGCAAAGGACAACTTCATGCAATTGATACGCTGTCAAGTACCAAGCAACTGGAAAGTAATAAGCCAAGTAAATCACCAAGCAAATATTAGTAAGTAACTGCTGTTACAATTGAGGTATATGAAAGGTATAGTAACTAAAGAGGAATTTATCACTCATGTAGGCTGCAGTCCTCCTCAGTTAAAACCAGTATGTTTTGACACAAAGTTTTGTATGCCTCTTTCATCAATACAGCTGGCTAAAATAGCAAATGGATTGGATCAATCATAATTTAATAGGCTATACTGTATATGGGTGTTCCGTTGACTTGGGTTCTTAGCTTAGAAGCTAGAGAGAGGCTTTTCTGAATCTGTTCCATAGGAAACGTTTGGTTTGGTTAGGCTCATACATCACAATAATCTTTGCTTGAAGCATTCTGTTTCAGTTTTGAGAGCTGCCATGCCCTCGTGTGATTCATTCAGTTTTATTGTGACTTAATTGTAGACTCAATCTTAAAAACAGCAACTCAGCAGTATAGATTGTCAGAATGATTTCTGCTTTATACAGTTACAAATTTCATGAAATGCTGAAACGCTGCTAGAGTTCATATGAAGGTAATGCATTTATCCTTGGGTTTGCTTTGGTTTGGGGAGTTATCACACCATAATTTAATTAATTTTGGGGTCTTTTTTGTAATATAACTGAGAGCTCAGTTAAGTTTTGTTGTTGTATACAATGACAACTTTCATTGACTAGGTTTCATACGAAGAATTCAAAGATAATATATATTAAAAAGGCTCCTATTATGAACACATGCCTATAAAGCACTCATTTGCCCCAGTCCAGCAAGGAAGATGCATGCACAGAGATAGGCTAACACATACAGATGACAATGCAGAGACCTAGCTGGATGTGCATCCACATCAAAACCCTCATCAGGGTCCCACTGAAATGCAATCTCTGGAGCTGGTTGAGAAAGCATATTCCCTTATCTGGGGCCACTTTTATATGCAACCAGTTACACGTTACTTTTTTTCTTGTATATATACATATAGAAACAAGTACAGATTGTATAGATGGAGATGCAGCCAGATGATGCACCCAAGAATTGCCCCTCCCGAATTCAAGCATTTGAAAGGAGAAACCCCCAGATTTCACTTCCATTTCACTGTTCATCTGGTAGTAAGAGGTTTATTTGGGCTGAAATATATTACTTTCTAAGCAAGCAAGTGACCAATAGAACAAAAAGCAACATAGCTGGTAAGCTAACAGGAGAATCAGATAAAATGAACTCATACCCAAGTGATGCTGAAGCACAGCAGGGCACAGAAGACTCTCAACTGCAACATCTTCAGAAAGCTGTGGATCTGACAGAAAGGGATGTGTTCCACTTAGGTATTTTTGGTTGAATTTAAACCTTGAATTTAAACTATCCATCTCCCCCCACAATTAATGATTAGTTTCCCTTTTGTTTGCAGAGTCACAGTGCAACATCTGAGTTTGCTGACCCAGGGGTCTGTTGCACAAATTCCTTGGTTTGTTTGCTAGAAGTCCGTTTGCACAATTCCAGCAAACACGGAACACAGACATGGGTGGATAATCCAACCCTATTCCAGGAAAGGAGGACCTAAAGTTTGAAATGAATCATTGATAGATAGAACACATAGGGGAGAACAAAGCGCTGACAAATGTCAACGATCTAGAGCTGGCATTTTCTAACATTGATGGAGTGTCACTGCTTAGTACATTACAGGAAACACATGGTTACAATGGCCATTTTGTGCTGTGCTATTATTGTTTGGATCCAGAAGAAAGAGCCAGCAGTGGGGGAAATGCCTCATTTCCAACACTAGGAATGAAAACATGGATGGATTTAAATAAAGGGCTGCAACTTCCTTTAAGCAATTGGCTCCTCCAGATTACCTGTTCATTGAGCATTCATCCTCATTTGCTTGTACAAAGCTTACAGACACACAAATAGATTATATCTGGTCTTTACTGAGCATTTGTTTTGTTTGTGGGGCAGTTATATGATAAGTATAATTTGTGCTGATTTCATCCTGATTTGCTTGTGAGGCTTTTATATGTCTTCCTTTGTTCACCCCACACTTTTCTATGAATTTCCCCATCACTTTCCAAACTGCAAAAAGTCTGATTATTTTTAAAGTTGATTTTTTGTACTAGAAACTATAACTTGCTTTAATTGTGCAAAACTAAATTTAGAGAATGCACTTAAATTCCTCCCACAAAACAGAGGCTGATGAAACAGTTAATGGAATAACCTAATCTCCTACTTTCCAAAGAGGATGGGGTGGCGTACTTGCCTCTGAGGCTAGAATGAGGATTCCTCATTCTGCTATCTGCCTCCATCAGGTGACCTCACCCTAGGCCAGAGCATTAGCTATCTTTATGGCTGGTGCTGAGGAGGTTGTTGATTTATTATGAGTCCCAAACCATCAGATTTTAGGATCAGTTAATCTCCAGTTGCCCAAGGTTGGCTCCTATCCCTGTTTCTTTCAAGTTGGGAAGCTTTGCGGAACTGTCTTGGGTAAACGTCCCTTCACCAGGGTGATGCCTCAGAGTGCTCACCACTGGGAACATGCGCTGTCTTTACCTTCTTTTCCCCACCCACGTTGTGCCTGCTGCAAGACAGAGCCAGCCTAACTTGTCATTTCTCAGCTTAACTATGACTCCAAAATGTGGACTGCAGGCCTTGCAGTAGATCCCCCCAAGGACAGATCATGCCCCTTCTGAGAGAGGTGTACCCCACCAATTACACAGTAAGAATTTGCATCAAACTGCTGCTCTTAGTTGTGACTAACATTTGCTCAATTATGCCCAATCTGTGTAGGACCGAGGCTGCATGCTTTTGATATGGGACACATTTTGAAAACGCTATCAGTAAATGAATGATAGGCTCAGTCCAAAGATAAAGCATGATAATGGGAGAGTTGCAGAGTTACAAGACTATGGACAGATGGCTATTTGAATGAGCCACACATTCAAGTGTCATGGTGGTCGTAACATCAGTGGGACTTCAGTCTTTCCCAATGATATTTTTGTCAATGTGCTTGGTGCAAAAAAGAAAAAAGAAAAGATTACTATGAATCAGGAAGATTATTTTTCAAGGGCTTTGGTATTTTTTGTACAAGATTCCAATTTCTAACTTTTTATTGATAGAAGTGACACGCTTCTGGAAAGTGGCTTCCTTTAAAAGAGTGGCTATGGTCTGTTTCTTTTATTTCATAAAACAATTTTATCATGCAACTGCCAATCTTTCCAATGTTTTAATGGTCTATTGCAGTCATTTCCACCTGAAAATTGCTGAGGGCCCTCTTACTGTAGCAATTGTAAATCTGTAGAATTCAAATTGTAATACAGTAAAATACAGTAGCAATAAACATACAGTGGTACCTTGGGTTACATACGCTTCAGGTTACATACACTTCAGGTTACAGACTCTGCTAACCCAGAAATATTACATTGGGTTAAGAACTTTGCTGCAGGATGAGAACATAAATTGCGCGGTGGCAGCGCAGCAGCAGCGGGAGGCCCCATTAGCTAAAGTGGTGCTTCAGGTTAAGAACAGTTTCAGGTTAAGAACGGACCTCCAGAACGAATTAAGTACGTAACCAGAGGTGCCACTGTATAATTAAATGTCATAATGAATATTAAGTGTGTTGGATGTGCCATCTCCCATGGTTAACCACAAGTCCACTGAGACCTTACAGGTCTCTGGAATGAAACTGATGGTCATGGAGCAGTTTAGGAAGCTCTGCTCTATTGGTTCAATCTTCTAGTTTCAATTTATCATGTTAGGAAGGCAATGCATATTTAAATATACATGGTAGACAAGCTATTCAAAATGTTTTAACAGGTTTTGCATGTCCTTGGAAGGATCTTAGGAGCATGATAGAACAGACCAAAAATCCATCTAAAGTAGCATCTTATTTCCCACAGTGGAGTCACCTGATTGCTCCGAGAAGCCTACAAGCAGAAAGAACATGATGGCAATAACCAGGTCTGCTGTAAAGAGTCAGTATCAAAGTAAAGGTTTATCAGTCAAATCCTGTTTTTGTTCATATATAAGTTCAATAAGGCAGCTTCCGGGATCTTGTAATGTGTTAGTGGGTAAAATCTTGCATATTTCACAAACCACCGGGTCCCGAAATGATTACACTTTTCAGGCACATCCACCACATTTGGCAGTAGTTACCTCTGTCACCCCATCTACTCCAACAGAATTCTTATGAATATAAGACGAAAGGCCTGCCTGATCTAAGGCTGCCTGTTATACATTACATACAAAAAGGAAATGCATTACCCAAAAAGTGGATAGAGATTTGTGAAATATCCTATTCAACTCAGTACATAACAATTTGCATAACATTTGTGTTGCAACTAATACCTGATATTTCTGTGTAACCTTTCTTGACTATATCCCGTTCATGGGCTATCATCAGTTTTCCGCTTTTCTACGTCTGTCGAGGATTGAGTTGGATTTGTTCAAATCAGCACAACAGATGTATAAAGTTGTGGGACCCTCCAGAATAGTGTGGGAAGTAGCACTGCTAGGAGGAGGAGGAACTGGCAAAATCACCCAACATCACCTTCTTCCTCCAGCAAGAGCCTCTTCTAGATCTCAGTGCTGTCTCTCAACACCCCTTCTATTTGCAGAATGGCAGATATGGATCCAACCCATTAATTCCAACTATCCTTATCTGGTGTGATACCTGATGTATAGTTAATTTTATATCACAATGACTGCCTCCCACATTAAATGAGGGGCGCTCTTTGTATGGCCGTGTGCAGCCCCCTGGACCCTATGCAGCACCATTACCACAGGCTTGGCTTGGCCTTCCCCAGGTGGGATACCTGGAGGTCTCCGCCTACCTCAGCCAGTTGCCCAATCCCGCCTGGAGAGGCGTTGCCCAGGTGATCAGGCCAGGTAGGGGGAGGGAACACCTGCCCACACAATAGGGGGGATCTTACCTGGGAATCATCAGTTGGCTCCAGAACTTCTCCCACCCTACCCACCCTCAGTTAAGACTTCTTTTGCAGGTTAACCTTTTCTCTACAGGAACGCGGGGGCTGCTACATCAAGGTCGCTGTTGAAGGGCCGGAAAGGAATTCTCCTGCATTGGCAGGTTTGCCTTTCCCGTAGCAAAACGTCACAACTTTGGCAGTATCAGGCCTTGGGCAGAATCCTCTAGTCTATCTTCCCTAAATGGGGGAGGGCGTGCAGCGGTGACCCACGCCCCCTCCTCCTTGCAGCGGTGATACCAGGGTTCCCCGTTAAAGGGGTTGTTTGAGGGGAGGCTTTGGCCGTACGTCTAGAGGTTGTTATTGCTCTCCCCTGCGACAGCGGCGTAATGGGTGTGGGCGCTCTCTGCTTGAACATGTGTTCTCCAGAACCAGCCCATCACCCCCCCCACTGGATAACCCTGATGTTCCCCAGATCCCTGGTGGGGGACTGGGAGGGATAAACGTCCAATGCCTGAGCCAAGGTCTACCCACATCTGAAACATAATCAAGTTGTGGCCAATTTTAATCCCATAGCACATTGTCTTGAGTCGTTATTCCACACGGGGGCTGCCCAAGGTTTGGGGGACTCCGCCTGTCCACGCTATATTCAGAGCAATGCAAACTCTTCTTATTTTAACACCATATTTCCATATAATAGATTTAGCAACATATCTGGGAAGGTAGTGTGATGTTTGTGCCAAAGCAAACTAGAAGTAACACGGATGCAACTGGTATCAAGGTATCATAGCTGACTATCTCAATTTAATTTTGCCTTAAATAGTGGCAGCTTGAGTCTTAGCCTTATTATGTTGATGCTTCTTGAAGAATGAGCTTTAGTGAGCCAGTTCTGTATATCTGTCAGATCTAGGGAAGTTTTTAATATTTAATGCTGTATTGTTTTTAACACTTGATTGGGAGCTGCCCAGAGTGGCTGGGAAACTCAGCCAGATGGGCGGGGTATAAATAATAAATTGTTGCTGTTGTTGTTATACTAGTGGTTAATTTCAGCCACAAAGTGTTTGGTGCAAGTCTATTTTATTCCTAATTAAAACAGTGTGGTTCGTAAAGCACTGTTCCTATTCCCTTAAAATAAACTGAAGTAATTTCTGGAATATGAATAAATAACAAAGGAAGAATAATTTGTTTTAAATGTGAATGGATGGGGTATCATTTACTACACAAACACCTTTACCTAACAATAAGGGATTCAATGAAATGAGTTTGATTATGAAATTGCCAAATCTGGTAATTTGGTGCTTTTATTCGCAAAATCAATTTGCATCCGTGGTCCATCTCAAATAAAACATAGGTGACATTAAATAAAGGGCAGTCATCTATATGTAATAGATTGGGCTTTGTATGGTACTGTTTCTTATTGAACAATATGGGGTGCTGATGAAGGGATGCGGGTGGCTCTGTGGATTAAACCACAGAGCCTAGGGCTTGCCAATCAGGTTGGTGGTTCGAATCCCCGCGACAGGGTGAGCTCCCATTGCTCCGTCCCTGCTCCTGCCAACCTAGCAGTTCGAAAGCATGTCAAAGTGCAATTAGATAAATAGGTACCACTCCGGCGGGAAGGTAAACGACGTTTCCGTGCGCTGCTCTGGTTCGCCAGAAGCGGTTTAGTCATGCTGGCCACATGACCCGGAAGCTGTACGCCGGCTCCCTCGGCCAATAAAGCGAGATGAGCACCGCAACTCCAGAATCGGTCACGACTGGACCTAATGGTCAGGGGTCCCTTTACCTTTACCTTTAGGGTGCTGATGAATAAAGCTAGGAGCACATTTACAGATTTATAAACAATCTTTTGAAGATGATTCTGAACATTTGCCAAATTCCTTTCAATTATTGTGGCAGTTAAGAAGCAATTAATAGTACATTTTCATTTATTAATATTTATTCAAATATATACGGAGAAGAAATATTGAACAATAACTACAAATAGTGGTTCTAATCTAGAACAGTTTTTGCCTATGTTGAAGGGTATTTTCTTGCATGTGGATTTTGCCATACCATTGTCGGATACAGACACAATCTGGAGAACTTCAGGATTCAGGCTTTTAAACTTGTGAGCTATTCAGTTTTCCACAACCTTGTGCAAAATTGTGCAACTGTGAATATGCAGCGGAAAACGTGAGCAATGAATGTCTTTTATTGGAGGGTGGAAATGAACATTAAATGATTTGCTTCTAGTTCCAGAGACTACATTTTGGATGCTTTGTGAACTTCAGAGTAGCATTTTATAAAAGTTTGTGAACTTGACCAGTTAAATCTTTGTTAAAAATGTTCTTTTAAACATCTCCAACCTACAAGAAAGAAAGAAAAAGGAACAACTGTCATTTTTCTCCTGAGAAAAGACTGAATAACATACATCTATAAAGAGGATTTTGTGAAGACAGAAACAAAAGAGCCCTGCAATCTCCAACCAAAGACATTACTAATTAAGAATCTTTGGAAGACCATAACGGACAACAATCTCCGCTCCAGTTTGGGATTCAAAGATACACTTATTTTGAACATGGAGGTTCTGTTTAGTTATCATGGCTAAATGATAGTTTCAATAGAATGATCCACCAGGAAATTTGTCTAGTCCTATTTTAAAGCCATTCTCTGCTAGAGTTCCAACACCACATCACATGGCATCAGGTACCATGTGTCCATTATACACATCTATATGCCATTTTGATTTTAATGTGATAAAACAGTATTCAGAATGAAATAGCCCTGAGAATATTTTCCATAAGATGCCAGCAAAATGCTGTTAACAGTGTTCAGGTGCAATGCTTCCATTAATTCAATTTTCAATTGACTTTGTTTTCTTCCTAAATGTCTCCTCGGCTTCCTAATCCAGCCTCTCCCCTTATTAATTCAATTTTCAATTGACTTTGTTTTCTTCCTAAATGTCTCCTCGGCTTCCTAATCCAGCCTCTCCCCTTATGAACCTCTCCCCAAAGAGTCTCTCCCCATATAAACTTAGCTGGACCCTGCAATCATCATCGGAGGCCCTTCTTCATGTGCCTCCTCCACAAGATGTCTGGAGGGTGGCAACATGAGAACGGGCCTTTTCTGTGGTGGCTCCCCACTTTTGGAATGCTCTCTCCAGGGAGGCTCCTCTGGCACCTTCACTGCATCTTTAGGTGCCGGGCCATTTTTCTCTATATACAGACCTTTGGCCTTTAACAATGTATGGCTTTTATAAGTGGGTGGGATGTTTGTAAAGTACAACCACACCACCCCCATCACCCTGATTTGAATGTATTTATGTTTGGTTTTTTGTTCGTTTGTTCGGTGTTTGGTTGAAAGTCACTTTCGGTTGCTTTGGCAAGGCAAAGCAACTAAATAATAATAATAATAACCTCTTTTACTCCTCCGGCTTGCCCTCCTGTTACTACTGAAAGCCTGGAGAATGGAATGATCTTCATAGTTGTTTTCTTCATGGAATACCACCGACTTCGCCAGGTTGCCCAAATGATGCCATTGTCATAACCATTTGGACCGGCATCTTTCTCTGTGTAAGAACCACCTAAAATACAAGCAGAAACATAATATCATGTAAGTGGATGGTAAGATTATTTTTTACAGAATGAGAAGATAAGCTGCACTTAATTTTACCCTTCTCTGTGCCCCCAGCAATTCTGCAGCAAGTTTCTAAACTTGTTTATTCAGAAGTCAGTTCCACTGAGTTGAATGGGGCATTTCATAATAAGAACACTTAGTCAGTGCTTTTTTTCTGGGTACACATACCCCTAAACATTTTGTGAATCTACCATAAGTTTGGCCTCATTGAGGGGCAGTATTTCAATATGAGCAGGAAAATGAGAGTAGCCCTAAACATTTTTTGCAGAAAAAAGGACTGCACTTAGTTATACACACAATAAATATGTGATATGTAAAATGTCAATTGACAAGTAAATGGTTCCGTCTCAAGCTTATTCAGAGTAAGCATCTGAAGTGAGATGAAGGGGACATACTTTGTAATTACAATTCTTAATTGCACATGTGTGATCAGCTAATGGCACCATTTCAGTATTAAAGTCTCCTATTTCAAGATATCTCAAAATCATAAATGGTTTACACCACAGGAAAATGCATATACTGGTACCCGGCCGTCCAGATCCACAGCACAGCGGATACTTGATCCTGGAAAATCTGAAGCGTCTGCAGACTTGCTGTAGCCAAAGGCTAGCATATCAAAGTTGAATTGATTTCTCTCTCATTGAAATCAATGGGACAGAAAAGTGCTTAAAGGAGCAACCGATGCATGTTAACTCAGAAGTAAGTTGCCCTATATTCAGTGAGTCTAGGATTCACTTTTGTTGGATCCTACCCTGAATGTATAGGACTGGAGGGAGAAGAGATCAGTCCTATCAAACACCCGTTGATTGAGTCCATTTTAACTTCGATTGGCTCAGAATAAGTGGAACTATTTCCAGATTATGTGAGGAGGTGTCTATGTTTGCCCATCTCTTTCTGAAACCTGAGATCAGATGAGTCAGGCCCCTGCTACCTGTCCGCCTTCAAAAGTTTGGAGGGGAGGGGAGAGAGGACTTGGAGCATGCAGAAAGCTCACAGCATTACCTTGATAATATTTGCCATTGAGGTGAGCAGCATGACATCTGTTCATCCACCACCCAGATCTGTCCTGTTCAGCACAGTTGCCATCAAATTTATCATTGTCGTTGTCAGGTGTGCTGAACTGCATTCCGTTGTGGGATGTGAAGAATTTGTCACTTGGATCATCTCCAAAATCAAAGCCTTCAAAAGCATCACCAGCCTCACCGCCAGAAAAGAAGGCGTAAGTCAGGCGATACTTGTCTGCTTCAGTTCCCACTTTGAAGTGGGCATAATCTGCATAGCTGTAGAAAGGAGAAAGTTAAACGTTCCAAATTTTACTAGTGTTAAGTGTCTTTTACTTTTGATTCCTCAGACATGTCTGTTAATTATATTACGTGGTGCAGGCATTTCAAGGGTACAAAATGGGGGCATTTGCGCAGAAACTGTCTAAAACAACTGCTTGCTGAGTACTTCATCTTACAGGTAAAGGTAAAGGGACCCCTGACCATTAGGTCCAGTCGTGGCCAACTCTGGGGTTGCGGCGCTCATCTTGCTTTATTGGCCGAGGGAGCCGGCGTACAGCTTCCGGGTCATGTGGCCAGCATGACTAAGCCGCTTCTGGCGAACCAGAGCAGCACACGGAAACACTTTACCTTCCCGCCAGAGTGGTACCTATTTATCTACTTGCACTTTAACGTGCTTTCGAACTGCTAGGTTGGCAGAGCAAGGACTGAGCAACGGGAGCTCACCCTGTCACAGGGATTTGAACCGCCGACCTTCTGATCAGCAAGTCCTAGGCTCTGTGGCTTAACCCACAGCATCTTCTTAACAGGTCTATAAACGTAGAGGACTTGATCGCACTCCTCTGTTCTGGGCACCATAGTAAAGCAGTTTTCTGCTATTACAGTTACTGTGGGTGTAAACTAGAGCTTGTTTGAGAGATGAGGTGCAAACCATCCCTGGGTCATAACATGGTACACCAACTTTACCTGCTTCTATAATTAAAAATTTGCTATTTTAAACAAATACAATTGTGCTTTTTATGCTCTTCAGTGGAATATTGAGGACAGCCCAGTGGTCTTTCATTAGTGCTGTGGACTAATGGCTGGAACACATATCAGTGTCAGATTGGCTGCTGGGAAGGAGCCTGGATCACATGTTGCAGGAAGCAGTAGAACCCAGAGAAACCAACAATAGCCTTAAGACTTGTATTGGCTGGTAGCAAATGGGCAGAAAGATGATGGCACAGCATAACAGGCTTGCCAGGTGTTGACAAAGCAAGAGCCCTCTTTGCAGACTTTGGCCCACAGACCTGGAGTTGGGGCATGGATGGGTAAAGAGGACAGCAGAATGATCTAGTTTATACCTTAGAATTTGGCAGCTGTACAGTGCAAACTTTGGATAGCCAGAGTTCCAAAGTCTAAGAGCAATGATGTCCTGTGACAAAGAACCAGGTAGAACATAGTCCTTTCTGCTGCACTTACCAGACCCCAACAAGTCACAAGTCCCCAAGCCTTTGCTGTTACAGTTCCTCTACCCCAGCAATGCTCATACACAGATCCTGTATCTACCTCTTCTTCCTTCCCCCACAAAGCCTTCCTTCCTTGCTTCCATTGGCACCATTGTACCTCTCTCCAGACAACCATTGCTTTACTTTCCCCTCCTGGCCTCTGGTCAGACCCCACTCACCCCTCTTTTACTCCCTGGGGAGTCCTCATGTGTGTTCCTGCTTTTATTGCACTATTTCCTCTTAACCTTCTGAGCCAAATGCAGTGTTACCAGCAGATACAAAGTTCTCATGGGAAGAAAATGTGAAGTTTGGGAAGGGGAAATCCCCATTGTTCCTCCTGGAAGGAGCATGTAGTTAATAAGCCAATGTTAGACCACCACCATCTATGGCCATACTACCCTGAACACGCCCGATCTCGTCTGATCTTGGAAGCTAAGCATGGTCAGGCCTGGTTAGTACTTGGATGGGAGAGGTTAGTACTCCTGCCAACCTAGCAGTTCGAAAGCATGTCAAAGTGCAAGTAGATAAATAGGTACCGCTCCAGCGGGAAGGTAAACGGCGTTTCCGTGCGCTGCTCTGGTTCGCCAGAAGCAGCTTAGTCATGCTAGCCACATGACCCGGAAGCTGTATGCAGGCTCCCTCGGCCAATAAAGCGAGATGAGCACCGCAACCCCAGAGTCGGCCACGACTGGACCTAATGGTCAGGGGTCCCTTTACCTTTAGACCACCACCAGCATAGGAGTCATGAACTACTGAAGAAATCCTCCTGGAGGAATACCTTTTTTGGCCACTCCAGTCCTCCAGCTCTATTCGCAAGGCATATGGAATAGCAGACTGAGTGGTTATCAGATGAATCTTCTCATTTCCAAGCCAGAATTCAGTCTGGTCGTTTGGTGACAGGTGTCCAAAGCCTTCTTTGTACTGAATCCAGTTTTTATTAAAATCTTCACTCCCATCAAGCCTCTGATAAGGAATTGGAAAGGTAGGAAAGGGAAATGAACAGGATTAGTATTCATTTTATACGACTGATCTTCTCTTATATGTTATGCATGCCATGCATTCGCTTTGCAGATCACATACCCTCTGGAAAACCGTCCACCCGTTTCCTAGTGTATCCATTTCACAATAGACCAGGAACTGCTCCTTGGCTTTGAGAGGTTTGATGAAGTAGAGACCGCTCTGCCTGGCACCTTTATTTGCAATGTCTTGACAATCTATAATGAAGAAACAGGAGCAACATACATTAGTGAAACTGCTGTCTATGGTATTCACATTTTAACCAAACAAGACTAAATACACCACATACCTCAATCATTATAATTTGCATTCTTCTCCAGTGCTTTACCCAAAGAACTCAGGGCAATATACACAGTTTAATCTTTCAAGAATCACATGAAGTAGCTTAGGCTGAACAGAGATTTGAACCCAAGTCTCCCTGGCCTAAGACTAACCCCACACCCCTCAAACCACTGGTTCTGCTCTATGTGGAAACTGTTCTGAGGTAACGAGATACATAAGTTAACGAGATACATTCCTATTTGTCTGCACCGAAATGTGGTTTTCTTGGAACTGTATTAACCTACAACTGAGCTATGGCCCTCCTCCTCTTTACTTATATAGATAGAGATTTTGATAATTTTATAGGTCAAGCAAAGCTTTTGAAACTTCAGAAAATACCACAAGTTGTCTCTCTCCACTCATTGGTCCAGCCGGGACTTCCAGTAATGGGGAAAAGATGAGGCCTCTTGCAACTGCTCCAAATGTTATGTTGGGGTGGGGGACATTTTGGAACAGTTTGGTAGGTGAAGTGGGAACTTCAGGTGAAAGGGAAGTTTTGCAAAAACTACCTTAAGCTGATGGAAGTCTGTGCTGCATTCAAAAAGGATTCCATCAGTGGAAGGACACAAGTAGATATAATGCAGTAAACATGTCGACCTCAAGGCTCCACTTTAAAATATACTTATTTGTGAGCATATGCCGCAGACATCAATGGAAACTGAATAATTGTGCTTAGACTTGAGGTGAGAACAGAATGACAGCCCATAGATGTTAGCCTGGACTTAAGCCCATCTGGATCTTTTGAAGTCACTAGAACTAAGTTGTTTGTTTCCATGCTTTAGTGATGAAACCATTTTATAGTGACAACTGTCAAATGAAGAGTTATTTCCATTGATCTCAACCCCACAGTCTTTGTACCCACATCCAGTTCTTTCAGATTTAAAAAATATGCTTTCAAAT
This sequence comes from Podarcis vaucheri, assembly GCF_965113315.1. NCBI lineage: Eukaryota > Metazoa > Chordata > Lepidosauria > Squamata > Lacertidae > Podarcis > Podarcis vaucheri. The sequence goes on from NC_138767.1 coordinate 41,726,569, forward strand.
GGCTGGGCTTCATGCTCAAGAATGAAATAAGTTTATAAAATGGCCAATTAGCCAAATGCAGTGCCTTTCCATAAAATGTTAGTACACAATAAACTGGCATTATCCTGTCACTGCGACTTCCCATTAATTTCTGTATATATTTGAATTGAGTGGACTTCATGATCAGAAACAGATTAAATTTTTTAAAAGAGCTATTAGCCACCTCAATAAGATGGGAGTGATGGCACACAATTCATCAAACAGGTACTAGGCTCTCACTCTTACCTCTTCCAGTTAATTCTTGTATCTGGACAGTGTCTTTGCACGGCTGTTGGCATTGTGCCTCAAGCTGAGCAGTCTTCTGCTTCAAATGTTGAATATTGTTATTGTTCAAAATCAGCATGTCTGTCAGTTGCCTAGCAATTGAAAAACCCAATACAGGACAGGTTTATTGGAACAATAGTTGAAGCTGAATTCATTTAGACTGTGAGGAGGTGGTCGGGGGCCAGAGAATCATGTCTTATCTCAAGTTACCTCGCTCTCTGCATGTCCAGCAAACTGTCCACTGAAGGCACAGAGCTTGGTGCAGGTCCAGTGAGAGACCCCCTTTCCCTTCGATGCAGTCAGTATACTAGGAGCAAGTGGTCTTTTTTTCTGCACTAATATGACCTAATATAATAATTGTACTGCATGCCTCCATGTCTGCTGCCTTGAGCTCATTGGAGGAATAATAGATGGCCGTATCTGTGTTCTTTAGATGTGTAAGAAGCATCTGCTGTAGTCTGATTAAACGGGTTTATTCAGAAGTTAGCCCCAATGTAGTAAGTGAGGCTTGCTTCCAAGTAAACAGGTATAGGAGCTGCAGCTACACAGATAGCTTAATTCTCTTGGTTGGATTATAACTTTAAACAAGTAAATAGCTTGATTAGGTGATAAGCCTTAACTAAGCAAACAACTTGTCTATTTACACAGATTAAGTTATAAGAACACACACATTTTCTTTAACACATCAGCAGAACTTCACTGAGGAAGCGAAGCAGTGAGATTAAGTAAAGTCCTCAAAGCTGCAGTAACAGAAGATACATACTGTATTGTATTTTCATGGGCCACAACGATGTTTTCATATCTGATGATTTCATCAATAATTTCTCTGGACTTTTGCATATAACCTGGAATCACATCTGCAGAACAGGAACAAAAGCATGCAAAATATTAGTGATGTGCTGCTAAATGAACTGGGAAATAAAGGAATGTTTCCACTGTACTGTAGTGGCCTTTGCATTCTCACTTGGCTGAGTTTGAGGGGATCCCAAGTGCGCCTGACGAATCTGCGATATCAGTTGGTCTGTTAAACCTGAAGAGTTAGAGATCTGTTCCAGGATTTGTTCAAGTATCCGGAGATCTCGATCCACTGTAGGCTGATATGTATTCAAGAAATCTGCAATGCCACATGTGGTGGGGCAAAAGCTACCCTAAAGGAAAATAGAAATTTTAAATCACACTGCAGAAGAAGAAATGTTTAACAGCCTGACTCTATAATTTTTCATCCCCTACACATGCAGAACCTGATGAATATTAATCACCCCCTTGTAGGCTAGACAAGAGGAGAGTTTAAAACACAATGATAAATGAGCTTATTTTAAAATATTGCATGCAGTCTGTAACCAACGTTAAAAGCAGCCACACATTTTAACAACTGCTTCACAAAGGAATACACATACCAACATGCCAGTAGTAACCATATTAGTAAGAAGCGCAAGAATAACAAGAGATATTGACTTACAAATCGGTCATCCAAGATGCAGCAGTTATCACGGGTCACAGGAACATCATACTATGTGAAATAATAAATAAAATAAAATGAGACTTACAGTGATTTTGCTACTATGGCAGCTATTTCAGCCATTTCTTTAAGAGGTTGCTACCCTGCCCTGCTACACTTACTGTGCTGCAAGTTGAAAAAAGGAAGGACAGGAGAGGCAGCCAAATGTTGAACCTGGGTTTCATTGTGCCTGTGGCTCTGTGACTTCCCAAGCACTGAAGAGGCAGTGCTTTATCGGTGCGGCTTTGCAAGTGTCAGGGACCTGATATTGCTCTCCGGACTGCACAGCAGCAGCTTAAGGGATCAGGTGGGACACAGTGGGTGGACACAGTATTGTAAATAGGCGGGGACAGAGTGGGGAGGGAGGGCAGCCTCTTCCTGACCTTGCGGGGGTGTTTCCGGGATCCGTTGCCTGTTCTTCCCATTTTTAGCACCAGTTCACTTAGCACACACATCCACAAGTCCTTCTTTGCGGGGAACAACAACAACAAAAAGAAAAAAGGTTGTAGAAGATGGACAAGTTGCCCTATGGAGCAATCGCTTCCAGGAACCACTTGCACTAAGCCTGACCTGTCTCTCTGAAGGGTCTGATGATCAGAGATAGGAAAGATCGCAAGAAGAGTCTATGTCCGCCCCCACAAAGTTCAAACAGCTCCAAGTAAATGTGTTATTTTGTAAAATGGCTGATGCCGTGCTCTTGGACCCCCGTGTGGCCTTTAAAAATTACAGTGGTACCTCGGGTTACAGACGCTTCAGGTTACAGAAGCTTCAGGTTATAGACTCTATTAACCCAGAAATAGTACCTCGGGTTAAGAACTTTGCTTCAGGATGAGAACAGAAATCGTGTGATGGCAGCGGGAGACGCCATTAGCTAAAGTGGTACCTCAGGTTAAGAACAGTTTCAGGTTAAGAATGAACCTCCAGAATGAATTAAGTTATTAACCTGAGTACCACTATATTGGTATAAACTTTAAAGGTTTGGGAAAATTTGGAAAGTATGAGTGTTGGGGATGTAGCAGCATGGAAAGTGTTTCTGTGTGGCCAAGGCTCAAAAAAAGAAATAGCTTGTGTGTGGTTCCCCTGAGCTGGAGCTCCTGCGCATGAACCCCTCTAGGTTATTTGCTGTGGGTGAAGAGCTCCCATTAACATCAATGTGATCTGATTCTAAGCAAGAAAGGTCCCCTCTCCCTACGCCACAGACCCGATATTACTTGGGCTCCCGTGCACTATTTGTTTCTTTAAAAGTCCACCACACAAGGCCAAACCACCTGATAAATGTCATCTGGGCCTGTGGAGGCTCCAGGCAGGGTTTGCAGAGTGCCACATTCTTTCTGAGTGGTATCCCTTCAGGAAGATCCCACACCTAGGAAGAATGAGCTACTCTACTGAAATCTGAGGTGGGGAACCTGAGGCTTTGGGGCCTCTCTCTCTCTTTGCACCAAGGCTACACATCCTCATCTAGCAACATCCCTCACTTGCCCTGCTCTGTGCCCTTCTCAAGTGCTTTTGCCTGTGCTTGGACTGAAATAATGCATCTTGATGTACGTGGATGCAGAAACCTCTGGCATTTGCACGGTTAGCATGTAGCCTAGTGTACAAAGGGAAGAGTCCCATCTTTGCTTCACACACTTTTGCACGTGGACCCGCCAGCCACTGCCATTCAGAAAGTTGCCTATGAGGGAATGAAGTCCTTTGGCTGAAAAAAGCTCAAGTTAGTTATCCTGCAAAAAGATTTCTAAATTTTGTAAACCGCTTAGAGGGTTGTTTTCTTTTCTTTTCTTAACAATTAAGTAAGTAAGTAAGTAAGTAAATACAGTGTTGTTGCTATGGGCAACAAACCTGTGAAATAACGCTGATCCTTAAAATCTCTTGATAAAATTTTGGCACAAACCAAGATGCTCCTTACGCTTTTTCATAGAATTGTTGTGTTGATCCAAAAGAAACACATGAGTGAGAAGAGAGGTAATTTGCTACATTTAATCAAGACCCTGGCAGCATTTACTTTGCCATTCTAAGTGCTTTTGGTTTTGCTAAGGTGTCCTTATAGAGACAGATCTTTAGAAAATGAATAGAAGAATGGGCAATTCATTTTTAGAGGCCAAAGTAAAGCCCTTTGTGTACTGAATTGAGCAATTTTGAGCCTTTAGTGGTTTATTGACGGATTTCTCAAGCAGCTCCTGAATGATTAATGCAGATGGAGATGGAAGGCAGATTTCTTAAGCCTAGATACTCATGTACCTTTCTCAAACTGATAAGAAAGGTAAAAATGGTATTTGGTTAGTTTTTAGGTCAAACTTTATAAATCCCATTGGTTGTGTACATAGAGGTTTGAGCCGATCTTTGTTAGCCTTTTCTTTCAAAGGGACATTGGAAAGTTATCCTGAACATTCCTGTTAAGATTAACCTTTAGGTTTGTTTTTTTAAAAAGTGAAACGGGAAGTCCATGGAATGGAAATATCTGTTTATAAGGCAGTTCAGAAACTTGGGCAATAGGTTAGGACACAGCAAGAACGTACATAGCAACTTTGTTTACATTTGTGCACCACAGCAATGATGGGATGGAAGCTGTACGTTGTGTTAACGTGAAGATCAAAGTTTAGAGCTCCTGCTTTAGAATGGAATCAGAACTTCCACAGGCAACCAACCACCCCCCACCCCCATTATGCGCATCACTGTGAAATAAATAAATACATGATTTGAACCATGTATAGGCAGCCCTGTATAGGGAAGTTTTTAATGTTTGATGTTTTATAATTTGTTGGAAGCTGCTCAGAGTGGCTGGGGCAATGCAGTCATATGGGCAACATATAAATGAATAATAATAACAACCAAGAAACAGTACCAAAACATCGCAAAAAAGAGCAGGATAGAGCTGGGGGGGGGGGAGCTTGCATGGCTGCTCGCAGTGTTTTGCCACCCTCACTTACTCACTTTCCTTGGCTTTCTTTCTGGCTGGCAGAGCCATTATTTGGGATGTGCTCTGCGTCTCGGCCCACCTGCCAGTCTCTTGCTTCCACATAACACAGAAAATATTCATTATCAATTTTATTTTGAAAATACTCATTTTGCTGCTATTGTCTATGCTTCTCCTGGACAACAAAATATTGCTTGACTACACATACAGTAGTGCAACCTTCAAACCAAATTCAGAGGAGGGAAAATATAACAATCACATGAGTTTTATTCAACATGTCTGATTGAAGATTAAACTGCATCTTAGATTATAAAGGAGACAATCTGATAACAGCATTAGAAGTATTTTTTCCTGCTGTTGTTTCTATGTCTTCCAGAGTTTGTAAGATGTGGTTGCATTCATAGAATCATAGAATTGTATAGCTGGTAGGGACCATGAGGGTCATCTAGTCTAACCCTCAATAATGCAGTTTTCTTTTGCCCAACGAGGGGCTTGAGCCTACAACCGTGACATTAGGAGTCTCACACTCTACCTACTGAGCACTCATACAAAGAACAAGATTTGGAAGCATTTGTCAACATCAGATTTTAATATTCTTTGGTTAGTTCGTGCCCCAGCTTCCGGAACACAACACTGCCCGATTTCATTTGACTGATCTACAGATATTTGAAGGACTTCGGCTCATTTATAAAAGGTTAGCTTTAAGTTCTTTATTCAAAGATTGCAGTGTATGCTTTACCTTGAGCAGAAGACAGTGAACTCCATTTGCTCAACAAAGGTCTAATGCACTAATGTGCAAGGGGGAGATAAATAATCAGCTCAAATATTTGCAGAATACTCTGCAAGTAGGTGAGGACAGAGTCTACAACAAACTCAGCTGTTTGTGAGTAATGCTGTTTGATGAAGTAGTCTCAGGAAAAGACTGACAAATCAAACAAATTTTCTGGATGGGATACAGCTTTATGTGTTTGCAGAACATCGTACACAATAAGCAATGTTACTGGCAACCGGAAATGTAACATTAATTGTGAAATGGCCAAAAGGTGCATCATCATTTGTCCTCAGTAAAATAAAATGCCCTTCATGAGTTCTTTAGCAAATGGGACACTGTGTAAGGTTGTTTCCCCAACCCCCAGACATAATTGAGGCTGAAATCTAGGGGTGCCAACCAGATTTCCTGAAACTGGTACACTGTATGTGAATTGAACTGTCTGAATTCTGCTCCCCTTCCCAAATCTATTGACAATACATGTCTAGCCTACCTCAGAAAGCTGTTGTAAAAATAAAAAGAGGGGAGGGGAAGACAGCCTTTAGCTCCTGGGAGCAAAAGCAAGATACAGTTACAGGCAACAACCAATTTATGCGTGTCCAATTGATGTGTGAGTGTGCACACATGGTGCTGAACTGGGAAGTGACCCCAAACCACTACTGAAAGTGGTGGGGTAGGAGTGATATGGGGCAGAATGCTTTAAGTGTGCTCTGTCAAGGCACGCATGGGTCCAGACTGTAACTTCTGCACAAAATGTGGATTGCCTGTACAGTGGTACCTCGGGTTACATACGCTTCAGGTTACAGATGCTTCAGGTTACAGACTCCGCTAACCCAGAAATAGTACCTCGGGTTAAGAACTTTGCTTCAGGATAAGAACAGAAATCGTGCTCCCGTGGCACGGCAGCAGCAGGAGGCCCCATTAGCTAAAGTGGTGCTTCAGGTTAAGAACAGTTTCAGGTTAAGAACGGATCTCCGGAACAAATTAAGTACTTAATCCAAGGTAGCACTGTATACAAAAAGAAGCAGCACACACTCTAAGCATGTGTAGTTTCACAACTCTCAGCAAAACACACACACATTTTGCCAACTATGATAAACGAAAGAAGTATCTTTGGATTACGGTCTACATAATTTCAACTTGCTGCAGCTGTGATTTTATGGTTGTATTTGTTGTTTCACCTTGCATTTTATATTTTAGTTTGATGGTTACTGTATATTAATAAAAAATATACAAGTGATGACAAACAGATGAGTACTGGACTGGTTGTTGGGAGACATGATAAACGGGCCCACCCTCTGCAATATCACAATTTTTTCCTTACTGGGAAGGAAACCTCATTTATTTCATGAGTTACAGTCATGTAGAGCATACCAAAGCTAGCCAGTTGTGTTTTACACTCTAAAGGCAATGCACTTGGGGAGTGTATGAATGAATGTGGTCACGGAAGAAAGTGCTTAAACAAACATATCCCAGTACACAGGCAGACTTTCCTCCTTCATCCAGCATCAGGCTAGCAGCACAGGCATGCTTCTCTCTTTTTCCCCCTCCTGCAACCTATTCCCATGTGGTCAGCGTTCCTTCCTGATATGCTTAGCAAAAGTAATGAAGGGACCTTAGCAGAAACAGTTGTATCTGCAGCCTTAGAACATTGTCTCCACGTTTTGCTTTCCAAACCTCTTTATAGATGTCTGATTGACTTTGCTTTTTTAAAAAATGAAAATGAATCTGGGCTCCTTGCTGGCTTGGGGCCAGGAGATGTGTGTCCCACCCACCCTTAGCCCCTGGCTGGCGGCCCTGCTTGGTGTTTCTTTATCGTGCTCCTATCCTTGGCTGCAGCACTAAATATAGTTCCATATCTGATTAGTTGTTGTATAACCTCACTTGTCTCAATACAGAAAGTGAAATCACTTCCCATAGCTAATGAGTTTCATCCAGAGATAGATTTGCATCTGAACAATGCAACTCTGGCCCAAGACATTTTGGCATCTGAGGCAAACCACAAAATAGCACCCTCCTCCTCCCCACCAGGGAAGAAGGGGTGAATGAAGATCTACATTGAAAACAAGGTGGGGGTGGGGGATGAGATCAACCTTACCCAATGACACAATGATTAAAGATTAGTTGCTTTTCTACTCCAAAAGTTGTTTCAAGTTTACACTAGCCCCATATGGATCCATAAAGTCAATAGGGACTAGAGCAGGCTGCACAGACAACAGCATTGCCAACTTATTTTTAGTTAGATTAATAGGCCAGTAAATAGTTTTGAAACACCAATCCTTTTGTGAACATGTACTATACAAAAATAGAATACAGTGGTACCTCAGGTTACATACGCTTCAGGTTACAGACTTCGCCAACCCAGAAATAGTACCTCAGGTTAAGAACTTTGCATCAGGATGAAAACAGAAATTGTGCTCTGGCTGTGTGGCAGCAGCAGGAGGCCCCATTAACTAAAGTGGTGCTTCAGGTTAAGAACAGTTTCAGGTTAAGTAAGGAACTCCGGAACGAATTAAGTACTTAACCCGAGGTACCACTGTATTAAGTATCTATGTATTACTATAGACTGCCACCTGCTGTCTTTTTATGGTAGCATTAGAGTTCCTTAGGGTTTGTGTACTGATTGAAAAAGGAAAACAAAATGCAGAAGTATAGTATGCATCAGAAATGCCTTTTCACCGAGAAAAGCACAAAAAATCCAAATTAATGTTTTTTATAACCAAAAGGCAAGTTAATATGGCTGCCATGCAGTGTTGTTTTTAGCTATACTATGGCTATTCCATCTGAATTTGATTGCGACTAAGTCCCGTGGACTGCAAGAAGATCAAACCTATCCATTCTTAAGGAAATCAGCCCTAAGTGCTCACTGGAAGGACAGATCCTGAAGCTGAGACTCCAATACTTTGGCCACCTCATGAGAAGAGAAGACTCCCTGGAAAAGATGGAGGGCACAAGGAGAATGGGACAACAGAGGACGAGATGGTTGGACAGTGTTCTCAAAGCTACCAGCATGAGCTTGACCAAACTGCGGGAGGCAGTGGAAGGCAGGAGTGCCTGGCGTGCTCTGGTCCATGGGTCACGAAGAGACGGACACGACTAAACGACTAAAGAACAACAACAACAATTCCTAAAGTACAGTAGTGAGTTGCATCATGCAAAACTAGTCTCTGCTTATAAACTTTTCAGTGACTGATAGTTGGCACATTGTATGATAAACTAAAAATAGGTAAAGGTACCTCTGCCCGTACGGGCCAGTCTTGCCAGACTCTAGGGTTGTGCGCTCATCTCACTCTAGAGGCCGGGAGCCAGCGCTGTCCGCAGACACTTCCGGGTCACGTGGCCAGCGTGACAAGCTGCATCTGGCAAGCCAGCGCAGCACACGGAACGCCGTTTACCTTCCCGCTGGTAAGCGGTCCCTATTTATCTACTTGCACCCGGGGGTGCTTTCGAACTGCTAGGTTGGCAGGTGCTGGGACCGAACGATGGGAGCGCACCCCACCGCGGGGATTCGAACCGCCGACCATGCGATCGGCAAGTCCTAGGCGCTGAGGTTTTACCCACAGCGCCACCCGCATCCCATTAAATTAAAAATAGCATTGCTTAAATTGATTCCTGCTCTTTTTATACCTGTATCATTATTGTCAAGATTGGGCCACTGTTGATGGTGGTGCAACACAGCCTCCTGCTGGTCAGAGTATAATCCTAAGGAATTTTTAAGTTAAGCATCTCACAATGACCAAGTTTTCTGATGGTGCTTTCAATTAAGGTTGTTAAAATATCGCAAATGTGTATGTTTGAACTTGTTGGATTCTTGCCAGAAAAGGTTTAAAAATGCTTGGCACACCAACATTTCATGTTTACCGAAAGTATGGTGTTTCTTCCCCAACTATTAATAAGCGTAGTTTTAAGCACTACAGTGGTACCTCGGGTTACATACTGTTCAGGTTACATACGCTTAAGGTTACAGACTCCGCTAACCCAGAATTATTACCTCGGGTTAAGAACTTTGCTTCAGGATGAGAACAGAATTCGTGCTCCGGCGGCGCAGCGGCAGCAGGAGGCCCCATTAGCTAAAGTGGTGCTTTAGGTTAAGAACAGTTTCAGGTTAAGAACAGACCTCCAGAACGAATTAAGTTCTTAACCTGAGGCACCACTGTATTTAGTCAAGTAAAATGTAGGAACAGGAACATTACATGGATGGTAATGTTCAAGCCTACCTTCTAATTATGTTTTTAAATTTGTTTTTATTGAGCACAGAATTCTGACAGATCTTTTTCTCCGAGAATTGAAAAACGGGGGGTAGTGACTGGAACCCTAAATAAAAACTCCCAAAATGTGTGTTATGTCACTTTTTCTCTCAGATGGAACTTTTGCTTCCTTTGACATACTGTATAGCAATTTTAATTTCTTTTTATTATCTGTTATATTCTGCTCCTTTAGCTAGTGAGAACCCTCCCAGGCAGCAGATGCTGGGGAAGCAGCAGGGTAGTTTAAGAGAACAGAATGTACGGACCCCGTGGTTTGCGATCCCTAAGCTAGCCTGCTGCCTTCAGATGCGAAGGAGGATCCTGTCTCCAGACCAGTGTGAATTCAATATTTTGCTGTTGGTCCATTCAGCTTCTGTATATGAAACAGGATGAGGCATCCGATCTTTTGTTTCTGGCAGCAAAATGTATTGGGGAAAATGACAACCTTGTAAGTCTAGTATTGGAAAGGGTGTTTCATCGCTGGTACACCCTTTCCTTCTATATTTAATTTATTTAACTCAACCAGCAGCAAAGGTATGCATTTGGGGAGGGAAGTCAGTGGAGGAGCACATGTCTTGCATGTGGCTGGTCTTGGGTTCAAGTCTCAGAATATTCGTTAGGTGGAAGCTGTCGAGGTCCTTGACTGCTGTTGTGGACAATATCGATCTAAATGACCTGGTATAAGGCAGCTTCTGATGTAAGCAGCAAACACTCCTATAGTGCAGTGTTTTTCAACCACTGTTCCGCGGCACACTAGTGTGCTGCGAGATGTTGCCTGGTGTGCCGTGGGAAAAATTGAAAAATTCGAAAGATTTTTTAAAAAAGTCAAATTTTCGCCCACTAGGAGGGCGCCGGACTGTGTCCACCCCATTTTCCATCCGTCCTGGGTGGGGATCAGATCGAATGGGATCGGATGACAGCGGACAGGCAGTCCGCTCTCATCCGATTCCCCATAGAGAGCAGCGGGGCTCTGACATCTCCCTCTCCGCACACAGTGGTGGTGTGCCTCGTGATTTTTTTCATGAAACAAGTGTGCCTTTGCCCCAGAAAGGTTGAAAAACACTGCTATAGTGAAAGGCTTTGGCTCCTCTTGGCCAAATGAACAGTTGTTAAATCCTGGTCAGGGTCAAAGCATCGCTGCCGCATTTTGCCTGAAAGCTCTTGCACCTTCATCAGCTGCCTGGCGCTGTTTCTTAAAGATTCCTGGACTTTTAAGCTGGAGGTTAGCATTGCCAAAAAGGTGCTGCAGCTTCCACGGTCAGAAACTTTTTAAACATAAGTACAGAAACTCTACAAGGGGAAAAACGACAACCGCAACTCTGGAGAGGGAATGGCGGCGGCCGGCTTCACCAGCCGGATTTCTGCCTGCCACCCACATGGAGGAGAACGGCGGAGGCCGCCTTGAAGAACCGGGAAAGCTGCGGGAACGCGGAACGACACGGCGGCGGCGGCAGAGCCGAGGGCGCCAGAGTCCGGGCGAGGATCCCGGGCGCTGACTGGCGGCGGCCGGCGGCCCTCCTTCTCCGCGCCACTTCCTCGGCCGAGCCCGCCCAGGCCTCGCCTCTCGCCCAGGAAGAAGCACCATGAGCGGCGCCGCGCTGCTGCTGCTGAGGCTCCCGGCGGTCGCCGCCGCCCCGCGCCTCTCGCGGTGGACCAGCAGCCGCCGCTGTTGGAGCAGCGAGCCGTGCGCCCCTCAGGCGAGCCCGGTGCGGATCGGCTGCGCCTCGGGCTTCTGGGGAGACACAGCGGCCTCAGGTATTACGCAGGGAGCCGCGGCCTTGCGCGCCTGCACCGGGCGGCAGCTCCTCCTGCTGGTTGCCCGCCGGGAAACCCCTCGGACGTGGAGGCGGGAAAAAGAAAAACTCCCTGCGCGCTTTCCCCGGGTATCTGCTCCGCTCCACTCCGCGGAGTTCCCTTCTGAGCCGATCGCGCTGTTCGGCTGCACTCCTTTTGCCACGCTTATCTGGGAGTGTGGGCACCGTTGAATGCAATGGCGCGAGATGCTTTGCATGCCTCAAATATGCCCAGATTCCCGATCTCCATTATTAAGTTCCTGACTCGCTTCTCGCCCCGTTAGCCTTCGCTGCAGTTTTTGCGCGCTTCCTCGCAGGCTCTCTCGCCCGGCTTGCTGTCCCTGATCATGCCGTCTGAACATACCTTTTGCACTCACTTGCCCTAACAGTGTTCAGTTGCTTGGATTTAGGTTCCGCACAGGCTCACCCCGTTCCTTCTTGGCTTGATTCATTGGAAGTTTGGGGGTGAAATCGGGCCAAAAGATAAAACAGCAGATGGCGCTGAAGTTGCTGCAAGCTTGCGTTGTTTGTTTACTCGCTGCAACCTCTCAGATTACATGCAACGATGCAATCGAACCTCAGGACTAAGGAGCATCTATTTTCGTGGGATTTACAGGTCAGCGTGTATAGGACTACAGCCTTGGGAGTACCCAAAACTTCTGATCGCCTAGCAACTGTGTAAACACAGTTTGGCGTGATGAAAATGATGTAAAAGGAGTACATATAGTTTCGTCTGTAAATGCATGCTGTGAACATGACTCTGAGGCTTCGGTCCTAAACACTTGGGAGTAAATCCTGTAAAAAAGGTTAAAAAAAAGGTAAAGGACCCCTGGACGGTTAGGTCCAGTCAGAGGCGACTATGGGGTTGTGACGCTCATCTTGCTTTTAGGCCGAGGAAGCCAGCGTTTGTCCACAGACAGCTTTCCAGGTCATGTGGTCAACATGACTAAACTGCTTCTGGTGCAACAGAACACCATGACGGAATAGAAAAGGAATAAAAAGTGGTACTTATTTATCTACTTGCACTGGCGTGCTTTTGAACTGCAAGGTTGGCAGAAGCTGGGACACAGCAACGGGAGCTCACCCTGTCGCAGGGATTCAAACTGCCGACCTTCTGATTGGCAATCTCAAGAGGCTCCGTGGAACTTAACTTCTCAGTAACTGTGCGAAGGGTTTGGTTTTCAATGTGACTTGAGAGCGGGACTAGGGAGGAGCTATTCTGGATAAATGAGTCAAAAGTGAAAAGGCATAGTCCAATATAATAAATGTCATGTGGGAACTGATTTGGAGAGCTGCAACATATGTAGCTATGAATGGTGTACTATTAAAATAATTTCCATATGGCATTCCTCAGTTTTGACAACCAACTTAGTGGTCACCTTTTACTTATTGTAGACACTTTTTAGTTAGAACATTATTACTCTCAGTGTTTGACACTTAAACTTCCTTTTAGTTTATCTTAGCTTTTTACCCATTTCACTTCCTTTGATATTTTGCCACAACAATTATTTACCTTTCTCTGTGACTGTATAGTGTGATCCTAAACTTTTTAGTGTAAAAAGGAGTTGTCACTTCTGGGCAGTATGCATAGGTACTTGCCCTGTAAGACACTTTTATTACAGAGTAATCTCAGCTTAATTCCCTCAGATTTAATGTGAATAAAAATGCATAGGGCTGGGATATAGACTAGTTTCAGTTCACCATTCCAATGTAAATGTCCACCGAAATGTCCCTTTTGAGCCAAAATCTGTTGTTAGTGTAATATGCTATCATAGCCATCCTTGGAATTAAAGGCCAAATTTTACACGTTAGTCATGAACTGTGGTCTTGGGATTTGACTTTAAGAAATTAGCCATTGCATATATGTAGCACGTTGGCCTTGAATTATATTTTAAAGAATTATTATTGACCCATAGGTCTGTTTGCTGCAAAGCCCATATTCCTGAACGGTTTTGCATTAGATGTTTTTGCAATGTGAGTGTGTGTGTGTTCTTACTAAAGACATTTTTATTTCTTTGTATTAGTTCCTCAACTACTCTACGGAGGGAAACTGGATTTCCTGGTTTTTGATTACCTTTCTGAAATTACAATGTCTCTACTAGCTACTGCCAAAGCTAGATCTCCAGTGAGTAATTCTTCTGAAGCAAAAATTAAAAAAAAATTCTTCTAATAAAAACATTCGCAATTTAATTTTCATTTCTTTTAGGATTTAGGATATACTCCTGATTTCGTATTAACTGCAATGGGTCCATATATAAAGGACATACACAGGAAAGGTATGATTTTGTATTTTATATTGCTGTAATAATTTTAAATTATTTGCAGGGGGGGAGAAGAGGGTACTTGACCCATGTGCTTGTTTTAAACCTTGGCTTGTAAAGCCTTGATTGATTAGAACTGAGCCAAATTCTCCTCCAGTTTACAAAAACTCTACTTGCCTGCTCACCCTGGAGCAATTCCTTACTGACTCCCAAGTGACTGTTTAGAGGTCTGTTTTAGTCCAGTCAGAGGTATGGATTAGAGCAGCCAGCTGTAATTTGTAGCTAACTTTAAGTAACCATCTGAGTAGAAACAAACAACAGAGAAATCAATTTACACGTGTGCGTACATACATGAGCAGTGTATATACATTGTTCATAATCCTAATTTTTTTTGCCTTGCTTAGGCGTTCGTGTTGTCAGCAATGCTGGTGGAATGAATCCTCTTGTCTGTGCGTCTGCACTCCAAGAAGTGGCCAAAAAAGCTGGCGTCGACTTGAAGATTGCTGCTATTACTGGTGATGATTTAATGGGAGAGGTATTTGGATATTTTATTTCCTTTAAAAAAATTAATAGGAAGGTTGGTACTTTTCATACAGTTTTAAAACCGCATATATGTTTGTCGTAGAAGCCTGAAGTCTGGTCAGGTCCTTAGTGTGTCCATTAAACAAATGTCACCAACGCTACACAAATGCAGTAGATAATCCATGGAGTTAGGAGACAGTGAGGTCTCCTTTGTCCTTATTCTTCCTCCCCACCTGTGAGGATTTGGGGAATCAGGTCCCTCTCCGATGGCAGCAAAGAAGCAGATAAAAGAAGAGTTCTTACCAATTAGTTTATTCAATAATCACAGCAAGAGACAAAGGAATGCGGTCTCTCTCTAGAAATGGCATTGCTCCAAGTAAAGTCCCATCCCCTCTGTCTCTACTATTCTACTTCACCCCTACGTAGGCTAATCTGAGCTTTCTGCTGCTGAGCTTTCTGTTCTATTAGCCTCAATGACTGCCTAGTCTTATGAGAGGGGAGGTCAGGAATGCTTTCAAAAAACACTTGAGTCTGTCAGCTGTGTCTCCCTTGGTGTTTCCTCTTCCTGCTGTTCCTCTTCCAGTATCTCCCAGCTTCTCCCCTCTGCAGCCTCTGAACTATGCCCTTCTGCAAACCACTGTTCTAAATCTATGCTGTCCTCCTGTCCTTGGGGAGGTTCAGGAAAAGGGAGGGGGTCCCCACTATTCCTCCTCAGTCCAGTCCCTGACACCACCAGTGTTCAAAACTCCCATTGTGTTTCTAGGTGCATTTTGTGACAAGATAATTTCATTAGCTCAAGCAGTTTCTGAGCTCTGGGCGCAATACTGCGCCTAAGATTTCAGATTAAAAGAGCAGAGTGGAAGAAAAGGAGGACCTTTTTCTGCCTCCCCTCTTCCAGCTACTCTCTGAAGACTGGAGAAGAGACCCTCTTAACAATATTAGAGGGGCGGGCAGGGGAAGGACTAGACTATGGGAAAAATGAACATAACATTTTAGTCAAAATAGATAAAAAAATTAAAAAAATTGTCTAGTAGCACCTTAGAGACCAACTAAGTTTGTTCTTGGTATAAGGTTTTGTGTGCATGCACACTTCTTCAGAGGCTTATACCAAAAACAAACTTAGTTGGTCTCTAAGGTGCTACTGGACAATTTTTATATATATATTTCAACTGTGTCAGACCAACACGGCTACCTACCTGAATCTATAATATTTTAGCTGCAGTTCATTCATTTTCAGCTTTGTATTCTTGTTATACAAAAGCACACCTAGACATTCCATTGTTGCGCCCATAACCTAGGTTTAAGGGTCTATTTAGCTCCTAGCTTTCATATCTCCGTTTCTAACACTGCTCCCCACACCCCGTTTTCTGCCACCTCTGTTGAGATGAACAAAAGTTATTGCTAGCCTGTTGACTACTACCTCACTTCAGCAGTTATTATGATACAAATTTTGCACGGGCTATGCTAGCATGTAATAATTTTACTATTTGATTAAGTGATGGCTGCTATTTATGAAAAAAAATCATTGGGCTAATATTGGTAAACTGCATAACAATGTGAATATTCAAAACAATAGCGCATATTCATTAAAATCGTGGGAATTTTGCCAGTACAGTGGTACCTTGGGTTACATACGCTTCAGGTTACATATGCTTCAGGTTACAGACTCCGCTAACCCAGAAATATTACCTCAGGTTAAGAACTTTGCTTCAGGATGAGGACAGAAATCATGCTCTGGCGGCGCGGCGGCAGCAGGAGGCCCCATTAGCTAAAGTGGTACCTCAGGTTAAGAACAGTTTCAGGTTAAGTACAGACCTCTGGAACGAATTAAGTACTTAACCCGAGGTACCACTGTAGTTCTGTTTTGATAAACACTGTACTGTACTCATTTCACAACCCTAAGCAAACATATATATTTGTTAATTATTTCCTATCAGATATTTTTGGATAAGGATAAGAGAACCTTACACAATGATGTGATCTGTTAGCACTTACTTTCAAGCAAGATCAAGTGAAAATAATGGGGCTTGCTTTCAGCCACGGGTTCCTGGTATAAAAGCAGCGGGTGGCGTTCAGATGTCAGAATTCTAGTCTTCTAAATAATAATGATAATGATAATGATAATGATAATGATAATGATAATGATAATGATAATGATAATAATAATAATAATTTATTATTTATACCCCGCCCATCTGGCTTGATTGTGCTTGAGTGCTTCCCCTCCCCCAGGCTCTGCAGTGCTGCTTTGTAGAGATTGTTCAAATCATTGTTTGTTAATTTGGTCATCATGGCAAATTATTGTTTTAGAAAATCAGGAAGTCTTTAATTAAGTTTTGAAAGAAAACAAGGAGAGGGGAAGCTCTTGACCCTGTTATTTGCTTCCAATTCCCCAAATCATTTAGCCACAATTTCTTGATTAAATGTTGAACACTCTTCTGAAAACAAACCTATTTAGTATCCCCTAACTTAATTTACCTCTTGCAGTTGATAAATTTTATCTAGCATTATAACAGAAACATTACTTATTTTCCCGTCCTAGAAAATAGAATTGTAATGTAAGTATTTTTATATCACATACATACATTTGGGTATTTTACAGTTAAACAGCATCAAAGAATCTGCCTCAAAAGAGGAGAATGGGAAGCCGTTTCCAGAAAACATTCACAGCATGAATGTATACCTTGGGTAAGATCTTTAAGAAATTCATCTTTTTTTAAAAAAAAAAAAAGTTATACGGGGAGCTGCTTTTTAGAGCACGACAATAGCAGTAGCAGTCTGTGGGCTGGGGGCAGCATTGATCACCTACCTTCTGAACACCTGAGTATCACTGCTGGTTCCTGAGAAGGGGAGGGGTGAGGCATGGTATGAGTACAGCAGCACAAGTCTTGGATTGGCTCTTCTACCATGCCTTGTTCTCCACACCTCGCCACTCCCACCTCTAGTGTCAATTTGCAGGGACAGGAAGTGTGATGCCTTAGCTCAGGCATAGGCAAACTTGGACCTCCAGAAGTTTTGGGACTACACCTCCCATCATCCCTGACCACTGGTCCTGTTAGCTAGGGATGATGGGATTTGTAGTCCCAAAACATCTGGAGGGCTGAGTTTGCCTATGCCTGCCTTAGCTGAAGAGTTACGGCTTCTTTCTATAGTACATTCGTACCTTGGATCCTGAACGCCTTGCGAGTCAAACATTTTGGCTCCCAAACGCTGCAAACCCGGAAGTGAGTGTTCCGGTTTGCAAACGTTCTTTGGAACCCGAACGTCCAACATGGCCTCCGCGGCTTCCGATTGCCTGCAGGAGCTTCCTGCAGTCAATTGGACACCACGCCTTGATTTCCGAACGTTTTGGAAGTCGAACGGACTTCCGGAATGGATTCCCTTCAACTTCTGAGGTACCGCTGTAGTTTGAGGAAGGCATTTTAGATATGTGCATACTGTTGCACAGCATAGCCAATGGGAAGGAAGTTATATGCCTGATCTTGGGGTCTCCTGTGGGAATGAATGGGATTCACCCCCACCTTTATCTCATCGCTGGAATGCTTCATCACATGACCTAACGTTAGCTACTAAAGATAGTGGAAACATTGCCTGTGACAGATCTATTCCTGAACAGCTTTCTTCAGGTATAGCAGAGGATTCTGTGGTAGAAATAGCCACCCTGCTGGTGGAGTTCCTCTCCTATCCAAACCATTTTCAACCTGTAGATCGAGGGGTTAGGCTTGCATTCTTAAGGTTCAAGGTTAGACAGCAATATTTTATCAACCCAGCCAAACCTATCCTAACCTTTTAGGGCATTTTTGTATCATTTTATTTTTTTACAGATGGGAATCTGAACCTGAGAGGTGGTGGCTTGTGGAAGGCTGCCTACTGAGTGTGTGTCTGGGGCATTATAAACTCTGGGGCACAAGATACCTCATTCATCATGTTGTTGCTCTCTGCCTAGTAATACTTTGTTGTGTGTAATATTGAGAATATAATCAATGATTCTGGCTGCAAGATCTTTTCTCTTACAAGCTCAATTGAATTGAGGGGTTGTTCGTTTAAGAACCCTGTGCTGGATTTAATTTTAAATCTTTAAGGTCGAATGTTCAATTATTTTGAAAGGTGAATGAGTAAATCTAGTGTTTTAATGATCAATACTTCTGTTTCTTCAGTGCAAGGCCAATAAGCAGAGCTCTTGACTTAGGAGCAGACATTGTGGTGACAGGAAGATGTGTTGACAGTAGCCTTGTATTGGGACCACTAATTCATTCTGTAAGTGTGAATCAATGCTTCCAAAACAGTTTCTTCCTTTAGGAGTCATCCGTATGAATATTGAACAGGTTTCCAGTTTTTGTTATTTAAATTATACGCCCTTGAAGTAAAGTGCAAATGTATTTTCATTAGTTTTGATTATTTCAGAGGCAACCAACTTGATGAAATATGCTTATTTAGAAAGTAGTTAGACAGTGATCAAGAGATCAAGAACTAACTTAGCTTTGCAACCCCCTACCTGTCTTTTTCAAACTCTTTTTTTAATAAATGGATGAAATCTGTATATTTCTCTCTAAAACCTAGGTTGAGGGTTCTAGTAGTTTGTTGTAGTTCTAAAAGAACTATGGAGACAAGCAAATCCTCATATTAACAAGCCAACCTAGTTACTTTTTAGGAAAAAAATGTCATCCATGTTAATGAACTTCCTCTGATAAATCTTTCATCATTATTTAACTACCTTTCTCATTTGTAGTTTTTACAGAACAAAAATATTTACAACATGAAAATGATTTCGCTTGCCACAAGGTGGCACAAAAGGTCAACTTTAAACATGTGATTTTTTTTTCATGGGTTAGCATTTTTTTATCTACGTAAATGTCTGGTTAGGCTAAAACAAATTCCTGCAAGTATGTAGCTGAGCTGATGCACAGCATCTTTAACATAATCGGTGTATAAAAAGTCAGAGATGTCAGTTTTTGATTTTGTTTGTAAATCATGTCCTTTGCATCGAAAGCCGTACCTCCAGAGGTTTTGCTATTTATGCTGCAGATCCTTACCTATACAAGTTTGATATTTACCAAATGAATTTTGAAAGCCGGCTACATTGTGTCCTGGTTTGCAGATACTGAGAATATTCCTCTTTATATCTGTAAAATGTTCTTCCATTGTTTATTGATGTCTATTTAATTTTCAGGGCACAATTCAGTTCATTACAGGCTCTTTCCCTTGCCATGCATCCATGCAAGTTATCTGCCCCAAGGGGAAGGATAGAACGTGTACCTAGGCATCACGTAGTCCTCACCCAATGGCCTTCTTTTCCTGATAGCATATTTGTGTGTGCATACAAGCAGTGGGGAAATTGGGCTTAACCTACCTCTAGGGTAGGTTGTGATGAACTGTTCTTTGCATTTTAATTTTCAGAGCACCACTTAAATGTACTTCACGTAACACTTTAAATGGGACACAGGTGGCGCTGTGGTCTAAACCACAGAGCCTAGGGCTTGCCGATCAGAAGGTCGGTGGTTCGAATCGCTGCAACAAGGTGAGCTCCCATTGTTCAGTCCCAGCTCCTGCCCACCTAGCAGTTCGAAAGCACGTCAAAATGCAAGTAGATAAATAGGTACTGGCAGGAAGATAAACAGTGTTTCCATGCACTGCTCTGGTTCGCCAGAAGCGGATTAGTCATGCTGGCCACATGACCCAGAAGCTGTCTGTGGACAAACACTGACTCCCTCAGCCTATAGAGCGAGATGAGCGCACAACCCCAGAGTCGTCCGTGACTGGACTTAATGGTCAGGGGTCCCTTTATGTTTAACACTTTAAACCTTTTATTTCTTTTATAGTTTGGCTGGAAGAGAGATGAGTTCGGCCTTTTAGCATCTGGAAGGTAAACGATTTGACTTTAAAAAATGATAAATTCCGTTAAAATGTAATGCTGTATGAACATCAATTATGTTCTGCATAATTCTAATGGAAACATTACTTTGAAAAACATGAATGCAATGTTTGCTTTCACATTTAATTATGAATACCGTATATCAAATTATTTTGAGTTCCAGTGCAGAAGTGTCATGGTTTCAGGAAGCATATGTGGATCCAATGAAGTTGCTGCAGGCTTCTGCAGAGAAATCCCCTGCTAAATTGCAAATTATGTACAAACAAAGTATGTTGCATGCATAGTTTTTGGTGCTGGATCTGCTGTATTTGTGGTTCCTGACAGTGGAGTAGGAACTCTGGATTGATAGACTGTAACATTTGCGAGCTTCCCCAGTGCTAAATTTATCTATGGACTCTGTGTGTGTCAGACTAGATTTTGCTTTCGTGTTTCACTCTTTTCCTATTGAGGGAGAATGGGAAGGGGGGAGGGGTTGAAGGACTGTCACCCATCCAAAAAGGCAATTGATGCAATTAGGCCTATTAGTAATTAGCATCAACTATCTCTTCAGAGCTATATGAATACTGATGTCACTAAGATTCACTGATTTCATTTGCACTTACTAGGAAAATGGCCTTAGGTCAAAGTCTCTGAAGTTAATGAACCAGAAGTATAAATTAGTTGCTGATATTCCATAGTCGATTTAAGCAGGAGGACTAATTACATGGTAGTAATGTGTTCTCTGACTATCAAACAGATGGAAGAGGCCAAAGAAGCACTCTGTTCCAAGATACGCTAAAGATTATAGAAACTGCCAGTGGATCCATTAAGTTTTGAAACTTTTATCTATTATGTGGGATCCCTTAAGGTCAATTTGACCATCTAACCATGTATCATATGAACAGGATATTTTTAGGTTAGCTTTCTTTTCCTTCTGAAAGATTAAAGTTGAATCCGAATGACTGTAAACTAAAGTTTCTGCCATTGAACTAAAATGTATATTACGACTCTCGGTTTTCAGTCTTGCAGGCCATCTGATTGAATGCGGTGCTCAATGTACAGGCGGAATATTTACTGATTGGCATAGGGTACCAGACTGGTATGTTGATTCTATTTTGATAGTTTGATTTGGTTTATGTGGTGAAAATGAAACAGGGGCACCTTAAGGGGATTTATCGCTTTTCTTTATGCTTATTTTGTCAGTTTTTTCTCTCAAACTTTTTAGGACAATATGTATCAATATTAGGACAATGTGTATCAGTATATGTGGACAGTCTAAATTATTTTATCAAATTTATTTCATAAAATTTATATACAGCTTGCGTGTAAAAGCAAAAACCCAAACTCTCAAAATATATGAATCCCATTTTAGAAATTGCTATGCCCCTTTGCTTTTCTCTGTGTTTTTGGAGGCCTAGCCAGGCCAGGCTTAAACATCTGAATGCAATTTTACCTTAATTTCAGCCGTTTTAATTATACTATGCATTCTATGCCTCACTGTAACCTAGTTAGCTCCAACCTACCACAGATTCTTTAGAACCATTGAATACAGAGTGTTCTGTTCTCCACACTGTCATCCCTTTTTTTAGCTTGCCTTCTTTTTTCTTTTTTCCCATAGACATCTTTATTGGTTTTTCAGTTAGTTTACAGCCATCCTTTTCCTACACGTCAATATTCACAATAAACAATTGGGCACAATGAACATTCCAATGTTTAACATTTATGCATAAACTAAAGAGAAAATAAATATTATGTTACTTATCTACTTATTTTGCTGTTATTTTGTTTGCACCGGACTTCCTTCCACCTCTTACTTGGGTCAATGGAATTCTATGTTATATGCCTTTCCAATTGTATCTAATATTCTATTTACCATCATTCCTGCTGTTTCTACTAGTTATCTTTACAAGAGTCATTCTAGCCCAGTTAAAAAAATTTAATCACCACAGTAATCTCCCAGATTTTTTTTAATTTACTACAATTGTTGTTGAATTTTTGGTACTCTTGGTCTCTTAACTACCCTGTCAGCTTGTCCATCTCTGCGTATTCCAGCAACTTCACTTACCAGTTCTCTTCATTTGAATTTGGTCTCCTTTCCAGTTTTGTGCTAACAATACTTTCGCTGCCGTGGTTTCATGAACAACTTCTTCAGATCTTTGGGGATCTCATTCCCCATGATTCCTAAAAAGAAAGCTTCTGGCTTTTTGGGAAATGATAACACTGGGCAACAATTTTTTACTTTTTGAATGTTGTCTAGATTTCTACAATTGATTTAGGGTATTTTTGCACTGCTGAATCAGGAAATGGCATCCATTTCTCTCCATCAGGTCGGGTTTTTGTGCTATGTTGATTTGAAAAAAAATCAGATCTTGTGACAAAATCGATTACATTTTTGTGGCATTATCAGCTGATTTTTGTCAACACATCATCCTAAATATGTTTTTAAGAGAAAAAAATGTTTTTCCAACAACATATATTGATTGCCTGATAGAAACATCGATTACTGTAAACTGAATGGTGGGCATTGATAAAGGTAAGTACACGTAAATTGCATGTTGCTTCACCATTTTTCAAACTTCAGGGCTTGAACTTCCGTTTCTTGGAACTCCTGGAATGCTCAGCGGCAGGGAGGTCTCTCTTCAGAGTCTCTCTTCAGAGTCCAACAGTAGTCAGCCATCATGACTGCGTCCCAGCGACCCTGAGACCTGGTCTCCATCTCTTTCATGTCCTGATGGAATCTCTCCCCCTGCTCGTCACTCATTGAACCCAGGTTCTCAGGAAACCGGTCCATATGTGAAAATAGGTAGTGCATCTTGATGCTCATGTTGCAGCCCAGGTTTCTGAAAGCAGTCAGCATGTTGTTGACAAGTTCAGCGTAGTTTCTGGCCTTACTGTTGCCAAGAAAGTTCTTCACTACCAGAACAAATGCCTTCCACGCTTCCAGTTCCACTTAGTTCATTGAGTTTCCGAACTCTGGAACTCTGATGAGCTGACGGATCTGAGGACCGTCAAAGATGCCAGCTTTTAACTTCTCCATGGTCAATCCTGGAAAAGCCTGGCACAAGTAAGTGAAGCAGTCACCATCCTTGTCCAGAGCCTTGGTGAACTGCTTGATTAAGCCGAGCTTGATGTGCAGCGGTGGGAAGAGTATTCTGTCTCTGTCCACCAGAGGGTCGTTGATGACGTTCCTTTCTTTGCAAGGCACCAATTCCTCCTGCACAGGCCAGTCCTTCTTCGTGTAATGCTGAGCACGGTCACTACTATCCCACATGCACAGAAAACATGGGTACTTGGTGAAGCCAGACTGTTGTCCCAACAAAAAGTTCACCATCTTCAGGTCAACACAAATAAACCACTTATGCTGATCATAACCAATTTTCTCCAGCACATACTTCACCGCTTCATAGTTCTCCTTCAGTGTAGTCGAGTGAGCCAGGGGTATAGAGGCAAACTGGTTGCCGTTGTGTAGCAGAACACATTTCAGTGATCGCTTACTGCTGTCAATGAACAGTCTCCAATCTTTGGGTTCGCACTGTGGCACTCCAAGCTTGAGCCGAAGCTGCGCAATATCTGCACAGTACACCAGGTGCTTCTCTTCCGAGAAAAAATGGAGGTACTCTTGATGCCTGTTGCAGAAGAAGCTGATGTGAGCACTGTCAGAGAGGAGGTTTTTTCCTTCAATCTGGATGCCAACAGTTCGGCATAGTCCTTTGACAAGCTGAGGTCGCGAACTAGATCATTCAACTCCTTTTGGGAAAATGGATGTGGAGCATCATCTTCAAGAACCACTTCTTCTTCTTCATGTCCTTCAACACTGGAGGCATCTTCGTCACTAATGTCAGGAAGTTCTCCGAAGATAGGCACTGGAATTTCACCACAACGAGCTACAGGATGACATGCTGATTGAAGATCAGGATACTTGAGGCTGCTCCGGTTCTTTCTGTTGATCCCAGTCACATCAACAGCGCAGAAGTAGCAGTCAGTGACATGGTTTGTCGGCTCCCTCCAAACCATGGGAATTCCAAAGTTCAGACTCCTCTTGCCATTGGTCCACCCACGTAGAGTCTCGGTGCATGCCTTGCACACCATGTGTGGTGCCCAAGCTTTATCCTGGTCACCAAGTTTAATACCAAAATAAGCGTGGTAAGCACGCTTACAATTTATGGAAGATTTCGAGGTTTTATGACTTCAGACTGATCCCTTTTCGACATAATCACCCAGAACTATCGGACATGAATACTTCTTGTCATTAAAATAATAATTTCCAATCAAAACAATTATTCGACATGGCATTTTACCCCCACCAACTTCTTCTAAAATGCTCCACACAAGCGTACATGTGAACAAAAACGTAAAAAAAGACATGTGGCCATAGCTCAAAAACTTGACCTGATTGAGCAAAACCAAAGTGATTTTTGGATTCAGCACATCAGATTTATCCCAAATTAACTGAAAAAACGCAGACAACAAATTTGTTGTTGACCAGTGTAATTTAAACATATTTTTTAACTCACTATAAATTATATCCCAGAATTATCCCATTTTTTAACATCTCCACCATTCATGATATATTGTTCCTACTGCTTTATTAAACTTCCAACACAGATTTGAGTTATATTTATACATCATCGTCAATTTTTTGGGTATTAAATACCATGGTAAAAAATCTGCATATAATTTTCTTTAAGAGTGTAGCATGCCATGAATTTGAGATTTTTCCCATGCTGAAAGTTGGATGTTATGACCTATATCCATAGCCCATTTTATCATGATTCACTTAACCTCCTCTTCCTTTACTGACCAATCTAGCAGAATTTTGTACAATTTTGAAAGCATTTTCTCCTCATTATAGATCACCTCCTTTTCAAATCTCAAAAATTCTGTTGCAAAGCCTTTCTTTTTATCTCGCCTAAAAACCTCATGCAATTGATAGTATTGTAGCCAGCCTGTCAATCTGCCTTTAATTTTCTCAAAGTTCTTAAGTTTTAATTTTTTAGCTTGCCTTCTGTTTATTTGTCCCCATCTCTGATTTTGGGGCACAAACATTTAATTCCCCAGTTATTTTTCCTTATTTACCATAATGCAGCTGGTCATTTGACTCTTCAAGAGCTTTGAAAACTGTGTGTGTGTTCTATACCCTTTAAAGCTCTTGGTATATGTTTTGGAAGTAGATATATTTTTGTGCCCCCCTAACCATTGCCATGTATTGCCTGTTATTTGGATGCTTATATATTTTCCGAATCAATAAAGTATTCAATGTTTTCAACCCTTTAGGCATAACATCGGTTTTCCCATAGTAGAATGTTCTTCTGATGGAAGTTTTATTGTATCCAAACCACCTAACACAGGAGGCCTCTTGTCTTTTGGCACGGTGGCAGAACAGTTGGTATATGAAATTGGTAATCCTAAGGAATATCTCCTGCCAGATGTCACATGTGACTTCTCTCAAGTTTCCCTTGCTGAAATCCCAGGTTAGTGTCTGCAGAGGGTGTGGGCAGACATGCATAAACACAGGATTATGGGTTGAAGAAACAGGTAGAAAGGATAAGGAATCATAGCAAGAACAGTGTGACCCAGGGGTAGTCAACCTTTTTATCCCAACTGCCCACTAATGCATCTTTCTTGATGGTAAAATTTCTTTACTGCCCACCCGTGCCCAATGGAAGGATTCAGCTTGTGCTGTTGTACCCCCTGCCACCCACCTAGAATCCTGAAACACCCATTAGTGGGCAGTAGTGACCAGGTTGACAACCCCTGGTGTGACCAAAGATGGAGCTGTGTGCCATGAAGCCGAGGAACCAAGAAGTGCCAGGGGGAGCTGATCCCTATCAAAGACCAGAGTTAAACTTGTATGTGGCTACTTGCACATGGCTATGTGGAGAAATGTACCACATTCCTAGGTTCTAAATTCCAGGCTCATGGAAATCTAAATTAATCTAATTTAAGTACAGGGCTGGTAGCAGAGAAGTACATTTGCACTGGGCCATGGACCCTAGACTTAGTTTTCAATTTTAAGTGGGTCAATTGGATATTTCTATAGAAAGTTAGAAAGCAAACCGTGGAGGTACAGTACTGTAAGGCTTCGGCACTGGGCAAGCAGCACCTTTGCTAAGGAATTTAATCACTGTTGATAAGTAAGCAAAGGAAAGAATTCTGACCACTCCCACCCGGGACTCAGGAAAGGGGCATTCTCAGAGTTTTACTCAAACTTAGTTCCTTCGAAATAAATGAGATCTCCTTCCTACTTAGAAAAATTGGCATCCTTGGTTACGAGGTCAAGGATTTGTGACTGTGGAGAATAGGAAAATACATCATTACTTTTGTATCCTCATTCGTTTTTGCTCTTTGTTTTAGACTACAGTAATATCCATGCGGGTGGCGCTGTGGTCTAAACCACAGAGCCTCTTGGGCTTGCCAATCAGAAGGTCGGCGGTTCGAATCCCCACAGCAGGGTGAGCTCCCGTTGCTCGGTCCCTGCTCCTGCCCACCTAGCAGTTCGAAAGCACCTCAAAGTGCAAGTAGATAAATAGGTACCGCTCCGGTGGGAAGGTAAACGGTGTTTCCGTGTGCTGCTCTGGTGTCATCAGAAGCGGCTTAGTCATGCTGGCCACATGACCTGGAAGCTGTACGCTGGCTCCCTCGGCCAATAAAGCGAGATGAGCGGCGCAACCCCAGAGTCGTTTGCGACTGGACTAAACTGCCAGGTGTCCTTTACCTTTACCTTTAAGATCCATGAACTCAATAGGGCTTACTGCCAAACAAGTAAAAATGTATAGCGTCATGCCGTTAGTGTTAAGGAATTTTTAATGAAATTATACAATGAAAATACAATGCAATATTAATCTAGAAAGATTGTGCACACACATATATATTTGATAAACAAAAAAAACCCCTAAAACAGATACATGAAGCTTCACAAACATTGGAATCAAAAAAGCTATAGCTCTAAGCTTAAAGGAACCCTTTTAAAAAATAATTAAAAATACACCTAACCTTCAAATGAACTTTTAGTTTGTAAATGGCCCAACATGACACATTTGAACTCCAAATGAACTTTCACATGAACTTTCAGTTATTCTAGTAGAAATATAACAGATGGGAAATAGGCAGATTTCTCAAATATCTTTAGATATAATTGTTTTGACACGTACACCAGAAAAAGGACTCCAGGCCTATCTACTTTAATTGTTTACTTTACTAAATATTTTGTATGGCAGGATTAGATAAACTAGTTGGTTGAACTAGAGATGCTCTTTTTATTATTTCAGTGGGGAATATGAAGGGTTTTAAAAAACATAATTGGTGTAAGAGCTCTGCTAATTTTGTGATTTTAAAATGTATTTTTCTTATTATAAAAGTTCTAACAGAACTCATGAGCTATAATGAATCAAGTGGCAGGAAGTTATGTTTGTTTAGATTTAAGAACATTATAAGGAGTAAAGCCATTTCAAAAGTAATGATAAATTGCATTGTCCTGGTAGCATTTGGCTTACGATGTTCTTTTAGTGATGGGTTATTTATGAAGAAAAATATTTAATATTATTGCATAGATCTGTTCGTTCATGTACTAATCACATGCTCAGTTGATAAGAGTGTGGCCTGATAACACCAAGGTTGCAGGTTCAATCTCCGTACGAGACAGCTGCATATTCCTATATTGCAGGGGGTTGGACTGGACAACCCTTGGGGTCCCTTCCAACTCTACAATTCTATGATTCTTTGAAATAGTTTGAAGTCCTGCACCACTGAAATCAGTAGAGTAGTCTGCCATTTAGCTCTGCTGAGATGGAGGAGAAAACCATGACCTCCTCTGTGTACAAGTCAAGCCTATCGACTTTGGTGATTCTCCAGCTGAAGCCTCTTTTAAGAAAAGACGGACTTGGCCTCAGTTAAGACAAAATGGTCTTGACTCTAGTTATTTCAGAGCTAAAGTATTCCAGTGCTTTCTGTGTGGAGCTGCCTTCACAAACAGCTTGGAAACTTCATCCGTAGGACTGAAAATGGCATTCAGAACATAAGTCTGATAACTGGGACTTATTATTCCAGTTACTTTAGCTACCTGTGTGTTTCCAGGTTCAATTTAGCATGCTCATCTTTAATTTCCTAAATTGCTCAAGGCCTAGTTGCTTCAGGGGACTGTCTACTCCCATATCATCCCGCCCAGGCTTTAAAATCGTCCTGTGTTCAATCATCAATCATTGATATACTTGCAAGCATCAAGGCCTGACATGTCCGACATGGAAACCCTGTCACAGCTAAAATGACCGCTGTTTCTTTAATGCGAATAAAGCTGGGTCAGCATGAGTCAGCGGCCTGCACCAGGTTGTATATATAGAGTGAGAAATGTTAGTTTGGTGGTTGGGGTTGGTTGCTTGGTTGGTTGGTTAGTGAAAGCTGGTAGTGTTGGTGTGTACAGTTGGTCAGTCGCTTTTGCACAAAGACTTTTAAGAATAAAAGCAGAAAGCACTCTGCAAGGATATTCTTGTGGACTCTTTTATGCCGACAAGGGTCTGAGGACCAGGCTGAGGAGACAAAGGGAGGTCAGAACCCTTTTCCTTTTTTTCTTTTTTTACAAACACTGACAAACCCAGAGTGAGTGAGTCAGTTAGATACATGACTAGGTGGGCCAACCATTCAGTCAGATAAGATTTCTTTGCTGAGCTGTTTTCAAAGACGTTGTTTATACTCATTATTACTAAGGAGTGCATCATACATTCTAGGCTGCAGTTGAACATAACACTAAGCCATGGCTTGTTTTTAGCACAGTGTGTTCCACAAACTAAATCATTTCGCAGGCAGGCAAACAAACTATGGCTTGTTTCTCCAGAGCTTGTTTTGTTTTAGCTGTGGAATAATTTACACAGTTATTGTTGTAACTATCATCTCTCTTTATCAGTTTAAACCTCCCTGGTTAGAACCTGCGATAGCTCAGTTCGTAGAGCATGAAAATCTTCATCTCGGGGTTGTGGGTTTGAGCCCCAAGTTGGGCAAAAAGATTCCTGAATTGCAGGGGTTAGACTAGATGATCATTGGCATCAATTCAAATTCTACAATTATGTGATTTTGTGAAGGGGAACTGGAGCAAATAAAATGGGAGGATCATGTACTAGAACACCAGTGGTAATTCTGCTGAAGCAGATTTTAGTGTAGCAATACCAACACCATGCCATACATTTGTTCTTATCTTTTATTTAGGTTTTATATAATTTTATTCAGATTTGTTTAGATTTTCTTAATTTTGATCTGTGTTAAAAGAGAGGTTTTTTTTAAAAAAAGGGGGGGGACTGCTGTGATTTGTCCTGGAGGTTCAGAACTTTTCATTTTATATTGTATATAGTTTTATTTAGGTCTGCCTCTATTTATTTATGTTAATGCATGTGACTTTTATACAAATATGGAATTACGTTTGCTAAACGCTTGCTTTGTGATGGTCTGATGGCTAGATATAAATAAACCAATCTGATATACTGTGATGGCGACAACAGGGTTGAAATCAGGGGTGGGGGACCTGTTGTACCATTCCAGATGTTGCTGGACTCCCCAGTCACATCATCCCTGACCCCATTGGCCCTGCTGGCTGTGACTGTTAGGAGCTGGAGTCTAACAACATATGGAGGAGCACAGGTTTCCCACCGCTGGTTAAAATTCCTCCTCAGCACCTGGAAACAGTCATCCAGAAGAATTGTCCTGAGTACAAAATATCAGCATGATCCTGGCTGATCCTGTTTGCAGGCTGAGCCATCTTTGGGTAGCTGTGATAATATAACGATTAACCATTTTGTGGGCAAAAAATGCCTGTCTTTTACTAGATAGTGAACTAGTTTAAATTAAATGGCTATACAGTGGTGCCTCGCAAGACGAAATTAATTCGTTCCGCGAGTTTTTTCGTCTAGCGAATTTTTCGTCTTGCGAAGCACGGTGTCGGAAAAGTTTTGGAAAAGCTTCAAAAATCACCAAAAACCTCAAAAAAGGCTACCACACCGCGTTCTATGAGTTGCTCCTCGAAGTCAAATCACAACTGTATTAACGGTGTTAAGAAAAAGGAAACAAACTTGCAAAAAACGCAAGACGTTTTCGTCTTGCAAAGCAAGCCCATAGGGAAATTCGTCTTGCGAAGCAGCTCAAAAACCGCAAAACCCTTTCGTCTAGCGAGTTTTTCGTCTTGCGAGGCATTCGTATTGCGGGGCATCACTGTAGCTGGCTTGCCTGCTCCTGCCTCCAAGCCCCTCAGATATGCTCTGTTGAAGGTTGGAAGATCTGCTGAATTGGGTAGACTGTTGTCCAGGGCAAGCAGGGATCCCTGATGATTGGGCATGAACATATTATTCAAACTGAAGCTCTACTAGTGCAAGGTACCTACACTCTCACAGCCTAATTCGTTCAGCAGGGTCTGCTGTCTTGAGGTTGTATCCAACAGTACTGCTCAGCTGACAGCAGGGTCTCTGCCTGCAGAATGGAGAGGGAAGCCATTTCCAGCAATTCCCTTTCCCCTGTGCTACCTTTCCCTCTCCAAAGTCTGCTTCAGAGCATTTTGGGGGAACCATCATAGCAGATTGAGAGGTGGCGCAGGCGACTGGAAAAGACGAGAATTTATTTCCTGTTCTGTTGCCAGAAATCTTTCTGCCACCTGGGTGACACCATTGAATGCAGCCTGGACACAACACCTGTCCCCACCCCAGCAACAGATGTTCAGAGGAATTCCACTTCTCAACTGCACAGTTCCATTTATCTGTTGTGGCTAAAATCCACTGAAATACTTTTCTGCCACGCACTGGTCTAATTTCATTTTGAAGCCATTGCTTTTACATGTATCCAGGGAAACATATTTTGACAGTTCTGATTTTGTCTTCATTTAATAGTGTTGTTGTCAGTCCTATACATTTTGGAGTGCAGTAGCTCATAAATGCTTATTAATAATGGTTTGGTTATAAGTAATTCCAATCTTTTCAATATCCTTTTTCAGGTATTGAAGGTGGTGCAGTGAAAGTTCAGGGAGCAAAAGGATTGCCTCCATCAGCATTTTACAAGGTTCTAATTATTGTTTCAATAATGATAACGGTAGTATAAGCCTGAAGAAAAGATAGTATTGCCATGGTGTGAAACATGTGTTTTCCTATGTCTAATGAAAAGAATATAGACACTTTGCAAACGTCATTGAACTGAAGTGATGAGTCTTTCAAGAAATTCCTGGCAAGTCTGTTTTGCATAGCATTTATTTATTTTCACTTTATGTATTTAGTTTTAGAAGGTTTTGCAGCCCTTTCTGTGGTAAACAGTCTGAAATTAAACTATCCAAACTGTTTGAACATGTTGTTCAGAAAAAGGAGTCTGAAAGACCATATGAACAGAAATTTTGTTTTAAAACTTTTGGATAGTGCAGATGCAAATTTGTGTAGTGTTCTGTGCATTGAATCTGGGGGTTTGAAGAGGGTGACTTGTCTGCTGGCATCTCACATAACCATTTCTAGGCTGAGATTTGAATTTACTTTATCTTGCATTGGTTCAGTGGGGGTTTTTGTACTATACCACTGTCTCTTTCTGTATCTAACAGAAATTTGCACATTTAAATGTATACATATTAAAACATTTTCTTGCTAGTCCTTTACCACAGATACACTATTTAGCAAGTATAAAGATTTATCTTCCAACTTCTCACAGTATTTGAAAATCACAATCATCCTCTATTATCTTAATTTATTTCTAAAATGAGACAGAACTTTAATCCATCCCTCTCTAATTATCTGACTATGATTAAATAAGAGTAAAGGATTCTTTTAAATAGATGGTTAAACATTAGTCTGCATAGCTAATGAAACTGAAGAGTGGTCACAGACGAACAAAGCCACAGGCACTGTCAAAGGGTTTATTTGAATAACAATTGCCCTGAGTGTTTTGAGCGCAGATCTTAATCGCAAATATAATGAATACAATCCAGTTTTCTAATGC
This sequence comes from Podarcis vaucheri, assembly GCF_965113315.1. Lineage (NCBI taxonomy): Eukaryota > Metazoa > Chordata > Lepidosauria > Squamata > Lacertidae > Podarcis > Podarcis vaucheri. Next base: position 41,758,673 of record NC_138767.1, read on the forward strand.
CACTTGCTTCAGCTATCAGCTATGAGCACTCTTCATTCAGTAAACCCTTTGCATAAACTATACAGCTTTGTTCTTTTGTGATACTCCTAGTTGCTGCAAGGATAGCTCTTCCATTTTAAACAAAATATGAGAATGAATAATGAGAATGAACCATTAATAATTTATTCACATCTTTTCTGTTTTTCCAGGTAAATGCTACGTACCTTGATGGATTCAGAGCTACTGCTTGCTGCCCAGTAGGAGGACCAAAGGCAATAGAAAAAGCAAGAAGAACTGCTGAAAGTATTTTGGAAAGGTTGGAATTTACTGCAGAACAGGTCCCCTAATTGTATAATCATCTCACAGTTCCCCGTTGGTAAAAAGTAGCCATGTCATTTGGTCTGCAACTTAAAATGTCACTATCTTAAATTAAGAGCAATGTAATATACACTTAATATTTCCAACAGCGTATTATCAGGCGTTCATTATGTATAAGAACCTAAGAAGAAGCTGCTGGATTAGACCAATGGCCTATCCAGTCCAGCATCCTGTTTTAACAATGGCCCCCCAGATGCCTGCAGGAAACCTTCAGGAAGGACCCAAGCATAAGAGGGATCTCCCCTCCTGCAGTTTCAAGCAGCTGACATTCAGAAGCATTACTGCCTGTGGCCATATTTGCAAATTAAGCCTGGAGTTGCCTATTGCAATACAGTGGTACCTCGGGTTAAGAATTTAATTCGTTCTGGAGGTCCGTTCTTAACCCGAAACTGTTCTTAACCTGAGGTACCCCTTTAGCTAATGGGGCCACCGTGCCACCACCGCATGATTTCTGTTCTCATCCTGAAGCGAAGTTCTTAACTGGAGGTACTATTTCTGGGTTAGCGGAGTCTGTAACCTGAAGCGTCTGTAACCCAAGGTACCACTGTATATGAGTACTGTCAAATGAGAAAGTGTGTTTCCAGAAGAGGGACGCAGGTGGTGCTGTGGTCTAAACCGCTGAGCCTCTTAGCCTTGCCGATCGAAAGGTCGGTGGTTCAAATCCCCGTGACGGAGTGAGCTCCCATTGCTCAGTCCCAGCTCCTGCCAACCTAGCAGTTCGAAAGCACATCAGTGCAAGTAGATAAACAGGTACTGCTGCTGTGGGAAGCTAAATGGCATTTCCCTTGAAAAAAGATTGGCTGGGGCAAGAGATAATTTGATTTCCACACTCATTCGTACCAGGAATGAGTAGAATAGCTTGGGGAGAAATTCAAATACATTCTTTGAAAAATGTTTCAGACTTAACTTCATTTATGAGGATTTGGGATTTTCTTGATTCTTCTACATTTTCTTATTATGAGAGCTATGATAATCAGAGTGCAGAGTTTTTTTGGGGGGTGCGGGAAGAGAGGCTCCCATCTTTCACCGGTTTCTGAGCTTATAGCTATGCTAACACTTGCCCAATAGGAAGCTTTGCTCTCTGACCCAAACCCCATGTGAAGGTGGTAGAGTTGCATCTTTAAACACTGTTGTGACCTGCTGGTATAAAGTGGGGACGAGGATACAATTTAAAGGGCACGTGAATGGGGGGTGGGGGTGGGCCAAAACATCCCAAGAGCTTTTCTCCCAGCTGAGCTGGTGCCAGAGCTCAGTTGAAGAGAAAAATCACTGGCTAAGCCAGAGGTAAGCCACAAGTGGGCAGGGGTGGAAAAATATACGTATATGTCACTTGCGTATAACACACTCACATCTGCATCCACTTCACACACAAAGGCAGAAAACCCATTAGAAGACTTTGTCTACTGTTGCCCCATGTAGAGTTTGAATCTCAGAATGGGGATCATAAGTAAATCCCTGCTAGATCATGCCAAAGGTATACCTAGTAGATCACACTGGCCAACCACATGTCCAGAGAGAGTCTGCAAACGGGACTTGCGTTCTACAAACAAACCTTAGGTGTTGCAAAAGTTTCTTTAGCAGCAGCCTATTGAATATATTTGACCTGTTTCAGGACATGCATGATGTTTGATCAGCTGGGATATGAGGACTACAGCAAAATTAACCTACAGATTTTAGGTTCTGAGGAAACGTACGGACCGCACGCCAAAAGGAGCACAGACGATGTAAGTGAGAAGGTGGACTCACAAGCACTTTTCTTGATTGTGCAGCCAAGAGAAGTATTTCTTTCCCTTTGCATTTCCGTTTACTCTTCATTTTCACCGTTTTATCGTTTACTTAGCCCTGAAGGAAAGGAGAATGAAATGGAGCGTATGACGTTATTTGCAGAGGATATTTTTGTTTTTGTGTTCTGGTTTCGGTGCCTAGGTGGGAAGATGAATAGAAACAGAGAACACCAGATTGAGAAGAAGATCGTTCCTCTCATGCATTTTACCAGTCTTATCACTTTCTTCCTGTTTATATTCATTCACTGATTGGGAAGGAATGGAGGCTAAGAATTAAAATACATATTGCTTAGTGAGCAGCTATGTCTCTTCTTTTCCGTAAATTAATTGCAGCTGTGGGATTGGAGGGGGGCATTATTGTAAAGGGGACATTGCCAATGCTTCCCCCAAATATTGCTTCACTGTGCAATTGTGATTTTTTTTGGTAAAAGTTACCATTTGTGTTAAGGAGAAGTTCCTAGTTGCCATGAATATTCATATATATTATCAATTTGAAAATAACTGAGGTAGTTTTCATAAATACCATTATTCAGCTACTGCTCAGAATGGCATTATTTAGAATGATCAGGCTGAAAATGGGAAGGAGCTGGGTTTTCTCTTCATAAAACTGAGGCTCTGTTACAGGACAAGGCAGGTCATTAATGCCCTTTTACAGTGATTTAGGAGGCATTCTGAAGCCAGGCCTTTGGTGGGCAAGGATGCTGTAGTGCTACTGGGTTTAGTTACTGGATTTATTAGGTGGTATTATTACTGATAATTTATGGTTGCTATTTATATTTTATATATTTTGTTTGTAAACCCCCTCTTGTTGTGGTAGGAGCGGGATAAAAATGTTTAAAATAACTTATCTCAGTAGGATCCCCTTCCAAGTAAGTATGAAGCTTCATGCAACCTTTAAACCACGGGTGTCAAACACAAGGCCCGTGGGCCGAATCCGGCCCGCCAGACCTCGTCATGTGGCCCGTGTAGCCACCGCCGGCCGCCAGCCTTGACCTTTTATTCTCGCTTTTTTTTTTTTTTTTGACACAAGAAAGCCGCCTCTTCAGCGCATGTGCGGCAGCCTAAAAGCCAGAGAACGTCTGCCCTCTAGCAGCGGCGGCCGTTCTACACAGGAAACCTCCACTTTACATGCATTCATGTAAAGTCCTACAGATACAACCGGCCCTTTGAGGGTGACCAAACTGCTGATGCGGCCCCCGATAAATTTGAGTTTGACACCCCTGCTTTAAACTGTCAATACTTGTCCCTCTAGTCCAGGCTGTTTTCAGTATCTAAATCTGTACACATGGCTGGAATTATTCCAATTTATTTAAAATTTAATTTAAAAAGTCATGTATGGAATATCTCTTTTTTTAGAAATACAACATTCTGTTCCTGCAAGAAAATATGTCTCTTGATATTGTGCTTTCTGTTGCAAAATATAATGTTCTCACGATCAAATTTGCTTCTGTACAGAACATATCATCCAGACTCTGAACGGTGCCATTTGAAAGTTAGCACACTGACCCTGCTACTGACAAGAACAGCAGTTTTTTACTAGGGAAGTTTATACTAGGGAAATGTTCTAAACTTTGGACTATTCTTAGAAGGCTTGCTTGCAAGTTAAAATGTGTCAGTCACATTTTTAATGCTCAGCATTGTACAATTATTTGCTATATATGCTATATATGTTTTGTCTGCTGAAAACTAAAGCTATTGTCTTAATTTCACGTGCACCTTTGGTATTTTTAATAAATTATGGAAATAAACAGAAACTTCAAAGTTAAATTTCAAACCATTTGCAGTAGGAGTTGTGTCTTTTGATTTACGCTTCCGCTTCTAAATTCTGTGGAGGTTTTCTTTACCATAGAATTGTTAGTCTTTCAATGTGGTTTATAATTGTTACCTTTCTCTTTTCTAATATCTGAAAACAGGGTCCCCGGGAAGTTGTTATTTGGCTTGCAGTACTTCATAAGCAGAAAAAGGCAGTGGAAATCTTTTCCAGAGAAATTGCTCCAGCTGGAACAGGAATGGGTAAATTTTGAATCTTTTCTCTCTCGGTATCTGGTTGTTTTTCTGCTGTTGTGGTTTATAACCAAACTTGGTTATTAAACTGTATAAAATTGGTTGTCATTTGACCAAAAATGAGCACTTCTTTGGTTTTTAGTTAGTCTAGAACAGGAGTGGGGAACCATTTTGACTTCCCCAGACAGCCTTTAAGGCCAAATTTGGTTGGTGGGCAGGGCTGCCCACGTCAGTCATGTGATGTTACAATGACATCATGTGCAAGGTACTCTGAATTCCTGAGCAAGGTCCTTCCTTAATACAGACCAGCTTTTAAGGTATTCATTTGCACTAAGTTCCCTTTGTAGTTAAGTAATTGCATTGCTTGGGATGTTAGGAGTACATTAACCATGTGGTCCATGTGAATAAGCTGTTCATTTATTGCTTCTGCAGTGGCCTGGAGACAGAATAAATACACTGTTGATTTAAACCTCTGTTTACAGAAGCAGGGTCAGTGTATGGTCACAGTCTGTAACTGGCGGTAAATTTATGTTCTACCAAACAGAGCAAAGTAAAGTAGCACTTATCTATATGATATTAAATATTGCTAAGATGAGATACATGTAACCATCTTGACACTTGTTATTGATCAGATTTGCTTTCAGGAAGGATTTTTTTTTTACCTTTAAAATGTATTTCCTTTTACAGCATATTTGCAAAAAAAACCCATTGTGCAGTAAAAGCCCATTCCTCAAAACATTTGTGAATGTAAATAAAAACAGTCTTTAATTAATAGTGAAAGTCAAAAGCACTGTTGGATGACACCCCAATTTCTGAGCGGTTCGAAAATTCAGGGGTTCCAGGTGTTTACCCAGGGTTTGTGTTTGCTTTTAGATATGAAGCACAGCAGAGACTGTGGTGTCTTTATGATATGTGGTTTATTTACACATATGTACAACCTCTCCTCAGGAATCCTCGCCCACTAGCTTGCTTACTCAGCTCTTGGCAACCAGCACCTGCTGGCTGGCCCCAGAGCCACCATTCATTCGCCTGGGAGCTTGTAGCCAGGGCCGCTGCAGCAAACAGCTGCGCAGGCCTCTGGAGGTGGAGATGTGAGAGGGCATCAGAGGATGGAGAGAAGGAAGAATGGAGGCCAGTGCCACCCACGGCACACCTGACCACTATTCCAGGGTGTCATGGCATGCTGGTTGAAAACCACTGAGCTAGACCATTTGATAGCATGGCATTGCCCCTGTTTCTTATGGGCTTAAGTCTTAAGTTTCTTAAGTCCCTCCCATGCATGAAACTGCATTGACTGTTCAGAGCTAAGACAATAAAACCTGTCATATGCTCTGAAAACATGCCATTACGATCAGTGCAATTTCCGAACACTTCTCAAGGACAGACCCATATGGAGTGTACAGCTGTAATCTAATTGGGTGTGGCTAAGGCAGAGGTGGGGTAGTGGATGCAGATTCGAAACGTGTATTAAAGTCACCCAAATTCCCGTACTGGCCCCTCATTCTGATTTTCTTATTGAGATAACTACAACAAAACTGATGTTCGGAGTTTTCAACAGCATCAGCAAGGAACGTTCACATTTTTAATTTTCTGAGGCAGCTTCCTAACTACAAAACTAATGTGCTGACCCTTATTTCACATCTTAAGTGACCGGAGCTTGACACCACGATGACAGCTGCTTAATGCAGCTTGAGATTTTAAAGTGCCTGGGTATATGTAAATATTATGACTGATGACAAGTGTGTTGGAAGTTGCTTCTAGGTTTAACAGATTAACTTGGCCAGCCCTCATTTATGTTTGAATACATAATCCTGAAAGATATCTTATCTCTTTGGGTTGAGAGGAAATGGATATAGCAATTTTAATTGGCCTCTGTAAGCAAAGTTATTTGTATATGGTGTGCAATATTATAATGACTATAGGACACTTGATTTCAGATGCTTGTTGTTTTAGAGTTTGAAAAGTTCAAGTTGGTAATAAGTGCTGTGGCTGGACGCTAGAGAAGCGAAAATAATATTCTTTCTAAAATCTTGAACCTGATTTAGTTCCAGGCTCTAGCTCATCCTAATACTTGTGGATACAGTGGTACCTCAGGTTACATATGCTTCAGGTTACATACGCTTCAGGTTACAGGCTCTGCTAACCCAGAAATAGTACCTCGGGTTAAGAACTTTTCTTCAGGATGAGAACAGATATCGTGCTCCGGCGGCGCAGCAGCAGTGGGAGGCCCCATTAGCTAAAGTGGTGCTTCAGGTTAAGAACAGTCTCAGGTTAAGAACGGACCTCCGGAACGAATTAAGTACTTAACCCGAGGTACTACTGTATTACGATAGAAAAAGAAGGGCACTATAAAAGCTGAAAATGTATTCCGCTTTCTAACTTGCGTTGGTGTTACAGTTGAACTGCATTTTTTAAAAAAGTATTTTGCGTTGTATTAGATTAGACCCATTTTAGTTCAGCACCCTGATTTAATTTTATTTACACCCATCAGCTAAAGCTCTTGTAAAGGGGACAGCTGTATAGTTACTTAAAACAGGCATCCTGAATACTTTATCAGTGGAAAACTCACTCACTCAGATTCCTAGATTTAGTTGCAAACTCCCACCATCTTCATAGCTTCTGTTGTACGTCTTCTAGCAGAAGGATAATCATTTTATTTCCTTCAGATTTTCCCGACCTCCCCCTATTGAAACTCCATTTATCCTCCTGTTCCTGCCCTATAATTCTCCAGGGTCTAATTAGGAATTGGAGTGATTTTAAGTGTCTCATGTTTAGGCAAAAGTCCTCATCATCCTAAAACTTTATCTCATTGTCTGAGGGGGCTTTGGAGAAAAACCAAATCTCGATAAATAAAATGGTTCAACCCAGATTTTCTGTTAATCATCTTTAGAATCTTAACTTTAAAATATATTTCATTTTTAGCACCTGGTCTCACTGCAATAGTTGGAGGACGTCCAAAAGTGTAAGTTTTTAAGAGGGGGTTATAAGAATATATACTTTTATTTTTAACCGTTAGGGAATTTGTGCATTTCTTAACTGTCAGTTACTTAGCATATTGATTAGCTAACTTTATGTTTTATAGACAGCCAAATTATATACTCCCTTAGTTGAGAATCCTAAAATATTCTAGTCAGTCTCAGGAATGTGCTGACTGCTGTGTTTTGGAGGGCTTTGCCTACAGTGAAAATATTTATTGGTCATTATATTTCTAGAAAATTTCCAGTCGTAACAAAGTAGCTCAGAAGCAGATTATCAGCGATACTGCACTGCATGGTTTTAAATTATCCTGTGTTGCCAATAATTAAAAGACAGGTCTTGCACCCCAACTGACATCAGCCCCAGCCATCATGGCCAGTGGTCATGAAGGACCGCCCCTGAATTAAATAGATGTACTGAATGTCTAAAGACCATAGTTGATGTTGAGATGTATTCAGGAACCATTTAAAAACCTACTGAAAGGTGTTCTTTTGGCATCTGTACTTAATTTGCCTTTTTTGTGTGTGGCTTCTTTTCCAGATCGCCAGTTCTGAAACCATTTTTCTTTCTTTATCCAAAAAAGAATGTCAAGGTAGGAGCTGCTTTCTAAGTACCAGTCCCAAATACACTTTGTAGCTGCTGCAGAAAATCACAAAATTCATATTGGTTTTATATTTTGAAGGGTGTGTGTTATTCATGGTGGATGATTTAGCTTGTTTGTGTTGGGAAGAGACATCCTACAATATGCACCATTGCACAAGGCAATACTGTTCTTAATATTGTCTGTGGAGTATTGAAAAGCTCCAAATGTCCCCCCCCCCATAAGTATAGGTATGGGTGATTTTTTAAAAAGTTAACTCTTTTTTAAAAAGAATCTTCCATTATGCTTTAGCAGAAAAAGAAAAAGAAAACAATTTGGAGCTCTTTAGTACTCTGCAAGCAGCATTTAGGCAGTCACACCTCTTGCAAAATCTTAAATCTTAAAGTAGAGAAAGATAGAGGAATAGAAAACAGAGAGAACAGAAAGGAAGAGAGCACAGAAAAACAGCGTGACATGAAACTTTGTGAGGGCCCGGCTCTGACTCGAAGTGGTTTGTTTACATTGTGGTTGGACTCAGTGGTGGAGGAATCCTCTCTGGCCCCTGGAGTGGGACACTGAGGGGTGGGGAGAACCGCCCAGTGACGCACACACGACGTCCGTACGGGCTGTGCATACGTGACATCCTGTACAGAGTTCACATGTGTGGTATCCTGTACGGAGTGTGCATGCGCGGCATCCCGTACGGAGTGCACATGCGTGGCAACATGTACCGATGCCCGTATGGATGGTGCGCGAGAACGGCAGCCCATATGGTCGTCGTACAGCTGAGGGGAGCCATCTTGTCATCCCCCCAGAGTGGCACCCGGGGCACACCACCCCCTCCGCCCCCCACTTCATACGCCCCTGATTGGACTCAGCGAAAAGTAAAATCACCCCAATTTGCTTCATTATGGTATGGCTGCAGAACAGAGCAGCTGCACACCCCTAAATCAAATAACCCGTGCGAGGCCAGAGTAGCAAAGCTTGAACAATCCTCCCTATATATTTAATATGTAATGAGAAATCACATTTTCATATACTCTTATCCATGCAAGGAGTTGGGGCAAAATGTCTTCTGAGGACCTAAGAATGAGAAACACAAGGCTTCTTCTGACTCTGCTGCACTTTCATCCCTCCCTCCTCTATCTCCAAATACAGTGGTACCTCGGGTTACATACACTTCAGGTTACATACTGTCATGGGCTCAGGGACTGAGCCACAGGGGAAGGAGGAGATGGAGAGCGAAGGGGAACAATCTGAGGGGAGTTCAGGAGGGTATGCCAGTGATCAGAGAGATTCCATGAGTCTCTCCAGCGAATCAGAGGATTCCCAGAAAGGGGCCCCCAAAGGCAGGGCAAGGGGGGCCAGTGGGGAGTCTCCAAGCGGCAGCTGGAAATCAGGGGTAGCTTCCCCACCAGAGCGTAGCGGGGGGGGGGGAAGAATCCCAAGGGTTAAAACAAGAGCCTCCTGCAGGAGGAGAGAGTGAGGCTGGACTGATCACGCCTCAGTCAGAGAGTGGAGGGGCGGAGGGAAGAGCAGGTCCGGCCAGCCTCCCTGAAGGAGAAAGCAGTGGGGGGAGCAGTGTAGCCGTTAGGAGGAAAGTAGGCGGCTGGGTGCGCGCGCCAAGTTCAAATGTGGAGGCGCGCGGGCCAGCAGAAAACCCGGATTGGGAGCCAGGTCCTAAAGCCCGCCGGAAGGGTGAGGAGGAGTCAGAAGAATCCGCCTCTGAAGAGAGTAGGAAGGAGGCAACCCCAGAGGGCAGGAGGACCCGGAGGAGAAAGGAGCAAAAGGAGGAGAGGGAAAGGTGGAGCAAAGCTCGGGTCTTGAACTGGTGTATGGGCGGGGAGGAGTCAGACGGAGCTTCGCCGGTCTAAGGACTCAGACGTAGCGCTGAGCGCCACGGATGTCAAACCAACAATGAACCACAATAAAGACTTTTGTTTATAAAGAGCAACTGGCGTTGGTCCTCTGTGAGCTAGTACCTGAGTCAGCGCTGACACATACGCTTCAGGTTACAGACTCCGCTAACCCAGAAATAATACCTCGGGTTAAGAACTTTGCTTCAGGATGAGAACAGAAATCGTGCTCCAGCGGCGCGGCAGCAGCAGGAGGCCCCATTAGCTAAAGTGGTGCTTCAGGTTAAGAACAGTTTCAGTTTAAGAACGGACCTCCAGAACGAATTAAGTACTTAACCCGAGGTACCACTGTAGCTCCTTCTGTGTTTCTCTAGCCTAGTTGGGGAAGAACGGTAATGTCCTTATTAATAAAGTGTAGCAGTTCCAGCAGCTGTGGGAACCTCCAGCCCATTGGCCTAACCCCTCGGCCCATGAGGCTGTTATTGGCCAAGCCATGCCACCTGCTCTGCACCTGATGCAGGTAAAGATGTATGGTAGCTAAGTCCTATTGTAGCAGCACTGACATTTTTCTGATCATTGATGCTTCCATTCAAGCATTGACAATCAGCTGATTTGGGAGGCTAGCATAGCGCTTGCAGAAACAGGTCACTTGAGGTCATTGCGACTGACAGGTGGGAGTCCCCACTCATGTGTCAAACTTGGCCCATGCAGGGTGGGAGAGACTGTACCATTTCCTGTGCTTAAAGTTTGACCTGGATTTCAGTAGTTGCATAAATGCGTGCTGTTTTAAATATTGTTTTAAAGTCTGACCTAGAGTAAAACCTATTGCATAAGGTTCCCCCCATCTCCAAAGAATTGCATTGATACAAAGATTCTATTATTTGGTTTGCAACAGAGCTTTGTTCTGTTCTTGTGAAGAATGAGGATCAGTGGAGCTTTTCCTTCAGCTTTTATGTAATTGTACTTAACTTCAAAACAGTGTTTGTGCAGTTTCGTATCTTTACAAGTTAGAAACCTTTTGATTTCAAAATATACAATTGTATGGGTAATATACAACTAATTTATACTTAGAGCAGGCCCAATAAAATTAATGGGTCTAAGTTAAGTCATGTATGTTCATTTCAATTGTTGTACAGGGGGTATGGCTAGCGTTGGGATAAAACCTTGCATTTTTTTTACTGGGGAGCAGCTGCAACATTTTTCAATAAGTCTTCCTCTGCCCTCCAAGTCCCCCCAAATTAACAATCTGTTAAAAGTAAGAATGGTGCCTATTGTCCTGAGTTCCACTTAGTCTTCAATTTCTGCTGACCAATGCAGGATGTACACAAGGAAGGCTTGCTTGCTTCTCATTCCACTTTGTTTTGAATCTTTTGCAAAACTTGTACTTGCACCTAAATGGTTGTAGACCACCACAGAAGTTTTTAAAAATCAAAAGCTGGAGAAAGGCCACTGACATGGCTGGCTTGTTGGCTGCGTCTATAGGTTGCAGTAGACACTTCTGATTTGTGAGATATCTGTAAGCAGGAGCTATTATAGTCCAGTCAGCTGATGCCTTGGTGTGATAGGTTGTGTCAACACAGATTTCATTGAAAGCCCAAGCTAGATGTTGCATGGGAGCACTAACACAAACAGTTTTACCCATTTGACTTGTTTTACCAATCTAACTTGTTGCCTACATGGCTTTTAGTCTTGTATATGTGGCAAGCCTATTTAACTGTTTAAATAATATCCCCCCCCCCCAGATTGACATATTTATCAATGGGCTACATGTTGAAACATATGAGGAGGATCTTTCATTCACTTCAGATGCAGCAATTTCACATGATGAGCCCATGACTCAGGAAGAATTAAAAGGTACTATTGTTTACCACTAAAATTGCTCCATACCTAGATTTTTTATTTTTATTTTTGCATATAGACATTTCTTTATACAGGGTGTGCTTTTCAGTACAGTCTTCTTCTATTTGCACACAGTCATGTCCACTTGAAAATAAATCAAATGCTGTTGTAGTTTCTCAAATCTGGAGAAATCTTCTCTGTCAAATGTGCGAAGTATATTTCTTGTAGCAGATCCTAAACTTAGCAGATTATAAAATATAATAGGCCTTGGGCATAATCTTATAGCCTTATAGCCACATGCTGAAAATTGGTAGAATTACCATTTTTAACAGAATAAACAATTATTTAAAGACATATTAGACCACATGCCATAATTTTGCTTTACGGTTTATTCGAAAGTTTTGGACTATTTAATTACTAAAACAGATTCAGGATATTGCACAAAGGACAGATTTGTGATAGTGTTGTAGCAATATCATATATGATTGGACCTGGGGGCTTGTTTTGGACATTTCTCATTCCTAGTAGTTATTTCAAAATTTACTGGTAAATGATGGAAATTAGAGTTCCAGACTAAGACTGAGAAGACTGAGGTTCAGATTCCCACTCTGTTATAAACCACCTGGGAGGACATTGGGCCTGTTTTTCTCTCTCCCAGCCTATATCGCAGGTTGGTTGTGAGGATAAAGTGGGTGGGTGAGCCAACTTGACCTCATTTGGTTTATGTTGATATATACTGTACACAATTTGGCCTATTAAGGATTTATTATTATAATATTTATTATTGGAGTGTTTGTATATGCGGTGAATATTTTATTGTAATAAAGAATTCAATATTTTAAAAAAATACATTTTCCCTTAACTTTGTTTTTGGTTGCTAAGGGTTACAGATCATTCGTACCTTAGCTTCATTTAAGAATATATACATGAAGATTGAGTCAAGTCCAGGCTTCCTCAACCTCGGCCCTCCAGATGTTTTGAGACTACAATTCTCATCATCCCTGGTCCTGCTAGTTAGGGATCATGGGAGTTGTAGACCAAAAACATCTGGAGGGCCAAGTTTGAGGAAGCCTGGTCAAGTCTGCAAGCAGCAATACACTAGAGAGTATAAACAAACAAAACAACAGCTTTGCTGTTGCAGGTGAGAAAGCAGTAATTTTATTTCATTCCATATGTATAGATCTACCAAGTGGTCCTCATGTATATCGTCTGGAAGAACTTGCCTATACCAGAAGTGGGGACAAAGGCAATTCTGCAAACATAGGTATTCTTCAATTCTTATGGTTACATATGTGAGCTGTTTTTTAAATGAATGGAACTTTCACACCACATTGAGAATATGCTTAACCTTCATACATTATTGCAAGGATAACTGATGCTGAAGCAGTAGAACAAAATTTTAAACATTTCATGCATTCAAAATAATGCTTTGACAGTGTTCCACCCCTTTGTCCCACTTTGTATATGTGCGTTTCAAACTTGAAGAGCTTATTAAAATCACTGTCAATACAACTAAGTTCCCATCTGCCAAAGAGAAACACAATCAATGAATTATTGTTAAGCTTTGAGGATTTTACCCTTGTATATGTTGTTCATTTATCACAAGTCAGTGGAAAGAGATGCAGGAAGCAATATACAGTAACTTAAGACTGAGTTTATTTCATATAAAACTAGACCTCAATTTTTTAAAATCTAGATCTTCCCCCAATAAGCTATATGGATTTATCATCTACATCCTTTACTTGGAATTTTTTCTTACTTCCTACTGATGCTTTGTTTGGCTGTCATGTTGATCTTGCTTTTTTAAAAAAATAGTTTGTAGTTGTTTTATCACATCTTTGTACTTCTATTGTAAGCTGTCATGGGACTGTTTTGGAAAAGGTGAGATATAAATATTTGAATTTATTTTAAAAATGTGTCACCAGATGCAAAGATTATACAGCAGAAAACAAACACACCTTTACCTTACTTTTTATTATTAGTATACCAGCAAGGACAGCTCATCAAACATGAAACAACAGCTGAGAGGAAGAAAGACCTCCCATAGAAAATGCATTTATTTTTAGCCCTGCAAGGCTGTTGGTTTGAGAAAAAACTTGGAATGGAATGGGGTTTTTTTATGATAGTTTTGCCATAAAACAGTACGTGGCTGGTGTTGTTTTCGGGCCCAATACACTCATACCTTGGTTGTTGAACACCGTGGTACTCGTACATTTTGGCTCCTGAACGATCGAAACCTGGAAGTGAGTGTTCCAGTTTTCCAACGTTCTTTTGGAAGCTGAATGTCTGATGTGGCTTCCGCTATTGTTTCCGGCACGCCTGTGTAATTGTGAGCCACTCGGAAGCCGCACCTTGGTTTCTGAATGTTTCAGAAGTTGAATGGACTTCCGGAACGCATTGCGTTCGAAAACCAAGGTACAACTGTACTGGATCTCATGGAGAAGGTCAAAGGTTACAGAACCATGGATAGCATCAAGTGAGCCACTTGCTCTGACAAAGATTGAGAACAGACCAAGCCTTTTAAAGCAAGCACACCCCTTCAGGACCATAAAGGGCCAACCCTCTGGCCTGAATATGTGCACTTCCTGTTCCATAGCCTCCATCTTGGTGTCTCCCTGTGATGCTGGACTAGTGTTGTAAATAAAAATATGGAGGCATTGGATGGCTCTGGGGAAAGTTACTGTACTTTTGAGAGTTCCAGCTCTGGCCATTGAGATATGGGAGATTCTTTGGGGGTGGGGCTTATGTTCTGCAGGCTCAGTTGTCTCCTGCTGTCCAGCAGCACACTCAGAGCCCTGCACCTGGTCTGTCTCCTTAACTGAAGAGACTGCAGCCTCTGACTCCTAGTCTTGCTGGAGGCTAGACTCTGACGTCATAACAGTTGCGTTCTTCTTGTGTGCAACAACAGGTGTAGTAGCTCGACATCCACTGTACTATCCATACCTCAAGAAAGCACTAACTGCTCAGACTATAGAAGGGTATTTCCAACATCTTTTAGAGAAGGAACAGTCTGAAGAGAGCTCGGTCACAAGGTATGTGCTTTTTCAGATTAAAATATTCATGCAGTGTGGCTTGAAGAAACTGTTTTGTCATATTCTTAGATTACTAGAAAATATTCACATTTGAAATAGGCTTCAAATGTTATTCTAGGCAAAAGTCCAGCGGAGAACATTGGACACACATAAATGTTCCCACTGAAGGGTTGATTCAATATCACAAGTAGAAAAATGGATTTTGGGGCTCCACTGAGCTGCTTCATTTGAACAGGGAAAGTATGGAAGAGGTTGAGATATTAAGGCATGCCTGAAGTTGACTTAATATCTTGGTTTGCTCCAAAGCAGTGAAATAAAGTTTCCTGTTCAGATGAAATGGAAACCTATCATTAATAGAGAACTTCCTGGTTTGTTTACTCTAGTTGAGAAGAGGCTGTGGGAATGACCAAAAGGTTTGTTTACATCTTGGCTTAATAGACCAAGATAGGATCAAGTGTATGTCTGACAACAGTTTGAGACAAAGAGTATTTGTGTCATTTAAAAGCAAACACCATCCTGAAAAAAGGGAAAGGAAATGAAAATGGAGGGCAGAGGAAAAAGTGTGAATTGGGCCACTCAAGCCTTTGACAGCTCATTGTAAGTATCCCAAAAGAGGGATAGGAATTGAAGTTGAGGAGATGCCTCTCCCATCCCCTGCCTCCAGCTATATGGTACTCAGGTTTGGGGCCAACAGTCCTCTAGTGCTATTTAGCAGAATGGGGAAAATCTTCTGCATGGATATGGGAGGAAACAGAGCAGAGAGGTGACTTGACAGCCATGAACAGGAGCACTGCAACATTGGTATATAATGTATCTGGAGGACAGTGACAAGAATGATAGGGAGGAGACACATGATCAAACCAGTGAGCAAGATCATTCATCTAAACCCTGGTCTTTCTCTTTACCTTTCCATCTTAATTAAATTATAAGATTTCTTGTCACAGCATCTAGCACACTATGACACCTAACAAATGTTTCATCGTCATAGTAATAGGACTAGTTGTACTGGTAGTTCAGTCTTACAGTGTCTACTCTGTTAATACTAATGGCATAAATGATGCATCTGTCTCATGCCTTGGGCTCATTTCTGTGTTGAACCAAATCCTGTACGTATGCAGAATGTGACTTCTTACTTGAGTTCAGAGAGGAATTGATAACAATCTCTGTTCCTTTGACTCATCATAAATCAGATAATTTATGATGTTAAATATAAAACCACCCAGCCTCTTACTAGGAATGGAAACAACAATAATTCACAGCGAGTAAATGGCCATAAGGTAACAGAAATTCTACCAAAGTTTTCCATTGTGATACCTCAAGATCCTGTAGAAATAAGTTATTATTTACTGATATTTAAATTAGATGCTAAGGAACTGGATTAAACTAAATTGTACTAACGGAAGACAAGTTGCACTAGCACAATGGGACTTTCCCCTTTCTCCCACTGTGCACCCTTGTACCCTCCCCAAAGGCGTTTAGGGGGTGGTCGAGAGAATCCCCAGAACAGCTGGCAGGATGAGAAGAGGGGAGGTCATTCTGTCTGGCAGACAAATATGCTTGTACTGATGGAATAATCGCCTTGGAATTCCACCTTAAATATTTTTGTTTCCAAACTCCCAAGTCATTGTCCTTCAAATGGTTGTTACAATGCTGTTTACAGTGGAAGCAAGATGAGAAATGACTCTGGAATGTCCTCTGATCTTAACTTAAAGGTAAAAGTAAAGGATCCCTGACAGTTAAGTCCAGTTGCAGACGACTCTGGGGTTGCGGTGCTCATCTCGCTTTACTGGCCGAGGGAGCCAACATTTGTCCGCAGACAGTTTTTCCAGGTCATGTGGCCAGCATGACCAAGCCGCTTCTGGCAAAACCAGAGCAGCATACAGAAACACCATTTACCTTCCTGCCGGAGCGGTACCTGTTTCTCTACTTGCACTTTGACGTGCTTTCGAACTGCTAGGAAACTTAGGAAGGCTTTTAATTAAGGCCTTCCAGCTTGTGACATTTGCTGTGGGATTTCCAAGAAATGATTCGATTGTTCTGTCGCATTTTTTTTCTTTCGGGGGCAAACTGAAGAACAACATTTTTTTATCAACCTTAAAATCTTCATGATTATGCGGTCTTCTGCAAAGGTTAAGTTCATAGCACTTGTGTTCTCTGAAGGCTAGAGAATAGTTATCTTATTCACTGAGCAATGCTATGGACCATGAGCTAACTGTGCCATTTTTGCATTGTGAACAGATATTTGCTTCGTGAAAACGTGTGCTCAGGCCACTATTGAAGTTTTTGGCTTAATCAAATTTCTTTGATTAATCAAATCATAGGCATTTAGTTTGCTGTGTATTTTTAAGGATGTGATAACAGAATAATGTGAACACAGGGTGAAAAGCGACCAGTGAGAAGAAAGAACACTTTTGTGTTGCCCTTGAGGAGGATTAGAAGGAATTATACTCACATGCTTTTAAGATCTGAAGGCTTCTTACTGGACTGACAAAATTTGTTTGCCTATGGGAACAAAAGCAAACAAGCTTTCCATTGAAAAGAAAATGACACATAATTTTGAATAGCAATTTGAGAAGGAAAACCATATTCTTGCATTTTAATAGCTCTATTTCTCTTTTGTATACTATCTGACAAATGAGCACAATTGTTATGATGCCATTTCTGTAGAAATTACTACAAAATGTAACTTCCTGTTTCTGTTCCAGTGAGGACTTCAGATGAGTACAATTGTTTAGTACTATTTCTGTAGAAATCATTACAAAGTTTAACTTTCTGTTTTTGTGCCATTGAGGACTTCAGACAGAAAGATTTAACGCTGCAATTCTGTACTCACTTACCTGGGAGTAAGCATAATGAACTCCAGTGGTCCATACTTCTGAGCAGAGATTGCCTAGAATTGCCCAGTTAAAATAGAACTTAAATGAGCGTTAACTTGATAATACTCGTATATAGCTATCTTTTATCTTTTACATTAAAAATTATATATAGCTTATTTTATTTAACACCCCCAACAGATCTTGTTCCCCCATTTGGTATTTTTTTTAGTGGGGGAACACCAAAGCCACTCTGAATTCTCAAAGAACACAAATCCCTGTGTGTTTCCAGCTCCAACAGAAGACTGCCATGCTGTTGCTCCCTTTCACAGACACATACCGTATTTTTTGCACCATAAGACGCACCTGACCATAAGATGCACCTAGTTTTTAGAGGGCGAATACAAGAAAAAAAAATTCTTTAAAGGGAGCGCTAAGCAGTCTGTATGCATCCCAGGCTCTGCTCAGCGCTCCCTTTCACGAGCCGCGTGGAGCGTGTGTGCGGCACTTGCAGGCTTCTCCCTCCTCAGGGAAAAGCCCTCCAGAGCTGCACACACGCTCCGCGCGGCTCTTGCGGGCTTTTCTGGGAGGTGGGGCAAGGGACTGAGGGGCTGCCCTCTGTCCCTTCCCCCACCTCCCGCAAAAGCCAGGGATAGCCGTGCGAAGCCTCCTCAGGGCAGTGGAATGAAGGCTCCCAGTGCCCTGAAGAGGCTTCACGTGGCTAAGCCAGAAGCTAGAACAGCGAGAGGGAGTGATGTGCATGATCCCTCTCACTGTTCTGGCTTCTGGGATAGCCACGCAGCCTGCATTTGCTCCATAAGACGCACACACATTTCAGCTTAATTTTTAAGAGGGAAAAAGTGTGTCTTATAGAGCAAAAAATACGGTACCTTCCTGGCATTACCTCCAACAATTGGGGGGGGGGGGTGAGCTGAGCCCTGATTCCAAAAACTTCTCCCCTTCCATTCAGAGACACCTCTTTGGCAAAAGTAGGTGTGTACCAACCCCTCTGCCAGATCCATCAAGGTAATAGGATCTAGAAGGATTGCTAAAGCATAGCTATCTGCTTACCAGATGTCAGCCTCACAATCTGGGGATCCTTCAGGCGGCATCCAGACTAACCTCCCAGATTTACAGCAACACATTGTCATCTTCCCTGAACTCCCAGAGAACAGTACAATACACATCTTCTGCATGTATTTTGATGATTAGCGAATTGTTTGTAGAAGCTCATTGCAGCCCCTCATACAGAGTCAGAGTCATTCCACCTGCCCCAGGCAGCTTAATCACACCCTAACTGAGAATGTTAGTGAAGCTCTACCTCTCTTTTAATCAGAACCAGTGAGGCAAGTGAAGGTCCTGTGTGAGTGTCTGGAGGTGGTTGGAGGATGGATGGGGGCTAATGGATTGAGGGTGAATCCTGATGGGACAGAAGTACTCTTCTTTGGGGACGGGGTGGGCTGGTGTGGAAGAATCCCTGGTCCTGAATGGGGTAACTGTGCCCCTGAAGGACCATGTGCGCAGCCTGGGAGTCATTTTGGACTCACAGCTGTCCATGGAGGCGCAGGTCAATTTTGTGTCCAGGGCAGCTGCCTACCAGCTCCATCTGGTACGCAGGCTGAGACCCTACCTGCCCGCAGAGTGTCTTGCCAGAGTGGTGCATGCTCTAGTTATCTCCCACTTGGACTACTGCAACGCGCTCTATGTGGGGCTACCTTTGAAGGAGACCCAGAAACTGCAATTAATCCAGAATGTGGCAGCTAGACTGGTGACTGGGAGTGGCTGCCGAGACCACATAACACCGGTTCTGAGAGATCTGCATTGGCTCCCAGTATGTTTCTGAGCATGATTCAAAGTGTTGGTGCTGACCTTTAAAGCCCTAAACGGCCTCGGTTCTGTATACCTGAAGGAGCGTCTCCACCCCCATCGTTCAGCCTGGACACGGAGATCCAGCGCCGAGGGCCTTCTGGTGGTTCCCTCATTGTGAGAAGTGAGGCTACAGGGAACCAGACAGAGGGCCTTCTCAGTAGTGGCGCCCGCCCTGTGGAACACCCTCCCATCAGATGTCAAAGAGATAAACAACTACCTGACATTCAGAAGACATCTTAAGGCAGCCCTGTTCAGGGAAGTTTTTAATATTTAACGCTGTATTGTGTTTTTAAGATTCGGTTGGGAGTCGCCCAGAGTGGCTGGTGAAACCCAGCCAGATAGGCGGGTAATAATTAATAAATTATTATTATTATATAAGTGGCACCAAGTCTGAAAGCACATTAGAGGAGCCCCATTTCAGTCATGACTTGCATCCCATCTTAGTCAAGCTTGGGAGCAGCCTGCTAGCTAGAGTGGAACTGCTCTTTGGAGGGAAGACTTCTCTAAACTTTGCTCCGTACATGGAGCTGATCCTCAGCATTGTTTTTAGGTTCTTCAGGGGGCTGTCCCAAGCAAGATGGGGAAAGTAGGAAAGTTGCATTCTACAGGCAAAACTCCACTCACATTTCATCTTAGCATATATTTGGAATTGATATTTTCACCCAGATTATAACAGTTCATTATATATGGGGGGACGGGACATGTAGAAAAGCAAAGTTTGCTCCATTAAAAAACTTAGGGAATTGTATTGGTACCAACCAAGATGTCACAAAATAGTGACAAGGGGAGAGGAACAACAACAACAACAACAACAACAACAACAACAACAACAGTATGCTGGATGTTGGCCAGGCAGGTCAAATATGCTCATCAGGGCTCTCCCCAAGCCACACACCCCACCAGCCCTGCTTTGTATGCTACTTGATTGGTTTTGCCTAGCCTTGAATTCTGGTAATGCTTCTTCCTTGCTTGATGGAGGATAGAGAGGTATTTGTAAAGAAACTAACCTACTATACAAGGTAAAATTCACACTAGTTTCTTTGCTCGCTTTTGCCTCAGTTTCATGATGGAGATTACAGAGTGTCTCTGATCAGTCTCTGTTAGGAGCTACAGGTATTAAATAATATTATTTATTATTCATGCTGGGATAAAGAAACAATGTCTGGAACCCATTTTTAAAAATTATATCGTCCAACAGTAACCCAGATCTGCCCCATGCCTTCAGTGGCTTAACCCTGGGTTCCTGATTAGTCAGAGAGCTGAAATAAAGAAAAGCATGGCATTCTGTATGTTAGCAAATCTGGAGATCAGTTATAGCAAATTGTGTGGTAATCTTAGTGGTAGGACAGGATATAACCTTCAAAATGCAAAGTTCCTCTTCAGGTGGTAGGAATGTAGCTTCTTATGGATGCTTCTGCCATGAATGGTTTGCTTCTATAGTCACTAAGGCAGCTAAAAAAGCACGGTCATGTTGGTCCATGAGAAGTCCATGAGAAGAAGGAAGAAACCCTCCAGAATTGGGGTATGACTAGCAAACAATCATCACTTGCCAAAGAATTTCAGGAAGTTTGGATACTAAACATTATGTTAGCTTTTACATTGGAAATAAACTTTCTAGACTGTTGTATTGGAAATAAACTTTCCAGACTGTTGTAGTCTGCTAGTTTTATAAACATAGCAATAAAAGGAAATGGTCTGCCTTATGCACAAACTTGTTAAAATAGGTCAGCTCCTTGAAGTCATCTTCCTTAAATGTGCATCATTTCACTTACTCACGTGTTTAGTTTCTAAATCCAAGTTTTGTAATCCATGATCAGGCCCAGTATGATTTCTTAAGAAGTGTGATTAAATTGTAAGCTGGTGAAGCAGACAGCTATATTTTATTTTTCCAGATATGAAATGCCAGGAATACATGGATTAAACTTCGTTCTGAAAAATGCCCTGGGTGGCGGTGGCACTGCATCTCTGAGAAGTGACCCACAAGTAGGTGTCTTTTTCCAAAGGGGTTACTGAGTTGGTCTGTTGCAGCAAATCAAAAGGGTCTTTTGCCCCTTACAAGATTGATAGATGTATTGTGGCATAAACATTCCTGGATTAGAGCCCTCTTTATTGTAAATGGGATGGGGAGGCGGGGTTCATTAAATGTATACCACAATACGTCTGTTACAGTGCAAACCTATATATGTCTACTAAGAAGTAAGCCCTTTAATGTGGCTTACTACCAAATTAGTGGATATAGGATTGCAGCCTTAGGCTTTAAGGTGGCACAAGACACAGAACTCAAGCAATTTGTTTTCTCCCCGCCCCTTACATTCCTTTTAACAAACTGTGATAGATTAACCAGCCATTACCTGCTGAGATGTTAATGTCCTGAAGTTACCAATTCTAGCTCTAAGATGGTATTCAACTAAGTTTTACTCACAGTAGAGCTGCTGAAATTAATAAGCTAGGACTGTTGATTTCAATGGGTCTATTCCGAGGAATACTTAGTTGAATTCCACCCCTGGAGTTCAGAGGGTTACCCTGTGACTTGTCATGTTCCACCCCATTTATGTGTTGGCCTCTGCAAACAGCTTCTGGGGACAGCCTCATGTTCTCTTGTATCTTGGCTTCCCTTTCTATAGAGACTCATATGGTGCAATCCTGCACATACATTCTCAGGCAGAAATCACACATGTTTGGGGCCATGAGGTAATTGAATAGAAAGTGCCAAACTGAAATAGTTTGCAGCATGAGGAAGGGAGTTGCTGTTCAAAAGGGGGAGGGTCACTAGGGAGACAAATTTGGGGTCCCCCCTTGTTTGAATAAGAAATTACCTTTGTTGCTGCATAAAGTGATATATATTTATTTATTTGCTTTCACAGGGCAAGGCGTATGGGCAGATGCTGTTGGACTTCCAGATTAAAAATGTTCCAGATTTAAAATCTTTGATAGAATAACAAATCTTTGGCCTCATTCAGTTTTCAAACAACGTCAAACACATATCAACCCAGAAGCACATGCTTCATTCAAAAATCAAGAAACCACCGAAACGTTTTGGTGGCAATTATCAGTTAAAATGTTCAGCTAACGCCTATGCACAGATAAGGAAATGTTCTGAGTAATGCCAGATTTGTTGCTTTGAAAGTGACTGGTATTTCCTGTCTAGTGCATTGGATGAAGAGCCTATTTATTTCCTGTTAATATAATTAAGCAATAAATTTTGTAATATCTTTCTGAGAGATAACCACTGTTCCCCTCCCCCCAAAAATGCATGTCCTTCACTGCTTTCTAGTACAGCAGCAGCTCCAGCAGCACTGTAATATAGAGTTTGCTACCATTAAATCATTGCTGTTTGTTTGCAGATAGATGCTACTTTATGGGATCCAGGAATTGTTATTGCCACAGTCTGCAGGAGGTCTAATTATACTAGCAACTCAGAAACACATGATTTTTAATGCTTGCTCAGTCTTGTTTGCTTCTTTCGTCTTTCATGGTTACTGAAACTTAGCTTCTAGATTAGCACTGCTTTCATTGGAGGCTTCCAAATTGCTATTTGGATTTAAAAACAAAACATGTGTTGTGTCCCAGCCTTCCCCAACCTACTTCCCTCCAGATGTTTTGAACTACAGCTCTCATCGGCCTTAGCCAGCATAGTTCCATGGTAAATGGATCAGGGAGGATGGGTTTTTTTATCCAAAACATCTGGAAAGAACCAGGTTGGAAAAGGCTTGGCTTCAAAATGTTGCACCAGTGGTTCAAAGTGTGTTCAGTGTGCAACCAGTTGGGTACGTATATTCAGTAAGTGGTGTAGTATGTATTTTAAGTCAACGTGCAGCAAGATAAATGATACATTGTACAACTAATGAAGAACCACTCTGGATTCCTCGAGATGCTGTTGAGCCATTCCACACTCTTGAATTGGTTTCCCAGTTGGTCAGGAAGAGGCAATTGAAAGGAAGGTAATCAGGCAAGACGAGCAATTTGAAGTTCCAGTGATTGCACACCCATTGGGAGTTAAAACTTCATGAGACAAGGTAGAAGCTGGAGTCTCCCCCTGAATGCACTTTAATGTAAGTTTTATTAACAATGGCAAAGATCCAAAGAACTGATTTAGATCAGCTTAAGGATGGGGGGCAAGCCGGGTGATATTTTGTATCCCACCTCCTTTAATAGAATCATAGTGTTGGAAGGGACCCCAAGAGTCATCTAGTCCAACCCTTTGCAATGCAGGAATCTCGAGTAAATCACACATGAACGCTGGCCATCCAACCTCCAAGGAAGGAGAGTCCACCACCTCTCATAGAAGTCTGCTCCACTGTCAAACAGCTCTTACTGTCACAGAGTTCTTCCTGATGTATAATCGGAATCTCCTTCTTGTAACTTGAAGCCATTAGTTTGGATCCTAGCCTGCATCTTTCGTGTGACAGCCCTCTAGATATTTAAAGCAAGCACACCACCATGCCATGTCACAAGCTGCTTTTGAAACTCCTCCCTTGCTTTGTCATGGCGAGGTTGGGTGGGTGGACAAAACTGAAGACCCATAAATACAAGCAAGGCCTTGGACTCCTCGGGCATGTCGAACTAGTAGCTTGGTTCTTTGGATGTTGGCTAATGAACTTGAAGGTCACATTTGATGGCTGGTACAATGTGTTAAAAAGATACTACCTCCAGATAAGTCCACATGGGGACAGACCCTGAATACTGGCAAGTGGTTGCTTATCCTACTTGTACAAACTATCGCCTTTAGCTAGGGATGGGGAACCTGGGGGCCTCCTGATATTGCTGAACTGTATATCCCATTATGCCTAACTGTTGGCCATGCTGGCTGAGGCTGATGATGTCCAGTAATGTCTGGAAGGCCACAGGTTTCCCTTCCCTGCCTTAACCTTTATTTGGAATTGACCAACCATTAGCTTAGAGTAGTCTGTGCTAACCTGGTGCAGTGTAGGTGTTTTGGACTACAACTCCCATCAGCAACAGGTTGACATGGGCTGGTTAAGAGTCCAGGCATCAGAAATCCTGATCCATTCATTCTGTAGTACAGTGAAGATTGGTATACAGTACATGCTTCACTGAAAATGACAGTACAATTTTTTATTTTGAATTTTTTAATTTTATTTTTAGAATTATTATTTGTAGCTGTTAAGTGCTTGATTTTTTTTTATATATATAACACTAGTTTGGACTATGTTAACTTTTCCAGAACCTTGTAGACACATATTAAATTCAAGACCTGTACACAGATTTTGCACATTTGTTCCTCCGGAACAGCATACAAGCCACTGTTTATCAAGATTACATTTGAATATGTTGATCGGACTTTGGACTTGACATTGAGGCTTCTGTACAGAACTAATAAAAGTAGGGAGTACACCCGGGTGTAGTCCCATCTTCATTACTGAAAAGTGGTACACATAATTTTAGTGTTAAATAAATGTTAAATGGAATCAGCAGTTTTGTTGTGTCTCCCTTTCTATCTTTCTTCTCGTCTGTTGACTTTCTCTAGGCTCATCGTAATATAATGATTTCCCAAGAAGCAGCAATCTAACGTATTCCAACTTTATCTCATTATATAGTCACAGAAAGGTAAAGGTAACGGTACCCCTGACCATTAGGTCCAGTCGTGGACGACTCTGGGGTTGCGGCGCTCATCTCGCTTTATTGGCCGAGGGAGCCAGCATACAGCTTCCGGGTCATGTGACTAGCATGACTAAGCCTCTTCAGGCGAACCAGAGCAGCACACAGAAACGCCATTTACCTTCCTGCTGGAGCAGTACCTATGTATCTACATGCACTTTGATGTGCTTTCAAACTGCTAGGTTGGCAGGAGGAGGGACGGAGCAACAGGAGCTCACTCAGTGGCGGGTATTCGAACCTCTGACCTTCTGATCAGCAAGCCCTAGGCTCTGTGGTTTAACCCACAGCGCCACCCACATCCCTATCACAGAAAGGTAGTTGCGCCTTGGATGATGAGGCAGACTTTTGTGATATTTTCTGTTGCAAAGAGACTCAGCTTGCTACATGATTTAAATTTTGTTTTCACTTTCTTATCTGGATAAAGGTTGATAGTTAAATCAGCAGGGGCAGGCAACTTTATTCAGTAGGCATTGATCCACCTGGCAAGGAGGATGCTTCTGAAAAAGGAAAAAAACAGCTGCTAGAGGTTGGTATGGAGAACCAGTAGGTGTAGCAGAGCTTAACTTCACCCTGCCAGTTGTTTTCTCCTTGAAATCACACTCCACCCAGCTGCTTTCCCTCTTCAGGTAGAAGTACTAGCATCTTTTTTCCCTGCAAAAGGAAAAGCCATGCTGGGGTTCGGGCCCTTTTGTGTGGAAAAAGAACTGTCTTGGAAGGAGGTATGCATCTCCTGCCTATTTGCTGCCTCTCCACTCATAATTGCAGTCTCCATAAGTTTCTTTTCATTTTTTAAAAAATAGAAGAAAGATACACAAAACTATACATGATTAATAGTTTAACCCTAAGACTTCTGCAAAACATCATATCTCATGTCCCCTACCACACACACACCAAAAAGCAGATAAACAGTTAATACTGTATAATATTTCTGTTTGTGACCCATCTTAACAAGGACCAGACCTCTGGGAAATTCATTTTGTGCAGAGAATGGGAAGTGGCTAGCTGCATTAATTTAAAGTCCATTAGTCAATTATACATTTAAAAAGTCAGTCAGTCATCTGTAGTATCCTTTTGTGTATGAACTGACTGCTCTGCCTCTGGTGTGCTGCCACCAAATGATTCCTCCCTTCCAGCAGCTCTCCTGTGAATAGGACTCCAGTTTGTAGGAAAGCTGTGTGTGGCTATCGGCAGCATGCATAAGGGTTCAAATACATTGGACCTTTATAGTGCGATCCTATATGTCTTTCCTTAGGGATGCGGGTGGTGCTGTGGGTTAAACCACAGAGCCTAGGACTTGCCGATCAGAAGGTCGGCGGTTTGAATCCCCGCAGTGGGGTGAGCTCCCATTGCTCGGTCCCTGCTCCTGCCAACCTAGCAGTTTGAAAGCACGTCAAAGTGCAAGTAGATAAATAGGCACCGCTCCGGCGGGAAGGTAAACGGCGTTTCTGTGCGCTGCTCTGGTTTGCCAGAAGCGGCTTAGTCATGCTGGCCACATGACCTGGAAGCTGTACGCTGGCTCCCTCGGCCAATAGAGCGAGATGAGCGCCGCAACCCCAGAATCGGCCACGACTGGACCTAATGGTCAGGGATCCCTTTACCTTTATATGTCTTTCTAGGAATGGTTTCAGTTCAGTTTGATTTTCCAAGTGAGTTTAGGATTGCAGCCTTAGCATAGTTAGTAAGGACAGTCAGTTCTAAATCAGATTTTCCAAAAAGTTACTGAGCGATGATACAAAGGTGATGATTAGTCAGGAAGTTGGCAGAAAATTCACACATGGTTAAGTGAAAATAGTGCAGAAGAGGGAATTTCAGAAAGCATAGTTTGCAAGTCAAGTGCAGGTACCCTGCCCTCCTTTCTATCTGAACACCCTGAAGTGAATTCCAAAGTATTTTTAATGACCCCCCACTCCCTGAAAATAGAAAATTATTTTTGCAAATAAAACTATGGGGAAGGAAGAAAGGAATGTAACCAGCCTCATATAACTAGCATGCTTTAGTCTAATTAATGCATGAAGGGGTTAAGACCATAGCATAAGCTGTGACCCATGCAAGAGCACAGTACCCCAAAACGTGCATTTTTGGGTGCCACAATCTTAGGTGTTTTTTGGGCACTGTGCTCTCGTGTCTATATTTTCTGTAGCACATTTTAATGGAGAAAGTGTATTTAAAATCTGGTTCTGATTCACTGTTCCAGCAAAATTTTGCAGTGCATGGTATTGAGACTGTGTGGATATAACTCATACAACCCTATGTTTACTCAAAAGTAAGACCACTTTAGTGTGGGCCTGCTCGCAGGTAAGTGCACATTGCATCCTTACAGTGCTATCCTAAACATGACTACTCAGCAGTAAATTGCAGTGAGGTCAATGGGGCTTACCATTAGGTGGGTGGATCGCAGCCTTTGTGAGTCACTGGTTGAGCTGTGATGTTAATCCCTAGAATGAGTATTTCAGATTTACATACTGTAGAACTGTAATGCAAATTTAGGCTATATTTTAGTTCTGACAGATTTGTGTCCATATGACGCTTTTCTTTTCAAAAATAATGTGTAGCAACATATTTGTTGCTGCAGCTGAAATACACACACACTTTCCTATTTTGTTATTCTGATTCTAGTTACTGAATATGGAGCAAAGTCATTCTTAATTGTTCAGTTTCAAAACGCCTTTGTTCATGGCTTCCAAGGGTACCGTAGAAAATAGTTATTTAAAGTTTACTCAACTTGTTTCAAAGGTATTTAGTTTTGTCCTTCGTTTAACAGGAAATTAGTTGTATGTGAATGATAGCCAACTAAGTAATGGATTAGACCCATGGAAATCACTGAAATTAATTTAAACTCTGTAATTTCAATGGGTCTATTCTATGACTTAATTCTTTTGCCTTTTATGAAAGTTAGAGAAGGTCCTTGATAAAGGGTGATGTCTATAGTATGCCCTCTATAACATCCGTGAATGTTCTCTGCTTCTTTCCACACACCCGCACCCCATTTTGAAATATATATTTAAACTAATTACTGTTGCTTTCTGCATCTGAAGCTCCTAACAACACAAGGACAGTGAAGCGTTAATTTCAGAGAGTGGCTGAGTATACAGCTGAATTTTCTGGAGCTGCAGTCAGCATGGGATCAATGCATAGCTTTTCAAGAAAATGCAACACTCCCCCCCCCCATCCCTGCTAATGAGCAGCCAGGTAAGGTGAAACTGTTGTTTCCCCAGCTTGTTAGTGGAAGTAGTAAGAAAAGGGACGCTAGTTTTTTCATACATTCCTTTTGAGATTCACCCAAGCAATCAAGGCTTTTGGCCAGAAACCTAAATAGCATCTCTGGTTTCATGGGCCATTTCCTCTCTGGATTTATCTGTAATGTACCCCTTCATTTGGGGGGATTAAGATTAAATGGCACTGGAAAATAAAACAAAGGCTGCCTCTGTCTAAACAAGGAGTGAAACATCCTGGAAACATATTTTTGCACACTAAGAACCAACACTTAGCTCTCTCTCCACCTGACTTCCAGCTCAAGTTCCCACTGGCAATACTACAGTGAGTTCATCTGAGGGTGTGTGTGTGTGTGTGTGTGTGTGTGTGAGAGAGAGAGAGAGAGAGAGAGAGAGAGAGAGAGAGAGAGAGAGAGTAGCTATGCAGCCAAGACTAAAAGGCAACAATTACAGATAGGTAGCCGTGTTGGTCTGCCATAGTCAAAATAAAAAAATTCCTTCCAGTAGCACCTTAAAGACCAACTAAGTTAGTTCTTGGTATGAGCTTTCGTGTGCATGCACACTTCTTCAGATACCTATCTGAAGTGGTATCTGAAGAAGTGTGCATGCACACGAAAGCTCATACCAAAAACTAACTTAGTTGGTCTTTAAGGTGCTACTGGAAGGAATTTTTTTTATTTTAAAAGGCAACAAGTTCTCAAAACCACAAATCTAAAAGAAAGAGAAGCAGAAGATTCACTTAAGATAAGTGTCATGTAAGGGTTCCTAGTTGCGTGGCGAGTTCCCGCCCCCCACCAGGATAAATAAAGACACGAGACACCATAATATAAGGTTAATTGGGCGAATTAGGCCACAACTTTATTGAATTCATGAATGAGAGGCATTGGCTTAGGCATTGGTCCTAACGACTATCCGGCTCCAGCCCATTTGCTGGAGACACGGGGAAGGGTTAACACTATATCGGGGGAGTCTCCCGCCGAGGCACGTCGACTAGGAGCTCCCCTGGGTCACCGCTCTGGGGCGTGCCTTTGGCCCTCACCTCCATAGGCTTCAGATAGGGCCACGTCCCCCGGAGTCCTTTAACGGACCACCCTTCGCTCACTGGGGGGAGGTGATGGCGTTCCTCCCCCCCACATCCTCTTAACCCCTTCTTACCAATGCCTACCACCAATGCCGAGAAGTTGTGACGAGTTGCTACGAGGTAGGCGAAAAACCAAAAGGCTAGAAATTGCCAATTGGGAAAAATTCCTACCATGCCCCTTGCGGCGACAGACCGGAGTCCATAGCAAAGTCAAAGACCTACCTAAAGCCCACTTGGAGGGAGGGAGGGTGGGAAAACGTGAGGGCTAGCCGGCGAAAAGAGGGAGAGCCCCCTCAGCACCGGCCCTAAATAGGACAGGCCTCGCCCCCCCCAGCCAGCTGGTTGGCTGGCTGGGGGGGGGGCAGGCCCGGCCGGGATTCCCCTGCTCTCGCGGGGGCTGCAACCAGCCCCCGCTCATGTGGGGTGGGCGTGAAGCCCGCAACCCCACCTCCTGGGCAAGCCGGAAGTGGCTTTGTGGAACAGAGTGGAGATCTGGGCCATTTCCTTCTTAATTCCACATGGATCATCTGAAATAGATTTCTACAGTAGCCCTTCAGGGCCTGAGGCTCGCATTATAGCATTTGTTAAATTACAAAATCCACATTAGGGCAACATCCTTCTTAGGTCGACCAAGATGTTACAAAATAGTGCACAAGTTTGTGAATTCCCGGGATCTCTACATAAGGGTAGATGCTGGAGCCACAGATGGAGTCTGCATTTAGGCACAACTTTAAGATGGTATGTAGGAGGCAACTGGCAGTCAGCTGAAAGGAGTCTGTTAGGTGCTTTGCAGTTTCCAGATTGCACCCAGGAAGAAAAACTAACACCCTCCCTTTTTGGTAAACATGAAACAATCTTTCTCTTCAGCTGTTGCATTGGCAATCCTAAAATGTAACCTGGGAACATCTCGGAAGGGCTACAGCCTATGTGCTTTAAATGTATGTTGTGGTGGTGTGACCAAGGACAGGTAAGCCAAGCGCCCATCAAGGGGAGAAGTTCATAACCAGGACAGGAATGTAAGAGCAGCCCTTCTGTTGCTTATCTCCACTATCAATGAAAACGAGCTGAAACAATTGCGCGGGAGAATTCTCATTTTGCAAACAACTGATGCTGAATATAGCATGCCGTCACTGCTTGGCTCTAATTCCCCCACCGCACCCCTTTCCCCCATTGTTTTCCCTTCACAACTGATGCCCCCGGCATTCTCCGCCCCCGGAATTTGAATGGGTGGGGATGGAGGGAGAAGTCTTGCTCATTTTCTTTGTTAGTTTAATATGCTTCCTCAATTAAAAGATTAACAATAGCAGGCAAGCTTCTGCCACCGCTGTCAGATCTCTTGCAACATACAGCCCGGAGGAGAGTGCCAGGTGTGTAGCGCTCTTCCATCCAAGAAACGCATCCCAGGTGCTCTTGGGGGTGTTCCAAGCGTGTGTCCAATTCAGTCGGTAGAGCGTGAGACTTTTAATTTCAGGGTCGTGGGTTCGAGTCCCACGTTGGGCAAAAGAGTCCTGCATTGCAGGGGGCTGGGCTAGATGACCCTCATGGCCCCTTCCAAATACGATTCTGTGACACTGGCTGCGAGTTCCTTCCTGGTAACTCTGGTTAGGGAAGCCAGAGGTCCTGAGGTGCGCCTCCCTCCCTCCCCGCCCCCGCCGATCCTGCCGCGCCACCAGGGAGGTCCTTAGGCAGCGCTGCCTGCCCGGGCGGGGAAGGAAACTCGTCCTGTCAAGGCCCATCGGGATCCGTTGCATAGTTTGGGCAAAGGGACTAAAAGAGAAACGGCTCCACGCCTCTCTCCCGTTCGGTCCCAGCGGCGCTTTGAGAGAAGAGGGGAAAGGGGGAGCTCTCGCTTCTTCTAAGCGCAAGGCGAGAGAGATCCGCCCCCTTTCCCCGGGGCCCCGCCCTCTCCCCCTTCCAGCGGCCGCTTTTCTGCCTCTCCGGATCCGGAGTGCCGGGGGGCGAAACACACACACACAAAAGTGAGTCTGGCAGGGGCCGCTAGAAAAGAGAATGGCGGGTTGCGCGGGGGAGTAGCCTCCCCCGCTCCGGCTGTCAAGCCCTTGTCGCCTTCCAGGTAAGATGAATGGCCCCCCCATCAATCATGCTTCGCAGATTCCGCTGGGCTACCGAGCACAGTAGCCTTCGACAGGGGCCGGGGGGGGGGAGTAGGGGAGAAGTAGCTCGAGGGGCTTGGGGTGGGTGTTGAGTTGAGGCTTTTGTTTGCTGGGCTTGACTCCTCCGCATAATGGATTAGCAGAGAATCAATCTTAACCGCGAGGCACGGCTGGCTCCTTCGGCGCGTCTCTCTGGCTTCCCCGGCTGGGGCAGCCCAGCTAGCCTGCCGCAGGCAGACAAGCCGCCGAAGAGTCTCGTGGCACCTCGAGGCTGGCGCAGTTGTCGTGCCAGATGCTTTCGTGGAACGAAGCCCACGTCATCAGTTATCCTCACTTGCAGGTACGCGCGCGCGCACACAAACACACACACACACACACGGTGGGGGAAGGCAGTGTAAACAGTGGCGTCAGAGGGAAAGGAAATGCGGAAAGTTAAAACGGGGATATCCATACATGAATAGATGTGTGAAGTGCAAGATTAATACCCCCCCTTCCCCAAAGCCAGCCAACAGTTATTTAATTTTTTCGTTTGAGCAGAAATACTGGCCCATTCTGAAAGGGGGGAAATGACTTTTAGAGGATCACTTGCTTTTCTCCCATCACTCTGCTTCTCCATCACTACAGTTTCTTTAGCACCTTCCTTCTGAGAACCCTGCAAGTACCTCCAGGGTGCATGAAAAGATTAGCTGGGGGTGGGGTGGTGGAAAGGGTTTGCCCATGCTTTTGCTTTTTGTCATAACAGAAATGTATACCTTCCCCAATTCTGTACAGATCTTGTTGCCTCTCTAAAAGTTAAAATAAAATAAGGATACATTACAATTCTGGGGGAAACCAAACCACTTCCCAAACTTCTGCCAAGCAGAAACCACACTTGACAAAAGCCCTATATGTTGCATTGGAACTTGATGCTATCTTACCTGGAAACTATGTGGAAAGGTATGCTTTGAACAGTCACATAGGAAATGCAAACAAATGAACTTCCATCATGGCATTTGGTCTCTCACTATCTTGCAAATTCAGATATATATTTTTAAATGTTAAGTACCAAGCTGAGTTCATGTATATGTCAAAAATGAATCCCTTTCATCAGTAAGCAGATCTCTGTATCTTTCAATCAGTACATGTATAAACTCGGATCCAATTTGCATGGCATACAACAAAAAACCTTTCACTTAGATGTACCTATCAACATTTTCCTAACACTGACGACATGCAAGGTTTGAAAACCCATTCCTATTGGTTGCAGTGGCCATTACTTAAAAATAAGACTGCAAACACATGTGCAAGGAAATAAAGCCCACTGAGCACAGTGGGGCTCACTTTCATGTAAGCATCTATACAATTAAAAGTCTGCAGTTCTAATATTTACTTGGAAATAATTTCAGGGTACCATAAGTATGCAGCCTTGTAACCCAAACCCCTGCATATTTGGAAGAAAGTCTTACCAAGTTCAGTGACAACTTACTCCAAAATAAGTGTATGTTGCAGCTTTTGTGTCTCAGTCTCCCAGGATGGGCTCATTAGTCATAATCTATCACAATCTGAATCGAATGCCTAATGATTGCATTGGTACTTACATCATTCTAGGCTTTCAAGCTGTTCAGTCACTAAGTGCTTGCATTCTGATAAGTACATGGTCTAGACTAGGTGATTTTGTATGTGTGTCTGCCCATTCTATATACTGAATGCATAATTGGGACTCTTGTAAAATGTTTCTGAAAGAGTCACTTTCTGAGTAGAGGTCTATTTCACTCCACAGTAACCACCCACTTGCCTATCTGCCAATCCAAACTGATGCTGGTTGTGGGACAGCCCCTCTTGCCATGATAAAAAGGCAAGATGCTGAAGCTGAATGAATCAGGAGCAGCTGCAGCCGCAGAATAAGAGTAAGATCAGCATCATGAAAAACCCCATGTATGAAATAGCATCCCTGCTACTGGAGAAGTTTCTGCTGCTTGCCAACTTCAAACTTCTCGGTGTGGGCTCTGGTGCAGAGGAAGAAGAGAAGAAGAAACGATGCTGTTATTATGATACCACCTATTTCAAGCCGGGGGATTTGCTGGAGGTGCCCCGAACACTCTTCATTCATTTTGGCATCTACCTGGGGGATAACCGGGTGGCTCACCTTATGCCAGATATCCTGCCTGCTCTCACCAACGACCAGAAACAGATCCAGAA
This sequence comes from Podarcis vaucheri, assembly GCF_965113315.1. Classification (NCBI taxonomy): domain Eukaryota; kingdom Metazoa; phylum Chordata; class Lepidosauria; order Squamata; family Lacertidae; genus Podarcis; species Podarcis vaucheri. The sequence continues at coordinate 41,791,987 of NC_138767.1, forward strand.
GGTGGTGACTAACAAGAGACTCATCTTTGGTGTCATCACTAAAATGGCCAGGATCCGTGTGGACACAGTGGAAGACTTTGCCTATGGAGGCTCTATTCTGGTAAACCACATGGACAAACTCTTCAAGAACAACGTCCTTCGTGATGAAGAGGTGGTCTGCAGAGCAGAAAAGCTGGTGGGTGCCACTGAATACAGCTTGCTGTGGAACAACTGTGAACATTTTGTGACCTTCTGCAGATATGGTTCTCCAGTCAGCTTCCAGACTGAGAAGGTAAACTACCACTGTACAAATCTAGCCAAGCAACCTGGCTAAAGGATTCTGAGTCCTTGCTTTGAGAGCACAAAGGGACAATTGCACAGTGGCTTATCTTTATGGGACTCCCGTGTTGTGCATTTATAACCTATTTCTATAAGCATTTCTCACTTGCACTTTCCTTCCCCCAGAACATAAAGTAAGCTGCATGAGTTGAGGGTGTTTCATTTTTGGTTCAGTCTTGTGCCTTTAACTATTAGTAACCAACTGTGTTCCAAAATCTCTAACAATCCATAAAAAGCTATATAGTGCCTTTTACGTTAGTGGTAAGATTCAAGTCCAAGCTTTCCTTACCTGTCCCAACAAGACTGCTATCCAAACACTTAATGTATCTCTGAGCCAGAATAAACAAATAAACAAAAACAAAACTGTCCAGCCATTCCATCGTCTGGGAACAGGGCAGTGTGAGCTGATGCTGCCAAGGAAGTATAGAGATCCTCCTGTAGCACTGGCTATTCAGTTTTCCTGTCTGAAAGCAAACCTGGGCAGAGAGCTATTCAATTCCCAAAAGATTTTAACTAGAGCCTTTTCTGTTGAAGAGAAATGCTCATCTTCCCATTGCTCCTAAGGAATGAATTTATTATTATTATTATTATTATTATTATTATTATTATTATTATTATTCAGCTCAGGATTTGACTACACTTACAGTCCTTTTAAATTTTGTTTCTTGCAAGTCAAAAGTGGGAAGTCATTGTTTTAACATTTCACCTGCCTCTCTTAGATCCAAGCTCAGACCTCTCGCAAGGGCCCACTAATCTAAATAGAATTTAGCCTTAGACTGCTGACAGAATGCTAGATTTGGTATTTTGAGTACTTTCTACCTAGTGACAATGGTGCTGGTTGCAGGAATTGCTATATAGTGTATATATTTCCTCCCGCTTTCCCCCCTAATGAAATGGTGATTCCCCGAAAGGCTTACAGTTCAAGGCTGTTGCAGATTCTGGCTTTTTAATACTCATGCAGAAATGGATAGGGCTAAGGGGTGCCGCATGCAACACTGGCCTCTGTCCCTCTTTCCTTCCCTCCCTTCTCTTATGCCCTCTTGCGTCTCTGCCTCCCAAAGGCTTGCACAGCTGTTCGTTCCAGCAGCCCTGGCTACAAGCTCCCCAGGTGAATGGTGTCTTTGCGGCTGGCCAGGGGGTACTTCCCACACCCCCATGGGGCAGTGTGATGAGGCACCTCTCTTTGGGGTGGGTGGGGCAGCTCAGAGACCAGGGGCAGCAGCTGCCTGGAAGACTCCGAAGGAGAGGAGAGGGGAGAGAAGGTTGAGGGAACACTCCACAAAGGAGGGTGTTTGAAAAAGGGTGAGAGGCTGCCAGCTCTGCAGGCCAGGGGTGACCTAACTGGGCTCCTGAGCCCCAATGGCGTGCCGCAGAAAGAATGTAGTTGGTCAAGCGAGCAGTGGACTCAAAAGGGTTGAAAACCTGTGGGCTAAGGTATGTCCTTTCCTTTTCCACTCTCATCTTTACTGTGTGAAAACTTCTGATTCATTGGATTGGCTGCTATCTAAAAGCAGAGCATGCAAAACAGCCATCTGAAGCACAGCACATCCTCTGCAGAACTTGAGTTCAGTCCCGGTTTGCTGAATGTATGTTTTAGTCAGCATTTATTTCATATTGTTGAGGGTGGCCCTATGTGAACCTTCCATCTCAAGCTTAACAGTGTTAAGGAAATAGGTCTCTCTTCATATGGGACAGCTGGGTACAGGGAGTGAAAACGAACACTGGTTTAGGTTGTACACTGTGTACTGTTCCAACAGGCAGGGGTTTGGCATTGCAAAAGTAAAAAAAAAGTTCATCTTTCCATCAGAGGGTAAACACAGGATATTTTTGGTGTGGTTTAGCAAACATCTAAATGTGATGCCCTGAAATTCAAGGTTATGATTCTCCTTTGTAGCTGGGGATGGTGGTACTAAGAGCAGAGCTGATCTCTCCTCCACCATTCAAGAGAAATAAAGGTACATTGTGCAGAGACTAGGAGCAGTATTACCAGCAGCCCCAGGTTAGCTCAGAGGCGTGCTTTTACAAGCTGAACTTGATGAAGTCTGCAAAAGGAAGTACGTCAGATTTATTTAGGTACCAAGCAAATAATTTCTTGTAGTAGAGGCAGTGTTTCTGGGTGGCTAATTAGAATGGAACACATATTACCTTCTCTGTGCCCAATGCAGGCAGGAACAGAGCAAGGGCTATTTTGCTTTAATTTCTCTCTCTCTCTTAAAAATATTGAATCTGTGTGAAATGCCAATGAAGTCATTTAGGTTTGCCAGGTTTCTGACAGACAAAACCAGATTTTAATTGGTGTTACTGTTCAGCACTGTTAATCTAACAGAGTTTTTGTATAGTGCTTTATTACTCTAATAAATGTCTTGGCTGGAAAGAACTTGCAACTTTTAAACCCTTAAGGCTGCCTGGTTTGGTTTTTTAAAAAATAAAATTGGTATGTTTCCTTAAGAAGTAGGACAGCTAGTTCTGAAGCCTTCATTTGTTCATTTTAAATACACTTTAAAAACAACAGCCAACCCCAGCTATTCACTACTCTACGCCTCACTTGGATGTCACTGGTGGATTGGCACATTCTGAAGACTATTCTTTCCCCCTTTCTGTTCATTTCACTCCTGCCATCTCATCCCAATGCAATACTCTAGTAAATAGTAAATGTGCAGGTACCACAGTTCTGCTGTGATGATGGGGTAGTTGAGATGAGGGTGGCTAGAGAGTAAGCAGTCAAGGCATTATATACTTTCAGTCCATCAAAACCAACTTGCTAGAAAGCACTGAAATACCATCATGTAAAAGTTAGCAGAGAACTGAAACCGAATTCTAGCCAATGTCAACATGCAGTACATAACATAATTATCCAAATGGTTTTAGAAGCGCATACATCAACTGGAGAATTAGAAATTCATATGGATGGGAAGTGGGTTCCTGACCACTGGGGTGCCTACTCTTAACCTATTGTGTCTCTCTGTGGTCTCAGGTACAGCTGTTTCCCTGCCCTGCTGCCCTGAGATCTTGGAAGTTTTGAACCTGTGGCATTTTGCATGCAAATGATGTGCTCTTCCACAAAGCTATGAGTCCCCCCAAATAAACAAGGGTGCTTCAATATCCCTTGTAATATCACTGAGGATGTTGGGGTGCATCTCTTAGATCATGTGGCATAGTTGCTTCTAACAGCAAAACATTTTGGACTAGCCCTGCTAAATTTCAATTGAAAAATTAAATACTACGTAAGTCAGTTTGCTATATAACCTGGAAGGTGGTGTTCAACCAGGATTAGCTGGTCACTTTTTGGTGTGTTGCAGTAGCAATTCCCTGCATCAGCAGGAGGTTGAAGTACATGAGCTTTAAGGTCATTGCTAAATCTATGATTCCACGCATGCGTTTATTTCTCAACTGGAAGCAGCCCTTAATTTGCATTCTAAAAATTTCTGCTCTGATTTTTGCAGTTCTGTGAAACGGTGAAGATGATTATTCGGGACCAGAGAAGTGTTCTTGCTTCAGCACTGCTGGGACTGGTTTCTATACTCTGCCTGGGTCTGGCACCTTCTACTACCCTCCCTACCATCATTGTTCCATTCATTTTGTGGATGGCGGGTTAAAGGCACCCACAGAGCTTGTTAGAAGTTGTAAATAGAATGTACAATGTATTTATGAAAGCTCAAACACCTTTCCAACATTGTGTACAGAAGAAAAATGTGGCATCCAGTTGTGTAATGATTTTAAAGCATCATTGGCCAGAATATGTAATAGCTTACTGTGTAAGCCACTGGATTTTGTGAAAATCTTTCTAGAAGGCAAATTTAGCAATGGGTTCATGGGATTTACTCCCAAGCAAGCATTCCTAAACTGCATTCCTAAGCTCGAAAGTGAATTCTAATTAAATTTATAGGTCTAACTCCCAAGTAAATGTGCATAGGTTTGGACAATAAGGGTAATATGGGAAGAGGTGTCTTTCAGTGAAACAGGGTCTTAGAGTCCTTAGCTAGTTGAGAGGGGACAAATAGGGAATGAAAACAAGCTACTAACATTCAGCATCTCTTCCAGTTGTACTTTGAAGTCTGTTGTTTCTAAACCAAATGCAGTGGGAATAAAATAAGTCCAGATGTGTGTTTTTATTGTTGCATATTTAACAACTTCTGACTGGTTCACCTCTGCTTTTTTACATTTCTAATTTTAGACTCTGGGCTTTACAGGGGCCACCTCTTTAGATAGTAATGTGTATTACTTCACTTACTTCAAAGCCAGCCCTGCTGCGTTTGGGGGACCTCCTGCTCATTCTGCTGAGAGGGGCCCTGGACTTCTGTCCCAAAGTCCTGCCAGTGAGTTCTATAAAGTGGGAAGTTAATTCACCAAGAGGCTCTCCATTTAAATTACAAAACTGCCTCCCACCCTCCTGCCTGGATTTAAGGACTGTGAAAAAACTGCACCTTCCTAGACCTGTTATTAAATGTTATAAATCATGCCAGAAGTTTCTGAAGTGTAGAGACTAAAACAGTTTGGCTGGTACAAGTGGCTAACAAGCAAGCAAAAAAAGAGAGAAAGGCTGTGTTTTGAGGGAAGATGAAAGGAGACTGTCTTGCTCTTTAATCTTTTCTTGACAATGAGACCAATCGGGTTGGAAATCATGAAGCTGCTTTATGACAGCTAATGCACTGGGAAGTGGGACGCATGTGTCATCATTGTGTCCAGGGCTAGACCTGCCATTAGAAAGGGTGAAACAACCTGCGCCAGGCAGCAGATTTCAGGGTGCTGTAAAAAGTGTGGCAAATTGGCAGTTACTTCTACCGCAGTGCTGAGTACACTTATGTAGGAGCTACTACAGAGCTATTAAGAACAAAAAAGATCGCTTGCAGGGTCAGAGCACCTCCCCCCACAAGCAGGGCAGGAGGCACAAGAGGCCTCTGCCCTTGTTGATTCCTAGCAAGCTAGAGGCTGCTACTGATAGATGTCCGAGGAAACATGAATACTGTACAATTGGGTGGCATATTTGTTATGTTTTCAGCACCACTGGAGTGTGTGTGTGCTGGAATTTCTACCCCGCCCCCTAACCTGTCTTAAGCCATTTCTGATTGTTCCATGTGGGACAGAAGAAGCCTCAGAATTCAATATCTGGTATTTAAAACAGAAGTGCTTCTTAACATAGTCATGTTCTTTCTCACCAGTACCAAAACCCACATCTTGACATCACAACCATGCATCCCTTTATTGATGCATGGTTGATACCTATGCTTTCTGCAATGAAAGTCCTCCCTTGTGTTCAGTCTATGACGTATTAAGAGTTTTTTAAATCTCTGATAAAACAATGGGATAACTTCCTCCCCCTTTAAAACTCAACTGGCTTGCGCATATATATATATATATATATATATATATATATATATATATATATGTATATCTGTTTTACACAGTTCCTATAATCTTCTCGGCAGGGGCTTGTTATTGCTCAAATAACTATAAATCACCCGGTTTGCAGATGTTGAAGGAACCGGAATAGCAGGTGGCCAACAATGCCTTTATAAAAGAGAGAAGATACATTGAAAAAATGGGTTCTGCTTATCTTCTCCCCACCTGTCTTAGACCTAACTTACTAACTGTGGTTAGTTGCTTGTGTAAATAGACACTCAATGTTGGAGCCAATTATGACTATACCAGGGAAAGCCATCAAAATTAAATGTTTCCTGGGCGTTGTTGAAATGGACTCAGACCACATGGGTGCATATTCATACCGGCTGCTAATGGCTCACAGAGTTACCCATTGTTTTCTGGTGGTGATGTCACTGCACTGTACCTTACATTTAGGTTACTTCTACCTGGGCACCTGTTCCCAAGTAGGTAATATACAGTTTGCCAGGCCAATTCAAACTGCCCCAAAATAGCTGCAATATAGTCTGGACTCGTTTTGGACTATCAACTCCCACGATCCCTGGCCACCATGCTGGCTGGGGCTGAAGAGTGTTGTAAAACAAAACATTTGGATGACACCACATTGACTATCTTTGCAGCAAGCTGCCTGAGCGTAAGATGAAGACAGTTTTAAAAAGTGAGATAGCTTAATGGTGGGGGCTTGTAAATGGAAAACTAGTTGAAGAAGTCTAGGGCTGTGATTCATAGCTCCAATAGAACTATCTGGAGTAGAGCACCCAGCCAATGCATAATGACTGGTGTGATCCCAACTCTACTGCTAGCACACATGAACCCAAACAATGTGAATGTGGGGCCCTTCCAACCATGCCATTTCCTCTTTTTGAGATGCAAATTTGAAAAACTTCCTGCTGTGGTCAGTTTCATTTGCATGGGAGCCTTTTTTTCTTCTGCAAAGGGGGTTGGTAGGAGGGAATAAAACACTGACTCTGCATCCCTGATACCCACAAGCCATACAGCAACTCTGCTGATCTCTGGGAGTCCAGATCTTAGAGTGAGGAGCGGTTGGGGGCATAGTCTAAACAGGCAACTGCTGCAGTAAAACACCATGGCAATTGGTACTTCTTGCACGCGATCTTCTCTTTCTCTTTAGCATTACAACACCAAACCAGCTGGGGGAGAAGCTGCAACTTTGGATGAGCTGAAAGTCATAGCAATGGGAGGCACAGACATGTTCTCACAAGGAGACAAAGCTTGACCCTCTCCCAGTGAAACAAAACCTTCGATTCAGAAGGGTTTGTGAAATGAACAGAAGTTGCTGGCAGGAGCAGGGGGCAAGTGCAATGAGGACAGAAGCAGGGAGAAAGAAGGCAGTCCTCAGAATAAAGAGGAGCTTGGCCCTCCCTTCTCTTCCAGATTGTATAGTCCTGTCATCTTCTAGATAAGATAAATGGCCTCCATCAATCATCCTCTGCAGCCCTCACAGAAGCTGGCGATTTGCTTGACTCCTGAAACATATTAGCCTCCAACTGGGGGGTATTGCTGATCTTACAAGGTGCTCTTTTCTGAAAGCAGCCCCTAGGGTTTGATCATTTGCATAATGGTTTATTGTCTCCACAAAACTCAGCCATGCTTCCTACATTTTCCCAGATGATGGAATTGAGACCAGTTATTTGGGACAAGCAGGTAATTGTCAACCAAATGGAAATCAAAATGAATTTGTCAAGGAAACAAGGATAGTGCCACCAACCTTATAATTTACTCTCCCCCCCCAGCATGTGGTAGAATCAATGCATGCCACTTCATACTCTCAATGAAAAGAAAGAGCTGGAGGAAACAAACATCCATTATTTGCAGACTTATTTTAAATCGGAAAGCACTCAGGCTAAGACATTTTGCTGCCCAAGGCAAGAACAAGATGGTGTCCCTTCCCATTTCATATACAGAAAGCAGCTGAAATGGCAGTTGAATCTTGCTTTAACACTGGTACAGTATCCTTCACTGCATCTGAAGGCAGCAGGCTAGCTTAGGGTATATCTGACAGGTCATATGACACTCCCTGCCCTCCTGCCTCACTCTACCTAATGGTAGGGCTGGTCCTGGTTATATCCACCCTAGAACAATTACGGTACTTATCCATATATACTTTCTACGAATCTGAGTTTTGTATTGGTGTTTTAATGGGGAAGCCCATGACTCTTCAGAAGGCTTCTGAATATTAACTGTCGGTACAACCAAAAAAACTAACTGTTGCTCAATCCTGGCTCAAATTCCAGTGCAACATAACCCACTGATATCTTTCTTCTATGGCACAGCTTTTCAGTACAGTAGTTGGTCATGAGCAAAAATGGTGGACAGCATTAATGCCAGGTTCCTTTTAAAATTTATTTATTGTGTGTGAGACTAATTAGATCATATCTGCTTCTCTTTGGTGATGAATCACAGTTCACCTGGGCTGCACTGCCTGTGTCTTGGTCAGCATTCTGTGAGTTGTTCATCTACAATGGAACAACAGGAACAACTGGTACAATTCTGTAGTGATGTTCTCTGTCCCACTTGTTCAGTAGCAGAAGTTTCAAAGCTGCAAAGTACTGTTTGTACCACAGCAGCTGAAGCCAAGTCTGAGGTTTTGCACAGACAAGATTAATGGGGAAGGGGAAATAATTTATCTTGCTTTTTTCTGTGCATGAGAATCAAGATTCCAGTTCTTTTAATCATTTGCATTGACTTAAGGGATGTTTGCTGGAATGCAAGGATGGGGGACCCATGACTCTTCAGATGCTGTTGTATGACATTCCCTTATCATTGGCCGTGCTGGTTGAGGCTTATGGGAACAGAGATCCAACAACATCTGGAGATCCTTAGCTCCCCATCCCTGCTGTAATGAGAAACCCTGCCCAAAATTGTAATATCTAAGGCAAGTGATTATTGTTGGTGCTGACCTTTAAAGCCCTAAACGGCCTCGGTCCAGTATACCTGAAGGAGCGTCTCCACCCCCATCATTCTGCCTGGACGCTGAGGTCCAGCGCCGAGGGCCTTCTGGCGGTTCCCTCATTGTGAGAAGCAAAGCTACAGGGAACCAGGCAGAGGGCCTTCTCGGTAGAGGCGCTTTTAATCATTTGCATTGACTTAAGGGATGTTTGCTGGAATGCAAGGATGGGGGACCCATGACTCTTCAGATGCTGTTGTATGACATTCCCTTATCATTGGCCGTGCTGGTTGAGGCTTATGGGAACAGAGATCCAACAACATCTGGAGATCCTTAGGCTCCCCATCCCTGCTGTAATGAGAAACCCTGCCCAAAATTGTAATATCTAAGGCAAGTGATTATTGTTGGTGCTGACCTTTAAAGCCCTAAACGGCCTCGGTCCAGTATACCTGAAGGAGCGTCTCCACCCCCATCATTCTGCCTGGACGCTGAGGTCCAGCGCCGAGGGCCTTCTGGCGGTTCCCTCATTGTGAGAAGCAAAGCTACAGGGAACCAGGCAGAGGGCCTTCTCGGTAGAGGCGCCCGCCCTGTGGAACGCCCTTCCAGCAGATATCAAAGCGATAAACAACTACCTGACATTCAGAAGACATCTTAAGGCAGCCCTGTTCAGGGAAGTTTTTAACGTGTGATATTTTATTGTATTTTTGGTTTCTATGCAAGCCGCCCAGAGTGGCTGGGGAGGCCCAGCCAGATGGGCGGGGTATAAATAATAAATTGTTGTTGTTGTTGTTGTTGTTGTTATTATTATTATTATTATTCAAAGAACTGAGGCTACCCATGCCACACTTCAGCCCTTGCTTAGTGGCATCCTACTGTTGAACTGAACACTGATACAGCATTATTATTCCTTGGTATTAAGGCTAACAAAATATAAAGTCAATCTTCTTAAACTGTCTGAAGTTTCAGTCTGATAGCTGACAATGATCTGCCATTATTAAGGTAAAATGATCTACCTGTGTCAAGTGACAGGTGCACATGGGAGATGTATTCATTGAAGTGAAGCTTGAAAGCACGACACAAAAGCACATATGATTCTGTCAGCCTCGTGTTCTTCTGCACTTTCTGCTGTGAACCTTATCCTCATTTTGCAGTTTATAACACCACCACCACCACCAACTTATTACAGCAAAAGTCTGTACAAATGCTGAACTCCCTTAAGTAGATGAGGCTGCAAATTAGGGTGGCACTTCTACTGTATGTAGTAAGAGTGCTTGAGCTAATCAATGAAATATTCCAATGATCTAATTAAAAAACATCCCATAAGAAAAGCAAATTCCAGTTGTATACATCCGTGCAAGATCCAGAATATTTTTTACAAAAACATGTCGAAGTAATAAAAATAAAAATCTAAACTAAAATGCAAGATATGGATTTAGACAGAAATAATTAGGTTAACTGTATTTTTAAGAACCCCCCCAAGAGAATTTTCAGAAATTGGGACTCAGCAATTTACTAGAACATAAACGTAGGACTTAGAGATGGATCACATGCCACTGTGAAAACAATGTGGGCAGAAAGTTAAACTGTAATTACAGTGTATGAAAACGGTATTTAAAATTCTGCAAATAACATTTAAGATATTGAGTTTTTAATATCGCTGTATTTATTATATATAATGTGTGTGTAAATGTTGTTTTAAAAAGAGAGAATGTAAAGTACCCGATAAAGCTAAGTGGAAGCAACAAAAAACACACAATCACAACTTAGTTTTTCTGGATTAATACTTATTACTGATTGCACTGTACTGGTGGCAGTGAAGCCCTGCTGCCTACAGTAGTACCCTTTTAACCTTGAAAGAAACAGAAAAGAGTTTGAAACAAGGTGCTGAATGCAAGTGAGATTCGATGATGGGCGAGAGAGAAACAGTGGAACACTCAAGCTGAAGTTGGGGCGCTTATCTGGAAAAGCAGAGATAGGTGGTGTGTGTGTGCTATCAAAAGTGGTAGATTGCAAGGGCAGGCTAGCCTAGCAGAGCCAGACATACCCTTAGGCAAAATGCCATGACCACCTCAGGTGGTAGCAGTCAGCTGTTGCTCCTGAGTTACTGGCCATTGCCCTCTGTTGGAAGACAGAGCTGTTTATGCCACACAACCTGACCTGGGACCCTAACTTAGACTGCTGCCCCAAGTGCGGTAGAGGGTGCTATTCCATTCCCTTCCTCCTCAGGCTCAAAAATATCCTGGGCAGGTCCTGAGGTCAGATCATTCTCACAGAAAGGAGACACAGCGAGAGAGAAGAGGTGCAATTGTGTGGTGTGTAAAGAGACAATGACCCAACTGCCATGGCAACGAGATCATAGTCCTGCTTTGCAATATCTAGCAAGACAGGAAGGAGCAGCCTGGTGATCACAATGGCGTCTCACAATACTGTGAGACTTAGAACTTCTCATGGGAATTCAGAAAGAGGTGGGCACTGGTAGAAGACAGGGGGTAGGCGGAACAAATAATTATAGTTTTGTCCCCATTCTCCTCCCTGCCGAGTTGTACATGGTCAACACTGAGAGCTAAAGATGAAGTGGATAGGTTGTGCTAACCCCTGAAGTGTTTGTAAACAAGATGTCAGGCAGGTGGGGACTGTCTGAGAGCAGGATGAAGTAGATGGTGCAAAGCCCCATTCATTTTTATAGACAAGCCTCCACTGGGCAGCATGCATAAGGCTGTCTTTAGAACTGTATGTAAGGACCAGATGGCAACAAGCCAAGAAAGGCAGACACTGCAGGCTGCAAGCCCAGGGAAGAAGAGAAGGAAAACAAAGGTGATGATTGCCAGCACCTTTCTGCTGAAGCTCAGAAAATGGCCACACTCCTTCTACAGTCTGTGCAGAATAGGGGAGAGGGCAAGGTCAGCTGGTGTAAAGTGTGTGGGACACTCAGTGGACAGCAGAGAAGGGGGAAGAAAGAGACAACTGACAGAAACCCATAAGGCAGGGGTGGGTGGGGGGATCCTTTTTCATCCTGAGGAACGCATACCCTTTTGGGAGCCTCATGGTAATATCAGGCCAGAGGCAAAAGTGGGCAGAGCAATGAATATACATTTCACTTTGGTACAGCAGGCTAGTTTCTTCACAAAAAAGGCATTATCCAACATCACATTCCAGCCAGGCAAAAATGCTCAAGGAAGGGGGTGAGGTAAGACTGGTGAGGGCTTTGGCTTGGGGATAGAGTGTGTGGCCAGGGAAGAGTCCCAAAAGAGACCTGGAGGACTGCATTTGGCCCACAGGCCTGAAGTTCCACATCCCTGATGCATGAGGTAAGGCCAGAGACACAGCCAAAGGTAAGGCACTGAGGATTTTGAGCAGGGAACTCTTGTCTCACTTGGTAGCTTCCGTGCAGAGAAAACTGCTAATCTCTGCTGCTGCACCACCACCACACAGGGCTAGATAAGGTACTGCAACTTTCAACACCAGCAAAACTTAGTGCTGTGAGCAGCTTTTGATAGCTTTCTTTGGGCTTGGCTGCTCAAACTAATTTCCTGCTCAGAACAGGCTGAGCTGTTATGGAGTACCTGAGAGCTGTGCTGAACAGCTGGCCTGTCTCTTGGCTAACAACCATTCCATCCCAGCTCTGGTGATGTGAGTGTCCCACTGCCTCTGGAAAGAAGCTGTGGGGATGGCTTTTTGCACCATATTTTACCAGCCAAAATGTTGGCTGCAGGCCTGCAACTGAGATTCATTTCAGTAGAATCACACTTAGGCATCATTAACTTCCCCGGGGCTGGAGCTATTAACATTTATTGCAACTGTTTGATTGTTACCTGCAAGGAAAATATATTCTTTAATATCTTTTCAGCTGTAACGTGGGGAATAATGCTAAGCTGTAAAATGCCTGTTTTTGAATTACTTCGTGGTTCATAGGAATGCCTGGAGGCCAAACGGTAGCTTGATGCCACCTTGACTGCAGTTCACAGTTAGTGAGGAGAGAGTTTAACCACCAGCCAAATCTGGGTTTGGCCAAGTGGTGTGGGAGCAAAAAAGTGGCAATGTAAGCCAGAGTGAGGGAACATTTGGCCTTTGAGACTACATTTCCCATCATCCCTGGCCATTGGTCATACTGGCTGATGGGAGTCAGAGTCCTATATGTATGTACCTTTCCTTGCTTATTTATTTGTTTTGTATCACAAAAAACCCAAATTGCATACAGAGCACCAAAGGTTCCCTATTCCTCTATCAGCCACAGTTGGGCTTACCGTGTTGTGGGAACCAGGCCAGTGTGCGTGTAGCTATGTTGCATCTTTCCCGTTTCCTTTCAACCCTGCTCACACTTACTTGGGAGTAAGCCCCCCCCATGGAACCTACTTGCGAGTAAACGTGCCTTAGTCAGCCTATGAGCTGGCAGCTCCCTTCCCATTGGCTGCTTCTGGACATCGACGAGAATTATTAGACGGGGGAGGCGCGTCCGTTGGGATTTACAACCGTCTCCCCTCCTGCGGGAAACCGCGCGCGACGCACCTGTTTAAAGAAAGCGACCCCTCCCACCTGTCCTCGTGCCGCTCCGCCGGGGTTCAAGGGCTCCCATTGGCAGGCGGCCGCCGTCAATCTTTGTGAGGCGTCACGCGAAAAAACGCAGCCGGCGCAAACTCAGACGGCCGAGTGCGGCAGATGCGCGTGTGCCACACGGGTGAGAAGGCGTGGCGCGGCTTCGTGTTCTCCCCCCTCTGTACAAGAGAAGGAAGCCTTATATCCCCCCACCCACCTCCGTCCTAGGCGGTAGGAACCTGCCTGGGCGACAAGGTTGGCAGGTGGTAATGTGAGGGGGTTCAAGTGATTCCTGCCCTGCCGCCGTCGGCGCTGAGCTCCTTTCCCTTTTGCCTCCTCACTCCCTGTCTCGGTTTCTCCAGGGAAGGGCAAGCGGTCGTTCCGTGAGGGCTTGGGAAAAGGGCCCACAGAAGGGCGGGAAGGGCGAGGGCCAGGGGAGACGTTCACACGAGCTGGGCGAAGCGACGGGCTCAATTCGAACAGTTTCGAAAGCAGGCCGTAGAAACGGCCTTTCTCCATTTTCTCGCCTTTCCGGAAACAGAACCGAGGGAGCCCCGGGGTTTAAAGCAAACCACCCCTAGAAAGAGCCGAGGAGAAAATGGAAAGGCGGCGTAGAAACGGGAACGGCAGGCGAGCCGGCCTTGCCGTCCTCTCACCCGCGGATGCGGCCTGTAGGCCCTGCGTCTGATCCTTTGCACCCCTGTTCTTGGTTAAGATTGGTCCCCCTGCCCATAAGGTATTGGGAAGCGGGGTAGGGGGAGCCGGCCGGTAGGCCGAAAGCCTGAGGTCCAAACTTCCCGGAAGTTTTGCCGCTCCACGTTGGCAGACTTAGACTTGCGCAGCCCAGAAGTCTCGATTTGGCCATATCGGCGGCACGTGGGCCGCTTTAGGATCTTGCCCCAGAAATGGCTGGTTTTTGAGTTTCTGTTGGGGTTGATGCCAGCATTAGCTCCTGTTCGCGGGAGCATCAGGGACCTGGGTAGCGGTGGAGGCTCTCCGAGAAACCACCACACCCAAATCTTGAAAATACTGTGTTCAAAAGAGGAGGCTTTGGGCGCCCTCCTAGTAAAAGAAAACAAACGCCGTCTCTATAGAAAAGTCAAAAGGTGGTCTTGAGTTTCATATTAGAAGCCATGGGGTTAGCGCTCCTCCCCTATCAAGTAAAAAAATAAATAAAAGTAACTGAGGACCTGACACCCCCCCCCCATGCCCACGTTAGAAGCACTACTAAAATTGTGAATGTGTGCACCAGGAGTCTAGAAATCTTTGATAGGACGTTCTTTGTTAAAATCCGGCAAATTGGGGGGGGGGGTAGAAAAATTTCTAGTGCAGCATATTTCTCGTGGAAATGCTCCATTTTCTGTGCTTGGCACAAGGGGCTCACCAGTATCTCTAGGAAGGCTATGAGGTTTGGATCTCTGATAGCACCAATAAAATACACTGTTTCATAAAATGAATTGTTCAGTGCCATAATTACGGTATTCCTTCAAACAGAGTAAGGAAAGTGCATGCTGCTGAGTTGTCATGTTTTACAATATTTACGGGTATTTCAACAAAAACAATTTTCAAGTAAACATTTGAATCAGTTTGAATATATTTTTTTTAAATTGCAATGTGCATTTCCCCCCTTCCTAATAAGAGACATTAATTGACTTGCTTTGGGGGGAAAGGTTTTTATATAGCATGCAGAATTGAGCGATATTATGTATAATAAATGTAAGTCAAACATGCTAAATTGGATCCTTGTTGAAAACCTGCATATTAAATCTCTGTTTTAATATGGAACAGACTTTCTTGGGAGGTGGTGGACTCTCCTTCATTAGAGGTTTTTGGCACAGGTCAGATGGCCATCTGTCATGGATGCTTTAGTAGAGATTCCTACATTGTAGGGGGTTGGACTAGGTGACCTTCGGGGTACCTTCTAACTCTACAATTTCAGAGAATCTATACTCAGCAATATGTATGCACTGGGAATCCTGGCTTATAACAACAACAACAAAAAGGTTAGTTGCAAACAAGCCAACTTCAAAGCTGGTTAGTTTGAGCAGAGATCTTTTGAAATAAAAAGTAAGCTCAGCAAGTACTCCTTGCCACATGAGAAGGGAAGGGGACTACTTAACCCAACACTTTGTCTTACCAGAAAATATGGTTATTTCCATTAACAACAGAAATTGATTGCTAATCAAATAGTTATTAGCACCTGTAAATGGTTAACTGTGTTTCAGTTCTGTTTTGTTATTTTAGCTTCTTCCCATTACAGATAATAGCTTCTAGATGAAAGAGGGAGGATCATGTTTGAAATAAACAAGAATTACTGAGTCCATTTAGCAGTTTATAAAAGCATTTTCAGAAGCTTGCAGTTTATTGCACATGCACATTTATTTAAAGTAATTCTGCTTATGCACTAATAAAGCTAAAATACTGTAAACACTTTAAACATTTTGTTTCACTTTGCTAGTTTATATTATATTCATACAGTGTTTTGGGGTTCAGGAATAGACTGCATAATAAAACCATACAGCATGTATTAAAATCTACATTAAAAATTGATATGTAACTTAAAACATGATCCTGGAAATTAGCAAGCATATATAGATATATCATGAATTTTCTTTGAAATATATCAGGCTACTTAAACATGTAACTGCTTTTCAATAAAGGTTTTTCAATAATAAGATCTTAACATGAAATAAGAAATTGTGCTTTCTGTTTAAGCAACACTATGAACATTCTATCAGTTTGCAGAAGACGTTACAGCAATGAATGAAGAACACACAGATGTAACGAATGGGTGCAGTAAAGTCAGAACTGGTACTCAGAATGAGGCTGCCTTATTGGCTCTTATGGAAAAGACTGGCTACAACATGGTTCAAGAAAATGGACAACGAAAATTTGGTGGACCTCCACCGGGTAAGAAAGCAAACCTGTGTATTTTGAGAATGTTAAGCTTTGGAGTGGGAGTGAGGGAACAGATTTTGAATTAATACGTGTAATGTAGGTCAATTTAACATTGACTGAGAACTCTGTAGTTAGTTTTTCCAAATAGCGCAGATCCTTTTTGTGCTTAATGTTACAGGAAACTACACTTTCTATAATTTGACCTATCCCAGCTTAAGATAAAGTAACTGGATTCAAGTTGGTTTATTCCTGCTTGTTAGACTAGGCTATAATTCTGACCATATTTTGCAGTAAATTCAGTTGAAATCACTAACTAGCAGGATGGGGTAGGGGAATAGAGCTATTAAACTATTTTCAAACTCCATTAATAAAACAGATATTTTACCCCATCTAATTATCATACAGGAAACAACAAATTAGAAATTTCCTAATGTGTTAAGATGTGTATGTTAAATTTCTTATTGGCACTGTATCTTGTCTCATAGCATTTGTAATAATGTGCTGAACAATTTTTTTAAGGTTGGGAAGGTCCACCACCACCTCGAGGCTGTGAAGTTTTTGTAGGGAAAATTCCCCGTGATATGTATGAAGATGAACTAGTTCCTGTTTTTGAAAGAGCTGGGAAGATCTATGAATTTAGACTGATGATGGAATTTAGTGGTGAGAATCGTGGATATGCATTTGTAATGTATACAACCAAAGAAGAAGCTCAGCTTGCCATTAGGATCCTTAATAATTATGAGATCCGTCCTGGAAAATTTATTGGTGTTTGTGTAAGTTTGGATAACTGCAGACTATTTATTGGAGCTATCCCAAAAGAAAAGAAGAAAGAGGAGATCTTAGATGAAATGAAAAAAGTTACAGAAGGTGTAGTAGATGTTATTGTTTATCCAAGTGCAACTGACAAGACAAAGAATCGTGGTTTTGCATTCGTAGAATATGAATCCCACAGAGCTGCAGCTATGGCACGAAGAAAATTGATTCCTGGTAAATCTTTGTTTTTCATATAAAGTGTAAACACATTCTTTTCAAGCACTTCATTCCTAGAAATGGACTTCACTAAGAGCTAACCTTGATGAGATAGTGGCAGGTTCTTGTTCCCTAGCCATGTAGAAAGCAGGGAGTGGTGAATCTGATTAAGAACAAAATGGGCAGCACATAGGTGAGGAATGCTAAATTATCCCTTGGCTACAGTTTACCTTGAAGTCTGTGTTCAAGTCCTTTTCTCCCACACACTTGTTCTTAAAATTGAACCACCATTTCATACCTGATAGAGTCAATTTGGGTTTTTATTATACTGATTTGCCATCACAGCTAGTTCAGCCCTAACATACTGAAGTGAGAAATGAAGAAATGACAATGAGCCTTCTTACATAAAGCAAATTTGTGTTTTTCCTGTGTAGCTGAGAGTTGATTTTTGGCTCTCTTCTGATTTGGTTCCCTGCAAATCAACCACGATGCCCTATCCCACATTGCTTATGACAGCCATCAACCATTTGGAAAGGCTTTTGGGGGTTGTGGGGTGAAGGGAGAAGTAGATAAACATTCTTAGGTAACTATGGAAAATGTTAAAAATTGATGCATTTTCATTTCATTTTTCTTTCATAGGAACATTCCAGTTGTGGGGCCATACTATTCAGGTTGATTGGGCAGACCCAGAAAAAGAGGTTGATGAAGAAACCATGCAGAGAGTCAAAGTATTATATGTTAGAAACTTGATGATCTCGACTACGGAAGAAACAATTAAGGCTGAATTTAACAAATTTAAACCAGGAGCTGTTGAGCGTGTAAAGAAACTTCGAGATTATGCTTTTGTTCATTTTTTCAACCGAGATGATGCAGTTGCTGCTATGTCAGTAATGAATGGGAAATGCATTGATGGAGCTAGCATTGAGGTAACACTGGCCAAGCCAGTAAACAAAGAGAGTACCTGGAGACAACATCTGAATGGACAAATTAGTCCCAGTTCTGAAAACCTCCTTGTCTTTGCAAACAAAGAAGATGGTCACCAAAAATCTCTACCGAAGCCAGCCAGTCTTCCAATTCGACTTAATGGACAGCACAGTCCAAGTCCTCCTGAAATTGAAAGGTGTACCTACCCATTTTTTCCTGGAACAAAGCTTACTCCAATTAGCATGTACTCATTAAAATCTAGTCATTTTAGTTCTGCAGCAATGCAGTTAGATTATTACTGCAACAAAAATAACTGGGCTCCTCCAGAATATTACTTGTATTCAACTACAAGTCAAGATGGAAAGGTTCTACTAGTGTACAAGATTGTTATTCCTACTGTTGCAAATGGATCCCAAAGTTATTTTATGCCAGACAAACTCTGCACAACAGTAGAAGATGCAAAAGAATTAGCAGCACAGTTTGCACTGCTACACTTGGGTAAGTTCTTAAAACTTTTATTAGTGTTGTTGTGGTTCTTGGTGTTCATTATTTTAGCAGAATGAATAATTAATCTAAAGCAAATAAGACTTCATAGTAGCCCCTGGTGATTAGTAATCAAGCTCTATGGAAAAGCCTGCATTTTATACTCCAGAGATACTTTAGAATCTTTTACATACACCAAGGGATGTAGAGACTTTGTACTTTTTGCCTCAGAATGCACCTGTCAGATACTCAGTTTCATCTTTTTAACTGTCAAGCAGCAGCATGCTAGAGAACAAGAATACATTTAATCTTCTGTGTAAATCTGACTTTCTTTGTTGTTTTGGACCATGTTCATCTGGGATCTTTGCCTTTACGATTGAGGCTTCTTCTAGTTTTATTGAAAAGGCAGTGGCAGTTAATTTTCATTTCAATCATATACTTGCGTTGGGGGGGATTGCAGAAAAAAAATGATACAGTAAAGTTGTTTTGAGGATGGAGTTACGCAAATGCGTTAACTTTTCTCAGGGCTTTGGGAGGCATTTACTGTCCTTAGAGATGTGTTTGTCAAGCACCAGCATGTGGCCCTCAGAAGGCGATACAGCTCTTGCACTTGAAAAAGTTTCCCACCTCTGGTTTTTTAAGCTATGAGTGGTAAAATATTTCCCCAAACCTCTTCACCTTTTCTAAGCTCTTTTTCTAAGCAAATAGTCACTGTTTGCAAAAGCTACCCACTTCCTTTGTGAAAAGGACTAATTTATAGTTGATAAGGCCTTAGAGGTTGTAAAGTAAAGGGTTTGTGAAAACTCAACCAGGAAAAGATAAAGCATGATTGAGGTCACATCTGCAGGAGAAAGTGCTATGATTAATGTTACAAATCAGAAAACATGTCGGGTGGGTTATGAATTAAATTATTACTGCCCAGCACTGTGCGTATATGCAGTTGCACATGAGTTGATTGTATGTAAGTGGGAGGATGCCTGTACAGCATTTATAATCTGAGGGAAGTCTCAGGCTCAGGCAGCTGCCAGTTTGGATTTTTTTCAGTTGATTATACTTAGTTCTACCTTACTTGTTTCTTAAGTACCGTACTTATTACTGCTCTGAGTTACCTTTTCCCCAAAACCCATTCCTTTTGTATTATTCTTGGGCCCAGTCTTGCATAGCAGTAGCCTCCCAAGTGACTTGTCTGGTGTGACTTTTACATGACTGAAGTATTGTACTGTACAATATGGTCTGGCTGGTGAGGTTTCGTACTGCTCTCCCTGCCGACTTCTCATAACCAGCAGTTCTAAGAAAGTGAATATCCTAATTCTTAGTGCTCAGGCTACACATTCTGTTGGATATTTTCTACTCTTGTATTACAGGGGTTACTATAATATAATCTTCAGAATTCCTATCAGGATTATATGCCTAATCTCTATTGCATTGTCTACTTCCTGCCAACTCAAAGTTCAGGTTAACTTTTATCAATATAAAAGCTGGTATTTGAGAATTTTCAGCACAGTAGCTATAATAAACACTCCCATTACCTTTTCTCAATCTAAAATTGAAAACTTTGTAGATGATCTGTTTCTTGAAAACATCCTATTTGATATGCCCCATTGATAATATTTTGCTGCTATCCAAAATCCAGAATTGTACCTGAAGCCCTCAAGAGGAAATAGGTCAAATCAATATGGCTAACCTGATCCAAAACACCCACCCACCCCACTCACACACAAAAACAAAGATCACCACAGCCAATCACAAACAAACAACCGCACCCTAGGCCAACCCCAACCTCTCTCACCACCAAAGGAACACAAGTGAACAGCACAAGAAACGCTGACACCAAACCCTATATACAGTAAGCATAACAGAAACATCGCCACCCAACCCCCCTCCACCCATCTTCCCTCCCTCCACCCCCCTCTCTTTTCCCCCTGTAATGTCTCAACAAATGAAACGGATTTGTAAAAATGTTACATGGAAAAAATATGAGAGACATTACACTTACTACTGTAAAACAAGAAAATCTTTAATAAAAAAAAGAGGAAATAGGTAAAGTAAGACTAAAGGCATAGTGTTTGTATAGCACTGCCAAATATTCAAAGTGCTTCATGTGCATTATCTAGTTGTAATATCTACAACCTTGCAAGGCAAGTCATTATTTTCCTCCATTTTTGGAGATATGTGGGGACTGAGAGAGGGAGAGAGGGTCTTGGTTAAGGCTACCTAGTCAGCTCATGACTGAGGTTAGATTTGAACTAAATTGTACCTCTATTTTCATCACTACTCTCTATTACTTTTCATATTCACATATAAGTCATAGTTATATGTGAGACTTAAATGATCTTCAGTAAGGATGGGTCAATCAGTCAATTATGGGTTTCTCATTTTCAGTATTCCACATTTCCACATCAGTTTGCAATTAAAATAACAATCCACATGAAAATTCATCAGAATTTAGTGTGTATTTTTCATAATATACTCAGATTTGTATGCAGTGTTGCATAATATACACCAGGCACCCCCTGACTTGGCCCTCCAGCTGTTTTGGAACTACAGTTGGCCACTGGTCCTGTTTGCTATGGATGATAGTTGTAGTCCCAAAACAGCTGGAGGGCTGAGTTTGGGGATGCCTGATATACACATTTGGCAGAACAGTTTCCCCTAATAGTATGCATTGTACATTGTTTCCACTAATATATGCATTTTTATGCATACTTTACTCCAGTACATGCATTTATTTACACGTTACTTGGCTGGAAAACTGAATTGAAAAATTAGAAGAATTTTTGAGGTTGTTTTGGTTCTTGTATTGGTTTGGGAAGTGTGAATCAAATGCAAACTGTATTGAAATATGTGACTAAACTTGTGTCAGTTTACAGTAAACATTTCATTTTCCTTCCATTTTCCTATCTGTATTAACAATTTTCAAACATGGCAGTACAAGAGAGGCTTAAAAGTCCATTTATTTAGTTAGAAGGCTGTCCACTTTTCAGACCAATAGTGTCACAAAGTGCTTTACAATAACTAAAACACTTCAGTAACAATTAAAATACAACAATAAGACCAACATAGACTGAAATAGGCGAAAGCCAGCATTGGAAACATGTCCCAACTATTCTAGCTCAATTGTCAACCTCACCCTGTTTTAAAACAATATTTCTTTAGAGCTTGTTTAAAAGAGATAAGAAATGGGGCTTTCCTGACTTCTACTGGAGTTGAGTTCCATAAATGGGGGACCACATCAGAAAAGTCCTGGTTCTTTGTGTCTTATCAGCCAAATAGATTTTACAGGCAGAAATCTTAGGATTTGAGTTGACTGGAATAAGTACAGGAGATAACATAAAGTAATATGAACTCAAACTGTTCAGGGCTTTAAATGTTATCAACAATTTTGGCATGATTGACTTAATCTCTTGGTCCCAGGCAGAAGCGAGGCAGCCACACTTTGTACCAACTGTAGTTTCCAATATATCTTCAAAGGCTATTTGGAGTACATTGCAGTAGTCTAGTCTGGAAATCACTAATGCGTGAATGACTATGGCAGGGCCAAATTTCTGAAGATTGGGTGGTACGATAGCTACAAACTTATGTTGATAAAATGCACTCCTGTACTTTCTCTCACTCCTAGTCCTTTGAGGCCTAGTCAAGAGAATAGAAACAGATCTACAAAGTATGCCAACAGAAGGAAGGCCACAAACAAAAGAATACATTGAATCCTTCCTTCTCTTGTGACAATGACAGTGCCCTCCAGGAGGCAGAAATGTGTTTTACTGTTGCATTTGAGAGTTGTACTCAGGACTTGCATGTCCTAAGTTTACAGGAATTATAATGATGGGATACTGTATATAGTCTTACATATAAGTCTTCCTGTTACACAGTTTTAGAAATCATTTTGGGGAATAAAAATATGAACACTTTGTCTTAAACATTTTGTTCATCATTTTAAAGAAAATATTTCATCATCCAGATTTTTCCATTTTTTCAGAAAAAAAGCTTTGAGGGAAACATACTATGTTCCCTCCCTCCCCGGGGCCTTCACATTGCTGATTGTTTATTAGAGAAAGGAACCAGCCTGCCACTTCACACAACAGGATAACAACAACAAATCTAACATAGCTAGAGGTTGAGAGATTTTTCAAACAGTATAAAGTTGTACTTACCATTCAGCTTTTGCAGTTAAGTACTAATAACATTAGATTACTGAAAAATGTTCATGTTTGGAAACACAATTTAAAATGTTATTATCAGATGCTGAGAAGGGAGCTATCACAGAATTGTCAGTTATTGGTAGATATGGAAACCAACTTTAAATTATCTGTATTAAAATGTAAGAAGATCATGGGTTATACTGCCTCAATGGACATGTGAAAGTTTATAGGAGAGAGAAATAGTAAACATTTTTCCTGTGCCAATATACCTGAAAATAAATACAAAGTAACAGATAGGTTTCCTTGTATAAAAGGGATTTTTTGTTTGTTTGGCAGCTATGTCCTTTACTAAAACCAATGGGAGTCTGATCAAGTTCATAATCGGCAATTTAGATCTTGTTATTTTAGTATATGTTATGCAAATCTATACCCCGTGACTTCAACGTACTAAGGAAACCTCTAGATTGCTTTTAGTTAGAAATGAAGAGCTCAGTACTTCTGGAACTTATGCCTTGAGATCAGCACTGCAACAGCATACTGTTCTTGCGTTCTTAGCTGGCATATTTGTGAAGGTGTATTTTGTAATGCCAACACAACATAACAGTATTGTACTGCATAATGAATTTTGTGGCGGTTTTTGATGAAGGACTTGGTGCCCTTTTTCTTAAGGCGTGTGCTAGTACAGGAGGATTGGGGGTTGTTAATCATAACTTCAGTGTGCGGAAGATCAGTGCCCTAAAGTGAGTTGAGAACTAAAAAGTTACACATACATAACAAACTGAAAATGCATAGTCCAGTTAATTAAGTTCCAGAATTCCATACACTTTTGTTAGGGTTAACATCACCTTGAAGATTGTTACATTCTGTCTCCACTGCTTGCAGAAAGGGTACATAACATCCCCAGTCTGGACCTGTGTAGGAAAATTTGGAGAAAGTAAGCAGGTAAGTAACTTGATTGAAGGAAAAAAAAATGGGCCAAATTCACTCCTGGTTAAACGTTTGGAATTCCCCCCGGAATGAAATTGCCATTTGCAGAGAAATAACTTGTGCTTCGATTATTGCACTTCTATTTTGAATGTTGCATGTAACTTCAGTAATTAATCCCCAATAGTAAAAAGACACAAATTCTCCTCTATTGTAAAGAGTGATCAGGGTATATATTTAACTATTGGCAGAAATAATATGAAAATATGTAAATACAATATTATTTCTGGCACAAGAAATTTCTGTGTGACAAAAATCATACTTAAATGAGCCTTTCTCTGAGAATTATCACCTTAAATTGCATATAAACTAATTGATGTTTTAATACTATTTTTTCTGTTCCCCCACACCATCCACTGATATTAAAATGTCTTCTATCATTCATAAAGTTTTATTTATTGTGACTCCTTTTGCTTCTTTTTTGTCTCAGCCCCCAAATGCTGATTTTACTATCACACTAAATTCTTTCCCTTTTCATTTCACATTTTTATCTAGATTATGGCAGAAGCTTATGCATATTCATGTTTAGCACCTAGTATATTGTTAGCATGCCTATAAATAATGTTGATGACGTAGTGCCTAAGTTTTGGTTCATTGAGCTTTAAAATATATGTTGAAAAATAAATGGCAAGGTTTATGAAGTCCAAGGAATGAAGTTGGTCTGAACCTGTGTACTCTACCTTAACTGGAGGGCTGCAAATTAAATCATTTCTAATCCCCCCATGCCCCCCCCCCCAAATCCTGCCTAGTTCAGGAGAGTAGATATGCTAGTCTACTATAGCAAAACAAGCCATGATATTTATGTTACTTTAAAAGACTTAAAACAAAGTTATTGTCCATGCAGGTTTTAAGAATTATAGTATAGCATTTACATTTTCCTAATAATACAGCTATGTACTTGTTTTTATTTTGAACCAATATGTAACTCTGCCAAGTCATCTAGTACAGTGGTTCACAACCGTTTTGGTACAGCAACCCACAAGTTCACATTTCCGTGCTGTGGTGATCTATAGCTTCATTATCATGTGAATTTTGTATCTTAGGTCTTTGACAGCGATCAGCTTTGTGCATTTTAATGGCAAGTTTGCCTATTTTATAACCAACAACTTGAGGCACCCAAAGACAAATTTACTTAACACTCCTATTAATGTGCAGTTTGTTGAAATATTTATAGTATAGTACGGATTCCATTCGATTTCCAAGGTACGACTGTACTTACAAAGTGATTCTCAGTTTTGTTTATGGGAATGTCAGAAGACCCACCATCTGGATTGCAGGATATTGCTTCAAAAGCTACAAAAATTATTCTATAAACATATGGTTACATAAACAGTGTAGGGCCCCATCTGTACTATATGTTTAAAGCAGTATTGTATCACTTGGCTTCCCCCAAATAATCCAGGAAACTGTTTGTTATGGGTGTTGAGAATTGTTAGAAATCCCTGTTCCCCTATAGAGCTACAATTCCCCAAGTGGATTAACAACCCAGGGATCTCTGGGCATTGTAGTTCTGTGCAGGGGAATGGGTTTTCCTAACAACTCACAGCACTCTTAACAAACAAAAGTTCTTGGGGGGAACTGAACTTTGGGGGAAGCCATGAGTGTGAAAGGATGTGGGTTGCACTGTGGTCTAAATCACTGAGCCTCTTGGGCTTGCCGATCAGAAGGTTGGTGGTTTGAATCCCTGCGACGGGGTGAGTTCCCGTTGCTCTGTCCCAGCTCCTGCCAACCCAGCAGTTCGAAAGCACACCAAAAAAGTGCAAGTAGATAAATAGGTATCGCTCTGGTGGGAAGGTAAATAGCGTTTCCGTGTGCTGCTCTGGCTTCCAGAAGTGGCTTAGTCATGCTGGCTACATGACCCGTAAAAACTGTCTGCGGACAAACGCGGGCTCCCTCAGCCTGTAAAGTGAGATGAGCGCTGCAACCCCAGAGTCGTCTGTGACTGGACTGAACTGTCAGGGGTCCTTTACCTTTACCTTTTATGAGTGTGAAAGTGATGTACGTAATACTACTTTAAATATATAGTGTAGTTAAAATGAACTATAAATATTTTTTATTGTTCTATTCATGATAAAGTCCATTTTAGCAAGTACAGTAATAGTGGCAGTGTATGCGTACATTGTGGCCTGATCTGCCATCATCTGCCAGGGAGCAGTTTCCAAGCATTAAAATGTAAGACTTGAGCCTTTCTCTTTGTCAACATAGCATTTCAATATGCCAATGAAGCAAAAAGTTGTAAGAGGTGTTCATTATTTCAGTTAAGGATTAAAAGTAAAAAATTATTATTTGGGGTTTACTTATAAACTCCACTTGCACTGGCATTGCAAGTTGCAACCCATAGGCTGGGAAACACTGTTTTAGAATATAATCTGTTGGCTAAAACCAAGAGTAGCTTCATCCTGTTCCTTTTACGGTGTTGAGAAAATAATGTGGCTTATTTTGGCTTGTATTATCTTAGAAGGCATAACTGAATGGGAAAATTAAGAATTTTTGTTGGTCAGTCATAAAATAGAAATTTAATTTGTTACTAAACAGTATTGAATTTTAAGATGCACATGCTGGGAAATTATTTATAGATGTGTTTTTAGCTGTTTTCCTTTGAAAAGCTTGTTGCAGTTCTGCAAATTATTATTAATGTATTTGCGCAGCAGCAATAATACTTAAATTGTTAAGAGATGTAGGTGTATACCAAGATGCATGGTAGTTAAATATTGGCTAATTTATGTGATAAAAAGTACTGCCACTTTCTTTTTCTCTGAAACTGACATATTTCTAACTTGTAGATTGAGTCTTAAAGGCAAAGATTTAAAACTTGCTAAGGTTGGACTCTTGGAAACCCATTATTTAAAACACTTCAGTGTGGCAGCATGATAACTCTGTTTCTGCAAAATTAAAGATGCAACTGATATCTATAAATGAAATTTCTGTTAGGCAGGGGCTAATTAGACATTATAATCAACTATGTGAATAAAGCACTGAAGGCTTTCTTACTAGTAAAATACTCTTTTGAAAGGAGGCATCTCTGTTCCAAATCTGATTCCATGTGTGTTTAATCTTAAGAATGAGTTTCTGATCCTTCAGGAGGAAAGATGCTGATAATTGGGAGTGGAGAAGGGCAGAGGGAGGGCTAAATCTTTTCCACTCCATGTGCCCACCCAATCCCAACAAACAGCTTAAAGATTTTATTCTAAAAGGCTTGCAGGGTTTCTTTATATGCATTTGCATATAATGTTTAATTAGACCCTAGGTGCCCAGTATTCGTAGCTACTAGGAACAAAATTTCTGAGCCATCTCTTAGTGTAACAAGATTTGCAGTTCAGTACCATCCATTTTCATTGTGTTTGACCTTTTTGAGGCTTGAAATGTGTAGACAGTTGTTTAGCTGAAGGACAAAGCATGTAAGCTCCTGT
Organism: Podarcis vaucheri; assembly: GCF_965113315.1. Classification (NCBI taxonomy): domain Eukaryota; kingdom Metazoa; phylum Chordata; class Lepidosauria; order Squamata; family Lacertidae; genus Podarcis; species Podarcis vaucheri. The sequence continues at coordinate 41,818,932 of NC_138767.1, forward strand.
CTCCATGTGACAGTCAATCAAATTTCTTTTGCCTCCACCGTGCCATGGGTTATGCGCTGGACAAGTTGTAATGCTGTACCAGGCTACTAGATGGCACCACAAAGTCTTCATTGGGGACATCCAGGGAGGTAGCCAGAGTTCCTCCTGATAGTTCATTTTGTACAAGCAAGACAAGCGCTCTCTCTGTATGGCCCTGTCATACTTTGTTTTAGAGAGCTTTGGCTCAAAGTAGCCCATGTGTATAGGTAGTCTTCAGTTCTGTTGGTGAGCATCAAGGTTTTGAGTGAGGAATGTGTAGGTTGCATGGAAATCTTCGGTAAAAGGCGAACGATACCTGTTTGCATAGTCTAGATTTGCAGAAAACTAAAACAGTGACCATTGTTTTATTTCTTAAGTTTTGTTGCTTAATTAAACCTCTGTTGTACATTCAAACTTAACTCAGATTATTATTGTTTTTTTACAGACTACAATTTCCGTCGAAGTTCAGTAAATAACATTTCTCCAGTTAGCGCTACTCTCTCTTCTGGAACAACCAGCATGTTACCATATGCATCCAGACCATATTCTTATCCAAGCTACCCTTTGTCACCAACAATTCCACTTGCTAATAGCAACCATGTTGGACAGCGTCTGTATATTTCCAATCAGGCCTCATTCTTTTGAAAAAGAAAAAAAAAAGAGAAAAAGCTGGATGAAAATGGAATATGTTTTATTTTATTTTAAATCTAGAGTGTAGTTTTAGTTTTAATCGGGTCCACGCAATTAGTTTTGGTGAGTTAACTTTATCCATTTTACAGATGGCTTATAAATTTACTGAATTTGTGTGAAGATAAAGTTTCAAACGTGTTTTTGTTTGGCAAGAGTGGGATTCTTTCAAACGTGACATAGTATTTCATGCCTTGTCTAATTGTAGATAAGGGAATCCAAGTAATATTTTTTTAAGTAATTACTTTGCTGAATGGTAGCATTAACATATTTTAAGTGCCTACAAATGTTGGTTATAATCTTGTTACCAAGGATCACACTTCTTTTCTTTTCTCTTGGAGATGGGAAACATTATTTAGTTAAAAAGCAAAGTATTATGTAAGAAGGAAATGATACATATGAGAGATTTATTTTTGTAGAAAAACAAAAACAAACTTAACTCCAAGTGAATGCCTCCAAATTTGACTTCACACAAATAACTTATATACTATTGTGGTCCTTGTAAATCACTTTGCATTTTAGTTGCATCATAAATATTTGTTTTATTAATGAAACAAATTATTTTGTGTTAATTTATCCAATGTTTACATTGTTAAGCATTATTTGTTAAAGGTACTGTTCTATTTGCATGTTGTCATGTTTTTAATGTTTATATCATGTGTTTAATTCCATACTTGAATGCAGACATTTTGACATTAAATTCTTGCTGTATAAAATACTAATGAGATTTGTCTTTAATACGTAAAGTAGTTGTCAGTAAATTTCAAATCAGCTTATTACAATGATTCTGCCCCCTGTGGTGTTGAACCAATAAGTTATCTGATTAAAATGCACATATTGCAAACCACCGTATGAAACTGCAAATAAGGTCCAGTTTATAAGTTATTAGAGTGGATTCTCTGTCGTCCATTCAGTTGCATGCTGTATCACTAACATATAGATACAGAAATGTGGATGGGATAAAGGGCATTCTTTCACCACCCATCTTGATTTCCAAATTTAGGCACTGGAAGGGTTAAGGCACCTCCTGTCTAACACTGCTCCTCTTCTCCCTATTATCCCCTGCTCTGAACCTGGTTTTCTTTAAAGAGCTTCTGCATATAAATATAAATAGCAACATATGTTGTGGAATATTAATAATAGTTGCTTCTCAATGAAGACAGCATACTTACTTTGAACTGTAGGTGGCAGCAATGTGCTGCATGAATGGCTTCTAGAGTTTATTTACATCCTGCCTTTGGAATTGAAAATATCAATGCATCTAGCAAAGGAAATAAAAAAAAAAGGGTCTAATGAGCTATGGAAGTCTAGTTTACTTTCTCTTGGTTAACTCTTAGTTAGATAACTAATTCCAAAGATCCATTAGTTATCAAACACTACTTTTAAACTTACAGTGTTGTGTTGAACAACTGAAACGTTTGCTGCTACGAAAGGAAGCAGTTAATCAAATTCTGAATGTGAAAAGAAATTGTCAGTTGCAGCATGAGGAAAGTTATATGGTTGCGTTTTAGCAGTCTTGCCTGCTCCCCGTTAATAATGGAGAGCATTAATTTGCCACAGTGCTATGTGTCTTCCAGACCTATCCCAAACTTTGAGGGAAAAGGCACCTAGGCAGATGTGCCACAAAGGTGAGAAAAGCTGCTGCAACCTGGTATATGCTTTAATATTAATTTGTATCCATTTTCAGATCAAGGGCATAATCGAGGCAGAGCCCTCCCCCTGCCTCATTCCTAATTGCAAATGACCTAAAGTTAAGAAATTTTAGTAAATTGGATTATTTTTTCCTACTAAAGTCAGTGGAACTTGATAATGATTTATCTTGGTTGGCCAATGCTCCATAGCTCCAGACTGGAAATTTTTTTTAGTCTGTAACTTGAATTTGATATTTGTGAAGATGCATATTGTTTAGAAGTAGAATTTCTTTCCCACTAGAAGCAATCTGGTTTGTTTGTCAGCACAATGTATATCGAATGTATTTCTTTTCTGGGAAAAACCAAATGCATTTTTCCCCCCATCTGAAGAGAATGCAAATAGTTTTCCGGTTTCAGGCTGGCATTGGCTACAAATCGAAAACAGATGTTTTACTGGTGAGATGGACAGGTCCTCTTTGTTACTGCTTACCCACCAGTTCAGTGCTACTTCGACTAATCCCCAGATTGATATAAGTAAATGTGGATTGCATTTTGATAGCACTAATTTGACCCTGCTGAACTTGGTACTCTGTACTAAGGAAACCCAGGAAACAGTACTTAAGTCTAATGCTAGAAAAGGATCTTATACCTGTATCAACACAGAAGACATGGAGTAAGCTTCCTTCACCTAATGACATGAAGGTTTTTATCCACTGATATGTGGAGAGCCATGGGATAGTGCTAAGATGAAAATTATACTGAAATCAAGAAAATAACCTGCAGTAAAGCCTTATAAATACAACTATAAAACTTACTGGAGCTTCTGGTTTGGAAAGAAACTTCATAATATTTCAGCAACATTACATTTGGAAAGAAAAAAAACCTTACAGTGTTTGAAAACACCAGGGTTGAGATTTAGTTTGATTTGTGTTAATTTAGCATTACTCATCACAGCCCACGTTGACAACTTCAGACTCCTTGTTTTGTAATGCAGTACCGAAAAAAATTGAGAAGTTTCATGTTGTTCATATCTGGAACTTTTCTATAGTGTTACCAAAATGAAACATTCAAATCCCATTGGATGATATCTAGCTGCAGCTGCCTGTCAATTTTCACAGTGGCACAGTGGGATTTCCTTTAGCCCCCTGCACACACACTCCAAATCTGTTCTTGAGCTTTTGAGAGCCTTCAAGTAGATTTCAGGAGGATGGGGGCAGAAAGGAAGGGGAAGGCCCTTTGTGCAAGTTGAAGTCCATTTGCACGAGGTTGGATATTTATGTATTTGTTTAGACAGTTTACATACTGCTTAATTACAATTGTCTCTTAAGCGGTTTACAAGGAACACATTGAGCATAAAAATGGGTTAAAACTGTAAGATCAGAATTCAGTCAAAATGCCTGCTGGAATAAAAAAGTATTCAGTAGGAAACCTGTTTGACTTCAGCTGGAAGGGAGTTCCATAAAAGGGCCTACAGTGGTAACCATTTCCTCATTGCAAACAGACTTTGCAGACTGTAGGTTCAGCTTCTGTTGCTGCTGTAGCTTTTCTGACATGATAAAGTCTTTTCATAAGATGATCCCCTCCACAAAATGCCTGAGATGTGGTTCAGCTTTCTTACAAGCTGGCTGACAGTGATTACACCTATCTGAAGAATATTCACATCATATATAAAGATGGATGAGTTCTGTCAACTGCCACTTCCAAATGACAACATTTGTCTTAATACTCTATGAGTTTCATAGTTGGCAAAGGCAGAAATTGTTATTTCACATTACCGATGGTAAACTTGTGTTCAGCTGTGGTTTAAAGCCTGACATGTCTGGGAAATTTGCAAAGGCATATTAGTCTGTTACAACAAAAAACAGTCATGGCATTTTAAAGATGATTGGCTGTAATGAAAGCTGCCATTGCCCTTGTACAACAGACTTCCACTTGTGCAATGGATCTTCTCCTCTCCCCTGCAGCCACTTGTCTCAAAATTTGTTCCAGAGGTTTGGGAGACCCTTTGTAGCAGATTTTGGAGATGGACAGAGAGAGGAAGGGGAACAGTGTTTGCACAGTGTTTGCAACACCCCAACAAATTTATTATGGCATAGACTTATGGATTATGGTCCACTTCATCAGATACATGAAGTGTTATCCTGAGTTGCAGATACATATACGTATAGTTACAGTGAGTTCAGAAGAAAAAGAAATGAAGCAAAGTTCTGATAGTAATTGTTATTACCCATGGTAGTTCACAAAAAGCCAGTTGTTGATAACACAGACATCCCCAATGACGTGGTCTCCAGATATATTGGACCACAGCTATCACCCCTAGCCAGCATGGTTGTGGAAGGCTGTGATAGTGATAAAGCTGTAGAAGAAAGAAACTGAAGTAATGACTAAGGCTACAATCCTACTCATGTTTACTCAGAAGTAAATTCCATTGAATTCAGCAGGGGCTTATGCCCAGAGAAGCGCTGTTAAGAATTGCAGCCTAAATTATATCCAGATACTGTAAATGAAACTGGGTGCCCAAACATCATTTAATGCTCACTGCTAAAGCTAACAATAGGTACATAACAGAATAATCTTAATTTTGATGATTCATCACTGATTTTTTACATAATAGTATTTAATCTCTATTTAAAAGAATAAGGTAGCATTAAGACATTAGCTGTTCTTCATGTTACAAAGATTTGGGGATTTTGGACAGAATTTTCAAAGTAATGTATACAAAACTTCCCATTCTTCAATAGTTGTCCACAGCACTGAACATTTTCCTAATTCCATATATATTGGGTTTTCATTATGTTTTATCTCTAATTCTTTTATCATTATCTGAATAGCGGATATCTTCACACAAGAGACAAGAATCACAGAAGAGATTATGCAAATGTTGGTAAGGGAATCTCAGTAGAATATATAGTAGTTGCACCTACAATTACAGTCAAACATTCCAAATACTGTTAAAGAAAATTGGACTGTTGTAAAAATTACTTTTATGCGTTGTGTCAAAATGCTAGTTCTGACTTCCCACTCAGTAATTTAAAAAAGTGACTGTATATGTATTTCTCATTTCCCCCAAAAACAAGTATTTAGGAGACTTCTCTCCTAGACAGATTTCTAGATCACATTTAAATAAATATTCTTTTGGTGCATTAACATTATATTAAATTAAATGGCATGGAATTATCTCCTAAACATATAAAACATAATTGTGGCATGAGTGCATAAAACAATAATCTGGGCACAGTGTTCATGCACGGGTTACCGTAGGACTTCATCAGACCTACATACTGCAAAACTGATCCTTTAGCAACAACTCTGCCCAGAACATACTGAACATGACCTCCCTAATCAGACAAATCACTTACTAATAGACACTCTACCTTATCTCAACTTCAGTTTATTGGCCCTCATCCAGGTAATCACTGATCCCACACACTGATTCAGCACCACATCTGCCGTACTTGCCGTTCTTCACGCAGAGAATGATCTGGAGCATGGAGTGGAGGAGGAATGCGAAAATCTAAGCATTTATGATTTAAACAAAAGGGGTAATGTAGAATTATTTGTCAACTTCCAATGGCATTCTGGATGACAAGGATCTTTGATTCAGCAAAGGACTTACCTTAACCTATGTAATAACAGCAAACACATCTTCTGAGTGTGGATCCTTATTTAGCCAATATGACACCATCTACACACACAAGGAATGTATCAGCCAGCTTGATGTAACCAAGGTTTGCAGAATAATGTTGGGAAGGGAAAGTGGGGAACCAAGGGGAAATGGAATGGAGAATCCAGGAAAAGGCTGGAACTCTTAAAAAGCATTCCACACTGCAATATTTTGTTGCAGGTCCTTCTTTGGCTCTTATTTATCTACAGAATTTTGTCTCACGGAGTCAAAAAACAGAATTTGGTTTAATGGCCTGGAACCACCTTGATAAACCCTTGAGCTTTTATTGTCCACAATGCAGCCACATGTCAAATCATTTGTAGGTTGCAACCACCATTAGTGAATGCCCAATTTAACAGTTGCATATGTAACATGGTTGTAGACAATTTAGTTTTCAAATTTGCCCAGCTGATAGAGGTGATCGGTATTATGTATGCGGCGCAGCACAATTACTTGCATCCTTTATTTTCTGTGAATTTCAGTCAGACGTGATATATATCTGAACAGCTGCTCTAACAACTACACAATACATATGCTCAGATATCATAAATCAGCAGAAAGTTATAGGCATGCTAAATCCTTTTCATTTGATTAGCAAGTAGGCTAATTTAAATCCTGACAGGAGCAAAGAAAGAAGAGCAAGGCACTCCCTGATAACAGTCTGCTTCCTTAGAAAAACTTGCCTTTGTGCTTTGTGTTGCAGATTGACTTGGCCAAGTGTCTGCACTGGCTGCTTGTCAGACAGAGGATGTTTCCAGCCCTGTCTGCTGATGCCTGGGATGAACCTGGAAATCTTCAAAACATGCTTTTCCACCAGGGGTGGGGTCCCTCTGGTGTGGGTGCCAAATGCAGCCTTCCAGGCCTGTCCAGCCGGCCCTCAAAGCTCTTCCCAGGCTACGCTCTTCACTGCCCCTGCTTCACACCCTGAGGGGTTTGGCCTGGCAGCAATATGTCCTTGAACTTTGGCCTCTTGGCTGTGTGGACAGAGGACAGAGAGAGCTTTTTGTGTGTGTGGAAGCTAGCCTACTGTGCACGCATCGCTCCACGTACTTTTGTCTCTGGCTCTGCTCACCACTGGCATGGGGCCATCATAAGTCTGTCCAGAAGGAAAGCTGGCCTTCAAGCTGAAAACATTCTCCCACCCCTGTTCTACCACTGAACCCTTCCCCAGTGGTTGGTCTACCTGTAGCACACTAAACTGTCTTGGGCAGGTGTGGGAAGACAAGAGGATAGGCCTGCCCTGCAGCAGAGGCTGGAACCAAGGTGACCTTTTAGTGTCTTCCAATTTTGGAATCAAAACAGTTCTAGCATCATGGAATCCCTATGCTGAAACAGTGCTCAAGTGGCCCTGTAGTCCACATGATTTTCTTGCCCATCTTATTCCCACGTCATTCTAACACATGTCAAGCACAGCAGCTGAAAGAGAAGTATGCAGAGACTAGAGAAAGAAACATGAGAAGAGAGGAGAGTATTTTCCTATTTGCCATCCTTTGGACCCCCCCCCCCCGAAAACTCGCCCAACTAAATCTGCTGTATCCTGGCTTTGGGTATGTTCAGTGCAGCTGACTGAGTGCCGAATGGGACACAGCCGTGGGCAACCCGATGAAGTTCCAGTAACCATGGTGCCTGTTCATAAAAACAAGCCTGGGTGAAGGACTAAGGTGATGCCAGCAGGTCCCAGGAAAAATCTTGTAAGATTTTGGAGAAGGTTTGTGAGAGCCAGGCTGGATGGGTGGAGCCTTTGGTGAGAGCCTGGGGGCTGAGAGGTGTTAAGTGGGGAGGTCTGTCAGAAGGAGAAGGAATTTGATATCACTATATATATTTTTAGCAAATTGCACTAATGGTTTTATTGTGTGTTTTCGGAATCGGTGTGTTTCAGTTTTCTGTACACTGCTTAGAGATATTTGTATATATTAAGTGGTATAGAAACAGTCTAAATAAATAAAATAAATAAATAAATATATAGACCAGTCAAGAGAAAGCAAGAGAGTGGAAAACAAGAAAACTGTGTCCTTCAGAGAGCTGCTCCAATGCTGAAGCCCCCTCCCTCATAAGAAGAGAAAAAGGATGGGACACAATTCTAGATGAGGCTCAGCTGGCGACTCTCATTATACTTCTAATTTCTTAAACTCCTCGGCCATAAGTCTCTTGTTAACGATGACTAATGGCAGAATCAAACTGCCACTTCTCAGGAGAAAGAGCTTAGTCACTAGGGTGAAATGGACCAGGAAAAATAGCCCATTAAATGGCAAGCTTATTAAGTACTGTTACGTGTTGGGAGGAAAGCAGAAGGTGGCTGAATCTGCCAGCGATACAAAGTCGGCTGGCTATTATGGAACTTGTAAATAAGTGTTTCTGTTTGGCTAATTGCTGTTTATCCACAGGAAGATTGAGAGAGCATAATTGCTTTGAAACATAAATCCCTCTGTAAACTATAATTACTATTAAATCGTTTCCAGCGTACAAAATACTTTACCCTTCCAAACTGATTTAGGCACCAATCCTGTAGATTTACCTGGGACTATGTCCTATTGAGCTTACTGGAGTGAACTTATTGGATTGCAACGCACATCTCATAACACTCCGATCTCCAGCAGAGAGGTATCGCCACAAAGGGCTTGATTTGAGCTGCAGTATAATGAGGAAACTGCCTGTTATCAAGTCAGACCACGTATCTCAGGTTAGTCACTTGCTAGCTGTGACTCTTCAGGATTCTTTCAGACAGGTGTCTTATACAGCCTTACTAGAGGATTATGGGGGACATGGGTGTCCACAGGTGGGCAAAGGTGGGAAACTTCTCCCCCTCCCCAAAAATCATAATACTCAGATTCCCTGCTTTCATTTTTAAATAAGCGTTAAATTGCCAGCATTTGCCTGAGTTATGAGGCAAAATGTGCAGGCATCATTTGTTTGACGAACCTGTCCTCTGATGCTTATTATGCATATGTTTTTATTTGGAGTATTTACTATCCTCACTCCTGGGGGGAAATTCTGCAAAAACGCCTCTGGGCAGGGTTTGAAACTTGGAATGTGAAACATGTGCTCTGTCACTGACCAGCTCCTTACTTGGCCTGCTTACCTGTTTTACTTACCTGCCATTTTCTGCTCACAGATATGATTGTAGTGGTGATCACTTGAACTTATTAGTTGCTTGCTATACAAAAAAAGGTCTCAAAGTGACTTTTTTTATGTGCATAAGAAATACAAAAAAAAAAAAACCCATCGTAAAAAAAACCAGAATAGTTAATAATAAAAAAAAATCAACAGAAACCTCCCTGCCCCATAACTGCAGCAAATGCTTCAGTAGCATCAATAATAGCCAACAACCGTTGGCTTTAAATGCTGGGGGAAAGAGGCATGGTTTTAACTGGAGCAGAGAAGATGTTAGTGACGGCACCAGGCACCTCTCACTGGAGAGCATTCCACAAACGGAGCCACAACTGAAAAGGCCCTCTCTTCAAGCATCTGTCAGAGGGGAACCCAGATCAGGGCCTCAGGAAATGCATACTACAGTCAGCAGGAGGAAGAAATTTCCCAGGTAGTCTTATTTTATCCCACATGGAGGGACATACTTCTTGTCTCCCTTCCAAATGTCACTTAGCAGCTCATCAAGACCTCCCCGGCACATTGCTGCTGTCTGTTGCACTTATTTACCCTACAGGAGGAGCCAATCTTAACATGGGCATAGCCAAGGGAGGGAAGGGGGGTCAGCTGCCCCCCTAGATAAAGTAAAACAATAGAAATACTTAACTAACTGACTAATCAAGTCCTGCTCCCCCAACAAAGTCCTGCCACCCCTAACAAAAATCCTGGCAACACCCATGTGTCTTACAATGATTTAATTTTTTTTTTTTAAAAAAATATTTTTCATTGAATTATTACAGAAATAGAACAAACAAAATAAAAAGAAAAAAGGCACCCTTTACACCCATACCATACAGAAAGTGAATAAAATTATTACAAAACCAAATTAAAAACACAAATGACTTCCCGTCTACTCCTTAATTCAAATACATAAAACTTGTTGCCGATACAAACTGTTATCATGATTAAACTGCTTCTTAATTAGTCTTGGGTCTCACATTATTCTTAAAACACTACTGAAATTAATTAAATGCTGCAACAGAATTTAAACTGCTATAATTATTTTTTAAATACATTTTGAAGACTTCCCATTTTGATACAAATACCTGTTTTGGTTTGTTCTTTATTTTTTCGGACTAACAATCCAATTCCGCATATTCTGTCAGTTTTTTTAATCCATTCCTACATTGAGTTAATCAGCGCATCCAAATGTGATGTTTTGTCTCTGAGTTTAGGATATCAGATGCTGACCAGACCCAAACCTCCTTAGCATCAACAACTTTTCTCTGCCTTGTGTCATGAGCACCCATTTTTACAAAATAGAAACATGCCTTATAGTGAGTCCAGTTCTAGCTCAGTTTTGTCTACACACTGACTGGCTTTCCAGAGTTTCAGACAATGATATTTTCCAGTCCTATCTGGAGGTTGAACTCAGGATCTTCTGCATACAGCACAGATGCTTGAAAACTGAGTTATGGCCCTTCCCTAAACAACCTGTCAATACAGTAAGTTGGATAATTCACAAAGGGTTTATTTATTTAGTAGCAAAGGTTGCATTTGTTGGGCTGCTCTACCTATCCTCATCAAGACAGTATTTGAGCTGCTAGGGCACAACACACAACCAGTTTTACAAAAGTCAAAGTCCATGTTCCAAAATGGCGCTTTCATTTTGTCCGTAACATGAAAAATATGATCTGTGCAAATCCCAAGGGCAGCAAACTTTCCTAGCGTTCCCATTTAGCTAGTAGCAGGAAACCAGTCTTTTGCTTATGAGGAAGAGGCACAGTGGCTTGGATTCTGGCTTCTTTCGACCTTCTGACTATGTAGTAGGCATTTGTGAGAGATTCATCAGCCAATCCAGGTAAATTCTCACTGTGGCAACAAAGGCCTTAAGGTATGTGACGATTAATTGGCTCTTGCTATAGTTTTGGGAGCACATATTGATTATATATCAAGCCTTCAGGCTAGGCATCGACCTTCGTCTTATTAACTCATTGGGAAGGGATGACATTTTGTCAGTAAAAAAACCACAACCAGACACATTTTTGAGTTGACAAGTCTCACATCCATCAGATAGTTGAGATAAATTAGTTCAGAGGCTGTCTGATTTCACTTAGAATTGATTGTGCCTTGGTTGATATATCATTTGATTGAAGTTTTCTCATTCCAATGATGGCAGTTTTTCATGTGTCTTTTTACCTGCCTAGTGGTGCAGATGATGCTTCTGAGCTGCTTGATGATCACTGAAGCCTTGTGTCAGAGACAGGGCTCCCCAGAGGGACGATGAGGATGAGGATGGGGATAGAGAGCCAGAGAATGTCAGAGCTCTCCAGAGAGCCAGAGGAGGAAGGAGTAGTTCTCTTTCCTTCTCAGCCATTTGGAGACAGCCCCCCCGCAACCCCCCTTCTCCTCTGCTGGAGAAGAGGAGATAAATTCTCAGGGAAGTGAGAGAGGGCTGGAGGGAGGCCAAGGCACTGATAAGCGGTCTCTAACAACAGCACAAGGGGGGAATGATTCGTCAGAGGAAGAGGTGGGACGACAGCCAGAATATCCCCGTTCTCGTAGGTTAACGAGGGTCAAGGAAAGACGTCCATCAAAGAAACGAAAGGGGGGGCTTCTGGAAGACATCCTGTTGGCGGAGGAATCCGAGCTTAGATTAAGGATATCAGACTTCCCCATTTCCCCGGATTTACAAATCAGTCCCCATACAAAATCCATTGAAGTTGAAAAGTGTCCCCAGATTCACTGGAAAAAAAATCTGGTAACCTTAGCTCAGATGCCTCAATGTCTTGAAAGGGGTTGGTAGCCATTGGAGCGGCTCTGAGTGTAATTACTGTATATAATAAAACTGCTTGAAAACTGACAGAGTCTGCTTGCTGCCTGATTAAGCCGAAGAGCCAACTGGGTCGTGACACCTTGTTTCTTTGAATGGAGGGTGGGTGGCCTTTTACAAATGCAGGCTGATATCATCAGTGCTAAAAAGTTATCAAGAATCCATTTTGGATAAAGGAAGGGGTTGACAAACTGTGCAGCCTAGGCCCAGTTAATATCATTAGACCATCAGGACTGGCACAAGACAGTGTGCCATTGCCACCACTTCTGCTCTGAAGAAAGGCAGAGTAAGGTATCTGGGATGAAGCAGCCCAGGAAAGTGCCTGCCCCACAGTGACAGGAAATAAAGCAGAACAAGAGACACTCATTTCCCTCTCCCGGGGACTTATCTTGTATATCACCCTGAGATCTTTTGATGAAGGGCAGTATATAAATAATAATAATAACAACAACAGCATCTCCTTCCCATAGCTAGACCTGTAGTCAGACTGAGATGGATCTACATAATCAGCATCACCTGAGACTTTCTGGAGTTCTGATGCTACAGGCTACTTCAATACATTGCCACTAAATGGCAAATTGGACAATTGCTACCGGCTTTTTAAATTAAATTTGGCTTTTTAAGGGGTGGCTTCACTACCTCCATCTTAAGGCTGCTGGGGATTTCTCCTTCCCTCAAGGAGGCATTAACCACTGTTGAGGTGCAGATGCTCAGCCATAATCTCTCTGATTCAATCAGATAGGACGGGTAAGGATCAAGCCAACAGATGGTAGGCTCCATCACTCCTGCCATCTTCAGGTAAGAGAAGCTGAAAAGTTTGCAATTCTTTAGGTTGTAAAAAAATAATAATCACCTGCTATTATGCCTTTTCAGCTTTCTTGGGCATTATATTGTATGAGTGGGTTTAGTGTAGGATGGCAACATTACAATAAAATATCCAAATCATCAAAATAGACACTTGAAACCTAGCAGCTGCATAAGAGAACCTTATTGAATCTAATTTCCGTTACCCTGGCTGAGGTTTTCCTAGGACTGCAGCCATTACGGGAGTGTTCAAACATCAAGCACTCTTCATTCCTCGTGACATTTTAAAATAAGTACCTAACTCCTTAACCACTCAGGTCCCTACATTCTAAGTGAGTTTTCACTTAATGGAGTTCCTTTGCCGGTGTGCAGCACATTCTAATCAAGGGTATTGCAGTTTTAGTAAGATAAATCCTTTCCCTTGGAACCTATTTCTGCAGTAGTCCTCAGAAAGGAAAAGTTATTGTTTGAAAGGAAGGCACCAGTCTATTTGCTTTCTTCCTAAGGGTGCTTCCAATGTTTACTTCTTCTACTGTAGCGATGAACAGAAAGAGATAATGGAAGAAGTGCCCCATTAGGACAGGAGTGGTGAACCTCAGGGGACTTCCGGGTTAGTGCCACCGGCAATGGCGGGCTTCCTCTGATCTGGAGGAACCCAGGGTTCTGGGTCTGGACCGCCACGGCGAGGCGGAGACCCATCAAAAATCCCAGAAGCCTGTGGACCTGGGATTTGGCTGGCACCTTTAGCGCCTCCCCTACTCGCGGGGAAACCCGACTACGGGGATCCGGAGCGACGTGGGGTGAGCGGCGCGGTGCTTTGAATCGATTGCTCTTTTCACGGAGTGAAGCCGCATTGCTGTTGTCGGAGAGCGCTGACTTTTTTCCTGTGGACAATTGGACTCTAAACAAGTACCCGTGAGTAGAATGGAAAATTGGATTACTAAACTTCGTAATTTGGCACCGGAGCGGGAAGGTCTAAACAGGAAGTCCGCCTTCCGCTTTTGTAAACAGCTTGAAGCAAAGACATCGCAAGCTAAAGTCTGGAAAGTCATCTGTAAAGGACTAAATTTCCACAGGTTAAAACTACAAACCCCCCTTGGAAAGGAGAAGAGGGGGGAAATCTTAAATTTTTCAAGCCTGCAGGAGAGGGAGTAAAGAAAGATAAATTTCTATCGTCTTGAACCTGGGAAGATAGACGTTTGGGGAAAGTTCATTGACTGAATAATAACGCATGTTGACAGATAGTTAAATAAGAGAAACATATTGACTGCAATGTTTCCTTTTGCACAAAAAAGGAACAAAGATTTGAAAAACGAAAGCAATTTTGTTGCTGGATCTGCTTGTAAAAGGATGGATACAAATAGGAATTGTTTCCTCTAGAGGGAGCTTTTGAACTGTTGTTGGAGTGGACCTGGGGAACTCTACAGCTGTAGAGATTACAGAGCGTAAGAAACAGGCTCTGACCTTGGATAAGAATGTTGACATAGGAAACCTTAGTGTCTGCTTTGTGCAGGACAAGTACTTTGTTGGAGCAGCTTCATGCGAAGATGGATTTGATGACTACTGCAATTGATAATTTCGGTCAAACAGTGACTACTGATATAGAACCTGTTCAACAACTGACCCAGGAATCTGCCCTGACAGGGCAAGTTGCGGAGAAGACAAAGGAGGAGGTTGTTGTTGAACCTCAAGTAATACAAGTTGAGAGAGATGCGGCCCTGCAGGAGCATAAGCTGTCGTTTCTAAGGACTGAATCTGGAGTGAGGCAGACTTGGAGAGACAGAGTCCTGTCGGGACTGGAGATGGCAAGTTGGTCAGATCCTCCTATGCAGGCATGCTCTGACCTTAGGGATTTGGTTTTGGGCCAGGAGGAGATTGGAGTGGTCGAGGCACTCGACTTTGGAGGGGCATTGAAGTATGTTTTGGAATATTTTTTGGATTTTAGTGCTAACCATGGAGAACGGGCTGACCGGCCGAGAAGGGATAAAGACACTCTTAGGTTGTTCCCCCGAGATCTACTCCTCAGAGACAAAGGAAGGAAATTAAGAACAAAACCAGCAGAAGACAAAGTAAAGTGCAGGTACAATTATGAAGAAGATCTGCAGAAGGGACATGGAAAAGAGTTAAGAGCCTCGGACATAAGATCACCAGGTTGATGGACTAGATGGAACAGATAGAAAGGACTGACAGAACCTGAGACCAGGAAGAAGAGACGGTGGATGAAGATTGACAGAAAGTTTAAAAATTCATTTAGAGAAATATTGCAAAATTAACGACTGTTAGGAAAATCTTGGAATGAAACTATTAGGCTTTAGTAGAAATGTTATAAGGAGTTATGTATAAATAAGTTTTTAAGTTTTAGGGTTTTTTATGGTAAAATAAGGCTAAAATAAATTAAGACAACTAAAGGACAGAATACAGTGAAAGATGGAAATGATTTGCTGAGATAATTAATAATTAGAATACAAAAAAGGGAGGTGTGAGGTCGAGGAAATAAGTTAATGAAGATAAGGGTATGGGAATATTGGATTAGTTTTTAAATTTATTTTTTTGTTCTTGGGGTATGGTATGTTTGGTACTTTTTATTTTCTTTTTATTGATTTGTATTGTTTAATCTCTTTTTTCTTTGCTTTTCTTTTTCTCTTTTCTGTAACTTTAAATTCCCAATAAATATCATTAAAAAAAAAAGGAGTGGTGAACCTCAGGTCTCTATTTCACCAACGGGGTTTTCCTCAGTCCACACCTCTTCCTATCCGTCTTCTGTGCTTTCTTCAAGTGTTCTTTGCCTGGCTCAAATGTAGCCTTGAAATATGGTGCCTCTTGCTTGCTAGGATGGTATCATAGCTGTCAACTTTCAGATTTGAAAATAAGGGATCAGCGGCCTCAAAAATAAGGGACCAGCAGCCTCAAAAATAAGGGATCAGCAGCCTCACCTGTCCCGGGGACAGTCTACAGGATATCTAACAATCCGGGATAGCAGCAGGAAGCAGCGGGAAATGGCGCTGGAATAAGGGAATTTCCTGCAAAAAAAGGGAAGGTTGACAGCTATGGGTGGCATCAATACAAAAATAATTATAAAACCTAGTCTTTGAAAGAAGCACACAATTTTTGTATGAGGATAATGCAGACAACCCTTAGAGTCAACTAGCATGAAGCCATGCACTCAAAAAGGTGCATGGATATAACAACATAACTTATGAAAGGACAATTCTTTACAAAGAAAAATTTGCTTAAAAAGTAATGCATATCCTGCATACTGCACTGATTTTAGTCCATTTCTTTGGTGGGAAATCATTGGAGCTCAAATAGCAAAGTTAGGTTATGAAGCTATAAAACTGAAAAAGAGTTTGATGGATTTGAAAAGATAAAGCCTCTTCTGTAGTTTGTGGAGCAGGAAGCTTTTGTTCAGTGTATGTCAGTTTCAATTTGATGCTGCTGCAGATAAGTTATTCTGTGAGTGGCTAATCTGATTGAAATGTTATAGGGATATCAGAAAAAATTTGTTCCAGTGGCTTTGGGCACAGCATCACCTAGTAAACAAAATGCAGATGTATGAAAATGGGCCAAAACCATAAATCTGTATGCCACTAGATTATTTTAAAATAAGAGAAATGAGTTCACATCCTGGGGTTTAATTTTTCCTAAAAATATCACAAAGTCTGCATTCTGGAGATTGCATGCTTAGGCGCACTAGGTTTTTGCTAAGTTTCTCCAGCCATCAGATCAATCATTTTATTGGTGGAGATGAAGTCATAATCTCCATAGATCAGCTGAAGTTGGGCCTGTGTCTGATTTGTGTGTATTTTTGTGAGTAGCTCTGTCTGATATGTGTGTATTTTTATGTTGAGAACTATCTTGTGATCTTCAGATGAAGGGCAGCATACAGATTTAATGAACAACAACGACAGTTGCAGGTTGCATCAAATGGTGGGAGGTGACTTGGGGCATCCAGTTTTCTCTGACCCCCCTGTTTTTGCTGTCTTCCTGTATATAGTATATTCTAATCTAAAAAAGCAGAGACATCACCTTGCCAACAAAGGTCCGTATAGTTAAAGCTATGGTTTTCCCAGTAATGATGTATGGAAGTGAGAGCTGGACCATTGCCGAAGAATTGATGCTTTTGAATTATGGTGCTGGAGGAGACTCTTGAGAGTCCCATGGACTGCAAGAAGATCAAACCTATCCATTCTTAAGGAAATCAGCCCTGAGTGCTCACTCGAAGGACAGATCGTGAAGCTGAGGCTCCAATACTTTGGCCACCTCATGAGAAGAGAAGACTCCCTGGAAAAGACCCTGATGTTGGGAAAGATGGAGGGCACAAGGAGAAGGGGACGACAGAGGACAAGATGGTTGGACAGTGTTCTCGAAGCTACCAGCATGAGTTTGACCAAACTGCGGGAGGCATTGGAAGACAGGGGTGCCTGGCGTGCTCTGGTCCACGGGGTCACGAAGAGTCAGACACGACTAAACAACTAAACAACAACAACAAATCTATTCAGGAGGATCCCCAATCCTCAGGTACATCTTTTTGAGGGCTGAAGCAACGGGGAGGGCGCTTCAGCAAAAATAATGTATCTTGATGTGTGGATGCAAGCTTTTCCCACTAAAGCAAAGCCATTGGACATAACTCAGAGTTCATTAACTCTTTGGAAGCAACTGCAGAGTACAATTTGGAGAAGATTGAACTTGGAGCAACAGTAAATTTCAGTTCAACCTTGTCCTGACAAGGCTGTTGGAAGTAAGATATTTATCTCTCCCAGCTTCACGTCCACAGAACTACAAGGGTGTCACGAGAAAGCCATTAATTTTATTGAAGCAATCAATTTCATTGATTGTGTCACGCCGAGTTCATTAAAAGGGTGTTCACTGTGTTCATATATATTATATAGGTGAGGAAATTTCTGTCATCAAAAGCAACATTGAGCTCTGATGTACTCTGTGCAAGCATACTGTGCCCCACTCATTCTTACAGCTTGCTCTGTGTTTTCCTAGCATGTCTCCTGCTCATTGTCCGTGTGGAAAGATGTAAAGGACATTCTCAGACTGTTATGAACAGAATGGAGCAGCTCCAGATTCTTTCCATGCAGAAATCTCCTGTGCGCATGGACTGGAGTACTTGCATTATATCGAGAACCATAGGCAACTGATTGTCAATTGCTTCATACTTTCAAGTGTATTTTCTTTTCTTTTCTTTTGGAAGCTGCTTGTAGCTCCCTTTGGTTGCTATGCAATTTGTAGCTGCAGAAGATCATGTGTACATATAAGGCTAGTCATGATGGCTGGTATCAGAAACAGTGTGCCAGTTGCTGGGGAACATGAGCAAAAGAGTACTATTGCATGATGTCCTGGTTTGGGGCTCTTGTAGGCATCTGGTTGCCCACTGTGGGAACAGAATGATGGACTAGTTAGGCCATATATTAGGCAGACCCAGACCATAGAAATGTAATTGGTAGAGGGCTCTTTGTGATGTCATCCCCCCCATCTCCTTTATCCATATTGTGCCTAATTTTATATTTGCCTATCAGCAATACAGCTCTGTGGTCTTAACCCATTCACTTGCTTACCAGCAAGAATATGCATTGTTAGATATGGCTGCTATTCTCCCATACTTTGCACCTTCTGGGAAACTCAACAAACCTGCTTCACCTGGAAATGGGTGCAGTGTGTGCAGCTGAATGGGACGCACCAGTAGACAGCCTGAGGAAGTATCATCTACCTTTGGTCTGCTCATAAAAAGCAAGTCTTGAGTGATGTTCACTGTTTCCAGGATCTCTTCTCATCGTGAGGCTTTTGTGGGTGAGCTGAGGATTTCTTGGACCCTGGGGGAGATCCCGGAGGCTGAGAAGGAGCGTATGTCAGTTGGAAAACGAGTCAACGTTGAGTTATATAAATTAATAAACTTGTATTAATGTAACATTTTTATATGTAAATGCATTTTTGTAATATTTTGTTTAGATTGCTTGTTGTTGCTTCAGTTTTTTAGACAGGATATGTTTAATATATGGAATGGCATAGAAATCACTCAGTCAGTATACGTTTTGAGACCGAAAGCTAATTGATTCCACAGATATACTTTGACATGATGTAATAGTAATAGTAATAATAAGAATAAGAATAAGAATAAAAAAATTATTTTTTATACCTTGCCCATCTGGCTGGGTTTCCCCAGCCACTCTGGGCAGCTTACAGCATATAAAAATTTGTAAAAACATCAGACATAAAAATTTTCCTGATACGAGGCTGCAAGGATGTTCCTCCTCTCGTTAAAGAGTCTCTTCCCTTTCATGTCTGAAGTATAGCTCAGATAATTGTTTTTCCCTAATTTCTATTTTACAGGATTATAAGCACAAATACTGCACTTTATTCTGGAAATACATTTTATTACAAAGAAATGAAATGCTTGAAACACCTATAGGAAGGACAGTTTTATAGCTCTTTGTAGCCAGTGTTCCTAATGCAGAAATCAGTGTATTCCTTTGATGGTAAAAGTCTGTGAAACTTGGCTGCACTATAATATGTCATGTAAATGCATATGTAATTCTTTCCATCAATCCTTTTTAGCTTTGTATCTGTCTTCAGGAAATATCAGGAGCAACTCAGAGCAATGGTCCATGTAGCCTGCAGTCCTCCAAAATCCCTTCCTAACGCAGTTCATCTGTGAATTTTATTTAAAGGAAATGGTGGCAGGTTCTCCTGTACAGTCAGTGTGGTTGATAAAGACAGTGGACCTGTACCACATTTGAGCTTCACTGAGATGTTAATCCACTTTTACTTCATTTTCTAGTTTTGTGGAAATCTGAGGGATCAAGTGAACACACACACACACACACACACAGAGAGAGAGAGAGAGAGAGAGAGAGACAGACAGAGCACGAGAGAGAGAGAGAGAGAGAGAGAGAGAGAGAGAGAGAGAGAGAGAGAACGCTATGCTTAGTTCAGGAGCATGCCAGGAATAATTAGGAGCATTCCAGGCATGAAATGAAAACTGTAAATTTGAAGCACACATATTTCAGGTTGCTGTGCAATACCTAGTGCTCCTCTGTTTTGCTGGGATCCAAACTCAAGTTTATTATCTCACTTCCAGCCCACCACTGCATCCAGACACTGGTCCAGGACCTGCATGGCTTCTCCTAATTCAGATGTTATCAAGAAACAGAGCTGAGTGTCACCAACATATTGATAGCACCTTGCACCAAATCTCCGAATGACTGCTCCCAGTGGCTTCATATAGAGCACTGGGGATAAAACCCTATACCACTCAACCAATAAACTCATTGAATAATAGAACTGTAGGGTTGAAAGGAAACCCAAGGGTCATCTAGTCCAAACCTCGCCCCTCCATTCCAGAATCAAGCTAAGAAATCCCTGACAGACGACCACCCAACTTCTGATTAGAAACGTCCAATGAAGGAAAATCTACCACGTTTTGGGTGGGACTTATTTCTGAGTAAACATGCATAGGATTGCACTGTTAGACAGTTAACTGCTGTCTGACTATGAAAGCTAAGTGCACAAGTATTCAATGTCAGTATATTACAAATATAAATGTACGGTATGTCCAAATGTTTAAAACAAAAAAATCAGGCTATAATAACTAAGAAAAACAGTGATGGAACTGACAGCATATCACTTTCCCTTTCATTGCGGTAGTCAGTATTTTGATCCCCACCAACAATTTATACAAAAAAAGCTTTCATTCAGGTTTTTTGGGGGAAGGTTTGAATCTTCTTCATGCTGTTCTAGGTCACATAATCACTTCATCAGAGGCTCAGTGAGATTGCAGTAGTGATGGGCACCTATGTACTCAAGTTTCTGGAATTAGCGCAGATGTGACAGATCTGCATAAGGGCAACTAAAATGATTGGCATGCGTATCATGTAGAGGCATACTTGTTAAGGACACGTTTTTGCTAGAATGATAGATGTATATGATTGTCATAACTGAGTTGTCTTTGCTGACCTTCCTTTCATTTTACATTCATTTTATGTAAATTAAAACTATACTGTTGAAATTGGTGCATTTTTTTTTACTGTCCTAAATATAATGATGTGAAAGATAAAATCAAAAATGCAGATGAAATACAAGCAGAAAATAAAAAGTAAAGAAGAATCTAATTTCATTAATACCAGGAGGGAAAGATGGCTTGATTATTTCTAAAGGTTTTAAAAATGCTGACAGTGATATGATAAGGTGTTTATCCCAACCCAGCAAGGAATATACATAATCAGAAGCAGGATTACATGTCTGGAATCCTTTACTGGGTTGGAAATAATGCACCCAGATGCAAAAGGTCTTGTATTATCCCTGTTGGCGCTGGAGATAGTGGATGGGTATCTGTGTTCCCATCCGTGCTACAGTACATATGCAAATGTGCATCTCTATCTGCTGTTTTAAGTTGCTAGTTCTGTGTGTGCTGCATAATTATTGAGTACAACTGTCTCTGTATTGCAGCCATAGAATACAAAATTATTTAGCGGTAAGGGTTTATCAGATTGTTTTTGTTCTTCTTTTATTATGCAGTGTGTGTTCTCATTTTGTATTTTTGTGTTGTGATGCACCTTGTGACCTTTGGATGAATGGTAGTATACAAATGTAATAGACAGCAGCAGCAACCACAACACTATCTCCCTTTGTGGTAGTATATCTACTATGGGGACCTGGGAGTCGACGCTTTAAGGTTTTCAGATGCAATTGCGCCATCTAGATAATATTGCTATAGGACTTATGTTGGGTTGGATTTTCCTCTCAGGATTCTTTCCAAACCTGTGATTTTGTAGTTGTGAGACTGGGGTCTGAAGAAGAGTATGAGGACTGCTAAAATGATTAAACTCGCTTCTTTTGTTAATGGAACTGGCCTGGTCTGTTAAGTATCCCCTTTGTTATGTGGCTATATTGCCACAGAAGCTAAAGAAATTTCTGGAAGGTGAGAGCCCATAAGGCAAAAGAGGACACTTTTTTCTTACCCCTCCCTTGACTGGGGCAGCATGTAGGTGTCATTCAGGCTTGGGGTAGGACAGAAAGAGAGCGAAATTGCCTCTGGAAAGCATTTTGGAGGTTCTGTCTCCCTAGAAATCTGATGAAGAAGGAGCAGTGAACCTTGAGATACCAGCTGCACTAAACCTGTATCACCACCTCTGCTCAACCTGTATACAGTGGTACCTTGGGTTACAGATGCTTCAGTTACAGACTCTGCTAACCTAGAAATAGTACCTCGGGTTAAGAACTTTGCTTCAGGATGAGAACAGAAATCGTGCTCTGGCGGCACAGCGGCAGCAGCGGGAGGAAACTGCAATGTGCTGATAACTCAAATAATATTTTCATCCTAAAGGCTTTGAGTAAAAGGGGCCTCTTTAGCTTGTAATCTTACTTGGGAGACGGTCTCACTGAACTCAGTGGGATTTACTTACAAGTAAACCTACATAAGATTGCGCTGCATATGAACCTTGTTAAAGATGTGACATGTAACTAGCTTGGAGAGAAAGCAATATACTTCTTGACTGTTAAGTGAAATATTGTGTTTGCTGACATTATCACCATGAAATGTGGAGACATGATTAGGCCAATAAAAACAAGGTATAGCATTTAGAGGTATCAGAAAACGGATGGTTATGTGCTTGAGAAATACAAGCTTCACAAAAGATAAAATTTAATTTCTTTAGGAAGACATGGGCAGAATTTTTATTTGTTTCCACCCCCAAGCAGTTCCTGGTCGTTAATGCTAACAGGGCTGAGCTTGCAGAAACCTGGAACATGGAGACTGTAAAGTAGAAAGTGATAATTTCATGAAGGCACATCTTATTTATGAGGCAAAATTACATGGGAGGGAAGTATAATATGCAAAGTGATAATCTTTACTATATCAGATTAAAGTGTAAAAAAATGGGGGGGGGGCATGTGATGGCGAAATAATGTGGTAGGAAACCATGTTTTATCAATTCTCATTGTGAAATTGAGAGGTGCACATTCATTGTTTACAAATGGGATCTGTAAAAAATGCCGGAGTTCTTCTGTTCCAAACTTTATTCAGCCTGGAACAAGAGCTTTGTCATGCTGTTTGGCACTCACAGATGACACACATTTCCCATGATGCTATATGGAGCTACAGGGCTCAGGTTTGGGATTAGCTTCCAGTCCTGAATCTGTGGCTCTTCAAATTCTGTTGGACTCCAATGCCCATCAGCCCCAACCAGTGTGGCCAATGCTCAAAGGTGATGGTAGTTGTATTCCAGCAATATCTGGAAGGCCAGGCCTGTTTAGACTCCCTTTTCTCTCCTCAGGGGTTGGAGCTGCCAAGGCTGAATGAAGTTTGTTGGGGACCCTGGTGCAGTTGCCCAAAAGGGGCTCCCCTTTCCCAGGAAAGGAATGTGTGGAATAAGGTACCACAAAGCAAGTCTTGAGATATCTTAAAAGCTTACACGTTTATTATGACAGAGCTACAAAAAAATAATAATACTCTGAGCAATGGGAAGTTTCACAACTCTGAGCAACACACACACACACACACACACACACACACACACACACACACATTTTGTCAACCTGTATAAAATGAAAGCACCCTTGTGAGGTACTTCTTGGTCTATCTCTGTCAGCAGGGACCTCTGGTGCCAGCAGTGACACTTCCTGGACCATGACAGCCTGACCACAGAAGTCCATGTGTGAATAACCTCAAGGCTTGATTACTGTAATTCTCTTTATGTGGGGCGACCCTTGTATCTGGTCCAGAAGCTTCACCTAGAGCAGAAAGATTATGTCAACTTTCAAAGTTTTGCAAGGATGTCCCATTTGATTTTGCTGTTGTAGTGCTCACTTGTATTTACTCCTTTGCTGTATCAGTGTAAGAATTGCAGCTTTTCCAGTGAATGAGCAAATTGCCAGAAACGGCTGAATAAAGTGAACCAGATATGTCAGATATATTTCTCATTGTAGGGCTGATTTATTTTTATATTATACTTCTAAATGTTTTGCATTTACTCCAGCAACCCTTATTAAATGATCAGCACCACACATTAGAAACGTTCTATCAAGCAAGCAAAAATATTTAATTAGAAAACTTGCAATTTTACACTGTGCAGTAATTAGAGATGCACAGTTTGTGCTGCTGTTCCAGCTTTTTACCCTCCTCCTCCCACCCGGAGCCTGAATATTTAAATATTTACAATCAGCAAGATTGATTGTACGTGCAATTACAGGTCTCTCTCTTGGCCTGGAATGAAACATCAAAGTGCTTAGCCTGAGGAACACAAACTTTGTAAATCTGGATGCAAACTGACCTACTCTGCACCTCCAAGACTAATGTACAGATCAGAATTTAGGTCATCCATTGGCATTCCAAAACTGGATGGAACTGACTTACCGATGAAAGTAAAGCAGACTAAAAATGGACTGATTTGCCCAGGCACAGACAGTGGCAATTCTTTATGCTCTCATAGCAGCTCATTATGCCACACCGTTCAAACAGAAATGTAGACATTTCATATAAAACCTGGTATTCTGGCTCCTAATACAACACTGAATTGACCTGACAGGAAACTTTTTAAATAGTAGCTGTGAAATGTACAACACGCAAACTTATTTTTTCTCCTGTGGGTTTATTCCCAACCATTTCTGGGTCCACATGCATATGAGCAAAGGCAAAGTATGAACGCTCACAGATACAATCACCATTCTCAATGAAAATAGACTGAGCTTGGTAGCTGCTCCCAGACTCTGAAACTCCTTTCCTAGAGAAGCTAGACTGGCTCCCTCCTTGCTGCCTTCTACTGGTAAGTAAAGACTTTCTTGTTCCAACAGGCTTTCGGGGATTGAATTCTTTTAACCAAAGGGCTGGTGCCGTGCTGCTTTTAATGTACTTATTTGTATGTTCTAAGCAGAGTTTATATAACGTTTTAATCCTATCAATGTTTAATTGTTTGTAATGATTATGTTTTAGCGGTTCTTGTTTTTCGCTGTTAGCTGCTTTGAGTCCCATCAGGGGAATAGATGGGGTATAATTAAATATATCATCACCATCATTATCTGTCCATCACCCTAGTTACAGAAAGATTGCTGCTTGAAATAATAATGATAATTTTATTATTTATACCATGCCCATCTGGCTGGGTTCCCCCCAGCTACTCTGGGCGGCTTACAGCATATCTAAAAACATAATAAAAACATCAAGCGTTAAAAGCCTCCTAATACAGGGCTGCTTTCAGATGTCTTCTAAAAGTTGTGTAGTTCTTTATCTCATTGGCTTCTGAAGGGAGGGCTCTCCATAAGAAGGGCACCACTACCAAGAAGGCCCTCTACCTGGTTCTCTGTAACTTCGCTTCTCACAGTGAGGGAACCAGCAGAAGTCCCTCAGAGGAGGACCTCAGTGTCTGGGTTGAATGATGGGGGTGGGGACACTCCTTCAGGTATACTGGGCCAAGGCAATTTAGGGCTTTAAAGGTCGGCACCAACACTTTGAATTGTGCTCGGAAATGTATTGTAGACTCTGGAAAGTTTCTTTCTTAAATGTTTGCACCAGCATCACAGTTACACCTGTGGTTGTCTTCAGGTATAACTGTTGATGTACCTTAAGCACAATGTGCCGGCACAGCAAGTCATATCAGCAACTTTGATTTATGATGTCCTTTCCTAAATGAGGATGATAAATTTGGATTCTCTTGAATGTTTGGTTTCATCTATTCTATAGCATCTTTACTTAGAATATTATTTATCTTCTGTTGTGATGAGTGTTCTGCTGGCTCTATAAGAACTCTGGAGAACTAGGGTCAACATGCTGAAGATGCATATTTTATGGAAATGACTATACTTATCTTAAAACATCTCTCTGAATAAGTACACACAGTTGACTACTGCAGCAAAGTAAGCCATCATTTTATTAGAGGTCATCTGAATTCTCACAGGCAATTTTATTTGGATGCAGCTTTCTTCCTGGATAGATCCTTAATGACTGGACTAAAGAATCCACTTAACAAGTTCTGCATGACACCAGCTGTCATAAAGATGTTGCCTTTTATTGAGCAGGCACTCAACAAACTCAAGCATTTACACCATTCGGTATGCAGGCAATGATTGCTCCGTCAATTTTCTCTGAGCTCTGCAACACGGGTGGTCACGGCCACCTGATGAACAACCACCGAAGTCTGGTTCTAAAATGCTGCTGAGCTGCAATATTCAAGTGTCATTTGAGGCAAATCTATTGCCTCCAGTGCTATTTGAGAATAAATTGCCTGACTATTACAGCTTAAATACGTACCTTTTATGGCAATCTTTTAAATACCATTGAGGACACAGTTACTACAGCCTTCTATTGCCATTCCTCTGCCTGCCACCACATTTCCAAAGCTGCTGCCAGGAATGAGCATTGCTGGGCATCTGCTGAGGACAACACTCCAACACAGGTCACATTGCTAACATCCATGGTCAATGGCTTCTATTATACCTTCTTGCTGCTGCCATTGCCTATCACAACCCTTCTTTGGGACCAGAGAGTCAGAATGGGTGGAGCCCTAGAAGCAGCTAGTCTACTGGAAACTTATCTGCAAGAAGAGCCAGTACCCCTGTGGTCCAGGGACATTACATTTCCCTCCTCTTGACTCAGAGACTTCCATCTCAGTTTAGCTGGAGTCTCCCCTGTTCTGTTGGGACCAAACACCTGCGGCAGAAAGCTTGGCTCTTTTAAATGAAGAGCCTTTTCTCCATGAAGGTGGCTGCTGAAACAACATCAGAACTTTGCTCTCATGCAGGACTCAACTGGGAGGGCGAGGTGACTTTGGAAGGTCTTGCCTTGGCTGTGGTCAGTGCTTGCATCAGGACACTGCCTTCCCTTTCTGACCAAGCAATGACAAGGACAAGGAGTAGCAATCTGCATTTGTGTTGCTCTTTCATCTGGGGAGTGTGGTACATCTGGCACAGTGCCAGAGGGCAAATGGTGATGGTGGTAGCATGGTGGGACCATTCAGGGAGAGGGGCTCCTGAGACTACCTTAAGGCACCCCTAAATCTGGAGCTCTTCTCCTCTGAGTACAAAGCAACTGTCATAGCCTGCTGCCATCTTTCTCCAGCCAGCGGAATAGACTGGTTCGCCATGGCTGCTTTCATTTACACAGTTTGCATGGTTGGGTTTTTTTTTACACTTTCCCTCTGCACTGAGAGAACAGACAAAAAGAGCTATCATACTTGGCCTCGATTGGTACAAACAAGGATGAGGGAGGATGTAGAAACACTTTGGGCAGTTTCATTGACTTCAGCTAACAAGGGAACAGCGACAAGCCATTTCTGCCACAGTAAGTAGGGTTTTAGTTGTGAATGGCTGGCAGCTGGACAATTGAATGACATGCTCATTAAGCTCTGATGGAGCTTGCTGTGCTCAGGAAGCCTGACCATCAAAGCCTTTCCTCTTCCTGTTGTGTTTATATAGCTTCAGTGGGTCAAAAATGTCTTCCACCTGTGCCTGCAATGCAATGCTTTATCATCCCTCCTAACTACACCATTCTACATCAATCCTGGCAGAAAAGAGAGAACAAAAATTCCTTCCCCCCACCAATATAATGGACTCTGCTGTGATTGGTAACCCAGGCAAGTAAGAACCTGCAATATATGACTAATTGAATGTGTCAGGTTCTCATTCTCTTTGAACTGCTACCCGACCCCTGAGTGGAATTACAGCCACTTAAATTGCAATGCAATGGCTCCTTTTGATTTCATGCTTTCGAAGGGCTTGAGAGCAAGCAGCCGAGAGGAGAGCTACGTGATCTGAACAAGTATGACTCTGTGTACGTTCCTGCTCCCCTCCTTGGGAATGGATTATCTGTTGTGTCCTGAACCTAATCTTTTTTTTTATTTTAAAAAAACCTGATAATAGATATGAAGGCAGAAAGTTCACACCTGAATTGTCGGCAATGAATTTCATTTCTCAGCCGGACAAGGACTGTGTCTCTCTGAACGTTTAGCAAGGAAGGAGGCAGAACATGGCAAGTTAAATGCTTGCAGACTTGAAACCATACCCTAATGTTCTTTTCTGGCTACGTAATTTACTTTATTTAACAAATAAAATTTACTTTTCAAAGTACATTTTCCCAAGGTGGCTGACAATATCTGGAAAAAGCAGCTAAAATATGTACAACAGTACAATAATATGCTATACAATAATAATAGGTTGGAGATAATAACATTAAATGTCCATTTCAGCAGGTCGCTCAAGAGAGAGGCGTGCTTGAATTCTCTCTATTTTATTCAGCTTAATATGTTTTTATATTGCTGCTGTACTGGTTCTAGGTGGGTTATATATATATACACATATATATATATATATATATGGTTGTCTTTTTAGAATGTACACAGCATAGAGTCTTTGAAATTTTAAGTAGTATAGAAATGCTTTAAAAATTTCAAAAATATGAAAAACAGACCATTAAGAAGAACAAAACCTAATCCGTTTCCTGAGTTACATGTATTTTATCTTTCCTGCCTTTTAGCCTGCTGCTCTTGGGCTTCATATAAGCCTTATATTGGACTTCAGCCAAAAGGGGGGAAAGTACCAATAGCCACAGATGGACTGCTAACATTGGGTTGAGGTGGGACTACTGCCCTTTCCCTTGCATTAGTTAATGTTTCCTCTGTGATGCATACCTAAATAAAACATTTTTTTTAAAAGAGATGTATTTATGCACCCAAATTTCTGTATCACATATTCAAACTGCAGACTTCTAAGACAAACTAAACTAGAGACTTTTGAATGGCAAGTGCATCATTTGACTAGCCTGGGACGTTGCTGTTAACTGTAAGGCAGGAATCTGAAATTCAGCAACGCAACTGAGTAAAATGCAAAAAGGCTCCCAACTCCTCCTAGAGCAAATTCTCGACCTTACATAAGCAGTGTAAACAGCCTCAACTTAATAATGTTCAAGTCATTGTCTCCCTTCCTGACCATAACAGAGAACTTTAATTTTGGTTTTTCATAATGAGAGATAGGTTATTAAGCTCCTGTATACCATCTAGGCACAGCCTAGCTAAAGTAAGCACTCGGAAGCCCTGTTTATTTCAGTTGGAGAGGTGTGAGCATGAAACCTTAGAATAGGCATAGGCAAACTCGGCCCTCCAGATGTTTTGGATCCACAACTCCCATCATCCCTAGCTAACAAGACCAGTGGTCAGGGATGATGGGAGTTGTAGTCCCAAGACATCTGGAGGGCTGAGTTTGCCTATGCCTGCCTTAGAATGCCAAAATGCTTAGCTCAGTAGTATTTGGGGAAAGGTTTTATGAGCTGCATGAATGCAACGTGTATTTAAACTTGCACCCACCAAGTCTCTCCCCACCCTCTCTTTTCTGATTACTAGAATGTAAGCCTGCAAGCAGGAGCTGTTAATCTTCATCGCCATCAACACTACCAAGGCAAAAATGAAATTATTATTGAATTATTCTAGGCTCACTAAGGCACTCTGCCATGTCTTCTGAGAGGCATCCAGAGACTTGTACAGCTTCATAAAAATACATAATCTTTCCGGGAAAATTATGTTATTAAAAGGAAGTTATCTCCAATCCCAGCAAAACTGCTCCTGAAAGCTGTGTGATCCTGTTTGTGATGCAGCACAAGAAGATGCTGGAGAAATGAGAAATTTTGGAATTCCTAGGAGTGTATGTGGAATTACTTGGGCCCAGTTAGGAGACTCTTTAGATTAGACTCTGCAGACCTAGTGGTGACTTCTAGATGTTTTAGGGCGGCAGAAACTTCCATCAGTCATAGGCAGCTGCTTCAGATGGTACCACACAATTCACATTTTAATGAATATTTTATATATTCATCTCTTAAAAATATCATCATCTCCACAGAACTTGGAGTAAATAAGGACTCCAGCAGCATGATACATTGCATATTTATTCAGAAGTTAGTCCCCCGAAACTTAATATCTCTTACTCTCAAGTAAATGGATATAGTCCATCATTATATTGTGGGCTTTTCTTTTTAAGCTAATTGATCAAAAATTTGTGCAATATGCTGTGCTTATTTGCAATCTTAAAATCCTGCTGGAAAATTAACAGTGGAAGCAAGAACATTCAGAAATAAGGCTTTAGAATGTGCTGGCCAGCATTTATGCCAATAGTCAGCTATTGCACTGTCCCTGCATTTATTCCTCTAAGACATGTTTCTTGCTTGGCAGCCCTGATATGCCAGGACCAAAGAGCTTGATGTTATCACTATTCTATTCATTTTGCATGAACACCCCCTCTGCCGCTGCCCTTTTGTCCCAACGGTACAGGCAGCAGTCTCAATCTTACTTCTGTGCATCGTTCTTCTTAGACCTCCCCAAGTCCTTTGAACAGCTGCTATGATGAAACAGCCATATTACCTTTCTGACAAATACTCAGCTCTGTCACACAGGTACATAAATCCTGCAGTCACTCATGTAAAAGAGATTGATGGGGAAACACAAGGTAATATTTGTCATTCTACAGAATTCACTGACATGGCATAGAATCCTGTCCCTCCGTGATGGAATTGGATGCCAGGACGGCGGCTGCGTCGGAGCTGGTTCCTTTGGCCTCTTTCTCATGTTGACGTGCTTGCTGAGTTCATGCTTACTGAAGCTGGAATTA
This sequence comes from Podarcis vaucheri, assembly GCF_965113315.1. Lineage (NCBI taxonomy): Eukaryota > Metazoa > Chordata > Lepidosauria > Squamata > Lacertidae > Podarcis > Podarcis vaucheri. The sequence goes on from NC_138767.1 coordinate 41,849,239, forward strand.
TATGTTACATTTTTTATGAATGTATGCTCCTATGCTTCTAAAACCATAATGTGAGCATCCAGCAAATGTGTTTTCCTTCACTTCTCTGAAGGAGAATTGGTCTTGCCCTTGCTATTGTGTGTACATGCTATGGCAAATGATGTTTGATGCTGTATTTAGGTTTTTAATATATGCCTATAAACGGTTTTCAAGGGATTCTGGAAACAGTGGCCCTCTAGATGTTGTTGAACTCTTAACACTCAGCAGCCTTGCTCAGTATTTCCAGTGCCCAGGAATGATGGGAGGTGTTGTTCTATGAACATTCTGGAAAGCCACAGTTCCACCATTCCTGGAGTACACCTAAGTATGTAAGCTGTGGATGTGTGACAGATGCATATTTTTAACCCTGTCAGGGCTGGGCTATAGGCAGCTGTCTGATACACCTCAAAAGTAGAGTTGAGGAAGAAATTTGTTTCATTTTGCATTTAGAGATGAATCTATCAGATTTGCACTTTACTGAAGAAATATGAGAAAATGTACGATAAGGAAAGCTATGTAATATGATTAGGACTGTGATATGGTCTTTTGAAACACTGATATTGGAAACTGCTACATATAATTACTAAGAAATTCGGATGGAAGAGATTCGATGAAGTCAAATACTATGTTTATGAAGATTTTAATTAATTTTAATTTTAATTAATTAAGTGATAATATGTTGTATGTTTCTTCTTTCTTTTTTCCCTTTTCTTTTTTGTATGTCTTTATTATAGTTAATCTTTTCTTTCTTTACTATGTTTATCTACTGAAAATAATAAATATTATTTGAAAAAAAGAAAAGAAAAGAAATATGAGAACCAAAACACACCCTTTCTCCAGGCAATCCCCAAATGAAACAGAATAAATAATGAAGCAAAAAATGAAGAGTATTTCCATTTTGTCCTGTGAAACGCACCTTTGGTTTAACTCCAAAATCCTGCTAAATCAGGTCTAGTTATACACGGTGAATAGTCATAGAATGACTAGCAGCTGTTTCTAGTACAGTGAGACCCAGGTGAGCATTGCAATGCACATCCAACTCTGCACCAGCAGGGGCTCGTGTGGGAGACTTTTTGCAATGCAACTCTTGTTTAATGGATTGAGATGAAAGCGCTTTAGGTTTTGAATCCCAACTGGAGATAAAAGCAGGTTTCAAAATACCAAATTCCACAGAGGCCTGAAATTCCAGGGGTGGTGGTAGTTTTACTATATCCAGGTAGGCTCAAAAGTCTTGGAACCAACAGGGTTAATTTGTTAGACTGCAAATTCGTACCAAAAATCTTTGCAAATAATTGTGTCTGTATCTTTTTCTTTCATGCCTTTGAGTTGAGGATGAAATTCGTGAGACATAATTGTGGAGTAGCCAAGTGTATCAAGGACTTTAAACACTAGAGTGGTATATCCAGTAATTCATCCTGATTGTGGCTGATGAGCTGCCTCTTACGTCCATTATATTATTCTTGGTTCATAATGAAGCTGGTATGAAAATATTATTTTCAGTTTGTGTTAGACAATAAAATATAGTTGCAGAACACAGCGAGCTGCTTCAGCGGAATAATTTTACGAAAAACTTCATTAAAATGGTTGAATCATAGCACTTACTCCAGTTAAGATGTTTATGTAGTTCAAAAATGAAAGGTACATTCTTTCTTAAAATGTATTATTATGTGCAAAGCATACATTACTGCTGGGTGGTATTCAGCTAATCTTAACTTAGAGCAGACCCACAGAAATTAAAGAACATGACTCAGTTAGGTCCATTAATTTTACTAGGTTTACTTCGAGTAAAACTTGGCTGACTACCACCCACTCACATTAGTTCAGTGTTCTGTTTTATTCATGAGCACTGATGTGGACAACTTCTATTAAAAATTCCACCGCCCCCAAGGCAGAAATAGCATCTCAAAAGACAACAATGTTGGCGTAAGGGGTACTATTTATTTATTTATTTATTTTCAATCCCTCATCACACTAACTTCTAACATACTAATATTTAGATTTTACAAAAATAAGTAAAATGAGACAATGAAAAATATAAAATATAAAACAAAGCCTAATACTTAGATATTCTACCATGGTACAGCTCCAACTGTCCATTGCAATGGTTCTCAAACTCCCCTCATGGACCACTTGCAAGTTACTGAGGGGTCTTGGTTGTCCACTTAAAGATTTTTCTTCTTGCGTGTAGCAATTGCAAGGTGCTGTGCTAGATGCTTGTATGATTTTAAACTGTATTTTGCAGACATGCCACAGACCACCTGAATGAAGCTTGCTGACCACAGTTGGGGAAACCCTGGTCTAGAAAACTGGAAATAGAGATCATATTAGCTAGAAACAGAAAGCTGATATGCCTGCAGGTAGCCTGTTTCATTTCTATCAGAATGGTCTCAAGAGAGGCTTGAAATTAAATCTCTTTGTTTCTCCCTGTCCTACACAGTGGGAAAGTCTAAAACTCCAAAATAAGTGCTGAGCACTCTTGTACCTCCCTCAAACAAAAAAGCTTTGTTGTTCCTCATTGAAAACAAATCTGTGAATGGATACTTTGGGGTGTTGGGGCATAAACCTTAATGGTAAAAAATGTTCATTCAAATATCTGGCATGTCTGTGTTCAGTATCAATGAACGCGAATCTGTAATATGATTTCTGTGATATTTTGGTTTTGTGTAAACTGATGTCCAAAGAAGTTGAGATATTTTCCCTCACATTTTCCCTCACAAGATTATTCTAAAAGAAAACCATTGTGTTTGACATGATCAGGGCCAACACAAGGGGGTGGGAGATTTTACACTTTGGCCCCACCTCAGTTCCTATTGAACTCACTCTGAGTAGACATGTATGGGGTTACACTATGCATCTGCAGGCTAGGAAAAGCAAGATGTTGCCATTGAGTATAAATTATCTGCTCTCCAAAGCCGCATAGGAGGTGTGCCAGGAAAAAGAAAACACCCACATTTACCAGCTGTCAAAGCCACAGATATTCAGAAATTATAGATGTTTCTATCCTGCAGATCATGCATAAGGGAGGACTTCATGGGTACTTTGAGATGTGCAGGCTTCAACGTTTTCACACACACAAAGCCCCTGAAAAATACTGCTGGTTTTGCTGTATGTTGTCTATTGGGGCTATAGGGATAAAAGGATGTATTATCTTTGTTCAGGTGATGACAGGGCTGGCTCAAAAAAAGGACCTGCAAAGGATATGGTTGCATTGGCAGTTGAAACTTACTTCAATCCTGCCAAGAGAACATTTTCCTCCACCTAGGAGTAGGAAGTTAGCTTTTTGGGGAATGCAGAGCAGGCTAGCATAGAGGGTTTAGAAGAAATAGAAGTGGCACCTACAGCCTGAGGCAACAACCCCCTGTGCCTAAATTTAGGGTTGCCCTGATTCCAGAGTGATCATTTTCATTCTCCATGTTGGGATTGATATGAACCCTTCTTCCATTTTCAATTCAACTTTTTTGGGGTGCGTGGGTAGGGAATGAATGGCATTTCTGGAGGGGAAGTTGATACCAATATGCTAGGCTCCCTGGGCAGCAAAGACTATACATAAAACTGTCTTTCCCCCTCATTTGACTATGTGATTTGCTGCAAGTGACATAACTTGGTCTTTGGAGATGACACAAATTTAATGCTAAAGTTTCTAAACTATTGCATTATCTTTCTAAGATGAGTGAAAACTCCTGCTGTGTCTTCCTCATGTTTTTAGATGTTTCCTTTTATGGCCACCTCTTCATCTGTTGCGAGGACCCTTGGCTCTGTCCTGGGATTTTCATGCTTCACTTGAATCCCCCAAAATTACACCTAGCAGCTGCTTTTGCTCCCCACCCCAGGCTCTGAGAACCTTATGAAATGGAAAAGACTACCAAAAGAATGCTTTTACTGTGCACCCATTTAGTTTCAAATCAAAGACTTTCTGCCTGGTTGGAGACGCTGAAAAGTATAAGGTCTCTGGAGGCTTCCCAAGGAATGGGAGCCCCAGGGGAAAAATAGTAAACTTCAGAAGAGTTATTCTTCATTTTATGGCTACTACAGAAATGTCACTTTTTACACACACACACACACACACACACACACACACACACACACGTTTTTCCAGGAGTGTGTGGGGTATTAGGGACAGAGGCATAGCATGGGGGGGGGTAGAGGGGCCACAGCCCTGGGCACATGATTTTGAGAGGGTGCAATGAGGCAGCCATGACAGGCAGCCAAGAGGAGCCATGCTGGTGGTAGCATTGCTGTGCCTCTCCTCCACTAGGCACTGGTGCATGAGGGAGCTGCAGAGGCAAGTTCCTCAGTGATAGCCCAGCCCCGCTGGGAAGTCCAAGTGATCAGGGGGGATGGGGGACGGGACAATGACAATAATGTAACACTTGCCCCACCCTGGGCGCCAGAAACCTGCACTATGTAACTGATTAGAGAGACACGCTCTCTCAAGACAAATGGATGCCAACAACAACAATAGTTTTTCCAAACTGGAACATTTCCCCCCACCCCAGCATAACAAGGAAATATTTTCATTCCATTTACTTTTTGTATAGCAGTTCTCATCATTTAATAGTGTAATTTAAAATAAGGCATTTAAAGAGGAAAAAAAAACCCCTATTTGGAAACTCGTGAAAAGGTGTAGGTGTTTCAGAGAACATTCTGAATAATGACTTTCAGGCGTGTTTTGCAAATGAATTAGAGTTTGCTTTTAAATTGGTTGATCTTTTATAACTTGCGCTACCGCAAAGGAAGTGGGATTGTAGATAACTATTGTTGGTCTCGCTACTATTTTCCAGTCTTGTTTTCTTATCATTGTTGGGGACTTTTGTGTGGAGGTGGGAAATGGCCTCATGCGTTCTGCTCATTAAATTCCACCAGCACGAGCCTAGGCAATTTTGCATGTTGATGTAAAGAATAACAAAGAAATGACGGAATCAATCATAGATCTCAACAAAAATATACTTGCCTAATGAAATGCTGCAGAAAGCCTACAAAGCAAGCCTTTGTCAACCTTCCAGAAGACATAGAGAGCATCATTATGTCAAAGAAAATGTTTGTGCATGGGGGGAATCTACTATGTTTGACATTAAGCAGTAAGCTTGGTCTTGCTTCTTAGCAACAGGAATGCAGGAAGCTACTGAATCTGACCATTAGTCCCTCTGGCTCAGTACTGTCCACACTGCTTAGGAGAAGATGATCAAGGGTTTCAGACAGGAGGCATCCCCATCCCTACCTGAGGATGCTGAGGACTGAACCTAGGACCTTCTGCATGCAAGTTCTTCTGCTAAGCTATAGACCTTCCTCAATGGATACGTATTAGAAATGCAGTCTAGCATTAAAGGTAAAGGTAAAGGTACCCCTGCCCGAACGGGCCAGTCTTGACAGACTCTGGGGTTTGTGCGCCCATCTCACTCAAGAGGCCGGGGGCCAGCGCTGTCCGGAGACACTTCCGGGTCACGTGGCCAGCGTGACAAAGCTGCATCTGGCGAGCCAGCGCAGCACACGGAACGCCGTTTACCTTCCCGCTGGTAAGCGGTACCTATTTATCTACTAGCATTACTTAAATATAAAACCCAAAATAATTATTCAAATACAGTTGTACCTCAGAAGTCAAACAGAATCCGTTCTGGAAGTCCGTTCGACTTCCAAAACAATCAGAAATGAAGGCACGGCTTTTGATTGGTGGAAGCCACGTCGGATGTTTGGGTTCCAAAGAAGGTTCACAAACTGGAACACTCAGCGTTCAGGAGCCAAAACGTTCAACTCACAAGGTGTTTGGGATCCAAGGTACGACTGTATATAATAAAGGATACTATGTAGTGGGAGGAAAGTTTACACAGTTTTGCAGTTTCTTCTAGAAGCCACATTGGCTGATTTGTCAGTGTGTGAGATTTCTAGTACTTTTAAGAGTCATTCTGAGTTTGTGGAGATTAAAGCGCTTTCCCAGCAGCTGGTGAGTTTTCTTCCTGTGGTCAAAAAGTTAATCAAATTTCACACCCTTTGTTAGCTTCTTCCATTTATAAAATATAACAACGTTCTTAATGCATCACATTTTAATCTGGCCCCTGCTATTTTGTTAATTATTTGAGCTGAATAACATGTGGGCTGGTTCATAGCATATGATATTGATCTGCATGAATCCTACCATATTTTCAACATACAAATATAATAGTATAATGTACTCTGCTATTCATTGGGCTGCCATGTATCATCTAAACAAAATCTTAAACTGAGCCACTTTCAGTTATGTGCCAATATAAAAACTGTTATTTATCCCTTTTGTTTGTTTTTGGCTGCACTCTGACTATACTCTATGAAAGTTCCAGCAAAGTTGTCCCATTAGAACAAGGACTTCCACTTGAGCAACAAAATATCCCCCTTGTATCTTCTCTTTGTTTGCCTGTGCACCAACCTCCAAAAATCTGCTCTGAAGAATTGGGAGGAAAACCAGAACAGATTTGGGGGCATATGGAAGTCCTTGTGCTAATGGGGCAATTTTGTTGGACACAAGCCAGTGCCTCTCAAATAGAAAACCCTAGAAGACTCTAATACGTTTTAAAAGGATACTAAAGTTTGATAAATACCACAATATGCTCATCTTGCTAAAAGTGGCCAAGTTCCTGTACCCCTAATTCCTGTGTAAGTCCCAAACTATGGACTTGGACATTTGGATTCCGTCTAGACATGCTCAACTTTGCCATCCCTTCTGAGCCCATCAAACGTAACAGACTTCTGTTGCTGTTATGTTAGGTCACTGCTCCTAATGTGCCATATATTCTGCACACAGAATGGTCTGATCTCCTTTGCAACCCATCTAAGTCAAAGGCCACAATCACATCTTGGGGCTGTGAATTCCATATATTGATTATAAATGAGATGGGGAGGTTGCCGGGAAAGTTTCTTTTGAGAGTGAGTTCAGCAAGGTAGGTGCAACAACAAAGAAGGCCCTGCTTGTTGCCTGAAGGATAAGATAAAGGGTGAAAATGGACAGGCATTCTATGTTGTGATGGAAGTGATCTGAACATAAACCATAGCTCAGTGGTAGAGAATGGGCTTTGCATGCAGAAAGTTCTAGGTTCAGTTCCTGGTATCTGCGTAGGCTTGATAAAGACCTTTAGCTGAAACCCTGGAAAACCTTGTGGAGTACGGCTTTCATCATACCTGATCATTGCTGCCTGGGGCTGATGAGAGTCTAGTTCAAGACACCAAAAGGCACCAGGTTGGGGAAGGCTGGTATAAACAGCACTGAGTTAGATGGAGCAGTGATCTGACTTGGTATAAGACCCCATCTGTTGACACCTTATTTAGCCTGAAAACAGGTGGCTCAGAATGTAGCAAATATTTATTCCAACTACTTTTCTCACACCCCAGAAGGCCTGTCCACCTTCATGCTAAGTCTAGGTCTTCCTCTTTAATTAACACAGTAAATATAGAACAAGCACTCGGGGCAGAATTTGGTGACATAAACCAAGTCACTATGTCCTGCCTGGTGGCAGAATGACCTGCAGAATTGATAGAAATTCTTTCTGGTAGCTGATCTCAGGTTCCTGTAGGAAAGGAAACAGCACTGACAGCAGGAGACACAGTGTGCTCGAGGGAGAAAATGCTCCAAACACGAAAGTTACGGGGTTTTAGAAGGCATACAGAGGATTGTCGTAACAACACCTGGAGAGCTATAAAACACACTTTCACTGTCTATCCCTTTCATGGCATTAAGAAGAAAAAGGAGGACATGAACAGAATAAGTTAGAAACACAGGAGACTCCTTTGATTCTAAAGTTGATTTTTCTGAGGAAGGAGTTAAGGGTTTTTTATTTTCAAATAACAAAATTTGATAGGATATCTTCTGTGAAATCAAAAGAATTGTAATAGGTTAAACTGCTCAACCAGTCAGATGCTCAGATTTGTGGGCATAACAACCACCCTCACCCCCACCCTTTGACTAATATTTGATGATGTTGGAAAGAGAAAGCCAAATGGCATGACAGAAGCCTGGAGGTGGGGGCAAATGCAGCTCTTTGGGCTTTTCTAACTGGCCCTTGAGACTCTTCCCAGGCCACCCCCCTCTTCAGACCCTTGAGTGTTTTTGTCCAGCTGGAATGTGTCCTTGAATTCCAATAATGCCTCTTTGTTGCCTGGAAGCATGATAGAGGGTGTGTGTGTGTGTGTGTGTGTGTGTGTGTAGAAAGTAGCCTACTGTACAAAAGTACATGCCACCACTGTCATGTGGCCCTCAGACGCTTGCCCAGATGGGAATGAACCCTTGGTCTGACAAAGGTTCCTCATCCCTGTCTTAAGGCAGAGCCAGCTAAAGGGATGTCCTTTAGATATTACTGACTCCAGCTGCCATAAGCCAGCATGCCCATTTGTTGGGGATGATGGGAGTTGTAGTCCATCACATCCAGATAGCACTATATTCCCTAACTTTGCTTTAAGGCTTCGTCCTTCTGGATGAAAGTGCCCTGCTACCAAGCATTCTTATGTACATATGCATAAATCCCAGGCAAAATTTGAATTCTTCAGTTCCTTGAGAATCCAGTAATATAAAGTATAAATCCTGAGATGAAACACTTCTTTATTTCAGGTATGAATTATGACACATGGGACCACAGCTCAGTGGTAAAGCACATGCTTTGCATTCAAAATGTCTCCAGCTCAATCCCTGTCACTGTCAATCAGGTAGCAGATATGGGGAATGGCTCCATCTCTACGTGAGACCCAGGGGAGCCACAGCAGGAACAAAAATTATGGGCTGTAAGGAGCAATGTTTTGACCCACAGTAAGGCAGCTCTCTGTATTCCCTTAAGTGTTCTTCAGGCAAAATAATTATCACATCATCATGAAGATATTAACCAAGATGCAGTAAACATTTGAACAAATCTTTTATTCCTGAAACCTCTAAGGATCTCTAAGATCTCCAACAAGGCAATTAATTTGTGTTGTTAATAAAGAGATCCTTTAACTCAGGAACAATGTTCCTAGGAAGTTGCAGATTCACGTTTCTCAGTTTTGCCAGCAAGTTTTGCCAGGATGCATTAAAGGACAGATTTGCATTTTACGTTGCTAATACTGAGAAGTAGTGCAATGCCAGTAATTTCAAACAAAGCTGAATTACTTTGTTTCCATCATATATATGAGTCAAACAGGGGTTCTTTCAAAATTCCAGATAAACGCAAAAGAAGCACTTGAAATATTAATTTGCTGGTCATCACGACTTTTTGGAAGATTTAAAATTAATCATAGAATCATATGAGTTGGAAGGGTTGGATCGCCTAGTCTAACCACCTGCAATGCAGGAATCACAGCTAAAGCATCCCTGGCAGATGGCCATCCAAACACTGTTTAAAAACCTCCAATGAAGGAGAGTCCATCACCTTCTGAGGTAGGCTGTGCCACTGTTAAAACAGCCAGTGCCGGATTTATGTATAGGCTAAGTAGGCTGAAGCCTAGGGCCTCTAAATCTAGGGGGCCTCACCAGCCTGCCCACTCCCCAGCAGGCAACTTCCTCTCTCCCAAAATTGCAAACCCAAGACTTCATGCGAAGGCAGGGCAACTTGGGCCTCTAAATCTAGGGGGCCTCACCAGCCTGCCATCTCCCCAGTGCCACAGTTTTCCCTCTCCCAGCAGCTCTGAGACTCAGGGCTAGCCAGTGGGGCCCAATTTGAAGAAGTGGGGCCCAACTTTAGGTTTTTTGGGGGTAGGGCCCCAGTTCATAGCTAAACTCTGTAAAATCTTATAGATATAAATAAAATCCATCTAGATTACCCTGGTGCGGTGGGCCCCTTAGGAGTAGCCTGCGGGGCCCAATTTGGCCAAATTGCTCCAATTGCCTTAAGGTCAGCCCTGATGAGACTGTGCAGGGATTGGACTGACAAGCCCTGCACCTTCTAGGTCCCTGGTATCACTATTCAGAGTACAGACTCAAGGACTTGTTATGGAAATAAAGAGGGTGCACTTATTGGAAATCAGTTTTGTCACCTCCCCCCCCCAAAAAAAACCCTGGATGATGAGCCCAGCCACCTTTTATTTACAGTCGCATAATCACTACACTGGGACGCGGGTGGCGCTGTGGGCTAAAGACTCAACGCCTAGGGCTTGCCAATCGAAAGGTCGGCGGTTCGAATCCCCGCGGCGGGGTGCGCTCCCGCTGCTCGGTCCCAGCGCCTGCCCACCTAGCAGTTCGAAAGCACCCCCGGGGGCAAGTAGATAAATAGGTACCGCTTACCAGCGGGAAGGTAAACGGCGTTCCGTGTGCGGCTCTGGCTCGCCAGAGCAGCGTTGTCACGCTGGCCACGTGACCCGGAAGTGTCCCCGGACAGCGCTGGCCCCCGGCCAATAGATGTGAGATGGGCGCACAAACCCCAGAGTCTGTCAAGACTGGCCCGTTCGGGCAGGGGTACCTTTACCTTTACCTAATCACTACACTACAGCATGGCCATAAACCTGTACATTCAACTGCTGAAATACACACCCAATATGTAGCAATGGAGATTTATGTTACTGCTTTATGAATGAACACTGTGTTTTATTAATGGACTCTGTATTTTTGGAATTATCTAAGAGCCACCAATAGGGAGCTCTAGAATCTGACAGCTAATCAACCGGGTACTACCAAACAGCGACCCCTATTGCTGAAAGCAGGTAACCAGCAGGAAACGCTTCAGCTCAGCCTTTGCACTGTTGACTGAACACCCCATGCTGTGCAGATAATGGAGAAAGGTCGTAAATTGTATCCCTTTTGGCGTCCTGGCCAGCTCTATTATGCTGGTGTAAACTCTGGTGCACCAGGAGCCCAGAATAGCAGCAAATAAAATCCGCTCATACATCACCAACTGATAAGACTTGTCAACCAGTTCTTCCAAAGTCTTCCTAAATTATAAAGCTCCAAAATACACGCCAAAAGAGAGCAGGTCTAGGAAGAGTGAGCCATACAATGGGCACCACCAGTGAAAAGGCCCTGCTCCGTGTAATTCCTGCCCTGTTATTTGATAGGGTGCCCACTTGCCCTCCCTCTTGACATGGAATGCTCACTATTGGAGTCTCCAGGTCCAATATAAAGACCATAAGAAGGGAGAGCAGGGACCTTGAAGTTCCCAACAGATGTTAATCAAGCAAGCAAGCAAGCAAGCAAGCAAGCAAGCACACAGGTCACCTTTGCCACAGGATGTCTATGTCCTGGCCAAGCCTGCACCAAATCTTTTGTTTTTGTACAATATTGTTTGTTCTCAGTAACCAGAATTATATTATCAACATATACAAGCAGAAAAGTTGTATTCCCTCATTTGCAAGAAATTGTACAAAACAAAGTGGCACTAATAAAGAAAAGTTCCAGGGTGGCAACAGAAAGCAAACTAAAAATGCTTTTGCGGTTCATCAGAACTATCCAGCAATATCAATTTATAGGAAAACTGGTGCTATTAACAGTAACCCTTCTAGTTGGTTAATTGATTTGGCAACTTCCATGCACATGACATCTGATGCTAATTCCCCCCAAAGAGTTAAATGATAACTCATCAGAGGCAGCTACAGTTGCAAATGGCAACAAAATATCTGTGAAAGGAAGAGGAGCAGGATTGCTCAAGTGTGTTGCAGGTAGAAATACTGTTTGTAATGAAGTGAGAGAAGTAGTTGCTCAAATTAACAAATAAGAAAGTTTTGAGAATTTAAATTCTAGATTAAAATGGATTACTTTATTGAGAAGGGGATCGTAAGAAAAACACTGGGGCCTAATTTGAATAATAGAGTGCCTGGTATCTGGAGGGCAATCTCCTCCTTTATTTCCACACTGTGGCTACAGACCAAATCACCTGTCAGGAGAGCTATGAGATTCAGGTGAAGGTCTTGCCAATCCTAGCAGGTATATAACAGGAAGAACGGCCTGCCCAGCATTACTGTATTTTATGGCTGTAGTTTACTTCTTAATATGTATTTTAAAACTGACTTTTTAATGGCAACATAAAGTGGATTCTAAAAGTGCCACCCTGTCAGGTAATCATGATCATATTATTTATACTTCCCAGGCAGTATAATTTGTAAACTCAATGTGTTTTTTTTTTTTAAGAATAACATTACAACTTCATTTTCCTAAGAAATAATACCAGAAATCCTAGGAGTCATAACTCCACAACGACTGGAGGACCACAGGTTCTTCCACCTGTTTTAATGGGATTGTTTTATTGTATATTTTTGTTATGGGTGGCTATAGTTTAATGCTTGTGCATAGTTTTATACTTATTTTATATCTATTTTGGGTTTAAGTGGTATTTAATAAAGAAGCCTTCCCTTGCTGGTGTTATTTAATCCCAAGCATCAACTGTCTAAAGCAGTTGCCCCACTTTACCTAATGGTAGAGACGGTCATGCTGGAGTCTTCAAATAACTGGTGGTGGTGTATGTTTGTATGGCATAGAGAAAGGTATGCTCTGGCAATAGGAACATCACAATCTTTGTCCAGGATCTTTACTCTCATGTGCAACCTTGGGTTGAGAGGAGCACCTAGTGTTTTCGGAAAGGACAACCAGTGACTGTAAAGAGAAATTACAAAGAGGCTCAGCTTCTGAGTTATGATCGATAAAAGGAAATTAGGTATTACAACTCAGTCCTGTCCCCTGTAGGCTGGCAAAGCTTTACTTTAGCAAACAAAGGATTATATTAATGAAGGACAAAAGTCATTTCCCTGTAGCTGGACATACAGCAGAAATAGTAATTGGGAACGCTTCTGTCAATTTGTGGGGGCCTTGGGAGATGAATAGCGGGGAGAAAATTGTTCTGTCCCTTGAGAGGCAAACAAAAATCGATTTCAATTTTAGAAGGGGACTTATATTTCAAAATTCAGGATCAGCAGCGTCTCCCCCCCCTTTTTCTTTCTTAACTCCTTTTTGAAGCTGAATCCAGCAGTGGTGGTGTCCCTGGGCAGTATGGCCACTATGTAAAAGCACAGCATTGTTCCATGGGTGCAGTTGGAGGAAGGAATGGCTCCCCTAAGTATGCTCAGTTGATTTGAAAATGGATCAACATGCGTGATAAAAGTATTTAAGTGTGATGGAAAGCATGTGCAGTTAAGTGTCTTCTAGTGACCTACTTGCAATAAATTGGTTTAATTTTAATTGCTGAAAGGGAAAAGTAGACCTTAACTTACTGCTGAAACTTACTACAAATGCACTAAATTTAGTGGAAGTATAAAAGGCCAGGGTAGCAGCAGTGAAGTGATGCTTCTTGACATCTTGCATACCCACAAGCACTTACTGTTACCTGAGTGGCCCATCAGGATCTCTCTTTGCCAAACGCCTGTCCCCCCCCCTCAAAAAAAGAGAGGGGAAAACTGTAATAAAAAATTTAAAACTACCAAAAAAATGACTATTGACAATCTACTGTATATTTTGAGAAGTAGTTTGTCTGTTCTCTGTGCATTCGGATGCCTCTTGAGATATCAGTGCCAAACTTGACATAAGGGTCCCAAGGTGGTGGGGAGTCTTTGCTGACTTCTTGATGCCAGGTGCCATTTTGATTCAAAATGATGTACTGAAATGTGACTTTAGCAGGGGTGCCCACACTTTTTCCAAAGAGGGCCAGATTTGATGAAGTGAACATACATGAGGGCTAACCAAAGTTGTTGAGCTTTCTTTAGGGTTGAAGTTGGGCCTTTTTTGGAGATTTGACTCCAATAAATAAACTGCCACAGGGGCCGGATAAAACTGGCCAGGGGGCCGTGTTAGGCCCCCAAAACGGACTTTGGACATGCCTGCTTTAGTGTGACTTCACCTGTTCTTTGGCATAGGCTCATCCGCCTGTTGAGATATTGTTGCCAAACTTGACATGAGGGTTCCTGAGATGGGGGCAATGGATTTCATCACCATTTGAATGCCAGGCACCACCTTAAATTAAACTGGTGGACCAAAACATCACTTTGACATGACTTTCCCATTATTATTTTTTTGCCCAGCTCTTAAGATACAATTGCCAAAACTGACATAAGGGTTCCTGAGGTGGCCACCTGCCATTTTGACTCAAGATGGCAGACTGAAATGTGACTTTGGCATGACTTCACCTGATTTTTGGCATGACAGTTCCAACCTCCATGACGTTGGATACCACTGATGATATTGTTGCCCAACTTGGCATGAGGGTTCTCGAAGGGGAGATGGTAACCTTCATCTATGTTTGGATACTAGGTGCCATTCTGAATCAAGATGGTGGATCAAAACGTAACTTCAGAGTGATTTCACCCAATTTGGCATTAAGGGTCCAAGCTGCCCAGTTTGATGTGACTTCACCTAGTTTGGTGTGACTGGTGCCAATTTGAATGGCTTTGAAGATGGGTCACCCAACTTAGCACAAGGACATACTGTATCTTAACCAAATTTTGTATGGTGGTCCCTGAGATCAAGGAGCCAGTTTTCAACTACTATATGTTTGGATATAATTGCATGCCATTTTGAATCAAGGTGGTGAAATGAACCTTTCAAAACTGTACTCTTTTTTTGTTTCTTAGAATTCTTCAGCAATGCTGGGTGTGAGGATGCTAGTGTAAGATATTTCAAAAATCTGTTCATTAAATGAACTGAAGAAGCTCTACTAAAATAAATGAAATGGTACTGATGTGCACAAATCAAAATATTAAGTGTTCCTGTTTGTGCTCTTAATGACATTATCTTACTTCGTTGCTCATTGAACTTCCCTTTATTATACTCATCTTCTTGCTTTAATAAAACATCCTTTTGGACTTACAGGAAACATTCAGGTAATGAGTCTGATGAACTGCCCTCTGAGGTGAAATTAGATTCACCTCCTGAAAGATGACACAGATATAACTGCGCAAGGAGCAGTTCATCAAGTACTACATAACACCTTAAAAAGCTAGATATTGCTGAATGCATCAGTTCTGCTGGGTTGCCAGGTTATATGACTGAACTGAATAAAGTTAAAATCCAGGGTTAAGTCTCTTCAGCCCAGTTTTGCCCAATACTCCTCTAAAATGCCAGTTTTTAAGGGCTTATGCCAGAGGAAGTTCTACTGGTCTCAATGGAGCCAGCTTAGCCTCTGCTGAGTTGGGGCTGGGGACTTACTCTGGCCTATTTCTGGCTGAGTCAGGAACCTGCTGGCTCAGCCAGAGACCCACTCACTCATCCCAACTCACTCACCCCAGAAGATCTAAGGTTAGAATTGCACCCGATTTATTTACTGAAGGCCTCTTTATCCATACTAATTTTTATGAGGATATTACTTTTTAGTAAATAAATCTTGTGTTCAGCATCACATATACTGAGTACATTGATGGGTCTATTTCGCAACATGAGAAAACTGGGGTCAGTCATTAGATTTAGTATTTGATGCACATGGTGGTCTAATGCAGTTTTCCCTCTGTTTGCAATAGCTCTAAGTGAATAACTATTGTATGTTATAGCTTTTGTCAATCTCTAGCTACGTTCGCTTCAAGTAACACAGAATTAAACAACTTGTCATGTCTTTCAGATACTAAACCAAAATAGCCAGGCATAAAATTACACTCATAATTCCATAATTTATTGCAGCTGAATTGTCTCTGAGAGAATAGTCCTTTGTAAAATTGAAATAAAGCAATGTAATAAGAAATGACATTATTAAAATATGGTCAGTTAGGTGATTAAAAGCTTCTTTTATAAGTAAGCTGCTCTCTGAACTGGCAGACCCTTGGTTTAAGGAGGACCTCTTAAGGTCAAGTAATTTGCATGCTGCAGAGCTCCAGAGTTAGCTTCATCCTTGTAAGAACAGCCTGCTGGATCAGGCCAATGGCCCATCTAACACAGCACCCTATTCTTACAGTGGCCAACCAGATGTCTGTTGGACACCCCAACAGAGCACAAGAGCACTCTCCCCTACCCTGGTTATCAGTAAGTGGTATTTGGAAGCATAGGAGGCAGAGCATAGTCAACATGGCTAGCTGTCATCAATAGCCCTTTCCTCCACAAACTGGTCTAATCCTCTTTTAAAGCCATCTAGGTTGGCGGCCATTACTTCGTCCTGTGGATTTGAGTTCCATTGTTTAACTAGGTGCCACATGAAGACGTGCTTTCTTTTATCTGTCCCGAATCTTCCAAGATTCAGCTTCATTAGAAGTCCATGTGTTCTAGGGTTATGAGAGAGGGAGAGAAATGTTTTTCTATCCACTGTCTCCATGTCATGCATGGACGTCTATCATATCACCTCTTGCTCACCTTTTCTCTAAACTTAAAAGTCCCAAATGCTGCAACCATTCTTCATAGGGTACATCTTAGGCTCCATCCCCTTGATCATTTGGGCTGCCCTTTTCCATTCCATTTTCCATGTCTTTTTCAATTATTGTTCTGTACTAATAAGGGACAGTTGTGCTTTACAGGCCTGCTTCCTCCGTGATTTGTTTTTCCTGCTACCCCAGCACAACAAATACTATCTCAATATTTTCCTTTCTGAGCATGACATTTCCTTGAAGAAGAAGAAAATATCTCTCATCAGAAATGATGCGTTGTTTCTGTTAAAATGTTTGGCATGTGCCGCGTTGCTCTCTGCAAATATTCCCAGGTGTGTTGCTCTTACGGTCATCCCTAAGAAAGAAAAGCAGCTGTAAAGAGAAATGTTTTCCCTTTTCTCTAGACAGTCCTTTCTCTACCAAATTTTGGGCTTCAAATATTACAGTATTATTTTTAAACAAAGATGTGCTGGTACTGGAAATTCCAGCATGTACAACCTAGGGAGGTCAAAGAGGTCAACCATTTTCATTGGGTCTAAATTAAGGTGATGCACGACATAGTGTGGTCTTTAGCACCATAACTGCAGCACCCATTCAAGTCCATGTGCATCCTAAGCTGTTGGTAAATTGGATGTGAAGCAGACTGATGTGGAGCTTTATGGTCCTGCACGGAAGTGGGTATGGACTTTTCCTTGGGGTATACTCCAAAGCCTTTCTCACAAATGAGTACATCTACAAGACAGTGGAGGTTGAGGATCAGAGCTTTCATTCTCCTAGATGGGCTATCTTCCCAGGTTGATGATCCCCATCTGTCCCTCACTTTCCTCTACTGTGCAGAAAGAGCCTTCTTGACTGTTAGACCCACTATTGGTCTCGTCTGCACAGTCTGCTGGAGCCTGTCTTTGCATGCAGCGGAAGTCCCTAACTCACTGAGGGTTTGAGACTCATCAACAACTGTCACCTGGTTTAGCTGCCCAGTAGAAGCTGTTACACAAGTTGTGGCCACCGCCACATGCTGACAGCTTCTAAGAGCCACATATGAGAGCTGAGTGCAGGGTAGGGACCAATGGTGGATGGACCCACCAGAGGTACTAAAGGTAAAGGTAAAGGTACCCCTGCCCGAACGGGCCAGTCTTGACAGACTCTGGGGTTTGTGCGCCCATCTCACATCTATTGGCCGGGGGCCAGCGCTGTCCGGAGACACTTCCGGGTCACGTGGCCAGCGTGACAACGCTGCTCTGGCGAGCCAGAGCCGCACACGGAACGCCGTTTACCTTCCCGCTGGTAAGCGGTACCTATTTATCTACTTGCCCCGGGGGGTGCTTTCGAACTGCTAGGTTGGCAGGCGCTGGGACCGAGCAGCGGGAGCGCACCCCGCCGCGGGGATTCGAACCGCCGACCTTTCGATCGGCAAGCCCTAGGCGCTGAGGCTTTAGCCCACAGCGCCACCCGCGTCCCAGTACCAGAGGTACTATCCTTCCCTTAACACCCCCATACACCAGAGGTACTATCCTTCCCTTAACACCCCCATACACCTCAGTTACTTGACTATGTCACAGTGATCTGATTTAGATGTATAATTAGTTAAGCACTATGCTGCAAGGAGAAGAGTGGAAGCTCTTTGCTTCTGTTTTCAATTAATCATGGTTTTTGTTTACATCTGAATGTGGTCAAACTGTGCTTAACTATGATTTAGGAAAACAAGCCAGAATCATGAACAACGGCTGGAAGTAGAATATTATAAAGCAATCATATCAAGCTGTGTGTTGCTTTTACACCTGAACTTATTTAGTCTGTTTTTGGCAGAAAGCATAAAATTTAAAAGCGGTAGCTCTTGACTCCTCAAGCACATAGTGTTTTGTAGATTGCTAAGAAAAGAAAAGAAACTCTGGAAATGGGCTATATCCCTACTCGAAATGTCACAAGCGCTAAACATAAATAAGTTTTAAATTAAGACATAGATATTCATAACCAAATCACGCTTTGCTCTAGAAAATTACACCGGAGCAAAAATAGGATGTCAAAGCTACGCTTTTGGCTTTTCTAATTATCTAGCTAATCTTTGTGTAGCTTAGTGCAGAACCAATTATAAGTCTAAAATATGCTTTAGCGTGCAGCTTTGAGTACTAATGTAATTAGGCAGTTTTATCAATGATCCAAGTAAGAGTGCGAGTGCCTTCAGCATGCTTGATTTGTATATTTGTCTGTGATGAGTAACTCATAAATAATACTAAAAGACATAAAATCCAAATAGCGCCTCCCATAAAGGCTGATACAATAAAGTCATAATTTACCAATTTGGTCCACTTATTGTTACTTCCCCAAATCTGCTATCTCACTGTGGCTTTATTACCCTTCTTTGTATCTAGGGATGGGAAAGAAATTTGATTCAGTTTGCATTTAAAGATGAACCCAACTAATTTACAGTTTCTAAAGCAATATCTGCAAAAAATAACGACTATAATTTGAAAGTTGCATAGCTATCGACCTGAATTTTGCAGTGCAACTCTCCACTCAAGTAATATTCACAGAAATACATATACTAGGGTAAAGAGTTTTGAGAAATACAACATTAGCGAAAATAGCTCAGGTGACTCCCCATTTACACAGGGGTTATGTTCTGGTCCCCTGTACACATAAGCGAAATGCACGTAAGTGGGGAGCACCCATTAGAAAGCCTCTAAAAGCCTGCTTTTAGCTTTCTGTGCCTCTGGTCTCTTCAGTGCTGAATAAATTTAGCAACTTTATACATGCTTTAGGTCCCCCCCCCTTTTTAAAATCATACTGATATTTTTCCTTGCTATGTATTTTACCATTGGTTTTTTGGGATTTTTTGTGGATTAAAGTGGTACCTCGGGTTAAGAACTTAATTCGTTCTGGAGGTCCGTTCTTAACCTGAAAATGTTCCTAACCTGAGGCACCACTTTAGCTTAATGGGGCCTCCCACTGCCACATGATTTCTGTTCTCATCCTGAAGCAAAGTTCTTAACCTGAGGTACTATTTCTGGGTTAGCGGAGTCTGTAACCTGAAGCGTCTGTAACCCGAGATACCACTCTATATCACTTTGCTTCCTGTCTTCAGTTTGTTTTTGGCAGAAAGTTAAGTTCCTTTTGTGCCTATACTTTCCCCTCACCCTCACCTTTGCCAGATCATCAGAGAATGGAACTAGGTCGATTTAAGAGGCATCAGAAATACCTTTTTCTCCAGATCGCCAGAAAGGGCAGGGAACAGTGTGTCCAAGCCTGCTGCAATACAGCCCCCCTGCCCAACAGCTGTTGTGAGAGCTCCTGTGTCTTATTTTTGAACCAATAAGTTCTTTTTTTAAAAAAAGCATTTTAAACCTTTATTTCTGGACTTTGGGCTCACAGATGTACTCTTTGGGCTCTGGGGAGGGTCTCCTCGCAAGCTATGAGGACGTTCCAGCCTTCTCCTGCCATTTCCAGGTTTGAATTGAATTATTTGTTTATTTCCTGGTGCCACATGTATACACGGTTGTGTACAAGCCGATCGCATGTACCATAAGTGGGGGGATGCCTGCATTTTAAAAATGCACTGCAGGATGGAAGTTGCAAAAATGTGTATTTTGTATGAGATTGCACACAAATATGCATGTTATGAATGGATTGCATGTTATGCTGATGGATTTTCATGAGAATGAAAAAAATGCAGACTGATGTGGAAATGTGCAGAACTGAACTTAGAAGTGGAAAAATGAGAAACCAAGAAACCTGAATTTTCCCATCCCTACTTGCAACCTATACTTGGAAAGCAGGAATATAACAAGTAGTGTGACTGCAGAAGTCAGTGGGTTGGATCTCTTCGTCCAAGGATGCAACCTTCCTTTGATGGAATAAGTCCTTCTTTGAGAGGGAAATTTTGTCTTTTTGTTGTTGTTGTTTAGTCGTTTAGTCGTGTCCGACTCTTCGTGACCCCATGGACCAGAGCACACCACGCACTCCTGTCTTCCACTGCCTCCCGCAGTTTGGTCAAACTCATGCTGGTAGCTTCCAACCATCTCGTCCTCTGTCCTCCCCTTCTCCTTGTGCCTTCCATCTTTCCCAACATCAGGGTCTTTTCCAGGGAGTCTTCTCTTCTCATGATGTGGCCAAAGTATTGGAGCCTCAGCTTCAGGATCTGTCCTTCCGGTGAGCACTCAGGGCTGATTTCCTTCAGAATGCAGAGGTTTGATCTTCTTGCAGTCCATGGGACTCTCAAGAGTCTCCTCCAACTGGGTGCAAATTTTTGGAGAAGAAAGAGCAGTTATCCTGAAAATGTCTACTCTTCTAACAATTTTAGGTTACTTTAACACACGGTTTCTTCAAGGAGAGGCATATACATGGAAGGTTCCAATGGCATCTTCAATGTCACCTCCTTCCTCTCCAGCTCTATGAGGTCTTACAGATCTAGAAGCAGCTGAGAAGACTGAATCCAGCTTCTGGATGAATAATTCACACAATGGGTTTTGCAGAGTACTTTAGAGTCCTGGGAGGATGCCCTGGATGCTTAATAAATTCAACACCATTAATTTAGTCAGACTTACTAGACCTTGGTGAATATCCACGCTTATGTGCATGCTGTTTTTGCCATTCTCATCTCCAGGGGCACAATCCACCAGGACCCTGGTTTGCAAAGTCAAATTGAAATGAATGGAATATTTGCAGAAGCACCTTTACTCCTGCTTTAATGATAAGTCATTAGGAAGAAGAATGGAGACTTCCTCTCCTAAGGGAACATATTATCTCCATGCTGAAATGTTTCAGCAGCCTGCTCATGTTTTCATATGTGCTCATTGACTTCTCTAGATTTCACTACAGTTGCTCTGGTGATATCGTCTGGGTCACATAGTTTTCTGACAAAGCACTATGAACCTCATCAGTACTCCTAATGATCTTCTTTGGATGCCATTAACAAGGTAAACCAACTGGGAGGGGAGCCCCCTAGCAAATGTTGTGAATAAATTATCCAACTGTGACCTTTGCTTATGCCAACTTTGGTAATGCTGTGGCTCAGATGGTGTTAGTTTAATATTGCATTCTTTTCAAGAAGCAATCAGCTGCCTGTTGAAGTCCTTGAACATTGTAAAGAATCTAAGCGACCGACTTGTTTCATTTAAAAGCCATAGTAGAATGGAAAGTACAAAACAGAGATTGGGGGGGGGGGGAGAGAGAGAGAGAAGGGACTGAATATTGGAACCAAGCTAGGTAGAATCTTGTATTGTGTTGCATTTTTATTTATTTATCTATTTATTTATTTTGAAGAGGTCTATTTCAGCTGTCTATAAAGTCATACTCAAGGTGCAAAACAAAAGACATACCAAATTTAAACACACAATACAGCATGTCCAATATAAGTGATAGACAATCATACTAAAAGCACAATAATAGTCACAGTCAGTATAGTACAATCAATATGAAAACTTCAGCAGTCAGAATTTTAAAAATGATGCCTTCAAATCCACTGAAAGAGATAAGACTACTTAGGGACAAATGATGCTGGATGTTTACTTTGAAGCTCGCCCTTGAGTGCAACTCCCCCTCCCCCCAAGCCTAAATAAAATCCAGTGATGTGACATTGTGCACTTAGAGTTTTAAAAAAGCTTTTGGCAAAGTATCCCACCAAAGATTCCTGAGGAAACTTAGCCGTCATGGAACAAGAGGAGAGGTTGTTTTGTTGACTGGTAAGTAGGTAAGAGGGAGCAGAGAGTAGGAATAAATGGACAGTTCTCCCAATGGGACAGAAGTAGCAATGCCCCAAGGACTGGTATTGGGACCTGTGCTTTTTGACTTGTTCATAAATGATTTACAGAGGGAGTTGAATAGTGAGCTAGCCAAGTTTGCTGGTGATTGTTCAGGGTGGTTGAAACAAAAAGAGGTTGTGAAGAGCTCCTAAAGCATCTCTTCAACTTTACTTTACTGAGTCTCCCCCCCCCCAACCTTATACTGCATACAACATTAATGTCTCGCATCCAATGGAACTAATCTGTAGAAAAGACTCTACAACCTGAAAATAGAGACAATGCACCCACTTTTGTAATCCAATAAAATCTTTAATAAAAACTATTTATATATAAAAAAAGCTTTACTGAGGCTGCAACTCTGTGCAGGCTTACCGGAAAGTAAGCCCAATGGAACACAGTGGGACTTCCCTCTGAGTAAATGCACTGGATTATGCTCCATTCTTCCTTTAATTAATGGAAGGTTGCAAAGCCATCACAAGGTAATGTCATGTCTGGTTATTGACTTTCTCCATATGACCCCATTCTATATTATTTTGCTTCTTTCTTTTTTTGCTTACTTTTTAAAAACAGTGCTATATATTCTCATGAGATGACTTGGTTTCTTTCATCTAGAGTCTTGCATTCACAGGATGACCTGAGGGCAATGTTCAATAAAGAAGCACTCATTCAGAAGCAGGCTATAAGCTCTTTCCAATGCGTGTTCGGTGATATTATTCCAGATAACTGGCAACAACTTCAGTCCTAGCAAAAAAATGCATTCTTAGATACTTCACTTTTGTGCTTTTATGATTCTGCCGCATATAACTACTAGATGCATGCTAGGTATACATGGCCAGTGATGCTTGCATTAGATTAAGGAAATCATAGTTGATTAATTGTATCAGTTTTTGAAAATAAATTAATTGGTTGAATCTGTATATGTGTACATATGAGTAAAAGAAATTATTTAAAGGGAAATGACAGAGCCGCTTTGCTTTTAGATGTTGTTCAGATGTGTGAAAGCAAGCATTAGCTTCACCCCTCCATCATGTGCCCATCACCTGACTCTGCTGCCATGAATGCATCGAGTCTGAATAGGGGAGCTTATTCTACATTTGTTGGCTCTCAGCATGATTTCTTTCATTGAGGGGAACTATAGTATCATTGCACAGTTGACTGTTTCATCCAAGAAGCAAGATATTTAGGGATTTATTTATTTGCTACCTTTCTACATCAAATACTCAAAAGCCACTCACAGTTCAAAACAACACTTGCTTTTAATGTTAACATTTGAGATTACTCCAGATACAATGATAGCCACATTCTCATCTTTGCTGATGAAAGCATTCATCACTAGAAACTCTATGCTAGTGTTTTGGCAAATTGGATGAAAGCTTTTATTGACATGTTTTTAAATTGTTCCTTTGAACTGAATTCAGGAGTGTGTGGAGGAACAGAACAAGACATACTGTATAAAGAACAGGTTTAGATTTATTTTAAAGGATCTGTAATATTCTTCCTCATCATAGGTCATGCTTTTGATGTATATTTTTGTGTGCAATCCACTTTCTTTGGCTGCATAGACCTGTTTTCATGCAGGGAGCTCCATGGGCACATCAGAGGTCTAGAAACATTTTTATTAACAAATATAAATAAACAGTGTTGCTGTTCACTGCATTCTTTTTCATTTGTTTGTTACTTTGGCGGAATGTATTGTGCCAGCATTCCGCAAAAGAATCCAGTGTAGAGCAGCCACAACTGTTACTTAGCCGGGAACCAGTTTTCAGCCTGCAAGAGTTGACAGACTGGAAGCAGAATGGGGACTGCAAGCTAGGAGAACCCAGGGCAGGCCCTGCCATTAGGGAAAGGGAGGTGGCAACCTGAGGCGGATGGTTTTGGGTGACATGAAAGTGCAGCAAATGTTTATCAATCTGCTTTATTATGGTTGTATTCTTACTGCGAAGAAGTGGAAGAACTGTTTGTGGGATTATTTTTGCTCCGGGCCCCAAAATAACACGGTTGGCTTGGGATACTATTGTAGACCAGGTTACTTGAAAGATCTACTTCCTGTCTATTGCATTGCAAGGACATTTAAGCTATTTGAAAAAATGGAATCCGGTTAGTCTTGCCATGTGCTGATGATTATCAGCTGCTGGTGATGCCGAAGTGTGCGTCTTCACTGGTGGCACCAGTTTAATGAAATGTGTCCCTTGCTAAAATATGATAATACCGCTGCATTGGTATTCCTCTGCCTTTTGAAGATGCATCTGCTTAGACAGGCATTCCCTTGGCCAGAGTCTCCCAATTTAATTATGGTGGGGTTTTAAAAGCTTGGTTTTAATGTGAATTTTATATTCTGTCTTATTGTGAACTGATGCTTATACTTTAATGATTGTATAATCAGTTTTATTGCTTCAGAGCCTAAATTGTCATTAGGTAGCTTATAATCTGCATTAAAAAAAAAAATCAAGGCAAAATACAACCTGTGAGAATAAAATCAGCAAAAGTGTCTATAAAAAGGATCATGAAAAACACCAGTAAGACATTGATGAATACTGACTGGATAAAAGAAAATTCATGTTACAAAGCCCTGTCTACAGTCTCCTTTTCAAAAGATGTCTGAAAGAAGGAAAGGACGAGTCCCACTGGACCTCTATTGGCAGGGAGTTCCACAGGGCAGGGCCTGTCACACCAAAGGTCTGCTCCCTATTGACAGCCAGCCAAACCTCAGGGACACAGGGAACCAGCAGAAGTGCCCCATCAGAGGATCTCATTGATCAGAATAAACTCATCACCACTGTCATCTTGACTTGGTCAGGGGTGTTATTTGCTGCTCTGCCTCAGGCAGCAAAATGTCTTGGTCCAGCCATTAGGGAAAATAATGCCATTGCCTGACTTTTCTGTGGAGAAGGAAGAACAGCAGCTAAGCTTGAAGCAAGAATTGTTTTCACCCATGTGTTTCTCTATCTTCCAACAAACTACAAAGACTGTGTCTAAGAAGATAAGTATTCCTGACATTAGTATTCTGAATCTTTTAGGTCTTACTGTCCAAGACCGTCAGTTTGCATTCCTGATGCATTACTTCACAGTATAATTACAGATCCCAAAAAAAATAGCACTGCAAAATGAGCTGGAGGCCAGTTTGAGTTATTTGACTAAGGACCTTTAGTTTTCAGATGCCAATTTTGGGATGTGTCAGGATCCTCCCGAGACAGTACCTCTTAGAGTGCCATGACCTCTTTTACTTCATTGAATCTGGAAGTGCTTTTATCTTTTCCCTGGTAACAGAAATGAACATCAAAATGCTTTTGCGGCAGGAGATATGGAGAAGATAATTGGCTTCCGTGTTTAATTTCTTCAGTTCCTTTCCTTCTATATTTAATTCTTTCAAGCTTTGCGCACAGGGACATATACAGTGGTACCTCAGGTTACAGACGCTTCAGGTTACAGACTCCGCTAACCCAGAAATAGTACCTCGGGTTAAGAACTTTGCTTCAGGATGAGAACAGAAATCACACGGTGGCGGCACAGTGGGAGGCCCCATTAGCTAAAGTGGTACCTCAGGTTAAGAACGGACCTCCAGAACGAATTAAGTTCTTAACCCGAGGTACCACTGTACTTCTTTCTACATGGAGCATTTGTGTGGAATGTGTGGTAGGATTTATGTTCATTATATTAAGTGAGGAGTTCAGTTCCAAGACATCAAGTAGCAAGTGAAAGACAATAAAAATCCACAGATGTTTTCCCCCCTGTAATTGGTTTATTTGATACTCTTTCTCTGCACCTCTTTCCAATCAACAACTCTTTCATGCCAGCTAAGGTGTTCTCTTACCCTTTGATTATTTCCTCTAACAATGCCAGTCACCGTGAGATGATACCAATGACAATTGGAGCCCTTGGTAGCCAGCTATGACATGGTACTTTGCAGATAAATGGCTCACATTCATTGCCATTTTGGCTCCCTTGTTGAAAGAGTCATGAGTATATGCATCCATCTCCCCCTTTGGTTAGGTTTTGTGGGGTCAGTTTAACTAGGAAAACCTTAAGGTGTGGACAAAGCACCTGTATCTCTGTGCACCATGATGCAGCCATTTGAGCCATGCCTATTTTGGTTTATTTCAGCTAGTCAGGATAAGTAAAAGACCAAGTTATTGGTTATTATGAATACAATGGCATACCATCAAGTTGGAAGGAGGCAACAGAGACACCTCTTTGGTCTGAGGGCCACATTCCTTCACGAGTGACTTTCCGTGTGGTGGGTACAAATAGGCAGAGCCATAAATGTGAGCTGAATCTTTGTACAATAGACTACATTCCAGCTATATGAAAGTCAGAGGTGTCATTCTACACCCACACCCTCCCACAGGTCAAGGAAAAGCCATTATCACAGTCCAAGGAAACATTCCAGAGTCTTAACCTATCAAGGAGGTTGCAGAACAGGCCTAGGGAGGGGTGTGGCAGGGACAAGGAGTGTGCTCTTGAGGCTGCCCACCATTCTTTTAAAGAAACATTTATGTAACCCTCAGGAATGAGGGAACTAGTGCCAAATCTCGTTTTAGCCAAAGTGATCAAGTGAGCAGTGGCTGGACAGTTCTAAGGGCTCCTAGAGGAAGGGGTTATTCAGACTTCCACTATAGATTGATGTTTTAAATTGGACAGTGGGCTGCTCACATCACCAGTGCAGTGAAGTTGTCCCCCACCCTAGTACATTTCACAGCTCCCCCCAGTAGTTCACAGCAGTTGTGCTTAATTAGTATCAGATTTTAATTTGTGAGCATTTTAATTTCCGATTTTATCCTTATACCGTATGCATATCTCAGGGATGACCATGAAATTGTTTAAATAATGTCCCCATTGTGCAGAACTGAAAAAAAAATACAGATAATTGAACACTGCAGCCATTCTTTTCCTATCCGTTGTCTTGGGGCTAAAGAAACACTCACAATCAAAAGTATAAATGGTGGTGAGCATTTTTACCTACCTAGGAGATGTTTTCTCATCATTTGCCAGGCTCCTTCAGTCATGCCTTCATCCTGCTGAACTATGTGGGACATTCACAGCTGTAACAGAGGCACAAGATTGGTGCCATCATGTGCCGTGCCAAACAATCGGAGGCATTATCTCTCATTATGGTCAGAAGCCTGTAGCAAAACAGTGCTTCCAATTTTCCAGGGAGAGTTTGTGGTCGCTGACTGTAATCGTAGAAAAAGTCTGCTTTACTTCTGTACCTATTATATGTTCAGATAGATTTTACAGTGGCCTTTTGAATTTGCCAAGATTTTTGTTGCAGGATTTTGCCAAGACCGAAATAGCTTCCATAGCTAAAAAGACTCCAAGTAAGGGCCAAAGTACATGTTACGTGCTTGAATCTTGCACCATAATTTTATTCTTTTAGAAGCAGCTATAGTGGCTAAAGCAGATGGTGGTGGGAAGTTTGGGTCAAGGTTGTGGTATGGGAGGGAGACAGAAGATCCCTAGTGTTGGGGTCTCTGTAATATAGGCAACTCAGGTACCTTCCTTGGTGCCGGACAAGGCCCCCTTGCCCGTCTCAATACTGGGGGCTTGGTTTGGGAGTATCTTTTGGAGGGAGCGTTGCCTACTTTTGTGCCTTATTTGTTGGTGTTTTATTTGGGGTGACATTATAAGTGTTTTACCTGTTTGGGGGAATATCATATTACAACAGGATGGGGAGGCTGATTTTGATATATTTGGCTGCACCCCAAGCCCATGGTTTCATATCTGTAAAATGGGAGTCTGTGATAGAAGACACTGCTGAAGTGATCAAACCAGCCTCTTTTAAAATTCTGATAAAGTGTTGTGTTCTGGACCAAAGCCGGAACCCATAGGCAGGGGTCAGCAAACTTTTTCAGCTGGGGGCCGGTCCACTGTTCCTCAGACCTTGTGGGGGGCCGGACTATATTTTGAAAAAATATTAATGAACGAATTCCCATGCCCCTAAAATAACTCAGAGATGCATTTTAAATAAAATGACACATTCTACTCATGTAAAAACATGCTGATTGCCGGACCATCTGCAGGCCGGATTTAGAAGGCGATTGGGCCAGATTCGGCCCCCGGCCCTTAGTTTGCCTACCCATGCCACAGACTAGAGAAATCCTCTAGGTTAAACGCAATACAGTCATACCTTGGGTTGAAGTTGCTTCAGGTTGAGCATTTTCGGGTTGCACTCTGTGGCGACCCAGAAGTAACGCAATGCGTTACTTCCAGGTTTCACTGCTCGCGCATGCGCAGACAGTCAAAATGACATAACGCACATGCACAGAAGCGGCGAATCGCGACCCACGCATGTGCAGACACGTGCTGTGCTCGCTTCAGAATGCGGGAGCATGGACAGCTCCAAGTGACTCACTCCAACAAATATTGGAAGTGAACTGAGGCCTTCTATGCCTACCTCCAGAGTATCTTTTCCAGGCTCCACCCACTGAGAAAACTTCTCCTTCATGTCGTGGCCTCTCTCCTGGCACTGCTGGACTGGTGATGTTTGGTGGGAGCCATCTGGTTCTTCAGGCTCCTGCTGCATACAGGGGTCAGGACATTAAGCACCACTTTTTGCGTGTCTAAATAGTTGATCTAGTACAGATGTGTTGCCATGGAAACAACTAGTTAGTAATTCCACCAGAAGGAGGGGGCAGACCTACCTCCCCTCCCCAAGCTAAGAACAGGAGAAGAAAAGGACAGAGGCTCGTCTGGGCTAGTCCCTCCCAGAGCTGGAAAGATACAGCTGTCTGATTTGCTACCAGTGCTGCAACCAAAGCTGTAGCTTTATTTTGGGCAGGGAACCCAGGAAACTTAATGGGGGAGAAAGATCTATTGGGGCGTTGATGCTGTGAGCCCTTCCATAGCCCTTCTAGTGAGGACCGAAGCACATCATGGAGTGCAATCTTTGAGGCAGGGCTGTATCACGAAGTGTGAAATCTGAAGGATAAATTATCTGTACATTAGTCAGGGAAGGTGTGGATCAGGTCCATTTGCATCAGAATCGACAAACATCAAATTCCTCAAGCATCCTTAGCACACACTGAATGGGGCTTTAAGAATTGCAGGTTTGTTTGTTTGCAAACTTTGGTAATATATGTCCCTGATTTGAAATCACAGGGTCTGGATGAATACTACTGCCCTTGAGGCACAGGGAGAGAATGACAACAGCAGCTTGTAAATTTCCTGACTCTTAAATATATCCTCAGGCTTATCAGTGCAGGAAGCTCAGTCCTCCCTCTTGTCTGCTGATTTCATGACCCAGCCATGAACTGACAGAAATTCATGGTGCCAGGTGTGCAGCTCACATTGTCTGCCAGTAAACAAATAAGTTATCCTGCGATAGAATCGCTCTCTCTATATATCTTGAATCTTGAACTCTAACCCAAGAAAGTAAAAAAATGAAAACAGAACTATGTTAAGTATTTTGGATTTTAGTGCTATACTTGATTTCCCTTCTCCATCAATGTCTTGGAAGTTTCTACATTTATTTCAACAACTTGCATAAATGTTTCATTCACCACTATTCATTCGCCTTGTTATAATGTACCCATCTGTGCTCTGCAGGAAGAAGGCAACTAGTTTTGTTCTGCTATAGCAGGTAGGCACCAGTACAAGAATGGACCTTTCTTCCAGCAATGGAACCTAAGGCTGCAATCCATCCACTTACCTGAACTCAGTGGGTCTTACTTCAGAGTAGACATGTACAGATGAACCTACCTAATACACACTTTCTGAAACACTGTGGGAATTAGAATACAGCTATTGTCCCAAGTTTGCACTTTTCCAAATTTTGCAATGCAATTCTCCAGCCCAAAAGTGTGTAGAGAAATGCATATATCAGAGCAATGTGTGAATGCATCATATTAGAAGTTGCTTTGCAAAATGTGTATAATAGGCAAAATTGCATACAAATATGTTTATTAGGAGAATTTGCACTAAAATGCTGCTGAATTTTCATGAGGCTTTCCTTTTTAAAAAATGGCAAACGTGTGGAAATGCAACAAACTGAATTTAAGACTGGAAGAATGAGAAAACAGAGAAGAGCCAAATGTTACAGATTTGCCCATCCTTGAATGAATTTAGAGCTGACATTTGTAATCAGTACTGTGGGAGATTTGCACTTTGAGAATATAGATGCAGCATAAAAAACTCATCCTTTGAATGGGCACAAAGTTAAGCTAAAGGAAAAACCCCAAAGGTGGATAAAAATGTGATGATGATTATCCTCACCTCTGCCAGTGAATGATGCCACTGAGTGGCAAAGGAAGTATCCCAGAAGAGGTGCTATTTGCCCAGCCATGGGGTGCTAGGACTGAAATGTGTAGGTCCAACTACCAATTCCCAGATTTTTTTTTACATATTTAAGGTTTTCCAAAGTACAGTGGTACCTCGGGTTAAGTACTTAATTCGTTCCGGAGGTCTGTTCTTAACCTGAAACGGTTCTTAACCTGAAGCACAACTTTAGCTAATGGGCCTCCTGCTGCTGCCGTGCCGCCGGAGCATGATTTCTGTTCTTATCCTAAAGCAAAATTCTTAACCTGAAGCACTATTTCTGGGTTAGCGGAGTGTGTTACCTGAAGCGTATGTAACCTGAAGCGTATGTAACCCGAGGTACCACTGTATGTAAAAAGTGATTCCCACTACTCCACTCCATGCCTTTGGTGTGAAATTAACTAAAGTTGTAAATTATTATTATGATGTCACTGTGATGCAGTGGTAAGTTGTTGTTTTTTAACCAAAAATAAAGAGGGCAGTTCAAGAGAAAGAAGAGAAATGCAAATTCTAACTGGATCATACATATGCATGAAGTTCTGTATAAAGAAACCTCAGCTTGATCCAGTTTTAGTTCTAAGTCTGTATAAAAAGGGAACATGATAGCCAATGGTGTGATGTGTGTGTGTGATAATAAATTGTAGATACACTGGTTTTCTCATTAACCTGTAGAATCTCTCTCTCAAATAGTACATGGAGGGAAGATGTGCATCAGGCACCCCCAACCAGCGGCCCTCCAGATGTTTTAGCCTACAACTCCCATGATCCCTAGCTAACAGGACCAGTGCTTAGGGATGATGGGGACTGTAGTCCAAAACATCTGAAGGGCCGAAGGTTGGGGACGCCTGATGTACATGCTCTACAGCCCTACCCCAAAGAGAAGCTATAATGGAGTATCTGGGCTCACCAACTCTTCTTGTAGATCCAATTGCAAATTGTTTCAGAAATGCTTATCTATGAGCATGGAACTCCATTACTGTTATCACAAAATAATGATGATGATAATAATTCCCCCCCCCCCCCATGTTCAGGAGTATGACAGGCTGCTTTATTTCACTTCAGTGAATGCAGGTGCATTCATTATGCTCATTTTAGTTACATGAAGCTGATTTTCAGCAGGGGAATGGCAACAGCCTTTACTGAGGGAGGAACGGGCCCCTGACTTTCTCAGACACATGAAGTGAATTCTGAGTTGGCAGGTATTTAAAAGACACAACTGCACAGTGGGAGCTGAATGGCAATGAGATACAACAATTCTAGCCAGTGATAATTAGAGCTTAAATATATGTCGAATGGGCACACCTTTAACCTTTTAAGCAATTGGTGATAATTACTAAGATGATTGAATTAATGAATTAATCTGCAGCAGGGCAGGGAACCATTAGCGAGGAGCAGCACTGGAGATAACAGACATCCTAGTCTTTGCAGGGTGATGTGATCTTTGCAAGGCATGTGATCTTCAGACTCCTCTGTTGCAGGCTGCATGTCAGCCTTGGTTGGGACCAAACTAGTTGTGGGTGAAGCCAAAAGGAGATGTGGACCAGCCCTTTCTCTGCCTCTTTTACCACCCAATGGGCTGCCAGAAGGACATTTCACTCTTAACAAGGTAAAGGGATCCCTGACTGTTAGGTCCAGTCGTGGATGACTCTGGGGTTGTGGCGCTCATCTCGCTTTATTGG
The DNA here is from genome assembly GCF_965113315.1 of Podarcis vaucheri. Lineage (NCBI taxonomy): Eukaryota > Metazoa > Chordata > Lepidosauria > Squamata > Lacertidae > Podarcis > Podarcis vaucheri. The sequence goes on from NC_138767.1 coordinate 41,881,112, forward strand.
CCGAGGGAGCCGGTGTACAGCTTCCCGGTCATGCAGCCAGCATGATTAAGCCACTTCTGGCGAACCAGAGCAGCACACGGAAACGCCGTTTACCTTCCCGCCAGAGTGGTACCTATTTATCTACTTGCACTTTGACGTGCTTTCGAACTTCTGGGTGGGCAGGAGCAGGGACCGAGCAACAGGAGCTCACCCCGTTGCGGGGATTCGAACCGCCAACCTTTTGATCGGCAAGCCCTAGGCTCAGTGGTTTAGACCACAGCGCCACCCATGTCTTACTCTTAAAGGTAAAGGTAAAGGTACCCCTGCCCGAACGGGCCAGTCTTGACAGACTCTGGGGTTTGTGCGCCCATCTCACATCTATTGGCCGGGGGCCAGCGCTGTCCGAAGACACTTCCGGGTCACGTGGCCAGCGTGACAACGCTGCTCTGGCGAGCCAGAGCCGCACACGGAACGCCGTTTACCTTCCCGCTGGTAAGCGGTACCTATTTATCTACTTGCCCCCGGGGGTGCTTTCGAACTGCTAGGTGGGCAGGCGCTGGGACCGAGCAGCGGGAGCGCACCCCGCCGCGGGGATTCGAACCGCCGACCTTTCGATCGGCAAGCCCTAGGCGCTGAGGCTTTAGCCCACAGCGCCACCCGCGTCCCGTCTTACTCTTACTCAGGGTCTAAAATGAGCATTTGTTGAGCCTTTTGAAAGCAGGTTAAGGGCTGCATCTGGCCTTTGAGCCACAGGTTGCCACTACTGCTACCAGAGGTAGCCAACATGGTATGGTGCCCTCCAGAGATTTTCAACTAGAATTCCTAGAATTCCTGACTATTACCCAAGCTGGCTGGGACTGATAGCAGTTGTAGTCCAAACAGCATCCAAACGGTACCACTCTGGCTCTCAGGAAATCCTCGAGAATGAAGTGTCTCTTTTCTGTACTTGTTTTTAAAGCCTTCGCGATTCCATTGCTGCTGGAAACACAGGCATCCTTGCCTAGTTGCATAAGACACCATGCCTCTTGACTCTCTTCAAGGCATTAAAATGAGCGGTGGCTGATAAGGATCTGACCTTTGCCGATTAATGCCTCTTATACGTCACACACTTGACAAGCATATGAGGCGAATGAAAAATTGTATGCCTGCGGTTCATAGCTCTGTAGCAGAAGGGCAAAGCTATAAACATAATCTAGCAACTGTTACACTCAAGAGCAAGCTGCAACCTACAATTACAGAGCAGGACTCTTATAATTTACTGGCTCGAGCTTAACACAAATTTCAGTCCTTTTGCTTGTTTACTCTGCAAACAACCTTGACCAATATAACAAGCTTTCGCCGCTGAATATTAATTCTGCACTTCTTATACTTCAAACGGTGCACTTTGGTCTGGTCTGGTTTGGTCTGTACATGGAGAAAAAGTGCCTGATGTTCTATGACATGGAGTCAAAAATATTGTGGCAACTTTGACTGATGGAAAAGGCCTTTTGTTGAATATGTGTTTGGTTTCCAGGACTGAGATTTCTCATAAATGAGCAATAATGTTACTCGAGGTGGGAAAGGAATTTGACTTTTCTGTTTGTCGTAAACTTTTAGTTCATCTTCTTGAAGGTATACTACAGTTTGTCCCTCAGGCATGAAGGTCAGTGCAGGAAAATGGTGGATGGCAATAGAATGGATCCTATCATTCTCTATAGATAAATATTTGTATTTATTACATGTACATCCCACCTTCCTTCCAAAGAGCTTGGGGTGATGTACATGGTTCTTGCTGCCCCTTCTCCTTACAACAACCCTATGAAGTTTGGTGGGCAGAGAGAAAATGTTTGACCCAAAGTCATCCAATGAGCTTCATGACTGCATGAGGAACTCCTGCAAAACTCTAACCTTTGTATTCAACTGTCTCTTGGGGAAGATGAGTGAAATGCCTTTCCTGTCTGTACTCAGTTCTTCCATTTCTTCTTTCTACCACAACTTGGCTAACAGGCTATGTAGAAAAGCTGAGAAACTCATTCTAAGTGGAGTTGTCACCCATGTTTTGTCCTGATAGACACTTTGGGTCTTTAAATACATCCTTGACACATAGCAAGCACAGTATGTCGGGAAAGTGCTGGGAAATGCCAACAGATACAGCAGCCTTCTCTATATCTACAATGACTGATATTGAACTAAGTCAGACTCAGAGTAGACCCATTGAAATCAATGGGTTTAAGTCCATTGATTTTAGTGGGTTTTGTTCTGAGTTGGAATTACATTGGATATCACACGGTGTTTAAATATTTCTGGGCACGTTATGGACTATGGACTCTTGCCTGCTGAACCACAAAGAGTTACCGCCTCTCATTGACTCACAAAGCATCAAGTTCTTGGAATCTGTTAATTAAAAACAGTAAAACTGCCATGATTCAAGACTCCATGGGAAGAGATGCCCTATAAACCTGATCTAAAGCTAAGTGATTTACCGGTTTGCAAAGTTAACGTTAAAATCCTGTTTGCAATCAAAGTTAAATGATGGCAATTACTTCTGATGGCACAGCTACTATATGGATTCAATACTCTGAGGAAGATGATTGATTGCCGCCTTTTGAAGACATGGCTTTGCTTCTGCTGCAGAGTGTAAAAATCTTGTGCAGAACTCCACACTCTTAAATTCTCCAGAATTTCTCCTGACCCAGAGTTTACTGTATTGCTCAGTCCGTGCACAAATGTTCTCAAAAATTCAAATTTATTGGGGATCCTTTTGTCAAACCAGATGTACTCCATATGGTAAAAATGTATTGGCGCATCAATCGGAATTGCAATTGGTTTATAAATCCCATAGCGGAACTGCAATCCCTGATATGCCTAAAAAGAACAGATTGCAAATAGTAAAAAGCAAAGTTAGGGAAGTCTGCCATAATACCCCACCCAAACTTTACAGAACCATGAAAAACAACTTGTGGTAGATTTGTGGAGGCTTGTAATGCCCAGGTATTTCAGTTTTGTCATGAACAAAATGGCCTTGCTGTCTGGAGCTGCTTGGCATGATAGTCCATAACATCTGGAGGGCTTGCCATAGCAAATCTCCCCTATGGAAAAAACTGCCCAGCTGACTAGGTAGTCAGGGCATTTCACGTTATGTTTTCGATTCTGCATGATGCCAGTCAGGTTCTGTGACTTTATGATGTGCTTCCATTTCCACTCAAGCTCCCTGGTGAAAAGCGAAACAGCTGGGAAAAAATGAAAAAAAAATGAAAGATTCCATTTCATTTATCGCCTTCAATGTAGGCTATGATAGAGCAAAATGTAGCGATCAAGAGGGAAAATATATAGAATCCAGAGAAATACAGACATGTATTCTGGTGCAGGAAAAAAAAGGTACAGATTGCAGATAATTAAACTATCCAATAGTCTTAATCAAAATAAAAAAATTCCTTCCTGTAGCACCTTAAAGACCAACTAAGTTAGTTCTTGGTATAAGCTTTCGTGTGCATGCACACTTCTTCAGATGTGTATCTGAAGAAGTGTGCATGCACACGAAAGCTTATACCAAGAACTAACTTAGTTGGTCTTTAAGGTGCTACAGGAAGGAATTTTTTTATTTTGACTATGGCAGACCAACACGGCTACCCATCTGTAACTGGAACAATAGTCTTAAAACATCCTATTATCTGAGTGTCTCAGCAAAAAACAAAACAAAAAACAGATGACAAACAATTTGCTTATTAATTCCCCTGCTTGCTGAGATGTGTTTCCCAATCTGCTATTTATTCATATTTTAGCTTTTAAACTTTATTTCCTGCTTACAGTCCCAGTAGAAAGAAAATAATGCTTGTTAGCTCCAGTTAGCAAGGTTTTCTATTTATTATTTATTTCATTTAATTAGCGAGCCTTCATTTATTATTTAGTGGATATTATTATTTAATGACTTTTTACAATTTATACTCCATAAAATGTTCCAGCTCTGTAAAATGTCAAAAAATGAATTTGGATTTTCTGAGAAGATGCCTTCTGTTGCTATTGTTGTTACATCCTGGCTTGCTTTTTCTGCTACGTTAACAAAGTCCAAGACTCTAATCTAAGCAATGTTATGTGGTGGGCAGAAAGTTCGACCTTTCTTTGCTCTCTTTAAAAATCAATAATTTCCCAACGTACATCGTTGGTGAGTTCCTGTGGGTAAAACTCTGTCAGGTAAAGTCAATTTCTCTCCTGTGTTTTGTGCCACTTGCTTGATTAACCTTGGTGTTTACAGTCCTCTGTGTGTATCTGTGATTTCTTTTCCTTACTTTGACTTGAGACTGCACAGATTCATGCTCCTGTTTTCTGGTTAAATGTGTGATTTCACGATGCTCAAATGACCCATTTCTGAGTTGCACCGCATTTGTGTCAGTGTGGCTGTTGTTCACACATCCTCATGAGCACTGGAGAAATGAACCCTGCCTGAATCGAAGGTGACAATATTGCGATATTGTCAGGGGTCCGAATGAAGCACGATGCCCTAGAAAAGGTGGTGAGAGCTGGGTTTCCTTTCTAAAAACACACACCAAAAAACAGTACTGCCAAAAAGAAGAAAAAGAGGAATGTATCACTCAAACAAGAGGGGTAAGGTGATACAGATTTGCACAGGTTAATTTGTTTGTAAAGATGCAACAACAGAAAAAAATTATTATAGATTAAGTGGAAATAGAAATACATCACACCATACTGGGGGGGACAGAGCAGGTCAAGTGTGAGCTTGCTCAGTCCACTGTCCAGCTCCTAAATTTTGATGGGCAGCTTTCAAGTCTCTGTAATTCCTTTCTTACTGGCCTTTATCTCAGACTTGGACTGGACATTGCTTTAAATAGCAGACTCCTTCAAATGGAGGCCTATTCTCTGTAAAGCAGAAGACATGACTAAGAAATGATTAGGAGTCATGGCTACAGCACTCTACCATCTCCATTGTTGTTGTTGTTTAGTCATTTAGTCGTGTCCGACTCTTCGTTACCCCATGGACCAGAGCACACCAGGCACTTCTGTCTTCCACTGCCTCCCACAGTTTGGTCAAACTCATGTTGATAGCTCGAGAACACTGTCCAACCATCTTGTCATCCCCTTCTCCTTGTGCCCTCAATCTCCACTAGCTTCTTACAAACTATCAGACAGTATTCAAGGCATGCGTTTTTTTCCTCAAGAAAGCCCACCAGGAATTTTCTCTTCCCTGGTGTTCTCTCACAATCTTTATGATGAATTACCTTCCTCTGAACTGAAGTGTTTTTCTGAAGTCCTGTAGGGTCTTCCCATTGGGCTGGCAGTTGGACTATTCTTATATTCTACCCAGTGCTATTTTTCTAGAAAAAAGGGTGTTGGAACTCACCATGAGCTTGTTCTCTTATAACTTGTTCTCTTATAATGGCAATGGCGCCCATCTGAGAGGTGCCGGAACTGAGTTCTGGAGAGTTCCAGCTAGAAAAAAAAGCCCCGATTCTACCTGTCCTGAATCCCTGAGCTAAAGTCATACAGGAACTTAAAAGAAAGAAACAAATTCTGATTATACATAAATGCTAAGTATGGTCATTCAACCCAACTTATTTCATCAGGTTTGAGATGGAATATTCAAATGTCCTTACAGTGGTACCTCGGGTTACATACACTTCAGGTTACAGACTCCGCTAACCCAGAAATAGTGCTTCAGGTTAAGAACTTTGCTTCAGGACGAGAACAGAAATCATGCTCCGGCGGTGTGGCAGCAGCAGGAGGCCCCATTAGCTAGAAGAAGAAGAAGAGTTTGGATTTGATATCCCGCCTTTCACTCCCCTTCAGGAGTCTCAAAGCGGCTAACATTCTCCTTTCCCTTCCTCCCCCACAACAAACACTCTGTGAGGTGAGTGGGGCTGAGAGACTTCAAAGAAGTGTGACTGGCCCAAGGTCACCCAGCAGCTGCATGTGGAGGAGCGGAGACGCGAACCCGGTTACCCAGATTACGTGACTACCGCTCTTAACCACTACACCACACTGGCTAAAGCGGTGCTTCAGGTTAAGAACAGTTTCAGGTTAAGTACGGACCTCTGGAACAAATTAAGTACTTAACCTGAGGTAACACTGTACTTACTTTGGCTCTCTCTTTCACAATTCAGCCCAAATGTTATGCTATGGATAGTCCATAGAGAACCAAAATGGACTTTCAAAAGTCACATACCTTATTTTTCTATACACATATTGAGTTTGTGGGCCATTCTTATGCTGTTTTATATGTTGCCTGCCCCAGAAAAGACAGAGCTCAAAGCACACGTTGTTCTGTCCCTTCTGTGGAATAGCAACTGACAGGCCACAGCTTGGTTCACTGCAGCTTTACTAAACAGATGGATAGTTATATTTATGTCCCCCCATGTATCTATTAATGTAAAGTTCCCAGTGCGAACATTAGCACTTGGAACATGGTATGTGTCTTGAAACACATTGCTGAGGTTTCATGTCCCACAAATATTTTTGGCATCCTTACGTAGGAGCGAAATCCTGCTTTTGTATATTTTATTTCATGCTGGTGGAAGGTTTATTATACACGTTTTCTACTGACTCTTTCTCAGAAACTGCAAATGATACGTTCATGCTTCTCAGCATGCAAAGGACATTGAAAGAGGGAAGACTGTGATGTGGGGTTTTTCTTTCCTTTTCTTATACCTCCTTCTGGCACAAAGCTACAGATTTTTCCTGTGATAACTATTAGTATAGAAAGTTGCCTAAGCTATTGGTGGTATTGAGCTATTGCTTCTTATGAGCAATGTGTGCATTATCCCTTGATGAAACAGCAGAAGATCCATGGTTGAGTTGTTGTTTTTAAGTGGCATGCTACACCACTGTCAGGGAACTGACATCGGAGATAGAGGCGGAGGGAAGGCTCTCAAATGATGCTGGAGAAGGGCCCAGCAGGGAGAGAGGCAGCTCCGCAGATGGGGAAGCAAATCAGCGCAACACCAGGGATATAGAGGGGCTGATGGGGGAATCGGCGAGAGGGCTCCAGAACTCTTCACCGGACACCAGCGGGGAGAGCACGGGTCCTCCACTACCCACGCCCACCCTGCGCAGAAGACTTCCGCGCAGAGAGAGTAGGAGGAGACTGGGTGTCAAACAACTTTTATGTTGGAAAAGATTTAAGAAACGCCCACTGACGGATTCTGCTAGCGACTGAGGCAGCCACGAATTGAAGGGCTGTCCAGACAGAAAGGTTTAACAAGGTAACATAACCAGGAGAGGCGGCAACTTACGCACGAGCAACCCCATACCCATTACAACCACCAATATATTTGGGAGGAATAGAGGCTGGTGTGCCACTTTACATCACTTCAAGGCCATTTCTGGCATGCAAGATGCTGGACCCCCACCCTATAGCCTCCAACATTTCTCTGATGAAAACAGGGATATCCTATTCTACATCAGGAAGGTTCTCTTGTGTTTGATGCCCTGCACACATAAACATCATATACGCATCTATACCGATCACCTCGAGCCAGGTACAACCTCTCTGCCTCACCTGCCTTGCAAGGCTATTGTAAAGAGAACATGTGTGAGGGAAGGGACTGTCTACACCAGGCAGCCCCAAACTTGGCCCTCCAGCTGTTTGGGACTACAATTCCCATCACCCCGACCACTGGTCCTGTTAGCTAGGGATGATGGGAGTTGTAGTCCCAAAACAGCTGGAGGGCCGAGTTTGGGGATGCCTGGTCTACACCTTCCACAGATAAATGGAATGAAATAAAATTGTAGTGGTAAACTGCCCGAGTTAATAATAATAATAATAATAATAATAATAATAATAATAATAATAATAGAAACTGTGAAAATGATCAGGAACATACCAGACAGTAAATCCTATTGAACTCAGTGGAACTGAGTTCTGAGTAAAAAATACTTTGGATTACAGCATAAGGCTGCCCAGTCTTTGATAGATTACCTGGGTGTAAGCTCTCTTGAATACAGTAGGACTTATTTCTGAGTAGACAGTGTAAGGCTCCACTTACAATAAAGGGATGAACACTCTACACATTTCCTAACAAATCGCTAGCTGCTGAAGCATTGCAATGAAAGAATTTGAAGTGGATTGTTGACCTTTTCCTTCAAAATTATAGGAAGGGCTTCATATGACAGCTTCACCGTTTCCTTCATTTGGTGCAGGGATTTTATTTTCCGTATAAGCAGGACTCCGTTTCTGCACACACACCTTTTATTTGTTCTCTGAGACATGGAGGGGAGGAAAAAGGAAATCTGGGACACTCTAGGATCCAATCAGAAACTGGGATGCCGTCTGTAATTCCTGGACTGTCCCTGGAAAATCGGGGCACTTGGATGGTATGGTGTGCTATAGCATAAAATTACCCCCCACCCCAGTTTTTTTTACTAAAGTCTTGAAAAAAAACCCCTGCATCTGCCTGATTGCACTATTTTAAAGCTTTGAATCTTAGCTGCACTCAGTTTTCTGATGAACGTTTCTTGATTTAGGTCCTGATTCTCATGAGCTATTCTGCTCTGACAAAGAAGCGGGAAATAACTGTCATGCATAGTCTTTGAGAATGTCACAGAGCCGCTGCCATGTGTGAGGAGGGGAAAGAATGAAAGACAGACTGATGGGCTGAGGAGGACCCGGTTCATATAATGTGATTGCAGGGCTGGATTTAGGTTTTATGAGGCCCTAAATTACTGAAGGTAATGGGGCCCTTTATATGTCCAGCTGTCCTTTGTCAACAACAAATTGTCGCTGTTTCTTGTGTTGAATGTATTCTATATGGCATGCTTCCTCAAACTTGGCCCTCCAGATGTTTTGAGACTACAGTTTCCATCATCCCTGACCACTGGTCCTGCTAGGTAGGGATCATGGAAGTTGTAGGCCAAAAACATCTGGAGGGCCGAGTTTGAGGAAGACTGCTATATGGTAATTTATGGACCTAATAGGTATCTAAAGTCATTTGCACATAACAAATAGGAACCTACACAACACAAAACACTGTTGCTGCATATAGGTTTTATTTTATTTGTTTTTTATCTTATATTTTGGAAATGTACATCCAGTTTTTTTCCTTTAATTTTTTTTTGGGGGGGCTAAGCTACAGCTTGTTTAGCTTATATAGAAATCTGGCACTGTGTGATTGGCATGTGAATGATTGGGACATCTCCTGTAATGTTCTACGCACAGTAAAGTGTTTTCTGCACAGAACATCCCAAAGTAATTATGCCACGTTGCTTCCACACCCCACTTTCCCGTGTATACGGCACTCAAAGTGGTTCGCAAGAGAATAAATACATTAAGAATTAATAACACTTCGCTACCAGCATCCAACAACAATTTGGTTCATTGCCAACGTGAGCAATACAAACTAGCGAAATGCACAATTGATGGCTTCCATCAATACTACTAATCAATACGACACATTTCCTAACTTTGGAATGAGGTTTGATTTCCATGTGTTGTCTTTCCCCCCAGCATGGGCACTCAGATGGGAGAAAATCTTTGCGCTTGCACAGAGAATGCCAGGTCTCCTTTCCTCACTGAACAGACGGGTGGCACCTGCACAGCGTGGGCTTACACATTGCAGTGTCACCACAACCCAGGCAACAGCAGCTGCAGCCACACAGTCAACGCCCTCACAGGCTGTGCTTGATGACACCAGACCGTTTCCATTTGAGAAAAGGAAAAGCAGCGTTTGCCATAAGCTCTTTCAACATTTGTTGATGCAGAATGAAAGAGAAAGGGAGACTAATCAATTATTGCCATGCTTTCGGTGGATTATTTAAACAGACTTCAGGTAGCATAGGGAGTTAAGGCACTGTTAGTCTCCTAAAACTGTAGGCATCTAACTGAACGGAAACACAGTTTGGAACCTCACCTCCCTCCTGATTCAGCGACATCTGCAATGAACTTGATGGGAGCTAGTAAGCTTAACAGCAGCCATGGGATCCTCAATATATGGCTCTCTTCTTGGGAATAACTGAAAATAGAGCCCTGCTGATTCTCCACTTGGCAGACATTTCCAAGCAAGGGATTAAAAAAAAACCTGTGCTGGTTTTATCTCATGTATAATGTATATGTTGCTAACAACAGCAGGCAGAGCTTTCTCTCCCCTCCCTTTCCATCTTCTATAAAGAGGCCTTCTCTGTTCTTTCGCAAGACGTGGCCCGGATCTCTTTTATCCTTTGGGACAGGAGGGGCTGCTTCCTGCTGGAGGGAAAGGTTATAGATTTGTGAATGCGACAATTTGAATTTCACATATCGATTCATAACTTTTTGAAAAGTCATCCTTTTATCTTTTTCTAAAATGAAAACAGTATTGATTAAATAAGCCGCTACTGTATGCTCTCCCCCCCTCTATAGTTAAACCGTCTCAATATTTTCTAAGTGTCTGTATCATTTTCATTGACACCGAATATTATTATTATTTCATCAGACATCTTTCATCCTCTGAATTTTTTTACCTGCTTCATCTAAGTCTGCCACACTCCAATTTCCAAGCCGGCATTTATTTATATTCTTTTCTGTTGACATGCCTTTGAAGCTAAAGTTTATGTTGTTTTTAAGGGCTTGCTATCAATGATTGTCTTTCTCCTCTCCTCTTCCACCTACGTTCCTCACTTCTGTTTTTGGTTTCTCATTCCAGCCCCCTTCCCCGCTGTGATCATGAATATATTGTGGCTATATCTCGAATGGTGACTGGGCAACTCTTGTGGGTGGCCCTGCTTGTCATTTCACACCACAGTCCTGTCCATATTTTCTCAGACATAAGTCCCACTGTGCTCTGTGAGGCTCTTTCTCAAGTTCTCCACCATTTTGCAGCCCACCTTCCCACACTGTCAGCACAGAGCTATTATGAGGGCCAAACTATGCATGATGCAATCTACCACCTTTGCTATTATTATTATTATTATTATTATTTACAAAAAGCATAAATTGCCCACTTTAATTTGGAAGGGAGAGCAGCTTGTATAGTCTCAATCTGGAAAGTGTTCCCAAACTAGATGGAGAACCTGTGTCAGTTTTCTGCTAGAAATAACTTCTTCCCTCTTTCTTTCGTATTTGCTGCTGAAGGTGCAAATTGGGAAAATGGGAGCGGGGACCATTTTCACTGGAAATCTGGTGCCTCATCCATTCCAGGAGGAGCCAGTGGGTGGTTTTTCTTCAGAAGCAAAGAATCCAGTTTATGCCAGGAACCACAGTACAGGATGCAAGTCACAAGCCAGGAATCCCTGCCGGCAAGTTTAGCATTTTTGGTGAATCCCCCCCCAATCCCCCCCCCCAAATGCTCTACTACTTTGGGTTCCAGATTTTAACCTTTTGAAATATGGCAAACCTAGACCATTAGGTCCAGTCGCGGACGACTCTGGGGTTGCGGCACTCATCTCGCTTTATTGGCTGAGGGAGCCGGCGTACAGCTTCCGGGTCATGTGGCCAGCATGACTAAGCCACTTCTGGCGAACCAGAGCAGCGCATGGAAATGCCGTTTACCTTCCCACCGGAGTGGTACCTATTTATCTACTTGCACTTTGACGTGCTTTCGAACTGCTGGTTGGCAGGAGCTGGGACCGAGCAACGGGAGCTCACCCCGTTACGGGGATTCGAACCGCTGGCCTTCTGATCAGCAAGTCCTAGGCTCTGTGGTTTAACCCACAGCGCCACCTGCGTCTCTATGGCAAACCTAATTGGTATACTATTTCATTAATATATGCATTTTAACGGCCACTTCTCCCTATTATTTGTGTTTTTGTACACATTATTTGGTTGGATCTAGCAGCATGAAAACACAAGGTTTAAGCAGTTGTTAATAGGACCAGTCTTTAATATCTAGTTGCAGAATGGAACTCTTTTGCAGCTGTCATGGGCTCATCAAACAAGCCTCTACAGAAACCTCAGAGGGACAAAGACTGACAATTACAGAAACCTCCTAGTGGTTCTTTTCATACACTGCATCGTGGCACTTTATAGCACTGGAAAACTGCATTGCAAATTTGTAACACAGCACCCCTCGTTTTGGAAATTAAGGACTGATGCTGATCTTTTAGTAAGATTTCACTGCATATTTTTTCCCTCACATAATCACAAAGTATCCTGGGTATGTCCCATGAAAAATAATGGAGATGACGATCAACCAATTCTTTTTAAGTACACGAGGGCTAGAAGTGACACATCCAGATGCAGAAAAGATGCAGAAAAGAGTTTAAGAACATAGCTGATTGGAACAGCCAATTATTTCAGGCTCAGCAATAAGTACTTGATCTTCAAGGCTTTCTGGCACCTCTCATGTTATTGTAACTTGGATGCCTGGTATCAGTGTTGGCAGAAAAGTCAGTTCTTAATGAGGCCTCAATTTCTTGCACTTCAACAAAGAGCTGACACACTAGTGTTTTGTGTGTGCATATATGTGTGTGTAGTACATTTAATGAACCAACCAACCAACCACTCTTTTTCTCAGAGAGCTTAAAACACACACACAGTAGTATATGTTTCACAAAGTCTTCATTTTCCCCCTGTTCTTTTGCACCTTTAGCACCAATTTCTGCTAAACATGCATAGGTTTATTTTCACAGTTCTGTCTTTTTGTTGTTGATGAGAATCCTGAATTAGAAATGCTGAATGAAGCTTTTTTACATCAAAAGAATTGCAAAGAGACACACAGAGACAGAGAGTAGTGAGGAGACATTTCCATACTTGGCTGAGAAAGGGAAAAAAAAGTCATTTGAAAAGTTGGAGAGAAGAAAGCAATTAGTACTAGAGCAAAACAGTCTAATGAAAAATTGAGTTCGCTTTCTAGAAATGGACTCGCGTTAATCAGAATGGTAGGTTGAATGAAAGAATGATTGCATCAAACGGTTTACATGCTTTTGAAGAAGTTAGCTTACTGATTTGCAATTTTTGTTGATGATGTCTGATATTCTGAGAGGAATTCAAAGTAGTGCTAAGCAGATCTCTCTATCAGTGCAAGCATTTCTGCTTCCCTGATGAAACTACCTGCCCTCTCCAACTGCTGTTTTGGGGGTTCTCCTGATATCCCCAAAGCCATTTGGGGTGTGTATGTGCTGGGACACATAAGGGGGGGGCATTGTGGTAATGGACTTTTTTGCAGCCTTCTGTTCACAAGACCAGTTAGTTGAGTCCAACCCAGTGCTTTCCACCATGAGAGAATCAAAGAATCACTCACTAGGTGTCCATGGGCCAAGTTTCCATCTTTTAGAGTCACAGGATTTTGTGAGGAATAAATGCGGGGAGAAGCATACATGCCACCTTGAGGTCCTTGGAAGGAAAGAAGGGATAATGGATTTTGCATTTGTTTCAAGTTATCAAACTAAGGGACTTGAATGCAAATGCATCTGAGGAGGACTGCGTGTGAGAGAGGACACGGTAGCTGAAAATGCTGCAGGGTTTAATTGATTCAATGGGTAGATGAATTAACTGAGGCTTTAGCTGATTAATGAGCCTTGATCGATTCAATGGATGGATGAATTAAGTGAGGCTTTAGTTAATTAATAGACGAAGTCAACATTTCATTTGGTGGGGCTGTAAATAAAAAAGCAGAGCTGGTGATTTTTGTGACTAAATACATTTGGTGTGCAGCTACAATGAGAAGTGTGAAAAATTCAGTTATCTGTTGGTTTTTGTGCTTTTCACAGTTCAGGTTTTGACTCATAAACTATAAAAATTCATATAAAATACACATATTAGGTTAAAGTATGTACAGAAAGGTATATTTGGGGATAGATGCATACAGAAATTTTGGGATAAAATGCACACGATATTCATATTTTAGGATAAAATGCATATAAAATGTGTATTTGGGGGGAAACAGATTCAAAAATAATTCATTTCTGTGCTTATATACATATGCACATACATACATACACACACACACACACATATATGCACAGAAATGAATTATATAGATGATAGATAGCTATAGAATTGATAGAATTGATAGACAACGTGCCAGAACACAATGGACCTCTGAATATTCACTTGTGAAACTGACATGAACTGTCAATAGACTATATGATTAACTGACTTTTGAGGACTTGAATTCTAGCTCAGTCAGTAGAACATGGTGGCAGGTGTAGGCTGGGCACCCACAGTGAATTTTTTCTGGGTGTCCAGGCACCCAGGGGCCCCTGGAGATGGTGCCAGTGACTGGGTGTCATACTATTCCAAACTGGAAGTTTGTACAGGAAATGGAGTGGAATCATACAATTGGAGGGGACCTTATAGGTACTCTTCTTGTTTCCTGTATTACCATCGCCGGGCGGACATTGCCAGACCCTCAAGATTTCAGTCTTCTCTAAGGCGTCTGCAAATGAGTGGCAGTGTGCTTGCTTTCCCCCTCAAGGCAAATGCAAAAATGTCATTCATTAGCATTTGATCCCTCCCTTCCGCCAAGATGGCATGCGTCTTTATCATCGCAGCAGCCCTGTGAGGGAGGTAAGGGTACCAGGGAATGACTGGTTGTGAACACAACACAAACTCATCCTTTTGATGGCCTGTCCAAATGTTTCATTGTATGTTACAGAATGGGGAAAGGACAGAGAGGGCTGGTCTTGAAGTATTTATTCATACAAATCTATTTTTGAAGCAGTAGTGAAATCTAATTACAGGAAGCGGGTAAACATAGGAACTGAGAGGAGAATTTTACATATTGTAAGAGTTTGGTAGGAAGAAATACGACTCGCTGCATGTAATAAAGATTCATTTGCGATAGAATACTGTTGTGCTCCATTAATTTAAACCCAACGGGATAAAACATGTCACTATAAAACACTTTCATTAGTGTTCAGAGTGTTGTTACCATGTTGGTAATGAAAATGAGACAAACATTGGGAAGCTGATCACCTGAATGCTACTAAGTTTAATTACGTTGATATATAAGCGTATATTGCACAAGTTCTTTGTAGTTCTCAACAGATTACAGTCAGTCACATGGTCTATACCGAGTCACAATGTGACTTTAGAGCTCAGAGTCAACAATCGACAAGATTTTCTCCGGCAGCTGCAGGAGAAATGCCAAAAGTAGAGATGTCCCTTTACATCACCTTCCTAGACCTGACAAGGGCCTTTGACCTCTTCAGGTGAAAAGGACTCTTCACACTGCTCAGCAAGACAAGATAATTGTGTCCTTCCATGGGAACATGTGCTGCACTGTCCAGTATTATGGTTCTTCCTTGGATGCCTTCCTATAAAGAGTGGTGTGAAACAGGGCTGTGTTCTCACCACAACTCTCTTTGGCATATTCTTTTCCTTGTTGCTGTCATATGCCTTCAGTTTGACTGAATACAGTGTGTACTTCCATTCAAGGAGTGATGGGGGTCTATTCAACCTGAACATCTCCATGCCCAGACAAAAGTGTGGCAGGTTCTTATCTGTGAGATGTTGTTTGCAGATGGTACAACCTCTCTAAGGAAGCTCTGCAGAGACTTATCAGCCATTTTGCCCAAGCCTACATGGAGTTTGACCTCACCATCAGCCTGACGAAGACCAATATCTTGGGTCAGGACCTCACCAGCACTTCTCGCATCAGCATTGGTGACCATAAACTTGAGGTGGTAGATTATTTTGTCTGTTTGGGCTCCACCAGAACCAGCATCCTCTCCATTGGCACTGAACTGGACTAGCATATTGGTAAGGCAGCTATGGCAATAGCTTGTTTCTCCAAAAGGGAACAAGAGAATGTGATACTAATGACCAATACCAAGATAAAGGTCTACCAGGAGTGATGCCTCAATGCCTTCCATATGCACTGTGTCTGGAAGATTTTGGGCATCACATGACAGGACAGAGTCTCAAACAAAGATGGGCTTTTTGAAGCCCACATTTCCAGCACATTTGCACTTCTGTGTCAGTGAAATCTCTGCTGTCTTGGTCATGCACACAGAGTGGAAGATAGCAGGACTTCCAATGATGTGCTTTACGGGGAGCTGGCTTCAGACACCAGGCCTGTTGGCATACCAACTCTGTGTTACATAGCTGACATGTCAAACATGACATGAAGGCTGGCAACATTAACCCTGCCATGTGGGAATTCCTTGCAGACAAGCGCAGTGCCTTGAGACAGATATGTTGTGTATCTACAGCAGTGATCAGAGGAGGAATGACCACTGGGAGGAGCAGAGAGAGAAGAAACGCCATGATGCATCTGTAACAATGAAACTAGATGCCTTTATCTGCCCCAGCTGCAATAAAACATGTCTGTCCCATATTTCTCTACTGTCACAGCAGGTGACAGTAACCATCCAGTGGTTTGACTTTACCACGGAAGACACACTCTTGCGTTGTCTCTCAAGACAGATGAATGACAACAATAAGCTCCTTTGGTTTACCACAATCATTAGCCAGGTACAAGAAATCTCAGCTCAGGAGAACTTGTGTACACACACACTCACACACAGAGAAAGAGAGACAGAGGGAGATGGAGGGAGAGAGACCCAGGAGGGAGAGGTAAACTGCCACTCCATCTTCCCATCTGCTCTGCTGCTGTGTACACAGCAGGGTACTGAATAGATGGTTTATTCTCCTTTGATTCTCCTTCTTTTACCTGCTTAGATCACTCTGTGAAGATCATCAGAACTATCAAACTTCAAAACCTTTGAATTTGATATTCTGCAAGTGTGCCAAATTTCACATTTGTGCAGAATTTAAGGGTCAGTTGGAAGCCTTACATGGAGTGATTTATTTATTTCTCCTTTGCAGAAGCAGCCCCAGTTGTGAGGAACAAAATAGCACCTATAGCCAATGATCTATGCATAAGCCGGCTAAGCTTTGATGCAAATACTGAATGTTGTTCCTAGGCAATTTAAGGACAGATCGCCACCTACTTCAAAAAAGTAAAATGCTATTTAGAAGTGGTCTCTGGTGTATGTTTACTTGCTTTTTCTATCCTGCCTGTAACAAGAATAGGTCAGGGCATACAGCCTGCAGGATCCCAAAATATAGTGTCTGTGGATTTTAGGACTGGCTGAGGGAAGAGAGACTGGGAAGGGAGGATGAAGGCTGCTGTACAATTACACATACACAACTAAAAAATTGGCACCCCTTTTGCAATTATTAGGGTTAGTTGTTTGAAATTATTTCATTAAAGCCTCAATAAAAAATGGTCAAATCATAAAATGGCATGGGGAGTGTTTAAATTTAAGCCTCTTCTCATTTTAAGAAAATTACAACAGTGACTTGGTTGCCAAATAAATTCTTAATTCTATGGATAGGTAAACCAATTACACCTGTAAAAGGAACACAGTGGAGGAAAATCAATACAAACCTATTTTTAAAAGAGTAATTACTATATTAATTCCTATGTGATAGCATCACTACTTACTGTCAAAAACTGGCATTTCCACCCACTATTTCAACTATTTTTCATCTGACTAATTCCATTAGATCATCTCGTATGTTGCCATTTTTACATATAAGGCCTGGGTATCCAACATGGTACCTACCAGATGTTGTGGACTAAAATTCCCATCAGCCCCAGTCAGCTTGGCCAGTGATCAGGCATGATGTGAGTTGCAGTCCAAACCTTCTGAAGTGTGCCATGTTGATTACCCCTGTGTTAGGGTATGATAAACACAGTGCCACAAGTTTGTGAGAGCCACTTTCTTCATGTCCTCTCACTCTGTAGCTGGATATGAAGCTATGAACTGACCATCCACAATGATGGCCTATTCTCTAGGGTTTTCCTATGGCTCCTGACAAAGCCACTTGGAGGCTACTGATATAATTATTCTACATAACAGGACAGTGTGGTGCCTTTCTCACTTCTTAATCAGCGTGGGCTTTTTATTTTGCATTTTCCCCTCACTTTAGGACGAGGCGGATCGTTTTGGTTCAGTTAAATGGTTGTCCTGCAGAGGAGTAAATTGGTTTAATCTCAGCAGCCCTTTATGTGGGCTACAACAATCCTGTTGGCAGTGGTGACTGTGTGAGAACAAGCCTTGGCATATGGAACTCCCTCCCCCCCCGCATATGGTGCTTGTGTTTGTGTGTGTGTGTGTGTGGGTAATTAGGTGTGGCTGAATGGAGAATATCATGTCCCTGAAGGGGGTACATCAGGAATTGTGGAAGGCAATTGCAGTATGTACACGGACAGCAACAAAGACAATCGAGAAGGAAACTGTAATGTACTTGCTGGCGGTGACACAAATGAATGAGAGCCCAACTGTTGGGATGAATTGTGTGCACCAAGGGACGGGTGAGGTATTCAGTTCTGTTCTCATTTAAAGACAAACCAACCTAATTCACACTTGCATAGCAATATGCGAACAGAAACACTGCTCTCCTTCAAAATTCATGCTCCTCTGAATTTTGCAATGCTGTTCTCCAGACAAGTAGTGTGTACAAAAATGTATGCACTCAGACAAAGTGTTATAAAAATGTGTGAAAGATTTGTGAAAAGAACAATCAAAATTGCATTATATTTGGGGAATTGATTTGCAATATGCACTTTGCACTGAAATGCTGGTGAATTTTCATGATGCAAAGCACTATGCAAACCAATATGAAGAAATGAACTTAAGGTTGGGGGGGGGGAAATCAGAAAATGAAAGAAACAGAAATTGACAGATTCACATATCCCTATTTGCATTCCACTTTGCAAAGTATGAAATAAAAGATCTCCCCCTTCCATTCCACTGGCTCCTTCTGGTTGCTCTGTCCCATCCCATTCTCCCAAATTCATAAGTATCTCATGGCATGGTTGCTGCTTCCACTGTAAGGTGGCAACAGCTACAACCAATGAAGACCTGGGTCAGGTAAACCATGTGGTACATTTTCACGCCAGCAGAGTTGTCCTTTCACATTAAATGAGAGGCTTGGGGCTTTTGTATTTTGATAACCATACATGGGTACCAAATTCAATGTGAGAATGACCTGTAAAGCATAAAACTGTCTATATCTTTGCTTCCCATCAGTTGCACCTCCTAGCACTTCAAATGTACACAGGTATTTTTATTTTTATTTTTCTGGATTGACCTAATCAAAAGAAAATTGATCTACCTTTACACTGATGTGTCCAAGATACGTCTTGATAGAACCCCTTAATTTTCTTCCAACTGCTAGAAATTGCGCAAGCAAAACAAGAAAACATGAAAGCCATCATTGGTAATTGCAGCTAAAATCTCTTAGCGAAGGTATAGCCTTTTGTCATTTACTGCTTGCAGAGAGGCAATCAAAATTAAATGAGGTGAAATTACTTTGAAGTGTCTGGTTTAAGCTCCGTCAAAAGGACTGTTTGCCAGGTTCAAATAGGTTTTGTAAAACAATATGTCGTACATCATGATCCAGCTGGTCCCTTGCAAAGGCCAAGGCTCCTGAACTGGATCAATCATTGTTGTCTACCAGAAGAGCTTCTGAGGGGAACTCCAGACTCTCAGTCTTTTGCTGACACAAAAGATTCGAGCACATAGCAGCAAATGTAGGCTAGTGAAATAAAAGTGAAGTGTTTTATGGCATTTGTGCAACAAATCCACTTTTTAAAAAGAAAGGGGCTCCTTGTGGTTAGGGAAGTGACCAGGAAATGCTTCGGAAAGTTCCTATAAATCTGCTGTCCCCTGCTCCACTTAGTGCATTCTCCCTGCTTCTGTGTCAAACAACTCACTTATCACTTACAGATCTGACTTCATTCATTAGCTATGAACACTGGAAAGTGGGTGTAGCCAAGCTGTCTCATCTGACAAAAATCACACAGAAGATACTTGTACATTTTGCGTCAAACCTTTCTTTCTAGGAGGGCTAGAAACCTGCTCTTTTTTCATGGAAGCTTGGAGTGTGAAATCCCTGCTGGCTATGGGCCTGGCACATCACTAATCCACGCTACCCATTTTTCAGTGGCCCTGTGCCAGTCTGTATCCATCTCCCAAATTTAATCCAGATTTACCATTTGTAGGAGAAATCTAATAAACTGGGGACTGCCGCCAATGGCCAGTTTGCAATTTTAAGCCCCCGTCCAAAGCTCTTCCAGATGACCTATTTATTTAACATTCACTTTGATTTGATGTCATAAAGCTTATGCAGAGGAAAAATATCTACCGTATTTTTGCCCTATAGGGTTAGGGTTAGGGTTAGAGAGCTGCCTGCACCCCGAAGCCTGGGGGGCGGGGGGCGGGCGCTGAGCTCAGTATTTTGTCTTGACTGAGGAAGACATTCTGATTTTTTTTGCTGGGAGATTATACAACAACCAGCCTTCATCCTGATTTGCTGTTGGGGTGTTTTGACACCAATAACATTGTGTAGTGAATAAAAGTTACCAGCCTACTAAAGTTTTCTTTCAAAAAGGCTTGTTTGCATTGTATTCTATATCTTTTGTCTAGGAAATACAGCTGGTAAAATAAATTTGTTCCAAAATCCACAACTAGGGTGTGGGAATCTTCCCTAGGCAAACCAAAATGTCACAAAATACTCGGCAAGCTTTCAAGTTCTCCATAACTCTTCACCAGGCTACATGGTAAGCAAAGCAGCCAGCAGGGAAGAGGGTGGGGGGGAAAATGCTTGATGCAGCAAACCACGGAATCTGCATATTTGGGGATCAGAAAGCACTGTGATCCTCCAAGCGTAGGAGCTACATCATAAAATCAATTCCAGGAAAAAGGATTTCCTGGGGTCCTTGATACTGCTGAGTTACTACACTATAAGGATTGTATTGTAAATTCAAATGACAGACCAGAAGATTACTTGCAGAGTCAGCACCAATGGCAAAGACCAATGGCCGTCTAGGGAAGGTTGCGCAAAAATCCTGCACAGCTTCTTTGTTCTTTTCCTTCCAAGGCTTTACGTTCTCTATGTCTGGCTCAGTTCCCAAAAGCATAGTTAGCGGTGTAGGAAGCTGCTGTTTAGAGATAGAGCTCCTCCAGATGACCTGTTTATAGAGCACGCCTCCTGATTTGCTTGCACAACATTTATGCCAAAGTTAGACTATACTTTACTGAGCATTTGTTGTGATTCGTTGGTGAGGAGGTTACACAAAGGGATGGACAAATCTGTCAGCTTCGGCTTCTCTCCATTCTTCCAATCTTAACTTCAGCTTTCCACATTTCTACTTCAGTTTGCATTTTTTAAAAGAAAAAAATCCCCATGAAAATTCAGCAGCATTGTAGTGCAAATTTCTCCTAATGAACATGTACTGCACACATTTTCTCTTGTTACACATTCATTTTTCCATAGATCCTCCCCCCTTCAATTCATTTCGTTTCCTTCCAAGCATGAATTTCCTCTGCAAGAAAGGAAAATTTAAAAGTCAAATCTTCGTTTTTCATGCAGTCATGCCAACTAGCTCTACTTCATTCTTTGTGGTATCTGCTGAGGTGTGAGAAGCTCCATGGGCACTTCCACAGACATAGCTACAGATGCTGGGCAAGACACTAGCCTACCTCTTCACCAAAGTAAAGACTTGGCTGAAGCCATATGTGACATGAATTTCATGGGCAGCTGGTGCTAAATGTTTTGATTCTCAACCTTTCCTGGAAAATCCACATCACTGACAACCGTTCAGCTGTTGAGCTAATGAGCCATCCTGTCTCTTTTGCTTTCTCCCTTCCACGATCAACAATGGGAGGCTATGAGATATTCCAGCATTGTCTGTGTGGGCAGGCAAAGACGAAACCTGCACATTCTATTTCGGTACCTGTATCAATGCAAAGCTCCAGAGCATCTATTAGGTTTTATTTATTTATTTTACCGTGTACTTTGCTCTGAAGGAGGCAATTTAGTGCATTGTGTGCACTGAAGAAAAAGCCACAGCTGATCTCTTCTGGTACAGTAATTGCATCATGATCTCTAGAGACTGCCTTTTCTCTTCACCCTGCTGGACTCAGAATTGTATTTCTCTTTGAATGCAATGCAGAAAGCATGCTTGCCCTATCTTTCAGCTGCTGACGGCACAACGGCCAGGACTGTGTGCTTGCCCCTGTGGTGTCCTTTGTCGTGGCTTCTTAAATGGTCGGTGTCTTGGACAGTTGCCCAGCTGTACTCCATGAATTGTTCTGGGAGTTTACAGCATCCTCATATCTTAAAACGATTAGGCAGTGCCTCCTGGCATGAGCTTTAAGCAGGAAAACGTGAAAAGTTTGCAATGCTGCAAAAGAGATTCCCCACTGGTTGACAACAGAAGAAACACAAAGGCCAGAGCAACATGGTACAATTACACACCACCTCAATCTTTGAGCAGTGAGAGATTCGAGAGGTTCCAGGCATTTACCCAGGATTTGGTTTTCTTGGAATGAAGGTCAGTGGAGACTGTGGTGTCTTTAGGATATATGGTTTTATTTACACATCTATACAACCTGAGCATAAGATGAAGCGGCTCACAGCATTAACCCCCCCCCAAAAGATCTTGCTTCTCCCTTACTCATAGCCTTGAATTCCAGCACAAGTCAAGCATGGCTCTGTATCTCCAGCTTCTCAGCTTGCTTTGTGCTCAGTTCACCCAAAATTGCTTGCCTATTGTTCTTCTATCTACCAGCCCAATGGGAAGGGGAAAGGCACAGCCATGTCCCCCATGGCACACCGCAACTCATTTGGTTATGCTAATCATGGTGCGTAACTAGCCAGCCTCAACCATCTCCCAGACAAAGAAATTGGTTTGCCAGGCTTGCTCTCATACCTTCTTCCCCAAAAGATACAGGAACCCAAGAACTGGGAGGGGCTTAGGGCATCATGCAGGCTGACCCCACAAACCTGCAACAATACATTCCCTCCGGGGCTGCTTCCCCATAACATTATAGCTTCACTTGACCTCATACACCGGTGTGAGCATGCTGTGTGTTTCTGACTCTTGTCATCAACAGCCAATGTGTGTGGTGGGTCAACATACAATGAGATAATGTCACAATGTGACTATGTTTTGCATAGCAATGTTGTGTGGAGTGTAACATATAATTCTGCTGGTAGAGTAAATATTTTCAAATTGCAGGTAGACCAGCCCACTTACTTTTTGTGACAGCTCCCTTATCTCCTGCTATAGTAGAGGCCCATCATTTGGCTAAAATGAGGGGGTTGGGCCCCCTTGCGGTTTTCATCAAGAGCCTCCTCCCTTTTCTTTCATGAACTGAAGACTGGCTGAGTCTTAACACACTCAAATGGGGCTCATTATTCAAAGCCATTTTGAAATGATACCCACCACCCTTATACACCCAACTCTTCTTTTTAGAAAGTTCAGATCAGGTTCTATGTGTATCCCAGTGATCTAATAATAATAATAATAATATCTTTATTGTCATTGCCCCCTCTCGGGGACAACGAAATTACTTGGCTGCTCCATCCACCCAGGTAGAGCACTCCACACAAAATCAAAACAACTATAAAAACACTAATTAAAACAATACAGTATAATACAGCAAGGAAGATTAGATGACTTTCAAAGTCCAGGCTTCCCATTCAGGGCCGAGATCGCTCTGGAGAAGAAGCTGTTCTTAAGACGGCTCGTTCTTGTCTTCATCGTCCTGTATCTCCGTCCCAACGGCAGGAGCTCGAAGAGACAGTGACCAGGATGCGATGGATCTTTTACTATGTCCAGTGCCTTCCTATGGCACCTTGTGGCATAAATCTGCTCTAAGGTGGAGAGTGGGCAGCCAACAATGCTCTCTGCTGCCTTAACAACTCTGCACAACCCCAACCTGTCCCGGGTAGTACAGCTTCCGTACCACACACATAAGCCATAAGTGAGCACGCTCTCAATGGCACAGTGATAGAAGGCAAGCAGCAGTTTCTGCGGAAGATGGTTTTTCCTTAGAATTCTCAAAAAGTACAGTCTCTGCTGCGCCTTCTTCACAAGCCCCCTTGTGTTGACACTCCAGGACAGATCCTCTTGTAATTCAATGCCCAAAAATCTGAACGTTGTTACCCTCTCCACACAGACCCCATCAATCAAAAGTGGCTGGACATTGCTCTTCTGTCTCCTGAAGTCCACCACAAGCTCCTTTGTCTTCCTTGTATTTATGAGCAAGTTGTTAGCTCTGCACCACTCTGTCAGCCGCTCCACCTCATCTCTATAGTCCGTTTCACCCTCCACTGCTGGTCCATGTTCATTGATCTTCCAGAATTCTGCAACATTGCATATGCCCAATTCATTTAAGGAACCGATTGAGTTTCTCTGATGGAATATGCTTTTTCCTCCCTTTTCTTTTTTTAGTACTAGCTGTTCCAAATACATCATAACTTATTATGCGGGTAAGAAAACTGATGAAAAGAGATGTCTGAAGAAATGTATGTAGGCCTTTTACTGAATGACATTTTGTTTTGTTTTGCTGAATAGTCCAAAATAATGCTTACCTTATCACCCATTACGCTAAAGTTGCACATACCTATAAAAGAATGCATTTGGTTATCAAAGAGACTAATTGACTAAGATGCTTAACTTTCATTAAACTGGTGCCCAGTCCCCTCTGAATTCTTAGTAAGGATTCTTATTAAGATCCCACTGTATGAGATTATGGACAAGACATAGAAGATAAATGCTCTTTTTATAATGCATGCAACCATGAGCAGGATTTGTAAGCATAAGTATTAAAGCAGCACACCAAGGCACTTTCCTTTTTATTTCTTTTGGCAAGTATATTCAATTAAGCAATTGATTTTCACATAAAGAACAATTTCATTTTGCAAGGCTGATTTGCTAGCAAATGAGCAAGAATTATAAAGAAGCCTGTTGCCATACATTTATTCCTTCCACAGCAAGAACAGTGTTTGAAAACTAAATTGGCACAACGGGGATGGAACAATATTGATCTATAAACAAAGATGGAAGGCATAATCATTTATGTGCAATTTCTACTTAAAGCAGTCATTTTGCTGCTCTCTAATTATTAGTGAATGAATTTATGTGCAGAGACAATTAAAGGGACACCACACTACCGGAATCTTGGGTCTATCCATACCATAGATTTAGGCTGGCCATTCCTGTTCCCCCAGAGGACTCTGGGAAATGAAATTCTGTAAGGGCTAAAGATTGCTAGCTATATTGTCAGTAGCTTTGCCAAAGTACAGAATTCTTTAGGAGAAGCCATGAAGTTTTAAATCAGTATAAAATAAATCTGCTACTACATGTGTGACTTGAACTTTCTGCACACAAACCAGATCACCAAACTTTGGGGGCCAATGGACACATATGAAATTTTGAGATAGTGTTCTAGCTGCCAGTCACAAAATGGCTGCAGTGAAGGGTGCACTGTAACGCAAAATGGCTGCTATGTCAGCATGGCATAATGGTTGCCACATCTAAAAGAGCAAAATAAGAGGCAGGACAACAAAATGGTGTGTGTGTGTGTGTGCCCCCCCCCAATCAACAGACCCATCAATGGGACAAAAGGCACCTACAACAGCCACTGCCCCACCTCTTCAATGTGAGGTGGGGCCATCCAATCCTGGCATCCAATGAAAAATGAGCATCTTTAAGGGAGCCATGCCCAATGTATGAGACACTGAGTGCAAACTGTAACTGAGCGGGGAAAACAGTTTCTTGTGCATTATGGATTTTTAAGGGAATATTTACAGAGACTTTTTGCAGGCACCATAAAGGTATTGACAGGCATGCAGGCAAGCTTATATTTTCAATCACCTGATGCTCAGTGGAGTTTAGATGTGGAGAAAAAAATCAGACCCATTTTTAGACAGTGTGTTGTCATGTGTCACTAACCAGTACCAGAGTGAAAATGGATGTAGGCAAGAAAAAAACGAATTCCCAGAGCAAAAACAAGAATAGGAATATTAAAGCAGCACAATTCTCATGGTTTACAAAAGGAACACTGACTCCAAAAGAACTGAAAAATGTCTTATCCAGTTACCACTGTGCTTTGAAGATGGAGATTAACCTAAATTTAGAGAAAATGTGTTGCAATTGTTTATCCAGTGGAGAATATGATGAAGGATGCTTCCACACTGAGTATTTACTATGGAAAAGCCACACTTTGTTCACTCACTTTTAAGGAGGCATCTGCACAATGACATGAATAAAATATTCTCATGCCATCTTCTACCTCAAGTATATCTTTTCCCATAGGAACTGACCTGGACTCTGTGATCATCATCTGAGGCCCTTCTTCATGTGCCTCCACCATGAGAGGTCTGGAGGGTGGCAACATGAGAACTGACCTTTTCTGCAGTGGCTTCTGAAATACTCTCCCTAGGGAGGCTCACCTGGTGCCTTCATTACATACCTTTAGGTGCCAAGCAAAAACATTCCTCTTCTCCCAGGCCTTTGGCTAATTAAACAATCTGTGACATTTTAAACTCTGTATGGGGGTATTGTTTTTGTTCATTATTATGATATGTACTTTTGTGTTTCTATATTGTAAACCATTCTTTGGATGAAGGGCAGTATAGAAATCTAATTAATTAATTAAATCAATTAATTAATCCAGAATAATGTCTGTTGAAGTTCCTCCTCTGCACCATGAAATCAGAAAATCTGACCATTTCTAAAATCAATGCAACAGCTGTGCAATTTCCCCAGGTGTAGCTACCCCATTGTCATTGCACAACTGTTTAGTAGGTTGTTAGTACAGTACAGCCTATATAGATTACTGTAGCCATTTCTTTTTCTATGGTTCATCTCACCTATTTGGGTATCACTTAACCTTCCACTTTTCAAATAGCATTGTCTTTATATCATTTATTTTCTCCCCTCCCCGGGAGAAGAATCATAATTGGGAGTGCAACAAGAGGGAAAGTTTTTAATCCTTTCACCACACACAGTAGTCCCAATAAAAATGTCCCCAACTCTATCATTTGTGGTGAGGGAAAGGGGGCTGCCCATCTGACTACAGAAGGTTATTTGGATTCCTGCAGTCTATAGAAGCAGAGTTGCTATTCTGCTTGTGTACAGAAATGATTGGGTGCTGCTAAATCATTGGTGTCTAAAAGCACCTGAAATGAAATGGAGTGATTAAGATTTGAGTGAGCATACAGAGAAGAATCCAGTGGTGTCAATGTAGAAAATGATGCTATATAGCCTGAGAGGAACCTCAGCTCAGAGCTGAAAGATATGTTTGATTAAAACAGTTTTTACAGAAACAAAGAGCTACAATCTGAGGGCAATGTGATGAAAAACAAAGTCCACTACCCTGCAGCTATAGTGTGTGAGAAATCCATGCAAAATTTAATCTCAGTCTTCAAACACAGGCAATAAAATCAATTTGTTCAGAATCAAAAGTTCCTCAAAAAGGGATGTTTGGTGATTATTCTTTGCTTCCTTGTAGGACGCACATGAGCGTGTGTGCTGCATGTCAATCTTAGCATGAATTTCCCCACTATCTAAGGCTAACTTTACACATTATTTGAGCTAAGTAATGAGTACAGAGTGACAAGTATTTAATAATGTACCAGGAAACTGGTCTGGCCTAAGACATTTTGGCACTTGAGGGAAACCACAAAATGGCTTCCCATGTACTCCCCCTGCCAGGAACAAGCTGGGGAGTGAAGATCTACATGCAATGCATTCCTTGGAGGCCGGATTTGCTGCCCCTGTGGATGCTGCTGCCCAAAGCAGTCACCTCACCTTGCCACATGAGAGGGCCGGCCCTGCCAGGAAACGTTGATAGCTTTGCTCTGAAATCAGAAATGGTATTCTGAGCACAGCAGTGTCATTATAATATCTAGGATACTTTGGGGCAAGGCTGGATCTGTACCAACAGCTGTTCTAATCACCTGTTGCTGATAGCCATACAAGGAAGTTCCCCAATTTCCACATTACATCCTATAACTGACACTGCTGGCATTGCCCATCCTGGTCCAATTTCTTTGCAGAAGAGCTCATATGCACTTTAACTAGACAACCTGAATTTCCCAGTGCTGTTGAATCCCACCCAGAAGATAGCTACAGTCCTGAACTACCCCTTCTGGATGATACTCAAAGCTTAAATGTGACAGTATCCCATAATTTAATTCTATAATAACATAAGGAACTGATCGGAATATGGCTCTAGCTGGAATGCCAGTATGGGCTCAGGGGCCACATGTGCGGCCCCAGCCTTGGACATCCCTGCCCCTGCCCATCTCCAGTTGTGTGTTCGACTAAGCATGCTTAGAAGCCTCCCTGTGTGGATGAATCCTTTGTTATCAGGGTTCCACATCCAAACTAGGCTTCAAAGCACGTTTACCAAATTGTGCTTTTCCAGCTCCTACCATTCAACATTGGTGGAATGAACATTGCTGCACATGAAAAGAGGATGAGGGCTGGTGCCCCTCCCCTCCTCCAACTCAACTTTGCAGTTGTGCTGGTGTGACGCATCAAGGAACTGACCCATTTTTATTTTGTTTTTTGGCAAAAACGTAGTGCTGTTTCTACAGACACATTTTTTTACCAGGCGTTTTAACCTAGCAGCAATAGAAGCCAGTCACCACAGTTTAATCATGCTCAATAACAAGCCGTCAGCAGTTAGCAGAATGATTATTACTTCTGTGTGGCCTTTGGCAACAGCATATAATCACTCATCTCACAGGAAGCTGGGGGGAAATCAGAGAAGAAAGGGAGCAAGGGGAAAAAAACCCCACCGCAGAGGAGAGAGAGGGAAGAGTGGTGGGTATATGTGCATGGGCACTTTGCTGACAAACCCCTGGATTTGTGGCATCATACACAAGGGCATATTTGGAGGAAATGGTGGCTGCTCACTGCCAGATGCCATTCCCTCTCAACTCCCCTATGTATAATGGCACATCATGTGAAGTGAGCCTCCTTAGTAGCAGTGTTGACTTCGTTCTTGTATCCTCTTCTATCAGTGTAGCAACTGTGATCAGTGCAGATTTAGTTTGCAGCTGCCACATGGCTGCAGCTGCTGCTGTAATATGATCTAAGGTTATTTTCACTTAGACAGGAGGCACCCTCATAATAGCACATCTAATTATTTACTTTCCCTAATGCTTGTTTTCAAAAGTCATTTGAAGAAGCGAGGGGTTGTGATTTGTTCTCTAAACAGGGCCAGCTCAAGACATTGAGGGGAGGATCAGATGAGCAAATTGTGCCCGAAGAGGAATAATTAATATTATTAATACTACATACAGAACTTGTATTTATTTAAATTTGTTTATTTATTTTTCAAATGATGAAATACTCTTGGTGCAATAGTGGATTTCAAGACAGCAAACAAAGCCATTTACAATTACAAAGACATTATGAAGCAAACAAATGAGTTGTACAATAAATGGAAGAGGAATATAATCATTCCATCAGCAACACATACCTACATCTAGAATGCTGGGTTAGTACAAAGATTATAACCTGGAGCCAAAAAGAATGCATGATGTATGGAGGTATAGATTATAATTTTTAGATATTTTGGCCCCAAATCATTTAGGGAGCAATCCTACAGGAAGATAAGCCAGGACAAACAGGGTTAGAGTCCATTAGATCTTTGGCTCTGCCGGGAGGTTCCCGGTGCAGCTGGACTACACCAGTGTAAGTAACTCTGGTTTCTCTTAAGATCGTATAAATCTTTTGCCTTTTACTAAGTCCCCATCCTCAGCTCAGCAGCATATCTCCAGCTGAGCTGAGCCTGGAAGATCTTAAGCTGGTGTAAGACCTGAAAAGAGCCATTCTGGGGTCATGGCATGGGCAAGATGAGGAAAAGGGGGACAAAGACTGGATCCTAAGCCCATTCAATTCTTTCATGTCACCTGGGAACTCAGTGAAAGTTAAGCTGGAAAAAAAGGATTGCAAACACTATTTTAAAGGCTTGTTTTCCCTCTGCCAAGCTTAGGCTGGTTCTGGACTGGTGTTTGAGCGTGGTGTGTTTTACTCCAGCTTAACTTAGCATTACACCAGTTTCTAGTGTACAGAATTGTCCTGTTGGAGATTTAAAGGTGAGCCCCAGCACCCTGAATTGAGTTCAGCAGCAAACAGGCCATCAATGTAGTTCCTTTAGAATGAGAGTTACGTGACTCTGGCAGCTGAACACTCTTACAGCTGGCTATTTTCAAATGCAAAAATAGTCCATCTGCAAAGACTTTCTGAAATGTCAGAATGTAATGCTCATTAACCAAGAAGGGCTGGTTTTTTTGAACCACATTGGCTGTGATAAAATCACAAGGAGTACGTAAGGACTTGGAGAAGGGCTTCTGTTTCTCTCCTCACCTCACCTTTGCCCAAAATATCATGCATTGCACCAGACAGCTTCTTCAGAAGTCCCTCTAAATTTCCAGGAGTTTGCCAGGGAGTGCATGAAAACTGCACCTAGGAGGAAAGTTGGAAATGTACTATTTTTGCTTCCCTGGTACAAGGCCATTAGAATTTAGGCCTGTGGAAGCTGCAATTTTTTTTGGTATTATAAGTCAGTGTGGTGCAGTGGTTAGAGTGGTGGACTTGAACTGCAGAGGGGTGGCTTGTGTGGTGGGGCGGTGAGCAGCCATAGCTTCCCAGAAGCGGGGTCACTGCCACTCACCAGGAGAGGGAGGAACAGGATGAGATGACAGCAAGGTTGGGGCCAGGCAGACATACCGGCAGAACCATGCTGGTGCATGCACCAATGTGTCTATACAGCCCCAGACTCAACACCACCTCACTCCTCTTCCTGGTAAGCAGCAGTTCTTGGTGAGCCACTCCTGCGACTAGAGGCCATGTTTTAAATCCCTACTCAGCTGTAAAGTTAAGCCATGTCATTCCGAAGTGTCAACAATTACCTGTTCTTGCAATTTTGGGGGTGGGGGTGGAGGAGGGCAATTGGTCTGTCCTCATGATTCAGAATGACTTCAAATGTCATTTTGCAATTCTGTATTATCACATCTTTTTGTAAGTACCTCTGTTCCCTTCCGCCCCCCTCCCCCCCAACTCCTTAGGCAAGTTGAAGGAGAGGAATAAAGTTCATCAGCAACACTGATTTGGCAAGTGGTGGACTAATACAACTACAGAAGAATTCTGGAGTCTCACGGGATATTAACCCAAACATCTTTAAATGTAAGAATATAGAAGAGTCTGGGAGGCAGAAATAAGGCTGCTTTCCGGTTCATTTTCTTCAATAGCAGCTGCAATAACTCTTTCGGCTGCCACACACAAACTACTTACTGTGGATCAGTTGCATTCCTCCTAATGGGACTACTCTGGAAGACAGATGCATCATGGATTCATAGCAGCCTTCACAGACCATCGTTGCAGGGTCTCCAGATTAGACCCCATTTACTGGTTTCCTTATAAAGCACCAGTTCACACATTTAGCAGATTCAAGTGATAAAGCTGGGTGGATTTTGCTGTTGCAGTTGCATATCTGAATACACCCCCCCTTTAAAAAAAGAGGCTTCATGCATGTAGAAAAGCACCAGTGTTCAACCAAGCCATCTCCCTGTCATGTTAGTTTTCCAGGCGCACATGATGTTGTTGTTGTTGTTGTTGGGCACTAAGAGACACGCACACATTTTCCAGGCTTTTAGAAATGGTGCAGTCCTGGACAAGCAGCAACAGCAAACTTTCCCACTTGATCCTGTTTGAAGTAAATGCTTGCCCTGGATTCTGCATCCTCCCCAACGCGAACGTAAATGAGAATGATCAGCTTTCGCCTAAGGAGCATTAGGTGGCTGAGGTCCGCATCACCAGTGGCGTAGCGTGGGTTGTCAGCACCTGGGGCAAGGCAAGTAATTTGCGCCCCCTAGCCCGTGGATTTGCGCCCCCTAGCCCGTGGATTTGCGCCCCCTAACCCTAACCCCCAGATGTTGCGCCCGGTGCGGCCGGCCCCCCCTGCACCCCTCACGCTACGCCACTGCGCATCACTGTCCGGATTAGGTCGCTACTCGTGCTAAATCGGAACTAATTGTCCAATAAAGTTCTGTTTCTTTATTCAAAAACCAATAACACCGACACCTAGAAGTCCTGAATGAAAAGCGACATGGAAAGTCGTTTAGGTCGCCATAGCGCTTGGAGAGCTTGGCTTTTTAGACATTAACCGCCAGAGACCCACTCGGATTCAGAGAAAACCCACTTTGTTGTGGCATGATGTAAACCATCTGAATCTATCTGAACTGCCCCCCCCATCATCATCACCTTCCATTTCATGGATTTTCAGCCGAGAAGATAAACCTGTGGCTCGTCATCGGACTGCAATCCCTTCGGCACTTACCTGAGCGCAAACCCCGCTGAACTCAATGGTCTTACTCCTGAGTAGACACACTTGCGGGCTGCGGGACCGAAGTGCTCCTCTCTCTTCCTTTTTTCATACTCCGGTTCAGTTAGGAAGAGGGAGGCGCCTCCCGGGGCTGACGCCTGCCCCACAGCGGCGCCATAGCTGCGGGGCTCTCTGCACATGTTCAGAGGCGCTCGTTTCCTCGTCGGGATGCCTCCCCCCGCGGCTGCCTGCCGGCGCTCCGAAGAGATGCCGAGCGAAGCTCCGCCCCTCAGAGCAAGAGTGGGCGGGGCTCCTGGTGCCCTCCCTCCCTCCCTCCCTCCCTCCCCCCCCCCGCTGCCTTCTCTCCTTCCCCTCGCCGTCCTCTGCCTGCTCCAGCTCAGTGTCCGGGCGAGCTTCGGCAGGTGAGCACGCCGGCGCCTCCCTTGTCCCGGAGATGGAAGAGGCGCTGCAAACTTCAGGCGCCAGGGACGGAGCGTCGGACTGAGGCGGGGAGACGAGTCAAGCCCCGGCGAGCGGGGCGAGAAGGGAAGCAAAGGCATGGGAGATCGGTAAGTCCAAGCCCCACAAAAGTATCTGATCAATCTAGGAAAGAACAGCCCCCCCCCTTGGGTACTTGGAGGAGGGCAACTCCTGGCGTCCCTCCTCGATCCAGGCGAGGCACCCGTCCCCGCCCTGCCCGGAGTGCCTGGAAAACTTGGACACTTCTGCCCCCATCTCCTCCACTCCTGCTTTCTAAGTAAAGGTCCTGGCGCTGCCCAGGGAGGCGAAAGGAGAGCCTCGCTCGTGCTTTGGCGACTCGATCTCCACGGGGAGAAAAGGGTCGTCTGGTCACTGGCAATTCTCTTCTCTGGTCCTCCTCTGTTTCGAATTAATAAGCGAGCCCTTGAGCATTGCTGCGCACGGGGATTCAGAGTGACAGGACATAAACTGACGCGGGAAGATGCGCGTGTGTTTGGTCCGTTGTAGCAGCCTCTGAATGTCACAATGGGGATGGGGAATGATGGTAATTAGACACTAAGAATCTCAGGTTGCCGGCCACAAGCTACAGACTCCACAGTCACCCTATGGAAATTTGTTGAACTCCGGCCGTAATAATTGAGTTATGAACTGCAGTAACAAAGCATTCAGGAGTCGTCTGTATTTAAGTGTTTGGCAAGCATCTTGCTACACATCTCTCTGCTTTTCTTGTTGTGCTTTGTTGCTTTCAACCTCTACTCTACTCTACTCTGCTCCACCCCGTGTACATCCCATAGGAGGAGGTTATCAATTAATAACGTATCAGCCAGCTCTGCAAGAAGGCTGGGTGGATTTTTAAACAGCTATTATCATTATTATTGAAGGCTGGGGAAGGAAGTGTTTTGTGCATCAAACTTACTTCAGCCCAGGATAATGTCAGCTAGCAGTAATGCTTTTTTGAAAGCAGGCCATATGGCATAAATAACGGATCAGATTGTTTGGCGCATCGAAATCGTAGCCTTTTCTTCTTTAACTCCTGCCTTTCTCAACAGCTCTGTATTTCTTTCAAACCAGCAGCTTCTCTTCATTGGAAGAAAGTTAGTAACACATTGCAAACTTTTACATTAGAAGGTCACTTCAAGTTTCTGTTGGGTGAAAGCAGATCCCATGGAAATCATCAGAATTCTCTTCTGAGCAAATATGCTTATAGATGAGTTTGTAGATATGTTTATAGATGAGTTTACCTGTAAAGATGGTTTGCTAGAGTGTATTTGAGATGTGGAATGGACACATTGACCTGGTGTGCATGTCACATTAAACTGTTGGATTTTTAATAGGAAGTTTCATTGGATTTCAGTAAATACAAAATTAAATCTCTTCCCAACAGTAACAAATTACCCCTCCTTGCTTAAGTAGGACAAAATGGTTTCAACAGTGGAGTTCATTGTTCCTTAACCAATCATGTGCACGTGGTGGATGCCAGATTGTATTATTTTCATCTGAGAAAGTTGCAAATGGATGACATATTTCAATATAGTCATTAACATCCTGAGAGCCTTTACCCATTTAATCAGCTTTCCATCAAAGCAACCATCCATATTTTCTGTCTTCTAATACAAGCTGCAGGTGTTCTCCCAAGTCCTTCCAGTTCTGTGTTAATCAATTCATTATTGTGAAGTAAAATGTTGAAGGGATAAAAAAAAAGGCAGAACAAAAAGTACCAGAGATAATGGACACCCTTGTTTGGTCCCTCAAAATAAAGAACATGGGACTGATTCCCTGTTATTAACCTGGACTACAGATTCTGTGAGCCTATAAAATTGTTAAGAGGCCCCTCTTACCCTCTCCCTGAAGGATGCCCTGGTCATTCATATTGTTACAAGTTTGTAAATTCCTGGGTCTGATAAAAGTGAGAACTAATCAAGCTTTGGGGAGTTAAATTGTACCAAACAGCTTATGTTAGAAATACAAGCCAGGCTAACCTGATGATGGCTTGCTGAGTGGGAGTTGTTAGGGGTATAAAGCATAATGATGGCCAAGTCAAAAAGAGGCAGGGTGATTAACAAAGTAGTTACTCTGCGCCAAAAGGCAGAGGGATGTGAGCCCCTCCTTCATCTAGAGAGGTAACTAGCAAAAGGCAAGAGGCCAGAAGTTTTAGGATGGCACTTGGCAGTGAAGTACTGGCAAGAAACTGTGGCAGGCTGTGAAACAGACGGAGATTATGGCTGATTTCTCTGTTGGATCCAAGTTCACTTTGTCTATGGGAGAAGCAAGAGACCCTCATGGAGTGTAATGCTGGGAACCCCTCCACAGTAGGCTCAGGTGCTCTTAACCATATATCATAAACACGCCACAGTCTCTGCTTTGCCTCCTTTACAAAAGGAAACACAAACCCTGAGAAAGTGCTTGGATTCCTGCTCGGAGATTGGGATGACATGTAACAATATTAAACCATAGGTTATGCTAAATGTAGGGGTGGCCAATGTGGTGTCCTGCAATTGTTGTTGGACTCCAACTCCCATCGGCCCCAGCCAGCTTTGTTAGTGGTCAGGGATCATGGGAGCAGACATATGAAGCAACATTTGAAGGGCATCACTTCCCTGTTTAATGTGATGTGTGAACCAGGCCATTGCAGAATGAGTCCAGCAGGAGTTCTAAAATCCGCAGAGCAGTGCTGGAATATGGATTAT
This sequence comes from Podarcis vaucheri, assembly GCF_965113315.1. Taxonomy (NCBI): domain Eukaryota; kingdom Metazoa; phylum Chordata; class Lepidosauria; order Squamata; family Lacertidae; genus Podarcis; species Podarcis vaucheri. The sequence continues at coordinate 41,916,244 of NC_138767.1, forward strand.
GAGAAGCATGATTGCAAGATGTTTTTGTGCACTCATTCAAGTAAAAAAAAACCAGCATTAGCGAAAACAAGCGTGCTTCAGAATAGGTGAAAGAAAGAGACAGAGAGAAATAATGAGGATTGTATATACAATACAGTAGGATTCTTAGTAACAGCCCCATCAAACACCCTCGATCTTTCCAATTTTCAGCATTTGTTAACCAAATGCAATTTCTCCTCTGCTTGTGTTGTTGGATTCTTGAAGCATCTTTATTTTTTCCTCCCCTCTGGTGCTGCTACCCAAAAAATTCTTCCTTGGATGAAGCAAACTCAGCAGAGCACTTTAACAAGGATATAAAGAAAAGATGGTGTCACGAGAAGAAAAAACATTATCTGATCATTTTCTAGCCAAAAGGAGGATGAAAAGCTTGATGAAAAGAGAGAGATGGAAGAAGAGGTTTTGTAGAAAAATGAAGCAGCCTTTCAATACAGTTTTTAAAAATACTGTAATTTTTCGTCAAAGAAATTTTAACATGCTTTTTTCTTAATTGGGAGTAAATGCAGGGTTCTTTGAATTGTATGTTATGCATCTTAGCTGCATGCTACATGCATAATTAGCAGACTTTGTAATTGTTTGCTTATTTACAGTGCAGCCCTGTATATGTCTGTTGAAGGGTAAGCCCCATTGAGTTTACTGGGACTTATTCTTACCTAGGTAAGTTGGGTGATTTGCAATGAACCTGCAAGGATTCATGATTCCTAGCTGTTTAGCAATGGCAACAACAAAATCACTTTTTCCACTTAAGTGGGGCTGCTGAAATGAAGAAACTTAACCAGGGTTTATCTTTTGTGTGAAAGGACTGCAACCTCAGTTCATTTCTGGAAGTGAAAACAAATACCAAGGTTCAGAAGCACCCTGTCATTGAATTCTCACTGGCCCACTTCACACATAATGTTAGGTCAAGCCATATCTAAGTGTGAATGAGTGACCCACAGCAAATCATAGTGGCCCAGACAAACCACAAGCTCAGATTCAGATGAGCTTTGACTGTGGCTACCTGAATACTCACTCGTTCATGGATAGCCATGGTCTGGCTTCATGTTATTTGCAAACTAGAACAATATTGTATCTTTTACACTTGGAGCTTGTTGGTGGATCTTGGGTTGTAGGCGAGGGAAGTAGACGCAACAAGTTTGTGCAGGAAGATAGTTTTGCATCTGCATTTCAACCATGATATACTTTTGTTTCACCTGTCCACAGGTGTGATTGACTTAAAGTATATTATTACTAGTCCTGTGACCGCCACCATCCGTACCACAGAGATGTAACCTTTACAGCTTGAGAAGCCTCAGCAAAGGTAATGCAGATCAGCTGGGGAGGCGGTGATGTTTGCAAGAGAATGAAAAATTTCCCAGCCACAAGCTTCTAAGGGGACATCCATGGCATACCTTTCCCAGTCTGGCTCTTGTGTCTTAAGCTGAAGTGTGGGAAGAGGGATGAAACTGGGAGCTTCCTCCCTGCCCCCCTTTTGGCAGTCAATAAGCATGACTCTTTCCATGTTTATTACCTGTTACAGGGCATTCCTGTAACAGGTGGTGTGGATGGGCAAGGAGATGAACCAGAGGGGGCTGAAGTTGTGGCCAGATATGGACAGTGGGGGTTGGACACATGGTAGATGCTGATCTTCTTTAAAGTTGCTGCATAGATGTACTCCAAGGCAGAGGTGGCCGGCTTCAGGATTCTTAGGGCCCCTTCTGTTCTCCATATAGTTTTTGAGTAAAGGGAGAAAGGGCCTCTTTCTATAGCCTGCCCCCTTCACAGGTGATCAGGTTTCATAACAAGTTCAGTGTCATCCAGCAACAATAGCTTTACAGGGTCAAAGTGAACAACACACAGGAGGTGCACAAATCAACCCTTCCTCTGATCATTTTAAAAATGAAAACCCATGTCTGGGCTGTAATTTGGAGCAGGGGAGAGGGGAAGGACTGCTTAACTATTTCCTTCCTTGCCATTTGCCTGCTCACCCAGCCCGCAAACTGCCCCCCCTTTTCTCCCTTTGCAAGGGAAAACTTTTGAGAACCCATACATTTCCCCAGGCATTTTGGAAAACACCAGGGTAGTGGAAAAAACAGCAAGAAGGGAAAGGTTTATCAAGTCCTCTAGATATGATTTTCAGTAACTGGAACGCATAGGGCTTTTATATTTTTAAGATGAAATGCAGAGGCAGACTTGCTGATTAGGGGTGGGGAGAACCAGCTTCCCAGCAGGTGCATTGCTGTTACTTTCTCAGAATGAGAGGGTGGGAAGGTCAGCACAGTGCAAACACACGGATGCAGCCAGTCTGGTGTTCCTGCTGATGCATTTGCACCATGCCAAGCTGCCACTGCATCACCTCTGGAAAGTTAGTGTAGCGGCTTTGTCTCACTGATGAGCCACTTCTGGTGAAATGCAAATTGCTTTTTTTGTTGTTTTGTTCCTTAAATGAATGAATAAGTAAAAGAAGTCCACTGTGTGGCTATTCCTCTCCTGCAACCTGCAGCCTCTTGAGCAAGGTTGGGAAATCTGTGCTCTCCAGATGTTGGTGGGCTCCCAAATCCAACCCAGGGGTGATAGGAGTTGTAGTCCAGGAATGCCTGGAGGATCGCAGTTCCCCTGTTCCTTGAGTTTGTTTTTGGTTTTAAAAAAACCAAAGAAAATGGAGAAAAGAAGCACATAGCTGCATATAGTATTTACTGCTTCACAGTTATAAAACGTGGCCACTTGGGTATTGTCTGTGCCTTACATATAAAACAAACCTTAAAATAAATGAATTCCTCTGACACACAAGTTTTTAAACACCTTATCTCTTTGAATGAGGAAAGCTGAAGGCAACCTTTTTTACTTCATTAACATTTGGTGTGACCTTGGCAGCAGATGAAATTGCTTTGTAGGCTGTCCCTGGTTAAAGGCATAGAGTAGGATAATCAATGCATTATTAAGGATGTGTAGGAAATGAATGGTCACAAATTCCTTTGGCGACTGGGAGTTCACTCCCCATCCCTAGAAAAACCTGCAGTTGTGCTTTGCAGTGCAGCAATCTTAAGTTGCACCACCATTTTTTTTGCAAGCCATAATACATTTGCTCCCCACGTATTGTAAACATAAGGAACAGGGCAGATAAGTTAACAGAATGTAGCCTACAAATGCATTGCTATTGGGAAAGGCAATATAGAATTTCAATAGGTCTAGAATGGTTCATTAACTTCTAATTGACTCAGGCTAGGGCTTGCCTTCATACAGAGGAGCAGCTGGGGAAATAATGCCTGAGGCATGTTCATCTGACACAAAGAATAGGTTCAGGTAACAATAGTACCACCATGGTGGTTGCCTTTTCACTCTGCAGGGCTGTGTCCATCTGATAAAGCCACTGGCTGTAGCGACAGGAAACATGGCAAATGTGCGCCTTGCATATTTGCTGCCTTGTGGAAATATGAGGATGACAAGACTGTTAGCTTGCCAACTTATTATTAGTGTCACCATGCTCTGTTGCTTCGTTTCAGGTCTTCTCTCGCCCACATGCAGTTTGCAGGTGTTGATAGCAGCTGCCACCAGCCGTGCCTTGAAACAGAGGATTACCAACCCTGCGGCAGAGTAGAGTGCAGGTGGGCAACGTGTGGTTTGGGAACTAATGAGGCCCATAGCCCGCTTTCATACAGCCTGCGGCCTAATTTCATGTGGGTGGCAATGAGGGAGGAAATGGAGGGAAAGATGATGGCAGAGAGAGAATGAAAGGGCTGTTAGAAAACAAGAGGGAGGAGGGGCTGTCCTGTCACACATCCTTGGTTCAGATTCTCCCCACTTTTGTTTCTGGCTCTGCTCTCTGCTGGTGTGCAGCGCCCAACAGATTACGTCCCAAGGGAATGCAGAAAAAGGGTCATCCCACTTCTGTGGGCACTGCTGTAGGAAGGGGTGGGGTGGGTGGGGACTGCCCCGGGTGCCATCACTGAGGGTGTGTGTGTGTGATGTGGTGGCTTGGGCAGGTGCCTGAAGGCTCTGCGCTGCCTGAAACAGCAGCGTGGGATTTGCGTCTGCCCTCCGCGTCTCCCTTCGCCGCCCTACAGCTGAGAGGGAGGTGTCAGAGAGGCTTCATGCAGCGCGCCCCATCCCCAGCTGCAGGACGCACGAGTCGCACCAGGCACCCGAGCGGCTAGTTATGTCACTGCCTGTGGGAAAGGATTTGAACTTTGTTACGTACCTTTGATTACAAAGAAGTGTCCTCTATAGTTCTGTTCAGCAGCTACAAGGTAAATTCAGTTTACTGAATGGGGATATACACTTTCCTACATTTCTTGGTAGAATATATATTTTTAATTGGTACTTATCAAAAGCTATGCAAAAGGTCTTACCCAGTACAAAGTATCTTTTTATTGTACAACGGAGTAAAAGAAATACTTTAAAAATCTAATGTAAAAATGAACAGGAACAAAAGGAAGAAAAAAAGTGGTGGGTGGAGAAAGAAAGAGGTAAAAAGAGAGAGAGAAAGAAAAGAACATGGAAAGATAAAAAGGTTCTCTGTCCATTACATATAGTATTCACTCATTAACATCCAACTATTCTATTTTCTATGAGCCAATCTTTTTTTCAATCTTCTAATCCAGATATTACAAGTTCATTTTCTCATTCAAGCAGAAAAGCCCGCAAGAAGTTTCCAATCCTTAATAAATGCCAGTAATGTTTTTTCTCTAATTAAACACATTAATTTTGCCATCTCTGCTAAGTCCAGTAATTTTATCAACCATTCCTTCGTAGTAGGTAGGGCTGTATCTTTTCCATACTTGGCTATATTTCTGAATGGTTGTGGGAACCTCGTAAATCAGGTAATTGATCACATTTCAAACTGGCTTCCTCGTGGTTAGTGTTCCCCTGTTTCCACCCTGTGGGTGCTTCCACACAAAGTGCCAAGGCACTGTTTTTCCTCAGTTTGCAGAAAGTGATACTGAATACCACACCAAGTTATTCAGTGGTACCCTTCCCCCTGGCCAAGATGTCTATTCAGAAGTAAGTTCCATACCCAAAACTCATGGAAATACTCTTAGCAAGTTCAGTCTGTTTTCTGGCTTTTTGCTGGTCTATGCTCTGGGGATCAGTGGTGAATAGCTTCTGATCTGCCCCTTGAATGGCTTCTTTATCCAAAACAGCCTGAATGCCCTTTACAGTTTTTGCATATGGGGGTGAGTATATCACTTAAAAAAAAAATCATTATTTTGCCACATATGAAAATTATAGTACAGTGGTACCTCGGGTTACATACACTCCAGGTTACATACGCTTCAGGTTACACACTCCGCTAACCTAGAAATAGTGCTTCAGGTTAAGAACTTTGCTTCAGGATGAGAACAGAAATCGTGCTCTGGTGGCGCGGCAGCAGTGGGAGGCCCCATTAGCTAAAGTGGTGCTTCAGGTTAAGAACAGTTTCAGGTTAAGTACAGACCTCCGGAACGAATTAAGTACTTAACCCGAGGTACCACTGTATTAATAATCGAAAATCTCTCTCACACACTCAGCAAGAAGAGAAACTGACATTGGGGTAATTGTAAAGCTGTTATTCAAGGGGCAAAACGGATCTTATTCATTCTTCCTCCTCCAGCACAGATTAAGAAGAACCAATATGATGGGCTGAGCTTTCTAAGAGGAAGCATTTAATTTAAATGCATAGGTACCCTGAAAACTTTAATAGGGTTTAACTGGTTGAAGCTGCCCACAGAAATTGCCATTGATTAGACACGCAGGAAAAAAATGGGGAAAAGACCAAGTATTTTCCAGAATACACTAGAAAGCAACAGGCTAATAAGGACATTATATGGATTCTGTGGAAGTATCTTAGGTTGCTCAACACAAAACTATATGATAAATTGGTAACCCAAAAATACCTTTTCTATTTGGAATAATTTAAAAATGCCCTTGTTTGTGTTGCAACGGTGAAAACCTGGATTTAGGAATTCTATCCCCACAGTTCAGGATGTGTTCTCCTGTAATGAGGAAGACTTATAACATCTTGTTCATATAAATGGGGGTGTTAAAGCAGATGGTCAGTGCAATCCTATAATATACCTACATGGAATTAAGTCCCATTGAATTCAGTGGGATTTACTCCCAGATAAGTCAGTAAGATTGTAGGCTCGAAGAGTCTAGCTTTACACACTTGCTCATTTTCATGTCTCTCTTGAGCTTATTATCTCAAGTTGATAATAAACTGAAGAGTTTTGACAACTTTAGCATTGGTTTACAATACTTGTTCACTCTTTATTGCTCTGCTTATATATAAACTAAAGGCAGAAGTTTTTTCCCCTTTCTTTGATCGTACTTTGAAAGGTTCTGCAGCAGAGAAGAGGGGAATGTTTTCTTCTCCTTGAAATATCACTCCAAATGCAGTCCACTGCCAAAGAAACATTACCTCAGGTTATTTTTAATGTGTTTTTAAAAATTTAATTTCAAAGTCAACGTTGTATAGAAAAACTCCTCGGTATTAAACATGCTTTCTGTTCCCTTATTGTTTATTGCAGGGTACAGCTTGTACTCCTGAAAGCTAGCCGCTTTGCTACACTGACCTTTTAAAGGGACAGGGGGGAACTTCATGTTTCAGTTCTGTTTAGATGGTTGTAGATGTGCTTGTTTTTTCAGTCACTCTGTCACTCTTTTCTAGAGTTTAAAAGAAAATGTGTGGTGTCTATGACATGTAGCTTCTAAAATTCTCCCGATACTTTCAAATCATCAGTATCATGAGCAGCATGCTGAGAGTCACAAAAATGAACTGAATTTCTAGCAGTAGCAGCTGGGAAGTGCTTCCTATGTATATTTCCTGGGCATGAAGAGTACTATGTGTGTACATATGTCTTTATTTATTTCAATAATAGCCCACCTTTCCTCCAAGGAGTTCAAGACGACAAATGTGGTTCTCTCTCCACCTTCATTTTATCCTCACAAGAACCCTGTGAAGTAGGCTAAGCTGAGAGACTGTGGCTGCCCCAAGGCCACTTGGCCAGCTTCATTGTCATGTGGGGACCAGAATCCTGGTCTTGCTGGTTCTAGTCTGGCACTTTAACCACCACAAAACACTGGCTCTGTTTGTGGGAAAATCACATGAGGTGACTGACTTTAGCTTTCTGCATCAGTTGATGGAGCCACTCAGCTGACCTCCTGTCACTGCTGCTTACCAAAAGGTGGAGGAAAGAGGTTGGCACAGTGGAAATGTACTGGCAAGAACACTGGATTGACACCACTGATGTGTTCGTACTGCGCTGACCTCACTGCTGCCACCTTCCCTCTACTTCCAAGTAAACGGCAGCAATACGGGCAGCAGGTCAGGTGAGTGTCATTGCCCTGTTATGTATATATCTGGTTCATGAATCTGATTTTCAGTGAGTTGTGTAGCTGAGACCTATAATTTTATTTGTATGCTTTCATGAACGATCCATTAGAGTTCCTTTCCAATGAATTTTGCCTTATGCAGTTCAAAATCCTTGGCTGTGAGGGGCAGAGAAGCAGTCTAGAGGTATTTAAAAGCATTGCTACATGCTTTCTGCTGAAGCTGAAATGATTCCACCCCCATCCTTGAAGTTCTTCTTTATTAATGTCATTGGTGAATATTCCCTGAAATTTCTTTGACTATGCAAATATTCTACATTCTGAAATAGGATTTGACATTTAATTTTCAGTAGGAGGTCAGGGTATATTTATAATGTCTGACATGTAGCACTCAACATTTGATAGGATCTGAGATCTGACATACAGTACCAGCCAATGTTTGCCAATTAGAACTAACTGTACAACATCTTCCCAGTTATTGTGGATATTTCTGCCTGGCGTAACATTATCATCACATGTACAGGACAGCTTCTGCCAAAGCTGACACACGATTTGGGGGAGCAGCAAATGCTTTGTTTACATTTTAATTTGCATGCTAGAACAGTGGCTTATCATTGCCCGTTGAAAGGGCTGGCTGGCTTTCTGTTGTTTGTGATGTCTGGCTGTTGCTTAAAAGACCAGCCTAGAAGAAGAGGAATCTCAGCTCCCAGTACAGTGCTGTGATGGGAAGAAAAATACAGCAGAGAACAGTTTCTCTCACCACCACAGCACTCAGCTTGTGAGAGAGGAACCTCTCCTCATACCATAACATTGTGATGGGAACACTCCCCTGCTTCTCTGCAGATCAACAGGTCATAGTATCTGAAAGCTGTGTGCGACGAGAATGTGTGTATTACGTCTATATTAAAGATGAAGCAACTGAGTCTGAGATATATTTGCTTGCCTAGGACCCCTAAGAATTCAGGGCTGAGGTGCAATTTGAAGCAAGGGACCTCCTAGTTCAATTCATTTAACCAACACCCTACCTTGGGGTAAACCTCCTGACTTTGCCCTTTTTTAACATGTCCATCATCTTGGTATTCTTTGTAGGAGAAGAATACAGCTTGTGTGTTGAAATTTGTCACACCTACAGAGAACATGGGGCTGATGGGAGGATCCAAAATTATGGAGAACCGGACAAGACTAACTAAAACGGACCTCTACTCCAGGCTGAACTTGCCACCAGGCTTTGAGCATCCCTATGATGACCTGCTTGCTGACCCCAAGCGAGATCTGAAGGATAGCACCAATTTGGTGGAGGTGCAGATCGTCCTCATCTGTGCCTACTGCGTCATCATTTTGCTCGGGTTAGTGGGCAACTCCTTGGTGATTCACGTGGTGATCAAGTTCAAGAGCATGCGCACGGTGACCAACTTCTTCATTGCCAACTTGGCCGTGGCCGATCTGCTGGTGAACACGCTCTGCCTGCCGTTCACGTTAGTTTACACATTGCTGGGAGAATGGAAGCTGGGTCCTGTGCTGTGCCACCTTGTGCCATACGCCCAAGGCCTTGCTGTTCAGGTATCCATAGTGACGTTGACTGTGATAGCCTTGGACCGGCACCGCTGCATTGTGTATCACCTGGAGAGCAAAATCTCCAAGAGGATCAGCTTCTTGATCATTGGGGTGGCCTGGGCTGTCAGTGCCATCTTGGCCAGTCCTCTGGCTATTTTCCGGGAGTATTTCTCCATTGAGCTCAACCAGGACTTCAAGATAGTGGTCTGCGCTGAGGCCTGGCCCAGGGAAGGGCTGGTCAATTACAGCACCATCTACAGCGTCTTGATGTTCCTGATCCAATATGTCTTGCCTCTGGCCATCATCTCCTATGCCTATATCCGTATCTGGAGTAAGCTAAAGAACCACATCAGTCCCGGGGCGGCGGGGGACCATTACCACCAGAGGCGTCGGAAAACTACCAAGATGCTGGTGTGTGTCGTGGTGGTGTTTGGGGTCTGCTGGCTGCCCTTCCACATCTTTCAACTCGTCAGCGATATTGACAGCAACGTGTTGGATTTGCAGGAATACAAACTGATCTACACGCTCTTTCATGTCATTGCTATGTGCTCCACTTTTGCCAACCCGCTCCTCTATGGCTGGATGAACAGCAACTACAGAACGGCTTTCCTGACTGCTTTCCGGTGCGAACAGCGGCTGGATTCCATCCACCCAGAGGTATCGCCTGCACTGAAAGCCAAGAAGAAGCTGGAAGCCAAAGAGGAGCATTGCAATGGACCCCCGTTTTCGCAGCCTACAAGTGTCTAGGGGATCAAACTAGATGTGGCAGTGGGCATACACATACACATACCCGTCACGCTCTCTCTTTTTGCAGCTAACAGGTATGGTGGCGATATGGATTGGGACCAGGGGCAGAGGGGGAGAAAAGCCGTTTAATCTTCCCCCTGTCCGATCTTCCTGATGGAAATTGCTCCTCCCAGCTGGCATTTGGAAAAGCAAAAGTGCAAGTAGCAGATGGTGGAGCAGGGGGTCATGAGTAGGAAAACAATGTAGGCAGAAAGGATTAAGCCCTTTCCCCTTGTGGCTCTGATCCAATCCTCACCCAATTTGCATTTGCACTGATTTTAAAGAGAGAGAAGTGTATTCACACATCTCTATTGCATTTCTTGTTTGACCCTAAGAAAGCAGTGAAGCTGGATGAAGAATGTGAGTGCAAGGGGAAATAGTTAGATGCTGATGTATTGTTGGTTGTGCTCAGATGTGCTGCTGATTCATAGAAAGCTTATGAACTGGGTGCAATTTGAGAACGTTCCCAACATTTTCAAGGCCATTTGTCATCAAGTATAACGTCAGCTCCAAAGAACTATAAAAGACTAAGCTGGTGCTTGGTTGCGTACAGTGAATTCAGAAGCACAGCCAGCAGTAACGCAGAAGAAAAGGGTTTGCCATTGTCAATGCACATTTTAAAAAGTGAGGAGACAAGACATTGGTAGTTGGAGGCAGATGACAATAAACATTTGACTACTTGGAACATTGCACAGTCCTTTTAGGCCACAGGATCAAACTACCCTCTAGTGGCAAAGCTGCAAATGGTTGTTGAAGTTGAAACTTGCTGCATTTTTCTTTTTGAAAGAAGTGGGTTTCCTAAAAGTCGTAGTGTACTATGGTTTCTCCCCCCCCCCCCCCGATTTATGTGAAAGTTGTGTTTCCCTGTTGAAGTTAAAAACAAGGTCAGCAAAACATCTACCTTTTAGCCACTTGCAATGAAATTCTGGAAGGCAAACCACACTTGAAGTTTGTATAATGAAAGTGGTACCCAGCTTGGTATTGTGCAATCTGTTAGTGATGGATTGAGCACCTGCATGGCATCCTGTGAACCATATGTGCCAGCTTCGCCCTGCGACCATGGATGCCCGGGGCTGTGGGTGACATGCAGTGTGCATGGCCCTGGCACTGAAATTTGTGGGTGCCCGGCCCTTTCATGGGGAATTTTGTGGGTGCTTGGGCACCCAGGACCTCAGGGAGTTTGCACTTATGCTGTGAACTGTTTTTGCAGTCCTTTTTGGGAAGGAGAAGGTCGGGGGGGGGGAGAGAGTTTTACATTAAAGTGGTCCAAACTTTTCTGCAATTGGTTCTGACAGAAGCAGACATAGTTTTCTTTGTTCCTTTACAATGATTTTGTACTATTCATCCGCTTACCAATAGCACCATGCTTATTTCTTCTGCTAATTTATTTTAGCAGAGACAAAAAACTGTCCCTCTCAATGATCTTAGCGCTCAACTATTTTGCAGTTCTGTCTTGTACCCCCTCCCTCTGCCCTTTCAGACCAGTGTTGCCAAAAATTTAACAGGATTCACAGGGGTGCTGTGGTACCAATTCATGCTATTTCAAACATTTCAGTTAAAAATCTGAGCCTGCTAATGGCAAGATTAGTAATGGGCGAGGAACTAAGAAGTCAAGCAAGTGTACTGGTGTGGATCCCTGTTTATTCTCAAGTCAAGTCTGGGTATTTTGGGTGCCTGCATGCCTTTATGTGAGGGAACTGCAAATGCTTGATCTTTCAGGTATCTTATAGCCTGATCCATACCTGAGTGATTGAAGGTAATCCTGTTTATTCTCAATGGTGTTAAATTGAGTCGGATCCTAGTATTCATTTTAAATGGATTGCAGATTGAGCTGCTGGCACCATTAACACATCATGTTTGAAACTCTTCCTGCTTTATTGCTAGATGCTAAAAAATGACAGTAGAAACACTGCCCATCTTGCTCAATGGTAATGTGTGTTTTTTGTTTTGTTTCTGTTCTTGTGGTTTATGCTTTTATGTCACGCATCTTGCCTGGGATCTGTGCCTGTCATTGCACTCTGTGCAATTAAATACGTTCAAATAGAATGCAAGCTAGACATCCATATGCTGCTGTGTATACCACCAAATGAAGTTTGCATGTGTGTTTGTTAAGAGTTCCATTCTGTTTGCTCAGGTATATGACTTGACTCTCCTGTAAATGCACAGCTATGAATGGCAATGCACACTTCTTCAGCATATATGGTTTGCCTTTTTTAAAAAAAACCACCCCCAAACCCTGGAATCATTAAAGTTATCAAAACAAAGGATCATTGCTGGTGTGTTTTCCTCACCCACTTTTCGGGCCAACCTAGATGTGGTGCATCATTGGAGCCATTTCTTTAAATGTGGGTAAGCCATGAAAAATGGAGGGTGCAGGGGGATGGGATTCAAGGAACAAATGCTACATGAGTCACAATGCTTGCTACATCGGAAGCTGCCTTATTACTGAGTCAATGGCTGCTAAGCTACGATTGTTCTGTTTTGCTGTTGGTGACAGTATCCCTCTGAATATCCATTGCTGGGAATCGCAAGTGGGGCAGTAGCTGTTGCACTCAAGTTCTGCTTAAGGGCTTCCTCCCATGGACACCTATACGAGCCCTGTGATAAAAGAGTGCTATAGATGGGCCTTTGGCCTGATCCAGCTGGGCTCTTAGACCGGGGGTCCATCTTGCATTGTATTGTCTGCACAGACTGGTGGCAGCTCTCCACAGTTTCAACTGGAGGATAAACCCAGGCATACCTGGAGATGCTGGGGATTGAACCTGAGACCTGCATGCAGGGCAGATGCTCTACCATTGAGCTATGGCATATTCCTCCCTTGCTCACTGCTTGCTTCTATGGGGTGAGTTCCTTGACCTAGCTTTTGCTTCATCTGGCCTCCATTACCCCAAGTCAGCTTGGCTCAGAAAAAGGAGCAAGACAGAAAAGAGGGGGCAAGCTCTGGTGCTCAATGAAGCGAAAAAGAAAAAGAAAAAAGGTGCTTCTACGTGTTTTGAAGTTAACTCCTTCGAGAGCTATGGACAGAAACAATGAACAGCATTAGTAACACGATTCGTAAAAATAGAGCGTATGTAATACACATGTTATAGAACGTTTAACATGGTCCAAAAACCTATTAAATGCATAACACAAAATCTAGCTCTCCTGAACATTTAAACCCATATCGGACTTCAAAAAAATGAAAAAGAAGAAACAATGTTTGCCAGGTACCAAACTTAGACCTTAGCCATGAAATGTTAAAACCTCATTTTTTCCCTCTAAAGAGTGAATAGTAATTTATCTTAAATGTAAATACAATCTTGAGATGCTCACCACCAGCCCTAACATTTACCAAACATGCAGAAAAAATGTGCCTGGAATGAAGGTAAGTATGTGGCGGGCCAATATACAGTGGTGCCCCGCAAGACGAATGCCTCGCAAGACGAAAAACTCGTTAGACGAAAGGGTTTTTCGGTTTTGCGTTGCTTCGCTAGACGAATTTCCCTATGGGAAAACGTCTTGCGCTTTTTAAAAAAAAGCCGCTTGAAGAGGCGCAGTTGCGATGGACCGTGCTTCGCAAGACGAAAAGACTCACGGAACGAATTATTTTCGTCTTGCGAGGCACCACTGTATGACCAGGGCAGACTGCGTGTCATGAAACGTCAGATCGCAACTAGGGTTTGGCCCTGGAGGCGCCCTGAAATATCAGTCATGGGGGCTGAGCATGGAAGCAGCTAATCAATTGCTTCCTGTGCTTAAACATGGGAGATACCTGAGCCTATGGATACTATGCCCTGTAGGGAGGGTGTGTGTGTGTGTGTGTGGAACTTGAGGCTTCTCAGATTGTGGTTTCTCAGTTTTGTTTGAACTCCAAGATCTACCAGTGGAAGCCAAGTGCAAAAGACATGTTGTTAGAATGAAAGAGCAGGGTGCCTCTGAGGACATTCTGAGCCTAGGCATTTGTTTTCAGTGCAAGAACTGGGCTGGTCTCACAAAGATTTCCCCTAAGAGTCCTCTCCTTGTTTCCTCTCTACATTTCAGCAGCCTAGTAGAGGCATGGAAAGTTATTATGCTGCTGATAATGTTAGAGTCAGAAGGCAGGAACATTGCTGAACAACCGCAAATCACCCAGAGATCAGTCAGTAGATGCTGATCTACTTTCTGATTATAAGACAAGTAATCAGTTCCCTTTAATAACTATGCAGTGGGACAATTGTGCCTACATACACTTCAAGTACAAGTTCAGCAAACGCAAAAGTTCAACAACACCATTAAAAATAAGAACATATGGAAAACATTTAAAATAATTTAAAAGTATGTGCAGCAATCACATACTCGCTCCTAGATGACACAGAGCTGCGCTTGGCAGTCCTGTTACCTATAAATGTGTCTGCAGGTGGCATTCAGTTGGTGGGGTGGGGGGAGAGGAAGGAAAGAGTGATACAGCTTGAAAACCTCGGGGCCTTCCAAGATGCCCAAAGAGGCTCTTTGTGAAAGGCACCTCTCTGCAATAAGAAGCAAATGGAGAGAGGTCCAACCAAGCTAATTTTAGCTCTGAGGAGTTTTGTGCCGTAACTAAAGTTGTGCCCTGGGAATACTGTGGCAGCTTGAGTGGGCTGCTTCCACACTCATAGCATGCAGCTCCAACCCTTCAGGTTATTTCCAAGCCGGTGCCTTTTTCCCAGAGTGTACATATGCAAGAGTTCTCTGAGGCGGAGCACCTGAAGCAACTCACATGTTATTATCTCTGGCAAATGCAAGGCATGTATAATGAATGCAGACATCAGTCAGAGCATGTGAACTGCTTCCTAAGCACCATAAATAGATGCAGAAAGGTCAGTTGCTCTTTCTCAGAGTGGGGAGCATGTGGCTTTCCAGATGTTGTTTGACTCCAATTCCCATCAGCCACATCCAGCATGGCCAATGGGACAAGTTGATTCCCCTCCCAAGTGGAAACTAACCAAGCCAGCTATCTACTGTTGTTTCAGCGAAAATACCCAATCTCTCCACATTTCCCCACAGGGTACAGCTTCAGCTACCTGCAGCCGCACAGCACTCTGCCTTTGCTTCTGCTTAGGAACTGTTGAACAATCATGTTGTTGCCTCATCCATTTGGCTAATTGTTCTGTTTTAAAAATGAGCATTTGAAAACAGTGCCAAACAAATGAAGATCCTTTTTAACTTTTGCAGGAATAGATAATGACACAGGCAGTCCTGCTTATGTGTTTTTTTGGGCACGTTGATGAATAAATATTGTGATGACCCAAAGTCATGTGAAAGGCTTGGTAGAGAATGCATAGTTTCACAACACGTAAGAGGCACAAAGGCTTTATTTTCTTCCGATGTAGGAATAACAATGAGAAAGTTAAATCTAGTGTACAAATGATAGTGCATATTGTTTGTCAAGCTGTGGGAGAAAACTCCTTTTCATATTATATTTCCTGGCAAATGAAAAAAGGACAGGAACATAGGAAGCTGGCAAAAGACCATTGGCCCAGTTAGCTCAGTATTAACTACAATGATTGGCAGCAGCTGTCCAGATTTTCTTTCCTAGCCCTTGATGCTGAAACTTGGAGCGTTTGTATGCAAAACACTTACTTCACCACTGAGCTCTGGCTGAAGATCACATCACCCACACTGTTTGATTAAATATCCTTTCTCTCTGCCTTGTTCTTCATTTTTGGAAGTTAGCTGGGTGAACTGGCCTCGTTCAAAACTTGCAAAACACTTTGCTCTTCTCTGGCCATGTAGAGGGTCACTTGAAACATGCCTGGCTTCCAGCGAGGTTCATCTGTTCCCTTTCTAAGAAAGTCTAGAAGAGTGCAGCCATATATGTTTCTTCTCAGAAGCAGGTTCCATGGTTTTGAGTGAGGCCTACTCCCAGGGATGTCTGTATAGTGGGTTGCAAGTTTAAACTCTTTTGTTTACTGATGTTGTATCTGCTACTGGGTCTATGCAGAAACAGCTCACTGTGTGAGATGCGGTGGAGCTGCTCGCTTCCTGGCAAATGAGTCATTGTTGCCGGGAAGTAGAGAGAAGGGAAGAGGCAGCAGGGAAGTCTGCATGCTACACCAGCAGAACACGTCCCGTGCTCCTTGCAGTATTTTTGCACCACAACAAACTCCGTACCACATCACTATTCCCTTCCAGATAAGTGACAGTGACCTACCTGCTCGGAAGTTGATGTAGTGGCCCAACTCACCATGTAAACCAGTTCTGCAGCTTCTGATTGGCTGCAGGAAGCTCCTGCAGCCAATTGGAAGCAGCTGAAACCACGTCAGACATTTGGCTTCCTAAAGAACATTCAAAAACACTCACTTCTGGGTTTCGATCATTTGGGAGCCAATTTGTTCGAGATTCAAGGTATGATTGCACTAGAAATTTAGCTTTGCAGAATTGAAGTGGATTAAAGTATGGTCACTATGGCGCAACAAATCTGCTTTTTAAAAACATGCCCCATTGGGAAAGTAATGGGGAGATGTAGTGAAAAGTGTGAGGTGAACGAATGATTGACTGGAAGATGTGTGAACACCCTGCAAGCAAACCAGGATGAGTGCCGATTGTCATATAACCACCTCGTAAACAAATCATAACAAATGCTCAGTAACAACCATAGTCTAACCAGTGTGTAAGCTTTGTGGAAGTAAAACAGGATGAAGAAGCAGGTCATCTGGAAAAGCCCTAAGTCAAACATCGGAGCAAGTCACACTTTCAAAGTGTTGAACAAATACTTATTAATCATTGCATTATCGTTGTAAAGAGGATAAATGGCTAGAGACAGGTAGCCAAATGGGTAGAATGAAACACTAAATGGTGAGTCTGCAGGGATCTGATGTAGAACTCTGAGCTCTTGTATAGCTTAGCATAAACACCTGGCTCTGCCTCCTGTTTCAGCAAATTTGTAGAAATGAAATATAATGGGGCACATATTTCAAGGAAATGGGGAGGTGGTATTGGGGCACTTGGTGATCCACACAGAACTGAGCAGGTACATAAGCAGAGTTCTAATGGATCCTTGCTGGGAATTCAAACCTGAGCACAGATGGTACATTCCATTAAGGAGAGAAATGCTGCCGGAACAGAAATTCTACATACTGCCTTGAATCTCCTGCACCACCCTGGCACTGCCTTGCCTGTATTAAAATGCTGGCTCCAGAGTCTGAGGGGGCTCCCGGCAGTCATAGATCATATGGTATGCTTTCCTGAGTGGTGGCAAGTTCAAGGTTGCCTTTACAAGATCAGAAAAACAAAGGCAGCTCTGTTAAAGGACAATAACTCTCTCTCCTCTCAAATCCACAGTTGGGTAATACCGAACAAGCATTCACAACATAGAGGACATGGTGCATTGCAAACAACAGCACCGCCACACACATTTTCAAATGTATTTGTTAAATTGGCACCTCACCTTTCCATCAAATGGGGTGTGTGTGTAAAATAAAACACACAAGAAAAGAATGAAAGGACAGGTAAAACATAAAATCAACAAAAGGAAAAGGCCACCTAAAACCAATTACTGTACATCATATTTACAAGCCATTTTTACAGCCTGTCTAGATCATGTCTTTGCCTGCTGGTGTAAAGTCATTGGAGATGGGCCTCCCTTGGCCAAGAATTCCAGTTCCTAAGTGCAGCCACCAAGAAGGCCCACACCTGAATTAAACTAAAGGCCTTATTTCACCCAGATAGCAATATTTTGTAGCAATGCAATAAGGCTAGACTTCCTAGCTGGTGCTTTAGTTGAGAGTCTTAATATACGCACATTTCTTTTCCAAAAAGTTAAAGTCAGAGTAGACCCACTGAAGTTAATGGACATGGCTAACTTGCAACCTTTCATTATTGCAGAATTTCCCAGAGTTACATCCAACACTAGACCCTACACTGCAGAGTCTTGATCTGCCTTAACCTCTACACACACTGGCTGCAATACTCTTATTCATAAGTGGTTCTAAAAATGAAAATGTTAATGTAGTATAATCTAAAGAAATGTAAAATGTTGCGTCCAGATTGCCTTTTTCCATATCAAATTAGCTAATTTCCTCCCAAAGGGAGGTGTAAAATAGCCAGCAGTAAATAACTGCGGGGACATTTGGACATTTGAGAGGGTGTGTGTGTGTTATTGTGGTGATGGCGGGGTGTGTAAATGGCTGCCCCCACTGGCCAAAAAGCAAAATCAAACATTGACCACCTCATTTTCAAACTACCCTAAAGCTTTTAGAGTTCACCCTCCCTGAAGATTACTCTAATACTTTGGATGGCATTTTTTGCCCCCAGAGTCAGGAAAGCATCTGGGCTGAATACTTTGGCTCAGAACTATAAGAAAAGCACAGTGAAAATGAAAATCGCCCTCTGATTTCCCTTCCAGAGGTGATTCCACGAATCCTCTCAAGGTCCTGGAACATGTCAACTCATTATCAGCGGTATTGTATTAAGATTGGACAAGAGATTGCACTGGCTGGAACTTTCATAACTACAGATTGCTTTAAAATGAAAGTAATAAGCTGATATGATCCCCAAAATGTAAAATGTTCAATGCTGTGTCAAAATGCCTTTCACCATGCCAAACATAATAACAGTTCTTTTCCCCCCTTCAGTCAAAGGAAGGTCATTTGGAGCCAGGATGACTGTAACTAACTCAACAGTCCAAGTTACCAGGCACATCTGTTGCAGGGAAAAATACAGGTAAATGGCTAGGAAATAGCTGGGGAGTCCTGTGGGAGGTGAGAGCAATTTTGGCAAAGGGACATACTTCCCCCACCTCTCTTTCCCCCACCTGGCTAAGAATGTTATAATCTAGGTGTCTCTGTGTGAAAAGAACAATGCATACTGCAGTTTGAGGTCCTCTCCCAATCCAGACTATCATTTTTTGCAGGAGGAATTCAATTGCATACTGATGGTTTTAGGTTTGCACAGAGAAATTGGTTTTAAAAGCACCCAGGCAATCTTGTGAAACAAACCAAACTTTTTTAAAAAACAAATTGACTTTTTGTGATAAGGAACATGCATTAGAAAGCGTGGGATGCTAATTGAGTGATGAGAAATCGTATAGCCTCAGTGCAAACAAATCAGGATGGAGGCTCAGTAAACCACAGAAGTTACAGAACCTCCATGCAAGTTTTGTGCAAACAAAACAGCGTCAGTGCCGAATTAGAAGGTCACATGGAAGCACCCTTTATTAGAGCTGAAGAAATGCACAGGGAGCTACGTTCTGAACCCTGTTAGCAAACAGCATTTTGAGGTGCTGGCTAGGGTTGCCGTACATCCTGGAAAACCCAGACATGTCCTCTTTTTAGGGGTCAACATGCCCATCCGGATGAAGTTTCACATTTTAAAGGAAATGGCTGGGGTTTTGGGGGGGGTTGGGGGGCATGCACATGCTCGGGAGGGTGCTGTGCCCCAGAAGCAGAAGCACCACAGCAGAGTAAGGCTGTCTCAGTGAAGATCAGGTAGGAGCTGGGGTCCGTGAGCCAGTGTGGTGTAATGGTTAAGAGCGGTAGTCTCGTAATATGGTGAACAGGTTCGATTCCCCGCTCCTCCATGTGCAGCTGCTGGGTGACCTTGGGCCAGTCACACTTCTTTGAAGTCTCTCAGCCCCACTCACCTCACAGAGTGTTTGTTGTGGGGGAGGAAGGGAAAGGAGAATGTGAGCCGCTTTGAGACTCCTTCGGGTAGTGATAAAGTGGGATATCAAATCCAAACTCCTCTTCTTCTTCTTCCTGGGCTGGCAGTGGCTCAGGCTTTGGTGGCTTTGGTTTGGGCTTTGACTCAGGCTGCTCTGCATGCTGCAGCTGCTGCCAGCCTGAGCTGGAGAAAGAGGTGCATGGGCATGGAGGTGGCCCCATGCACCCACATGCCTCTTTCCCTGGCTCGGGCTGGCAGCAGCTCGGGCTGCCCTCTTTTTTTGCTCTTCAAGATATAGCAGCCCTGGAGTTGGCTGTTTGTGATTCGAGGACCCGATCCCCGCTTGGGGAATAAAGACACGTGGACACAGAATGTAAGGTTAATGGGTAAGGTAAAGGCCACAACTTTATTGATTACAGCATGTGAGAAGGTATTGGCTTAGGCATTGGACCACGGAACATTAGACTCCACCCACTCGTAGAGGGGTGAGTCTGAGGAGGGGTTAACCACCAGGAGGGGGAGCCTGTTGATGCTAATCCAACTATAGGCTCTCTTCCTGATGTCACCGAGGGTCATGCCATGGCCCCCCCCCCCGCCACACAGGCATCGGACAGGATCCACGACCGCTGAATTCCTTTAGCGGAATACCCAAAATTGTCGGGGAAGGCGATGGTCACACATTGCCCCCCAAAACACCAACAACACATTCCAATGCCTAACCGCCACCCGAGCCCAAAGGCTCGCCGCCAATACCCTCACAGCTGCAACCAATCCCTAAGACTATTGGATATGTTAGCCAGCCATATGTTGTTTCCACGATCTGAAAGATGAACACCGTCATCCTCCCGGAATAGGGTCTGGTCGCCAATCTGGATATCATCATGAGATATAACTCGGCCATTCATAAAAAGCACTTTGCGCGCTACCGCGCGATTCAAGAGTTTCCTGGATTTTTCAATGGCCATAATGTTATGCGCACCGTGCCAAACCTTTCTCCTCAAGAGAGAGGACCAGAACAGGGTTGTTCTGGGAAATAAGGCAGCCAACTCATCCAAGACCTTTCTCATGTCCAAGACCTTTCTCATGTTCCACAACAAGTCCACACTCTTCCTGCTAGCCAGGTCATTCTCACCCAGCTGAATGATTAGAATGTTAGGGGGGCCCAACAGCGCCGCTTTTGCCGAAAATGTGTGTGCAATGGTGGGGAAGGCTGGCGCGGCTGCGTTTGAGCAGCAAGCCCCGCCCCTGCCGAGCTTCCCTATTGGGTGCCCAACAGGGGAGGGGCGTGGCGCCAGCCCTGGAGTTGAAGCAGGGAGAAGAGCGCCTCCTGCATGACGCAGGAATCGTCTCCCGTTCACAACCCCTTCCCTGGGAGTAGGAAAGGCTTTCTCCAGAAATATCTGGCATGGGAGCAATGGAGAGTTGACACTGTATCTCTGTTTGTGGTGCAGTTCTGCCGTTTTAGGCCCTGAGCATACAGTGTGGGTGTGTAGCTTTAAATGGCCATATGTATTCAATTAATGTTTCTTTTCTTCCATCCTCGCCACACACCATGCTTTATGACTGCTGTGCATTCCTGATACATCAGAAGGACAAACAAGCAAGATGAAAAAACACATTCAAATCCGGAGAAAAAGGAAATATCCTTAGAATGCTCAGTGCCATGTCTTAAACTCACTCAGATCATAGCACCGTCCTAACTAGAAGAATAAAACGAGAGTCTGCTTCTGCTATCCTAAGCACAGTTGATGTCGAAAAGGCTAATATATGTTTTGAAATGAAAATAATAGTGTGCTGATGCCCAGAATTTTCCCATTTGATAGGGATTCCGTTTGTGGAGTATGTGAATCAGCATGTTATTTCCTCAGTAATCCATTCTAGTGTGAATGAATGAGTGTGGGAAAACACACACACATATCCTAGCCCTTTCTTGTGCTGTTAATACCAAATAGACTTTTGCTGACCTATAAATGTTAAAATTGTATTTGCTTGATTGTAACTTAGTGGCTGATCTGTGATTGTAATAATAAAGATTGATTGAAATGATAAAGTGAACATATGCCCCCTTTTATGTGCCCAGCTGCCTGCTCCCTGACTATAAAACGTTTTTAAAAATACAAGGAAAGGATGTGGTTGGTGGCAACCAGATTCGGCCCTGGGCCCAGATGCTGACACGAGGCCTGTTTGCTGCTGCCCCATCATCTCCCACTCCCTGGCTAGTCCAGCCCAAGCGATCCAGCACAAGCAATATCTCATGCCTCTCAGAGGCTCTGCACAACAGTCCCAGCTTGCATGTCCAGTGATCAGGTAAAACCAAGTTACAGTCCAAAATATTTTGGAGAGCAGCAGATTGGGGAAGGCTGTCTTTAATCAATGCAGCACAGAGACCAACTAGTCTGTCTGCCAAGCCAGAACATGGGAACCAAGAGGAGAAAGGATGACGAAGGTATGGATTTCATTCTCCTGTTCAGTGTCCTTCTTATTGGCTTTAGGAACACATTAATATACCTCCTTGAGGCATTTCCCATTCTGTGTGCTCTTCATGAGTAGAATGGTGGATATGGTTTTAATGAATGAATAAATCTGTTTGGCAGTATGTGGCAAGCTGAATATTAGTCAATAGGGTGCTACATGTGCCATGGATCTGATGCAAGAATGATTGACTTGTGGCCCTCCAAATGTTGGACTACAACTCCCATCATTCCTCACCACTGGGCAGGTTGGCTGCCCAACATCTGGAGGGTCATGGGCTCCCCTTCCCTGATCTAATGCAATGTGACAATTTTTATGTTCTCATTGATCATTCAAGTAACATTAATAGCTTTAAAAAAGATCTCATTGAAGCATACAGCCTTGAGTGCAAAATTAGTTCTTACTTAAATAAGGTGGGGAATTCAACAAAAGGAGTAGACTGACATAGTAGCAATATAATCAGTGGTCATGGCATCTAAGCATAACTTACTAAATCCTCATGTGGCAACTCAAGCTTTGACAAGGATAGCAAGCAGAATAGAGTTGTTTTCTCCATCACAATTTTTCTCTTAATAAGATCCTGAGCGACGAGTTGAAATAAGAATTGCGATGATAGTTTCTGCTTCAACCCAAGGGCTGGTTAATCTGCCTCCTTCACAGCTGCAACTGCTTAAGAGCAGCTTGCTTCAGTCAAATGCTGTGATGGAAGAGAGGAAACACATTAAAATCCCAACTTTGAACTGGCCAATCAGGGGCCCTCCAGTGGGCAGAGCCTTGCTAGTGGACCGTGAATTGGGTGCTTCCATTCCGGTCTTCCCATGACACATAAAATCTGACTGCACTTGGCATCTTCAGCGCAGTCAGGAGAAGCATAAGGTCTGTTGGCAAAGATATAATGCCCAATATATAGGAAGGTGACCCTTTCCATGGAATAGCCATCTAGCATCCAGTGTCACTTCATAATGAATATTGATTCATTATGGCAGCTTACATTGCATTATCTCCATGTAATCTCTGTAGAGGCAGGATGTTTACAGCTCTTGTAAGCGGCCTTTCAATTTGTTCTAGTGTTAGAAAAGGGCAGCCAGCCATCAAAATGTGTCATGCTTCATGTTTATTGCTTGTGCTCTCTATCTTCTGTTGAGGTCCAAAAGGTTGCTCTTAGACAGGAATTTTTGTTTTCCCCTTTTCAATGATGAAGGTTTTATAGCCAGTTTCATCCTGTGACATGACATCAGTGATGGGAAGGAGCAGCATGAAGGCCACCACCACATCACTCCCTCTTCCACTCTGACCTGATTTCCTACAGCAGCAGCATGAAGGTGCGGGCAAACAGACCTTGTCTAGGGGTCCCGTCCCTGAGGCAAGAACGCCACTGACACGAGACCATCAACCGTGTCTCACTAATGGAAGCCCAGGCTTGCTGGTCTCATAATGGTGCTTAGGGACAAAGGTGTTTGTGTGGGTGTGTGGAAATATAATTTGTTCGACAGAGATAGATAGGCATTTCTGTGTGCCTTCCTTTCATTTTATGGCTCTCTACCTGTGAAACAATAGTGTTCATTCAATGTGCTAAAAGACAATAAATTATTAAGGCTGGAGAGACAGTAGTACGAGATATGAGAAAATATTACATTGTTTGCTGATATAATAACAACAGAAATGCTCTTTGATATCTCTCTTTTAGGTGGAAAATAGATATATACAGTGGTACCTCGGGTTAAGTACTTAATTCATTCTGGAGGTCCGTTGTTAACCTGAAACTGTTCTTAACCTGAAGCACCACTTAGCTAATGGGGCCTCCCACTGCTGCCGCGCCGCCAGAGCACAATTTCTGTTCTCATCCTGAAGCAAAGTTCTTAACCCGAGGTACTATTTCTGGGTTAGTGGAGTCTGTAACCTGAAGCGTATGTAACCCGAGGTACCACTGTAGTTGTAGCTATTCTTCATATTCTATTGTACACCCTTTTATATTATTTTATGGTGCTCACTTTGGCAGCACTATACAGAAACTGGAACAATATTATTTTATGCTATAGTTTTTCCATTTTGTTGCATGCACATTAGATTACCCCATTCGTTTTCATGCAGGATACAATCCAGTGTGGGATCACTGATCCCTAAAAAGTTTTAAATTGCTGTGGATTGCAGAGAGTTAGGCTTTCATATAGCACTGGGGTGAAATGAAAGCTAGCAAAGCCATTTTGTTTTTACCAGCAAAATACCCAGCCAACCAGTTTTTGTTGCGTTGGGGGAGGGGTGGTGGTGGTTTCCAGAATAGCTCCCGGTGAGGTGTGCTCTGCATCTGGTACTTGAATGAAAATCAGCAAAACTTTCCCTACTTATATATAACTGCTC
Source organism: Podarcis vaucheri (assembly GCF_965113315.1). Lineage (NCBI taxonomy): Eukaryota > Metazoa > Chordata > Lepidosauria > Squamata > Lacertidae > Podarcis > Podarcis vaucheri. The sequence goes on from NC_138767.1 coordinate 41,940,334, forward strand.
AACAACAACCAACATTCTCGATACAGATCTGCTTAAAAAATGGTTTAGTCCTTGTTTCACATTCCATGGGATGCAAAGTTCATTAATTAAAGGTGCTGATGCAAATGACAGCACAGAGTTTATAAGAGAACCACTTGGGAATTGTGCCTACAAGGTGTTCTGAAGTGAAGCCAGCTTCCTTCCCAATGAAAGCAGCAGCTTTGGTAGGTGGGTGGTAGAATGGGAAAAGAGAGGAGTCCAGAATTAATCCCTCCCATCCTATGAAGCCCTGTTCCTGCTATTTGCATTACAAAAATCATGCATGTTAATAGCATTCACACAAACCCACATCTGCTTTGTCCCATCAGCTGGTTTTGACACATGCTCGCTCCCTGCGGTATTCATTTTCAATTTGTTCAGATTGCTTAGAAATGAAGGCCACACATTGGCTCCCTGTGGGATTCAGAAAGATTTAATTAGTGAATCTAATCTAATCCCTTAAAAACTATACTCACCTTGAGATGTGGCTGTGCTGGTCCTCTGCGCATCTGTAGAGATGGGGAATAAATTCTTTTCAATTCTCTTGAATTTGCATCGAAAGATGAACCTACCCAATTTATAGAATCATAGAATCAGAATTGTAGATTTGGAAGGGAAACAAGGGCCATCTAGTCCAACCCCCTGCAATGCAGGAATCTCAACTAAAGCATCCATGGAGGACACTTCCTGAAACAATACACAAACCGAAGCCTTGTCATCGTTTGAAGTTCACACTTCTGCATTGCAGTTCTCCAATCAAGTAGTGTGCAGAAAAATGTGCATACAAAGTACTGTAATGTGTACATAAGAATGCATCTGTTAGTAAAGTAACATACTACAGAAAAATGCATGCAAAAATGTGTATATTTGGCAAAAAATGCATATCAAAATTAAGAGAAATATGCAGTAAAATGCTGAGTTTTCATTTAAAAATGAATTTTTAAGCTTATGTGGAAAACCAAACTTAAGAATGGAAAAAAGAGATACTGTCAGGAACTTAACTGACAGATTCACCCATGCCTAGCAACATGTCAACAGGGCCTCATGTCTTGCCTCATGTCATATCTCCCTCTCTCTCCCCCCTCTTTCAAAAGACTCCCCAGATTTGGTATCCAATATTGCATCTATTCTAGGGAATAAATGCTAGTGGTTTTAGTAAAAACTGATCCAAATAAACCATACATAAACAGATGGAAAAGGGTTCTAGTACTATGTGGATTGCATCATTTTAACAGAGGTCTTTCAGTGCAAATGACCTGTTTTACCTTGCTCTTTCATTGGCTTAAGCAGGTTCAATGCATAGTTTATGGGAGTGAGATAGAGAGTGACAGTGACTGCTCATAGCCCTAGAACAGATCGCAAGGACTTCACAAATCAATTTTGTTTCCACGACCAGTAGTGGCAAAAAGCAAGTCCTTGGAGGGCTAACACAAGTTTATCATCACAAATGTGTATCTTCTGCCAAATGAACAGCGGAAACGGGCAGTCAGTTGATGCAGGGCTGTGGCTCCATCACAGCAGGTTTCTCCCTTAAAAGCAATTCTTAGCAATACAGAACAAGAATGTTGATGAAAAGAGGGAGCCACTGCATAGCCCAACTTTAATGAAATTTCTTTACAATTATACTTTTAAATTAGAAGTAGCATCTGTTCTTTTGTTCAAATCTGGCCACCTAATTTCACAGTTCAGTTGGAAACGGCACCAGGTAATAAGGAGGGAACTTAAGGTGGGAGGGAACTCATACGGATTTACATTTTTGGAGTGGTGAGAAATACACTTTTAATTAAACATTTCTACATCCCTTCCAGTCTTCCCGGCCATTTTTAAAATATATATTGCAGGACAGATTTTACGGGTCTCATTATTTGCCACACCTAAATCCTTTGGTGATAGCAGAATGCAGAGACATAAAACTGAAAAACACTTAACTGAATATGAAGTGTTTTATGGGGCAGGTTGGCGGTGATTCATCACCAGGCATGCAAATTCCTTCATTGTCAGCATTGGCAAAGATGCCCAACTGCAAATGGTAGGGTTGCAAAGCTTCTGTCGCTGTCCATGGTATTTGAAATGTTTCATACCTATTTAAGAAACTCCCTTCCCTAATGCCGTTACTTCTTCTACTGCAAAGATAGTGATTTATTCTCCTTCTTTCCTGCCTTGACTACTTTAAGGCTGCAATCATGTGCCTGCACAGTACATACTTAACTTGAGAGAAAGCTCCACTGAGACTAGTGGGACATACTTTTGAATAAACACATATATCATTGCACTTCTTTCTGGTTTGCCCCTTTACCAGCTTCACCCTCTCTCCTCCATTTCTCACTCTGCTTCTAGCCTGATTTATTTTGAGGGCTAAACTCCATGTTATATTAAGCATGCTTTGAAAAAGTGTATGCTCAACACAGATCCCTTTATTTCTCAATGAAAAAAACAGTCAAGCAGCTCCAAACACACCCACCCACCCACCCCCACCCACACCGCCCCAACCTGGCTTGCAACCACATTGTGCGAGGGGGAAGAAATTCACTGCAATGTTTTCTTGCCTAAAATTGCCCTGCCCTAGCTGCTTTTAGCTCAACATGGTGCTACTTTCAGTAAGCAGCATGCAAATAGAGCAGCAGGGGGGAAACTCAGAGCCAAGTATTCCTGGAAACTGCCAGTGTCTTACTCTTTTTTGGCTATCCAATTTAACTTGCACTTTGATGGATGATCATAGTTGTCACTGATCAATTGTTTGAGAAGTCACTATTTGCAAGAGAACATTTATGTTGCTCCTTGTTCCATTTGCCATGGCGAAAATCTCTATAGGTTCAGGAGGCAGAGCTATAGTAAAAAGCAGAAGAGGTCCTTAGCACAGGGTTAGAAAACTTCCAGATGTTGCTTACAACTCAAGACTGAGCTTTTTTCTTTTCTTTTCTTTTAAAATGACTTGCAGATCTTCACAGAAGACAACAGCACTCGCTGGAAGCAATCTATATTTCGCAATGTACATATTCTTTATTTATTATTTACTAAATAATAAAAAGCCCATACTTTTTGTCACTGCCATATTTATATCCCACCCTTCCTTCGAAGGACCTCACAGAAGGGCAATCTGGTTCTTTAGACAACCGCAAAATATTGATCAACTGGTTGTCATTGCATCCTTCCCAAAACAACAATTTATTGATGAAGTAAATTGGAGAAAGTATGATTTGCTGCATTTTTTTGTCGAGTGTGGAATGAATGCATCAATGCAACAGCTTCAAAATGACTTAAACTGTCACCTTCTTCTCATTACTTCATTGTAGTTTATAACAGCTGCCATTGGTGTGGTGAGTTTGAAACCATGCATGAAGGGGAAAAGATAGAGAACTGAGTGGTTGTAACTTCAGAGTGGTTATGAAAATATGATAAATGGGTAGAGTTACCATAGTCCATGATGGATTGTCTCAATTACTTCTCATCTGCAACATAATTCACTTAGGTATAATGTACCAAAGAGCTGCTGGCAAGCACATCTCCAGTGTTGTTGAGCTAAATATAAAAACCTTTTGATAATGCAGTGTGAAGGAAGGAAATATCAGAAGCTGTTAGGGATGAGCAGATGTCTCTATTTCCCATTTCTTTATTGGCACATGGGTTCACTGTGCTCCAAGTTCGACGCTCCTGAATTATGAAATTAGACAAAATAAAAAAATTCCTTCCTGTAGCACCTTAAAGACCAACTAAGTTAGTTCTTGGTATAAGCTTTCGTGTGCATGCACACTTCTTCAGATACACACGAAAGCTTATACCAAGAACTAACTTAGTTGGTCTTTAAGGTGCTACAGGAAGGAATTTTTTTATTTTGACTATGGCAGACCAACACGGCTACCTATCTGTATATGAAATTAGAAACATTTCTAAAATTCTAAAATATGACAATGCAAATTTTGCTGCAGCTTACATCGGCGGGTGGCGCTGTGGGTTAAAGCCTCAGCGCCTAGGGCTTGCCGATCGTAAGGTCGGCGGTTCGAATCCCCGCGGCGGGGTGCGCTCCCGCTGCTCGGTCCCAGCGCCTGCCAACCTAGCAGTTCGAAAGCACCCCCGGGTGCAAGTAGATAAATAGGTACCGCTTACCTGCGGGAAGGTAAACGGCGTTCCGTGTGCTGCGCTGGCTCGCCAGATGCAGCTTTGTCACGCTGGCCACGTGACCCGGAAGTGTCTCCAGACAGCGCTGGCCCCCGGCCTATAGATGTGAGATGGGCGCACAAACCCCAGAGTCTGTCAAGACTGGCCCGTTTGGGCAGGGGTACCTTTACCTTTACCTTTACCTTTACATCGGCTTTGCACCCCCCTGGTCTCCATCTAACATTGTCACTGAATATTTTCAAACTGATTAAACATTGGGGGAACCCCCCCCAACAAACTTAGTTCTGATGTTGATGTGGCTCTGTCAAGAGTCTTTGTGTGCTGTGTTATAATGTGTGTATGCCTTATTGCACTTTGGTAAAACACCACACCAAAAAGAATCTGGATACAATCCTATGTACGATAACATTTAGACTGGAATAATGATGTGGGGTGGAGAAGAAATGTGTGTATGTCTATCAGTGAAAAACTGTTTATGTATGCTTATCTGTATATGCAAAACTCTGTACTTCAGTTTGGAACATTATATTCAATATATTACAGACAAAAAGAAAACAGGAGCTTGAGAAGCCCACCCCTGAGTTGAGTAATGAGCATAGAACATAATTTTATTCATTTAAATAATTGTACCACTTATATATCCCTAATTTCCACAGTGAATAAGAGGAATGCAGTAGGAACACAGCATAAAAACAATTACAGTGGTACCTCGGGTTAAGTACTTAATTCGTTCTGGAGGTCCGTTCTTAACCTGAAACTGTTCTTAACCTGAAGCACCACTTTAGCTAATGGGGCCTCCTGCTGCTGGCACACCACCGGAGCCCGATTTCTGTTCTCATCCTGAAACAAAGTTCTTAACCTGAAGCTATATTTCTGGGTTAGCAGAGTCTGTAATCTGAAGCGTATGTAACCCGGGGTACCACTGTAAAAGTAACAAGAAAAGCAGAAAACACTTTCTGGGCTGTTTATAAAACATACATTTAAAGCACCTGTTTGCTCAAAGAATCTTGGGAACGATCACTTGTTAAGTGTGCTTGGAATTGAAGTTCTATGGGGTGTAAACTACAGTTCCCATGAATCTTTGGAGTGCTTTAAATGCATGGTGTATGCATGGCCTTAAAACGTCAACTGAAATAAAGAAGTTACTGGACAATTCCTGAAAAGGATTGTGTATTTTCTCAATCCACATCCAAGAAGGATTTAAGAAAGGTAGGGCATTAATTGAAGGGTTCATCATCACCATCTGGAGTGCCACAGGCAGTGGCAGACTTTGGGTTGTCAAGTTTCAGCAGCTCCCTGTTCAATACTAAAATTCAGTGCCATACCATCTCTCATGTTCTGTTCTACAGCATTGTTGTGGCACCCCCTGTAGCTTGGTGCCCAGTCCAAATACAAGATGCTTTTCTATTCTCATCCACAGGTGTTCTAAGAAGGCCCTAGTAGTTCTGCAAGCATTAGAGACAAGTGTGTGGGCTGCTATAACCATCTCTGGCCACATGACAGGGAGCAACTAAAGCCCCAAAAGATCTGGTTTCCCAGGGTTACCCAGTGAAACCAAGCATCAGCGATGCAATCATGATGGGACTTTGGGGGCTGAAGCCTAGTGTCTCCACTCAACAGAATGGGCAGGAAGGTTTCCCTGAGCAACAGGGCTGGCTTATGTGAAATAATCCCCATTAACAAATAAGGAGCCCACCTGACTCAATAAGGCAATTCAGTCAAGAGTCTAAAATTACCCAAGTGCACCACTGCCAAGCAGAGATATGAACTCTTCTGTCTCAAGAGCAACACTCATTGAAGAATAATGCCCACCACACAAAAATAACTAGGTCAAGATGTATTTAAAATGCCTGGGAAGCTCCCAGAAGGAAAAGAAATGGCAGAGGAATTAGTAAATTCCAGCATTGGAGGTGGATGAAATGAGACAATTAGAGTAGAATGAGTCCAGTAAAGGTGTTGCCTGTAAGAAGAAAGGCACATTATGATTTCCCACAATTACATATTGTTTCTAGGAGATAAGAGTGAAACAAAGAATGTAAAATTATACAAAATTAAATAATGAAGCCGACAAAGTTGCTGAAATATTCATTTTAAAGGCTTCTTTTGCAAGGATGCTTGGCAAGGAGTATTGCTTGGAAACAAGAAGAATAATATAGACATTTTTAAGGTTGCAGGAAGACAGAATATAATTGTGTGTATGCAAATGAATAAGGGAATGCCAGGCCAGGGATAGCTAAGCCACAGTCCATGGCCTGCATCCAGGTCTGGGCACATTTGGTGGAAACAACTGTGAGGTTTATTATATCTGCACCCAATCTTTATGTTCAGAAGCTCAGAGTAGCTTTTCGCCTTGTCCTGACCCTATTAGATAGGTTAGGTGGAGAGATGCAAGGCCACCCAACAATCTTCACAACAGGGTGAGACCTTGGACCTGAATTACTTGCTACTAAATCTGACACTCAAGCTGTTTCCTTACGGATCCCACAAATGCTCTAGTGGAAGCATTGCAGCATTTGCACTTGGTTATGGTGACCTGATGAATTGTGCAAACTACAGCATCCCAATAGTGAGCAACTAAAAGGTCACACACACAAGTTTGCTCTTGCTTCAACTGCAGTGGCAATTATAGCCTGTGCATTAAAGAAGAACAGCTGGACTCACAGCAACGAGCACTTTTATCCTACAGAGATTCAGTTCCACCCCTCAGTTACCACATATAGCAACTGAGCATGTGAAAAGATCCAGCCTGCATTCAACTGTATAGTCAACCTCCAAACAGAAAGCCCTTTATGAAGGAGTGGAGTGAAATCCAGGCCAAGAAAACTTCTGCCACCCTTCTTTGAGGGTGCAACCAGACTTTTTCTCTCTCTTTTGCATGTGAGAAAAAGTGAGGGAGGTTTCTCTTTAATGCACCTGAAAAGACTAGAGAGAGCATTTCAATTATCATGGGTCCAAGCTGTCACCTGCAGTGAGAAGTGAAAAGGGTGCTCTCCTGAGAGTATCTGTCTTCTGTATCATGAATTCTTCAGACAAACAAGCAGAAAACTTCACTGCTGCCAGCAGGTTGTTCCAGGTGACACCAGGTTTTCTTTAAAAGCCTCCAAGATCAAAGGCAGAAAAATCTTCCCTTGTACAGGGAAGCTAAATCACACAGAACTGAAGATCTAAAACATGCATGAAAGAGTACCCATTGTTTAGAAAAACAAAAGGGCAATCATTCTTCCTCATTGCTGCATGGAACTGCTACATTTGAAGACATACCAGAGTTCTTGTTTTATTTTCCTGCCTTCAAGGAACTAGGCCTGGCTTCAGACTTAAAAGTGAAGGTGTCCTCCATTACTGGATCTCCAACTTCTTTACTCACCAAAAAGAAACTACAGCCAGGCCATACACATTCTCTTTGGGGTGACCAGAAATAACCAAACTGCCATTACATCTGCTTGAAACCTTTTGGAAGCACACCACTTCTCCGCAAAAATTATTTTTTGGCATCGCTCATGAGTGATATCCAGGGGCGGCCCAGCCATGAGGCAAGGTGAGGCAACTGCTTCAGGTGGCAGGATCCATCAGGGCAGCAGATCCCAAAGTCAATATTTCTTCCCCCATTGTTTCTGATGCCAAAATGTATTGGGATGGCCCTGGTGATAACATTAATGAAACAGAAAACAAAGGGTGACATTGAAGTAAATTTTACTTGGAGTAGATCAATTGAAATTAGTCATGTTAATTAATTTCAGAGGATCTACTCTCAGTAAAGCTTAATTGAATACAACCCAGTTTGTTTAACTTGCACAAGCGTCCCTCTAATTGCTCTTTTCTACTGCCCGAGTGTTGTATCCTGTTAACTATGAGTTTATTTGTGAAAAAGTTTGTCCTTAGCAGGACCCAGGAGTTGAGGGGAGAGATGGGAGGAGGGAAAAGAAGGCAGACATAAAAGAATAGGCCGAGAATGTAAATGGAGGTTATGAATGCAGTTTCTTATTACTAAAATTTATTCCCCACTGATAAAGTTTACCAGACCTAGAAGGATTGCAGCATGTCTATAATTTACCAGTCATTAAGTACTGATAAATTGACTGCAGACATGCAGATGTCAAAGATAATTGAAAGATAATTGAAAGAAACGAAAATGCTGTATTTCTTTAGTTAAGTTTGAGCAACACCCATGCCTGTGGAATGGATACATCCAGTTAAGAAGATACGTATTACCATCTGCCACCACAGAAATTAAATTTTGCAGCACCAGAGGCAGATATGCTTATGACTGTCACTCTTTCCAGAAACCCAAATTAGACAAGCATGCCTAAACCCTAAGAAAATATTTGAAGCACTATTCTAGACACCTTGTAGAAGCAAAAACATAGAAGGCATTTATTCTTTATTTAAAGCAATTTTACCCCCTCTTCATTCAAGAAAGCTCTCACTAATACAATTTGGTTTGTTTTTTTAAAAAAATAAAGAAAAGATCAGTTACAAAAAGTCAGTTCCTGCCCTCAGGTTGACAGTCTAAAAGACACAACACAAAAGGAAATAAAGTGATGGGGAGGAAAGAGGAAAACAGCAAACTTAGGCACCAGTTCTTCAAGCTGCAGTTCTTAAAATGAGAAGCAGGGATGCAAGCAGTTCAGGCAGCCTGATGGAATGTCTAATGATAGGTGACAGTTGAGGGCAGGCCAAAGGCAGCTGGTCCATCAGCAGAGATGAAGGAATAGTCCTGCTTCCCTTCTTTCCCTCTGCTTCGCAGCCTTGATGCAATGGTTGCTACTAGAAAACATCCTAAATAATTCAACTGGGCAGGGAACCACAGCCTGCTTCCAGATATTCTGCGACCAGAAATAAATTCAAGTTTGCAAAATAAAACATTTGCGGCATATTTTTTGCTGCTTCCCAGTATAAGATCAGCACCAGAGTACCAAAATATTAACATTCTTGTACTGTAGTCTTAGTGACTGCAGCATGGAAGGAGCTGTCAGATGTACTGTAAACTAGTATATTAAAGTATTAAGAAAGAAAAGACACACAAACCATTTCAGTAAGTAGTACAGAAACAAGGTATTTCCAAAAGATATTTCCCATGGTCTGTATGATTAATGGAATCTGACTGCTCCCTTGCAAATGTCGTACCACAAGATGAAAGAGGAGGCCGCATGTAAATAAAGAAGGTGAAATGATGTTTGGTGATCTCTTAGCAACAACTGGCGCTTCAAGAGCAACCACCCATCAATCATTTTTCTGACAGTTCATTGATTTCTTTGTGGCTTACGGGGTGTTCCTGAACTTGTTTTTGGATTTTGGTGTGAAGTCCTGATAACAGGAATCCCATGCAGGTAAGGGATTCTGTTATGCATATGCATAAACTTCCCTGTGCACAAGAAAAGTGATCATATATAGAGATGCCCTTACCAGTGAAGTGAATGGGGATATACCAAACCATAAGGCAAGAACCATTATTGTGTCATTTTGTGGCAATCTTAATGAAACTGTACACATAATCTTTGCTTCTTTTTATTTTGTAGGTGAAACAATAAGAACCTCAATTCCTTGGTCTGAAGGACCTCTGCAAATATTTCCAATGGTATTTTGTTAAGACACATTTAAACAAACAGTCCATATATCGAGAGAGAGAGGAGGATATGATTTGTGAACAAAAAAGTGCAAGCATAACAAAAAGAAAGTATATAAACAAAGATTCAGCGCAGGTCCAAAGGCATAATAAAGTTGTAACTCACAAAGATTCCAATTACAAATAATAAAGATATATAAAAATAAAAGTATTCTCTACCTGTGAGTTCCATCATTATTGAGAATAAAGGTTCTATATAGTCCTAAATGAGGCAGACATTTGCATATACTGGTAGCACTGAGTGACCATGTGCCTTAATATTCAGATAAGAAATAAAATCATGCCATATCTGCCCTCAGTTGGTGTAATCTCAGGCTGTAACTTTAACAATTTTTGTTCAATTTGAATTCAAAATGACTGGAAATAATTTGTGAGATGTAAATAAAAGATGCAGAAGTAACAGTGCAAAACACATTATTACAGGCCTGCAGTAGATTTTGTTTTCCCCCTCTTTCACTTGAGGACAAAATTGCTCCTGAAGCTCCAGGGCTTGGTTTTTCAACTGTGCATAATACACCTTTTCTTTCTCTCCATTTAGTCTGCTATCAAAAACCATGCAACAATCAGACAACACACTCTTGGGAGACAATTGCTAGGGCACCCACTCAGAGAACCTCATTGCTCTAGGCGTGCTCCATTTTCACTCCATGTAATGTACTTGGAGAGTCAATTTTGGAACAATTTCTTTAAGAATAATGGCAGTTGTGTGTTATTTCATTGGAAAATCACCATGTTTGCCTTATGTGAGAGACAAAAGAAAATCTGTATACACAAAGCTAATGGAAATAAAATTTGACACGTCTAGCTGTCTAACCTGTAGGAATACTTTCCATGAGAATAACCTTAATTTCTGAAGTATATCTGAAGAAGTGTGCATGCACACAAAAGCTTATACCCAGAAGAAACTTAGTTGGTCTCTAAGGTGCTACTGGACAATTTTCATTTTTTAAAAAAATTATTTTGACTGCGTCCAACCAACACCTACCTGAACTTAAATTTCATAGACAAAAAAAATTCATAGAAATAAGCATGAAAGGAAAGGCAAGTATTCATATATTCCAGAGGCAACACTTTGTAATTTTAGGAGGACACTGCTGTCATCCAATGCCAGCAAACTGTACCCAGTTATGTAGAAGTATATTTAAGTGTCTTGTTTTTCATAATTGATCTTTATATTGTGTGTTGAGACCAAGGGAGTAAAATTACTATTTATTTTTGTGCTTGCGTGTGTCTGTGTGTGTGGCAGGGGGTGTTTTGCCTGTGGCCAGTAATATTTTGAAGCCTCCAATTCATTTTTATTTGTGCAGAGAGGCAACAGCCGCCATAATATCATAGTTGCAGAAGCCATGCCTATACATGAGTCGCTTAAAACACAGTGAGGTCATTTCCCCCTCACTGTGTTTCATGCTGCACACACCAGAGAGGAGGCAGGGATGTCCCCACAAGATGCACATTGTTCCATTTCTTGTGCTGAACTCCTGTTCAGTGAAGCTGTTATCTGCACATGCACAAGGGCTGTTTCAAATGTACACATCCCTGCTTAACTGTTGCTTGTGTTTACAAATCATTTGGAAGCTGGTTTGGGGGGAAAGCATAGCCAACTGTAGTATTTCTCAAAAAACTACAGGATACAGATAAATTGTGGCTAACACTGGGTGCACTGCACTTCAAACACCAGCAGTGGGAGCACATTGGAGCAGGAGTAAAGGAAGTCTGTTGTCCTTCCAGCTGGTTTATTTTGGAGTGCTGCCTTTCCCACTAGGGAGAGTGTTGAATCTTAAGGCAAGCCACATTACTCCTCCTTGCAGCGTATGGGGGAGTGGGGAAATCTGTCACTCTTGGTTCCTTCTGTTTCTCATTTTCTCAGTTTGCAATTTTTTGAAAAGAAGGACTCCTCGTGGAAATTCATCAAGTAATCTAGTGCAAATTTCTCCTCATATACACATTTGCAAGCTAATAAAATGCATTCTGGTATTTTTTCCTCCACCAGCATATGTGTTTTTGTGTGTCCTTTACCCTGGTTCATTCACTTTTGAACATACTACTTGGCTGGAGAACTGCACTGCAAAACTTGGATTAGTGGGTATTTTGAAGAATGGCCATGTTTTGGTTCAAATAAAGTTTCAGGAAGTGCAAATTTGCTAGATACATCTTTAAATGTGTACTGAATTTCTTCCCCATTGCTGCTGCCAGCAACACGAATACATCTATTTATATAGGAACTGAGGGAAACCAAGCCAGAAAGCTATAGATGCAGAATACGTTATTTATCAACAAGACTAACAGTATGATCCAAACTCAAGATCCATTGGAATGAGAGAGGTTGTATTTGGCAGATCTTGACCTTTCTCAGCTGGGGCTATTCCAATGTAAGTCCGTCACCCTGGCTCGCTGGAGATATGGCGGCATAACTTCCTCAACACAGTTCTGCTGGCGTTCAGCTAGCAGAACTTAAGTTGGTATAACTTATACCAGCAAACATCCCTCCCCTAAAAGGGGCATTCTGGAGGGTATGGTCAGAGCAGAACAGGACAAGACAAGGAGAGACTTACGCCTATTCCAAGTCTCTTTCAGCTCAGCCATACAGCCTGGCAACACAGTGGAACTTAGTCAACAAAAAACAGGGTGTAATTCAAATTTCTCTTCAATTGCATTTGGAAAGGGGTAAATCATGCTGTTTAGTTAAGACTTTTCTATGAAGGAAGGAATTTGAAGGTGGCTCTGGGATTTTCTTCTGGAAACAAAGACTGCAATCTTCTACATGCTTATATAGGAGTAAGTCCCATGGAAATCAGTAGGACTTGCTTCTGAATAAACACCCAGACATGATTTTTTTATTGATAGCATTTTCTGTGGCATTATTTACCAATGAGCAGAGTGAAATTAACCGAAAAATTAGTTAAATGTGTTGTAGAAATGCACTAAAACCCCCTGCGTGCTAAGGAAAATGTCAGGTTGACATGATGCAGTGGTTATTGTAAAACTCATTTGAAACCAGTCAAATGGAATAAACGCTAATATTGTAGTTCTTAGTAGGTGACCCACAAATGCTAAGTTCAACAGATAGTCAGATAATAAATACAGTGTCAGATGTTTTCGTATGAACTGAGACTTTCCACCAGGGTTTCAATGGGTCATGGTAACCTACAATTACGATACGATATCTTTATTGTCATTGTCCCATGCAGAACAACAAAACTGAAAAATCTACATAAGACATTCAACCCCCCCCCTAAAAACTCTGAAACCCCATTTTAAAATACAATATACTGCTATAGAGACTCTTTATACTGCATTTAAAACCAGAATTGCATTTGGGTAGAAACTGTTTCTCAGGTGGCTAGTCCTAGTCTTTATAACCCTGTACCTTCTTCCAGAAGGCAGAAGCTGAAAGAGATCATTTCCAGGGTGTGCACTATCCTGCACTATCTCTGCAGCTTTCTTATGGCACCTGGCAGCATAGATTAGATCTAAGGTGGGAAGAGTGCACCCAATTATTCTCTCTGCAGTCTTTACAACCCTGGACAGCATTGTTTTTTCCCTAGCCACGCAGCTCCCAAACCACACACACAGACCATAAGTTAATACACTCTCAACAGTACAGTGGTAAAATGCCATCAACAGGTCCTTTGAGAGATTGTTTTTCCGGAGGATTCTCAGAAAATATAACCTCTGCTGTGTTCTCTTCATCAGGTCTTTGCTGTTTTCTCCCCAGGTTAGGTCATCTCTCAACTCCATTCCCAGAAATCGAAACACCAAGACCTGTTCCACACACATCCCCTTAATAATAAAGTCTCAATTGAGTTGAGACTTTAATCTAAAATGGATCATACCAGTAGCACTTCACCCATTCTTCTTTTTTCAGAGTATTTAAAGTGGGAGAAAGAGGCAGAAGGAGGTGGAATGACAGAAGCAGGAGAGACAAGGGTCAGAAAAAGAGATAATGAGGAGATGGTCATCTTCAGTCAAACACAGTAGACCCACAACCTATGTGGAGGTCACGTTCTGGGGATAGCACATAAAGCCAAAAACTTGTATAGTTTCAACTCATTGGTTTGCTATGGTGGGTAGAATTTTGAAAGTTCCCCACCAGACACCAGCCTCCTCTTTATTTTTTACCAGGTGTGTAAAGCTGAATACACACAAGTTAAATGTGTGCAAGTTGTGGGCCTACTGTATACATTAATAATATTCATCTTGAATACTGCTGTGAAAGGTGGATCCCAGGTCTGAAAAGATGTATGTGTTATGCAAACTTTCTTTCTCCCCCCCCCCCCCGATTTGCTGTGCTTGCTAAATTCTTGGTCCCAGTTCAAAGATCCTTGATGCATGGTAGGTTTTCTCTCCTCCTCCTCAACTACTACCCCCTCAATTACTTGCTGGTTGAGGTTGTGTCACACCAGCCTTGCAACACCTAAATAAATGTCCTGTTTGACTGACAGTTGGAGTCTGAATCTTATTGACCCCACAGGGGGGTCACAGGCTGAACCCACAGGGTACTGGGTACCAAATCCCAATATTTCCGCAACAATATAAGTTTGTTAAGAAGGGTGAAGTGCCTTTTAAAACAAATAAATTTGGAAGATGCAAGTCAGTAATAGCGCAGGATAGTATGCACCCCAGAAATGATCTCTTTCAGCTTCTGCCTTCTGGAAGAAGGTATAGGGTTATAAAGACCAGGACTAGCCGCCTGAGAAACAGTTTCTACGAAAATGCAATTCTGGTTCTAAATGCAGCATAAGGAGTCTCTATAGGAGTATATTGTATTTTAAAATGGGGTTTCAGAGTTTTAGGGGTTTTTGAATGTTTTATGTAGTTTTTCAATTTCATTGTTCGGTATGGGACAATGACAATAAAGTTATGGTATTGTATCGTATCGTACTGTAGCAATGCATACATGATACAGGCCATAACACATATATAGCTGTAGCCAAAGTTATTATTAATTACCTTATATCAAACTCTAACACAAGATATTGGGGATTCTGGGGGGAAATACTAAATCTCCCCTTATTGGCAAATAAGCACACAGCAGCCATGTTGATGTGCTGTAGTGTTTTAGAATAGAGAGGGGCCATCTGCTAAAGCTGTACAATCTGAGCCAGTCTTCACCAACCAGGTGGCCTCAAGGTGTTTTAAAAATCTAGACTACAACTCCCATCAGCCCCAGCCACCAAGTACTGGCTGAGGCTGATGGGAGCTGTAGTCTAAAACACCTAGAAAGCACCAGGTTGGCAAAGGTTGATCTAAGAAAAGGTTATTTTCATTTACTTGCCTTTAACAAGCCATGCACAGCTGAAGTATGGCTGTATTATACACAAATAATTCCAAAGCCAGAACGATGATGATGATGATGGTGTTGTTTTCCCATGCAACTATCTCATTTTCCTCATTTTTCTTTCATAGGTAAACATTTGAGATGGCAGAAAATTGGATTTGTGCTTTTGGTTCTACAAGTCTAAGGACAGGCCAAATAAAATCATGTGGTTCTTCTTCTATGTAATGTGGTAGACTCTGATTTTGCTGATTAGATGTTGACATGCATCATTCATTTTGAGGCAGCCAAATCTATTTATTTTACAGTTGCCATAGTAGTATAAATGCATGGCAATCATCTAGGAAGCACCCCACCCCCTTGGCTGAGTCACAGAGAATGTACTCTATTTGTTTCAAAAGCAGCCATTAGCCAAATGGAATATTTCCAACTTAGTGAACATTATAGCATCATTATTGGTTTTATATGCAAAGAGCAAAACTGACTTTTTGTAAACAAGTTGCAAAGCATCTCTAAGTCACACAAAAGACAGAAGAAATTTTGACGATGCAGTTAAATTGAATATTCCACCAAAGAAGTAAGACCTACAATTGGTATGCAAATGTAAACACATGTATGTGCTGAAGGTTCAAGCCTACCTATGGCCCTTCAGTATTGAGCTCTTAACACCCCCCCAACACCTGGTTCTGCAATATACAAGCAGAAGTTGACTGCACTCAGTATTGATTTGCTGGCCCTTAGATGCCAGCGAGAAACATCCTCATGATCCCTAGTGCAGTTTTGCATTTTAAAACCAGCTTCAGAAATGAACAGGATGAATGAACCGGACACAGTTCTCCAGGTGTGGTCTAACCAAGGCAAAATACAGAAGTACTATGAATTCCTTTGATCTCAACACTATACTTCTGTTGATGCAGCCTAGAACACCATTAACTTTTTTTTTTTTTTTTTGCTGCTGCTGCATCATACTGTTGACTCATGTTAAGCTTGCGATCTACAAAGATCCCCAGATCCTTTTCACATGTATTGCTGGCAAGCCAGGTGTCCCCCATCTTATATTTGTGCAGCTAGTTCTTCCTGCCTAAGTGTGGAACCTTACATTTGTCCCCATTGAAATTCATTTTGTTAGTTTTGGCCCAGTTCTCCAATCTGTTTAGGTTATGTTGAATCCCCATTCTGTCTCCTGCGGTATTAGTTACCCCTTCTAGTTTGGTGTCATCTGCAAATTTGATAAGCATCCCCTCAATACCTTCATCCAAGTTGTTTATAAAGCTGTTGAACAACAATGGGTCCAGGACAGGACCCTGTGGCACCCCACTTGTCACTTTTTTCTAGGATGACAAGGAACCACTTGTGAGCACTCACTGGGTTCCATCAGTCAACCAGCTACAAATCCACTTAGCAGTTATCTCATCCAGTTCACATTTTACCTGCTTCTCTGCAATAATATCTTGCAGGACTTTGTCAAAAGCCTTACTGAAATCAAGATACATTACATCCACAGCAGTCCCCTGATCCATACTCTATAAAAAAGCAGCACAGCAAAACATTTTAGCATGTAGGTGGATGCAGAAGATCCCCATCTAGAGGCAGTTGGCTATGATTAATATTAATTACTTGATTCATTGAAATTCTTTTTTAAAATAAGATATTTATTGCAAATTTTAGACAAAAAAACAAACCACCAAACATATATAATACCATCACCATACAACAAACAGAAAAGACAAAGAAAAATTAGAAAATAGACATAGAATGAAAAAAAAGAAGTACAACAAAAAAGCAATTATCCATAAATCATATTTTCATAATCTTTGGACTTTCTCACATCACCCTTTCCTGCGTTCTCAATCATATAATTATAGACAGCAATTTGTTACCTTATTTCAGTTCTTGTTTTATAGTTCTCAAATATTATGTCCCAAACTTTAAATAATTTTATCATATACTGAACCGCTTAGCTTAAACATAATATTACTTCAAATTTCATCTTTTTCTTAAACATCACTTATTCTCATATATCTTGCAACTAAATTGCTGGCGCCATGTTACTTTCTATCGTGCATTCTCTTAACATTCATACAACTTGTAATGTTTTTGTAGATAGTCTTTAAATTTTTTCCAGTCCTCTTCCACCGTCTCTTCTTCCAGGTCTTGAATTCTGCCAGTCATTTCAGCCAACTCCATGTAGTCTATCAGTTGCGTCTGCCACTCTTCCAGTGTGGGTAAATATTGGGTCTTCCAGTGCTTTGCGATGAGTATTCTTGCTGCTGTTGTTGCATGATTCATTGAAATTCAAGTCAAATTAAAAACACCCCTCCCCCAAATTTTCTCTACCCTTTGACAGTAGGGCCCAAACCTGCATCAACTACAGATTTTAAGAATTTTGAAACCAGGGAGCAAGGACCAAGGAAGCAGATGTTCAGACCCAAAAACATTCTGAGAAGAAGATAGAAGAATAGGACCAAGGCACCGAATCTAGTATGAACAGAAATGAGGCATGGAATAAATAAGTTCAGCTGCTCAGATATCTCTTCAGTTGCTTAGAATGAAATAATATGCTGGTCACTAAATTCTTTGTATATAGCAGAAGTAGGGAACCACTCAGCAGACTGCCAGCACAATCCTGTCCTTTCTGTTTAGAACAACATTCCACTGAGTTCATGAGCATAGGATTGCAGCCCAGTTGATTAACTTCTGCCACCTCAGGATGAAGCCATGACTGGCCCACTCCCCAAGCATCTATGGCAATGAGCTTTTTACAAAGGAGCTGGGTCTCATAGGCATCAGTATTGCTAATCCTTAGGGGTGCCTGAAATTTTAGCTCCATGCCACAGTTCTATTACCATATTAGTAAAATGGCTTTGTAGTAGTGCTTTGTTCCTACCTTCCACAGTAGGATCTTAGTTGAAAGAAAAAGGGAAATGAAAACATAAGGAGTGAGTCAGGAACATATTGATTAAAATTTTAAATACATGCTCCCTCCTGTGATCAAAAGAGAGCACAGCCCTTTTATTATGTCAAGTCTTATCCCCTCCCCAATGTGCTAGACACAGTCTAATTTACTGTTAAATTCTCAAGCTTGAAATATCTGTTTTTGATTTGGACATTCATCTAGGGGCAAAATGCCAACCGCCTTCAGTTTTCATTTCACTTTTAATTGGATGCTCAACGAGGGAGAGATAATGACCCATTTTAGACACTTGGAAATCAGAAGCCAAACTGGTTCCCGTTAACAATTAATCAAGCAAATATTGGGCAAGGAACTGAATATTATTATTTTTTACCATTTTGAGGAAACCATAACTCTGTGGCAGAGCACATGACTTTACACATAAAAGGTCCCAGGTTCAAACTGTGATATATCCAGTGTGAAGTATTAGGTTGCAGGTGATGAAAAGACCTTTGCCAGTGACCCTGGAGAGCTTCTTTCTCCCCCAGCCAAAGGATTTTTTCTTCTTCTGTAATTGCAAGTTGGCAGCCTGGCCACCATTTTGCTTTGGATCTAGGGTCATTCCTAGGCACTGGCATGGGGGAAACTGGAATTGGCAGATCCCCCCCTCCACAAATTTTAGTGAATAGTAAGAGAAAAATATGTCAAGTGGCCTTCTTTTTCAAAGCAGGGTGAGAATAAGAGAATTTTTGGCTCAGACAGACTGTCCGAGTGTCCCTATTTTCCAGGGAGGTCAGTAAGGTGGAGGGAAAGCTGTCTTTCAGGAAAGTCTAGAAGTTGTGCTTTTTATGCAGAATTGCACAGAATAAACATATACATGAGTGTACTATAAGTTTGCTCCTCTGACTCTATATGTACTTGTCTATACTGTGTGCATATAGCTTTCTGCTCTCTTTCACCTAAAAGGTTAATTTTTGAAATCTCACCATGGGTGGGGGAAAAACCCTGAAGCTCCTTAGCCTCCTCTCCTTCTCCCCAGTTGCCTATGATTTTGGATGCTTGAACATGAATAGTATATGGCAACATCTGCATAAAGAGAGATTAGTATATGATTTATGCAGGTATCACACAATCCGATTAGGAGCAGCTTTTTGCCCAAATGAGTATTTCAGACCAGGTGTCTCCATTGAGATTTATGTCAAGCTCATCCAACTTCAGCTAATCGCTAGCATTCATGCCACAAAATCCCCTTTTGAAAGTCTGTTCAGGTTTCTCAGAGTCCCACAGACAGAGCATAAGAAAAAAGAGCTGGAGATTCCTGAAGGAATGTTGATGCGAAATAAACTGTAGCCTATGAGGGCAGCTTTCACAACAATTGTTTTTCCATTTCCCACATTTCACTCAAATGCCGGGACTCGCTTGGCTTGCTAAGCAGCCCCTATTTTGGGTAGGCATCTCCACTGCATCTTCTGTGCATGTACAGAGAGCTTGGGGGGAAAGTGGGATGGTCTCTTATTTGTGCAGGATATGGTTGTTAGGATTTCATGCTCCCCGATGCTGATTTTATGATTGGTATGTTTCACACGCCTGTCTGAGAGGAGTGTGAGAAGGGAAGTCTGTCTTATCTCTCTTCCAGTATGAGTCTGTGAAACTGTACTCTCACTTTTACGCTGTTCTGGTTTGTTCTCGGAGCTGGAGAGAACAGACACCATAATGCTGTTGTCTGTAAGTACCGTATTTTTCGCTCTATAAGACTCACTTTTTTCCTCCTGAAAAGTAAGGGGAAATGTGTGTGCGTCTTATGGAGCGAATGCAGGCTGTGCAGCTATCCCAGAAGCCAGAGCAGCAAGAGGGATTGCTGCTTTCACTGCGCAGCGATCCCTCTTGCTGTTCTGGCTTCTGAGATTCAGAATATTTTTTTTCTTGTCTTCCTCCTCCAAAAACTAGGTGCGTCTTGTGGTCTGGTGCGTCTTATAGAGCGAAAAATATGGTAAATAGTAGTTTAGAACTACGATGCTTCTTTCTTTTGCTGTGCCAAGAGAGAAGGCCAGTGTGCATAAATCAACTTGGTTTATGTCGCTGGAGCGCCCTCAAGAAGAAGGGGATGCCTTTTCCAGAGCTATGCTCACCGGAGGACACTTGGAGATCTGGGGGGAGGGGGCGGGGGCGGGCTGCAGATAGCCTGGAGCTTTCTCCCAACAATGGTAAGGTATCTTCTGGTTTTTTACCTGTCTGAAAAGTGCAGTGGAACTAAGACCTGCAGAGTGGAATTATATATACTGCTTGGAAACTCACTCCTCGCAAGCAAGCAAGTAGATTTGTGGATGCCTGCTTAAATATAACATATACCTTGGCCAAAGTGTATATTAGACGTCAAAGCAATGATGCTATCAGGGCAGGACTTGGGGGGAGCTGTCCATCGTTCTATGCAACAGAATAAGCAGGAGGGCCTCTAGAAGTGTCAGCTTACAGGATTTTGAAGTAAATTACATAATGCACATTTCCATCTAAAAAGGGGGAGGGGAGACCATTATGTCCCATGTCTAAAACTACCTAACTGCACCACTGCAAAAAAGAAAGAGGCTTTCTACCAGAGTTTATCCCAATGTACTCATAACTGCACAATGGAGGCTCAAAGGTGGCCTTAGCATCATTTGTAGGAGTATCTTAATATAATAAAAATTAATGAAGACAGTATATCAAAGGACATAAAGGTTGCCAGGGATGCCTTTTGACAGCTTCATCTGATCTGCTAACTGCATCCCTGTCTTAAGAAAGCACTCCGTGCCCTGGCTGCATTTAGACTAGGCTACTGTAATCAGCGGCAGACTTGGGTACTATGGCACGCTGTGTGAAGCCAAAATTTGGTGACCCCCAGCCCTTGGTCAGTTTTCCCAAAGGCAGGCAAGGAGGCACCCAGTTTGGGGAAGGAGGTGTGAGGCTCTGGTAGGGTCCTAGAGCCCCCCACCTTCCCAAAGCTGGGAAAGTGCTAACTAGGCTTTGGGAAGGAGAAAAGAGGACTCTAGTACCCTGTCAGAGCCTCACACCTCCTTGCCACAGCCAAGCACCTCATTTGCCAGCCTTTAAGACAGCATCCCCTCAGCTCAGCTGTAATGCGTATTGTGTGGAGCTGCCTTTCAGAAGCTTCAGCTGGTGGCTAGGCTATCAGAACCTATAACACCCCTTCTGTACAAGCTGCACGGGTTGCCAGGGCATCTCCAGGCCCAGTTTAAAGTGCTACTGGTTACCTCCAAAGTTCTAAGCAGCTCAGGACCAGGTTATTTGAAGGACCACCTGCACTTGTATGAACTTTTCTCCATTCAATAGCTGAAGCAAATGGTACAGGCAAGTCATATGGCATGGATGCAGGGTTGCCACCTGTATGTCACATACACACACAAAGAGGACACAGACTTGTGTACGGTAATTTCTGTGTATAGAATTGGAGATGATTGCTATACTTCAAATAGAAATACAGTACATCTCACCTTGGTGAGGAAGACTGTGACCCGGTGGCCTGTGTGTCTCTACGGTTGCTATCTTGCTGGGCAACTTCAAGATGCTTGCTTTCCCTTCTTGTATCTTTGAACTGGACAACCTTTCAAAGAGAAGATTCTTTCAAACAGAAGACCGTCCTCTGTAAAGCAGGACACATGGCTGTGCCACATGAATAAATGCAAGTTTGCATATTGAAATGTGCATATGTATTGCTGTATGATAGGGATAAACTAGGCACACAAATTGTGCTTCAGTCGTTTGCAAGTGCTAGACATGACCCAGTATTCATAAGAGGAATAAATGTGGGGAGCGCCAAAGATGCGCCTTGCCTGAGGACCCACTTAGGCTGGGGAGGGGCCTGAAGACAGACAAACATTGTTCAGAACTCTGCAATGCTCTGCAGCATCTTTCCCATTAGAACTTCTCACAGAGCAAACAGCGCTTAATGATCTTCCCAGTCACTTGTTGTATACCAAGGAGTAGACAAATTTCTGTGATATGAATGTTCTCCCCCATCTCTGTTTCCCCCTTAAGAGATAGCTTATTAGAAAAATGCATATTTTTTTTGCCAGGACCATGTTGACAAAGACCAAGTCTGTTGCTCTCTAATAACTGTGCTTATGGATGTCTCACTCTTGCTAAGTAGGTTGCAATGCATTGAGAACTAAATTGTGAGTTAAGCAGGTGTGGGATGCTTTAATAGAAGTACTTTTCCTTTTCAACCTTCTCAAATGTCACATTAGTCTATGACAAGAAGCAAGCTGTAACCTTCCTCATCTTGGCTGTTACCAGCAGAAAAAAGTATTAGAAAAATTCAATGGATTTTTCATAAGAGATGTGATGACAAAGAATAACATGTTTTGGACTTTCTAGAGTACAGTCTGTGTCCTTAGATGCACTGTACCAATTTAAGAATAACCCTGTGCTTCGTTCCTTGCTGTCTCCTCCAGTCACAGATGTTCCACCTTTCTTGATCTGACTTATTGACAAGCAGCAATCATGTGTACTCGGTTCAGTCATTTGACTCAAATGTTTCCTTTGTCATGAAAAGGAGCCTGCCTGAACTGGTCTTAGGAAGCCTTGACAACACAGGATGGATCCTATTATATTAGAGACCAAGCAGTCCATTTTGCCCTCGAGTAAATGAAGTAGTAATCCCACTTAGACTCCTTTTTTCTTTTATTAATCCACAGAATGTTAGAGGTTTAATACTTCCCATCATATGGTCAAATGGTGGTTTCAGATGTCATATTATCTACTGTTCTGTTCCACACTTGCCAAATAAACAAATGGAGACTACCCAAGCAAATGTTGGAAATGTGCAAAGGGAAGGAGAGGAAGAAGTCCTGCTATGCCTGCTTATGCTATTTTGGATCTCACCCAGGAGTTTTTTTCCAGCTGGAGCTCACAGGAGCTCAGTTTCGGTACCTCTCAGGTAGGTGCCACTGCCCTTCTAAGAGAACAAGGGAGAAGTTTGTGGTCACCTCTGGCACCTCTTTTTCTAGAAAAACAGCACCAATCTCACCCAGTGATTTTTGGTTCCAGCAGAAAATTTAAACACATTCTTTGAATTTGTCAGAACCATGCTGGGAGGAATTGTTTAGCTCAAGAGAGAATACAATTGATTTTGTATTTTCTGAGTGCTGGACAAAAGGGACAGAAGGAAAAAGCTTCATTATTGCTAGAAAAATGATGTGCAGATGACAATGGACTTGAAATTTGCTGGGGATTTAGCAACTTCTTCTATGCTGGCATCGGTTTCTTCTTTACTTTTTAAGTACTCAGCCATTGTATATGGGAATTATGTTTGATTTCCTTGTGTGGAAAATACACATTTGGATTTCAGAACAGGCTGGGTTTGGAGAAGCAGTGGGTACTGGTCAATTAATAGCCGCCCCCTGCTGAGGTGATGCAGGCCGGTGTGCTTCAGGTGCAGAGGGGCAGCTCATCCTGAAGCAATAACTTGACATTTCTAGAAAGGAGCACAGGAGGAAATAAAGCAAAGCTTTTGGCTTGTGGTTCTCATTTGCATTTGCAACCAGCTAAGAAACCATATTGGGGCAGCAGGTTGCGAGGTTTGGAGAGACAGAAATCTATTTGCCAGGAACACCTTTAGACAGCTACTCCTCCCATTCCTTCTCCTCACGGTCTGAGCCAACTGATTTTTCACGCTTGCCATATGTGGGTGTAATGAGGATGCCAAACCTATATAGAATTCCCCCCCATTAAATATTTGACAGGCACTGTCTTTGTTGTCTTTTTGGCACCTACCAAAGACTGTCTTCTTCTAGTCAGCCTTTTACGCAGAGTCTCCATCTGCACTGGAATTGTTTTTAGATGCTTCAGTTGTTTTTTCCTTTTGTGTGTTTGCTGCCCTGGGCTCCTTTGAGAGCAAGGGTGTTATATAATCTTAGCAAACAAAATAGCAACAATAGAAAGCTGCCGCAGGAGAGGGATGTGAACAACAGCATGGCAGGGGCATTTCTAGGACTTAGGTGAAACTGTGAAGCACCCTCATTATTTTTGCTATTGGTTGCTGCATGTTGTTTAAGTAGTCTTGTTATATTTATAGCATGGAAACTGAATTGCATGTTATATTTGCCATTGTTTTACTGTGTTCTTATGAAATTGTTACTAATGTGATTGTTTTGCTGTTATTATGAAACTGTTATATATTGTTTTACTATGTTTTCATGAAAAGGTTTTTGTAGTGTTCCATTCCAGGGTATTCCAGTGTTGTTGTTGTTGTGTTTGTTGTTGTTACTATTTATTAAGCTACTATACTATCCTTTATCTGAAGATCGCAGGGCAGTTCACAGCTGCTTCATGGATGTCCTGACTCACCCAGTGTACTGAACCAGTTCATCAGACTGGTTTTCAACACATGTTTTGATATTGCTGCAAAAACATCAGGGTTGTCAACTATTCAGCATGCAAAAGTACATGGGTGGTTGGCTGCATTTGGCTTGTGGGGTTGTAAGTTGTGCAGGCTTGCCCAATACAAGCAAGACTGCCCCCATCATGACTTGGCAGCATTGTAAGCAAGTGTTAATTTACTCTCCCCAAATTCATTCCTAAAGTATTTAACTGAGCACAGAGACTTCTTAGAGACTCAGAAATCCTGCAGTTCTAAAATAAAAAGAATGCCATACGAGCAGAAACTCAGACAAAATCCAGTCAAATGGAGTTTCAGGCAGCTGTTCTCACTGTTCTACACAATTGTCAAATCAAATCAAAATTCCCGCAGGCAGAAACACCAAACAAAGAACACACAATTTATAGTTCAATAAATAATGGATCTGCAGAACAATGGAAGAGTTCTTGCCTTCTTTTCCATTTTGTAAACATGCACATGTCTTTGTAGCAGCAATGCCTTTGTTATGCCGCCCTCTTTTACACTCTTCAATAGGCTACATCTCAACTTTCTTTTTAAAGACTCTGCTGAACATGTGAAGCAACAGCAGCTAAGTGATGATAACTCAGAATATTCACAACCACACAAGAGGCTCCAAGCTTCAGGCCAATAGCTGTAAAAACAAAATTGCTCATTAAAAAAATAGTCGCAAGTCATTCCTCAGAATGCTCCCAAAGGTCTTGGTATTTTTTATTTTCTTTTGTAATGCTGCATGTATTTATCAGAATTTTATTTCGGAGTTGGCTAAATAACATTTACTCTCAGTCTCCTCTCTTGTACTTGAAGTTTCCCCAGTGCCTCTTTCAACCTGTGTAATGTGAGGAAGAAATGTGGTAATGAAGGCCTAGGCCTCCACAGGACTCAGGGAGCTTGTTAAGGTGGCTTTGGCTGCGAGGGGGAAGGGCGTGTCCTTGCAGAGCTCTGTCTTTGTAGTGGCATCTGTGACCATGGCCACAAGAACTAGCAAAAGGAATAGGGTAAAAAGTTTTTGATAAAACGCAGATGCACACATATTTCTCTGATTTGGCCAGATAGACACTGGGTATAAAACACTGTATAAATCTGAAGCCCCCAAGAGGTAATGTTATATATATATTTAAGAAAACATGCAGGACAATGTCACAATCTTTTTATTTAACTATTATTTTTCTGTGTCATGCTGCCTCTTACATGACCCGATTCCTTTAGTCATATTTCTAACATGACTAAGAGAACACAAACTGCAAATCAAAGGTTTGAAGTGAAGCATGAAGACCTGTTTGATTTTGAACACTGGCTCCATTAGTCATTGGCTATCATTAGATATAGACAGTAACAAGCTTGATTCAGTAGAACTGGATTTATTACTTGGCCGGCTCAGATTGGGTTTGTGTCATTAAAAGGAATATGTATGATCTGAAGAAGAAAGCATTTCCAATTAGATCTATGCTAGCAGCTTCCTATCTATAGAGGAAGTTATATAAAAAAAACCAAGTTACTAACACATGACATTACAAATCTCTCTGAAGGTTCTGAAGGAGACAATGTAATTTATTTATTTCATAGAATCATAGAATCATAGAATCATAGAGTTGGAAGAGACCACAAGGGCCATCGAGTCCAACCCCCTGCCAAGCAGGAAACACCATCAGAGCACTCCTGACATATGGTTGTCAAGCCTCTGCTTAAAGACCTCCAAAGTAGGAGACTCCACCACACTCCTTGGCAGCAAATTCCACTGTCGAACAGCTCTTACTGTCAGGAAGTTCTTCCTAATGTTTAGGTGGAATCTTCTTTCTTGTAGTTTGGATCCATTGCTCCGTGTCCGCTTCTCCGGAGCAGCAGAAAACAACCTTTCTCCCTCCTCCATGTGACATCCTTTTATATATTTGAACATGGCTATCATATCACCCCTTAACCTCCTCTTCTCCAGGCTAAACATGCCCAGCTCCCTTAGCCGTTCCTCATAAGGCATCGTTTCCAGGCCTTTGACCATTTTGGTTGCCCTCCTCTGGACATGTTCCAGTTTGTCAGTGTCCTTCTTGAATTGTGGTGCCCAGAACTGGACACAGTACTCCAGGTGTGGTCTGACCAGAGCAGAATACAGTGGCACTATTACTTCCCTTGATCTAGATGCTATACTCCTATTGATGCAGCCCAGAATTGCATTGGCTTTTTTAGCTGCCGCGTCACACTGTTGGCTCATGTCAAGTTTGTGGTCAACCAAGACTCCTAGATCCTTTTCACATGTACTGCTCTCAAGCCAGGTGTCACCCATCTTGTATTTGTGCCTCTCATTTGTTTTGCCCAAGTGCAATACTTTACATTTCTCCCTGTTAAAATTCATCTTGTTTATTTTTGCCCAGTTCTCTAATCTGTCAAGGTCGTTTTGAAGTGTGATCCTGTCCTCTGGGGTGTTAGCCACCCCTCCCAGTTTGGTGTCATCTGCAAATTTGATCAGGATGCCCTTGAGTCCATCATCCAAGTCGTTGATAAAGATGTTGAATAAGACTGGGCCCAAGACAGAACCCTGTGGCACCCCACTAGTCACTCTTCTCCAGGATGAAGAGGAACCATTGATGAGCACCCTTTGGGTTCGGTCAGCCAGCCAGTTACAAATCCACTGAGTGGTAGCATAGTCAAGACCGCATTTTACCAGCTTCTTTACAAGAATATCATGGGGCACCTTGTCAAATGCCTTGCTGAAATCAAGGTAGGCTACATCCACTGCGTTCCCTTCATCTACCAGGCTTGTAATTCTGTCAAAAAACGAGATCAGGTTAGTCTGACATGACTTATTTTTCAGAAATCCATGCTGACTATTGGTGATCACAGCATTCCTTTCTAGGTGCTCACAGACTGTTTGCTTAATGATCTGTTCCAGAATCTTCCCTGGTATTGATGTCAGACTGACTGGGCGGTAATTATTTGGGACCTCTCTTTTCCCCTTTTTGAAAATAGGGACAACATTTGCCCTCCTCCAGTCTGCCGGGACTTCGCCTGTTCTCCAGGAATTCTCAAAGATGACTGCCAGTGGTTCTGAGATCACATCTGCCAGTTCTTTTAATACTCTTGGATGCAGTTCATCTGGCCCTGGAGACTTGAATACATCTAAACTAGCCAAATATTCTTGTACTATCTCCTTAGTTATTCTGGGCTGTGTTTCCTTTGCTGAATCATTTGCTCCAAATTCTTCAGGTTGGGCATTGTTTTCTTTATCGGAGAAGACTGAGGCAAAGAAGGCATTGAGTAGTTCAGCCCTTTCTGTGTCCCCTGTTTGCATTTCACCATCTTCTCCTCTGAGTGACCCCATTGTTTCTTTGTTCTTCCTTTTGCTACGAACATACCCATAAAAGCCTTTTTTGTTGCTTTTAACCTCTCTAGCAAGCCTGAGTTCATTCTGTGCTTTAGCTTTTCTGACTTTGTGTCTACACATGCTGGCTATTTGTTTGAATTCCTCTTTGGTGGTTTCCCCCCTTTTCCATTTTTTGTACACATCCTTTTTTAATCTTAATTCAGTTAAAAGTTCTTTAGATAGCCACCCTGGCTTCTTTAGGCACCTTCCATGTTTCCGTCTCATTGGTATTGCCTGACGTTGTGCTTTTAGTATCTCCCTCTTAACAAACTCCCAGCCATCATGAACTCCCTTTCCTTTTAGTATTGTTGTCCATGGGATCTCACCCAGCACTTCCCTAAGTTTTATGAAGTCGGCTTTCTTAAAGTCAAGAAATTGAGTCCTAGTATGCTTGGCTACTCCTTTCCGCTGTATAGTAAACTTCAGAAGAGCATGATCACTCGCGCCTAATGATCCTTCCACTTCTACCCCACTAACCAGGTCATCAACATTGGTTAGGACCAGATCTAAAATGGCTGTTCCTCTTGTTGCTTCTCCCACTTTCTGGACAATGAAGTTGTCTGCAAGGCCAGTGAGGAATCTGTTTGACCTTATGCTCTTGGCTGAGTTTGACGTCCAACAAATATCCGGGTAATTGAAGTCCCCCATTACTACTATCTCCCTTCCTTTTGCATGCTTGGCCATCTGTTCCAGGAAGGCATCATCTATGTCCTCCGTTTGGCTTGGGGATCTATAGTAAACTCCCACAATGAGGTCTCTGTTATTCTTCTCTCCCTTAATTTTGACCCAAATGCTCTCACTTTGGCTTTGAGGATCTAAATCTTGGATCTCTTCACAGGTATACACATCCCTGACATATAACGCCACTCCTCCTCCTTTCTTGTCTGGTCTGTTTCTCAGAAATAGATTGTATCCCCCCATTATTACATTCCAATCGTGGGACTTATCCCATCAGGTTTCAGTGATGCCTATTATGTCATATTTAGTTTGCTGTACCAAGAGCTCAAGCTCATCTTGTTTATTTCCCATGCTTTGCGCATTAGTGTACAGACATTGAAGTCCATTAATCATTCCCCCGTGTCTCTTATTTAAGGATTTTTTCCTCCCACCACTAGGTCCGCGTGCTGTTTGCTCCATTTGGTCTATGACATTTGGATGATCATCTTCATTAATTGATAGACTCCTACCTTCAGGAGCACTGTCTCCCTCCCCCACATTAGTCAGTTTAAAGCCCTCCTGATGAGGTTTCTGATATTTTTTGCAAAAACATTTCTCCCAACCGTTGTGAGATGCAGCCCATCACTTGCCAGAAGTCCATCTTCAAGAAACTGCAGTCCGTGATCTAAGAATCCAAACCGTTCCTGTTTACACCATTTGCGAAGCCAGCTGTTCACTTCCACTATTTTCCCCTCTCTCCCTGGGCCACGTCGTTCAACTGGGAGGACAGATGAGATGACAATTTGTGCATTTAGTTGCTTCAATTTCCTGCCGAGAGCCTCGTAGTCTCTTTTGATCTTCTGGAGGCTATTGCTTGCAGTGTCGTTGGTTCCCACATGAACCAAGAGGAAGGGGTATTTGTCAGTGGGTTTTATGATTCCTTGCAGTCGTTCAGTTACATCTTGGATCTTAGCCCCGGGGAGACAGCACACTTCCCGAGACATCTTGTCAGGCCCACAGATCACTGCTTCTGTTCCCCTCAGTAGGGAATCCCCTATCACCACTACACGCCTCCTCTTGGGTTTGGTCGGGGTTCTTCCGTGAGCTGTCCGTTCCAAGGTCGCCTGCACATTCCCTGAGGACTGACTTTGCTGCTCGTCTTCATATACCTGATCGACTGTAATGAGGGAGAGATCCTCAAATGGAGTCTGCTCTTCGTCTTCCATGCTAGGGTAGAGGACCTCAAAGCGATTGTGTATTTCTAAGCAATCAGAGTGAACCCTGGGCCTCCTACTTCTTTGAGTCACGTTTCTCCATATATCTGGCTCCTGTGTTGGTGAACTAGACTCCTTCTCAGGGGAGTCCCCTGTCTCCTCCTTGGTGGAGACGGTGTGCTCTGTTGCTTCCAAGAAGAGCTCCAGCTCTCTAATTCTTTGGAGCGTAGCTACACGTTCCTCCAGTTGCTGGACTTTGTCTTTTAAGAGGGCAATCAACATGCAATTGCTGCAGGTAAAGCTGCCTGCAACCTTTGGCAAGATGGCAAACATTGCGCAGGAATCGCAGGCGACTGCAGCTGTTCCCTCCCCTTCCATCTTGAGATCGTGTCGTTGGGGTTGGCTACAGAGGTCCTCCATCATAAAAAGCTTGAAGACAGGACAAATAACTTCCCCCCCACAAAAAAACACCTAGATCTCCCCCAACAAACGTTTGAGACTAGCTCCCCTAAATCTAAAAGATGGGTATAACTGCGCGCGCCACTAGGCGCGCGCCGCTGCCCTACAAACTATGATAAGCTCCTCCCACAGCTAATCCCCTGCCTCAACAGAAACCCTGCCCCCTCTGACCTTTACACAGGGAAAACAGCTAATCAGCCTCAAAGAAACACACAGACACAAGAAAACCCTTTTTGCTCCTTCTTCAACTGATGCCCTACAAACTCTGATAAGCTCCTCCCACAGCTAATCCCCTGCCTCAACAGAAACCCTGCCCCCTCTGACCTTTACACAGGGAAAACAGCTAATCAGCCTCAAAGAAACACACAGACACAAGAAAACCCTTTTTGCTCCTTCTTCAACTGATGCCCTACAAACTCTGATAAGCTCCTCCCACAGCTAATCCCCTGCCTCAACAGAAACCCTGCCCCCTCTGACCTTTACACAGGGAAAACAGCTAATCAGCCTCAAAGAAACACACAGACACAAGAAAACCCTTTTTGCTCCTTCTTCAGGCATTTAGAAATCTCTAAGTGGGAAAGTAATCAATGGCCAGATATAAACCAAGAATTAGTCTTCAGCTATATCCCCACTAGCTGAAACTGCCTGGCATTGCCCAGAAATCAAAACAAAACAAAACAAAACAAGGGGTTAGGTCTCCTCTACTTACCTTGGGACCACTGCCATCTCAGCTGCTTCCTTTCCAATACTGCTTAAATCTGCTTCACCAACATATTCCTTGTGTGCAGCTAGTAGGATTATGCCCTCTGCTCTCCAGCTGGTGAGTAGAGAGTTCAGCTTCACACAGTTTGGCTATGCACATTTGCAGCTCCTTGCTGGGAACAGGCACATACAAAGTGCAGTGGGTGCTGTTTAAAAGCCCTCTTGCAAACAGTCCTGGGCTGCTCTTTGCAGAGGCTGATTGCCTCTCCTTCATCCTGCACACCCTCTGACAGCCCTGGAGATGCTCCAGGTGGCCCAAACCAGAGTGAGCTGGGGTTGTCTTGACTTGACTCAGATTGGCTTGATTTGGTTTGGCCTTTGGCTGATTTGGTGCACAGCACTATTACTCTCATGCCAAATTTGGTAAAAAGCGCTGCAGTTTTGAAAAGTTCTTGATTCAGTCTTGATTCAGAATGGCATCTGATAGTATCCGAATATAGAGCAAAGCCCAGTCCTCCATTTCAGAGACCACTGTACAAAATTGGGCAATGTTCTCTTCAGAGGTGTGCAAATCAGTCCAGTTTTAAACAGTTCGGTGCCCCATCTTGATTCAAAATGGCACCCAGTGGTATCCAAACATAAACCAAAACGCTCTCCTTGCTTTTGGGAACCATCACACCATATTGGGCAGCCATATCTTCAGAGGCTTCCAAATCGGTGCAGTTTGGTATGGTTCGATCAGCAGTCTTGTTTCAAAATGGTGTCCATCTGATTCCATGTGCAAGTCAAACCCTGCTCCTCGATCTCAGGAACAATGATGCCAAATATAGCAATAGTATCTTCAGAGGCATTCAAATTGGCACAGTACAGCCTGCCACTGGGATGCAAAACATCATCCAATAGTGTCGAAACATAAGCCAGAACTTGCTCATTGATCTCAGGAACTGTCGCCCCAATTTGGATGACAATATCTCCAGAGGCGTCCTAATAGGCAGTTAGATGCATTTTATCCCACCATCTTGAATTAAAAATGGTATCCAAAGGCATCCAAATATAGACCAAAACTAACTCCACCTTGGGAAGCATCATGCCAGATTGGAAGATGATAGCTCAAAAGGCATCCAAAAACATAGAGAACAGGCAAGTAGGCAGACAAACCACTCTCCAAAATATGTAGTAGATAATCATGATCTAAAAAGCTGGAAATACCATCAACTAGTGAGTTTAATTTCTTTAGGACTCTAGAGCTGTGTTGATCCTAAATGGCATGACACAACACACTTGAATGCATTAGGATATCACCAGCATAATCTGCAAAATCTCCAATATTTTCAAGGCATTGTTATATCAGTGAAATTAGAATTCCAGGGAGTTTTTGGAATAGTAACATACCAGCTCCAGGCCATCAGATAATGTAAATCACTGTAGTGTTTTTTTTTTGCTTCAAATAGTTTTTCTGCTATCGCCTTATCTTTGTTTTCAGCTCTGCTGGGAAGATATTTATAATAGCTTCTTCCTAGGTACAGATGTGAGATTGTATGAAAGAGCAACAGAAGCTCCATCCAGCTTGGTTAACGACTGAGAACTCCTGTTAATTAAATATACCATGTTTTGACTTTATGGTGGCTCAAATTTCTTGTCTTTTTTCCAGTTCACTGATTCCAGCTTTTTCTTCTTTTATGCTGCTCTGCTAAAGGCTAAAGTAAAAGTCATGATACAATCTGCAACATCCAATTTATGTTTCCAGCTAACCCTCTGCCTTGGGCATAATAAGATATTGAAAACAGCTGAAGAGCCTTGGTAAACATATTTTTTACTAATCAAAAGATACGTGTGCATCCTTGTGGGTGTAAATTTCACATCCCCTCTTCGATTGCTTTGGATTCAGCAGAGAATAAATATACAATGACGTGAATTATGTGTACAAGAACAAACAGCTAGATAAACCCTCTTCTTCTCCAAATGAATATTGGCTATTTTTGCAGCTGTAGCTACATATAAAATAACCAAGCAAAACATTTCAGCATTTGTTGTAAGCCCTCACGTCCTGCCTTTCAATAAAAAATTTCCATGGGAGCTTAAAGGAAAAGATTGCATTTTATTGTTTTATGAATCAATAAAGCAGAAGCATGACAAAGCCCAACGTTCTAAAACACAAAGGAACTAAAAACTCGATTCATTAAAAGCCTGGGCATTTTTTTTAAAAAAAAACAACAACTCTGAACCCGGTACCTACATGCCAACTGGTTTCTGTAAGTCACTCTGAAAGCTTAACTGAAAGGTAGAGAGAGTATAACTCTCTTAAATAATTGTAATAATAGTTATAACTACCTCATTGATGGTGGTGCCTGGTGAGCATCCCTAGGAAGGTTATTCTAAAATTGGAGTGTCGCTGCTGAAAACACTTTGGATTCTAATGGCTGCACTTTGTGCAGGGCCTTCAATGATAACCTTAAGAAGTGGGATGGTTCTTTGGACATGGTATTTTAGACCAAGGATGGGGAACCTATGGTCAGCTGCCGGACTACAGCTCCCATCATCCCTGACAATTGCCTACACTGGCCGGGGCTAATGGGAGTTGGAGTATCTGGAGGGAAGGGGGGTGTTTATTGATTTACTTTATTAACAAAGCCCAACTTCCACTCAAATGGTTTTCAGACCTGTAATGCTGCAAATGGGGCTCATCAACCTGGGAAGGTAGCCCATCTAGGAAAAGGAAAACTTTGAACCTAAACTTCCGGACATCTTTGGGAGGAGTAAACCCTACACCACTCTCAGGAGTGGAGTCTCTAAGACGGTTGGATGGGGTCTTGTACATCTTCTTTTGGCAACTCCTGCAGCCAAGTTGGTGTCAAACATATTACTTGGCTTTCCTTTGGACCACATCAGTGAGGCTGAGGGGTGTGTGTGCTTTTTATGTGGGCAGCCCAGGGCCTCCATGCACACTGCCCAGGCTTGTACCCCAGGGAGGTCACTTCAGTGCTGCCAACGTAGCAAAACAATGCAGGAGGCAGTAGTTACAAGTTACTGGTCTCTGCAGCCACAGCAGGCGCTGTGATTCTCCAGCAGTCTGCCTTTACCGCCAGAGATACACTCCATGGTCTCTCAACACAGACGGATGCCAACAACAACTACTGCCACCATTTGATATAATTTATACCCTTTGCATTCTTCACCTACCAATAATCCTAGTGGCAACTGTGGGCTATAGGTGTAGTACAAAGGCAGTCAGTTATAGTCACCACATCCAGCAAATATAACAATGCCTTCCTATATACATAAAAATGCAAGACTGTCATTTCACAGCCCCCATTGGAGGATTTGTAGTGTCTCATTACAATCCTGGATTTGCATGAAATCATGGTGGGGTCAGGGGAGCAAAAGAGAAGGCAGGTTGCACAACACAGGTGGTCGTGGCATGAGAGCAAGGAGGACAGGACAATGGCATGTGGAAAGAGGTGGTCTAAAACCACAGAAGTTTGAATAAAGCAGGAATGAATAGACATAGAGGAAAATGGTGGTTTGAAACAACAGCAGTGGTTTGAGTAAAGCAGGGATATTTTCTCACTTCTTATGGTTTTCAACAGCTGCCCTAGATAAAAATCTTATTTTTGCTCATCCCACTGAAAGAATCTGTTGTGGATTGTAGGGACTTTGGGTATCATTTGATTCATCATCTCATGCGGCCAACAGGAAACTATCTTTATCCAAACTGTGCATTGCAAGGCTCTGTGTAATTTAAATTTTGATTTGATGTTTCAAGCACTCTAAGAGTTCGATGTGATTTTTAAAAGAGGGTGGGGGAAGCAATTGCCAGCATACAGTCAGATTTGCAATTGTTTTCAGGACAGATGGAAATATTATTCTCTGCTCTCTGCACTGCAAGAGCTTTCTCAGAGGAGTTGTTTCCCCATAGAATAAATTCTATTTAGTTTTACTCATTTGTGGTCACACAGCTGAGTGATGCAATACCACCGGGAAAGAGCAACTTTTAAAAGAATACAAGCGACTCTGTGTGCTGAAGCTTGGAAAGTTAGGATTCAATTTTCAGTCTACAACAGATGTTCAATATGAAGAGAGACACTGAACATTGTATTAAAATTAAAACAGTGATTAGAAAAATACCGTTATCAAGTTCTCTCACTATAGCGTATAACAAAATTGGTTCATTAAAAAAAACCACCACTAAATGTGATTTTAACTAACTTGGACTTTCTTTTTTTTCTCTGAGTGCAAGCTGGTATGAACAAAAATTATTTTCCTCTTTCTTTCTTCCCCAAATGGAATGGGCTTCCCAATGTATATAATGGCAGATATACCATCTGATGGTCACAACTTCCAAAGATGAGTTGCCTAATTGCTTTTATGAACTTGGCAGTGCCCTTCAGATGAACAAGTACAGCAGCTGCTTTGTGTGAAACCTCCATTGGAGGCTGAACGAGGAACTGAGCAGAGGAGGAGTTCACAGCTAGAAGGAGTTCAATTTAGATGATTGCTGCTTTGGGGAGCTTGTGACCAGGGGCATTTGTGAGGGTGTTTTGAGGCTAAGGCCCGAAATGCTATCTCAAGGTGTATGGAGGACCAAGAGACATGGTTTAAATAGTGGCATGTTTATGTGTGTGTGTGTGTGTGTGTGTGTGTGTGTACCCACCCACCCACCCACCTAATCTCTGCCCTGGTTTTCTACATTGGCTCTTTCCTCACCATCCCTTTTACGGGTTCTTAACCATCTCTTCCTTCTTCTTCTCATCTTGACTAAAAAACGCAAACCCTCTTGGCAGCTGTGCCAGATCAACAGCATGGAAGGAAAGTATATCTGATGGGAATGTAATGCATGTTAACCAGTCGCTATATGCATGACTTTCTCAAAGTTCAAAGAAATTATCTCCAGACCTTCCTCAGTTCAGAAATGCTACCTATCCATCAACACTGCTCCACAAGACTCCACTGGATTCTTTCTGAAGATCTCACTGTCAAGAAAATGGCACATTGAACAGTGGCTGGGAAAGCATATGGAGAGATATTGTTAATTATGAGGGAATACTGTGTATTTTTAGCATGTAGTCTCCTCCGCCAAGTATAAAGTATGCATCACCAAGCTCAAGCACATTTAATGGCTCTCCAAAAATGTGATTTTACTTGACAGCGCTGCTTTTTTCTTTTTAAAAAACTTCTCAGAACAGCTCCCTCTAGACTAGGAAGAAAATAAGCAGGTATGAGTCCCGTCATTTTTAAGATTCAAAGCAAACCTGTGTATGTCTACTCAAAGGCAAGTCTCACTGAGTCCAAAGGGGGTTGCTCCCAGGTAAGTGTGTATAGGATTGCAAGCTTAATGTTGAAAGGAAATCATGAGGAAATCTAGTGATCTATATATTATTATTTTTCTTTAAAACATTTTTTTTAAGCATGTAAATGATTGGCTCTGGGACATGAAATAACCCCCCCCCATTGGCCTGCTCAGTGGTTGGGGATGTTGAAAGTCCAACAGCAACTGGTGAGAACCTGAATTATCCCTGAATTAGGCAAATGATAATGGGGTATCCTGAACACAACACATTCATTCTCCTTTGCATTCCTAAGGGATTGCACTGCATATTTTGGGGGCAAGGCTGCCATTACACAAAAGAACTGAAATGGAGACCCAACAGTGAAACTAGGCCCTACTTTTTGAAAAATGAAATAGGATTGACTTTGCAGTTTTATTCATTTATGTGATTTAAATCCTGCCCTTTCTCCCAGAGGAGCCCAGGGTGGCAAACTACAAAGTGATAAAACAATAAAACACATTAAAAAACAGTGCTATTTTTCTAGAAAATGATGTGCTGGAACTGACTACAAACTCCTCTATGGTTCTCTTAGAATGGCAATGGCACCCACCTGAGAGGTGCCGGAACTGAGTTCCAGTGAGTTCCAGCTGGGGAAAAAAGCGAGGAGAGATTGGACAGAGAAGAGAGCATTTTTTCCCTCCCTTGCTTGCCTTTTGCAAGGTTCAGAGGGTTTCTCCCAGTTCCGCCATAATTTGGGGGCCAAAATTCCATGGTTGGGAATGCTTTAGAAATTTCCCCATAGGAAACAATGGACTAATAATAATAATAATAATAATTTATTACTTAGACCCCGCCCATCTGACTGGGTTTCCCCAGCCACTCTGGGCAGCTCCCAACAGAATATTAAAAACATGATAAAACATCAGACATTAAAAACTTCCCTAAACAGGGCTGACTTCAGATGTCATCTAAAAGTCAGACATTTATTTATTTCCTTGACATCTGATGGGAAGGCGTTCTACAAGGCGGGCGCCACTACCGAGAAAGCCCTCTGCCTGGTTCCCTGTAACCTCACTTCTTGCAATGAGGGAACTGACAGAAGGCCCTCAGCACTGGACCTCAGTGTCCAGGCAGAATGATGGGGGTGGAGACACCTCCTTCAGGTATGCTGGGCTGAGGCCATTTAGGGCCTTAAAGGTCAGCACCGACACTTTGAATTGTGCTCGGAAACGTACTGGGAGCCAATGAATGTCTTTCAGGACCAGTGTTATATGGTCTTGGCGGCCACTCCCAATCACCAGTCTAGCTGCCACATTCTGGATTAATAGTAGTTTCTGGGTCACCTTCAAAGGTAACAGAAATCATCAACTTGTTATGTGAACACTCACCTAACAAATTATTTCCTGAGAACGCATTGTGTTTGGCTAGCAGGACTGGTGTGTAATTCATGGAGTATGAGGGGTAAGAAAAGTAGCCACGGTCCTCAGAATTGCTCTGACCTTGTTGGAAGTAGTAAGAGCTACAGGTCCATTCTTTCTACCAGGAAGAGGGGTTTACTGTTGATTTCCAGCCCCTCGGAATTCTCATTCGCCAAGGGGTATCTTTTCTCTGCAGACTTTTACGACATACTTTATAGCTTAATGACATTATAAAAGATCACAGAAGCTGATCCAGACAGAAAATTCCCTAAGATATTGCTGTTGGTGGGCAGGAGTGTGTGTCTGTTCCCTGCCCCCCTCCCATCCAGAAACCTTTAAAATGCTCCAAGAATGTGAGAACAGGAACCAGCACATGCAGTAATTGGCGCTGGCATCTGAAGAGAAATAAAAGTTGAACTGATGCCTCAAAAGCTATTTGGTTTTGACATTACAGATTTAAAACACAAGACTGTCCCTTTTCGATTTTCCAACACCGTGTGGCACGGGGCTTGGCTCCTATCCGTCGCAAAGTTACCAGCTGCTGTTTGCTTGGTATTATTTGCACATAGCTTCATTCTTTGAAATGCTAGGTGCCACGCAGGTGATTTTCAATACCTGCATCCAGATGGAAATATTTTTAGCATAGTGATCCTTCCAAGCCTGGTATCTGACTTAAGACTTGTTTGATTTCCATTATCCACATTTTCATCACTGGAGGCAGATACTGAACATGAGGCATCACGTTCTGCTGCTCTGCCAAGCAGGTTATATGTCTAATACCCAGCCATTTGCAGAGAACACCTCTTTGCATAAGAGCTTTGATCAGTTTGGTTCATGGGAGATGCAAAGCATTAGTCACAGGGAAGGTTACCTTTCCTTTTCTTTTCCAATAGCCTGTAAGGCTGCAGTCTTAGGCTTACTTACCTGGGCACAAAATAGCTAGCTGTTCATGGTAGGCTGCGAAGTCTCGCTGGAGGAACCTGCATAAGAACACCTTGTTTGGGACCAAGAATACTGTGTGCTGGAAACATTCACAACACAGGCTCCTTGAGCACGATAGGGAAGACGTATTCCCCAGGACTGCTGGAACTCACAATGTCCCACGCAGCAGGGAGTAAGGGAGCTGTTTGGGCCTCTAGACCTCCTGCTCTGCTTCTGCTAAAAAAAACCCATCTTCCAGTCGAGGGGTTATTGATAAAAGTGTGGCAGAGGATGCCCAGGGAATTATTCTACACCTCTTATTACAATCCAAAACAAACCTGCAGCGATGGTGCCTGGTTAAGGATTTGACCGAGTGTTATTAACTGGTCAAATCCACACCCTGAACCACTACAACACCAATTGGTATTAATGCTGAAATCAATCGTGAAATAATTCATTTTTGCATATGATCCATGTGGCCAGAAATGGTTATGAAGTTTAAAGGGAGTCTCATGTCATATCCAGGATATAAGCATTTGTTGGACTTTTGCTAGTTTCACTAGTTGAGGTTCTCGCCAAAGAATCCTGTCCATTGGTGTTTGATGAGCTGGGAGTTCTACCCTCACCTTCAGCCTCCGAGAATGACATTTTCCCAGTGGGAGAAGGAATGACCGCTCCCCGCTTAAAATGGGGGGCGCCCTTTGCGTGGACGCGTGCAGCCCCTAGATCTGGAGCGGCTCCAACAGCATAGGCTTGGCTTTGCCTTCCCTCAGGTGGGATACCTGGAGGTCTCCACCTACCTCAGTCAGTTGTCCAATCCCACCTGGGGGAAGCGTTGCCAAGGAGACCAGGCCAGGTAGGGGAGGGATTACCTGCCCACACAATAGAGGGAGGATCTTACCTAGGAATCCTCACTTGGCTCCAGAGCTTCTCCCACCCTCCCCACCCTCAGTTAAGGTCTTATTTTGCAGGTTAACTTTTCTTCACAGGTTTTACAGGTTAACTTTTCTTCACAGGTATGCGGGCGCTGCTACGTTAAGGTCGCTGTCAAAGGGCCGGAAAGGAATTTCCCTGCATTGGCAGGTTTCGCCTTTCCCGTAGCAAAACGTCACAACTTTGGCGGTATCAGGCCTTGGGCGGAATCCTTTTGTCCATCTTCCTCTTGCGGCGGCGATACCAGGGTTCCCCGTTAAAGGGGTTTTCTGAAGGGAGGCTTTGGCCATACACCGAAAGGTCGTCATTGCTCTCCCCTGCGGCGGAGGCGTAATGGGGGCGGCTATCTCTGCTTGAACATATGTTCTCCAGAGCCAGCCCATCCCCCACACAAACACTGGATAACCCAGATGCTCCCTAAGTCCCTGGCTGGGGACTGGGGAGGGAGAACGCCCAATGCCTGAGCCAAGGTCTACCCACATTTGAAATTTAATAAAGTTGTGGCCAATTTAATCCCATAGCACGTTGTCTTGAGTCGTTATTCACATGACGGGGGGACCGTGCAGGATCTGGGGACTCCGCCTGTCCACGCAATGACAAGTAAACCGGTTTAGATCGGTAGTGTAGACATGCATTTTGGGTTTTGCTTAATGTGAACTCTGCTTAAAAGGAATCTGAGGGTTGGTGCCATCTGGAATAGGGTTGTAATGCAAAAATATGAAGTGGTATTCAACTAAGTTTTATTGAGAGGAGACCTACTGAAATCAATTAACATGACTAAGTTAATTTCAGTTGGTCCACAGTAATACTGAGCTGAATTATCACCCTAAGGGTTTGCAGTGTCAGTGGACAAAGACTGTTGGAGGAATTAGGAATGGTTAGGGATTATGGGAATTGGGTGGTATCTGCAGGGCTTCTGGTTAAATAGAAAGATCTTCAGTGTGCTTCATTCTTCTAAGGGCTAAATAAAACCATAATCCAAATAGGAGAATAGAGTTTATTGTACATATAAAAATATTCAAAATGTGCAATATAGCGACAGCATCTGCTTACGGGGGGGGGGGACATGTTTTGTAGAAATAAATAAAATATACCACACAAGTTTCTTTAAAAAACAAATAAATCAGTGCACAGTAATCATACACAGCCAGTTTCACAAAATAACATATATTTTAACTTGCCTATAATTTTGCTTCCCATCTTAAAAAATAAGGAAACATGCCACAGAGGCAGTGTGTCATCTCCACCATCCTTTTTTCTCAAACCATTATCTTCTAGCTGCTGAAGACTGGAATTTGCTGTTGTTTAATATGCTACATTCAGGCGTATGTTGTTATCTCTTCTGAGTCACCAGCTACAATAATTTCCTGAATAAATACAGCCTTTAAAAGTACCTTTCTAATTATCTAGATCCTAATCAAAACAGGAAGCTGAGAAATACAACTTTAGATGAAATAGCTACGAGGTAGCCAAAGGAGGCAAATGGTACTTCAGAAAAAGGACTTGCCTTGTGTGCAGCAAAGTATCATAACTATAGTTCCCCAAAATGTGAGTGAAGCCTCCATGCAAAACTGCAGACAGTTGCTGAGAGAATAACCATGAAAGAAGTGGAGGAAACAGAAGGAAATAAAGGGATTTAGAATGTAGAAACTTCCTACTCTTTTTATAGGAGGAAACATTCTCAAGGATGATCGCTGCAACCATGGTCTGGTGTTGGCAGGTGGTCGCAAGTCATGAGGAAGCGTTGCTTCCCCAGCTGAGCTGACTGTCTAGCTCAGTGGCTTGCACCTATCAAGGAGTGGAGGCAGTGGCAGGACACACTTACCAGTGACTGGTGGATGTGCAGAGCACTAAAGAGTGACCATGACCAGGCAGGCTCCCTATCAGTTTCATTGCCTAGGCCAGTGGTTTACAACCAGTGTGCTGCGGCACCCTGGGATGCCTTGAATGATGGTCAGGGGTGCCAATGGCAACATTGGCCTCTGTCCCTCTTTCCTTCTCTCTCCTGATGCCCTCTTGCATCTCTGCCTCCCAAAGGCTTGCACAGCTGTTTGTTGTAGCAGCCCTGGCTACAAGCTCCCAAGGAGAGGGGAAAGGAGAGAGGAGCTTGAGGGAACACTCCACAAAGGAGGGTGTTTGAAAAAGGGTGGGAGGCTGCCAGCTCTGCAGGCAAGGGGTGACATAACTGGGCTCCTGAGTCCCAAATGGGTGCCACAGAAAGAATGTAGCTGGTCAAGGGAGCTGTGGGCTCAAAAGGTTGAAAACCTCTGGTTGAGGCCAAGCAATTAATTTTATGATTTCAGAGTGCTGGAGAAATAGAAGCTACCCAGAGAACAAATATCTTTTTGCACACTGGAACATTTTAACACAAAATATAAAGGATAAGTAAACTTGAAAAAACAACAGAAAGACATTTTTTTCTGAACTAACACAGACCTACCTTTTTGTCTTCCTTGTACCACTTAATCCGTTTACCCATTGCTGTGTATCAAAATTGACATTAAAGTTGACAGATGCTTCTTTCCCCTCAGTTTTGACCAACTTTTCTTAAACAGAAAACCCTCTGGGCAAAAAAGCACATCATTTTTTTCTGTTCTACACAGCATATTACAAGTTGAACACTGACAGATTGTTTCTAACTATAATGGCGGCACATTCATCGCTTAGCATAAACAGTAGCACTTATTTCCTCCAGATGGAAAGCAAAGTAACAGCAGCAGTTGTAACTTTTCCTAAGTATTGCATTACAGCCTCTTTCTGGGCAAAACCAGTCCCATCTAGAACCACTTTTAAATGCAGTATGTCACACACGGAAGTAACATTGGTGTATGGAAGAAAATGCAGATTGCATGCAGACGGCGATGGAAACTTGTGTTTAATTTCACTGTGTCCAAATTTGAAAGAATTATGTGGGGTTATGGGACAGACTACCCCATCACTATGTGCTTTCCAGGTAGAGAATTTGTCTCATTTGAAGGAGCCTTTCATTTGAGCTAAATAACATTTTGCATAGCTAATCTATTTATCTCATGCTCGGCAGCACAGGCTGACAGCCTAACAGGATGCATATAAATGATTGTAGCATTAATGTGATGGAAAAGTTTCTTAAAGATCTAAAAAAAAAAAAGGGTAGCACACCTAATTGTGTTAAGTAGGGTGTTTAAAGTATATTATCTCTGCAAAGAGGTTTGCCATCATTTTTTTTACCAGCAGAAGGTATCTAAAAAGTAGAAGGCAGGAGCCATGGTAGTCCCTTCAAAACACTGCTGTTTTACCTCAGAATTGTTTTAAAAGCTGAGGAAAGTAAGCCAAAATAAAAGCAGGAGTGGTTTTAATAGCTTACTATTGTAACTGTCAGAAGTGTTATGATGAAATGAGTTTCACACAATTTCTATTTTGATTCTGGCAAAACAACCTAAAAAACATTTTTTTTTTGTAACGCCCCTCAAATAGCTTCTGAAATCCAAAGAGAAATTAGCTCTTTACAGAATGTTAAAACCACATGCCATTGTCTGCCAGGGTCTTGAAACAAGATTGTTACTTATTGCAAAGTCTGGTGTAACAAAGCAAACTTCTGAGGTGCCTGCCTCTGCTAAAAGACAGAAAACAACCCACAAACAGTTTAGTAGAAATGATTTGCCCTATCTATTTTTACTGGTTTCTTTTCATTTTTATAGACAGTCATTATCCTGTGTGCCAAGATCAACGAAATAAAAGCATTGCTGGTCTTTGTAACTGACTCACATGTAGGAGAACAAGTGGAGACCTTTGAAAAAAAATTAGGGATAA
This sequence comes from Podarcis vaucheri, assembly GCF_965113315.1. Lineage (NCBI taxonomy): Eukaryota > Metazoa > Chordata > Lepidosauria > Squamata > Lacertidae > Podarcis > Podarcis vaucheri. The sequence continues at coordinate 41,983,365 of NC_138767.1, forward strand.
GGAAGGAAACTGTTCTTTCCACTTGCTTTCCTCTCACCTGACAAAAAGTACCCAGAGAAGCAGTTGCTTGCCAATCCAGTTGATTTCAGATCTCTTTAGGCTGAAAGACTAAAGAGCAAGGCAACAACTGTTTTCTGTGCTTTGCCTCTACAATGAGGGGCGCGCACAGAGATCTTGGGTTGCACTGTGAAGGGTGCATGTGGCCTAATCCGCTCCCAATGCCTGGATCGGTCTGGGGCCAGATCCAAAAGTGAGTGGGGCAATGAATGGAAGCACTACCCTTGTGCAGTGGGCTTATTTCTACAATTCCCATCTGTGAGTCAGGGCTCACAAATATTTCACCATTCCCTCTTGAGGTCAGCAGAAGCTGTAGTTGCTTCCGTGTGATTAAGAGTACCCTGACACAGATTCTGAAATAACTGCAGACAGAACGGCATGGCTAATGGCGCAGGTGCCACAACTCTATGCCAAACTGCCAATTAAATAGGTTTTGTGATTAAAACCAAAAGACAAGGCTATGGCTCTTGAACTGCTTCAGTCGTGATTCAGCAATTTCATGAAATCTACGTTAAGTATGAATGTTCATTCTGTCAGAAAATAATGTTGGTAAAGGGACTGTTTGTGTGAAAGCATCTGAAAGCAGGATTTAGGTCTGTTAGAAACTGCCTGTGCCTAAAATGAAATCTCTCTCTCTCTCTGTCTGTCTTTTTTAGATCAAGCTTTTAGATCCACACAGGCCTGAAAAGAACATATTAAATTATGGATTTCAGGTAAAAAAAGACATTTTAAAAATGTATCACAGTAAATGCACATGCCTGGTTCATCTAGCCGCTTACGGTGGATAAACCCTGGAAGTCATTTGCTACAGATTGCAGCTGAAGGTCTGTTCACACATGCAAGCATCTATTTTTAATTTTATAGCATTGTGTATAGGGAAATACAGTGAGCAGTGTGACAAATCCTTTTGTGCAACAGTATTTCCCCAGCAGCTAGTATTCAGAAGTGATACTGCCTCTAATACTGGAAGTAAAATAGGAATCATGACTAGCAGCCCCTGACAGCCTTCTCCTCCATGCATCTGTCCAACTCCCTTTTAAAACCAAGTTGGTGGTCATGGTATCTTGTGGTACCAAATTCCACCGTATACCTATGGGCTGTCTGCAAGAGGAGTTCCCTGTCTCTCCCATCATTCAGTTTCATTGGATGACCTGGGGTCCTAGTCCCAGTCGATCCATCTTCTCCACACTGTGCAATCTTGCACACCTCTATCATGTCCTTTCCCCTTCTTGCCTTTCTTCTAAACTCAAAAGCCCTGAATCTTGTCACCTTTCCTATTGAGGGAGTTGCTCCAGCCCACTGATCATTTGGGTCGCCCTTTCTACACCCTCATCCAGGTCTGCACTATGAATTTTGAGGTGTGCTGACAACAATTGTACACAGTATTCCAAGTGTGGTTGCATACAGGTTTGTATTAAAACATTATGATACTGGCTGCTTCGTTTTCAACTCCTTTTCTGATCTGTGACACGTAGCTCATCTTTCTAACTGCAGCCACACATTGGGCCCCTGTCACTGCCAGTCCTTCTCTTCATTCATTTGGATGAACCCAAATTCTAGGCAGGCAGTCAAGATGTCTTTCTTTTGTTAGGTTTTATGAGTTTTAGCCGTATGTTAACTTTTCTGGCTACTGCTTTTCTTTTGCATATTTTTATAGTGGTTCTGCTGTTCTCTAATATTTATTCTATCAGGATTATATATATTTTTTGTTGGGAACCACCTCAAGAGCCCTTATGGTGGTATATAATAAAATAAAATCTTACATCACAAAGTATTAGAGGAGCTCGCTGTAATTTAAAAAGATCTTCTAAGGCTTTAAGAAGCACTTTCGGGACAAATCACAGCTCCTTAAACTGCTCCCCTCTAATTGAAAATTATTGCCCTCTCGGTATTCCAAATATCTTTTCCATCAACAACGGTGTGTTACAGCAGCTTCTGTTTACTACTGCACTCAGTATTTTTTAATCTGCTGATCGCTTTGATGAAAAAAACACCCTGACCTACTTAGCGTAGTGCTATAAACCGTGCAGCTTGCATTCTGGGAAATGGTGTGCTACACACTGAGCACCACATCTTTAGGACAGATGGCGTTCCCATACCAAAAAGCCAAATCACCACCTACACCGAAAGAATGAAAGAGCCAATTTCAATTCATGTTAAAATCAGATGTTGTGCAATAACGGTGATTAGACAATGGCAGAAGGTTGGAACTTTCCCTCGTGGCCCTGGGCATCTCAGTAGCTTCTTGAAGAAACAACTTTGCCAGGCGGGCTCCATGGAGGTGGAGTTTCATCTTCAAGGATGACCTGGAGTTTCTTTTGCTTTGTCTGCATCATCTGGTTCATTTCTTTCTTCTCCTGTTTACAATCAAGCGCATTGAGATAGTTAGCAGCACACTGCCTGGATAAATGCTAGATTAGTTTGCAATTTGTTCTCCACAAGACAACGTTAGCTTCCTTTACAAAATTACAGATGCACCAGATGCCTATTTCTATGTACTTGTCTCTTAATTATTATTTAGCTTGGCAGAGCTGCATGTTTATTTACAGTGCCATACATTGTTATGAAAGTGGACTTCAATAATTAAGTTAAAATAAATCAGTCATCCCCATTTCATGCTAACAGTTCCATGCAGTCTTAATGGCTTTGTTATAGCTTCCAATATAGCACCAGGCAGCTAAAACAACCTTTTTTTCAATAGTTCACTCATTTAAACAAATTATCCAGTCTGTTCTGGTTATAAATATTTTCAATTTTTGGTGGAGTACATTTATAAATTCCTGTAACTTAATGAACACCAGCAGTTGCTATGACGCTCTCTATAAAGATAGCTGCCTTTACACCACAATCACAAATCTTTCAAATACATCCATTTAAAACCAGCACAACAATCTATTCAATGTGGCATAACAGATGCTCACAAAGCATACAATTTGGAGGGCAATTTTAGCTTATTCCTCGATTTCACTCTTTGGCTTTATGCTAGTTGTACATAAACATAACTTTCTTATACAATAGGAGCATGATCAGTACTCTTGAGAGGACTCAAGGGGCCCTTTTTAAACTTTAAAGTTATATATAAAGCTATGATGTACAGATTTAAAACATGCACAATGCTGAAATAACACTTAGCATATGTGCCGTTGACCTATTGACCCTAGAGATGTTAATCTTAATACATGTATTTTCAGATCACTAAGCTGATGTTTGTTTGTACGATAAGGTCAGCACTAACAAACCAAGCTTTAAATAGCCAGGAACAAACTAAAGAGAATTTTTAAAAAATGATGTATCATTGGTACTTATCTCCTGAGAACGTATAAAGGAGTTTCAAATGCCAAGAACACGAAGGGACATTTTATGATGCTTGGTGGACATGTAAAAAGACTAAAAAATATTATGGACATACAACTGGAAAGGGATTAAGGAAGATTACGCCAATATATTATTGCAGTGGTGAGACTGCTATTTGCACAAAGATGGAAGGATATAGCCCTACCCACTATAGAGGAATTGCCGATAAAACTATTGACTTGGCTGAGATGGCAAAGTTAATGTGCTTAATTAGGAAAAAAAACATTATCGACATTTATTCAGGACTGGAAACTTCTTACGGACCTTTTGCATGAAAGAGAAAATGAACTTGTAAAATTGAGATTTGAAGATTGAAAAATTCTGGTTTACAGAATGGTTGGATTTTAATGCGTGAATAATATATTTAGCTGCAGGATGGAGAACCGGAAGTCCTTTTATGTTTCTTTAATCTCTCTCTTTCGGTTTCTATGAATAGGCAAAACAGGCCATAAGAGGGAAAAGGAGATCTTCATATGTATCATCACCATCATCCTACCCCTCCTAAAATGAGATCAGGGCAGCGTATGTGGTTTCCTCCTCCTTCTTATTCTCACAGCCAACCCAATAAATTTTATTTTATCTTGTTTTATTTGTCAATTTACAAACCACCCTTCATCAATTATAATCCCAGAGTGGTTTACTACAATTACATTAAAACAATAAAATACGGTGTCCCATATTGAAATCCCAAGCAATAACAGTACAGCAAAGAGACTACATCACTGAGAGCTGGCATTGACACCAGTTTTTTTTCCAAAGGCCTGGGTGGGAAGATGTTTTGTTAAGTGGTGTTGGAAGCCTGATAGTGAAATTGCTTCGGAATTCCACAAACAAGGTGCCACAACAGAGGAGGCCCTGTCCTGCAGGCTACATCAACTGGGAGAACACGAAGGGCTGTCCCTGCAGACCTCAGAGCCCAGGCAGACTCTTAAGTTTAGATACACACAGAGAGAGAGACTGGCACAAGGCTACACAGAGAGCACCATGGCCGAATGGGGAGTTGAACCCGACAGTCTCTGCAGTTGTACCCTAACATTGTAGCTGCTAAACCATGCTAGCTCCCCTTCACTGCACGATCCAGATTACTCATGCTAGCCACTCGACTAACTTGTATCTGGCAGAGGAAGGACTAGGCTTGTTTAGATTTAGGCAGATGCTGCAGCTCCATTCCAGACTTTTTCTGCCTGCATTTCTCTTTGTCTGCCTCTTTCCTTCCTTCTGAAGTCAAGGGAGCTCGGATGTCTTCTTCCTCTGCCTGCCTGCCTGACTCCCTCTTCCCTTAGTCTCTCCCCTTTCTCTGCTGCAACAGGCATTAGAAAGACCACTGCCAGAGCCAAGCACATGTAACTGAATTCACACAAGTTAATGCACGCTTGGTGTGACCACACTGTGTAACACAAACTATTTTCTTTTCTTGTTCCAAGAACGTGGCTCACATTATATATGCCACTGCTTCTCTTTGCATGCCAGTATTGGACATGTTGGCTCCTGTCCACCGTGAAACTTCTTAGAGCAGTTTTTGTGCATCTGCTGCCCTCCAGATGTTCAGGCCCAGCCAACATCTGGAGGCACCAAGTTGGTGAAGGCTGGCTCAGAGTGAAGCGACTTCTAATAGCTAATAGCTAACCCCCCCCCCATTTCCACACACATTTATGCCACAACGTCTATTTATAAGTATAAAGCTTAAGTCATAACTATTCTATCAACTCTGAATAACGGAAATCCTCATCTATGAAACCATTTCCTTGCATCTACATTCACTCACTTGGGCAGCTGCTGCTGCTGCTAGACTTTGCTGGTTCTTTGCTGGGCTGACATGGCTTTGCAGAAGCAGCGGCTCTTCCTGACAGTGAACAGGAGAAGAGAAGACTCTACTGTCACCGACTATAGCACTGGGACAAGAAACTGCTAGTAAGGCAGTGGTATACATACCAAAATCTTTGTGAGGCAGCCGTCATGTTCTACAGAAACAGAAACATCTGGAGGGCCACAAATTAGCCATCCCAGCCATCCTTAGGTGATTATGATCTCTAAAATAAACCTTGTTACATATTCTTAATGTCAAGGGTCACCAGACCCTACAATGCTGAGCAGGTGCCCTCTTAAATTTAGTAGCTGCCCTCTGCACTCCACTCTCCAAATCTCTCAAGACAAAAGCATGTCTACTGGGAAATTCAAACATGCTTCCAGGAAATCCCGCAGAGCGTGCAAAATAACCCTTTTCCTCTACATCATCTAGGCATCATCTTACTTTAAAGGCAGAAATCTAATACATGTCTGCAGAATGCTAGGTATTGCACATACATCTGAGGGTTATTTTCTAAGGTCTAGATCCAACAATCATAGGAAGAGACATTATACTGCCATCATCTGGTGATTTTAAAACAATGAAAGTTCATTCCCCAAAATTTCTATACAGTATGTCAAATCTTAGATATTATCACAAGTGCAAACACTTACCAGCCATTTTTCATATTCTTCTATCGCTCTTTTATCCTTTTCTTCCTTCTCAACTTCTTGTTCTATTTGTTTTCTTCTTTCTTGGGTTTTTTCTTTTTTCTTTTGCTTCAGGAATTCCTCTTTTTTCTCGTTCCTAAAGGATAAGGAGAAAATGTTTTAATACATAAAGGAAATGGGAAATGTATGCATCCTACTCAAATAACACAAATCAACACTGTAACACAGAGACATATACTCAGCACTGTGAGATTCAGGTGCTTGCCTGCATCATTATAATGTTGTATAAAAACCAAATGGAGGCATATGCAGGCCTCTGCCACCAGCCAGGGTATCAAGGGCCGTCGGGAAGCTGCACCTCCTGCCTTCCAGGGAGACCATGGATGCTTTAGCTGAGATTCCTGCATTGCAGGGGGTTGGACTAGATGACCCTCAGGGTCCCTTTCCAACTCTGCAATTCTGTGACCTGGCCCCATACATCCACTGGTCAGAGAAGGAGAAATGACCCCAATGCTTGTTTTCTACTGCCCTCCACATTCCTTTTCCCTTTTGTATCATGTCTATTAGACTGTGAGAGCCTGTAGGAAAGGACTGCTTTATCTTTTAATATACGCAGTATTTAGAAAATGTCAGGTACTTTTAAAGTCTTTTATACTACTGCTGCTGCTGCTGCTGCTACCAACAATGATTATAACAACTGTACCATTTTTCAACAGCGGAGGTGCTGTCTTTCTTCTTCTCTGCAACAACCTCCTCTTCTTTCTTCTTCTTTAATCTTTCAACTCTTTTCTTCCTTTCTATTTGTTGTTTTAAATATTCAGCTTTCTTTTCTTTCCATTTCTCAAAAGCCTAAAGAAAGCAACAAGTCCATCAGGGATGTGAACCCAGGAGATCTTATCAGGGTTGTCAAGCAATTTAATAAGTTCTAGTTAATTAATAATCTGCTCTAAACCAGTCAATTGATTGCTTAAATGTGCACAGTGCAAAATTAGTTAACAAGCAAACCTAACATTAAAAGAAGGAAAAAGCACCTGCGCTTTATGTATTTAATCTGAGCAGTTTATTAGCTGCTTTTCAGCATGGCTCCCAGAGCAGTTTGACAGATAAAATTATTAAAATACGATTAAACAAATCCGGTTTCTGGCCATGCCTACAAGTCAATGGCTGTTGTTCTTCATAGCCCTCTGGAGGCTGCGAAGTTCAGGCAAGGGGAAAGGGAGAGAATGGGGCATAAAGCCTCCCACTGCTTTCCAGTGGGGTCTGGGAAGTTCACTGAATCCCGCAGTGTCGCACAATCCCGGGTCTGCCAATTTGGAAGGCAGAAGGGGAGTGACCTGGGAATGTGCCCCCGCCTTGCACGAGCCTCTGTTACTGGCATGATTTGTGGAAGGTTCCATAGGCGCCGACTCCATGGGGCCTGAGGGGGCCCGAGCCCCCTCAAAAATTCATTTGGGGGGCTCCGCCCCCCCAATAATCTCGGGCGCCCCTCCAGCAGAGCACCACCGCCGCCCCTCCCCCAGCCCAAAATGCACAGGGTCGGGCTGCATGCCTCCTGCCCTCCCTCCCGAGCAAAAGCTCCACCCAATTTCCTTCGGAGCTGATTAATAGGCGCAGCACGCTCTCCCCTATTCGATCACGAGGAGGCGGCGCCACTTTATCTGCATATTCATGAGCTTATTTATTATTCATGAGCTTTCGCGGGCTCCCCCAATGTTTTTTATAAGTCGGCGCCCCTGGAAGGTTCCTCCTCAATCTGGATAATTGGCATTAATCAAGAGGTGCTCCCAAAGCATCATATGCAAATGGGCTGCAATCAATCAGCTGCCGAAAGAACCGGGACTGGGTTTTAGAAACTATTTAAACGGTTTTCTGAAGCTTAAGAATCCCTACAACAGCTGTGAAAGGAAAGGGGGAGGACAGGGCCTTCTCAGTAGTGGCACCTGCCCTGTGGAACGCCCTCCCATTAGATGCCAAGGAGATAAAGAACTATCTGACTTTTAAAAGATATCTGAAGGCAGCCCTGTTTAGGGAAGTTTTTAATGTTTTATTGTGTTTTTAATATTTTGCTGGGAGCCACCCAGTGTGGCTGGGGAGGCCTGGCCAGATGGGCAGGGTATAAGTAATAAATAATTATAATTATTATTTTCAAATAGTCTTTTTTCCTCCTAATGAAAAAATGTGTGTAGTTGCTACTCTGATACTTCGAAAAAGGGAGGCTTTTGATTTATGCTTTACAAGGAATTTGATTAGGTTTTGCTATGCTCCCCCCACCCCAACCAAAGGAGAATGAATTTTATTACCGACTATTTCTGGGTGGGGGTGTTTTTGGAATAATGCATTGGGGAAAAGAAAAAAATGACCCGCTGCTGGACAGTTGTTGAAGAGAGTCTGAATCTGAGAAAAGGGTGCATGGGGCACATCGTCCTTATTTAGAGTTTTATAGTTTAAAAAAAGCAATTTAATTATGCCTGGAAATGTATTGACAGCCAGTGTAGTAGTTCCAAAATGGTACAATATACTCTATTTGTCCACTGACCAGGCTGCTGTATTCTGCACTAACTTGCTCCCATACAGTCTTCAGGCTATATCCCATGTCCTCAATGTTTTCTTTTATTCTGTATTATGGTAACACACCAGAATCAAACCAGGTTAGAAACGAGCAAGTCCTTAACTCTCAGCATCACCAATGAGAACTGGCCCTTGCCAATTAACTCACTGAAGTTTTATTGATTAGTGTACTGATTAAAGCTTGCAGCCGGGTTTTATAGATTTTGTCCCATTACTAGGCCTCACAGATAACAAGATCCACTTGCAAAATTGTTTTGTTCATGCATATGTTGCTGTCAAGAGTAAAGAAAAGGAAGGTATCCTACTGCGGGTAATTGGTTTATGTATGCAATTCATTTACAGAATTCGACACTTATTAAGATGAATTGTAAATGTGCGGAAGTATCGTGAACATTAGCGGCAGAGTCCATTTGTCTGCATTAGCCCTCTCTCCCCAATTTAATGTTTGCAATATGAAATTGTCTCACTGCCTTTTGGGCCTCTTCCTTCTTCTTCTCATTCAGTTCTGCTTCCATCTTTTTCTTGGCCTCTTCTAGCCTTTTCTTCTCAGCCAGTTTCTTTGCTTCTTTTTCTTTCATGGCCTTCCAGGCTTCAAAGGACGCAAGTGCTTCTTCTTTCTTAGCAGCTGCTTCCTATGTGGGAAGCAACATTGGCATTGTTGAAAAAGAGAGCGCTTAGTATTATTATGTCTGGACTTAATTGGGAAAAGGTCAAGCAAACATGTGTACCACAGTAATTTGTGTGCCCTGCTAGTTACTGTTCTAGTAAGACTATCTGCCTCGTAATGCAGGAAATTTACTACTTAGCATCCTGTCTACTGGCTAGGCCTTGGTTTTGTTTAAACAGAAAACTACCTTGAGGTTAATTAAAGTTATTTCAAAACTATTTGCCTCAAATGTCCCGCGTTTACATAGATGTGTCGCTATTGTGAGAAGTGTCTGCGTCCCTCTTAATTTGCTTCTGTCCACCTTGAAGAAAAATTTCCAGGGAACATTCTTCTAGTTTCTCGCGAGCAGCAACCACTGTTATGCTACCTTTGTTCAATCTCATTGTCCTTTCAGATCAGCCTATGCCCTCCAGATGTTTTGGATTACAAGAGGGGCGGATTTTGGGCTGTGCGAGCAGGAAACACGCACTGGGCACTAAGCCGATGAGGGAGTCTCCTCAAAGCCCTGTAAGCAAGGTGCTCACTAAACATATCCTACAAAGACATTAGTGCTGCTGCTAGAAACAACAGGGGTGTGTGAGGGGCTGTGGATAGGAACAGAGAAAGCAGTTAGCTCTACTGCATCAGTGGATGCGTGGGTCACACAACGTTGAATCTCAATGTTAGCATTTAGCATGTGGAAAACTATATGCTATAACAAGTCCCTTTAAGACGAACTATTTTCAGAACATACCTTTTCATTCTTTTCCCTCAAGTTCTCAGCTTTGTTTCTTTTTATTCTTTGTAGTTCCAACAGAAAGATTCTTTTCTTTTCCAACCAGTCCTATGGAAGGGATGAAAAAAGGAGAAAGCTGTAACAGGCAATTTTCAGACCTAACAGGATGAAATTACCTTTTCACAGAGGGATAATCTGTTTTTCTTACACAGGATATCCCAGCTGCTCTCATAATTTGATATATGGAAGAGCAGGACTTTTGTGCTGAGATTAAAAAGAATGTCCTAGGTATGTACAAGTCTTTCTTATCAGGCAATCCCCTTTCCAAATCATAACTCCTCATACAGTGTTAAAGGCTGCTCCTTTAAGCTTCACCAACTTTTAGGAACGACTCCTTAAGGCAGGAAGTGGGGTGTGTGAGATTTACATATAAATAAATGTTAATCTTGCCTCTTGTTATCTATAATGAGAGGTGGGGAAAGGAGAACAAGCTCCTGAGCCACTCCCAATCCTAGTAGAATCCCAGGGATAATATAACTTCTGAACTGGCTGCTTCAAGAAAACGTAGCAGGCAGCCCTCCTCTGTAACTTAAACCATCTGAAATACAGTATGAAATTATTTTTCAAACAACTTTTGTAGTTTTTAAAAAGGTTTTGCCCCTTTAAATGTCTATAACTGATTTTCAGCAAGGTGAAATGCAGACTATTATATTCACATCTTTTCTGAATAAATGACACATAAATTTAAAAGGTTCATGTCTCCCTTAAAGCAAATTGGGAAATATTCTTAATGACAGAGCATTAAAATGGCTCTAAATGGTTACCTGGTAGACAGCTGCCCGTAAACTATCTGCTTTGTCAAGTTCGGCACTGAATTTTTGCAAATGCTTATTGTCCAAGACCTTTAGTGTTCCCAAATACTGAGATGATGTACTTATCGGGATGGGGGAGTGCTTCCCAGTTTTCTTCAAGTAGGTAGAGCTGAAAGATCTGTAAAATGAAAATGACATACGGAATTTTGTATACGACATGTAAAAGCAGATAGGTGTCCCCATTTACCGAGAAGCTATACACATTCTCAGGTGTATAATAGACTTAAAAAGCACTTGACTGGGTCAAGTCTGAGCGCAAGACTCAGATATCCAGAGCATTATGTGCAGAGCCAATTGTACCTTGTAGAGAGAAACTAGCTCATGAAATTATTTGGAATAATAGAAATGGCCCCCAAATTTGTAGGTACAAAGAACTGTGAGCTAACTCTGTGAGCTGGAGATTGACATTAGAATCCCTTGGCCTACACAGATGAGGGTATTTGTTGTCCTTTAGCAAATAAGGTTTGGGTCTGGGGCTGATCTACAGGAGTCTCAAAGTTTCCTCCTTGTCTTTTATGAGGATTAGTGTAGGTGTTCTTTAAACCCACTCTTGATGTTTGTACCTTTCGCTTCAACAAACAATTTGAGTGTGTTTGTTTATGAGTCAAGAATTTCAGAAAAGGTGAAATATAAAATATCATTAGATGCTTTAAATCCTTTTAAGGAAAACTATGCTTGCTATACAAAGAATCAGAAGTTTGAAAAAACTGATATTTGGAATGATGCTTCAGGGTCAAAAAAAAAAATCATTCTGGAGGAATTTAAATGGAAAATAATCAGCACTTAAACATTCATGCCAGAGAAACTTATAAAAAACTGTAGCCATTCACATGACCTTTTAATATATATATATAGATAAAGTAACAAGAACAATGTGGTTTGGGGCGAAAGCACTACTTAACACCTTATTTCTGTGATGGTACATTGTTTTTAACTGTTTTTACCATTGGGTCTTAATTGTTGTAACCTGTCCTGGAACCTTAGGGTGAAGGGTGGGAAAATAATAATAGTAATAATAATATTTCAGAATGTGGGCTCAGAGAACCGATGCTACCTCATACAGAGAATTAAGCCGGTGAAATTTGCCATTTGTGACTTAGAAAATTGGAAACATTTATGTCACCTTCCAGTGTGATCGTGTCCAACATGTAATGAAGAAAACAACCAGGCTTCTGAAGGATGTACCAAATTTCCTACCTGCTTATTGGAGATTTTGCTTTTGGTGGAAATGTCTCTTTTTCTTCACCTTCCTCCTAATAAAACCAGAAAAAGAAAAGTGGTTGTACAGCCTGGAAAGTAATAGTACTACTTATGCAGCACCTATTGGGTGTGCCAAATCAAAAGCCTCTGAACACTGAGAAGGGTCACAATATAAAATTGCAGAATCCTGCCTTCATGAAATATAAACCAAATAGCAAGGACTAAGAATTTCTGCAAGATCCACATTTTCCTTCTATTTATAGCTTCCAAATGGCTCTAGAAATTTGGAGAACATCCCAGAGCATCTTTTGCACTTGAAGGAAGAGAATTCAGGGACTACTAACCACGTCTGGGTGTGAGCCAATCAGTGACCTTACTCTGAACAAGCAGAAATGTCTTCTACTTGTGCAGTGGGATCTTTGAATCCAAGCCTATGTCTGCTGGCAATATTACCATGGGGTCTTTATCCACGAGCATTGATTTTGTTTTATCAAATGTCTTTTTTGAATGGAGCAAAAGGAAACATAAGTCAACCACAACTGAAATAGACACGAAATGTCTAATACTAGAGCACAGTTTAGTTGACCACTGGTAGAAGAACATCGTTCCTTAGTCATAAGCGGGTAGCAGCCAAACGAGTTTTTAAAATGTGAATATGTGTGCATATACGTATCAATTTAAGGCTATATGACAATAGTCCATGAAACACACCTTTAATGAATCTTTTGAAGTACCCAGCACAGCCTTTGAAGTACTTAGTGCTACCTTTTGTTCAAGTTTATCCTCCTTTGTGGTCTCATTTGATCCATCCTCAACGGCACTGTGTTCTAATGCCTGCAGCTTTTCTTCCAAATAATCCTCAGTTGACTTGTGAAGTTTCTTATTTTTCTCATAAACTGTTGTCATCATTAGTTCTATCACAGAAGGGGATTCTCTGCCACTTTCCAGCAATTTCAGATCATTGCAGTTATCAGTTTCTTTCTGTTCATCTTCTGACATGGAAAGAAAAGAAGCCTCACAGGGGTTAATGATCAGACACTGGGCAGGGCCAGGGAAGGAAAGAGATAAGAGAATGTATCTGGAGTTTTGCAAGATTTTCTCAAAATTAATTTTATATGAGACAAATGTGTTTTAAGAATAACTTGAAATAAAGTGTTCTTTCTCTATTTCAGCATGTTAGCAATACCCGCCCCCCCAATTCCCTTTATAGTGATGGAAGTTCAAGGGACAACTAAAGTAGATCATTATTAACTGTGTATTTCAAACTTTCCCCATTAACAATCAGATATTACTTCAGGGCAACTTGTATTTAAGTTCTTGAAGGTGACTTAAGTTATAAGGCGCTTAGCAGTACAAAGTAACACTCTCTGAATTGTAATTGTTTTTTTAAAATATTGTGTAGTCATAAGATGTTAATAGGACTATGTAAATTTTATGTGAAATTAGTTTTGGAAAACTGCTACAATGATTTATATGGAAACTCAGCCAGGGGGACTCAAGGAAGTCACTTAACAATGTTAACAAAAATGGAATTTTTACAGTTAGGTTATATGTTTGTTGGTTTTTTTCTTTTTTGATGTTGTTTCTTTTATGTCTGTTGATACGTTTATTTTAAACTTGGAAAATCAATTTTAAAAATATGAAAAAAAACATTGTGTAGTCATATTATTTACCTTTTGAAGAAGATTCTTCTGCAGATATTGCCAAATTGGAATCTCCAGTTCTCTCATCCGCTGATGAAAAATGAATAGGGAATGGGGATGAGGAGCTTGCAATCCAGGGGCCCTAAAATACAAAATGAAAGTAGAGGCCATCCTATCATTACTTGTGATTAATCCATATCAGATTAAAAAAGATTTCTAAAAAAGAAAATCCCCAAAATGTATCTCCCAGAATAAAGACTAAAAACAATGTAAGATTTAGCCTACCTCAGGTCTACAGAAATTCAGTTGCTAGAATTGAAAAACAAGCTTCTTTATCCCCCCCCCCCATCTCTCAGGCTGTTCTCCTATTGAATTCAATGGAAGTTACTCTTGGGAAAGTGGAGTTACTGCCTGCACACACCACAACCACACATTTAAAGCACTCCCACACTTCTTCAAACTGTAATTTACCCCCATAGAGCTACAGTGCCTAGCACCCCTAACCATCTACAGTTACGATTATTTGGGGCCAGGGGATATGCTTTAAGTGTATGGTGTGTATGCAGCCTCTATGTGTAAACTGAGCCTTTTCTCAGAGCTCGTTTTAACAATATTTCACTGTGTTCAGATCCTGAATTCCAACCTCCTGACTGCTGAAGAATCATATACATTAGAACATCATTTTGTTGCACACTGGAGCACATTTCCACCCTGAAAATATGTATGTAACCATTCCTAGCTTATTCTTGTCAAAGTTAACATTTTCTCACTGGTGAAAAGCTATGGAATGATTGTAGAACACAAAGGGTAAAATCATCCGTATATGTTGGAACAAAATATAAACTTGGTAACTTTAGGCATGATCCAACCACCTATCTCAGTGATTTCAGAAGAAGAGAGTTAAATATGTGTTTAGCTCTCCATGGATAGCAATGGGACTTGTGAGAGCTTCACTCAGACTGCCTTCCACCCTTTATTCATATACAATAGATCAGAATTATTTTCTGACCTCAGGACCAGGACTTTCAGAAAGTGCTCTATTTTCAGATTTCTTCACTTGATCATTTAGCCTTGTTTCAGAAGATGGTGCAGACAGTGAAAATCTGTGGCTGTGAGATGTCCTATCCTCTGCCTTAGTTCCTTCGTAATCCTCCACATGGCTGCTTTTTCTCAAAACACTCCTAGGTTGAGAAGATGGCTTTGCATAATCATATCGCGCGGGAATGCTAATATTCTCAGCTGAGAAAAATACAAAGAAAGAAATTGTAAATTGGCATTTTAACGGGGGGTGGGGGGGATAAATTCAAACTATGGAAGTCCCTGAACTGTAGTTTCCACTGAGTCAACTAAGGTTATCCACAGAATCCCTCATTCTCTTAAGTCGTTCCTATAGCTCATGCGGGTACAGACAGAGCAAGGGGTAGGGCTTTTACCAGTGACACGCCCTGGCAAAATGAGCTTACAGGTATATCTATAAAGGGACTCTATCTAAGCTTCATTTTAGTCAGGTCAGAGAGGTTCCCCTAATTTGATCAGACAAGTGAGCACAGGGATTAAACAGCTGCCTTGCTCCAAAAGCTCAAGAGCTTTCCTGAGCTGTGCCCCCGTACTTACACAAGGAATGCAATGTGCCATTAAAAACCAACCTACACGAATTCTTGTAAAGCCTTGATAGAACTACTGTATGATTATGACTTCCATAAAAACAGCAAAACACTTTCCGTTCGAATGCAACTTGCTTAGCTGCTGAAAACGTTCTGACACACAAAAAAGGAAGTTGGTTTTTAATATCCAAGCATTAAAAAATAATAATATTTGAAGCAGAATCACATGTAGGAGTGATCAATGGGGCAGGGCATGACCATGAAGTGGCATCTCTGGTGCTTACTGGGACAGAGTGACATCAAGGTTGGGGCAGAATGGGTGCAACAGTGAAAGCTATCTGGTGCTCCCACTTGTGTGCCTGCAGTGCCCCTCCCCCCCCCCCCGGGTAGCAGTGATACCACTGCCCAAAGTCTGGCTCCATGGTGCTGCCCTGTCCCACTATTCATTTTGGCACCACATTAAGCCCTAGTTAAGGTGTGAATGAGCAGTGTGTGAGTATGCACTGTCCCAAAGTGCCCACTATGCCTGTCCCACATTCCTGGCTTTGCTGTGAGCAACAAGCCATTTGAACCCAGGCTCATAGTTTGCTTGCCCCCAAATGAACCAAAAGCACGGTTTTGGTTCACACCACAAGCCAAAGCTTGTGGTTTGTTGCTGCTGGCATGGTGCAAAATGGAACTTTTGAACGTTGTGGACCAGAGCAGTGCTCACTTGCATTCAACAAATAAAGCACTGGCTATGGTTTAATGCAGAGTGAGCAAATAAGGGCCCTCGAGATGCTGTGGACCATGACTCCCATCAGCTTCAGCCAGTATTGCCAACATCCAGGGATGATGGGAGTTGTAGTTCAAAACACCTGGAGGGGCAAAGTATTCCTGCACTGGACTAGATGATCCTCGTGGTCCTTTCCAATTCTATGATTCTGTGGCACTTCATTCACTACCCCTGATTAAATGTGACATGCAAACCAGACTTGAATTTGGAGATAGCCAAACATGGACTATGCTGCCACCAAGTGGAGGAAAAAAAACCCCATTCATTTATTAAATTTCTATGTCGCCCTTCATCAAAGGATCATAGGGCGGTTTACAATATAAAAACACAACAATACATAACACAGTAACAAACAAAACAATAATCCCCCCAACTATTTAGTCAGATTGCAACCTGCAATGTTTAATGTGCAATTATTTCCCAAATGAAAAATGGATTATAGAATTCTCAGAGTAAAACACTGGTGGCTTAAGGCATGACTCTCTCAGTATCGTAAATTGCCAGGAAGTGCTGACTGTCCTTAAAGGGTCACATGTGGCTCAATCCTAAGAATCTGGTCTCATACCCACGGCCATTTAAGACAGCAGCCACAATCCAAATTGGGATGTCCACATCACCAAGCACAACCATAGTTATAACTACTGCCAAGCACAAACCTAACATTACCATGATTATGCCACAGCTGCTGTCAGCTCTTGAAAGTGTGTGTATCCACTTACAATAATATAGTAATCATGAAAGTGCACATGAACATGCACCTTTCCTACTCACCAAGTAAGTATAACCTGCCCCACATATCTGAATTAAGGGGGCAAGGCTTTTGGACACAGTGTGTGACTTCAGACTTTAGCACTGGTGCTAAATCATCTTGGTTTAAAAATTGAACAATGTGGCAACCTTTGTACTTCACCACATCATCAATGATAGAAATACAAATAGCACAACTCCCTGACTGCCAGACACACTTGATCATAAACAGGAACTCTTTTAAGAACTCATAGGATACAACAGAGCTAAAAGCAAGATCCTCATACACCAATAGCCTCTTGGGGCTCCCTTTGTGCCATTGCCTGCGATCCAAAGAACTGCCAGACTTCTGAGCACCTAAGGTAGCCTTGGGGCTGTGCCTCTCAAAGAGCAGTTTTTCATGTCAGCAGCCAAACCTACCTAGAAACTTGCAGAAATAGCTTCTGATATGTCATGAGTTTAAAATTTAACCTTGCACTAGGCACATCTAGGAATGGGTGAATCTCAATTTCAGTTTCTCATATTTTTAGTTCTCCACATTTCAACATCAGTTTGCATTTTTTAATTAAAAAAAAGTTCTCATGAAAATCCAACAGCATTTTAATGTGAATTTCTCTTAATCCACACATCTACATGCAATTTTTCAAAGCAATCCCCCCTAATATATTTTTGTATGCTACTTTCCACAATATACAGTTTAATGCACACTTTACCTTGGTATATGCATTTCTGTACACATTACTTGCATTGAGAACTGCATTGTAAAATTCAAAGGATGACTGTGTTCCAGTAAGTACAAATTAGGTCAGTTTGCCTTAAAAGTGACCTAAGTCATCTTTCTTTTTTTGTCCCTAGTGCATATCTAAGGTTTTGGACACATCTAAACTAGCTCTGTAGATCCTGATCACTCTTTCGACAAATCCAGAACTAGTTATGATATGTCATATAGGAACTGGCAGTAACTCTCTTATTCAACAGGTGTAATGGCCTGAAACTGATGGGTCACCAGGGTATTGTTCTAAGTTATTATAAGCTTTGTTGTAACAGACTGCAAAATGACAGCTTTTTTATTATGTATAAAACATTATAAAATATAGCTTAAACTTTTCTTGGAATATAAAGAAATACAACAATATGCCAAAAGGAAAAAATTAACTTGATACTGCTGATTTCTTCCCTTTAAAATACACACATTAAAAGGAAAAAATCTTCCACTAGAAGGATAATCTATACAAGGACTTTTCTTAATAATATTGTTTAAAATCTGAAAAGTGCATTATAATCCATGCAGCAGAATTTTATTATGCTTGCTTTACCTGATGCTGATGCTGCCTTGGTCTTAAATTCCCTTGGCCTTGGCACTGGCTTGATTTCAGTTTTGCACTGAACTGTATCATCCCTCTCTATCTGCAAATCAAACACTGGTTCCTCTTCCTGCTGATCACCTTCTTCTTCAAAACCCGACCCTTCTTCAGAAACTGAGTCATCTTCTTGCCTCTCTTCAATCCGATGTTTACTCTCCAACATGGCTGTTTCTTGAAGTCTCTTCTCTTCAGCTTCTGTCAAAATCAAGTCATCAGCATGTTTTTTTTCAAAAGAGTAGTGATCTGGCAGAGATACTTCAAATGAAATGGATGTTTTTGATGCACTCCCTTCACCTGACCCAGAATGTTCAGCTTGCCTCTCGTCACTCAAAATCTCTCTCTCAAACCTGGACACATATTGAGGTCTCTCATCTTCATCTGACGAAGACAAGTCATCTGCACTTTCTCTTTTCAAAGTGCTCATACTGCGAAGATTATACTTGGATGTTGCAAAGGAAATTGATTTCTTTGGGGTGTTTTCCACAGTTTCAGGAAACTCCTCCTCTGAACCTGAAAACAGAGTCGATTGGCATTTCGTGGATAAAGAAAGGGAATCAAGCTGGATTTGGTTAAAAGCATAATTCTGCCATGCATTTTGATCCTGACATATTTATATCGGTTTATGGTGCCAACCCAAAACTGTACGTTTCTCCTTCCAATTCCTAAAGTCATATGTCATGTTAGAGTGAAACAGGTTTCAAATATGGAATTTGAAGTAGTTTGATCAGTGCGAATGAATGAATGTCCTTTATAGACCTTGTCCCACTTCAGTATTCAGAACATGAAGAACATTAATAACACAGTAAAACAGATGTTTTTAGCCATCCAAATCCAAACAGCATAAAAGATGAGAAAAATGAAAACAGAGAAAAACCTCCCAAAGAGATTCGCAGTGTACTGTAATGTACATTAAGAACAAGCGTCAAACTATATATATACACATATAGCGAGTTTAATTCTCTGAGTATGGGTTGTGTAGCCAACACAGCAGTAACCATGCAAGCTTCAGAGAACCCCAAGTCTTGCATGATTGTACCTTTTTAGGGTCAGGTGGAAGGAGAAACACCAAAACCAGCCCATTTAAGAGTGAATGTGCTCTGTTGACTCAAATTAAAAACCTGGGAAGGGGGGTGGTGGTGTGACTAGAAACATAAATAAGAAAATATCAATGACAATATTTTGTTACAGTCTGATTTGTTTTCCATAAAAGTCAAATCCCTATAGAGAAAGAGATAGGCCATTATGTCTCTGTGTAGGAGGGAAAAAAGGATGAAATTATAATAGCCTCTGAGCTAGTGTAAAGCAAAACATTTGATCCACATCAGCCTAGATTCAAAGAAAGCTCTGCAACAAGTTTCAGGACCACTGTGTTTTGGCTACTAAAAGAACTCTAAGGAACATATCCCATGAAACTCATTGAAACATACAGAACAATCCTAAGGGGCTGAGGTGTGAAGTGATTAATTCTTTGCTGCATCTTTAGCCTTGCTGCCTCCAGTTGGTCAGGGCAGAAGGTGCATATGAGAAGTTATTACAACAGAAGCCAGAAGACTGGGACGTCCAGTCTTAAACCAATCCAGCAGCACAGAAATCAAGGTTAGGATGGCTGCTTTACTTCTAATTAAACATGCCTAGGATCATTCTGCATGTAGTTACTGATCAATTATTTATACGACAAAAAGCACTGAAAGGGCACACGTAAATATTTCAAGGTGTCATGTTATTTAACTTACCTTCTTCATCACTTTCAAAATCTTCCGAATATTCAGAAGATTGCTGTTTTGCTGCGCGAGCAAGAAGTGCTTCTTGTAGTTCTTCCTAAAAAATTGTAAACATACTTGCTCAGGAGGAGAGTGGGAAGATAATGCATTACTATTTCAAAGGAAACAGAGAGTAGTTCCAATTTTACTGTAAATTGTTTTGCTTCAAAAAATATATATACCTAGAACAAACTAAAAATGTGCCAATTTAATGATCCCTAATCTTTTCACCATAAAGTGATAAAACCTGAATTTGTTTGTTTTGTCTAAGGTACAGTTTCATGTATTTTTCCATGGGTTCCTTAGGAGTTCTGCCTTGAAGTGGTTAAAAAATATATGTTTTTGATTTGTTTGGAATCTCTAAGATCTTTTCAACAGGATATGAGGATATGAAAGAGCTCTCTCAAGATGCTGAAACAATTGGCTTGAAAATAGGTTTTGCATGGCTGCTGAAACATTTAACTTGCTTGTTGTAGGGTTGTGGTTTTTTAAAAATAAGTAACTGGTTTTATTAGGGATTTTGTGAGTTGTTTTATAAATTGCTTAAGTAAGCTGCTTTGAACCTAAGAGAAAAAAGCAGTGTATCAAATGTTTACATAAATAAAACCATCAACACTGAAGATATACAAATGTGTGGGGTATCTTTTTCATTAATTATAAATCTGATTTCCCCTTCTGTGATCAGCCCACCAACAATGAAAAGCTCCTATATTTCTGAAAGACCCATATATCCATATGCATGTATGTGGTATATCTAGTTTTTTCATTTATATGTTCACTGTTTACGGTTCCGGAACATGAAATATGCACAAGCTCTGGGCAATTATCACTAATAAACATAATGTAGCACCAAGACACATCAACTTTAAGTTTGCAAGTAACAGGATGTACAGCAATAAAATGTTATAATTTACAGATCAAAACCTTTTACCTGAAAAGTGGTTCTTTTGGAGAACTTTGGGCTTTTGGTATAGGCTAAAGTATTGATATCTTCATCAGACATGTTTCTTGATCTGAGGAAATTAATCTTATATGCTCAATTTGTGATCCAGTGAAGGCAAATCTTCATCGTGGATTTAAATGAGAGAGAGAGAGAGAGAAAAAAAGTGACCCTTATTTTTGGCAACACTGACATTCTTTTGAAGGAAAGTTCCCCTCTCCCCTTAGACTTTGAATCTTGAATATAGAATGAACCAAATATAAATGTATTTATATTCCTTGCAGCTATATAGAAAATGCATCAGAAACGTAAGCATAGCCTTGTTGGATCAAAGCAAAGGCCCATCTAGTCCAGAATCCTGTTTTCACAGTGGCCAACCAAGTGTCTATGGGAAGCCAACATTTTATTACCCATCAAAACCTCTTAATTGGTACTTAACACTTGCAGAATCACTAGCAGATAATTCAAACACAGTTATTTTATTTTAACAAATCCTCAGTGCTTAGCAATTCCAATTCAATTCTTGATGGGAGACCTAGGTGCCAACTCCCTGGGGCCCTGGGTGCCCAAGCCCCCACAAAAGCCCCCGTGAAGGTGCTAGGCACTCACAAATTTCAGGGCCAGGGCCCTGCACGCTGCATGGCACCCACGACCCTGGGCATCCACGGTCGCGGGGCCAAGTTGGCACTCCTGATGGGAGATGAGTTAAAGTAAAGAAAAACAGGTCCTATTCCTGCAGAGTTTGTTCATGTTAAGGTCACCTTTCCCAGGAGTGCCTCTGTCCACCACAGGAAAAAAAAAACAGGAAAAACTGGAAAGCAGGACAGAGGAAAGGTCTGAAACACCTTCACATTACTTCACTAAACTTCACTAAACAAGATGCAAGTGAGAATAATAATAATAATAATACTCCTGTGCATGAACTATGTGAGTGAACAGTGCAAGTGTAAAGCATGCCCTTTAAAATAAGCCCTAGAAAGCTACCTGGTGCCAATCGGATATTTTGGACTGCAATTCCCATCAGCCCAGCCAGCTGATGGGAGTCGGAGTCCAAAATATCTAGAGGGCACAAGGTTGGTGAAGGCTGCTCTAGGGCTTCACATAATGCATCTTGCAAGATGTTTGTGTAGAAAACTGAAGTACGCCCTATAACTCATCTCAGGGATAAGATGGGAAAGAAATAGAAATGAACAGTAAAATTTTAATCTAGTTGCGTAGCATGAAAATGTTACGGTTCATTTCTATTTCTTTCCCATCTTATCCTTGAGATGAGTTACAAGACATACTTCAGTTTTCTACACAAACAACTTGAAAGATACATTAGGCTGAGGTGACTTGCTCAATGCTCAATATTTATACCTGTGCAATAATTTGAACTTTGGTGTTCTACAGCTTCCTAATCTATAGCCTCTGCACCTAATTTGTTTCCATCAAAATTACCAGGTGAGTAGCAACCAAAGAGTAACTGAGTTGCAGTCATCATTCAGAGGAGTTGCATAAAAGGAAAAATGGAGATTACATCAGAGAATAAATTTGTTCACCTGTGTCTGAAATGACACAATTGTTCCAGTTAACAAATGAGGAACAGGGACTTTATAGAGGTATCTAATATGGGTTATTTTTTGGTCCTGCACCTCCTCATTCAGTCCATATTCCCATGCCTAGTTAAAAATTGCCAATTGTGTTGGTGGCAGTGGGGATGGGATCACAATCCCTGGCAGATAACATGCTTTGCATGAAGGTTTCAGGTCAAGTCTCTGGCACCGCCAGGTAATAACTGAAAAGACCCCTGTTTGAAATTTTGGACAGCTGCTGCCAGTCAGTGCAGACAATATATGGACCAGGGATCGGAACTCAAGCGTAAAAAAGTTTCATAGTTAAGTGTGACCAGGAATATTCCGTGTAGACTGCGGAGAACCAAAATATTAAAAAGCTACTCCCTTCTGCAAAAATAGCACTCGTTTCAAACTATAGATGCTTCCCACCTCCCTCAAAGCTCTAGAAACTCATTTTTTTTAAAAAAATAAACAAATAAAAGCATATCCAAGCACACTCCCCAGTTTTATCAAGGAGGAGGGTAGAGGTTGGGGGAATGAAAAAATGGGGAAGAAAAAAATTAGCACGCTCTCCATTTGTCAACAAACTGAGATACTGGCGTCTTTAGAACATTTCCGAACAGGTGGAACCACGTTTTTTTCCCCCCGCAGGGAACTTCAAGCCGCACCTATAGTTTAGACCCGCATACATGGGTGATCTTGCGGGGATTTTCCTATGCCCCTTTGGTGGTAATGGGGTTATTGGGTTGTCGTTTTTATTTTTGTTATGTATGTGGTGGTTTTATATCTTGATTTTATTCTGTGAGCCGCCCTAAGATCCCGATATAATAATAATAATAAAATAAAATAAAATAATAATAATAATAATAATAATAATAATAATAATAATAATATCATCATCCAGCCTAGGCGCGCAGCAAATGCAGCTCCGCTCACTTTGCTCAGAGGCCCCACGGAGACCCGCGGGGTTTTATCCCCCAGAAAACAGACACCTTGAGCATTGAAAACGAGCCCCTAACGGCCAGCTCCTTCCGAGGTCCCTGGGGAAGGAGACCCCGCCGCGCCCCGCCCTCCCGCCTCCCAGCTGGCCTCGGGCTCCGCCTGCCTCCCTCCCCGCCCGGTACCTCGCGTCGCGGGAAGGTTCTTTCTTTGCACTCGGGCGAGAGGGCTGAGCAGCGCCCACTCCGATCTTGCCCCTGCCCCGGCTACAGGTCTAGTGAACGCCAAGCGCGGCCTCAGGGCAACGTAGGCCTTTCAGCCGCGCGCGTTACCTAGCAACGCCCGCCACGCGGGCGCTGACAGCACAGACCCCCCGAGGAGGGTTGCCACGGGAAACGAGCCCCGCCTCCTCCGCCGGCCTGGTTTCATCTGCGGCTGACGGGGGAGGGGCTGGAGGTGGGGCCGAGGTGTGACGAAATAAAGACTCTTTCTTCTCGCCCCGCCCCCTTTCACTAGCCAGCTCTGCAAAGGGGCAAGGAAGGAAATGGGGGTATAGTTCTTGAGCTTACTAAGAGTGCAGGTTGTACCGATCGTGAGTTAGTTGCAGTAGAGTTGGGCTATAGATGGTCCTCGTGGTCCCTTCCAACTCTACCATTCCATGATATTAATTTTGTTTTCTGTGTGTGCTTCTTTGCAGTACAAACCATAGAGCCAATATGTATTTTCTTCTTTGATGTTCAGCAGCAATGAAAATTGGGAGTTTGAGGAAAAGCATCACCCACACTGGATAGGTTCACACCATAGCTGTCAACTTTCAGATTTGAAAATAAGGGATCAGCAGCCTCACCTGTCCCGGGGACAGTCTACGGGATATCTAACAAACCGGGATAGTAGCAGGAAGCAGCGGGAAACGGCGCTGGAATAAGGGAATTTCCCGCAAAAAAAGGGAAGGTTGACAGCTATGGTTCACACATCATTTTTCAGTTGAACTATGGTTAAGCTTAACTATAGTTTAAAGCTAAATACATACCGTGCAAAGGGTTTAAATGGTGGCAACTTCACTCTGCTCTGCTGTTGTGGCACTGTTGACAGCTAAGCTTACCCATGATCCGGCTTAGCATTACATGATTTCATTTTATTTGTGGTTCCCCCACAACATACAGACAAACCAGGTGCTATAAACTATAGTTTATTTGAAGAGAGACAGAATGCTAGGTCAAACCATGACTTGCCTCCCAGCAGGAGAGCAGTGAAGCAGCTGTGATTTTCACCCATGGGTGGGTAGCCATTCTCAGCCTGAGGGTCACAATCGCGTCTGGGCAACCCTGGAAGGGCCACATGTTAGTGCTGGGCAGGGACGGAGCAATGAATGCACATTTCACTTTTGAACAGTAAGCTAGTTTCAACACACATGCCCACATCCCTCTTTACCCTCCTTTCAGACAAACAACGTATGCTCATAGTAAGTTTTCTAATTGCTATGGTCATAGCTTCTAAAATATGAATGACCTATAAAATGTCAGAACATGTGACCATCCAAATATCTGACAATCATTTTATTTTCCAACCATGCAAACCCTATTACACTGACAATGCAATGCATTTCAAAGTACTGGTAGTTCCATTTAGAGAGAGAGAGAGAGAGAGAGAGAAATTCTTGTCATCTCCAGAGGATGGCAGCAAAAGATTTTGCTGCAAATGGAGAGAGACATTTTTGCTGTTTAATTTAGTATGTCACCATTTATAGTCAAGATCAGGAAAAGAGGCATTTTTAATGACTTTACCACAAATTAGAACAAAGCATTCACAGTAAAAATGAATTTGGAGCAGGGACTGAAATCAAATGATTGTCTGGAAACAAGTTATGATTAAAGGCTGCAGTTCTAATGCACATTTCCCTGGGGAAAACAACAAAGAGGCTTGTGACATCTTACAGAGTTTCTGTGGCATTTAAATCTTGTAGATCGGAGCCCACTACATCAGATGCAGGAAGCTGTATCCTCAGTTCTCAGGAATCTATATGGGTATAGAGAGGAGAAATGTGAACAGTGGAATCAAATGACAGTGAAATACAAAAAGGACCAGGGAAAGGTGGGGCGATTGCCTCAAGCGTCAGGATCCACAGGGGCAGCAAATCCCACACATCATTCCTAATGTAGATCTTCAAGCACACCTTCTTCCCTGGCAGGGAGGGGAGCACCATTTTGCGGTTCAACTCAGGTGGCAAAATGTCTTGGGCCGGCCCTGGAAATGACAAATGTGGATTGTGTGAAGTGGGCATCACTTGATGACGCACATCTGGGGCCAGCAAGATATAGGGGTGGATATTCAGATATCCGCATTCAAGAAACTCACGAATAAGCAGGCTTTGTGTGCTTTGCTTGTGAAATTGGCAGTCCCAATTGTGTGGAAGTCTATGCATACCATGAGCCCCAGAACAGTGTTGGGATTGGATTGGCAGACTCTACTGGAGGAGGAGCAACCAGAAGAGGGGATCTCCCCCTTCTGCTACAACTTCTGCTGCTTTAGGAGGCAGAGCAAGGATGCCGGCTTACAACAACTTTCCTATGGAGTGGAGAGCCTCAGTGGAGGTTTGGGTGTGGGGGCTTTGATCAGCCAAGCAAGAAGGCAGAACAGGAGTCAGGAGCTGTGTCGTCGCCTAGAACCATGTGCCACCTTTGCAAATAGGAGCAGACTCACCTTCCCCAATGGGGTGCATGCTTGCAATTCCAACATTCCCACAAGGAGAGAGAGTCTCGTGAGTGAGCGCACTATGCCTCATATTTAAAACCTTGGCAGGAAATATGTTGGGACATCTTTGCCACTTCCATCTAATTCTGAACTTCTTGCCCTGCTCCTGAACTCCTGGACCATGACTCCTGAGTCCTGTGTCTGCCATTGAGCCCATACCATTACTTGCCTGAATATTTATCTTTCTTCCTGACAAGAGCCTCCGCTTACATCTGGGGAGGCAGGAGCCAGTGCACTGTGCAAGCAGCTGCTTATGTGTCTGCTTCTTTAGTGCAGACATCCTCACTGCTGCATGGGTGTCTAAGCAAGGGTCCAGGAGAGAGGTCTTCAGGACAGCCCTATGATGACTTCCTCATGAAGTTCATGACGATTCTACACAAAGCTTAAGATAAGCAAAGCGATTGTTCAAAACAGTGGTAAATACACAATTATACTAGCATTGCCCAGCCCATGTATAGTGGGACAGAAAACCATCATCGCTATTCCAACCTAAAGGGATGGAAGCAAACTTCTTGATAAATTCTAATCCAGCATTTTTATGCATTAATCTTGCTTTGAAATTCCCTTTCTGGGGAAATGGCAACTTTCAAGCTCTGAATCTGACTGGAGTTTTAGTGCTGGGGGTAGAATGTTTTAACCCTCTCCATCAGAATTCCAAAGTAAAAATGAACACAATGAGACCTCCAGTCGGGAATCTCCTATGTCACATGATTTTGTACTGTTCTTGTGTGGTGAGCCAGTGTGGTGTAGTGGTTAAGAGCAGTAGACTCGTAATCTGGTGAACCGGGTTCGCGTCTCCGCTCCTCCACATGCAGCTGCTGGGTGACCTTGGGCTAGTCACACTTCTTTGAAGTCTCTCAGCCCCACTCACCTCACAGAGTGTTTGTTGTGGGCAAGGAAGGGAAAGGAGAATGTTAGCCGCTTTGAGATATCCTTCGGGTAGTGATAAAACGGGATATCAAATCCAAACTCTTCTTCTTCTTTTTTGAGTGTGCGGTTGGGGTCGTAACAAGGTTTAGCCATGAGGTGGCAATGGACTTAGTTGCATCTGAACAGAGTCAGGCGTTTCCCTTGTCAGACCATAGAGAGCTTGTCCAAGTTCCTGACTGATGTGTCCTCTTTAAGTCTTCCATGGTGTTAAGCAAATAACATTTTTTGCCTTAAAAAGGGCACCGGTAACAGCAAACAAATTAGCAACTTCTTAAAAAGTGTAAATGTTTATGCTAAATAGTGCTTGCTTGTTTTCTTAAATTTTGTGAGCCTAATGGAAAATTACAGCAGAGCAGCATGATATTTTAGAGTCATGTAAATATTCACATTTGTTCCTTTGGTGCTAAACCATGAATAATTAAAGTGACAAGACGAGCAGCAGCCAAAGGCCTCGGATTTCTGACACTGAACCAGAATAATGTGTAGTCTTCTAATGTGCTGTTGTTCAGTTTCTCTCCCAAGTTCATTAATCAAGCAATATTTTGTTGTCTGTTCCTCCCAGAAGTTGTACCAATGGACTTTTTTAAAAGCCGCAAACTAAACGATGATGGATTTTGTTGCTTTAAGATTTGCTTAAAAAAAAAAAAAGTTCCCACCACCAAACTATTTAAAGATCTTGGGGAGAAAGATGCTGTAGGAAATACTGCAGAACAACCTACAATGACATATCCGTTTTGCAAGTTTAGTTACCTGAACTGTGATGTCTTCAAAATGTGATGAACTTTTGCTGTCTTCCCCCATGTCTCTGTGTACACAGTTGCTCAGGAAACAAAATAGCTCTTTCCTGTTGCTGGAGCACTCCAATCTACCCCAACTGTCAGTAGCTACTGATGGTGAGAAGCTCAATGAAATTCTGGCCATTCAGAACATTTCCTGGTGCTTCGGTGGGTCTTGGGGGCTGTCTGAAATGACTTACGAGCTGGCTTGCAGTTTGCCAACCCAGATTTGTACAGATCTGCAGCTCTTTGCACCCAAAACTCATGTGTGGGCACTCAGTGGTAAAGGAGTGGGGCTGTTTTGCTCACCAAACTCCAACATCAAGCTAGCTGTACAACCCAACAATGACCATGTGTTGAGCATGGTTGTTTTAAGAAGAATCTGTGTGCATGAACAGTTGTTCAGATAGAAGCCTCCTTGACATGCCTTGCTAAGCCTAAACTATCACTTAGCGTGAATGTAGAGGTTCCCAGAGACTGCAACCAACTTTGCTCCTACTTGGATGGAGCCAACTAACGTTGGTTTCAGCTCATGGTTAAGTCTGGAGAGTGTTGAACCATGAGCCTGGATGGCATGCTAAATCAAGCCCAGCAGTGGAATGATGAGGAAAGAGCAAAGCTGCTATGATCTCCTCTCATGGAGCCTGCCACTTATACATTCATGCAAAGCCCTGGGTTGGCTTAGCACACTGTGTGAACCTAGTCAGCCTCCCCTTCTCCAACACACTTAGTGCCCTTCATGCAATATTTTGAATAAAGATTATATTGACTGATACTTTCCATTTCCAAAAAGTAGGCAGGGCTTAAAGATTAAATTTGCTGCAAAGCATGAGCAAAGCACAATACTTCTATCCAGCCATTTTGAGTTTATTTCCATTAGGAAAGCGATGTTCTCTCAAAGGAATTTCATGACAAAACTCAGCTGGGACAAATGCATGCGAGTGGAAAGCAGATCAATATGGGATTGACTCAGAATAGCTTGCGAGCGAATCTCTCCACACAGCATTGCAGAGTTTAAATATTTCCTTAAAAGTCTTGCAGCTAATTGGTTGAGGGACTATTTTGCATGTTTCATTAAAATGGCTAAATTGATTATATGCTACCCTTTGATTTAATTAAGATCTTCCTTACCCCACCATTTCTTTGCTACTGCTTCATGCAAGAAAGTCCACAAACCAGTTTGAACAAAAATTGAGCACATCAAGTAGAATTGGCGGGAGGCGGTAAAGTACTGTGTTTCCTTTCAGAAGCAATGGTAATGAGATGCAAATGAATACAAATTTCATTGAAATTAAAGGAAGGCTAAACAAAGTCTGCAAGTTTACAGTCTGTTGATAATCTAGCTTGGGAAATCTGTTTTGACTTCATGGACCTTTCCCCATTTTACAGACAGGGAGCTGAGACAAAAAGCAGTGATTTGTCCAAAGCCATAACAGTGGCGCATGGAGGTAGAGCTTGGGCTCAAGTTCCATAGGTGACTAGTCCCTGCTTTGTGTACAGTGGACTGCACCAACTTATTACTACGCAGAATCAGTGCCTCAGCAAATTCAGCAAATTTGGACAGTTTTCTTACAATCTATAGACGTGTCCACAGTTTGCTCACTAATGCTTTCTGTGCTGTGTTTCCTGGTGCACACAAGCACTTGTGTGTATCAGTAAAACACCACCCAGAAATAATCTGGATATAATCATACAGCCAGTCACATCTAGATTGGTGTGTGTGTGTGTGTGTGTGAGAGAGAGAGACGAACACAAAAATGCACATGAGCAATAGGAATGTTATTTAACAGAAGGACCTGAAAGTGTGATAAACTGAGTATGCATAGTGCTGTGTAAAAAAAATCAGAAATCTGTCTTTATAATATTTAATATACAGAATCCTTAAGCCGTTTACCTAAAATAATAGAAGCCAAAACTTTAAATATCACTAAACACAAAAGCACATTTCCTGACTCAAAGAATCCTGGGGTGTGAACTTTGTAAAGGGTGCTGGGAATTGTAATTTTTGGGGGGAGTGCTTTATATGTATAGTGTTTGCAGTCAAAAATATCTCAATAGAATATATCAGCAAGAAGAGAGCAGTGTGATAAACCTTACAGTTTGAGCCAGGAAAAACCTGTATAATACAATGCATCTTCAGAAGGTGATTAAAACTAAAAACTCTATTGGTCTCATGAACTGCACGTGGGAGAGTGTTCCAGAGGGTGGGTGCCACCACCAATAAGTCCTGCTTTGGAGATGTCATAAGATGACATTTTAATAATCATGGCATATTCAAAAAGCCTCCTCTGTGGATCTTATCTATGGGCTGAGGGCATAAAGGGGAAGTTGGTCTGCTAATTATCCTTGCCAAAAAATAAATAGAGCCACAAGGGTTCCTAATGAATCAACTTTACTTCCAGAAGTAATTTGGAACTCCCAAACCTTAGAGAAATTTGACTGAAGAGAATTTCAGAAACAACCCTGATATTCCACACCCATAGTCTGTGAACCATTGCCATAGTCCAGTTGATCTCCAGATTATTTGCAGCCCAGAAGTTTTGAGCAAATCAGTACACGGATAATTATAACAGCAGCAGCGACAACAAAACAAAGCTCCATCATCTATCGGTTCATTGCTCTGCACTTATAACAAACCAGTTCTACAAATAGTTTCCTTTAACTTTACCGCTGTTATAGATCTCAAGGGCATCAGTATAGAAGAATTTGTAGGTAAATGTTCTGTGTTAATAGTCCTGTTTATTAGAAAAGTAGAAGAGAATGTATAACAACATTGCACTGTGTGTTGTATTTAGCTTTTTAAACATCATCTATTGGAACTGGGAGTTCTGCAAGTGTGTCTGATTCAGAAGTATTTAAATTCCTTTTCTCGGTGCTCTTCTTTTCATTACTTTATGAGTATTACATGCTTAAAATGGTTAGAAATGTGTGTGTGTGTATATATATATTTCTGAAGGACACATCGTTGGATGTCAAAGCATGGCTGTAAAAGTTTCAAAATCCCCCCAATTTTATGGGGTGTGAAAGATTTCAAGGTGTGCTAAATATAGTTCTGTAGCTAATATACTTCAATGTCACTAAATCAAGCTGGAAATTTTATATGGTCTATCATGGAAACTTTATTGCCAATCTTTTTGGCAGCAGTGAAGGCTTTCTTATCTTAGGATTGGTTTTAAATCAAATTCTTCCATTTTTTAAATTGATTCTCACCAAGAGATAAACAGGTAAGAGCACTGTCAAGACTTGTAAAAGGCAAACTAGATATGACGTTAAAGGCATCTTTGCTTTCCAAAATGCAAATTCAAACATTGCCAAATGCAGGCATCCACCCCTGGTTCTTTCTGAAGGTCTCATTCAGTCTGGCCCCCTCATCTAATGCTGTACCATTTTTAGCTTCTGCCTTGAGACATAGATGTGCAGTAAGTGCAAGGATTCATAGGAGGTGTTGTTCCTATGGATTCTGATGTTCTTGCAGGGATGTCACAACCCACGAAAATGACATGAATAGGTATGCATAGCATTGTACTGTAATTAGAGAAACATACAAAAGGGGGTCCAGTATATTTATTGGGAACAAAAGTTTCACATAATTACAAAGTGACACACTGTAGATTATAGCATTAATTGCATTTCAGAAATCACATTAACAGCTTTTATCCTAGTTTTCTTGCCTCTTTTGGTTTGTACATTCAGTGAATTGAAAGGGAGTGCTTGGGGGAAAAAAATCTTACGGAAAATGTGTTGAGAAACTGAGATTCTGTTTGCATGGTCAAACAAGGAAGTGCGACAGAACTGTACACTCATCATTTTGCTCATGCCCACTTGTCTCTCTGCCTTGTTGTCACCATGACATCTACCAATAACCTTTGTTTCCCCCTAGAATGTCCTTTCAAGGAACACACACTGTGTCTAGAATGAAACAAATGTGTCAGCTTTTAATTAAATATTGACAGATCAAATGTATCTTTCATCTGGTCTGGAAAGAATCTTTAGGGGCTCAACATTTAAATGATTTTGTCCCTTTGAGAACAAAACTGTTTTTCTGTTATCCAGTTTTCTATCTGATATGCCAGGAACTTGGTATTATCATGTGGCTTTTCAGCTATTATTATACAGAAGGTAGTCAGAGCGGTCCTAGGGGGTCAGTTGAAATGACCGCTTCTGTGTCAGAGCTTACATCAGCATAGCTAGCTGTGATCGTATGATTTCCCCATACAGCAGCATCAAGAGTTGTTGGCACCAGTCTGTCTCGTAAGACAATGAAGTGCGTCTGCAGGCGTGAAGTTAAACAGCTGCGTTGGCAGCACTGAAGTGACTTCCCCGGGGTGCAAGCCTGGGCAGGGTGTATGGAGGTCCTGGGTTGTCCATACCACAAGACCCTCCTCTCAGCCTCACTGATGTGTCCAAAGGAAAGCAGAGCAATATGTTTGGCACCAGCTTGGCTGCAGGAGTTGTCAGAAGAAGACATACAAGGCATCCAGCCATCTTAAGGACTCCCCTCTGGATTTGTGTAGGGTTTACTCCTTAGCCTTTTCTTCTCCCAAAGAGATCTCGCAAAACAGTAGAGGTTTAGGATCAGAGTTTTCCTTCTCTGAGATGGGCTACTTCCCAGGTTGATGAGCCCCATCTGGCCCTCACTTCCCTCTGCAGCACATGCAGAAACCACCTTCTTGACTGCTGGAGCTCTCATCCCCTCCATCAGCTGAAGCCTGTCTTTGCATGCAGGGCAAGTCCCTAACTCACCAAGTGTTTGAGGCCCATCGGCTACCCTCACCTGGCTTAGCCAGTGAAAGCCATTTCAAGGGTGTGGTCGCTGTCGCATGCTGGCAGCTTTGAGGAGCCACAAATGAGAGCTTAGTGCATGGTGAAGCCAAAGGTGGACAAACTACCCCAGAAACAGCATGGTATATTCCCTTACTGGAAGTACTAGCCCTCCCTTAACACCCCCATGCACCCTGCAATAATGACAACAGTAGGAACAGGAAGAGGCAGTATAATGACACAGCTCATCTCACGGTGATCCCATTGCCACAACCAGTCACAGTCTGGTGACTCTCCTCATGATAACCCTGCAAGAGTTATGAATGGGAGGCACAGCTATGGCAGGGACACTGATATGACATCATAGAAGCCACCCCACACATGATGCACAACTGAGGTGCTAGGAAAAACTCTTGCCCCAACACCAGGCTGGCACAAGCCCTGACTATCCCCACTTCTTCACCCACCACTTCTGTATCCATACTTCTATAGACATCTGGGGAGACTGAGATAACGTATCTAGGTGATGTGGCGTTGCATTTCACATTTGACTTTCCCACACCCACTCAACCTGCGGCATGGGGAGCCAGAGTATGTCTGCTGGACCCACCTAACAACATCAACATGCCTAACAGGTCTGCCCCCTGACTTTCATGCATCCACTGAAAAAGGTTTGAATCAGGAGCCTACATGTGCATGATACCTGACCACAAGTAGAAATCTATGAGCTAGTTTGCACATAATGCAAAGCCGAACTATGGCATAGTGTGAGTGCGAAGCACATGGATTCTTAGAGAGGAGATTGAGGCTGTGTTGTCCCTTTGTAGTCTTCCTGCTTTTATGTTGTTCTGAGCTAAGCCACAATGTGGCTTAGTGTGATGTTCAGACCCAAGCTTGTGGATTGTCCCACCCCACAAAAAGCAAGAGCTGTAACCAAGGTTTACTCTTGGGTTCTCCTTTCAGTTCTCACACATCCACGCTAAGCCATGGTTTACCGTAGCATGGTGTACACAACTGCATATATATAGGCTCCCCATTCAGGGGGTGGGGAAAAGGATTGGAGCCAACAGGACTGTCAACGTTGGGGGCAGAATCACTGGGCGTGGCCCAACATCCTCCAGTGATCATGTGGAAGGCACCTTTGAAAGGGGTCTAAACTGGGATCATAGCCTCCAATGTGGCTGAAGAAGAAGAAGAAGAAGAAGAAGAAGAAGAAGAAGAAGAAGAGTTTGGATTTGATATCCCGCTTTATCACTACCCCAAGGAGTCTCAAAGTGGCTAACAATCTCCTTTCCCTTCCTCCCCCAACAAACACTCTGTGAGGTGAGTGAGGCTGAGAGACTTCAAGAAGTGTGACTGGCCCAAGGTCACCCAGCAGCTGCGTGTGGAGGAGCGGAGACGCGAACCCGGTTCACCGGATTACGAGTCTACCACTCTTAACCACTACACCACACTGACTGAAAAATGCAGAGGGTGGTGGTGAGAACTATCCTGTGCCCTCCATTGACTCCAAATGGTGTGCATTTCATTTTGACCAGGAGCGAATGGCAGGGTGGAGTGGTAGCACTTACCTGGTCTTCCAACAAGTGTCTCACTGATGCTTACTGAGGAGAGTGGGAGGGGCAAGGCAGTGGGGAGGTTGGCGGTGTACAAACACCCTGGCAGAGTCGCTATGGCACTCCTGCCAACGTAGGCCCACTGCCAACCTCTCTGCTTCCTTACCTCTCCCACGCTCCCTTGCAGCAAGCAGCAGCGACTCAGCTGCCGAGAGATCAGGTAAGTGCCATCCCCCCATTTGCTGGTGTATATTTTGAGCAGTGAGGGATGGGGGTCCAAGCCTTGGAGGAGGGCAAGGCCTCAACCTGGAGCTTCATCATTACAGGGGATTTAGTAGCAACCCTGGTCTCGTTCAGCTGATGTGTTTTGAGGGTAGGATTGTACTATTTAGTTGCATAAGCTCATCTCCGCTCCACAAACTCTTGATTTAGTACGGTATTTCAGTTCTTAAGAGATTGATTGCTTTAAAGCACTCCCTATATTGTTTTTGGAGATTAAGGTCACCGTGGAGGCAAAAAGGAGCAAATTCTTGAGATTGTGTGCATCAAGCCAGGCTCAGCTGCTGGCAGTCCAGAAAAAGTACATGGCATAGCTACATTTTTAATTTGCTCTTGCTCTGATGGAACCTTGTTCTGGAGGCCATCATAGTCACCCACATCCGCACCCTGCCTGTCACAGCCACAATAAGGAGGGATCCCAAGGAACTTCATAAGGCTCTAATTTCTTGACACCCCTGATTTAGTGCATGGAAGCAACTTTAAAACTCACTGACTGGCATAGCTGTCAACTTTTCCCTTTTCTTGTGAGGAATCCTATTCGGAATAAGTGAATTTCCCTTTAAAAAGGGGAAACGTTGACAGCTATGCCGACTGGTAACTCTAACCACATGAAGAGTCTGTTCTCTGCCTTCTGGCCACACGATGAGCTGAAACACCTCCATTTGCACACACCAGGTTTCTAAGCTATTTCACGGTAACATTCTGGCTCAGTCAGGGTTATAGAGGACCAGAGCCATAGCAGTTCTGGAAAGTGCAACCATGACAGACATTATGATTCGTAGAGAAGACTGAGAGGAGATATGATAGCCATCTTCAAATATCTCAAGGGCTGTCACATGGCAGATGGAGCAAGCTTGTTTTCTCCGGCTCTGGAGGGTAGGACCCAAACCAATGGATTCAAGTTACAAGAAAGAAGATTCAGACTAAGCATACACTTTGAATAAGAGCAGTTTACCCCCCACTCTATTCATTAATATAAAACTTTGTGTTTTTTTTAACTGTGAAGGAACAACATGTTAACCAACATTTTGCCCATTTATTTCAAACATCACCACCACTTATCAGCTACATATTCTCTTTACAGAGTTGCCATCGATGAAATGCAATGAAAGTGTAGCCCACACCAAGTTGTATCACCTGAGCTTGTTGCTAGAAAGCAGGATGTACGCTCACTGCAAGATGTAGATTAGAACTGTTCCACCCCCAGCTCTTACTACGGTGTGGATATTAATTAAATGGAAAGAAATAAAGAAAGCAGGCAGGCAGCCACCCTCGAATGTCACTTCCATTATAGGGAACATGGCTGAGAAGATAAAAGGGGATCAAGCTGAGCACAAAATAAGCTGAAGGGGCTTAATCTCTTCATGGGCGGGGGAGCAGATACCTGCAGATGTTGTTTTGCTCCTGAGAGAACAATCTATAGATGAAGAAACAGGCACACCCTTTCAAAATCCAGAGGTGGGCAGATATGTGTGTATTGGGTAGAGACAGATTTAGCGAGACCTCAGGCCATCCCAAGCAAAACTGCAAAAGAACAGTGTATTTTAAATGCATTTGCTGGGTGTTATTATTACCACCATCATCGTTATTATTTTACAATAACTATTGCAAAAGTAATGCCAGACAAATAGGCATCCCTCCCCCAATAATAGGATTGGAGCTTTTGGCATGCATACATTTGGATTCTATTTGCGTCTTTATATAAAACATTTCCCAGTCACCCTTCAACCCAGCAGTAAAAATAGAATGCAGCATAAAAATAACACTTAATAGCCTGTAACAGTAGTCATGGGAGTGTCTTCTGCTTGCCTCTACCCATGCTCTGCTATTACATTTGTAAATAGAAGGAAATATTACAATAAAGAAAAGAAAACCGATAAATCTTCAAATGTTCTCTCATTTAAAGGAATCTAAATCCAAGTAGTGACATGCCTGGAATTTTTCACCTCCCGGAGAAATGGGGAACAAACAATACCTTTGTTAATATTAGGGAAAGGCAGTCTGCATTCCATCAGCTTCAGCTGGCTTGATCAACAGCCAGGAATGATGGGAACTGAAGCCCGTTCTTAGATTCTAGATAATGGACTGGGAAACGAGAGAGACCAGTGAGGCATGCTGGGAATCACCCCCTTTATCCTTACCATGACCTCTACATGCCTTTTGAGGCCACATTGCCTGGCTCCTTACTCTGACATGTTACAACAATGCAGAAATTGGTAAGAATTGGCAAAATAAAGGATGACTGGTTCAAAACCTCTAATCAGGTAATCTTTTCACATCAGGAAATAGTTTTTCTCTCTTGCCAAAGACAGAACTCAGTTATAATGTTAAATCAAAC
The DNA here is from genome assembly GCF_965113315.1 of Podarcis vaucheri. Taxonomy (NCBI): domain Eukaryota; kingdom Metazoa; phylum Chordata; class Lepidosauria; order Squamata; family Lacertidae; genus Podarcis; species Podarcis vaucheri. The sequence continues at coordinate 42,019,974 of NC_138767.1, forward strand.
ATTTGGATTGTGACATACCGGGGCAAACCTATTTATGCCAAACTTTCCAATCAAGCAGGAACTAGAATTAAAGGGGGGAAAACACTTTGCCTAAGGCATGACTGTAACCTTAAGCAAACCCAACTCTTAGGCCACATTCAAATAATACATTTAAAGCTGTTTCATACTACTGGAATCAGTTATAGCTTCCCCTAAAGGATTCTGGGTGGAGCTACACACGGGGGGGGGGGACCGCTATAAAAAATTCAGAAATTAAATCGTTATAACAAAAGAAAAAAACACTATGTAAAATCATAAGTAATTTTCTTTGTTCTCCAGTGCCATCTGGCATTGCATGTTTATAACACATTCAAAGTGATGGGTTTTTTTTGTTTTGTTTTTTGTTTTACTAATGTAGCCGGATCTCTGGAGTTTGTTACGGGTGCTGAGAGCCATTATGGGACTCTATTCCCTCACAGAACTATAATTCCCAGTGTTCCTCATGAAGTTATTGGTTGTTAAACTACTATCATTTAACCTTGGTGCACTGGAGAGGTACGTCTTTAATATCAATTCTGTTTTCTGGAGTTTCACACCAAATTGACAAGCTCCCATTTTTCTTTAGAATAACATTTCTCCCTCTCCTTCTCTCTTCTTGGAATTTATTCTTTTTTGGTTTGTGAATGTAGTAGGATATTAGGAAGAATGCGCACATGGGCTTGGGTTTATATGCTGCTACATTAATGTATAATGTGTAAATGAATGCTTATCCCCATCAAGATGCAGCAAATCGATGTTTTAGCAGTCATCCTAAGCTTTTGGTGTGGGTATAATTTCCTGGATTCAGATATGTTCTCAGGGTGGTGGGCCATCGATCCACATAAGATATTTCTCTTTCTCTCAGAAGCTTGTTTAAGTGTTATATATGAAAAACACACACACACACACACACACACACACACACAGTGAGAGACATGTGTGACATCTGTTCTATCCCAATGCTGCAGTGACAGAAGAAGCACCACTTACCAACTATTTCCCTGAAAAGGTTCTGTCACAAGCATAAGAGCTGCATTCAAAGAGAAGCAGTGTGGTATAGTGGTTAGTGCTGGACAAGGGAAGAGTCATGCTGAAATCCTTACATAGCCATGAAGCTCACTGGCTGTTCTACTCACAGCCTAACTTACATCACAGGGTTGGCGAGGGGAAGTATGTGCATCCGCCTGAACTCTTGGAAGGAAAGTGTAGCTGTTGTTGTTGATGATGATCCCAATAATAATAATAATTTTATTATTATAATGCATAAAAATAATATGGCAGGAGAAGCTGACATTCTTTCCCTTCTCCATTTTTCCTCAATAATGAAAATCAGCTTTAAACTCACATATTAAATCACTATCGTCGTTATGATCATTACTGTGCAAAGACTGACTGCAAGCTGCCATTCATTGTGAGAGCTGTTTCCCATGAGTCACAGATAATTCCCCTTGCAGGGGCTGCAAACTCATTCTATGTGATTAGAAGAGATTAAAACAAAACAGACGGCTTAATCATCATGAGTCCTACATTTAGACCAGGAAAGCACTTTGGGATCAGCAGAGGGATCCCGTGCCACCCTGCTGCTCTGCAGTTCATTTGCAGAGAGTGGCGTGTCTTTGCCACTAGCTGACTATTGTGTGTCATGACTCTTGCCAGTAGCCACCGTTTTTGCTCTTGATTGTAATGTCAAGTGACACCGATTGTGAATTATTCTGACATATACTCCTATAAGCCCTTTTTCTTTCAGGCAGATGTTATGTTCAGATTTAGAGGAGTGCCCCCCCCCATGTGCTTGCTTTTGTTTGTGCTTACTATTTAAGGAGTGTTCTTCCGAATCGGCGACAGTTCTATATTTGCAAAACGTACTTTGCTCGATTCAAATAAAGGAAAGCTGCAACAGTGGGTCTGTTTATACAAGGGTTGTTGACTACTGTCTGCAGTCCAGACTCTACTCAGGCAAGGAATTTTAGGATATATAAATGCAGAGCTACACATTACAGGGGCCCAAAGCCACATCACTGCACTGATTTCCCTCTCCTCTTCCATCAGTAAATAGGAATGCTTACCCTGTGTTGCGGTGAATGTCACAGTGGTGATGTTTCCTAGACCCTACCAACAACAGCCAATGATTTGGCGCAAGGGAACAACATGATGACATCACAACGCAGTTAAGTGTTCCTTAATATATTTAAAGGAGAGGGAGAGAACTTGATGTGGGTATTATTTTGGGGCAGAATTCCTTTGTCATCCACAATATATTGTTAGGTTCACTCTACTTCTTTGAGCAGTGAAATGTTCCAGTTATGCAGAGGTCACTTAGGCCTAGTGCCATTGGGAGGTCATTGAAAGGTTGATCGTAATTTTGCAATATTTGCGTTTATGTACAAAGACATGGATTGATCATAAATGGAGACACAGCTTAAGCACTCCAACAGAGATTTGAAATCCATGGCTGTCACAGCTTTCTCCAGGGAGATCCAAAGATGCATTCAAAACCTCTGAAATCGATTCACTGTATCTTCTCCAGTCTCTGCCTAAACTACAGACTATTTTCCTTTCTACACCTCATTTCCTCCGTCTAGCTGGAGGGGTGGAATAAGCATATTCCATCTCCTCTGACCATTACTTAGTCTTCATAGCCCATCTTAGTTCCTATAGAGACACATCACCTGAATATCACAGGCTATCAACAGGGTTTTCTCAACAGGCTGGCCAGGTATTGTGTCAGGGAAATTTTTGTTGATTGATGTGTTCTCAGAAACCTGATAGGTAACCCCTTAGCAGTGTAATTCATCCGCTGGCCCCACAGTCTTGCCAAGTAGGCAGAAACTGCAGATTCTTTCAGCTCATTTCAGCTTCTGATTCATGACCTGAGCATGTAAGCAAATCACAGGCACACACACAAACCCCATTGCTCCATCACTGAGGAGCTGTCCACACCAAGCTCCTGAAGTGAATCAGAACACTGAGGTTCATCCAGATCAGCATTCTTACATTACCATCCGGGAGCTAAGTTTAGCATAGTAGCCATGCATTCATTCTTTTTCTTCTGAAGTTATAGGCTCAGTTTGTTTGTTTTTAAATAAAAAACAACATTTCCCCTTGACGAGTGCTGAATTTTCACCTTTCTATGCCTAAACCCCTGCACACCCTGATAAAACTGATGTTCTGCACCTAACCACCAAAGAGATGTGACATTCCACTAAAGTGGAATTTTAATGGTTCTCTGGGCTAACAAAGAGAGCTGGATAAGGTTCTGTTACAATAAATTAGAATTGTGTTCATGATGAATGAGAACTCAGGTGAAAAATTCAGCGCTTAAAACACACACACACACACACACACACACACAAACTTACTTTGGTGAGGAATTTGCTGTAGCTGGACACTGGCTAGAAAGAGAGAGCGCATGAGATAGCCACCTGGACCAATCTCAGAATCATCTTTACCCCCTTAATAAAGTGCAAGTTTACATGTGACAAATGTTTTCACACGAAACAAAGCACTTCCTAGTGACAGATCATAGTCTATTGTGGTGGGTGGATGGGTGGGTGAACTGCACAATATCCTTGTTGTTTACATTAGCGGGTTTTTATTTTTATTTAATAAATTCAAATCCCATCTTCTTAAAAAGAAGGTTTTTTTGCAACAAGGTGGCACATAACATTTATAAATTAAATGTATACTGCACTGTACAGCTATTATATAAAATCCTCTAGTTAATAAAATATTGATAAATGTAATATATAAAATATCTATCAATGTGACTAGCACAGATGATATGTGGGTGAGCTGGCATGCAACAGTTTACTTACCCACACATTATTTTTTTTATGGAACGAGTTGCGAGGCTGACCTATAGCTGTACATTTTGATCAGGACCATAAAGAGAAAACTCAGGAGAAAGCCAAACACAGTTTATCAACAAATAAACTGGCAGCCAGCGGAGACTAAAACATGCTGGCAGAGGAAGAAATGCGTCAATTGGTTTTATTTTAAGTATCTTCCCTTTTTGAAGTTGAGCTTTCTGCTGCTCAGGTTATGAGTCCACATTTATTTATTTATTTATTTATTTATTCCAATTCACAGCAAAGCATCCAATGTCATATCCCCATGCCACAGTTTTGTTCCCTTTTATTCTCCAATGTGGCCAGCGTGGATTCAGAATCCCATCCTTGCCTCTTAAGTGAGAAGCTTCGCCCAGCAGTCACGCTGTCTATTCAAGGGGCATGATACTGAAGGCATTTGATCCCTTTCACAAGGAACCAGGACAGATTATTAATCTACTTCCAAGAATGTATAATCCACTTTTCTATACATGGATATTGAAAGTGGTTAAATTGTGGGGGGTGGGGTGGGGGGGGTGAGAAACAGCAGCACTACAACCACAGTATGAAAACCTCTGCATAAATACTGAGCTGGACAAGTGTATTGGCAAGGCAGCTACAGCAATGACTCTCCTCTCCAAAACGGTATGGAAGAATGTGATGCTAACAACCAATACCAAGATGGAGGTATATCAGGCTTGCATATTGAGCACGCTGCTTTATGATAGTGAGATGTAGGCAACATATACCTGTCAGAAGCGACAACTCAATGCTTTCCACATGTGCTGCCTCAGGAAGGTTTTGGACATTGCATGGCAGGATAGAGTCTAAAAAAAAGATGTGCTCTCCCAAGCCTACATTCCTAGCATGTTCACACTCCTGTCTCAGCGATGTCGATGCTGGCTTGGTCATGTACAAAGAATGGAAGATGGCAGGATCCCCAAGGACGTGCTCTATGGGAAGCCAGCTTCAGGCACCAGCCTGTTGGCAGACCAACTCTGTGTTACAAAGATGTCTGCAAACAGGACATGAAGGCTGTCAACATTAACTCCATTGTGTGGGAATCCCTTGCAGATGACTACAGTGCCTGGAGACATTCAGGTTGTATATCCACTGCAGTGACCAGAGGAGAAATGAAGCACAGAGAGAAGAAACGCCATGGTGTAACTGTAACAGTGAAACGGGATGCCTTCATCTGCCCCATCTACAAAAACCCCCTTGTATTTCCCATATCAGTCTCTGAAGCCACAGCAGGTGTTGTAACTCCAGTTCTTCCATTATCTCTCCAGACAGACAGACAGATAATAACAATAACAATAACAATAACAATAACAATAACAATAACAATAACAATAACAATAACAATAACAATATTTTATTTATACGCCGCCCTTCCCAGTTCAAAAACCAGGCTCAGGGTGGCTAAAAACAAATTTAAAACACTTTAAAACACTTCATTATAAAAGCAGCATAAAATACGGTATAAGAACATGAACAACAATAAAATTCAAAAATCAAAAATTAATTAGATAACCCCAGGGCTAGCTGGCTGAATTGGTCCTACTTGGGCCAGCGAGGAGGCCAGGCGAGAATTAGCTTTGGGGTCTCAGAGCAGGTGATCTTCATAAAAGGGCAGGGGGAGGGAAGAGAAGAGAAGGGAAATAAAAGATCAGGCTGAATTCAAATGAAAGGCCAGGCGGAATAGCTCTGTCTTACAGGCCTGACAGAAGGAGGTTCAATCCTGAAGGGCCGTAGTCTCATGGGACAGAGCATTCCACCAGGTCAGAGCCATCACTGAAAGGCCCTGGTGGAGGATAGTCTGACTTCCTTAGGGCCTGGGACCTTTAAACTATGGTTATTCATGGACCTTAAGGTCCTCTGCGGGGCATACCAGGAGATGCCAACCATGAAACATGACAGAAACTACAGCAGGAATAAAAACATACAAGAACATCAAAGGCATAGTTCAAAACACACGTCAAAATAGCATTTTCAAATTAGGAGACATAAACCCCAAATGTTCAGAATAGCCATTGTTTAAGGCAGGGATGGCCTCCAGATGTTGGACTACAACTCCTAGCACCCTTGCCCATCGGCCGTGCTGGCTGGGACTGATGGGGACTGGAGTCCAACAACATGGTACCACATTGACTACCCCTGGTTTAAGATCTAGCAGACCGCTTCCAAGAAGGCACTCCACAATGCTGACATTACAACTGAAGAGGTTCTGTCTCATGCACACATCTGCTGAACTTGCTGCTGGTGGTACTGGGACATGGAAAAGGGCACCTGCTGTTGATCTTAGTGTGGGAGAAGCTGGGGCTCAAGATATCTTGGCCTCAGGCTATTTACTGCTGCAATGGTCAAAAGTAGTTCTTCAAACTGGGTTGAAAAACCAACTGGCAATCATTATCTGCAGGTTCCAAATCACTATCTGGAAGCCACATTTTGCATTGGGGACAGTTCCTGAACTGTCTTCGAATACTACAGCATGATGTCAATGTTCTGTACTGTAGCCTAAATTCACTGCTGCTTTAGTACAGTGTTTGCTTTTGTGTCATGCTAAAACTCAGATTGAACAGGATGGTGCAGATCAAACGGCTGTTGCAATGAATATTCCAGGTGTGGGTCGGAAATGAGAACTAACCATCCATTGTTTTGCACGGAGCAAAGACATGACCTTAACTTTAGTGACTGAATCACATTTTTTTACCACTGTGCCAAAAGGAAGGAAATGGTTTAATGAAGTACATTTGACTCAGGCCCAACTGTGCAGATGTAAACAAACAAAAATCCTGCATTTTAAATACATTGTATTATCTTCCTGGCTTCAAGAGCTTATATCATATAATGCAAGGAGCATATTTTAAAGCAAACTTTTGTAAAAGAACGCAGCAGTTATCTTAATGATAAAAGCGCATACCAGACACATTGCTTCATTTTTATTAATGGAGGGTGCTGGCAAGGCAAAAACAAAGGCAGATCTGTTTGGGGGGAAAGAGACAGCACCCTGGGAGGGCTCCTGCCTGTGAAGAGTGGAATCAAGCTGCTTTAATCAGCAACCCATCTCACTTGGCACGTCGACAGAAATGTCCGTTGGCTATGTCAAAAATCGTTAGGAAAAAATATCTCAGGCCAAACTATTTTTGGAAGTTTCGTGGAAAAGGAGGGCTGTCCACTTTCCCACTGAAAGGAACGTATTGACTCAGAAGATAAATAGGTCTCGGGTTTTTTTATTAAAAGGCTCTATCTAGGGATATATGAGTGGTCTGCACCAGCAAGTCAGAATCTTGCCAAAAGGAAGATGGATTTTGTGCTTGGAATACATTCTGTGATGTCAACAAATACTCATGCTCACTTAATTCATCTGAACTTGATACATTTGCGGGCGGTTGGCAGGAAGGAGATTGAGGCATAGCCAAGGCTGAATACTCTAAGCATTCTTATTAGGAAGCAAGTTCCATTGAATTCAGTTTACTTCTGAGCAAACACGTGTAAGATAGGGGTGCACATTTTGATTCTGGAAGGGTTGGGGGCAGTGGTGGGCATGGATGAAGAGCACAAAAGAAATGCTGTGCCATTGGGGTGGTGACGAGATCGCACTGGCCTATCTATTCTGAATGTATTTTGAATGTTCTTATGTGATGCCTTGACTTGACAAAAGAAATGAATGAACAGAAGAAGAAGAAGAAGTGTTTGGATTTGATATCCCGCTTTATCACTACCCGAAGGAGTCTCAAAGCGGCTCACATTCTCCTTTCCCTTCCTCCCCCACAACAAACACTCTGTGAGGCGAGTGAGGCTGAGAGACTTCAAAGAAGTGTGACTAGCCCAAGGTCACCCAGCAGCTGCATGTGGAGGAGCCGAGACGCGAACCCGGTTCACCAGATTATGAGTCTACCGCTCTTAACCACTACACCACACTGGGTCCATACTGTCCATTTAACTTAGTATTGTTTACACTATAAAAGTGGCTCTCTAGGATTTCAGAGCCCAACCTAGAGAAGCTGGGGATTGGATCTGCATGCAGAGCAGATGCTCTCCCACTGAGCTATGGGATGTTAGCAAAGCTAAACAAGTGAAAGTCAGCATAGTGTAGCAGTTCAAGTATTATACTAGAACTGGAGAGACCCAGGTTCAAATCCCCTCTGCGACATGAAGCTCACTAAAGCTATGCCACAGCAGGACCATCATCAGGATTTGGCTTTGATGGGCACCTGCCAAGGTCCACACATCAGCAGGACGCCCACTGCCAGCCCTTTGGTCTGATGCCTTGGCATGTTCACCTGCTCCCTCCAAATATGTGAAGCTTGTCAAAGCATGGGAGAGGAGCAGAAGGCTCCAGATGCCTTGACCTCTCCTCCGGACCAACAGATGGGGCCTGGAAGGAGATGGGGTTTGTTTGTTTGTTTGTTTGTTTGTTTGAATGAATGAATGAATGAATGAATGAATGAATGAATTGTGCTGACAGTGGTAAGAAGGAGGGGACTGTTAAGTTGTGGGTGAACATATCAGACAACACAGCGATTCTTCAAACAGCTGTTGTTTATTCACAGGCCAGAACAGAACTGGGCTGAAGGGTTCAGCCAACCTGCTTATACAGCGTTCAACTACAAAGCAACAGTAACAACTTTCTGTAACTATCCAATCACTGAACGTTACTTTCAATTCCTTATTTGCATATGCGGACCTGAGTGAAAACTATCTACAGTATCCCCCTGCTGGCCCAGGGTGAGAACTTCAGTACATAACAGGGACTCTACTGCCTCATCTGAATTTTTATCTCAAATGCCTGCCTCCTTCCCTTCTTCCCCTCTCCATCTGTAGTGAGAAGCCTACCAGATGGTGGGGCTAAATACAAAAAGTGGTCTAGATAAGAGTGAGAGCAGTTTGCTATTGTTACTAGATCTGCAAGTAAACCTGAGTTGAGGGTGGGGAGTGGATACCGCCTGCTGATGTCACAAAGACACTGATGGCCCCCTGAAGCAGGTGATTATGGTCTCATTTCTCTGTGCAGTTCTTGGGGGAAGGAAGACTTGGGAGGCCTGCTGCCAAGTGAAACGCTGCCAGTCCCTCATTCACAGTCCTTGCTTCTCCCTCAGAATCTGGCTGCACACTGTTCCTCTCCAGGCTGCTCTGACAAACTGGGTCAGGAGGGGAGGGGATAGTGGACAGGCAGATTCATTCAGCAAACTCATGAAACTGAAGACTAGCCCAGAACATCATAGTTAATAATCATGGGATTGAAGACAACTCAAAGTGGCCACAGGTGCCTCCTACTGTAACAGAAGTTCTAAGTGACCCATCAACAGCACACAGCAGGGGCATCGCATTCCATTTTGTCCCTTATGGCAAAATGGAAAATGCCATCCTGCCCTGACACCTCCGTGCTACCTGCTGCCCTTCCTCTGTTACAGATGGAGAAGCCGCAGCAGTGGTGCCAATCTCACAAGATCTTGCCCAAATCTCATGAGATCTTCCATGCTCCACAATATCTCACAAGATTTCGCTGGAGCACCAATTCTCTGCCAGTGGTGGAGGCACCTGCTAGGGTGGGTGGCTGCTTCATGCCACCTCATGGCTGAGCCAGGCCTGCCACACAGAATAAGACCTCTCAGCACTCTTTAAAAAACCTACAGCTCCCATAATTCTTTGGGGAAAGCCATGGCAGTTTACAATGGTATCATAGTGCTTTAAATGAATGGGGCATTTGTCTTGTGCAAACAGAAAAGGATCTTTCGGTCCATGGTGGAAGAATCCTGCTAGTGGAAGGGAATGCTTTATTCCAATTCTCCACCCCAAAAAACCTCATCCATGCCACCACCTACACTGTTCTAGAGGATTCCCCAACCATCTGGAACAGCATGGAAGCTGATGCTGGGGGCTGAGGGGAAAGGGAAAATCAGAAAAAGTTGTCTCCTCCCTTCCACTGCTGATATTGAAGCCTGGATCCAACCCAATGGGCTCCATTAATGCTGCACATGGGGGAAAAACAAACCAATAATTGAGTTTGAAATCCTTTGCTAGAAGATAAATTAGCATGATTAAACTGGGAGACCTGAGAGCTATGATTCAGATTCTTTATTCAGGTAATTATTTAAATCGAAGAAATGCAATGAAGGAAGAGAGTGCTTTTTAATACATTGTAGAATAATCATGCCAAGAAAAATATGTGGATTCTTATGAGCCTTGATGTGCCTGTAATTTAATATAACACGAGTCTTCCTTTAAAAAAACTCCAGCCATTGGCATCTGTATAGTTCTAGCAAAATATTGCTAAAATAGAGGATGAGAAATTTCTGACCTCTGATTATAGTATCATAGAAAAAGTTTGGGGCAGTGCTAAACTTTTCATCAAAGCAAACATTCCACAATGTTAGCTGTATCAAATAATTCATACAAGAGCATTGTATTTAGACACAATCTTTCTCTGAAGAGCTTCTTTTAATCAGGCTAGAGCTGTAAATTTATACAGTTTTGTGGGCATTTGCAATTATTCTGCATTACTCTAATTATGCTGTCACTATAACCTCTAATCTTCCCATCTCTCCTTTGTATCCTCTACTGCCTATACCTGATGGGTATGTCTGCAGGTTTCACTGTGGCAGCATAGATCTTTGTGTGGCACTTCCATCATTTATATTATTAAGATGGATTTTTAAAAATAAAAAACCCCATTGCTTTTATTTAGGTATACGCAGCAATTTATTTCTAGGAAAAAAGGTGTTGGGATGCACCAAGCCCCCCACTCCTGCCACCATGCTGTTGCTGTTTGCCTGATCACAGCCCCCCTCCCGCTGTTTACCTGACTACCTGCTCACTCTCTCCCCTTCACCCTTTTGCCTGCCACCGCTGCCACTTTCAGAGGATCTTACAAAAATGTGGAACTTTCTCCCTTCACTCTGATGTGTTCCATTTCTCATATCCCACACCTCTCCAGCTGCATGGTTGGAGCTAAGTACATGGGTAACCTAGAGTAAAGATAAATTAGCATGGTTGAGCCCCAAACTCTGAATGATGAAGGGGTCCCAGCTTATACCTTGGGTTTGATGTGTTTGGAATAAAGTTCACAGAAGACTTTTGTTATTCTCTTTTATATAAGGTCTATTTTATACCAGGTTGCAAGAAACCTTTGGCCTTCCAGGTTTTGCTGAACTTCAGCTCCCATCAGCCTCAGCAAACATGGCCGGAGGTGAGAGGTGCTGGGAGTTGTAGTTCAGCAACATCTGGAGGGGCAAAGGTTCCCCACATCTGATTTGCACACACATATAAACATAAGACAGAAGGACCCATGGCATTAAGAATCCCGCAGATCCTGCTTCCTCATCAGGTTTCTAGCATAATTAGAAGAATTACAAATACCCTAGCACTGGAGTCTTCCATAGTGCTAGTCAAACCTCTGTCTCTATGGCTTATTTACAAGAAAACCTACAGAGATCAACATGGGCCAAAAGGAAAAGTGGTAAAAGCGCAGTGCTTTTCTTACCTTTCATGATGATGATGATGATGATTTATTTATACCCTGCCCATCTGGCTGGGTTTCCCCAGCCATTCTGGGCGGCTTCCAACAAAACACTAAAATACAATAACCTACTGAACATTAAAAGCTTCCCTAAACAGGGCTGCCTTCAGATTCTTCTAAAAGTTTGATAGTTATTTTTCTCTTTGACATCTCAGAAAGGAGCCTGTTCCATTCCTAGGTATTATGGTAGGCCAGACATCCATCATCCCCAAGTGCACTAGCTACTACTGTGCATAAGTAAAAAAAGAAAAGAAAAAAAGGTGAAGGTGAAGGAGCAGGTGGCATTGAGTCTCTTGTGCTTGCCGATCAGAAGGTCAGCAGTTCAAATCCCTGAGATGGGGTGAGCTCCCGTTGCTCTGTTCCAGCTTCTGCCAACCTAGCAGTTTGAAAGCATACCAGTGCAAGTAGATAAATAGGTACTGCTGTGGTGGGAAGGTAAACGCCATTTCCATGCTCTCTGGCTTAAGTCACAGTGTTCTGTTGTGCCAGAAGCAGTTTAGTCATGTTGGCCACATAACCCAGAAAACTGTCTGTGGACAAACGCTGGCTCCCTCGGCCTGAAAGAAAGATGAGCGCCACAACCCCATAGTCTCCTTTGACTGGACTTAACCGTCCAGGGGTCTTTTACCTGTGCATAAGTAAACTGACTGGTACATGCCAATGTCAATGCACACATCTGTGGTGTTCTAGGCATGCACATGAAATCCAGCTATGGTTCCCACCCCTTTGGCAGTGTGTGATTGCAGATGTCAGGTTTAGTGCTTCTCCCACACAAGACATGGAATGTTGGCAGTTGAAGTAGCTGAGGTTTATTTCTCAATAACAGGCTTACAGCAGTCCAAGCTTCCACAACCCATCCTTCGCCATCGGAGTCAGTTGACTCGACTGGCTTCTGACCCCTCCCAAGGCCAGATATACGCCACGTCCTCCCCCGCCTCTGCTCTAATCGCTTGCTCCGCCTCCTACTTCTTGGTGACTCAGCTGCAGCCAATTCCTCTCTGCTGAGTGTGATCCTGACAGCAGATGTCCACCTCCTTCTCTTGATATGAATACAAATGCATATCTTCATGTATCAACTGGGGCTAACATGACAGCTCTTCCACCTCCATGCATTTCTAGACACATGTTGCACACAGCACTATCTCTGAAGCGGCTGACTTTTTAGCAAGGCTATTTCATTGTAATGATACAATTAGAAAAACCCTTCAAAATAATGTGATGAGGAAGACCTATCTATGCCATTTCGAAAATAAAATTTCTTTTATCACCGTACCTGATTAGAACATTGAAGTACTGCTTCAGGCTAACTGTAGCACAATTCCCATTTACTTTCATTTGAATTTTTAAAATACGGTTATTCTAGAATAGATCTAATTTTCTTCTTCCCAAATAATACATTAAAAATGATTTGCTGATTATGACCTTATTTTTTTTTAAAGAAAGAAAGAAAAGAGAAAAGCTTTGATAGCTGCACATTTGAGAAAAATATAGACTGACTTTTCTCAGACAGGCCTTTAGCTTGATGTGAATGCAAATAACTCTCCCCCATCTTTTGCCTGACTTGATGGTTTGACAATGAGCTCGGAAAGAATTAAATGCATTTTCTTGCTTATTAAAATGCCTCATTGTTTGGTTGGTGGAAGGTTATTATTTCTTTGAAATGATTTAAGGAGCTTCTTCTTCTTCTTCTTCTTCTTCTTCTTCTTCTTCTTCTTCTTCTTCTTCAATAAAACAGAATTCATTTTCAGTATTGACATATTTAAACGTTCAACCCAAAAGGAACAATTAAAATAATAAATCATGCCTGTGTAGGTCTAGGCAAGAAGCCGCTTCCAGACTGTCATTATTTTGGGCGGTGGGATTCAAGCACATAGCAGCAAATTCAGGTTGTGCAATTAAAGTGGATTTTCCCCGCTTGTGCAGCACTTTCTCCCTCAAATTTACTTTTTCTGGCAAGGAGAAATGATGGAGAAACGCATTGGAAAGTTAGGAAACAATGTTTGATTCAACATTGTATAACCTCCCTGTAAACAAACAAGAATGAATTCTAATGGACAGTGAATATTGTATTATTACCTACCTGCAAACTTTGTGGAAACAAATCAGGACAAGTGCTTGATATAACAGGTAAAACATATCTGGACTCCATAGCTATAGTTGTCTTTTTTATATAATAGGCTTTATACCTACTGCGATCACATAATCAGGTGGAGGTAAGGAACATTTCATTGAGGCCAGTAGCATTAGCTCTGTGGAATAGCTCTGCAGGGAGTCAGCATTCACCGTCCTGAAACAGAATGGGAAAACTGTAATTTGACAGAAATAATCCTATCAAACTGCATAAATAACTACGCTTTCTGTGTTCTTAATCCCTTGCCTACAGAAGTCATTGGAAATGTCAACAAAGAAGCGAGCAGAGAATGTTTTATAACGCAAATTATTTGAGCTTCCGAAAGTGTACTACAGGGGCTGAATTATTATGAGAAGTGTCCGGTGAGGCTGTGGTGGCAGAAAATATTATGAATTATATTATTCACAGCCAGGGAACTTCTCTTTATTTGATTTACTACTAGTAAAGAGAGTGTCATCATAATTTAACTAAAATGAAAAAGGCTCCAATGGAAATTGCCAGGCGTATTTCTCTTTTCTTTTTTGCAATGAGATTAGTAGATACAGAGGGCATCATTAGCTTTTTAGGTGAAATGTTACAATACCATATATAGAGTATATTTATATAGAAAGACTTTCCCTGTCAGTGTGAATGAAGGACATGAGCTATGAAATCTAAGGAATTTTGATTTACTTTGGATATTTTTAGGTATGTTCCTTTTCATGGTCCCAAATACTAAGGTTTGGGCATTTATTGACCTGTTTGTTTCTTTGGTCTGTTGCTATCCTGTTAATGTGCAGGTGATTTAAAAATACTGCCGATTTGTCAACGCGAGGGGTGAACAATTGTGTCATGGAATATTTTCTCTTTCACAGGCAGCTGGTGCAGGACCTCGTATCTGCACCCTGCCATGGGCAGTAGGTGAGCCTCTCACTTTGCCTCTCACTTCAGTCTTGTTATTTGTATGGGAGGGGGGAAGCTCTCATCAATAATTTCAGTGGGAGCCCCCCCCTCCAACGTAAACAGCAGGATTACAGTCCAGTTTGGGAATGCAGGCATGGGGGTGGCAGCAAAGACTGAAAGCCCATATATAGCGATACCTCTGGTTGCGAACGGGATCCGTTCCGGAGGTCCGTTTGCAACCTGAAAAGAACGCAACCCGCGTCTGTGCATCTGCGCATGCGCGTGTTGCTATTCCCTGCATCTGCGCATGCGCATGACATCATTTTGCGTGTCTGTGCATGTGTGAGTGGTGAAACCTGGAAGTAACCCTTTCTGGTACTTCTGGGTTGCCATGGAACGCAACCTGAAAAAAACGTATCATGAAGCAAACGCAACATGAGGTATGACTGTACCCACTTGCTTGGGTCCTGATTCAGACTGCACCAATTATCTGTGGAAGAAATGGAGCGAGAGGCGGGAGGATGCCGAATTTTGGCATCTCACAGTGTGCCACTGAAATTTGAGACCCATAGGTCTACCACTGTCCAAATCTCAACATTGACATAGTCTCAGATTTTGCTCTCTAAAGTCTTGATTTATTTGTCAAGCAATGACCGAGTTTACTTCTGCAGACGTGGTAATGTCTTAATCTAGGACAGAATCAGCTATAGCAGTGTGCACTGGTCCTATCTATTGGCTTTATACTTCGTGGAGCTTAATGCTATCTTCCTTTCTGTCCCTCCCCCCCCCTCTGGAGCTGATGCAAAAAGACATCTTTGTACAAAGCAAAACCAGTTGGTAGGTAAGGTAGGTCTTACAAAGCCTGCACTCAAAGATCATTATTTCTATTCCTTTCAAACCACACACGTAATTAAAGCATGCACAATGCCTTTTAACATAGCAGCACTCTGCAGCGAAAGCCAAAGGTAGGAGAAATTTAAATAACAAAAACAATTCCTTTTCATGTAGTTGTGCATATTGTCATGCTAAAAATCTTTGACTTCAACCTACAATGCTATCAGGAAATGTTTTGATTCCATAATGCACAGCATCAGAGCTCTATGCAAATTATTAAAATATATATGTTCTCAACTTGAAAGGAGAATCAGAATGTATAGGAAACATGCTAGAAGGATACTTGAGTCTGATTTCTTCCTTTACCTCAGCTGCCTATTTTGCTAAATTCTGCACATTGATTCAGTAATCAACAATGCGGTTTCCCCAAACCAAAACTTGTGGTGTGGGCGCATTTCTTAGATGCTTTTCCATCTACTTCAATGTTCAGTGAATAAGACTGTTCCCTTTCATGAGCCCCTTGAAAACCCTGGCTTTATCCTTCACATCCTCAGGAACTTTCAGTCTGTCTGCTCTACATTCAGTCATGTTCTCCTTATCCATGAAAACCTAGCTCTTGCTCCCCATCAGAATCTATTGTTCCCAACGGTGCAGTAACTAAGCACCCCTTATCTGTTCCAGAGTACATCACCAGCTACAAACAAATTGGACCTCAGCTGGGCAGAAAGAGGAAGAGGGACACTCCAATAGGTGACACCACCTCCTCAGTACAGCACATGACATTTAAGAACCATTAGCCTAACCTTTGAGTCTCTGTATCAGGTCATTATGAAATCTGAGCACAGATAGCTGAATTTGCTCACATCAATCCCCCTCTTGCTCCTCACTAAGCGTCGTGTTCCCTACTCCCTCTACTCATTTTTGGCATACTGTACTTTAAAATTCCCAAGGGCAGGGGATTGACATAAGCAGGGAATTTACCCTTACCCAAACCCAGACTTCCTCATCCTCGGCCCTTCAGATGTTTTGAGACTACAATTCCCATCATCTCTGACCACTGGTCCTGCTAGCTAGGCATCATGGGAGTTGTAGGCCATAAACATCTGGAAGGCCGAGGTTGAGGAAGTCTGTCCAGACCTCAGAGGCCCACATGCCAGTAATGGGTGTGGCCCAAAGTGGGTGTGACCACCAGGACACCCACACACAGTCCCCTTCCTCAGCTGGTTTTTACAGATTCTCTCCTCATTGCATGGGTCATCTTTTGGCAATTTGCCAGTGTGGTGGATTGGACAGAAACGATTAACTATGCTGCCCACCTCAGCTCTGTGTTTATTTAATCCTTTCCTTTTTTCTTGATAACATCAAAATCAGTGGGCTCTTGAGGGGACAGAAAAATTTGTTGGTGGGAGTGGCTACCCAGGGACCTCAGCTGAGGATTACCCACTCCTCAAAAATTAGGGTCAGAGAGATAATAGGTGAGTTATTTTTGTTTGTAACTATTACTCTGTAAACTGCCATATACCTTAATGCTAAGTATGAAGAAATGATGGTGGTTGTGGTGATGATAATGAAGTCCCATAGGTCCACAGAGCTATTGGCAAATGAGGTTACAGGGAACCAGGCAGAAGGCCTTCTTGGTAGTGGTGCCTGCCCTGTGGAAGGCCCTCCCATCAGATGCCAAGGAAATAACCAACTACTGACAGCCCTGTTTAGGGAAGTTTTTAATGTTTGATGTTTTATTGTATTTTTAATATGATGTTGGGAGCCACCCAGCCAGGTGGGTGGGGTATATATGTATGTACAAACGAATAAATAAACAAATAAATATCCATAAAATAGAAGTTAATAGCTACAAAAGGTAAATACTGGTTTCATGGCTACAGTAATCGGGTTAAGGCTGAAGTTAGTCAATACGACTAATTTTTCACATTTGTTTTGATAGGATCTACACATAATTAACTTGCTCTGGATTAATCCTATTGACTCCATTATGTATTTTACATTCATAGTTATGATGGTTTCTATCTAGCTTTTATGTACCATATTTTTCGCCCTATAGGATGCACTTTTTGCCCTATAGGACACACTTTTTCCTCTCCAAAAATGAAGGGGAAATCTGTGTGCGTCCTATGGGGTGAATGCAGGCTTTCGCTGAAGCGTGGAGAGTGAGAGGGGTTGGTGCGCACCGACCCCTCTCGCTCTCCATGCTCCAGGAAGCTATCAACAAGCCTGGAGAGCCCGTGGGAGTTCCTGCAGGGCTCGCTAGGCTGCGGATAGCAGCCTGCTTGCCCGGAGCACGCTGAAGCAGAGTGCCCCGCGCTTCGGGCAGATATCCGTGGCTGGGGGGGGGATAATTTTTTTCCCCTTTATTCCCCCCCCCAAAAAAAAACTAGGTGCGTCCTATGGGCTGGTGCGTCCTATAGGGCGAAAAATACGGTAAATGATAAAAATAAAACATCAGAGAAGAACACACCTAATATTTATTTCTCTTTATAATGCCTCTTGCGTAGGCAGGTTTAGTTTTGTTAAATGTTTATTTCCATGTGAAGTGCTTTATCAAAGCACATCTTTGGGGGGAAAGGAAAGGGTTATTGTAGCTTTTAACCAACATTACATAAAATCCAGAGGGGAAGAGAATATGTCACATTGGTTTCTGTGCATTTTCAAAAGTTAATGCATTAGATGCACTCACCGGTCATAACCTGCCTCATCTCAGAATATATCACAAGCTTGTAATTTCCCTTTCAGTATCACATTTGGGCCCAGGGCACATAGAACCCCTGGCATGTCAAGGCCAATATGTCAAAGAGAAGTCTAATGAATTCTTGGCATGCTTCCTGCAACCACAGTGGCCCTGTAATTTGCAAACACAGGCACTACATCAACATCATTTGTGGGGCTGGACAAATAAAATATGTGGAACGAGCAGTTCAGCCTAGCCTGCCAGCTTGTTGGAAAGCTTTCATAATGCAATATCTTCCACCATGGCGATCTGTTTAAATTTAGTTCCTGATAAAATAATGAAGTGTAGCAGGTGAAATGCGACATGTGTTAGCTTGAGGTTGCATTGGTTGGTTATTACTTTTGGGACTTAATTTCCAAATGAATGCTCACGGCCCAGTTTGATTATCCATTGTTCATGGCTGTCTTTGATTTGAGCTTTTGCCCTGTAGAAAATTAAGGAGAATGTGTGTTTTTTTTTAATAAAAGGGAAAAAAGAGAGACAAGCATAAGCAAAGAAGCCAAGTCTTTGGGTTTTGTAGTAGTAGAGCATAGAAGAACTATGGGTGAAAAAAAAAGGTAAAAGGTAAAGGATCCCTGGACAGTTAATTTCAGTCCAAGGAGACTATGGGGTGTGGTGCTCACCTCTGCTTTCAGGCCGAAGGAGCCACATTTTGTCCACAGACAGCTTTCTGGGTCATGTCGCCAGCAGGACTAATGGAACACCGTGACAGAAGCCAGAGTGCATGGAAACACCGTTTAGCTTCCCGCTGCAGCAGTACCTATTTATCTACTTGTACTGGTGTGCTTTCAAACTGCTAGGTTGGCAGGAGTTGGGACAGAGCAACGGGAGCTCACTCCATCACACGCAGGGATTTGAACCTCCAACCTTCTGATTGGCAAGCCCAAGAGGGGCTTGGACCACAACATCACCCGCATCCCAAGGACTATGGAGCATATGGTCACACACCTAACATGCCTCTAAAGATGAGCACATTGCCTTGTGTCATCCTGGGAACTTTGTTTCAAGCCCTTGGTCATTTGGTGGTGCTAAGCTGCTGCACAATACAAAACAAAAAGTCTGAAGAGACTGCTCTGCTCTGCCATTCTAGGAATCACCACCCCTTGCTTGGTGTGCATCAGAAGTGAGGAGCCTATGGTCCTCCAGATGTTGTTGAACCCCAGCTCCCATCAGTCCCAGCCTGCATGGCCAAGAGTAAGAAATTATGAGGGTTGTAGGTCAACATCTACAGGGCAACAGGTTCCTCCACCCTAATGTAAGTCATTTATATTGTGCAGAATCAGTGCTGAAGTGTTTGTCCATAAAAAATGCAGACGTTTCAAATAGCTAGTTTATTCTCCTGGTACCTCTTCTCCCAAAGAAAGACTAATCCCGCCTGCCTTTATATGAGGATGAGATTTAGCAGTACCGGCTGCATATCAGGGCTTTCCTGCAATGAGCTTGGAGCACACACATCTTCTGAAGTATGCAGAAAGGCTTAAACGAGTTTATGGGAGAGAAGGCGCATCATTCCAGGAATCCTTGTAATGGCCAGTGTGTGTGTGTGGGGGGAGAGCTACTAACTCTCTAACTTTATTTAGAACCATTAGCACCATTTGCAGACAGTTCACACTCGAGGCAGCCCTTATACGTCCTTCTTTAAAAGCAGAGCAAAAGTTTGTGCAATAATAACCTCTGCAGTTGTCAGAAAGCCAAAGGCAAAACGCAGTCACATTTCTTTACGATGATTTCTTCCTTTGCTAGTGTTTCCATTCTGTGGGAGCTAAACACCTCTACATCTATTCCAGAGCTGATATTTTGAATTATTATGTCCTTAGTTGTTGTTTTTTTAAGGTCATTGGGATGTTGCCAGATCCATGATATGCTGGTGAATTCAACCAACCAAAATATATGAAAGGATTCTTCAGGTTTCCCCATTCAAAGAATGTTTATTAGAATTCACAAAGCTTGCCTCCCTTGTTCGAAGATCAGACAGTGCTTGGCCTTGGTGTTTAATCATTTTTATGTTCAAGCTTCAGCTTTAGAGAGAAGAGGCAAGTAGTCAAGTTTATACTCACTAAAAATAAACTTGCCGACTGGCTGGATTCTTCCATACGAAAATGTAAACAAGTGTCATCTCTTCTGGAAAAGAAGTTTTGCCCTGCTTGTGAGTTCCCCAGGAGAACAGGACAAGCGACTCCCCCACCACCACCTTTTGCTCCGTTAAGAGATTTGTTTCCATAATTGGGGCAGATCACTTACACTTCTGGGAAACGAAATCACTGTTTGTTTCCAGTTTTAAAATATTCTGATTAGCACTGCAGTGCAACAAGGACTTTTAAGCCAGCTTGTGCTCACAGTACTCAATGTTCAAGCCTGAGCATCTGAAGGCAGAAGTTACTTTAGCTGAATACATAAAGTGGCTTGGCATGGACCAGGGAGGTCATAGGATGTCAACTTCCACCAGCCCCAGCCAGCATGGCCAATGCCCAGGGATGATAGGAGTTGCAGCCCGGACAAATCCGGGGCTCCAACAGGCTCCACATCCCTGACAAAAGCTTTCTGGGTTCTCATAACTGGGTGATTTAATGACAAGACATTCCTAATTGAGCATCTCACACTCTGGGTAGATCTGTTGCTGGGTGAGTGAAGGTGGATTAGATCTGCCTTCAAGGGATGTGGGTGGTGCTGTAGTCTAAACCGCTGAGCCTCTTGGATTTGCTGATCAGAAGTTTGGCGGTTCGAATCTCTGTGATGGGGTGAGCTCCCCTTGCTTCGTCCCAGCTTCTGCCAACCTAGCAGTTCGAAAGCACACCAGCGTAAGTAGATAAATAGGCACCACTGTGGCAGAAAGGTAAATAGCATTCCATGCGCTCTGGCTTCTGTCACCATGTTTCGTTGCACCAGAAACTGTTTAGCCCTGCTGGCCACATGACCCAGAAAGCTGTCTGTGGACATACGCCAGCTCCCTCAGCCTGAAAGTGAGATGAGCGCCACAACTCCATAGTCGCCTTTGACTGAACTTAACCGTCCAAGGGTCCTTTACCTTTACCTAGATCTGCCTTCAAGTTATATTGGTATGCAGAGGCCCTCTTCACATCCATGTGTAACTTCTTTAGTGCCACTCCATGCATGATGCTGCACCACAAAACTAGTACGTGAGTGAATATTAATACTGTGGCCTCACCTGCACTTAGCATTCAAGGCATCCTCACACCCCTTTTAACATTCATGGCTTTTTCACCCAAGGAATCCTGGCAAGTGTAGTTTGTTAAGGGTACTGAGAGTTGCCAGGAGACCCCCTCACAGAGCTACAATTCCAGAGTAGTTTAACCACCAGGGAATACAGGGAATTGCATCCATGTGAGGGAAATTGAGGTATCCATTCTAACAACTCTCAGCACCTTTAGCAAACTACAATCCCCACGTTTCTTTGGGGGAACCTATGACTGTTTAAAGTGGTATGATACTGCTTTAAATATATAGTGCAGATGAGGGACCTAATTCTTGACAGTGCAAAACACCTGTAGCAATTTTGACAGAGATTAGCAGTTGTTTTGAAAAGATTAGACCAATTTTTTCAAGGACTTTTTACCCACCTCGGGAATGAAGGAAGAAATAGGAAGAACTGGAACCTCAGCTGGCCAGAACCTGCACCTGGACTGAGAACGTCGTTGCTTGATTAATTTTTTTTAGTATTGCCTAATATTAGATGAAGCAACTAGGGAATAAAATATTGCAGAAAAAGGTTTTGTTTTGACATTTAGTAACAAGATTAGCTGGCAGGAAAGTTTAAAAGATGTTATCTCCTCAGCATGAAGAAAATGTGCACTTTCTAAATGTGGATGTAATTTGCAGACTTTTTTTTTTACTGCTTTGTGGCTTCATGTAAATTCATCTTAGAAAATAATTGTTTAAACTTGGTCAGAGGAAGAAGAGACAGCTTCCCAGCTATTAGGCGGCATGAGGAGGTTTCCCAATGCATACAAAAATCAGATCCAGTGTAAATCTGGAGGGCTGAAGGGCTACTATTTAATGAGTCCCAGCTGTTAAAACCAATTGTATCCATCCCTTGTTTTGTTTTGTTTTTTTAAAAAAACTTTTATAAATGCAAAGAACTGGAATGTATACATATGTCTTATTGAGGAGTTGGGAGTTCACTCAAAGTCCCTCACAAACACTGTATAAACTAGTCACTTCCCCATCAGCTATAAGTTCAGCAGCCATGTAAAGGAACCATATATATATATAGAGGCCTCATCCGTGACTGGCCCAGGATTCCTGCTTGTGTGGATGAGCCCTACTCAAATACACCTGTACATGCATAGGATCCCTTCATGCAGCTGTCCAATATATGGCTGTTGCCTGTGTGTGTGTGCCTGGTGCACATGTCATTAAGGGATGGGGCTACCTGGTACAACCCTCACTTTCAATGCCTGACTGTGAGCCCCTTGCTCCTAATAAAGAAAGGGAAACAGCTACAGTGGTACCTTGGGTTGCATACGCTTCAGGTTACAGACTCCGCTAACCCAGAAATAATACCTCGGGTTAAGAACTTTGCTTCAGGATGAGAACAGAAATCGTGCAGTGGCAGCGCAGTGGCAGCAGGAGGCCCCATTAGCTAAAGTGGTGCTTCAGGTTAAGAACAGTTTCAGGTTAAGAACGGACCTCCGGAACGAATTAAGTACTTAACCCGAGGTACCACTGTAATTCCTTCTCTTCAAAAGTAGGAAGTAGTCTTATACTCAGTCAGACTGCTGATTGACCCAGCTCAGTACTGTCTACTACTCACTGTTTGGCAGTGGCTCTCCAGGGCTTTGGACAAGTGCCTTTCACAGTTTCACCCAGAGATGCAATGGCCCTTTCTTAAGGCCTCTCTGTTACCTATGTGTATAAAAGTGGCACATATACCCCTGTGGGTACGCTTTCTATCGTCTAGTCTAGGGCTGTGGTGCAAATGACTTCTGTAGTGCCTATGATCTGGATGGGATCAGATCTTGCAGCCATTATCATAGCATGTTGTGGCACCAAATTCTTCAATTCAATTCCAAAGTTTCTGCATGGGAAATTTGGGACATTACCTTCTCCCTTTGAACCATCTGTAGAGCCAGTGGCAGGTTTGAGGATGCACTGGACAAGGGTCCTTCAACTCTACCCTCCCCCACAATTTAGTTCCCATCCCTGGCACCCGGGTCATTTCCCAGTATGCTTACCTGGTGGCAGAAAGCAGAATTTTTTTACTCGCTAGTATGGCAGGTGTGCTAGGGAGCTAAGCACTAGCCAAGGCTACAGTCAGCCAGCATCTTCCTTTCCCTCTACGGCCCTGAGCCTTGCTACATCAGGAAGCTAGAGGCGTTCTGGGGAAAAGAAGGTGGCTGGTGGCTGCAGCTACAGCCGCTGTTTTCCATTGCAAGGTTAATTAAAAAGTTTTGAGATAAACAGAAACTAGATTGCAGCCCCAGCATTTGCCTGACCTGGTGCTTATTGACCCCAGGCCTGTGGATAGAGCAGAATGGTTAAGAACAGTAAGAAGTGGATGTTTTTGCTATGCGTAGAGCAACAATTCTAATCCACATTTTTAATTTGTATACAGAGCTTGCAGACAGCAGCTATTTTGGATGCAGATCTAAAATAAGAGCATGCTCTTGTTTATATGCTGTGCTCTGGAGTGAAGCCTTTATGACATCACCTGCAATGCTCCCAATTATCCGTTCTCCTCTGTCAATTAGTTCCTATTATTGGTTAGAACAATTCAAGAGTAATAAAGTGGCTTTAATATGTGTTAATTGGTCTTTGCTGGTGCATTTTGACTAATATCCTGTCATATGTTTTAGCCCACGGGAACTCAGTGTACCAGTTTCATCTCATATTCTTTTTATGGAGTTTGTTTAAGAATTAGATTAAAGCACCTCAGGCCAAACACAGAAACAAAATGACTCTTTGGAGCTTTAATAAGTATTAAAAGACAAACCAGTGTTTCTCTGTACACACACACACACACTCACACACACACACACACTCACACACACACACACACACACACACTGCAAATATATGAAGAAGTATTGAAAACAAGGCTTTCCTGTAACTCATTCTTAGCCGACCTGGTGCCCTCAAGGCATTTTGGACTAAAACTCCCATCAGCTCCAGCCAGCAGAATGTACCATTTAGAAGTACCAACTTTACTATGGCAAATCCCAGAGGGATGGCCATGTTAGTCTGTTACAGCAAACACACCCACCCTAGTATGCTGCAATAAATCTGTTAGCCCTGAAGGTGTGAAGCCACCAGACTCTTCTTAACTTCTCTGCAGCCTCCTCCATGTTTTAGAGACAAGCCTTCATCAACTTGGTGCCATCCAGATGTTCTGGACCATAACCTACGCTTTAGTGAACATCATATAATAGTAAATCTAGATTAGCTGTGCTGACTGGGGCTGATGGGTAGGCAGCTCCATTTGTGAGGCCCCTCCCCATTCCCCACCCTCACAACTAGAAGAAAATGGAAGAGTATTATAAACAAAATTGAGTGAAGCCAAGGATGACGACGGGTATTTAAAATTCTGCAATTGCTCCTCTCAAGGACCTAAGATGTTATTGTTCAATACCATGGTGAATTTTTAAAAATGCACAAAATTAGCACTGAAAAACTTTTGCAATAACTGAACTTTGTAAACCTGGGAAGGCCGCAGGCCTGAGTAGGCCGGGTCTTCCTGTTATATTATATACCTGCTGGGATTGACAAGGCATCTGACCCTCACCTGAATTTCATAGCTCTCCTGACGAGTGCTTTGGTCTGCCCGCCAGATACCAGGGACTCTACTATTCAAATTAGGCCCCAGTGTTTTTGTTGCAATCCCCTTCTCAGTTAAGTAATCCATTTTAATCTAGAATTTAAATTCTCAGAACTTTCTTATTTGTTAATGTGAGCAAGTAAACTACTGCTCTCACTTCATAACAAACAGTATTTCTACCTGCAACACAGTTGAGCAAACCTGCTCCTCTTCCTTTCACAGATAATTTGGGAGAAAAAATTAACACCACACGTCATGTGCATGGAAGTTGCTGAACCAATTAACCAACTAGAAGGATTACTGTTAATAGCACTAGTTTTCCTACAACTTGATATTGCTGGATAGTTTTGATGAACCGCAAAAGCATTTTTAGTTTGCTTTCTGTTGCCACCCTGGAAATTTTCTTTATTAGTGCCACTTTGTTTTGTACGATTCCTTGCAAATGAAGGAAAACAACTTCTCTGCTTGTAAATGTTGATAATATAATCTTGGTTACTGAGGAGAAACAAGATTGTACAAAAACAAGATTGGGCGCAGGCCTGGCCAAGACATAGGCGTCCTGACTGTGACAAAGGTGACCTGTGCACTTGCTTGCTTGATTAACAGCTATTGGGAACTTCAAGGTCCCTGCTCTCCCTTCTTATGGTCTTTATATTGGGCCTGGCAACTCCAATAGAGAGCATTCCATGTCAAGAAGGAGGGCAAATGGGCACCCTATCAAATGACAGGCCAGGAGCTACCCAGAGCAGGGCCTTTTCACTGGTGGTGCCCATTGTATGCCTCGCTCTTCCCAGACCTGCTCTCTTTTGGCCTGTATTTTGGAGCTTTATAATTTAGGAAGACTTTGGAAGAACTGGTTGACAAGTCTTATCAGTCGCTGATGTATGAACGGTTTTTATTTGCTGCTATTCTGGGCTTCTGTTGCACCAGGGTTTACACCAGCGAAATAGAGTTGGCCAGGATGCCAGAAGGGATACAATTTACGAGCTTTCTCCATTATCTGCACAGCAGGGGGTGCACTTATTGGAAACCAGTTTTGTCACCTCCCCCCCCCAAACCCCGAGACAATGAGCCCAGCCACCGTTTATTCACAGTCGCATAAGCACTACACTACAGCATGGCCATAAACCTGTACTGCTGGAATATACGCCCAATATGTAGCAATGGAGATTTATGTTACTGCTTTATGAATGAACACTGTGTTTTATGAATGAACTCTGTATTTTGTGAATTACCTAAGAGCCACCAGTAGGGAGCTCTAGAATCTGACAACTAACCTACAAAATAATAATAATAATAATAATAATAATAATAATAATAATAATAATAATAATAATAATAAATTCAAGTTGCATCCCACTGCTTCAAATTGGGCCCTACTGGCTAGCCCTGAGTCTCATAGTTGCTGGGCCTGAGTTGCCTTGCCCTTGCATGAAGTCTTGGGCTTACAATTTTGGGAGAGGGGAGACTGCGGCACTGGGGAGTGGGTGGGCTGGCGAGGCCCCCTAGATTTAGAGGCCCAAGTTGCCCTGCCTTCGCATGAAGTCTTGGGTTTGCAATTTTGGGAGAGGGGAAGTTGCCTGCTGGGGAGTGGGCAGGCTGGTGAGGCCCCCTAGATTTAGAGGCCCTAGGCTTCAGCCTACTTAGCCTATACATAAATCTGGCTCTGCTGATGGCAGTTTTTTGTGGTCCAAGGCATCTGGAGCAACAACCTCAGATATGCAGATGACACAACCTTGATGGCAGAAAGTGAGGAGGAATTAAAGAACCTTTTATTGAGGGTGAAAGATGACAGCGCAAAATATGGTCTGAAGCTCAACATCAAAAAAACTAAGATCATGACCACTGGTCCAAACACCTCCTGACAAATAGAAGGGGAAGAAATGGAAGAAATAGAAGAAATGGAAGAAATAGAAGGGGAAGAAATGGAGGCAGTGAGAGATTTTACTTTCTTGGGCTCCATGATCACTGCAGATGGTGACAGCAGCCACGAAATTAAAAGACGCCTGCTTCTTGGGAGAAAAGTAATGACAAACCTAGACAGCATCTTAAAAGTAGAGACATCACCTTGCCAACAAAGGTCCATATAGTAAAAGCTATGGTTTTCCCAGTAGTGATGTATGGAAGTGAAAGCTGGACCATAAAGAAGGCTGATTGCCGAAGAATTGATGCTTTTGAATTATGGTGCTGGAGGAGACACTTGAGAGTCCCATGGACTGCAAGAAGATCAAACAAATCTATTCTTAAGGAAATCAGCCCTGAGTGCTCACTGGAAGGACAGATCCTGAAGCTGAGGCTCCAATACTTTGGCCACTTCATGAGAAGAGAAGACTCCCTGGAAAAGGCCCTGATGTTGGGAAAGATGGAGGGTACAAGGAGAAGGGGAAGACAGAGGACGAGATGGTTGGACAGTGTTCTTGAAGCTACCAGCATGAGTTTGACCAAACTGCAGGAGGCAGTGGAAGACAGAAGTGCCTGGCGTGCTCTGGTCCATGGGGTCACGAAGAGTCGGACATGACTAAACGACTAAACAACAACAACAACAAAGTTGGCAAAGGCTGGTCTAAACCAACATCTCTAATCTCTTTTGTAGTCCTGTCCTTTCTTCACATCAAAGAAAACATTTTCTTTTCTTACTAAATTTTTACACCATGGTAGGGATCAGAAACAATTATTTCTATGGCCTTTTGCCAAACATTTTGTGCACCTTTCAAATACAAGAGTTCAAACAAAGCATTGGTGATGGTGGTTTAAGAGCACTTTAAGACTGCTTCAGATTGTTATCATTTAAAATTAATCCTGTCAAATTCCCTTATTATTTCCCCCCTCTAAACACTCATTGCAGTTTCTCCCAAAATATGGCATTCATTTCTTGCTTGCAGTGTAAAAAAGCAAATATACTAATCTGATAACTAGGTATGATTCTCCCATACCTACCATAATAACTATGATATTCTATCCATTCTACTTCACTTGGCCACTGAAATGTTGTGATGTGGTATGAAGGTACATGAGGTCACCACTTTGCTGACGCTAAGCAGATCTGGTTCTTCTCAATGCCTGGATGGGTGGCTACCTAAGACCTACATGTTCACCACCTTAGGTACTACAATGAAAGATGAGATACAAAGGAAAATGATTGATAGATGATATCCTGCCTTTGGGCTTCTAGTAGGCATAAGGTTACCATATTTAAAAAAGTAAAAACCAGGACACCCCAAAGTCCTTCGATGTACTTGCTGAAGACCCAGGACAAACCACCACTTTCCAGAAATCCCCCCTGGATGTCACTTCCACCTTTGAAATCCCAGTAATGTTAGGGAAAATCCAGATGTATGGCAGCCCTAAGTAGGCATCTCTTGGTTTCTGTAGGAAAAGAGAGGGACTAGATAAGCCTCTGGTCTGACTAACCGGGACTCTCATTATGTTCTGGAGAGATATGCTCCCAGCTGCCTGTCTCAGTGAGTAACCTAGCAATTCTATGTGTTTCTGTGTGCATGTGTGTTTAACTAGCAAAGTTTTCAAAGACAGCTCCCTGTATAATAATAGGGGTGAATATTGTGGGGTGGAGATGCATGCAATAGGTGCCTACTTCACAGTGACAACTGACTATCATCTAGCAGGTAAGTGTGCTGTAGTTCACGCCTCTTGTGTTCCACCACCCAATCATGGACCAAGACGCATGGAAATACAGAACTGTTGTGCAAGTGCTTACACAACACACTGCCCACTGGGGCTGTGCAATGCACCTCCGATTCAGTCCTTGAAATATACTCGGAGTTGAGTGTGAAATAACAGTCGTGGACCTGATTCAGCAATCCTGAGAGGGCCTCGATCTTTCAAAGCAATGTAACCAGGGCCAGCCCAGGCATATCTCTCATTTGGCAGCAGTACAGCCTGTAATTTCAAGAAACCCAATTTTGGGAATTTCTTGTAGGATCCTTAGTTTACTAATGTGTTAAGCGTGCTTCACATGACAGTGAATCCTGTGTTTTAGTGTTCTTCGCCTTAGAGCCAATCTAGACTAATAATAAACAGTAGACCTACATCCTGCTGTGCTATGGAGAAGGGTCCTATGAAGAGAAGACATAGTGTCCAGAGTCATTTTTATCTTTCTGAACATCTTCCATTTGCTATGGTCAAGCATTTTATCTGGATATGTTTAATCAGAATTCCAAAATGCTTTTTTGGCATCAGCACCAAACACTAATATATACAACACTCTCCTCTTTTCCATTACAGTTGTCAAGAGAAAGTTCACCGGAGGCAGACAGCAGATATAAGGAACTGCCATCTGCACTCCTAAATGGGAAGTTTAAACAGAGGACTCTTCTGGACCTGAATAAAAGGTCATTATTTAAGTTGGAATGCACAAACTGATCCAAGCCAGCAAGGAGGGTGTTGACACTTTGGGGTCAGGGGTGTGGGGATGTGGGGTTGCTATTTCCTACTCTGCAGCAACTGCACCCCCAATGCCTAAAGTGATAGATAAGATGGTGCTGGTGAAAGAGCATGTTGTGGCTGGCTGAGAGGGGCAGCTGGCTGCATGTGGTAATGGCTGTGTTTGCAACACCAGAGGCACTCTTGATATGGGTGGTTCAGTCTGAAAAAATGGAAGGATGACCATTTGTATGGATGCCCATTATGTACGTATGACCAAAGACACTGCCAGCAACCAGCTACCAGCTACCACTTTGTAAAGTGGGTGGGCTGTATTCAGACATAGGTAATTCTCTGTGCATTTCCCCCTTAAGTGCACCCCAGCCTCACTCTTCCTTACAGAAGCCCCCTCACCAGAGAGCCAGTGTGGTGTAGTGGTTAAGAGTGGTGGACTCGTAATCTGGTGAACCGGGTTTGGGTCTCCGCTCCTCCACATGCAGCTGCTGGGTGACCTTGGGCCAATCACACTTCTTTGAAGTCTCTCAGCCCCACTCACCTCACAGAGTGTTTGTTGTGGGGGAGGAAGGGAAAGGAGAATGTTAGCCGCTTTGAGACTCCTTAGGGTAGTGATAAAGCGGGATATCAAATCCAAACTCCTCCTCCTCTCCTCCTCCTCCTCCTCCTCCTCCTTGTATGTTAACAGCCCTGCTAGGAAACTGTACTAAACCCTGTTAATAAGCCAGTTATGTTACCAATATCTGTGCAAAGTCTAAATTCTGCAGTAAAAAATCATTGAACAAAACAGAAGAAGTGTTCTTATAATGTCGTCCCCCCCCCCCCCGCCGCCCCATGCTTTCCCTGCGTACACACAGGGCCTCTTCAGACCAATGTTTGATGGAATTTCTTCATTGCCAGTACTGTTTCAACATGCCTAGGCTGCAGGTAGGAGATGGGGATTTAAACATAGATGCATCAATTTCATAATGTGGAGGGAGACAGCGGGGACATGTCTTTGGGTGGTGAGGGAGAACAGGAGAATTGGGAAAAGAAATGCATTTTTGTCCTTCTTCTTATTTCTCACAATTTTTGTGAGCAACACCATTCGGTTCCATCATCCTCAGAAATTCAGCAGCAGCCGTGGGCAGGAGGGATTGACAGCCTAAAATGGGGCATTCTTTAAATGCAGTTTAGGCAAACCTTAAACTGTGGCATTCCTTGCACCTTCATTGTATCAGGTTGTTGCAGATAAATATATTTATCCTAACCTTTGACTGAAAGAGAGAGAGAGAGAGAGAGAGAGAGAGAGATATTTAGTTCCCATCCTATTCTGTTGGCTATAATTTGCTTTAGTGGACTTAAATACTGTGGGCTCAACTAAGTTGTTGAGCTAGTGGAAACCAGTGCAAGGATGACCCCTAATGCAATGGAACTTCCTTTCTCCTTCCTGTGTGCCCCTGCACCCGCCTCAGATCTGATCAGAAGGGTCAGAAGAACCCCAAAACAGGACGGTGTGGGGGGAGGGACTATTCTGTCTGGCGAGCAGAAGTCACATCCTGATGGAACAACCTCCTTAGCATGATATTAAATTCCACCCTGTATTTTTAAATTGTTGCAACTTGCCCTGGGACGTTATGGTGTAGGGTGGGTACGAAATATAATAATTGATTCAAAATACAAGTTTTTTCTCATTCACTTTCACCAGAAATAAAATAAAATTCCAGGTATGTTAATGCGAGCGAGCTATTGACTTTCTTGAGACCACCCAGTGAGCTCCATGATTGAAAGTAGGCTTGATCCTGGATTTCCCATGTCCTCTCTCAACACCCTGAATTACATGGGGGTACTGAATACGCATTGAAAAGGTTGAACACCCAGGGAGCAATTGCTATTAGGCTTGTAAGAAGCTTTGTCGACTGCTAAAAACCACTAATTGCTTCAGAAATGCTTTAGCCTTTGGAAAGGTAAAGGCTTCCAACTGATGTATCAGCTAGCATCGTACAGGCTGAAATGGCAGCTACCTAATACCCCCACAAACTATTTAAAGGCTGGTTTCAGTTATAGGAACTCGAGAAGTGAATGCAGCGCAATTATCATCCCTGTGGCTTGATCAGGTCCCAATGAATTTGAAGCATCAAATTGCTTGATGGCAACCCTGCATCTAAATCCTGCTATAGCTACTTCTCTGTTTATAAGAGTGAGAACAGATGCAGCAGAAATACTGTAGTAAGCAAAGGTTCATCTGGATATGTGATTCTCCCCACACCCTGTCATTGGTTTGGATCATGGCTCTTGATGACGTTTTCCTAATCCATCAGCAAGGACTCTGAACCAAAGCAGAAAGAGCAAAGAACACAGAATAGACAAGAACAAGATTTTACATTATTTCAGTGTCCCTCCCCTCAAGCACTGTGACTAGAGAACCCTGGTGAAATCATTACAACTGATTAAAGCTTAGACCTGTCGGTCACAAAATATCTCTTCCTTCCCCTCTCCCCACCTTGACATTTTCTTGATAAGGCAAATCTGAATAAAGAGATTCACTTTTGGCAGACACACTGTCCATAATGGTTTTTTTTCAGTGCCCAAGTCTCTGAAATGCCCCGAAATACTTTGGAGTTTCCCTGCTTCAGTTCAGAACACTTTGGAAAGATCCCATTTTGGTTCGGACAAGCTCTGATTTTTTCTGAAATTACCTACTTCAGTGCAGATCTTCAGTGCAGACCCAATCTATATATGGTTTATTATATATACTGTAATATTTTAGAAAGTTGTTTGCTATGGATTTTGACATTTCTTAAGGTATCGTAATTGACATTTGCGCAATCGTTCCTAAGATCAAGGAGCAGGTTTCCCTCTATGTTTGGATACAATTGGATATCATTTTGAAGTAAGGTGGAGAACTGAATCTTTGAAAACTGCAGATTTTAACCACTGATTTCTTAGAATCTTTTGGTTTCTTAGAATCCTTGAGCAACATCAGATGTAAAACTCTCTCTCCCTCCCTCTCTCCCTCTCTCTGTGTGTAAATATCTGAATACACCCAAATCTGCTTTTTCTACACCTTTGAACTATTTGGAAGCATGCCTGTAAAGCCAATAAGTGGTTCTGGCAATTAGAAAGTATTCTTTAAATAAAAATACCTTAAGAATAATGGATGTTTATTTTTCTATTTATTGGCAACCTGATACGAGCTGCTTAGGAATTTTGTGCAAGTTCTAGCTAATAGTAAGAGTGATACATCCTTTTGCTGGATGTATAAAGAAGCCATGTATCAACTGGTGAGCCATCTCAAGTTTTGCATGCTTGCCAAGGAGAGATTGCCTTTGTGCAATGTAAACAGCAGTAAAACTGCATTCCCTGGAAAAGAAAAAGGCCTGACGATTAATCTTCGTTTTTATAGGCAACATACATGTTGTCAAATAAGCTGCTATTAAATTATCATTGCTTTTTTTTTTTAACTGCTTGGTCATTATCTGCTGCCAAATCCTCCTGGCAAACCAAATGTGTAATTTATTACACAGCCTTGGGTTTGCCAAGTACATCACCAAGTATGAAGAGTGATTGATTCAGCAGCCCATCTGATGGTAATCTGTTATGTTACGATCAAGTTTCCTTTTTGCCATTTCATTCAGACCATTTATTATTTGTGATAATCATTTATACAGGGCTAAATTGGTTTCTTCAATCCATCAGTGCCACAGTATTAAGCTATAATGAAAATAGCAACACCACATGTCCCCCGCCTTCCCCCAACCTCTTTTTTTTAAAATGATATTTATTGAAAGTTTAAGATTACAGGAAAAAGTAAAAAAAAAGAGGAAAAAATTAAACAATACAAATCAATACATATAAAAAAAGAACAAAGCACACAATACATCAAAGCAAAAACAATTAAAAACACATCCAATATTTCCACATCTTTATCTTTCATTAACTTGTTTCATCGACCTCCTCACAGCTCCCTTTTTTGTATTCTAGTTATTAATTATTTCAGCAAATCCTTTCCATCTTTCACTATTTTCTGTCATTTAATTGTCTTAATTTATTTTAACCTTATCTTACCATAAAAAACCCTAAAACTTATTTGTACATAACTCCTTATAACATTTCTACTAAAGCCGTATAGTTTCATTCCAACATTTTTCTAACACTCATTAATTTTACAATATTTCTCTAAATAAATTTTTAAACTTTCTTCCAATCTTCATGCACCGTCTCTTCTTCCTGGTCTCGGGTTCTGTCAGTCCTTTCTATCCATTCCATATGGTCCATCAACCTGATGACCTTCTGTCCGAGGCTCTTAACTCTTTTCCATGTCCCTTCTGCAGATCTTCTTCATATTTATACCTGCACTTTACTTTGTCTTCTGCTGATTTTGTTCTTAATTTCCTTCCTTTAGCACTGAGGAGTAGATCTCGGGGAGACTCCAACCTAGCAATTTCTATATCCCTTCTCGACAGGCCAGCCCATTCTCCATAGCCAGAACTAAAATCCAGAGAATATTTCAAAGCATGTTTCAAAATCCCTCCAAAGTTAAAGGCCCCCACCACTCCAATCTCCCCCTTTCCCAAAACCAGATCTCAAAAGCCAGAACATCCCTGCATAAGGGGATCTATCCAACTTTCCTTCTCCAATCCAAGCGGGACTCCATCTCTCCAAATCTGGCTTTCTCCAGATTCGGTCATCAAAAACAACAGCTTATGTTCATACAAGGCCAAGGCTCTCTCCACTTGTATTACTTGAGGTTCAACAAAAACCTCCTCCTTTATCTTCTCCACAGCTTGCCCTGTCAAAACAGATTCCTGGGTCGGTTCCTGAGTAGTTTCTGTATAAGTATTCACTTTTTGTCCCAAATCAGTCATTTTTTGTCCAAAATTGTAATCATCACACCCGTCTTCTCATGAAGCTGTTCCAATAAAGCACTTGTCTTGCAAAAAGCAATCACTAAGGCTTCTTCTGTCCACATTCTTGTCCAAGGTCAATGTCTAATTCTCACGGTCTTTAATCTCTGCAGCTGGAGAATTCCCCAGCTCCACTCCTGCAACAGTTTCAAAAGCACCCTCTAGGGGAAACAATTTCTATTTGTATCCGTCCTTTTAAAAGCAGGTCCAGCAACAAAGTTATTTTCGATTTTCAGATATTTTGCTCCTTTTAAGTGCAAAAGGAAACATTGGAATCAATATGTTTCTCTTATTTAACTATCTGTCAACATACGTTTTATTCACAGTCAATGAACTTTCCCAAAACATCGGTCTTCCTGGCAGCCCGTTCCCAGGTTCAAAACGGTGGTAATTTATCTTTCTTCACTCTCTCTCCTGCAGGCTTAAATGATCTAAAATTTCCCCCCTCTTCTCCTGCTTCCAAGGGGGGTTTAGTAATTTTAGCTGATGGTGATTTAATCCTTTACAAAAGACTTTCCAGGCTTTAGCTTGCAATGTCTTTGCTTCAATCTATTTACAAAAGCAGAAGGCGGACTTCCTGTTTGGAACCTTCCCGCTTCGGTGCCAAATTAAGATGTTTAATAATCCAATTTTCTGTTCTACTCACGGGTAGTTGTTTAAAGTCCAATAGTCCACAGGAAAAAGTCAGCGCTCTCCGGCAACAGCAATGAGGCTTCACTCCGTGAAAAGAGCAGTCGATTCGAAGCACCGCGCCGCTCACCCCACATCACTCCGGATCCCCGAAACCTATTTTCCCCACGAGTAGGAGAGGCGCAAAAGGTGCCAGCCGAATCCCACGTCCACAGGCTTCTCCTGCCTGTGGTTTTTAATGGGTCTCCGCCTCGCCGTGGCGGTCCAGACCCTGATTTCCACGAAGCGGATCCCTCCCGATCAGAGGAAATCCGCCATTGCCGGAGGTGCTAACCCGGAAGTCTCGCCTTCCCCCAACCTCACTCTTCGCTATTATCACCAATATTTTTTCCTGTAATGAATGCTTTCCATGGCACATGCCTGGAAAGAAAAGTTCTACAATATGCAGTGTATAAAAAACATTTCCGACTATCAGTAATATGTACAAATGAGCAATCTTTGGAACAGAATTCATACATAATCTTAAAGAACCAAAATGTAATTAGTCTTGTTGTCTATGGTATGCAAAGATCCATCCCATGAGAATTGCTGTGAGGATAAACTAAGGGTGGAGAAAAATTTACATCACCTTTAGACCACAAGAGGGAAGGTGTAGTGGGGCGTAAAACCTTTGTTTGATCCTCACAAGTATCCCTGTTGAAAGATAGCAACTTGTCTAAGACCTCCCAGTGAAGTTCAAGGGCAAGTGGGGATTTCAACCCAAGTCTTCCCTGCCTTAGTCTAAGGAACTAACCACTACATTGGCTCTCTAGTAGTCTTTAAGGTACCACAGATCTCTTACTTGCTGTAACAGAGTAACACAGCCACACCCTTGGTTTTTTCTAATCCAATTTGTATCCCAGTGTCAGGTGAGGACTTGGTAGGATATTGGGCAACAGTCCAGTCAGGTTGTCAAACGGTGACAACAGCCGTTACTCTTCTGCAAACAGAGCTCTGCATAAGTTATAACTTGCCAGTTGTGCTACATTTTTATTTCCTTGTATGTATATACAGTGGTACCTCTGGATGCGAACGGGATCCGTTCCGGAGCCCCGTTCGCATCCTGAAGCAAATGCAACCAACGTCCGCATTCTGTTACTTCCGGGTCGCCGTGGAGCACAACCCGAAAATATTCATCCCAAAGCTACTTCAACCCGAGGTATGACTATCCCCATTGATGTTTCTTTCCCAAACTTCCCATTTCTTCCTCTTTAGCATAGAAAAGACCACACAGTTTGGTAAGTTAAAATGGGTTTTTACTGACAAACTCTCCAAAGCTCAGATTCATGTGTTCCCATGTGACATAGCCTTCCTGGGTCTATAAAGATTGTGTGTATCTTTATTTGGATATGGAGAAGCTATCTCCTTATTGTGGAGTCCATCCCATGGAATACTGTGAGCAAGGGCAAAGGACCTTTGCTGTAAGTTTAATAAATTGTTACACCTAAATTGTTACACTGATCACTCTGGCAGTTTGATCATCTATGTATCCAAACTCTTGTGAGCCCTCCTCTAGCTCTGCAGGGTGTTTCACATGGTAGA
This sequence comes from Podarcis vaucheri, assembly GCF_965113315.1. NCBI lineage: Eukaryota > Metazoa > Chordata > Lepidosauria > Squamata > Lacertidae > Podarcis > Podarcis vaucheri. The sequence continues at coordinate 42,056,195 of NC_138767.1, forward strand.
CTAAGAGTTTCTGAATTATTTATGTAGAAATACAAATATGGCTTTGCTAAAGCCATATAGCTGTATGGGCTTGGAGTGATCTCCCCAGATGTCCTTCCTAGTTGGTTACATGGTGGGAAACAGAGAGAGAGAAAGAGGAAACAGAGAAATGTTCTTTCCTTCCAAGGTGAGGTTGTGTGATCTAGCTGAGTCTAGGAAAATAGCTTACATACGAACCATGCATGCTGCCTTGTAGCTCTTCGGAGGAAAAAAAGGTGGATAGAAATGCAATAAATAAATATCACCTGGAATGCCAGATTCCCCATCTCTGCCCTAAGCTTTTAACCCAGGCTTCCTCAACCTCGGCCTGCCAGATGTTTTTGGCCTACAACTCCCATGATCCCTAGCTAGCAGGACCAGTGGTCAAAGATGATGGGAATTGTAGTCTCAAAATATCTGGAGGGCCGAGGTTGAGGAAGCCTGTTTTAACCTATATGGTGGTCTGTAGGGGTTTGCTGTTGTTGTTCTGTTTGAAATATTGGGCACTTGAATTAGCTCCATCGTCCTGTCATTCTAAAAGCCACCCTGTGAAAGCAGATTCTGTTAAATGAAACTATTTTCATTCATAGCACATCATTTCACTGAGGTAAGTGCTAAGTAATCAGGCCTGGGAAAGGCTGATAAAGAATGGCTGTCAGGAAACACTCTTGTTTCTAATTATGTAAAGTACTGGATAACTTTTAATTAAAAGTATGACCTAAATACTAATTTGCTTTTTCCTAGAGAAAAAAATGTATTTGTAGAAATTTATAGATTGGACTATCAGGAGCCTAGAAATGCTTAATTTTAGATATGTATTGTCTACTAGAAGACACTGAAGGGAATGCATTTAAAAGAGTAAAACAAACACATGAAATGACCTTACTTTTTGATTATTGCCAAAGCACCTGTTGTTACCCTGAGCCAAACTGTGAAGCAGCCTGTAGCTCAAGCTATGTCAAGTAACATGTTTATTTGTCGAGACTTGGGGTCATGACAAGATTCATAAATCACGAATGCCATCATAAAACTAGGCAATAAAACATTCCAATGTCATTGCAGTAACCAATTATGCAAAAAATGAAATGCGTTGTATGCCAGCATCACTGAGCGAAGAATATTTAGTTGAACTCCTAACCATCTACTAGAGGTGCATTGGAATTAATTTGGCATAGTCTCCTGTAGCCATGGTCTTGATGCTTGTGAAGCCTCCATTCATAGGAACCAACTCCTAGGGGCTAGGTGCGCTTCAGTCCCCACAATAAAATATTTGAGGGGGCTGGGGCCCCACAAAGTTGATGGGCATTCCCATTCAAATGCTGTGCGTACACTGCATCATGTGATCAGTTATGTGAGGTGGGGCTTACCTGGGCCCACACAATATTTTATCCAAGTTGGCACCCATGCCCCCATTCTTAGCAAGCAGTCCCATTGTCTTCTGTACATGTAAGGGGAAATGGTGTCATCTTGCCCTTTGCCTCAGGCAGCAAAATGTCTCAGGCTGGCCCAAACCAGCAGGAAATGGTGTTTTCCTGGCTCTCCTCTTGTTTCCCTGCTTCAGCATTCCTTTTTCTCTCCTCCACTCTGGCACCAGCCCTCCTTTCAACCCTTGGCTCTTTCCTGTCATCAGTATTCCTCAGGCTCTGTTGCTGCCCCAATACCACTCTGGCTTTCTGTCTGCCCCCCCTGCAATGTTTCATATTTCCCCATAAGAATTAACAGCTCACTTTAGCTTATGTACAAGAAAGTAAAAGGACACACTCGGGGGCACACATGCCTATCTGGGCTTCTGATATTAAACCTCTTCTCTCCCCCAGTGCCCTAGCTGGTAAGAATCAAGCATGCGTCTCTTGGCATAGCCCTGCCATGGGTTTGCACCATAAGTTTTATTGCATAGTTTACCACGGAGTATGAGGTTTCTTTCCCCACAAAGCTAGCATGCAATAGTAGTTGGAGTGTCAGACTAGGATCTGAAAGGCCAGGTTTCAACTCCCCACTCAGCAGTAATGCTTTCTGGGTGACTTTGATTCCATTCCTCCCGTGCTGCAGATGTGTGTGGGATTGTTACATGTCACATGTCTGTTTACCTTCCAGCACTGATTATCGGAGTCTTGTGGGGGGAAAGGGAGATACGCTGTTTCCGCTCTGTATAGCTTTTGCTTTTGCAGCTCTCTCCCTGAAGAAGAAAGACAGAAAGAGGAGCCATGTTTTCTTTGTTCTGTTACGTTTGATCTAATTTGCAATAAATTAGGCTTATATGTTACTCCTCAAGGCTGAGCTTCTGTTTTGAACTCTGCCTGTGGTGTGCTCATGTCCCTGGATATGGGCCACATCAGCGTGATGGGAGACCAGAGTGATGACTCCTGGGCGACGCTGCAGTTGGGGGGAGGCACCAGGCCTCGGCGTTATTGCCCAACACCCCCTACTCCAGATCAAGATCCTGAATCTTCCCAGGAGCAGGAGGACAGTATAGATTTGGAACAGTGATTTGTAGAGGGACATAGTTCAGAAGGCAGAAGATGGGAAGTACTGGGTGGGGAACAGCTAGGAGGAGAAGAAGTAGGGAAAGAGTCCATCTGCTCAGGCCAAGGTCAAGGAGAGCAGATCAGATTGCAAGACGTGGGAGTGGCGTGGGTGACAAGGGAGGAAAAGTGCATGGAACCCTTAATAGGGAGCACCTTCATTCCTAGGAATGTTGTGATTATTAAAATTTCTAACTGGTAAGAGACTCCTTTCTCTTTGTTCCGTTTATCTACTGCCAAAGGGGGGGGGGGAGGAAGCTGAGTCCCTGAAGCCTGACACGCAGTCTCTTTCAGCCTAACCCACTTCACAGGGTTGTTGTGGAGATTAAATGAGATGGGAGAGAACCATGTATGTGACCTTGAGATCCATGGGAAAAGAGGTGGACTATAAGAAGAAGAAGAAGAAGAGTTTGGATTTGATATCCCGCCTTTCACTCCCCTTCAGGAGTCTCAAAGCGGCTAACATTCTCCTTTCCCTTCCTCCCCCACAACAAACACTCTGTGAGGTGAGTGGGGCTGAGAGACTTCAGAGAAGTGTGACTGGCCCAAGGTCACCCAGCAGCTGCATGTGGAGGAGCGGAGACTTGAACCCGGTTCCCCAGATTACAAGACTACCGCTCTTAACCACTACACCACACTGCCATCAAGCATTTGTAACTAGGGTAGGCATTCCCTAGATTTTTATAAGGGGTTTGGATGGTGTGTGAAATCCAGGTTCTAATTCCTCCTTAAATAGTATTGGGCAACACACCAGGTCTCTGTGCAACTTACTTAGAAGGATTATTTGGATGTTACTTTTAGTTCCTTGGAGGAAGGGGAGTATACGAATGTAGCAAATATAACAATAATAGATTAATCTGTATGCTTCATTTTTCCTTATAGCCTAAGTAACACTAGTTTGTAAAGACAGAATTCAAGTGGGGGAAATCAAATTAGAGGTTTAGAGAAACTCCTGAAAAGTGGAAATATTAAAATGTCATTTTAATCCTCTTTAGTTAAAGTGGGGACAGATAAAAGAGGATAATGGAGAGTCTTACAAAACCATAGGAGATGGCACAATGGCAGTCTCATGCTCTTTTGTGATAATGCAAGAATTATAGGTAATCAATGAAATTAAAAGAAAACTAGTTGACTAATGCTTAAGGATTTCCCCCCATTACACAACCCATCTATTAGTGTGCAAGGCTTAGACTGAAATTATAAATAGGGTACATAGCCTACCAGCCTTGTAAATTAAGCAGGGAAATGAAAACAGTTCCTCATAATGAGGTTTGCACAGGAGAACTTCACAGAGAGTTGTTCCCATAGATCTTTGTGGATCATGCATGGAAATTTGAGCAGTAATATTTGTGTAAAACATGTTTATTCATTAGATAGTAATTTTGGGGTATGTGGCATCTTCTCATCTTTCCATAGCTGTACATCAGTATTGTGTCGTTCATATCTATGTGTGTTTTTATATAAAATGGCATAATTTATGTTGGCGGTTTCATCCTTTCTTAAGAGAGATGCTTGGGCAGTGTTCTTTGGTGCCATGGAGCTTTCACTGTTGGGATCCTCAGGGTTTGACTTCATCCCCTATGCTGTTTCACATCTACATGAAACTGCTGTGTGGGGCCATCTGGAGTTTTGGAGTATGCTGTCATGTCAGCAATATGCTGGTGACACACAGCTCTACTTCTCCTTTACATCTGCAGGTGGGCAGTGGATGTGCTAGACCATGGGTAGGCAAACTAAGGTGCAGGGGCCAGATCCGGCCCAATCGCCTTCTAAATCCGGCCCACGGATGGTCCAGGAATCAGAGTATTTTTACATGAGTAGAATGCGTCCTTTTATTTAAAATGCATCTCTGGGTTATTTGTGGGGCATAGGAATTTGTTCATTTTTTCCTCCAAAATATAGTCGAGCCCCCCACAAGGTCCGAGGGACAGTGGACCGGCTCCCTGCTGAAAACGTTTGCTGACCCCTGTGCTAGACTGTTGTCTTGCCTTGGTAATGGGCTGGATGAGAGCCAACAAACTGAAGCTCAATCCAGATAAGACTGAGGCACTGTTCTTGGGTGGTTCCCTAGACTGGATGTATGGGAGGTTGCCTGGTCTTGATGGGGTTACACTCCCTATGAAGGAGTAGCTTCGTAGCTTGGGGATACTCCTGGATCCTTTGCTGTCACAGGTACTGGAGGAATTTCCACCAACTTTCTATTGCTAGGATTGCTGTGCATGTCTCCTAACCTTTTGCCTCTTTTCTCAACCCTGGGCTCCTTTGAGAGAAAAGGTAGGATATAAATTTAATAATAAAATAAAAATAACCACTTTATGATTATTCTGCCTGAAGAAAAGACTCAATACTCCCAACAAAAACTATAGTTGATTCCTGTACAATCTTCCTTCCTTCCTTCTTTCCTTCCTTCTACCAGTTTCTCATATGTGTCTGTGACTACTCTGTCTTTATTTCTTAAAAACTGCATATAGCCATAGAAAGTTAAAACGGGTGATTGGCTGTATAATGTGACCCTTACACCCCAAAGGAGTTTATGCAAGTGTTGAGTCATAAAAAGGCTGGCTTGTCTCCACAATCCATTTTTAGACTCTGGATTGAAAGATAGCGTGAAGCTTGTTATCCTCCTGAATAATGCTGACCTAATATGGACAAATTCTTGCATGAAAGGTTGTGAATCACATGTCAGAAAGGATTACCGAGAGAGAAAAGAACCTCCTTCGTCGGCATGCAGAAAGCGGCCACAAAGTGCCAAAAAACATTCCTAGCATCAACATGAAAGTGTGACACCCCTTGCCCCACGCTGCCTTTTTCACAGCTTCTGTCAGAACTGTTCCGTAGGCATTTCTTCCTTTTTTAAAAAATATAATAATAATAATCCCATTTGAGCTGGCTCTTCAGTGTTGCTCTGTAAAATCAAACCATTTGATAGCATGATTTAAATGTTGCTCCTTCCCAATCTGGTGCCCTCCTACAGCTACCATCTTTCTTGAATGCTGGCAGTGCTGACTGGGGCTGATGGGGGTTGGAGTCTACCCCATCTTGGTAGGCACCCGGTTCAGAAGGCTGACTCACCCAAAATGTCAGCATCTTTATGCTCCAGCTGGCATCACACACTGATGTCACACAAACAAATCATCCAAATTCCACTGGGAGACAGAGAGGCAAGAGCTGATTTAAACATTCAGGAATTGCACAGAATAGAGTCCTCAGAAAGCTTTACTATCTGCACATGAGGGGTTGTTAGTTTGAATACACCGCCTTATCAGACTTTCTTGGCAACAATTTATTGCGAGAATCATAGTGTTGGAAGGGACCCCATGGGTCACCTAGTTCAACTTCAAAGAGTAGAGAAAGGGATGCAAACATGAAGCTCCCATGTTCACAAGATCTTCCTCAACTGAGCAAAGGAAGTTGCCCTGAGCAAAGTGAATGGGCCACCCTGCTTGTGTAGGAGGGTCGTGAGAAATGGACTGTTGCATTTACTGTCCATCTTGTGTATTCTCCACCACATACATCAGTCCAGGGTGTCACACCAGTGTGCTTCAAGATCAAGCATTGTACCCAGTCAGAATTCACAGAGAAATTATGATAAACGCATTGAATTATTACAGTAATTCAAACACAGTGAATTGCATGTGTATTACGATTAGTTCTGTTTCCAGAAAGCTACAGAGTTGTCAGTCTGGAAAGTACCTGAGAAGGAGCTAGGCTTTCTCCATGTGCAAAAAGCCAGCATCTTCCATATTCAAATATTGAACAGTAGCAAATAGAAATAAGGATTCTTTAGAAAATTAAGTGTAGGGCAAGATATTATAGCAATGGTGTATTCCAGTGTGACATCAGTAGATTTAAATGAAAAGTTGGTGCAACATATTGGAAAAAACCCTTTCCTTTTCTTTAAAGAAAAATGGAACAGATGTGGTCTGTTCATCCTTCAGCAATATGATTGCCCAGAGCTATTCGTCTCAATAGGAATATTCCAGCTATGCAGGGCATGGATAAAAATTAACAGTGAAATAGCTTAGACTTGTCTACTCAGAAGCAAGACTCATTGAGTTCAATTGTGCCAACTCACAGGTGTAATTCTGAAGCCAAAGTTTGTCACATTGGAAGATGTCAGCCTAACAACACTGGAAGTGGCCATGCTAGAATTCTGGCTTCTGTATCTCACAAGATTTGTAATTAGTGTACTTGTTTGCTTCTAAGATGTAACCATGAAAGCATTTAGTTATTATCTATATCCTTAAGCTATACATATGCTATATCCATGATCTTCAGTCCATAATTTCCCTAGAATAGTCAATGGGCAGAGAGCCATAAATGATGTGTGCTTTTCTTTTCACAATACACGAGTCAAGAGGATCATAAAATAAAATAAATATGTGTAAGCAGTGTTTTATGAAAATTGAAGAGATTTTGGACCCTTCTAAGACTCTAAATGAATGAACCGGTCTAGTTTCTGAGTTAGCCATTGGTTTAAACTTAAACCTTAAAGATTATTACTATTATGAGCTGTCTGTGTGCAGTGTTTATTCAATCTGGCTGGTTTCATCTCTGGATTCAATGTACTGAAGTAGAAAGAAATAAGGAAACTCTTTTCCCTTTGTAGAGAAAAAACAACAGGGTACCTGAGTTACCAGCTAAACACACAGTGGGAGGTTCTGCTGTCCAAACAAAACCACAGGTCAGCTCACATACACATGTTTATCACCTGATGAGTTCTGCATCAAGTAATGAATGATTTGCATGTGTGATACAGCCAGCAGAGATAATAAACCATCCAGAGAACTACCATATCAGCTCCCATTGTCCCAAAACACACAATATATTTCAACAGAGAAGCTTCACATCTATAACTGAGGGTCATCAAGTGACAATCAACTGAATGATATGTGGAATTTTCCTAATTCTGAGTATATTGATGAGTAATTAAGATAACATAGAACAAGAATTGAATTGAATCTTTTGAGGAGCTGGAGATGGCATTCATAAGTGGTTCGTGTTTCACAAGCGTACAGTAAAGTTGGTAGTACAATAGCTTTGTAAACAAGCATTTTGGTTTCTCTGTGAATGTCTCAGTTCTCAAACCAGTGCTGGGTAGTAAGCCACCTACTTTACAATTTGAAAGAATTATTGTTTGCATTGATCATTTGATTGTAATGTTTGCTTTTTGCTTTTTTAAATTAAAAAATGCATTAAAAATACCAGGGAGCTATAAAAGAATAATAATAAATGATCTGTTCTAGTAAAACTCAGTTATTCAGCCAACCACACTTCCTATCTCAGATGCATGTAGAATAAATGCGCAGTTGGAACCAAGTTGAGTTAATGATTGCAATAAATGGGAGTGTTACATAAAAAGGTCTTGTACATTCTGTGTGAAAAATCAATTCCGAATGAGCTGTGCAATTAAATGGGCTTGATCTGTCATTCTCTAAAGATCGTAACAATGGACAATGCCAATAAACAACATAGATTCAAATGAGGTTGAGCAAGGACACGACTTGTGTGCCAGTTGATCTTAATAGGCAGCAATTGTATTTCAAGCAGAACCCTTTTGGTTTCAAAGTTCTGGAGTAGTGTTGCTGGCTTAAGTGAATTGAGTATCTCACTGCTCTCTTAGGAAATGCGGTCACACCCAAAACTATAGCTTTTTAAGACAGAAGCTTCTCAAACCTAGGAGAACAAGTTACAGATAGGTAGCCGTGTTGGTCTGCCATAGTCAAAATAAAAAAATTCCTTCCAGAAGCACCTTAAAGACCAACTAAGTTAGTTCTTGGTATGAGCTTTCGTGTGCATGCACACTTCTACAGATACTAGGAGAACAAAAAGACGAACAGCTCCCAGAAGTCTGCTGGGGAGGGGGAGTGTTTTCCCATATTGCAAGTGACTCTTATGAGAGAGAGGGTTATTCCACTAATGCCCTATTTGCTGGCTTCCCAGAGGCACCTGGCTGGCCAGATGTGTCTTTGGCTTGATCCAGCAGGGCTCTTATTAATGGAAGTATGCAAGGATTATAAACTGGATGTGCAAATTTAACACCATGCAACTGACAGGCAGTATGGCATTTTTGGACTGGCCTCAGAAAGCTTCTTGGTTGGCTGGACTTTTGTCTTTACCTGGTCAGCAGAGTGAAACCTAGGTCCAAGCTCCAGTTCTTCCAGTTTTCACTTCCAGCAGGCTACTGATCTCAAGGACCCTGAATTGGATAAGACACCCTGCCCCCCAGATATGGAATACGCAGAAATGGCAAAACTTACCGGAAAAATAAGAAATCAAGATAACAAACTTTTTTAAATAAAAGAATGGAAATGGTTTGTTGAATATTTACAAATAAACTGTAAACAGATAAGAACATTGGCATGATTATTGTAATAACCTGTAGTTTGATGAGAGTATACATTTAAAGTAGATGAATAAATGGTTAAGTTAATGAGGAATATGCAGAAAATATAAAAAATAAATTTAAGGAACCACAGAAAGAGAAGGAAGGAAGTCGAGTTTCGAAATGTTAAAATGATTCTAAAATTATTGAAATATACAAAATTGAAAATCATAAAAAGATCCCCCCCCCCCCGAACCAGCCTTCCCTGCCCGACATTCCCTTGCTTGCAATTGTGTGCTGATGTCAGAGAACATTACAGCAATTGCATCTATGCATGTATTCCTGAGTTTTTCCCAGGAGTTCTAATTCAGGCACTATAAAAACCACCCAGGGAGGCAGAAATATACTCTGAGTTATGAAGTATTGACAATCAAATTTCTCCCCCCTCCCTGTGCTTAATAAAGGTTGAGATTTCAGTTCAGGCAGTATTTATTTGTTTTCAAGACTAATTATTGCAGTTGGCAGTTTTGCCATGCAGGAGGGATGAGTCAGAATGAATCCATATATCCACAAGCAAAACGAGAATGTTACAAAATAGAATAGGGTGCAGGCAGCACACAGTTGTGTAACAAGCAACACCACACTGTTGGTACATGTGAAGCCTAGCCCTCAACCTTCGTTATGTAAGTGCCTAAGAAGAACCCTGGACACGGGTGGCGCTGTGGGTTAAACCACTGAGCCTAGGGCTTGCTGATCAAAAGGTCGGCGCTTTGAATCCCCACAATGGGGTGAGCTCCCGTTGCTCGGTCCCAGCTCCTGCCAACCTAGCAGTTTGAAAGCACAAAGTGCAAGTAGATAAATAGGTACCGCTCCATCGGGAAGGTAAACGGTGTTTCCGTGCTCTGCTCTGGTTCGCCAGAAGTGGCTTAGTCATGCTGGCCACATGACCCGGAAGCTGTACGCTGGCTCCCTCGACCAATAAAGCGAGATGAACACCACAACCCCAGAGTCATCCGCGAATGGACCTAACGGTCAGTGGTCCCTTTACCTTTACCTAAGAAGAACCCTGCTAGATCAGACCAAAGGGTGATCTTGTCCACCATTCTGTTTTTTACAATGGCTAACTGGATACTCCTGGGAAGCAGAAAAACAAGACATGAGTGCAATAGGCCTCTCTGGCTGCTGCCAGAGACCTGCATGGCTAGCATCCACCGATGGCTTCCTCCTCCATGAATTAGTCTAATCCTGTTATAAAACCATCCAAGTTGCTGGCTGCTACTGCATTTTGTGGCAGCAAATTCCACAGGTAAACCATGTGCTACATTTTTAAGGACTCTGATACCACTTTAAACAGTCATGGCTGCTCCCAAAGTATCATGGGAAGTTTAGTTTGTTAAGGGTGCTGAGCGTTGTTAGAAGACCCCTATTCCCATCCCAGAGCTAACATTCCCAGAGTTCCAGGTGAAAATGGATCAATTGTTAACTACTCTTGTCTCCTTAACAAACTACACTTAGGATGATTATTTGAGGGAAGCCATGACTGTTCCAAGTGGCATCATAGTTTTTTGAATGCAGGGTGTGAATGTGGTCATATAAACATACACCATTAAGATCAGCAGAACAGTTCAGGGTTGCATCCCATCCAATCAAAATGTCAGTGAATGCTTAGCCTATCATGGCCCCAGTCAGTCAGAGGAAGATGAGACTGGGGCTGCCAGCAGTGACTCATGTTCTGAATGTGATAATGATTGGTTCTGGCTTTTCACCTAGTGAATGTGGAGAGACACAAGAAGATACCATAGGAGCTTCACGGTCCAATAATTATATTTTGCCATATCGCATTTTAAAAATAGACACAGGCTTCAAATGTCAACGTCTCTTTCCCCACTTTCATTTATTAAGAAGTAGGGGGGATGTTTCTGAAACTGCTTTTTAGTATGCAGAAGCCGTAACGTTTTGCTGTTGGTGAAAGTACTAAAACTAAAATCAGGGTATCGACGTGAAGCTCTCCTGGTGGCACGCAGGTGAGGGTGGAAGCTCCAGGCTCACACTTTATATCTTCCCGTAATCTTCACTGAGCTTCTGTTTGTTTCATGAGATATTGATTGGAAAATTATACTTTATTCCTTGTGGTCTGCCATGTAGCTAGTGCATGTTTTAATGAGACAGGATAGCTCTCTCAAAGTGGTAATCACTGTCAAATAAGCAATATTCCATAAACCATGAGTGCTGCTTAATTAATTGTCATTTGGTGGATCACAGGCAACCACTAACCGCATAAGTTTGAAACCCAATTAATGGATGTAGTCTCCTTTGCTGCTGCTGCTGGGTTTATTTCCATTTGTGGAAACTCTAGGGTCACATGACATATCCTTTGGCTCTGTGGGAATACATCCACCTCTCTCTCTCTCTCTCTATCTCTATCTCTATCTCTATCTCTATCTCTATCTCTATCTCTATCTATCTCTATCTCTCTCTGGATGTGATTAGCTATAGTTATATTAGAAATGGGTGAGCTCGCCCAAGCTCACCTCAGATTAATTCAGAAACAGTCCAAGATCTTTGGGGGATGGATGGGAATTGGAAACTTTTGGGTCTTTTTTTCTGAGGCAACTCAAAGTCCAGAAAAACATCTGCATAACTTGTTGATATTGCTGTTGGGAATGTGTTCTCTTTTCTACACTACTGAGAGTGCATTAGAGGGTGGATAAGTCACAATCCACACACAAACACACACACACACACACACACACACACACACACACACTAAAGCTACTTCCCAAAGCTCTGCATGTTTTCAGTTTGAACTTAAATGAGAATTGACAGTGGTGAGGTAGTGAGGCTCATAAACTGGGCCATAAAATCCTGGGGTTAAGGTCCAAAGGCGGGCGCCATCCTCCTTGCAGACAATGGGATGCTTCTGAACTAACAAGAATGCTCAGTGCTGAGACAATACAAATACATATTGACAGTTACTGTGCAGATGTATTAAAAAGTTATTTCAGTTGCCCTTCACAGCTGAGCTTCAAGGGCATGTAGAGATGGCACTCTATAACTGAGATTCATACAGAGTCTAGTGATCTGTCCCAGAGGGAATGCCACTGATACATTTTTGAGGGTGACTTTCCTTTCTCTTGGGACTCCTACGGAGCTTCAGTGCTGCAAATTACAAGCCTGGCTACTTCAATTAGTCTTCCAGAGGGATAGAAAAAGAATCAATTAGTACAGCTGATTTGTTCCATTGCATGGAAAAGTCTGCTTTCACCTCATGCAACCTGGTCTTGGGAAAGGGTCCACCACTCTGGCACAGCAGTCACTTAGCATGCAGCTGGCAGTCTTCATAAGCTGCATGGCTATATGCAAGGCTGACGTTCACAAGGCATAGCAGAGGGTTGATCATATCAGCAATGTTGTCATATGACATTCGGCGAAAGACATGATGTGCAGAAATAAAGAGAAAAGAACACCCCCCCCGAAAACCAGATGTACAGAAAGCAATCTCTGAAGATTTTTGCAGGTGTCATTTTTAATATAACCAATGTGTAGCTCTTACAAGGTTTTCCTCCAGAGAGCATGCCTTTCACAAGGAAACTGCATTTTCCAAGCATACATTTTATCTCTATAAAAATTCAGTTCCTGCTCCATCTGCTACTCAACAAAGTTTGTTGTGGCTGCTTCTGTCACATGGAATGCAGAGGTGTGAGTGATGCTGGCACATTTATTGGCTAGCAGCCATGACGTCAATGGTGATGGATAGTACAATTACAGCCACACACACACACCTGTGCTGTTCTATAAACTTTTCAAAAGTTTGATGTTATTTTCAAAAACTTCTCCAAATGTTTAATATTATGCATCAAGGAATAATGCAGCAGGGAATGTCACAGCATCCTAGCCCCATAACGAGAACAAAATAGTAATAAGTAGCAGCAAGGCTCCACCTTCCATTTGCCCACAGAACAGTATAGTACTATAGACAAAATTTAATCAATCCTTTTCCTATTTCTATTTGGTGTTTTTTTTTTAACGCTGTGCTTCCTCTTCCAGTCTAAGGGTGTACATGTCTTTAAAAAGAGTAGCAAACAAAACTGGGCTATTTCCCTACAGGATTTGTTCTTCTTCCTTGGAGCAAATATTATATGCCAATGGAATGTAGTTTAGGGAAGCTTTTAATGTTTAATAGGTTATTGTATTTTAGTATTCTGTTGTTGTTGTTGTTGTTGTTGTTGTTGTTGTTGTTGTTGTTGTTGTTATACTGGTGCAAATTGTTTGAATGGAAGCACTAAGGAAAAGGAGACATCGTGTTTCCATCATGCGAAATAGCCCTAAGACTTTCTGCAAGTTGGATCTGCCTATCTTCTTGATCAATTTTTCAATTGGTTGCTCTAATCACATGGGACACAGGCATGCTGCTTTATTCATAAGGACATAGGAAGAATCCTGCTGAATCAGATCAAGGCTCCATCTAGTCCAACATCCTGTTTCTCACGGAGGCCAGCCAGATGCGTATGGGAAGCCAGAGTATGAGGTCAAAACCCTTCTCTGGCTGCTGTCTCCAAGCGACTGATATTCAGCAGCAAGCTGCTTCTGATCCCAGAGGTTGCTTATAGCCATTGTGGCTTGTAGCCATTGATAGCTTCACCCTCCGTGAATATCTGAGACTGTGAAACACAGAGAGAAAGAGGCACATTTCTTTCCAAACAGGCTTTGATGATTTCACATGTCCGGCGGAGTGACTCAAACACATAACAGTTGTCCAGTCTTTTTAAAAACAAATAGTGAAACATTACATTATTTCCAACTGGCAATGTCGATCCAACTGCAGAAAAGTTAATAAATCTGGCTTAGTAATTCATAATCAATTTGATGTCCATTGGAAAAATAAGAAAATGTTTTGTTTTTTAAAAAATGGCATTTTCTTTCTGTGGGTTTCAAAACACAGAACAAGCTATATTGTGGCAGTCACATGTCAGTAGCCAAACACATTCTGGTCAAGCTAGGGAGGGTGAGGGCATATTCTAAGGCTGTAGTCTCATTCTTATTTATGTAGCCACATTGTAATCAACACACTTAATGATGGGAACCTGAAATGCAGGACTGCTTGTCCTCCCTCCAATTCATACATAAAGACATTTAAATTCTCCCCCTCAAGTTTTTGCTGTCTTGTGTTAACATCACCTGGGTCCTTAGTCTGAGTTACCTAAAGAATGTGTCCATGTGAGTCTCTTTTCTGCAAGCTTTTTATCAATGAAGAGCTTTTTAGATCTTGGGGGGAATTATTGGGAGTGATCCAAGATGTTTTTTGGGTGTTTTCTTTCCTTTCTTCTTTTTAAATTAGTTTTTATTAAAGATTTTCTTGTTCTACTAAACAAACAAGAAAATGTGCATACAATGACTCCACTTTCTTCTTTTCTTTTTAATAGTATTGCAACTTTTTCACTTGCCACCCTGAGCTGCTTTGGGAAAGAAGGTCAGGATAGCAAATAAATACAGGAATAAATAAAAGAGCAGGCTAGCTATCTAGGGGAAGCTGGTGGCAGACAGGGGCTGTTATCTTGGGATAACAACTCTTGAGAAACAACCCCTGACATAATAATATCTGAGGCTTGGATCCAGCATTCTGCTCACACCACAGGGTTTTCCCTCTCGTTCCTCCCCACTGAGGTCCCAACCCTTGGAAAAGTTGCTCCTGAGGGTCATGGGATCCTGAGATATGATCTGGGGCTCCTCTGGGTGATGAGGATTGGCTGGAGCTCATGGGAGCTGTCATTCAAAACCTCTGGAGGACACAAAGTTGGGAAAGGCTGACAGAGAGCGTTAAACTTTGACATATATTAATGCCGTCAATGCTGTTGTCTTTTAAGACTTTAATGAGGATATTCTGTTGGTTGTTTCAGCTTGCCTTTAAATAACCTCCACCAGAATCAGTGTTAATTGGACAAGTGTTTGTTTTAATCCTATAATGCATATATAATATTAAAGCAAAATGTTCATTGAGATCCATGCAGTTAACTGATGTTTTGCGATAGTTGCCACCCAAACACAGCCTAGAAATTTTTGAAACACTGAAGCCTTGGAATGCAACCCATGCAAGCAAAACCATTTACCCAGAATCTCAACAGATGAAACCAAACATCTAATTTACCATCTGTTGAACTCGGCTTGCATTTCAGTAGAAATTTCTTTCCCACAGAATACTTTCAAAGTGCTGTGTGACGGAACCATTTCCTTTCTTTAGGGGCAACACAGTTAACTAGGGAGGGTGGGAGCTCAGGAGTACAGCATCTGCTTAGTATGCTGAAGTTCCCAGATTCAGTCCCTAGTATCGCTCAGTAAGGCTGGGGAAAAACACCTATTTGAAACTGTGCAGAACTTATAGACTCATTTGGAATATAGCAGGCACTTGTGTTTAGTTCATTTCTTAGACTGAATTTGTTCAACTGGTGGATACCGTATTTTTCACTCTATAAGACACACCCAACCATAACACACACCTAGTTTTTAGAGAAGGAAAACAAATAAACAAAATTTCTCAATCAAATGTTGTTGAAGAGGCTTTGCTCTGCTAGCCCTGAAGCCAGAACAGCAAGAGGGATTGCCGCGCAGTAATCCCTCTTGCTGTTCTGGCTTCAGCGAAAGCAGCGCAGCCTGCATTCGCTCCATAAGACGCACACACATTTCCCCTTACTTTTTAGGAGGGAAAAAGTGTGTCTTATAGAGCGAAAAATACGGTAATTTATATTACTAAATGGAAGCCATCTAATAAAACTGCTTCCTATCATTTCTGTCTTTGAGCTGATCCATCAAAGGTAACAGCCACACAGTATATTTAAAGCACTTTTAAAGCATATGTGCTTTTAAAGCACATCCACACCCAATTTGACCCCTCTGTGAAGATATGCCACTGCGGATCAATAAAATGCCATAACTGTAGAGTAAAAGGTTCTAATCTGCTAGAAGGTAACACATTTATTTTTTTAAAAAATACATTAACATTTCCCCCCTTTTCAACCAATGTCTCATATTTATTTCAAAAGCCATGTGGCCTTGAATTTAAATTAATAAACGAGAAATCTGTTAGAATGTGATGCATTTATTTAAATAATCTGACATCTTTTTAAAATGAAACAGACCCAAAAAGGCCTACATTAACATTTCTGGCAAGGTTTGTTACCTCATGAGTTACAATTTTGCAGCACACATATAACAGGGCGTTGTTTAAATCCATATAACCTTCACCATTTCCAGGAAGGAAGAATTCTAGTGGTGCTCCTTCAGTTAGGGTGGCCATGGGTATGTAGGGGCAATCTATCTGGAAGACAATTGTAATTTCGAGGTGTTAGTTTATCTAGCATGGTCATTTCTTCCTGCCTCTGTTTACTTCCCCTCTCTATCGTTTTGCTCTTTGATGGCTGAGAACATCCTTTAATTTGTTGGAAGGAAGTGATAATGCAGGGTAGCTTCTGACCTTCTTTAATGTTAGACATTGTTTGGAGGAACATGCGGTATTGGAAGAGGGAGCTAGCTAATTAATAATCTACACTAGCTAGTCAGGCAAGGCACGTAGGCTAACAGGCTAGTTAGTTATAAATCAGATAGTGTTGGGCAGGAGTTCTGGGAACCTTGTGCATGGACTGATTGATCGCAGGGCCGTGCAAACTGAAGCTACCTGGGGGTCACTTCACCACTTCTTGAAGGCTTCCAAGTGGCAGATTGAGGTGCTTGCTTGGTAATGTATATATTGCTTGCTGTTTAGAATAAATTCTTTAATCTTCTCACTCACTTCTGAATCTCATTAAAAGAACCACCTTGCATTTGGCAAGACAGGGTAGCACTTCAATAAGCAAACTTCTCGCAATACTTTGTAGGTCCTTTTTTGAATAGATCTAATTCAGATTTAGTACTTTCCTCAGAGTTGAAGTGGATGAAGGCCATGGTGGCTTAAAATCTCTCTCTCTTTCTAGCAAGAGATGTGTGCCTCCTTTTTCTTGGGAGTCCCTTTCAAATCTACAATTCTGTGATTCTATTGGGGTCTAACATTCTAGATCTGGTCAAAGCAATCACCCAGAAAAAAATATTGTCACTGACAAAAGAAAACCTAGACGCTGGAAAGAATTTTTTGAAAATACTGGCAGAGCTGAACATTCTCACCTCTCTTCATAGCTGTCATCGTTTCCCCTTTGTAAAGGGAAATTCCCTTATTCTGAATAGAATTTCCCTTCAAAAAAGGGAAAAGTTGACAGCTATGCCGCTCTTGTGGGCAATTTTTCCATTGGAGAACAATGAGAGAACTTGAAAAAGCCAAGCCCACACCCCCTGAATGAAGCCTGATTGGTTGAATGTGAAGAGGTTGCCCCCAATGCCTTTCACTCATGAAGCCCAAATGGTTAACATAAAATAATAATAAACAAGCACTGTGCTTTATTTTTATTTACTGTTAATTATTTAAATCATCTGTCTTTCTTTTCCTGTTTATATTTCTATAGATGTTCAGTTTATTGTGAACCATTAAACACTTTGCATGTGAACTTATGGAAACGCCACCTTAAATCCATCTGTGTTTCTTTTCCCTGTCAGATTGTATTGCGTTGGAGCCAGGCTAACTATGCAAGCCTAACCATGCATGTTCATGCAGTAAGTGGGTGGGGCTTATTTCCAGGTAAACTGAGCTAGGGCTGCAGCCTGGTGCTTTATTCAGGTGTTATATCTCCTCTGTAGAACAACATGGGAGCAGATAGGGGGGCATGCCTAGCATCCATACCCTTTGCATTACATGGTCCAGCTAGCCCCACCCTCTAGCACTGGCTCATGGAACATGATAATCTGCAGGGAAAGGCTCTCAATATTTGGGATTAAGCCCCACTGAACACAGTGGGAATTACTTCTGAGTAAGCAACCTTACATTTCTAATTTCTAATATAAACAAAATCATCTTGCATCCCTGAAAAACAAATTGGATTAAAGAGAACTAAATTGAGAGCCTTGTGTGGGTTAAACATATGGGTAGATTTTTAAAATAAAATAATTTATGTTTGTGCACTGTAATCCCTGACTTCATTTATACTGACATCACTGGGAGACCTAAATCTGAAGACTGGTTTTGGCCTTCTGACAGCTAAAATGCAACAAAGGCTCTTTCAGATTTGACTGAGGGAATAAGTGGTTTGTACCATGGACTTTTGTCTAGAAAACCAAACGTATCTCTTTGTGAAACCCAACTTCTGTTGTGCCCAGGACATTTGGTTTTTAGAAAGACACTGCAAGGCATATGTGTTATTTTGCAGATATATTATTTATGTATAGTATTATACAAAGGTTTGTTTATTTTGGAACAGCTACACATTTCATGCATATATTTTTTAAATGATTATTGATGCCATTGATGCCATTTGCCAGGGGGAGCAAATGTGTTGTTGAAGTGCTACTCCCATCTTCCTTTCTCATTGGGACTGGTTGGGGCTGAGTTGGAGTTGAACACCACATTACTATCCATGCTTTATGCCCTAGTCATAGCATGATGAAGTCCCTAAGAGCTGCAGGTTTTGAAAATAGGGTAATTCAGACCACCAGGCTACAATCATAGTTTGCCAGAATGCATCTATTATGACTATCATTCACTTGTCTCGTTGACTGACGCTGACACATGGTTGGTAACTAATGTGAAATTCATGGAATAAAATTATTTAATTATGCATACTTAAGGACCATATTGTACCATCAATTTTTCATGGGCTTCTTATTGCTGTCAAGAGGGAGCTACTAAAACATTGATGGCACATTGCAAACTGGTGCGCTGTGTTCTATTTTAAACACAGAACAAAGAAAGATTTTCTGGAGAGCAATCTAAGGGGAATAAACTGCAAACACCCCTCCCCCCCCCCGTATGTCATGTGAGGACATAAGACAAGTCAAACAACAGTTCACATTTTTGCCAGTAAACGCAATTGCATTAGGTCAAAACATTTTTCCACAACTTTAGAGTTATAGTGCCCTAATACTTCAAATAAATCATGCAAAAGTGCTAAGGAACAATTCTGTGTACACTTGCCCGGGAGCAAGCCCCACTGAACTCAGTTGGGCTTACTTCTGAGTAGACTTGCATAAGATTAAAGTACTTCCCTGCTTGTCTGCTGTTGCCATCACAAAGCAGCTTTCTGCAGATAGAAAGGCTGATTTATTTCCTTTATACTGCAACAAAGTCACCCCCCTTTTATACACCCCTTATTTTTCTTCTTTGACTCAACCTCCTTGAAGCCTTCCAGAACTGGCTTAGAGAAGAAGATGGGAATGAGCAAAATATTATATAGCTCTTTAGGCTTTTCTTCTGTCACAAAGAATAATAGCACGATTTATACCGTAGCTACTGCTATGCAAGCTGTTACAAGAAACAGAAAATGTCACACACTGCTTAAATTGCCAAGAACAGAAAACGAAACTTCAATTCCTAGGTGCTGGATGTTTCCACACTAGAGCTGCTTGCAACCACCTGGGTCCATCAGAGCCACACACAACTGGAAATTCAGTTCTGTTAATATTTTAATGCAAACCTACATAATTTTTGCTTTTGAAAACAAGACACAAACCGAAACAAAACTCACACTTCTCTGAATTTTGTGATGTAGTTGTCCAAAATTATCCATTCTTAAGGAAATCAGCCCTGAGTGCTCACTGGAAGGACAGATCCTGAAGCTAAGGCTCCAATACTTTGGTCAACTCATGAGAAGAGAAGACTCCCTGGAAAAGACCCTGATGTTGGGAAAGATTGAGGGCACAAGGAGAAGGGGACGACAGAGGACGAGATGGTTGAACAGTGTTCTCGAAGCTACCAGCATGAGTTTGACCAAACTGCGGGAGGCAGTGGAAGACAGGAGTGCCTGGCGTGCTCTGGTGCATGGGGTCATGAAGAGTCGGACATGACTAAACAACTAAACAACAACAAAAAGACATGGATAAAATATCATATATTGATGAAAATAGAATTTTAAAATGCATTATACTGGGGACAATTGCATGAAAAAAATGCATGTATCAGGCAAAATTCATACCAAAAAAAAAAGGAATAATACAAATTTGCACTAGAATACTGGTGAATTTTCATGAGGATTCTTTTTTTTTTAAATGCAGATTGATGCAGAAATGTGGGCTACTGAACTAAAGGTTGGGAAAATTAGAAATTGAGAAAAACTAAAGTGACGGGGTTGCTTTTCCCCATGCACATAACTCCCTAGAAATTTTGATGTTGGTTTCCACAATTTGCTGAATACACACACTGAAATCTTTTACCTTTCAGATCTCAACTACAAAACATGGGTGAGCAAAACCCAATTGGCATGCTTGCTACTGGAGATGCAGTTGGGACACGTGGAATGAACAATTTCAATCCCAAAGGACTATATAACCATCAGTCCGTGTCCAGAACATGTGAGGCCATAGCAAGAGACATCAACATACAATATCTTTAGGCACCAGGCAAAAGCTTTCCTCTATAACCAGGCATTTAGTCTATAACTATCGGTGGCCTTTTACAAATGGGTGAGATGTTTTTTAATGTATTTGTCTTTTCTGATTTTTTTATGTATCTATGTGGGATGTATTGTCTATTCATTTGGTTGTAATTCGCTTTGGGGTGCCCTGGGCAGGGTAGAGCAATTGACAAACTAAAAAAAAAAAGGAACGAAAATCTACCATCTCTTAGGTGGCCCTCCAGATGTTGCTAGGCTCCATCTTCTGTCAGCCCCAGCCAGCATGACTAATGCTCAGGAATGATGCAAGTCCATCAGCATGTGAAGGGCCTACAGACTATCCACCCACCTTAGATTATCTTGATCTATAACTGCAAGCAAGCCATGCTCCAAGTAGGGCTGCCTTACAATGCATTGGGCATCACAAATGAAATGTTGATTTGTAACTAAGATAAGGTGTATTAGAAAACCTTTTTAAAAAACAATGCAACAACACCTATTCGTTCTCAACTGTACTTCCTACAAATTTCCAACCTTTTGCATTTTAATTAGCACAGAAGACATAAAAGTAGAAACAGCAGTTGGGAAGCCACATCTGCACAATCTCAGAAGAGAGATAGCCAAGTTCCACAATGCAATTATAGACCTTTAGACTTGTTGGTGCTACAAAAGAAAAAGAATAACAAGCACATATACTGGGACCCAGAGGCAAAATATTTCCTTCCCAAGATTAATGAGTATTTTCCACATTTGAGAATATTGACCAGGAAGTTCTATTAGCAGCTCGTGATTAGCTTTTTGGTGTCTGTCTGTGTGTATGGGTGGGGGGGAATAATCTTAGAAATAAATAGATAGGGAGATAGATATCGGCTTAAGTTAAATAAAGTAAGGCAACAGCGAGTACGAATAAACAATTCATCACTCTTGAGTTTAACAAATATTCTTTTAGTACAGGAAGCCAAAAAAAGCATTACTCTTCTAACCATAACTGTGCATTTAAACAAACCAAGAATGAAAAAGTTGAGTGTTTGTTTAGTCTTGTTTAAAAAGAGAACCACAAATTCTATCTTCCAAAGAAAACTCTAAAAAGGAACCCACAAGCTTTTCATGACTGCACCTTAAATTTGCAGTGGCAAGCATGTGCATATGATTATGCCCTACACGTGTTTAATATCTGTGTAGAGGGGAAATGTGTATACTGGCATGTGAGGGCTCCAACAAGTACTTATTTTGTTGCAAGTGCTTGGGTAAAGAAGCTCTTCTGACTGCAAGATAAAACACAGCTGGTGACTTTTTCTCTATTCTCTTTGCATTGATTATCATCATAAAGTCATGGGTAGGCAACCTAAGGCCGGTGGGCCGGATGCGGCCCAATCGCCTTCTCAATCCGGCCCGCAGATGGTCCAGGAATCAGCGTGTTTTTACATGAGTAGGATGTGTCCTTTTGTTTAAAATGCATCTCTGGGTTATTTGTGGGGCCTGCCTGGTGTTTCTACATGAGTAGAATGTGTGCTTTTATTTAAAATGCATCTCTGGGTTATTTGTGGGGCATAGGAATTTGTTCATTGTTTCTTTTTCAAAATATAGTCCGGCCCCCCCACAAGGTCTGAGGGACAATGGACCGGCCCCCTGCTGAAAAAGTTTGCTGACCCCTGAAAAGGTTTTGGCAAGCCCATTAGCACAAACTTTAGTCAGAAATGGGAATTATAATACTCTTCGATAAAAGAAACTGCCCATGTGTGGGTGTGTAACTTTCTCTATAGCTAGAAATTTGGGGCAGAAAAACTTATTCATCTTAATTTTAGTCTCTTATTCCACTCCTTGTACATGATAAAAAGCATCTATCTCTCTTTGAACAATATCCTTTTGGAAATTAACAATAGGTAATGTAACATACCTCACTTGTTCTTCAGTCCAATTACCAAATGCAATCATCCATCTCACCAAGAAAGAAAGAAAAAAACTATAAAGGAAGATAATTGCAAATAATTTTCACAATTTTTTAAAAAATTATTTTATCAAGGAAATAAATGCTTTTATTCTTAAGCTTCATTGTGAGTAAGATATTCATTAAAATGCTTGGGTATCACTCTCTCATTTATGCTGGCCAGTTTTGGATTGCTAAGGCAGTTCACCAGACAGGAAGCTGATATTTGATTCACGTGGAATCCTATGCAGAGTGATGGTCTGAACATTTGGAAAAAATAGCAGAAACTTGGATCAGTCCAAAGTTCAGGATCCTGTTGGCCAACTAGATACCCATGGGCAGCCTGCAAATATTGTTGTTAGTAGCCATTGATAGCCTTACCTTCCATTATTTTGTCTAATCCAAAATCCATTTCGGGGACCTAATACGGTCTTCCGATTGGTTCAATCCGGCCCCTGAGGCAGTTTATTTCCTGCGGTAAAATCCTAAAAAAAGCTCAACAACTTAAATCCTTAAAAAACACAACAACTTTGAGGTATAATCCTTAAAAAAAGGTCATTGGATGATCCTTTGGTCGGCCCTCATGGCCCTTCACTTCATCAAATCTCTTTGAAAAAAAGTTTGGACACCACTGGACTCTAATCCTTTTTAAAATCCGTCCAAGTTGGTAGCAATCACTGCTTCTTGCATAGAAGGAAACTCCTTGGGACCAAGGGGACTTCAGCCCTCCCAATAAAATCTTTGAGGGCCCCCCTCCTAAGTTGATGTGCATGGCCATTCAAGTAGTGGGGCAGGGCTTACCTGCCACCCCCAATATTTTATTCAAGTTGGCACCCCTGAGTTCTTGTGGGAGCAAATTGTTAAGTTTAACTACGCAGTGTGTGAAAAAGTGCTTCCTTTTGTCTGTCCCAAATCTTCCAAAAATCAGCTTTGTTGGATGCCCCAGAATTATAGCATTATGAGAGAAAATCTTGTCTTTCATTTTTTAAACAAAGGAAAAGAGGATAAATAATGAAAGATGTTTGGCATACACATTCCTTCATTATGAGAAGCCTGCAAAGATGTGATGTCATGGTGCTGGTGAGTCCTTGTTTTGGAGCTGATGACAGACTATGAAAGACCAGTGCCTTCAGAAACTGTTTTCATCAGCAGTCATGATGTAAGATTATTTCAAGACCTGCATCGACTGTTTTCATCTTCAGCAGGGGTGAGAAACCATTGGACTTCCAGATGTTGTTGGCTGGGGTTGTTGGGAGTCTAGCAGATTGGAAGGACCACAGGTTTCCTATTCCTGACCTACAGGTACACCTCCTCATCTTAAACGGTTTATTTTTATTTGGAGAAAAAATATGGTTTGAAAAAATATGCTAGTTTTACAACCAGACCTTTTTTAAAGCTGGAGTTCACAGGAGCTCAGCTCCAGCACCTCTCAGGTGAGCACCATTACCATTCTAAGAGAATAAGGCAGAAGTTTATGGTGAGCTCCCACACTTCTTTTTCTAGAAAAATAGCATTTTTCTAGAATAGTAATTCCAAGCCTCAAGTGGAGAGGAAGGGCTGTAGTGAAAAATAAACTATTTTATAGGAGCAGACCATAATCTCCTCAAAGCCAGATATTAATTTATTTATCTATTGTATTATTTCTTAGATACATTTATTATCTGCCTTTTATCTAAAGGTTCCAGGACTAGTTACAAATTAAAAAAAATAACCATGTCACAATCTGTTGGTTTTTTTAAGCATCAAACTAAAATCACTAAAAGCAGAGACAGTATAAATTTACTGAACAGAAGGGTAAACAATCAGAATTCCAAAAAAAGGTTGAGTAAAAATGTGCATGTTTTTAAAAAATATATAATTTTGTTTTTCCTTTTGTGCTCTCTATGTGAAGAATGTCCACGTGTTTTTCAAACACAATGTTGCATTGATAAGCCCCGAAAATCATTTTTTAATGCTGCTCACTCTTGATATTCTAAATCTTAAACAGGTGAATGAAATAGTAGAAATGTTTCTGTAAAGAGAGTATTTAATTTCCTTCACCATGGGATACTTACAACGCATGGTTGCCGGAGGCATAGAATTAACACACCATGATAGAAATATCTAAATAACAGTACACAGCAGCCTTCCTAGATCTGGTGCCCTCTAGATGTTATGCAGTACAACTCCCATCAGCCCTGGCCAGTATTGCCAATGTTAGGGATGATGCGAATTGTAGTTTGAAGCTTTTGGAGGACAACCAGTTGAGGAAAGCTGGAGTACAATCATAGCGGTCAGAAAGACACGCTGGAATCAGTCCAGTCCTTTTAAACCCAAGCTGATTATGCAGTGTTGCAGAAAGGTGAACTTCATACAACAAAATATGATAAGGATACATGTTACTAATGGAATTTATAAATGTAAAGGAACTGCAGTCAAAGTTAATGAAGATGTATTATACAGGTGGTGCACTTGTTGCCTTCTAAATGAAATCTTATAAGCATTTTGCCATTTTCAGATGGCTCACTTGTCACTGTGAATTCCTGTGCTAACATTTGGAACCAAAGCTCAGCTGGCATTTAGACCTCAACTGGACAGGCAAAGGGAATTGTAACTTTGTCTTTTAGGTTTGAAATGTAATTACAGTACAAAAAAGGCAGAGGTAGCTTAGCCCTAAGATATTTCATATAGCTGTTGTTTTATTTTTGCTCAAATGTTAAACTGGTTTATCAACTAGCCAGACAAAGAAAAAGATACAAGGACATGGGGATCGTGTGTGAAAAGCCCCCCATCCAAACAATGACTATCATCAGTGCAGGTAAGAAATGTTTTTTAATTATTTTTTGTCATCTACAATACTGTCTTATTTATTTTATAGTACAATACATTGAATATTGCTTTCATTTTATGGATCAATGGTCCCGTTAGATAGTAAAATTCATGTGAAATTGCTGTTTTAGGGGTTGTTTTTAAAAGTCCGGAATGGGTTAATCTGTTTTGCATTACTTTCTATGGGAAAACGCACCTTGGTTTTGGAATGCTTTGGTTTTGGAACGGACTTCCAGAACGGATCAAGTGTAAGAACCAAGGTACCACTGTACAGAAATGGGGGCAGGGATAAACCATAGCAGATGTAATGACACTCATTGGTTCTGCCGGTGAAGTTGCACCATGTTGACCTCCCAGCTGCCTCACCCCTTTCCTTCCTCCTTAGTAGTAGTGACTCGGCTGTTGTGAGGTCAGGTGTGTACCACCACCCCAACATACCATCCACTACTGGGAATAGAATGTCTAGATCAACTAGTATGGAATTTAAAGGTGTGGCCTTGTGTGTGTGCACAGTAGTTAAAGAATGGGAAGAAAAAGACTGAGTAGTTGATGGAACCATGGCTCCTCCAATCACAAATAAAGGTAAAGGTAAAGGGACCCCTGACCATTAGGTCCAGTCGCGGACGACTCTGGGGCTGTGGCACTCATCTTGCTTTACTGGCCGAGGGAGCCAGCATACAACCTCTAGGTCATGTGGCTAGCATGACTAAGCCGCTTCTGGCCAACCAGAGCAGTGTACGGAAACACCCTTTACCTTCCCGCTGGAGCGGTGCCTATTTATCTACTTGCACTTTGACGTGCTTTCGAACTGCTATGTCGGCAGGAGCAGGGACCGAGCAACGGGAGCTCACCCTGTTGTGTGGATTCGAACCGCCGACCTTCTGATAATTGTATGTCATTTAAATGGAGGCCACGGGAGGTCCCATTTTCTTGGACATTGGATACTACCTCACCAACCCTCAAGGCTCCAAAGAAGATGATGGCATACGCTAGAAAATACACCAATAATAATATAGTACTGGTAGCTACTCTTTGCATTATAGCTTATGCTGTACCAGTGGGAAACTGACCTTCTATATGTTGCCAGCTTCCTTTTACTGTTTTTCTAGCCTTCTGTTAATGTTTTGAGTGCATCTGCACTTACTTTTTTCCACTTTGAGTAATTACATCTCATTCTACTCCTGGCAACTGTCTTCCTTCTGTTCCATCCATATGTTGTCATTATTTCTTGTTTGCATCCATTTCTTTCCCCACCACATATAGTGTCTTGGTTCCTTAAGCAATGGGTTGGCGCCATATAGCTAGGATCTAAGTCCCAGTGATTTCAATGAGCCTTTAGTCTGGACCCAACCAGTAGTGGCTGGCAGGACAGGGCAGACTATGTTGGGGCAGCATTGCTCAATTGGTTTCCTAATGTGGAGCTCAGTGCTGGTAAATGAGAAGGAGGGACGGGGCAGGTGGGAGGTCAGTGCAGAATGGGGTCAGCATTGGGTACATCAGTTTAGCTGGGGCAACCCAGTTAGATGGGTGGGGTATTGTTGTTGTTATTGGGTTGTCTCTGTTGCTGTGCCAGAGCTGAGGCATCCACGTACTCCTGATGCTACGCCTGTACTGCATCAACCTCCCTGTCACTTCACAGCTGCATTAGGGAGCCAGGTGAGCAATGATGCTGGATTGTTATATGTGTTGCTCTTTTATAATAATAATAAATTTTTATTTGTACCCCGGCCTCCCTGGCTAACATCATATAAATAAGACAAATGCATAAAAACAAGCAATCATATAAAGCATCACATAAATAATACGATATGCATGAAAACAAGCAATCAATCAATTAAAATGCATCCCAAAATTAATTCAAATAAATTAAAGTTAAAGTTAAAACTGGAAAAATGACAATCCTCAGGTTAAAATTGAAAGCTGTTAATACTTGCCAGGACCAACTGTTTCCATTGATACTATAAGGACCTGTAAGCAGGCTGGGAAGCCTCCTTCGTGGTTGTTCTTATACAGAGAGAAATTGAATCAGACTGAACCTTGACCAAAGGCCTGGCGGAACAGCTCCGTCTTGCAGGCCCTGCAGAAGGATGTCAAATCTTTTGGGAAGGAACATTATTACAACATGTTGTAAGATGCCTTGAGAAGCAATCCATTGCAGTGAGGCAATTGGCAATTTTGATGTGTAGGAATGACTGCCCCAGAACCATCCCCATAAATAAAATGGGGAGGGGGGGAGCAGACATTTCTATTGATCCATTACACACAGCAGCACAGATGTGTATCTGAAGAAGTGTGCATGCACACGAAAGCTCATACCAAGAACTAACTTAGTTGGTCTTTAAGGTGCTACTGGAAGGAATTTTTTTTATTTTGACTATGGCAGACCAACACGGCTACCTATCTACTACACAGCAGCAGCAGCACACAACATAATACTCAATTGATTAGGGTCAATAAGCAGTTATAGATTGCTTCTAGATGGGGGCAATGAATGCATTAATACTGCAAACAGATTGTTCAGATGTTACAAATGGGTAGTTGTCAACAAGGTTTTCCCTCCCCACTGAAAGGATAAATCTGGAATAATAAGCTGACAAAGGGAGGTGTCGTGGTTAGCATGCAAGTCTTTGGCTGGTGAGATGGGGATTCACATCCCTGATCAGACATGAAGTGTCCTGGATTATCTTGGACCTACTATAGTCCATGTCAAACAAAATGGCCACGTCCCAAGCCAGTCCGGTTTTGCACATACAGACACTGGCAAGCTTATAACACTTGCATATCCTGCATATCTGGAAGATGGTGCTGTTCCTCATGCTATGAAAAATGTACTGGACCTGTGCTCTGCCATGTTCCCCATCCATTGCACCACTGCTCAGTTGAAACATGGTGTGAAAGTCTTCTAAATAAATACATATTGAAAAGCAGTGCGTTTCCATATAACACTTGCCAGGGCGGGGGAGGGGGGGCGAACACAGCAAAATACAACAACCGAAGTGGCAGTTTTAATCCAGCATCACCAGGAGGAATGCAGATTCCCCAAACCTTTGAGAAGAATTTACTGTCTGATAGGGCTATGATAGGAGAATATGAAGATGCTAAATTTGACAATGGTATTCCAGTCATGAGGGCACTGAAGAAGTCATGCCAAAATTTTGAAAATGTCTGCGCTGTTCTTTCCCCCCTGAAGAGTTGTTAGGTATTCTTCCAGTGGTTACAAAAGTGAGTTTAATACTAGAACACAAACTCCATTTTGACACAATTTAATGTACGTCCATAAAAACGGAATCCCACACAGCTGAGGTCAATATGCCATTCATATCTTCTGCGAGTTCAAAGAAATGGACCATCTTTCCCAGTACACTGTGTAATATCTGATTCTAAGGCTTCTTGAAAAAAGACTGTTTCTTCAAAATGGTGGGAGGGGGCAGGTAAACACACAAACTGTCTAGAAATAGCTTTATCCATGTTTGGTTATGTATGTTCACAGTCTATAAATAAATCTGCAGAGTATAAGAGGAGACTGGAATAGGCTGGAACTCAAATAGCACCTTAAGTTTCCTCATAATAAGAAAGGCATTTCTCCACAAAAGTAGCTTGAAGATACACTTCCAAACAGCATAGCTGAAAACAAATTTATATTTGCAGGGGAATCTGTTCAGTTTTAGGTTATTCCGTTTCATGAAGAGAACTTCACAGCAGGCTGAGATCACACCAAGATTATAGATAACATCATCCAAGTCAAAAGCAGAAGGATGATGAATGCAGTCCCCAGTGTCCTCTGCCCCATTTATTTCAATGGCACTCTGTGTGGCTCATATTCCCTAGACTGGACACGTTTGGGCACAAGGCATCATTTTGAGTTTTCAAGCAGCATCCGACTACTTTTGTGTTCCCAACTGTGCTTTGGAATTGTGCTTTGTGAATGACAGCCCCTCTATGCTGTGTAACAAAAGACCTCTGAATGCAAGGGGAGCATCAAAAGCAGTTTGTATTTTAGCGGGCAACAAAGGGAGGGGAAATTTGCTGTTCAGTGAGGGGGGAGGAGTCAAAAGTTCCCTTGGTTAAGCAAAAGCCAACTTTTTCTTTATGAGAATCATAAAGGGAGTAGCCTAAACTGGCACCCTGGATCACAGCACTGACTCACCTGTGTCAAAGCAGGCATAAAACAACTTCTATGGAATACAGGAAGCTAGTCTTCCATTGTCTATCTAGCACAGTCCTGTCTACATCAGCTATCTCCAACCTGGTTTCTCCAGATATTTTGGACTACAACTCCTATTGTCCCTTTGGCCAAGCTGGCTGAGGTTGTGGTGAGTTGCAGTCCAACAACTTTCTGGAGAGCACCAAGCTTGGGAAGGTGGTCTGCCAAGCAGCTCTCTAGGTTCAGACGACGGTATTTCCCAGCTAGACATGGAAGATGCTAGAGATTGCACCTGGGACCTTCTGCATGCAGAACATGTGATCTACCACTGAGCTATGCTCCCTGCTATTCCCCCCAAAGTTTTCTCCATTCACTTCACTGGATTTCTTTTTTTTTTAAGGGAGGATCTCTAGCCTACCAGATGTTGCTGGACTCCAGAGTCCATCATTCCCAACCACTGGCCATGCTGGCTGGACTGAAGGGAATTGGGCAATATTGAAGGGCCACACAGAGCCTCCACCTCTGATTTATGGGAGGTATTCCATGTGGATTCCACCCATGACTGTCACTTGTACAATAAGCATTAGACTTCATATTAAGTAACTAAAAGGCCAGATGACTGAAGCACAACTTCACAGGCAGCAGTGAGTGCCATAGCAGGTCATCCAGGTCTTTGCACTGTGAAAACCAGCTCTGACACATGTTTATCTAATAAGCTATTTTTAAAGAGTCCACTTCTAGTGATGGGGCCGTTACAACTTCCCTTGCAATTTGTTCCATTTCCTAAATATTTTTATGTTTAGAAAACTCTCTCTTACACTTATCTTTCTTCCTGCAACTTTATCCCACTTCCTCTAGCTAACTCCTCTGTTGCCATGGCGAGTCACTAGCCTCCAAATTTTGTCCATCTGTGAGCTTGAAGACAGCTAGAAGGCCTCCCTTCTGTTCTCAGGACTAAATCTTCCAGGATGCGACATTTCTGTTTAATGTGTCATGACAGATTGCCATATATTAGAAAGTGTTATAATTTTGTTTTCCGTCACCATGGTTATTTTCATTTCCTGATGTTTAGTTTCACATTAGGCTAGATTATTTGCCCATATGTTGGAAACATAAAGAATAGTTACTTGCCGAAAAATCCAGAGCAGGAATAGGGAACCATTTTCAGTTCAAGGGCCATGTTGCTTTCTGGACAAGCTTACAAAGACCACATGCCAGAGGTAGGCAGGGCCAGAGGCAAAGACGGGCAGAGCAACTCATGTGAATTTCACTGTTATGCAGCTGGCTAATTTCTACACATGCTCTATAGCCACCATCCAGACAGGAGATATTTTCAGAGTTGAATGACACATTGCAGCCAGGAAAGAACACTCAAGGAGAATGCAAAGCAAGGCCAGGGAGGTGTGTACCCTGGGAAAAGGAGATATGGCTTGGGGAGAATCACAAGGGCCAGCAAGAGGCCTTGGGGGCTGCATTTGGCCTTCAGTTCCCCATCTCTGATCAGTCACTGAGTTCAGCCTGTGCTAAGGTACAGTGAGTTGGATTCCAAGAATGCACATATTCCCATGAAGACTCAAAGTGTGGTGTAGTGGTTTGGATGCTGGACTAGGACTTAGAACAACCATGTTCAAATCCACATTTGTCCATGTAGTTCACTTGCATACCCTCCAACATTTCTCCAGTGGAAATAGGTACATCCATAATAATAATAATAATAATAATAATAATAATAATAATAATAATAATAGTAATAGTAATAAATACCCTGCCCATCTGACTGGCTTGCTTCAGCAACTCTGGGTGCCTTCCAACATATATAAAAACATAATAAAACATTACACATTTTAAAATTCCCCTTTCCAGGGCTGCCTTCAGATGTCTTCTAAAGGTTGTATAGTTCCTTCTCTCCTGGGCTTGGGGGTCACATAACTCTATACCCTCCAAGATTTCTCCAGTGCAAATAGGGACATCCTAAGGAAAAACAGGACATTCTGGGATTCAATCAGAAACTGGGATGGCTTCTGTAAATCTGCAACTGTCCCTGGAAAATAGGGACACTAGGAGGGTCTGCACTTGGGGACCTTGACCTGTCACTTTCTTTCAGCCTGCTTCATAGGCTTGTCCGAGGATAAGAAGGAAGGAAGTGTCATGTATACGAACTTAAGCACCTGCCGGATTGGTAAGTGCCTGCAAAGCTTGAGAGGTGTCTTTTCAGTGATGATTCTGACTTTAAGAATGCTTTCATCAGAAAGGTACAACTCAACACTCTCTGTTTTCAAGTGCCAGGTGTAAAACCTGGCCTTTTGTTGGAAGGCATTTGGATTGGCTGAAGCTATTTGGTTTATTTTCTGCATTGCTGCTGCTTTGGGGTTCCTGATTACTGCATTGATGAGCGATTCTATTTTTCAATTTTTTCCACTGCTATTTCTGTATTTGCTCCTTTTAAAAATTTGTTTACATTTTTAAAGTTGCTTTAAAGTATATATTAGTTGTTTTGAGTTTATCTAAAAGTATTATGGTGTACACAGGAACTGATCTGCTGCAGAGACTTCTCAGCCAGCCAAACTTTGGTGATTTTTAACACACAAAACCAGGAGCCTCATAAATAGCTTCCAAACAGACACGTACTTCACTTTAACAACCACCACTGTAATAGATAAGAAAATGTATCTGGTTAATGCATACTGGGTTCAAATGCATGTAAAGTCTTCAACACATTTCATACGTAACCTCCTAGTTAGATATTAGCAAAAGCAGTCAAACCCCAACGTTTGCTGAACTTTCTCGCTGTTTGCAGAATCTGTATTTTGCTATGATTAATCAGATTTACAAGAATTTAACCCATCCTGAACAGTTCTAGCAGCAATGACGGCTCCTGCAGTACAGCGACAGTGAGGCTGATAGCTTCTTACGCCAGCGTGGAATTGCACCAGATTCTAAGTCACTTCTCTGTCTGCTGCCCACTGCTTAGCATCTGCTGCTTAGGGAAGTAGAACTGGCTCTGAAAATGACTCAGCACCTCAGTTATTGGTTTGGACACATGTTTGTTGCAAACAGGAAATAGGGACATAGCTCAGGGGCAGAGCATCTGCCTTGCCTGCCAAAGGTCCCTGTTTCAATCCCCAGTATCTTCAATTTAGGCTGGAAGAAGAAGAAGAGTTTGGATTTGATATCCCTCCTTTCACTCCCTTTAAGGAGTCTCAAAGCGGCTAACATTCTCCTTTCCCTTCCTCCCCCACAACAAACACTCTGTGAGGTGAGTGAGGCTGAGAGACTTCAGAGAAGTGTGACTGGCCCAAGGTCACCCAGCAGCTGCATGTAGAGAAGCAGAAACGCGAACCCGGTTCCCCAGATTACGAGTCTACCGCTCTTAACCACTACACCACACTGGCTCTCAGAAGAAACTCCATCTGAAATCCTGAAGAGCCACTGCCAGTAAACACTATTGAGCTAGATGGATCCAGTGGTCTGACTCAGTATAAGGCAGCTTCCTAAGCTTTTGAGGGCCTATTATATAACCATGAGTGACGAGTACTAGGTAAGGTGAGCATTGGAGACCCAGCCAGCATTTGAGTGGCATAAGTAAATCTGTAGTGCGAAGACTCTCAATTATCTAGCTTTTAGGGATGTAACACTTTAACCTTTAATTTGGTTTAATCTATTTATTTTGCTTGTACTAAGAAGCCAAAGTGACTTTCAGAATGTCACATTTTTGTACAGATTCGTCTATTTTTGTCTCTTTAGGTGAGAAAGGCTGTCATTTTCCTTTTACGGTTATTGCATGTAATTACAGAAGAATTCACTTTAGAAGTGAGCATTGTTCCAGTTTTAACATTCCTTTTGTTCTATTGCCCTTTACAGTCTGAGTATGCCTGCAGATATCACCCTTATAAAAATGAGAACTAAGTTCTTCTTATAAGTGAACAGTGTTGTATTCCAAAGATTACATTCTAAATTAGAAGGTGTATCTTTAATGAGCTATACAGCGGTACCTCGGGTTAAGTACTTAATTCGTTCCGGAGGTCCATTCTTAACCTGAAACTGTTCTTACCCTGAAGCACTACTTTAGCTAATGGGGCCTCCCGCTGCCACTGCGCTGCTGGAGAATGATTTCTGCTCTTATCCTGAAGCAAAGTTCTTAACCTAAAGCACTATTTCTGGGTTAGCAGAGTCTGTAACCTGAAGCGTATGTAACCTGAGGTACCACTGTACTTACATTGGCCATGTTGGCTATCCACAGCCTGCTGACAGGCCCAATGCAGAGACCCACTGCCCCACCCCAGATCGGGCCCTGAATCAATTTGTGGGTAGGGCTAATGTTAAAGTAGGGCTTAAACATGCATAACATGCAGCCAAAAATATTTCATGTTTATAAAAATGACCTAGGACGTTCAGATCAGGAATATAAATTGAACAGCTTTGCTTGCTAATTCCTTTCTTAGCTAAGTGGTGAAGAAACACATCCACCTACATAATCTTGCATTTTTTTATATTTTCATGCTATTTTTGTCTACTTACTCTCTAGAGTAACGCCATGAGGACCCTGCATTGCATCCATGATTATGTATGAAAGGACGTCATGCCCAGGTTAGCAAATGAAACGCAGAACTTTGGCTGAGTCAAACAAAGCGGTCCAGTCTCAAAGCACTTTCCTCATCCGGTGTTTGTTTTAGGGTGTCCAGATTTGCCCAAGGACTCGTTGGTGGCAGCAGTTGTTAAGAAACAGTCTTTGCCAACAGTTTACATTGCTAAGTGGGCCTATTAATCAACTACAGTGCTGTGAATTTAAAAGCTTTTTTAAAATTAATTAAAACAACCCAGAGAAAACAAGGGTAAAAAGAAGTAAATTGCAGGCAGAGACCAGCAATTGGATAATTCCCAAAGGACAGCTCTGGCCCCTTGAGAAGTAACAGGTTTCCTCCTAGCCGACTCAGATGCAGGAGTGGTATTAGGAAGGACATGAAAATGGGATGTTGGGAAGTACAGTGGTACCTCGGGTTGCAGATGCTTCAGGTTACAGGCTCCACTAACCCAGAAATCATACCTCGGGTTAAGAACTTTGCTTCAGGATGAGAACAGAAATTGCAGCAGCGGCACCACTGTGCGGCGGCAGCGGGAGGCCCCATTAGCTAAAGTGGTACCTCAGGTTAAGAACGGACCTCCAGAACGAATTAAGTTCTTAACCCGAGGTACCACTGTAAAGAGGGAATCTAGCTCACCACCCTCTATTCTCTTCCCTTAAAGGCTCTCCTGTTAACACCATCTGCTGATTAAAGATTTAAAAAAAAAAGTACAAGGATACAGTATTAAGAAAAAGCTTTCTTAATACAAGAAAGAAATAACAGGAGGAAGGCAGCATAAAAATGGTTCATTGTTAAGCATCTAGAAAACAAATGGACAATGACAATATGACATAATTTTACTATGAAGTGCCTACAAAATCATCTTTAGATGGGTGGGCACCATTTTTTTGTATTCCCCGTCCCCAAACAAAATTGTGAGTTGTGGCTATTGTCATTATAAAATATCCGTCTTTGAACTTTGCATGTTTATTGCAAAAGCAGCATGTGTGTGTGTGTGTTTGTGTGTGTGTGTTTAAAAAAATCCCATTCCAATCAATGTTGGTGTTAAGAAGAACTGTTAATGGTAGGCTCATTTGCTATGTTGAAATAATGAATAGAGAAAAATCTGCACACTGCCTCAAAACATGAGAACTGCATCAGGGTCATCCAATTAAATTGATAAGGCAGCAGATTCAGGAAGGCTAAAGGAAGCAGCTCTTTGCAGAAAGTATAATTACCTATGGGATTCATTGGCAGGGATGGTGTGATGGCTACAGAAATAGGTGGTGTAAATTTTAATAAAATTTTTCAAGTACCTATTAGATCTGATATCCAGCAATGCAAGCTCCTTGTTTGGATGCATTTTAATTTCTATTTTGGCTATCAGGTGTTTGGTAAAAGCAACACAGAATTCATGCACTACCTTGCAATTTGCTTCTGAGTAAAAGGTAAAGGTAAAGGACATACTTCACTATGGAGTTACGGTGCTCATCTCGCTTTTCAGGCCAAGGGAGCCGGCGTTTGACCACAGACAGCTTTCCAGGTCATGTGGCCAGCAGGACTAAACCAACTAAACCACGACGGAAGCCAGAGTGCACAGAAACACTGTTTACTTTCCCGTCACAGTGGTACCTATTTATACTTGCACTGGCGTGCTTTCAAACTGCTAGGTTGGCAGGAGCAGGGACTGGGCAACAGGAGCTCACACCGTCATGGGGATTTGAACTGCCAACCTTTCGATTGGCAAGCACAAGAGGTTCAGTGGTTTAGACCACAGCACCACCCGCATCCCTTGTCTGCTTCTGATTACCAGTTGCTGGGAATCACAAGGAGCAAGAGTGCTAATGCACTCAGGTCCTGCTTGCAGTTTCTCCATAGGCATCTGGTTGGTCACTGTGAGACCTGAATGCTGGCCTCAATGGGCCTTGGTCTAATCCATTCCTGGACCACAAACTCCTCCACCCAATAGTAATCCCTTCTTATTTGTATTAAGTTTCAATTAAGATTCAGTTGGTTCCCCCCAATTCATTCCTTTGCAACCGCCAGCCAACAAAACTGTTTAGAAGTTTCCTTAGGGTGGTTCATTACTGCTTAGCCATGAAGAAGAGTGGCAGACTGGTGCAGAATAATAATTCCCATCCTAACCGACTTCACAGATTGCTGTGAAGATAAGAATGATAAACCATTTTATAAACTACAGTGTATTACAGATATGATAAATAACACAGAGTCAGATTGAAATAAATGAGTTCAACTTTGAAAGCAGGGGGGAAAATCTAGTCCAAAACAAATCTTTTCTAATAACAATAATAATAATGACATACAATTTTGATGTCAAAATGTTTTTGGCATTTATTACCACTTAAGAACATAAGGTTTTTCATCTGTATAAATCAGAGTAATTTCAAAACTGCAACCAGTCAAATGTTAGTCCAATTAATGATTCAGCTTCCTGAATGAGAAGGATTTCATCTGTGTTCAATTTGTGTGCATGTATTTACAATGAATGATTTTTTAAATACACACACAGAGGATTTTCCCATAAAGTGAAGAGTGGATCCAGATGTTTTTAAAAGAAAAAGAAAAAAGGAGGCATTTCATGATCAGCTTCTTGAATATTTACATTTGTTTATTTATATGCAGCTAGAGCCAAGCCACAATGCATTATAAAGTTACAAAATACAACATACAAAAGAACATGCTAAAATCCAGAGCAAAATGAGGGCTCAGGGATCAATATAAAAAGCTAGGAACAATTCCATATTTGTAAAATTCACAAGCCAAAGCATAATGAGTTGTTGTGTGGGTATGCCAAAACTGGGCTGCTTTTCCAAAGAGGAGGAAACCAAAACTTGTTGCATGCATACAACTCCACTGGAGAAAAACAGATACTGGTAAAGATGTACAGAATGATCAGTTTCAAGGCACCGCCTTATGCATTTTTTCACTTTAATGACAGCATTTCCTTTCTTTCTTGTGTTTGCAACTCTAGTTATATGAACAACCAAATATATCAGTATCATAATGCTTGTACTCTGCATTTTTGTATTTTTAATATTTACATCTTATCCCATGAATGTGTGTGCACCCATTTCCCCACTTAGGATAAGGAATCCTAAACTGTATCCTACACAAATCAGTTTGGCATTTTCATGAGCTGCTGCCCTATTTTTTTATTAGAAAGAAAAGGGAAAAAGAGATATTATCTATATAGGAAGAGAGATTTTCTTGGTAGCAATCAAAGGCCTTAGTTACGTTTGGTTATCCTTACATGGGAAAAATGTTGGGTGGTAGCCACCTGAAGTTTACTCAGCACATGCCATTGAAAATCAGAGGTTTCCACATGCACACTGACTTCTCCATCCTCTATCCATCCAAAAGGGATGATCACATTACAGCCAGTCAAAAACAACTGGGGGTGCAGAGCTTGAAGTGTGTGCCATGGGGAGAGTCTTGAGGGCCATACAGTTATGGAGGGCTGCATTTGGATCTTGGGACTGAGGTTCTCCAATCCTGGTAGAACTCCTAATAATGGCAGGCAATTCATGACAGCTTGTGTCTCATCTATAGCACCCAGCAGATTGTTCATCTGTAGGCCCCCAGAAGCATCTCCACTTCTGCTTCTCCTGAGCATAGTCTTTATTGCAAGTGTTTGACAGTGCTGTGGCAGGCCACTCCCGGCTCAGAAGCAAGTCATGATGCCAAGTTGAAAAGGTCCATATAACTTGAAGAGATGGATTAATGGGGCTGGCCTTCTCATTACATAGGCTAAGGCAGTGGATGCTGGGGGTGGGGAGGAACGCAGACTGGAGGAATAGAAGAGTTCCCAGTGGCATCCAGGTATGTTTATCTGTCTAGGGCAAGCTACATATGATGCAGTGTGGTGGACTAGGACCTGGGAGACCAGGGTTCAAATCCTTGCTTAATCATGAAACTCACTGCATGACCTTGGTTCAGTCACTCATTCACTCTCAGCCCCACCTACCTCACAGGTTGTTCTGAGGATAAAATGAGGAAGACGACAGGTGCCACCTTCAGCTCCTTGGAGAAAAGATGGGATAGAAATGCAATAGTAATAGTAATAATGAAGGTGTTTGAAGTTAATTCCCAACAATTCCAGAATAAGGGGGAAGGCTTTATGTGGCAGCCAAGAACCTATCCGTGTATTTAATCGGCAACTGAACACAGTAGAACCCCAGATGATGGGAAGTCTTAAAATGTACCACCTAATGAGCTCCTCGCTCTTTCTTCTCTCTCCCCCCCCCCGCACCTTGCTATCTTTCCTCCTTTTGTGTCGCTTCGGCTGCTCTCCCCCCCCCCCGCGCTCCGCTCCTGCCGCGGCGGCTCTTCCGATTGGGCGCCCAAGAAAGCGCCTCCTCGCTTGGAGCGAGAGGCCGGGGAGGGGCCAGAAGAAGCGGCTGAAGCCAGCTGTCCCAACGCACGTTTCCAACATGAGTTCGCCGGGGAGAGGCTGTCGAGCTGGGAAGGCGAGCGGCGCTTTCCCCTCAGGCACCGCCGCCGCCGCCGAAGAAGCAGCAGCAGCAGCAAGAGCCGCCGACTGCCGCTCGAGCGCCGGGCGAAGCGAAAGGGGAGAAGCAGCGCGCCGGGGTGAGTGGAGGAGGCGAGCGCCACAAAGCAGGCGGCAACGGGGCGAGCGCGCGGCGGCGGGGCTGCTCGGGTCAGCGGCGCGCGGCCACCTCGCGCTGAGGCGTCGAGGAGAAAGACGTCTCGTCACACCGCCAGCCGGGGCAAATGGGGACCCTGGACAGCGCTAGGGCGCGGAGGGGAGGGGCTGGCGCTGCCTGGCGCGCCGGGGTGTGGCCCTCTCCCGCCCTTCTTCGCCTGCTCCCCGCTCCCTCGGTCTAGCCCAACCTTCACCGCGCGCCACCACTTTCCTCCTTCTTCTGCCCTAAATTGGTTCGCGGATGCCTTTCTCTGGGCATGGTCCACTTGAGGCAGGTGATGGGGGGAGCGAGGGGTATTGTTGCCGTTTCCCTCACCTTCCTATGCGCACCATTCCTTCACTGCCCCCCCCTCCGCACGCGGTTGGTGGTTTGGAAGCTCCGCAAAGTCCTGCCAATAGCAAAGCGGGTTCCTCAGCCAGGACTCCTCTCCGGACCTCCCTACCCTCTCCAGAGAGGAAAGACGGGCCGCGCTCTCCTTTCCCGCCCTGCTGCTGCCGAGGCAGGTCCTGCGCCCGGAGAGAGGCTCGCTCGCGCGGTCTGAAGGGAACCGGAGCCGCCGCGGGAGCCTGCGGGCCCCGCCTTCCCCCCTCGGCGCGCCCGTCCCGCTCTCGCTCTGCCTGGTTCCCACGCTCCGGCCTCCGGAACGCGGCAGAGGGCGAAGCGTCCCGGGTCAGGGCAGCGGGGTCAGGACGAGCTCGGGGCTTCCAGGCACCGGCAGCGGGGCAGCTTCGTGGGAAAAGGCGGAGCGAGCTGCTTCCACCCTCACCCTGTCAGGAGCTGCAGGGAAGGTTGCTGCCGAGGCCGGGCCAGCCTTTCCTCGGGCCGAGTCAAGAGTTGTCCAGAGTTGTCCTCAGCGGCCACCGTAGCTGCGCCCCGAAAAGCAGCTCGCATGCTGTGCAAATACTTGCACAGGCTGGATGGCTGCTTCTCTAAATGTTATTTGTTCGTTATTGTTTCGTAACAAGATTTGCTCGGTGCCTTACAACTGTAACGGTTCTCAAAGCAGTTTGCAAGGATCTGTTGCATTGGAAAAAACCCAACAAAACTAAATCATAACTCCCCTTTCTTCCGAGGTCAGGCTGGCGTCCGAGGTTCTTCGCTTTTAGCTTCACAGTTGTCACTTTGAGATCAAGGCCAAAATCCCCACTCAGCCATGAAACTCAATGAGTGACCTTGGGCCATCAAGTCTTTCGGCACAGCCTGCCTCAAAGGGTTATTGTGAAGATAAGATAGGGAAGGGTAGAACCATATATACAAGTTTTAACTCCTTGAAGGCAAGACACACTATTGATAGAATTGTAAATAAAATTAAAAAAAAAATATGTGTGGAGGAGAGCAGAATGGATCAATCATTTCATGTGCTCCATGGCTGGATCTGAATGTCCCTAACTTTAGCATTGTAGCCACTTATGTCACACTCTATCTTACAGGTATGTAGCCCTGTTGGTCTGCCATAGTCGAAACAAAATCTTAAAAAAAGTGTGCATGCACACGAAAGCTCATACCAATAACAAACTTAGTTGGTCTTTAAAGTGCTACTGGAAGGATTTTTTAAAATTTTGTCTCTATCTTGTTATCAATTAAAATAAGGAAACTAAAACTAGAATCAGTAGTTAACAGAAACAAGGAGGAAAACAGCAGATGAAACCATGGTATAGTGTCAAAACGATCAGGAAAAATTAATCAGAAATGACACAACCCAAAATAAGGTGTTTATTCCCGTTAGAGAAGAAAGAAGGAAATGTACTAGCTCATTTTCATGCTTTGGCACCAACCCTATCTCTGGTCTGTGGAAAACTTCATCTGTAGATTTTTGCGAATCAAGCACAAACCAGACCAAGGCTGTTTTTTTCTGGTTATTTGGCCATTGTATCTGAGTACGCAAAATAAACAAAACAAAACTCCAATACCCAGTTGCTTCATCATTACCACCTTTCTTGGAGATAGCTCTAAAATATATAGTTGCACAGGGTGCATCTTAGAGTGCAAGTCAGACTGATTTCAGACATTAAATTATTGATACTTGCTTCACATTCTATAAAGAAACATCCTCCCCCCATCCCAACTCTTGAAATGTTGAGCATGATGTAGGCTATATGGCAAAAGGCTGCTTGTTTTAACTCTCCTTTCTTGTCCTTATGAATTCTTTGCCTCGGTCTCATCTACATTACTTCCAGCAAGTTTAGAAAACAAGTTCTTATTTTAAAACCAACTGGACTTATTGGTGTGAATCTATTGTATGCTCTGCCCTTTGGAAATGTCTATTGAAAGCAGAGTTAAAGTAGAATTAATCGCTACAGGTTAGAAATATATTACTTTTCTGATTTATGATTGAGCACTTGGGGACAGTATTTTAATGTTTATCCAAGGCTCCATTGTTGAATCTGCTGTTGTTTCTGCCATTTGTGTTCATGGTTGTGAAGCAAAAACTAAGAACTGTTTAAAATCTTAGTTTCTTAGCCAATTTGCCCCTTTTCTAATCCAGTATGAAAACATGCAACTGGCATATGAGAAAAAAAACAAATAAATTAGTATGGTTTTTATTAATTATCTAACTGTATTATTGAGTTTATTGAATTTAGGTGGCACTTTAAAGACTTGACAGCACAGCATCTCTACACAGAAGTGAGTCTTGCTGAGTTCAGTGGGACTTACTCCCAAGTAAATGGGTATAGGACTGCAGCCTAACATATTTACTGTGGCATAAGTTTTCATGTCCCTGTTTTGTCAGGTGCATCTGACAGAAATGGATTCTCGTCCACAAAAGCCTATGCCAGAACGTATTTGATAAATTTTAAGAAACCACCAGAAACTTTGTTGTTGGCATCCATCTGTCTCCAGAGGCAATGGGTTACACCTCCTGGGAGGACGTCAAACCTTAGTGACAGGCCTGGGCAGTGTGTATGGAGGTCCTTCCTGCAACTCCTGCAGCTAAGCTGGTGCCAAACTTATTGCTCTGCTTTCATTTGACCACATCAATTAGGTCAAGAGTGGGGGTCTTGTCGTCTGGGCCACCTACTGCATGTATTTTATTCTACTAACTTTAGACAAGCATGGTGAAAGAACAATATCTTTCAAAGTACATTGTGTAATACCAGAACAATATAGAAAGTGAGGTTAATGAGAATTATTTCATGATACATCTTTATGGAGTCACAAAAGAAGGTCTTAATGTTTAGCTCCTTATCTCACTGGTTAAGGATAAAGGTGTCTACTACAACAATTAACGCTGTTGTCAATAATTCTTTTTGGAAGGCAACAGTTTCGTTAATGGACGACTAAGATAATCAGTTTCAAGGTATATAATTTATTGATGGATTTTAATGTCAGATCCAAAATAAAAATGTGGATGTGCAAAATACAGCTTGCAATGTATTTTGTTTTGTTTTTTAAATCCAGACAGTCGGGATAAAGGGTTTATAGTTATGCTTCCAACTGTCTGAGTTCATAGAATATCGTGAATTCTGCATTTTTAATGTTATAAAATCAACACACACAAAATGCAGCCTGAACTTTGAGTGAACAACTACCACCACTACACTTTTGGTTGATACTTGATTAGAATAATTAAACAGATCAAACCTGAAATGTTGCAAATTCAAGTATCTGTCTGTGGAATTCACTGCTGTGGATTCTGATGTGAGTTTTGAATACCTAATGGATCTTTCAACTGTTGTTGACATAAAATTGTCAGTAGTAATTATAGTTTTGTAATTGGATTGTTTTGTATATTTTTTAAAAAATAATTATCTTGGGACACTTTATTTAAAAGGTAGCATATACATTTCTTTGATAAATGAATGAATAGTAGTTTTGTGGAAAATACAGAGGAGTGGGATGAATAAATTTAAAAAGAACAAACCAGAAGTTGCTGCCTTCCTAGATTGCAGTTCCTAGATTGGTGATGACAACAACTCTGATAGGGGCGGCAGCTGCTGGAAAATATGGTTTCTTATGTAATAAAACTAATATTTGTTTGAAATGGTTACATTGGCCGGTATACTTTTTATGCCATTAAGGAGAAGTCATATATTATATATTTTCACTGCTATCAAAAAGTAGTGAAACAGTCAATTTGTTTTCACTTTTTTATCAAACAGTAGGGAATGAAATCTTGTTCCTATGTGTATTGCTGTGGTTTTGAAACTGAGATTAGGCTTTATTATACTCTGTCAATCATGAGTAGACCAGATAGGCTGCTAGATAAAAGGCAGGCAGAGATACCCCAATCAGCTGAACTGATCATTATCTCTAAATAGAAGAGCAGTCAGAAGATTCCTTTCACTCTACAGTTGGGAAGGAGAAGAAACAAAGTGGAAAAGGTCACTAACTGATAATAGCCAGATAATTATTTTGGTGCTCCCCCGCCCCTGACAACTGACTGTGAAGCTAACATTGCAGTAGACTAGAGTATAATGCAGTTGTTGAGCAGTTATTTGAAATATATTGAGTAATTTTTTTTTTATCAGTTTATCAGCTATATGAACTTCTTTGAGGTAATCCATGAAGTACACAAATGTGGCTCCTGTGGCACAAACATTTGTTACATTGCTATTTAATAGCAATAGGTACATTTCTTTATTTTCATTTGTCTTGCCTTCTTTTCCCTTGGCCCCATAAGATGCGGTCTCCATCATGGAGAAACAAAGTTGATAACTGGGTTTATTAAACCTTATAATGCTTTGGAGGGCATTGTTTGGAATCTCAAAGCTGCAAAAACCCACCAAGCAAAAAAACCCTGTTTGCTTGGAAGTCATACCCCACTGAAATCAATGGGGCCTAGGGCCAATTCTCACCAGTAGGTAGGCTCCACACATGGCTAGATTCCACATATAAAGTAGAATGAGCCTTTGTCTTGTGTATGTTCCCTGCAAAATACAGAATATATGCCTCATCCACATGCTGCAACTACTCCCTTCTGTTGCATATGTGGAATTTGACCCTAGTATATTTGTGTCATGCATGCAGACAGGATGCATTCCACATACCACATTGTACATACAGGGCAGGGGAGAAGCCATCCTAGCACACGTGGAGCCAAAATGCTGTGGCATATTAGGAATGCGCCTTTCCTTTCAGAGAAGTATGTTTAGGATTGCGTCCCTGAGGGAGCAAGCTAATCATAACCGACTATCGGCTGAACCAATCTTGCAAAATGTTCTGCCAAAAAAAAGAGCAACATATTTCATGGATATAACCTTTCTTGCCTTCTGTGTAGAGAGAGAATAAATCAAAGTGGAGGCCCATGTCCCTTTCTCAGATGTTGTCGTAGAGGTCTCTCTCATTGCACAGGGTTTACAGCTGCTAAGTGCTTCTGTTGCAGCAATCACATTTGGCAGCAGCTGAAACCATGTTTGTAACCTGAGTTTCCCCCACCCTTTCTTGTGCAACTATGGATTTTCTCACCTCAAATGCATACTTAATGGGCATTGAAATAAATCTGTTGAAGATGTCACAGCTGGACTTTTACAGCTTCCTGCGAGTATGAAGGCAGAACATGTAGAGGATTACAGTAGTTAAATAAAGTATAGTTTTGAATTTTTTGAACTGTTTTAAAACCAACAAGAGTTCAATATAATTCATCTGAGTTCCACTTTATGTTTATTTTAGTAGAGT
Organism: Podarcis vaucheri; assembly: GCF_965113315.1. Classification (NCBI taxonomy): domain Eukaryota; kingdom Metazoa; phylum Chordata; class Lepidosauria; order Squamata; family Lacertidae; genus Podarcis; species Podarcis vaucheri. Next base: position 42,100,264 of record NC_138767.1, read on the forward strand.
AGTGGGGAGCATGGATAGGCATGGATATGTATATGAAAGGTTAAGAGAATAATGGCTTTATGTTTCCATATGTAAAAAGTCAGGGATAATACACATAAACAGTTTTTGGAAAAGCAGATTTGTCACTTGCATTGTTATATCCCTTGAGAACAGTCTAGCCCATATTGTAATTAGGTCAATTGTAACACAGAGAATCTTGGAGAATAATTTGGTTTGTTTATGTGTGGGTGGATATATATATATATATATATATATATATATATATATATATATATGCTTTCGTAGATTTTCACGGGTACAGGAATGCAGGTTTTGGTGTCTTCGGGTGTCTTCCCGTGTAAGAGTCGGGGTGTCTGTGCGAAACGTCGTCGAAACGTCGCACAGACACCCCGACTCTTACACGGGAAGACACCCGAAGACACCAAAACCATATATATATATATATATATATATATATATATATATACACACACACACACACACACACACACACACACACATATATATAGATAGATAGAATGGGACCAAGTATCATTTCTTAGGTCCTTCTGTTCAAAGTGCCTAGGGTCCCAGACATGCCCACTTGAAAGTGATTGCTTAAATAACATTAATTATATAATTATGCAAGAAAAATATTGCAGTAATGAATTTATTACATTGATAGAATTTGGATGGAAATTTCCATTTGCCCAGTTTGTTAAAATGCTTTAGACAGCACTCCCTAAATGCTATGAAATACAGTTCACAAAAAGGTTAGTTGTGTTTGTTTATCTTTATTGCCTTTCCCATGAATTCAAGGAGGTTAATAGCATTGCAATAAATATGCTACCTTTTGCAAAGCTTGGACATACTCAGCCACTACTGATCCTTACTAAACTAGGCTAGCTCTTCCAGATGTTTGGAATGCTAGTTATATCTATACCTCTCAGAGTGGGGTCTGAGATCACCCCCCCGCCACACCCAGGGAATGTATTGCCAAGTATGGATGGACAAATCAGTGCACATCTGGTCCATGTCAGTTTTGCATGTGTTCATTCATGAGTCTGTTCTGCCCCATTCATGCATTAATTGCATTTTTTAAAGTCCATAGAAAAATGTATTTAGAGATGCACTTAATAATACTTTATAAAATATATATTTCTAAACATCTACCTCAATGTACACATTTCTTGACATATTGTATCACAAAAATGTATATTTTTTGCATTTTGGTGCATTTTTAAAGCTGAGAACTATGTTAGCTATTTCAGAGAAGCATGAAATCCAATAGATAATTACATTCTGATCTGTGCATTAGTCCAGAAGGTGTAAATTAGGTCAGTTTGCTTAAAAATGTGACCTGAACAAAATTCTTCTCCATCTGTAGTGCCAAGAAAGGGAAAAGAGAAACACTTTTGAATTTAGACAAAGAGAGATACAGTTGCTACGTTTTTGGACTTGACTGGTATAAGCCTTAGGGATGTCCTGTTGCTTTTGACAATTGATGCCTGTTTATATACTTGCTTCCCATTCAACATAACTTGTTTGTTTGAAGATACAAAAGCAATACAAATCTCCAGGACTCTTTCCTCACAAGGACCCTGACCCTGTGAAAGGCTATTCCCTGGCATGTTCTATGGTTTGGGAAATTGGGCAACACGAAACACTATTGTGTAATATGAAAACACAAACTTTATCACCCAAAAGCTTCACAGTATCAGTGAATTGTGCCACCATTCTGTGGAAGAGAATTACAATATTTCAAGTAACCAGTGGACCAGTGCTACTAAGTTAGTAAATAAATTGGAGAAGCTTGTTCACATTTGTTTATTCGCCTGCCTCCCCCACCTGTAAATTCAGCTTACAGATAAAATAGGAACAGCTAAAAACATAACTAATGAGAAATATTTAGCATAAATCTAACCACAAATTTAATATATGTAGTTTAATTAAAAAAAATACTGTGGCTTATGGAAGGAATGTTTTTGGGTGTCAGTGTCCAATGAAAAATGGGGAAACCGTTGCACACGTTAAGCACTACTTTGGCTGGGAAGTTTCCTAGAGCTTGTTAGGCAAATTCAGAAATTGGATGGTTTCTTTTCCATACGTTTTGATCTTCTCCATTGATCCCTTGATATCATCCTTTGAAGCTGTTTGTGTGAGATGAGGTTGGTGTCAAAAAGGTGAATTAAAGGTCTGTGAAATGTTAAGACAATTTGCCAAGGTGACGTTAGGGTCATTTTAGATAACTTAGAAAAAGATGAGTCTGGGGGTTTTCCTCTAGTTTTTAAAGTTTAGCTATCCAGTGAGTCTTATAATTGCTGACCTAGTTCCAAAGCTGAAGGGAGTTAGCAGCCTCTACTGACTACAATAATGTTTTGCATGTTTATTCTAGAATGACAAACACAAATATAAAAATTTAAAAAATCACAGGATGGGTGAGATTCTAAAAAACACACCAGAAAATTCAGCAGAAAGGTTACACTGTGTGTGTGTTTGTGACATGGAAGGGAAGTGGGTAGAGGCCAAACAGACTAGAATTTGATTAAAATGTCAGTTAAAAGTGCTATTTATAATCAAAGCAATTTATGCTAGTTGGCATGCTGATGAGTTCCAACAGTTAATATGCTGTACTTTCCCGTTTTTTCCTTAGTGTACTGAAACTGCTCAAAATGAATCTGGTAGTACAGATACTATGTAAGGATTTCTACATGGATTTCATCCACCATTTACATAAATATAACATTGAGGAGTACAGTATTCAAATGTGCAATCCCTCCACATATAGTTTGAAATGGTACAGTTTTCAAGAGTGCTATGTCAAATGATTATTCTGAATAGGACAATATGCTTTCAGAGGAGTAAATCTTTTGCAGTAGAAACAACAGTCTTGTGGCATCTTGAAAACCATCAAATGTATTACATTGTTATGTGCATGTGGAGTGGCTGGTTCAATGAGACATACACACACAAGCTTTTTAAGTAGTATGACAATGTTATGAAATGACATGAGCAAATCTACATGGCAATGTAGAAGGCATGGCACCACTAATTCATCACCTCAAGTAAAAACCCAAAATGTTAATGATTCCTCATGTGTACCCAGTAAACAGGAGCATTTCGAGCTCAAGGAAAGGTTATAAAAGAGTTAATGCTTGCACTGAGTCAAAAGCACATTGATTGTCTGGAGGCCTAGACAAAGCAAATAGTAATTAAATAATCTCTTTCCAAGCCAAAGGCTTCCAGTGACCTAGAGATGATTAATATAGTTAATATGCCCTTCAGGAGAGAAAGGGGTTGCTAAATATATGTTTCAAACAGACACATTTAGCATCAGTTGGTCCAGTGCAATGTAGTTCAGTCTGGTGAGATCCTTTCCCCCCACAAGTCTTGGCTGGGGTGGTGGGGGGAAAGAAAGTGCTTTATAATGCAAAAGACATAACAAAGATAGATGAGGGAGTTAGGCAAGATGTCGATTGTGGCTTTATATTCCCATAAGTACTGCTTATAACCTCTAGTATATGAAAACTGTACAGAGGGAAATGGGGATGCAAAGAAGGAAGTTCAGTTTTGTGCATGCATTGTTGTTCACAGTGAGTGCATAGTGTGTGTGTGTGTGTGTGTGTGTGTGTGTGAAAACTTCAATAAAACATTAAGTAGGAAAAAGGACAGCAAAGTGGACTGAATGAAAAAAGGAAGGAAGGAGCTACTATAAAGTACAAACTGTATACAATGCATTAATCATATGGAAGGGAATACCTGTTGGGCCCCCCAAAGCACAGGAACTATATGGGTGTAACAACATGCTTTTGTGTTAGAAAAGTAAGAAAACTGAGTATATATTGGAAAATGTTCTGCATGGTTATCTTATTTAAAGGGATGTAACAGTTGTTTAGATTGGAGAGGATTTATTTTGATCCTGCAAATCTGCTTTCCTGTTATGGAACAAACACTGACCTTCTCCATAAAAGCTAAAACTGTATTCTGTGTCTGGCACAGCCTGTATGACACCGGCAGCTCTAGTGAGACAAAATGGCTTGTAAAAAGCTGTTTTTTTTATACTATTGATCCATCTAGCCCATTATCCTCTCCACTGATTAGCAGTGGTGCTTCTAGGGTGTCTGAGAAAGGTCTTTCTCATCTCTGCTACCCAAGATCCTTTTTAACTGGAGATGCTAGGAACTGAACATGGCTTTTGTGCATGCAAGGCATGTGCTTTACTGAACCACAGCCCAGGGTGCATATACAACGAGGTTCTTCTACGTTGGAATGGGAGACTGCGACAGTGATGGTGGCTGCTGGTAGCTGTACTGTGCTAAACTGAAGTTTGTGTTCAATTCCCTTCAAAGTGTAGATTGTGAAATTGCACAAGTTTTAGGATTCTCGTGCTTCTTCCTATTAAGTTCTAGTGCAGAAGCTTCCAATATTGGATTGTTAGGCTCTGCTTGTAAACCATAATTTGCAAGAAACTTGAGCAGATTCCTTGGGTCTAAGAAAATGGGTTTTTTTTCTGTTGAAATGAGTAAGAGCAAATAATTGTAAATCAAAATACTTCACCTTTTACCTACACTGAGATGTGAATTGTGTTCGGTTAATTTCATTCATTTCTAAAATCTGTATGCTGCCCTTTGATGGTTTATAAAAGGAAAACAGTATCAAGCCTCATTATAGTTTTACACACTGAACGTTGCAATCATATACATGTCTCCTCAGAAGTAAATATCGCTGAATTCTGTGGTCTTTACTCTCAGGAAATTGTGCATAGGAATGCAACAGTATTTGTTTAAAATAACAAGATAATACAAGCAGGTCATTGTCATCCTTTTAAACTCAACTGGGGGAGGTATTTGGGGTTTCAAAATTGATAGTGACAAGTAGCAAGATCTTTTAAATGGTTTCACCTCTGCTGTCAAATTTTGAAATAGAGCCCTGGTTTAGGTGGCAGGTGGGATATAAAAATTTCATAACAACGTGGATAAAAAACAAAAGAGAAGGGGAGTTTTTCTTGTACCTCTGCCTTTGTCCATGTAAGTACAGTCAGCTGGAATATAGCCCGGAAACTAATTGGCAACCTGCAACAACAGTTTGCTTATTAGGGTGGTCACTTAACACTTCTCCACAAAAGAGGACACTGATTTGTGTAAAATTTCCTTCCACTAATTCGTATGTACAGATACAAATGTAGAATTGATTACTACAATTTTAATAGATGTACAATATAGTGAGAAAGACTGAACAGGTGATCTGTGTGCTTGCTCAATCTGCTGTCCAGGTGCTGCTTTTGATGGGCAACTTCAAGGTCCCTTCTCTCCCTTCTTATGGGTCTTTATCTTTAAAACCAGATAGCTCACCAACTAGAGGATTCCTTCAAACAAAGGACTGTCCTCTGTAAAGGAGAACATATGGACACCCTATTGTTTTTGCCCATTGTGGCTGATACAAGTCAACACCCTAGCTGTTGAACAATGAAGGGGGCTAAAATACATTGTATAACTTGTTATGGATTACAAATGAATATTAATATTAATGTCACAGAGCAAGCATGGCAGTTAATGAATATTAATTCACTTGTTCCCAGGGGCCACTCTAAACTTCAAACTCAGTTATTTTGAGACCAACGCATTCACAAGCATAATCTTAAGGTACTTTATTCCTAATGACACAGAAGCTAAACTGCATGGGATGTGGGAGATTTGTGACTGGTTCTCACTTTTAGTTTTTAATTAAAAATAGCCATGGGGTGCTTTGATTTGAGTTGGATCAATGGCCCTGTGGGAGGGGCAGCCCAGCAGTTTTGGTGCTGACTCCTTCCTTTGTGCCACAGCTCTGAACTAATTTAGAGCTGCCTGTGGCTGCCTTGAACTGAAAACGAAAATATTGGGAGGTTTAATCAAAGATCTCCTGCAGTCACGTGTCATTTGGACTCATTTTCTTTCAATAAATTCCAAATTCTGCTGTAACCAATAAGCCATACTTTGGATAGTAAATTCAGTCTATGAATAACATATTTGCTAATAGGCCAGAAGTATTATGTACAATACTGACTTCATTACATTGCAAGTTTCAGCTGCTAAAATGGGACAAACCTTTAAATGGTGTGTGCAGGTTTCTATAGAATTGTTCTGTTGCTTGCTCTATTCTATGTTCTCTAGCTGACTGTTGTTCACATATTAAAAGAAAAATGTGTGAGGCAAAATGTGTGCATTTATAATGTATTTCCATAATTTCATTTCAGGAGTAACTGGATACGTGGTGGGAAACCTTTGACATTCTAAGTCAAATATTAACAGCTCTCACATCTCAGCTCCAGCTTTGCTACTTTAGAGACAGTGTCTTGTCGCTTTGGAATCTGCTCTTGTTGTCAGCTTGATGCATCGCTTGCTATGTAGGATTTAATTCTCTGCTGCAAACAAAGTTTAAAGATTCTGTGCCCAGTGTGGGGTGTGGGATGGGTGTGTGAATTATCAAAACATGTTATAGTGATACTGTTTTTCCATAACACATTGACTTCTCCAAAGCTCCTGAATGCTCCAAGAAAATTGGGTTATTTTATTTCAGTAAAAAAAGTATCGTAGAAAATAGGTTCTTTAAAAAGAATTCACCATGTTTTGGCTCTAGTTGAAAAGAAAACATTAAGGCTTAGACATGTGTGGTGTATCATTCATCTCCACTCCCCACCCCACCCCAGTTCATCTCCAGTTGTGTTCCTGTCTAGGAAATAATCCAAATCCCCAGAAGTAATGCATACCAAAACATAGATTTACTAGGCATTTTAAGAATGATAATATGCCACCCCAATCTCTGAGTGGTGCAAGATTCCAGGGGGTTCCAGGAGCTTACCCAGGGTTCGGTTTCCTTGGAATGAGGGAAGAGCAGGTACACTGTGGTGTCTTTTCAATATATGGTTTATTTCTACATATATACAACCTGAGCCTAAAATGGAGGGGATTACAGCATTAAAACCCCCAGAAGGTCTAGCTTCTCCCATAGCCACAACTTTGGAGGCATGCGCAAATCAAGCATTGCCCTCACTCTCTAGCTTCTGCCTGCATCTAGCCCAGCTTCCTCACACACTACCTATTGTGCTTCTCACTATCAGCCATTTGACGTCTGGCACAAAGCCATTTCCTTTATTATACTAACTACCATGCTTAAGCCCATTAACGCATCAAGAAGCTGGTCTGGCTACTTCCAACAATTGAATCCTCCATTAGATTTTAGCTCTTGCTGGATCCAGGATGCCCCAAATTAGAAGGGACTCTGGCATCGTACAGACTAACCCCCACCCTCCCAAACTCACAACAATAACAATTATCTGGTTTGTTCCACCCAGATTTTGAAAGACTGAAGTCTGCATAAGCAGGAGAGATGAGCAAAAGCAGGCATCTGATGCAGTTAAATCAGTGGGATGCACCTCCCCATTGGTTGGTATATGAAACCTGTGCCAGCCTGTTAGGAGAAGGGTGGCTGGGAGGGTACTGCTGGGGCAGAGGATCTTTGCTTCAAATAGCCAATGTGACACAGGAAGTGGAAGCAATGATATTTTACACTTTACACCATAGATGGGGAGCTCCTGTTGCTCTTGGACTCCAGCTCTCATCAGCCACAGCCAGTAGGGCCAATGGCCAGGGATGATGGGAGTTGTGGTTCAGCAACATGGGGAGCGGGCACAGGTACCTCCCATCTCCAACACCCATTTATAAAGCCCCCCTTCCCTCGTTCGTCCTGCCGCACCAGAGGTATTCCACTTGCTAACAGGTGCATTTGCAGTTTTAAATGCAAAACTAGATATACGTAAAGTTTATGTTCCTGTCTTGATTCCTTAAGACTTGTCTCCACACAGCAGTCTTCAGACATTTATAATCATGTTAGCCCAGACTCCAGATTTCTGGAAATTAACTTTCTGCCTAATACATAATTAAATAAGTGCCTCCAGAACATGACTAATCTATATTATAAAAATAAGAAGTAAGTACAAAAGATCAATAAGGTATGGGAGAAGAAGAAGAAGAAGAGTTTGGATTGATATCCCGCTTTATCACTACCCGAAGGAGTCTCAAAGCGGCTAACATTCTCCTTTCCCTTCCTCCCCCACAACAAACACTCTGTGAGGTGAGTGAGGCTGAGAGACTTCAGAGAAGTGTGACTGGTCCAAGGTCACCCAGCAGCTGCATGTGGAGGAGCAGGGAATCGAACCCAGTTCACCAGATTACGAGTCTATCGCTCTTAACCACTACACCACACTGGCTCTGGGAGAGGCTTTGTGTGTGAATTTTAGTATTACAGATTAGTCTTGAATTTGATAAACCTTGAAAAATAGTCTTAAGATGTTCTTCCGTGCTAAAAATTATTGCATGCATTGTGGTGTCAGAATCAAAATGAATTCTGGAGAGTTCCTTAATTTCATGTTTTACTTGTCATATATGTTCATATTCTGTTCCTGTCTGTTGTTTAGAAAGTTTCTACCACACCATGTGGTAGTAACATTAGCATGGGAGAAAGGATGGACCTATTGGGCAGTCTCACCATCGCACTGAGCCTTCGATGAGGACATTGTTTCTATATTTAGTTGCTTTATATGGAGTAAACATAATGGTTTGATTTATGAACAGACAGTGATACAAACAGATGTTATGCATGCACAAGAGATAACTATGTATGTAGAGCTTTGATACTCTTTTTTTGTTTGTTTTTATACTCTTGTTTCAGTTTAGCTCCCCTGCCCCTGCAGGCTGGCAAAATATTAACTTGGAAGCAGCCCTTAATTGTTTTTAAGTTATCAACACCATACTTCACTATCCTCCAAATGGTTCAGTAATTTTGCTTCCTTTGTTACACTGTACCATGTTTTGCCTGTGAATACTTTCTTTCTTTGGGTGTTTTCCGATGCAACCGTATAGCATTTTTAAGAACTCTACTGCCTTAATAATAAAAGAACAGCTATTTAAGCAGCTATTAACATTTCTTTGTTTTGTACCTACTGAGAAGTAAGGAAGGCTTGAACCCTCCAATATCCCTGGTATTTAAGGTCTGATGTCTGTTTTATGGGTAGTGTTCATCCCTTGAAATTCATTGACTTGTTATTTAAGTCCATTCTGAGTATAACTTAGTTTATTATAGATAGGTAGCCGTGTTGGTCTGCCATAGTCAAAATAAAAAAATTCCTTCCAGTAGCACCTTAAAGACCAACTAAGTTAGTTCTTGGTATGAGCTTTTGTGTGCATGCACACTTCTTCAGATACCTGAAGATACCTGAAGATATCTGAAGAAGTGTGCATGCACACGAAAGCTCATACCAAGAACTAACTTAGTTGGTCTTTAAGGTGCTACTGGAAGGAATTTTTTTATTTAGTTTATTATAATCCTACATGTATGACCACATTTCTATCTGTGCAGAATACTTGTTTGTGTAGATATTTACAGGTAGAAGAATGGCAATTATTTTTTCATACCTTCTGAAATCTCCTGCCATTTCTATATGCTGCCTTTCTTGACTAGGTTTTACTGACACTGACAGAAGCTTGATTTTCATAACTTAAATAAAAAGAACACTGCATAGAACATAGCAATAGATGTAAATATTGCAGTTTTCCCCATGAACTACTGTGTTTTACCTTATACTCAGTTTACCTAGCGTGCAATCCGTACCCAGCTGAAATTATTTGCCGTGGACTGTAATGACTTCAGCCATGGTTTTCAAAGAAGGCCAAAGAAATCTTTCTTTTACACATCTTAATAATAAAGCTAATGGTTTCAGAACTATTTTTGTAATACTTGTTGCCCAGATAGATCAAAATAGTTTGATTCTGCCTCCTTGTTCCAGGAATATTTCCCAGTTACTTGGCAACGAAAAGTAACCCTTTGAGAACTCCTTTGAAATAATAATAACCCCAGTGTACCAGCCAACCTCCTTTTGTCAGACAATGAGTAAGTTTTGATCTGTGATACATAGACAATGCAAGTTGGGTTTGGTGAGAAGATGCTTGTTTTCTCCAAGCAGCAAGGTAGCTTGGTACTCAACAGAGATTAGTTTGATTGAGGTGGAGTTAAGGCTAAAGAAAGTAGCTATGTGACAAATACGGCTTCATTTGCCCTTACTTGTTCTTGCTCTTGTGGCAGGCTGAAACCTAGATAAGTTGAGTGAATCTTTTCTGGAGTGTTGAGTTCAGATGATCATCTTGATAGAGGAAATAGACCAAATTCTTCTACATTTCTATGGTTCTATCACTGTCCTGTTTATCTGAGTCCATTATTATTTATTTCTCTTATAACACTGAGTGCAAAAATGAGGGGGTGGGGGTGGAAACCAGTTCAGTAAAGAATAAATAAATGTGTTTATCTTGGACACACAATGTACTTCAGTTTGTTGAGTTTTGATTTTTATTTAAATCATGCATAGCCTCTTATTCTCTATCCCACCCTCTCAAATGGATCTTGCACATAATATCAAGCTCATATGAAGTACACACTCCATATTCTCTTCTGGCATTTAAAGTTAAGCCAGCTTGTTTATATAATCTAAGTACTTGTCAGTTTGTGCTTTTTGAGTGTTGTGTGCGATTTTGTTTGCTTATGTATATTCTCAGTATGAGTAGATCTTTTGCCAACCTGGCTGGCTGTGCTTTTGCTTTGTTAATACTGTAATCAGATTGGTTGGGAGACATAATGATGATATAACCAAACAACTACACTGGCTTCTTTTGCAAAAATAAACTATTTGTATACCCAGTGCTGTACTGTGTATATCTGCCTCTATGACAAAGCACACTTTAAAGACAACAGAAGACAATCTACACATATCAATGATGTGTTTTGCTGTGCCTTGCACAAATCAACCTAAAATCTCTTGCGTAGGTTGGGAATGAGTAAAATTGAGTGGATCACACTTGCAGTGATGGTTTGACTAATACATAGCAAAGTAGTATGGGTCATATCTATCATTCTCCAGTGACTAGTGCAAGAGTCCTTGCGCTAATGGATGGGCAAAGGTGCGCAACAAAATATTCCACCTAGGAATTGCACTAGCATAAGCTTCTTACGCAACAGCAGATTTTTGTTGAACAATCTTAGGTCATGTACTTGTGTTTTCTCTTGAACCACAATGTTCTGCCAGCACTACACGACTTTAACTTAGTGTTGCACGGGATACAGTCCTATGTATAATGTCCTTTATAATGTTTCAAATATGTTTGTGCATTGCAGTGGGTTGGACTAGATGACCCTTGTGGTCCCTTGCAATTCTACAATTATATGATTATACCAGTGGCGTAGCGTGGGTTGTCAGCACCCGGGGCAAGGCAAGTAATTTGCGCCCCCTAACCCTACCCCCCCGATGCTGCGCCCGGTGCGGCCGGCCCCCCCTGCAACCCCCATGCTACGCCACTGGATTCTACCACATTAACATTTAGATCATGAGAAATGTTATGATGTTCTAGCCAACCTTTGATGCATCCAGATGATTGCAAAGTGATAGCAATGGAAGAATCCAGGCTCGTAGTTGCTGGTACTTAGCATCTGTTTTACACATTATTTTCAGAATAAAACCTACTGCCAAAACATGTGAAAGAAAAGTAGGGAGTTAGGTTTTGTACATTACCTTACAGGGTATTGAAGTAGTTATATTCACAAATAGAGGAGGTTATTTTTGTTGTTGATCTGGAGACGTTCCAAATTTTCTGTACATAAGGTACATAGGACTAGACAAATATTGCTCTTCAGCCTCCAGCAACAAATAAGATACCAACCTTTACTCATATTATCTTATTTTAGTTACAGAGGTGGAATCTACACACATATAAAAAAAACTATGTGAAAGTGCTTTTTTAAAAAATGTGTTGAAAAATACATTTAATTTCCATAGCTCACTGTTGCCATCCAATATACATTTGTATATTGCACTTTGCAACACATTTAAAACATTTTATTTGCAGCTGTGTAGCTGAACCCTTAGTGCCATTACTCCCTGTAATTGCACCATAATGGCCGTGCTAGTTGATGCTGCTAGTTAATTCGCCCCCCAGCAGCGATCATTGCAGAGGTTGGTACTGTCCCCATTGGACATGCCAGGCACACTGTCACTCACTCACAAAAGAACACAAAGTCTGGAAATGTCTTTATGGTCAGTGAAGGTCTGCTAGGATTGTGCCAATTAATCTGGAGAAGCTATAATTTATCCAGCTGATCTCCAGGTGAATTTCTTTTGAAATAATATGCACCCACCAGAGGAGAATAAGAGGACCTAATTCTCAGTGGTATACTGGAAGCCCATATTTCTTATATCTAACCTTTCCCTCTTTTTTTGTACTGAAAAGACAAGGGATACTGGACTGAATCCTGGAAAGATACACGAGTGAATGTAGTTTTCCTTTGGGGCTTATCCACACGTGCCTTTCCTCCGCTCTTTCCAGGCGTGGCTGCACTTTAAAGCTCCAGGTCCAAGTGCCCCTCCTCTTTTTTGCTCCAGAGTTTTCCCCATGAAAACCCATTCTTAAAAATAGAATTGGAGTAAAGGGCAATCCCTCTACCTTTTGACATAAATGCCATTTTGAAGTATATGGTGTTGAAGGTGGGTTTGTGGATTTTTAATTCATTGTGCAATTGTCATAACCTTTCAAAGTACTGAACTGGGTGTATTCTTGCGGCTAGTTCACACATTACATCTACCATTTGGCTCTGTGTTGTATGAAGTAATTGAACATTAGGTCAACTGTGAAGTCATGCTTGTGTGTTGCAAAGCCAGAGCCTGCTGAATTAAGGAAGCTTATGTTTCTGAAGTTGAACCAAATTCAACAAATGTACAAATGCAGTGCTTCTCTTTTCTGTTTCATCTTTTGTTGCAGGGATATAAAGCCACAGTTGTTCCTGTCATCTTCTGCTGTCGGTTAATAGAACAGACATGTTCAGCCCAAACTAGAGAAATTCACAACTTTGGTGAACAGAGACTTGTGCAGTATGTTCTGTACCAAACTGAAAGACCTGAAGATCACTGGCGAGTGCCCTTTTTCGTTATTGACCCAAAGTGGGATTTCAGATGAAAATGAGGATGAATGTGCAGAAGTGCCAAATAGTTCCAAGGCTGCTTTGCCCATTTGCAGAGAAAAGACTACGCACGGGAACCTTCCACAAAGGAAAACCAGTAGGAGTCGAGTGTATCTGCACACTTTAGCTGAGAGCATCTGCAAACTCATCTCTCCTGAGGTATAAATTATTATGAGGCTTTGATGAAAGTAGTCTAAAAGACCATTCTAAGGGAGGTTTTAGAAGAAAGCCTTTTAAGCAATAATTATAAAAGCAAGACAGTTTTCACTTGATGAATGCTCCTGTTCAAACTCTGTTCTTGACGTTGGGTTCTGTTTTCATTTCTAATTATGCCTAATCCTGTAGTTTGAAACCTTTTGCATTTATTTAATCTTATTTTACTACATCTTCTGTGTTTAGGGAAAGGAAAAGAAGGATGATTAAAAGCAACTCAAATATGAAATGTTTACTCACACATTGATTTAGCAGTTACTTAGCAAAATTTAAAGAGGTTAGCAACCTATGCGAAGTAAGGGTGGATAATACTTTGTGCCAGATGAACCATGGCAACATCTAGATGGAGAAGGTTTACTCAGATTTATTCCATGTCAGGGCACCTTAATTTATTATAGCAGTGAATTTGTTGCAGCATTGATGAGAGAGATGCTTTCTGGAGCTTATTGCCATTCTGGCATACTAACATGTGAAAGTTTGGAACCATGTGAGTGGGCCCAATCACATAGGTCTTTCCCAACCAAACATATCCTGTAAGGAAGAGGTAAGACGAAGGATCTTTGCAACTGGCCTGCTGCACTTGGCTTCCTAATGTTTTGATGACAAAATAGGAAGCCATGGGGAAGCAACTGTGGTAACAAATGAAAAACCCAGGATTGCAATCCCGTTATCACAGCCAACCACTAAGTTATGTTTTAGACCACATCTCAAAAAACAAAAGATATTGTAGAGTTGGAAAAGGTGCATGGAAAAGAACTACTGGAAACCACCTAGTTTTAATGGAAAACAGTTGGAGCAACCTACATATAAATTGGTACAATATTGAAAAATTGATGTGCAGATAAGTGTGGCTTGCACTGAGCACAATAGAGGGGGTGGTGTCTGTCACCTCATCTACTGAGCACTGCAGAAGGAATGATGCTTGCTAAAGCCATGGTGTGGGTAGAGAATTGCTGGTTAATAATAACAATAATAAAGCTATGGAAACTGAAAAGGGGGAAATGAAAACTTATGGATTATAACCACAAACTTTCAGTCCAGAAATCCAATACACTATTAAGGGCAAGGGCAATTTTACTAATTGGATGCCAAATCTTTACATGTTCTTTATTACACATCTCAGCCCCTGCTTTTTATGGAATGTCTGTTTTTTTAGTCTTCTCCCCATTGTAGTTGTAGGAAAGGCATCCATAACTCAAAAACAGTTTATAAATCCATGGGAGAGTGTGACAAGAATCAAATTTAGTGGGCAATGCAGCAATGTCTAAAAGCATTCCTTAGTGAGACAAGTAGCCCCCCAACATTGAGTTAGACTAGTGGTTCATCTGTTTCAATGCAGTCTAGCCCAAATATCATCAGTTTTTGGGATTCACTGAAGCATAGATCTTTTTCATTGCACCAGTGTATGGGGTTCTTTAAAAAGCGATTGGGCAAGTTGTCTTCCACATGCAAAGTATACTGCCTACCAGGAGTAAGGTATAATATTCATGCTGCTGTCTTTTAATTAAGGGTGCTTAAGCTTAAGCTCATTTACCTGAGTGTAAACTCAATAAGACTTATTTCTAAATAGACATATATAGGATTGTGCTGTAAAATATATACTAAAAGAGACATCTCATTTTGTTTATATTTAATGTTGCATACTGTTAATGTATATACTGAAATGATAGGATTCAGATATAACCATAGAACCTTCATTGTTACCTCTAGACTTGGCTTGCAGTTCATTGAACTGGTACACTGACTGAGAAAAATGTCCCAACATTGCTTTCAAAGGTGCAGATTGTTGCAAAGGGATTGCCTGCATTATATGTGTGTGTGTGTGTGGGGGGGGAAATACGCCTATCTATAAAAACTGGGGCGGGGAGATTTCAGGCTTGCTGGATTTACCAGCAAGCTTTGTTTATTTCAGCATCCTAAATTAGAGAGAGGGAGTAATTTAGTTGTTGCTATCATTAAATAACTGAGGCAGAAACCCTTGTTGATCTACTGCAAAGCACCCAGAGATCTCCCAGTAGATTGTGACCAGCTTTCTTTCCCCTGCCTTAGATGGTCTTAGATTTGTTTAAAAGTTACTATCTCTCGTCACTGGATGTACGCAGTTTCCACATGGAAAACTCAAAAAACTGAGAAGGTGACTATCGTGCCTTGGATCAACACATGCTGCTTCCATTGACGTCAGTGAAAGGTTGTGTGCAAATATCATGGGGAGTGTATAGTGTGGCCCAAAATAGCATTTGATGAGATTCAAGATACTAGCAAATTCATGTGGGGCTTTGTTTGTTTCTTAATTCGTTGGTTGGTTTGTTTTTTAAGAAGATTGTAAGTCCAGACTCAAATAAGGAGTTGGAAAGCGCTGCACATATTGTTTCTGTTTAGATATAAATATTAATTACATCTTGCTTTAATAAGGTATAACATTCGTTCAGTTGTTCTTTTTATTTCAAATGTAGAACATAGCCTTCATTACCAGTGTAGTTTTTTCTTGAGGCAGCATGGACATACTTCCATTCTTCCTCCCATAAAACTGCTGTCTACAAAGTTCTGTGTGTCACACAACAAGGTTAATGAAAGACACGAAAACATTATGTGCCCAAGCTTGGAGATCCTGTCATTTTCACAATATGCTCATATATACTGACTCTCATATTAGGAGGCTAAATAGATAAATAGTTCAATCCTCCATTGGGGATTTCCTGCACTGAGCAGGGCATTGGACTAGGCGACTTACACAGTCCCCTCCAACTCTATTATTGTATAATTTGGGCATTCTGGTACATATATAAGTCCTGAGATACAGCTGACCAAACTTCATTATGTGTTAACTGAAGGGAATTGCAGCATTATCTTTCTGTCAAAGAAATACTTCCGTCCTGAAAGCTTCCATGTGTTCCATTTTCATATGTGACATCTATCCTTCATTTCAATGAACTGAGTCAATACAGACACAGATCACCTTCCTTCATTGAAATAAATGGACAGGCACATACAAATGGGAAACTATGTGTGCTCATCAGAGCACTCCATGATTAATCACTGAGTTGGAAGGGCTGAGGAGTAACGAAGTGTATCCAGTGGATATGAGCACACTGCATCTTCATTTGTCCACAGTGGCATGTGAATATGGACAGTATTTGGAGAGTAACATCTGTAGCTGGGCATCTTATCAATGGAATGGGCTGTGTAGTAAATTTCCATAACAGTGATACGGGCCCACAGTTGCTTGTTGTGTTAGTATGGGAACTTACAATGTGATCTCCCTGATCCATATGTAGTCTAGTGGCAGGTGCTTTGGCACAGAATGCTGGCTATCTGAAAACATCAGTCACATTACACTACACCATAGTGTAGACAGGACAAGTTGGGGACTGATGATCTACAAATAGGTGTGTTCTAATTTTGGATGGAATTGCATTCTACCTTTAGTATAAGGTTTGCAGCTCATTCTAATATGAAATTCTAATATATGAAATGCTTAAACTTGACATTTGAATTAATATGACTTTTCTCCTTTCAGTATGAAAGGTTATATCTTGCATTTCAGAGGACACTAGCAAATAATAAAATAAAAGAAATCAGGTAAGTTAAATAAGTTAACTTTTTGCAACCGATAACAAGTGCAAAAACCAAATAGGAAGTTGGATCCCATTTACGGTAATGACTGCACAGATTATATAACAAATCCCTATGTTAGTGAAATCAGGTACCATAAATGCCAAACACAGTCTTAAGTATTAAGGTATCAAACAACAATTCAACATTAAGACACTGGAAACTTTTATCAGTTTGTCATTGTACCAAGACTGAATTTTGAGCAGTATTCCCTTTAGAGTTTTCCTCTCTCTATTGCGAAGACATTTTGTGTTTGCCTGTTCCTACAAATGGGAGTTGCAAAGTTGTCCTTAGGCATGAGAACTAATAGCTTTAAAAAGTAGCTGACTTTTACTTTTATTTAAAAATATATTCAGCTATATATTTTCCCTAAGAAAGGGGGAGGGGGTTGCATAGGAGTCATGAATCTTTATAATGAAAATTCAAGTCAAAGCAGGGATTGGACTAGGAGGCAAAATTTCATAGCAGTCTTGCCTAGTCTCTGATCCTGCTACTCTTGGAAGCTAAAATTCCTTTCATAATAACTTGAGTTTGTAGAACTTGAACACTGTGGCACTATGATTTTAAGCTAACTCAGCTGTGAATCCTACTGATATTCGAGTGTAGGATTTGCTTCCAATTACTTGGCGGTGGTGGTGAAGATACAGAAAGCTGCTAGTTCTTTTGCTAGTGGTTGTGTAGGAACAGAATAGATTGTATGAGGAAGAGACACAAAAGCATTGGCTTGCTTAATTGTTTTTCTGCAAAATTGCTTAGTTAGCAGATAAGAAAGAGTAACTAAATTTTTGAGTAAATGGGAATCTAAAGTTTTCTCAAATTAACTTTGCAAATTGGGTTGCTTATCTGTTGTTTTTTTTCCAGGTTTTATTACCTGAAAATTAATTTTTACTGTGGATTAGGTAGTTTTTAAAATTCTGTCTTGCATCATTTATAGGAATTCTGAGGAAAGAGAAGACTTTGAAAAGCTAATCACTGACCATGCAAATGCATCAGGTAATGAGATATCTATGGCAAGCAATTCCACTTAATGCAATTACTTGATGCTTATTAAACATTTGAAGTGGAATAAGTTCTGCACACACCACTCACATTTGTAACAAGCAATAGTGAGGGATCATGTTGATGCAGTTCATATTTTGAGGACACAGTAGGAGATAATAAATTACTTTCAGGGCTAACAGTGCAGTCTTCTTTATATGGTGTTGATTCAACCTGGCTTTGGCTACTGTGGGAGGTTGACAATATGAGCAGATATTTTCTAGTGCAATTGTTGCTTAGTTTAAGAAAATATTTGTGATGCAGAGGATTTATATTTTCTAGGCATTCACTCAAACTACTTGGTTGCTGAGAAAATGTTATCCTTTCTGCTTTATTGTGATACTAAGTGCTTTGTGTCTATTACAAACAAGCACATCTGTTGCAATAGTGAGTATATGTGCCTTTAAAAACAAGCTTCATTTTATTTTATTTTTTAAAATTATATAGCTCAGGAATGGGAAACCTATGGCTTTCAATGTATTCTTAAACTCCAACTCTCGTAATCCCTGCCCTGGAACTGATGGGAACTGGAGTCCAACAACATCCGGAGAGTCATAGATTCTCCATCCCTGCTTTAGAAGGAGAGCACTCTCTCAAGCAGCCCCATAATACTTAAAGGGATTAAATATAAATAAATCTCCCTTCCTCCCCAAGTCATTTGGTGATCCCTTTTGCTTTGTTATTTTGCTTTTTTGGATGGGTAGCTGCACACTCCTTCCTCGTTATTATTGGAGTACAGTGGTACCTCTGGTTAAGAACTTAATTCGTTCTGGTGGTCCGTTCTTAACCTGAAACTGTTCTTAACCTGAGGTACCATTTTAGCTAATGGGGCCTCCCACTGCCACCGTGCCACCACTGCATGATTTCTGTTCTCATCCTGAAGCAAAGTTCTTAACCCGAGGTACTATTTCTGGGTTAGCGGAGTCTGTAACCTGAAGCGCCTGTAACCTGAAGCATCTGTAACCCAAGGTACCACTGTACACACCTCCTCTGCAATGTCATCTCTCTGTCATGAGGTGATACATGAACATTTTGGCATTTCTCCTCTAGAACTTGCACGCATACCACATGTGTTGCTTTCCAGTGGACAAGTGCCACCTCAGACTCCAAAATCCATGTTTGCTACCAATGCTTAGTTCAGCTCTTAGATTTTAGTAAACTCTAATCCACTTCTTTTTTGTCCATCTGGAAGGACTCTTATTCATTGTCCTCCATTAGAAATGGTTACCAATTTTTTGCTCAAAACAAATAGACGTGAAAAGTTGTTATAACTTGTCCAAATGATTTCTAAACAGCTTACGACTATAAAATAAATCCATAATTAAAATACCTAACATAAAAATTCCTTAGTTAACATATACAATAAAACAATTAAAGACGTAACAATTAAAAGTTTAAAATATTTAAAATAAAATAAAATTGCAAAGCAAAGTCAACAAGTACTTTGCTCCTACCATATGAGGTTTTGTGAGAATGAGAGAAGATGCCTCCAGAGACTGATCTGAAATGGCTTTGTTAGTTTGAAGGTGTTTAATAGTGGAAAACAGGTTTGGGGTGAAAGAAAATGAAGCGCAGAAGGATTAAAAAAAAAAAATCAAAGGCATACTGTTTAGAAGAATGCTGGTATAAAATGTTTTAACTTTGCAGGAGTTCCAGTAAACATTATGAAGGAATCGCTTGGTGAAGAGCTTTTCAAAATATGCTATGAAGAAGATGAACATATCTTAGGAGTTGTCGGGGGATCCCTGAAAGACTTTTTGAACAGTTTCAGTACTCTTCTGAAGCAGAGTGCTCACTGCCACGAAGCAGAAAAAAAGGGTAGACTTGAAGAGGTCTCAATACTGTGCTTGGAAAAGGACCCAGATTTCTTAAACGTGTACTATTTCTTTCCCAAGAAAACAACCAGCCTCATCCTCTCTGGCATTATCAAAGCAGCAGCTCACATTTTGTATGAAACAGAGGTTGAAGTGACGGTGATGCCCCCTTGCTTCTGCAAAGATAGCGCTGAGTTTATTAACCAGCCATATTTGTTGTACTCTGTGCAAGTCAAAAGTGCAAAGCCATCTTTATCTCCCTGTAAACCTCAGTCTTCTCTTGTGATTCCTGCTTCCATGTTCTGCAAGACTTTCCCATTTCATTGCATGTTTGACAAGGATATGGCTATTCTGCAAGTTGGCAATGGTATAAGGAGACTGTTGAGCAGGAGAGAATTTCAAGCAAAGCCAAACTTTGATGAGTGGTTCGAAATCCTGGCCCCTAAAATAAACTCCACGTTTAGTGGGATCATGACAATGCTAAACATGCAGTTTACTATAAGAGTGAGACGAGGGGACAGCGCTCTTAAAAGGTCAACAGGGGTAAGAACAGGTTTATCATATTTATATTTCTTATTTCTTCATCCCATCTCTAATTCAAGTGTGCAAATGCAATAGTAGCTTTGGAAGTATTACACAAGGCAATGAATGACTCCTCCTCCCATTTTGGGGGGCTTTGACATCGGGAATTTTGAATTTGAAGTTTCTCCTCATGTAAGTTTCTTTTCATAGCAAAAGCGCAAAAATGAAAGCATAAAAAATTCTTGCATTTATTTGTTAATGCTTCCATTAACAATGGAATGCTTGTTTGAAGTAAGCTATTCTCCACTTGTTACATTTGTTTTGGGGTCATTCCACTTTGGACTGCAGGTGAGGGAATGCACGTTTTAACATTACCTCATGAGGAAAAGTCCATACTCATGGAAAACAAGCATGTCAGGGAGAAAGCTAGGTTAAAACTCCACCTTAAGATATATTTCAATAAGGAGGTTTTTTAAAAAGCAAACAATCACAGGAGAGCATGTAAACGTATTGGCCCTTGCCAGAAAATCTGTAGGATAGCATGTAAGCTGCATCCAGACCCTACACCTGAGTTTTCTAGCTCCTATTGACCCCTATTTGTGCATGTGAGGTGCCTCTCCTTACCAAATTACCCAGTGGGAACAATAGTTGTTAAGTTCCACCTAGTACAGTACAGGGACAGCCCCTATTTATCTAAAGCTCTTCAGAGGTGTTGAGATTTGTGATTTTATAATAATCATTGAGCTTCTAACCCAAAGCAGGTTGTCTGGAGAGAGTTTGGTACTATGGCTTAATCACTTGGCTATCACTGCATTAGTAAACTTCCATAATGCTCCAGAAGTCTCACATCACCTCATCGTTCTCTCATTGTTTCAGGTTATGGACCTTAAAGGACAGATGATCTACATCTTTGAGTCCAGTACCATCTTGTTCTTGGGATCCCCCTGTGTGGATAGACTAGAAGACTTTACAGGACGTGGCCTCTATCTTTCAGATATTCCGATTCATAATGCACTTAGGGATGTTGTTTTAATAGGAGAACAAGCCCGAGCTCAAGATGGACTGAAGAAAAGGCTAGGAAAACTTAAGGCTACTCTTGAGCAGGCACACCAAGCCCTTGAAGAGGAGAAAAAGAAGACAGTAGATCTCCTGTGCTCTATTTTCCCCGGAGAGGTTGCACAGCAGCTGTGGCAAGGACAAGTTGTGCAGGCCAAGAAATTTAATAATGTGACAATGCTTTTTTCTGACATCGTAGGATTCACTGCTATCTGCTCCCAGTGTTCACCTATGCAGGTTATCACAATGCTCAATGAGCTCTACACTCTCTTTGATTACCAGTGTGGAGAGCTGGATGTCTATAAGGTAGAGAATTTATTGCACCAATTTGTCCTCCTAGAGAGGGGAATCAAACTTGTAAGGTTATTTGAGTGATATAATGCAATTTAGAGGGGATGGTGTTAATCTGGAATAAGTCATTTAACAAATTATATACCTCAGAATGCAATCCTCGGTGCATTTAGTGTGGTTTAAATTTTCTAGCTTCATTGGCACTATTTATGAGTTAATGCCCCTAGGACTGATGATAGAACCTCATGGATGGTGGATGAAAGATAAATATTTTGACATTTTTGTCATGATGAAACACCGCAGTAAACCAGATTTTACAGCTCAAAATAATCTGCTCCAGCAGCTGGCAAGTTGCATCGTGCAATTAGCACACCAGAACTCAAGTTCATGTGAATCTCAAGTGGGTGGGTGCGCTTTGGAGGGGACAGAGTTATGGGCAACCCTTCCAAGTGTGTTCTGTGTTTTCTTCATGTGATTTTACTTGTGTTCTAAGTTATGTATTTTAATGTTCAGGTAGAAACCATTGGAGATGCATACTGTGTGGCTGGAGGCTTACACAAGGAAAGTGAGACCCATGCTATTCAGATTGCATTGATGGCTTTGAAAATGATGGAGCTGTCCAATGAAGTGATGTCTCCACATGGAGAGCTCATCAAGGTTAGCATGTTATCTCAAATTCACTGAACTACTGATATTTTAAATACTAGCTGGTAGAAAAAAATGTTCCTTATTTTCATTTTTCAGTGAAGTATTACCTAAAATGCTTTTCTTTCACAATGATTCAATTTACCTCATGACCAGTGCTCTAAATTCATTTGTGCTTTTCTGTGCAGAATTGGGACCAAACCAGGTGTGATGTGAAAGATCCATGATCAAACCACCTATATTTTAGAATTTGTTTCATAGTATTTGTATGGTGGGAGGTGCTCTTTTGAGGGCTGGAGGAGGTGGTTTTAACCCTTCCCTCATGCTACTTTCCCACAAAAGTTTCTATTTGCCCCACAAATACTTCATTTGTGGTGGTGACACCTTTGATACTGGCTTAGCTGATGTGTTGCCACTGGATGTTCCGTCGCTCAGAGTGGAGTAGCATGGGGGGTGCAGGGGGTGCCGGCTGCACCGGGCGCAACATCTGGGGGTTAGGGTTAGGGGGCGCAAATCCATGGGTTAGGGGGCGCAAATCCATGGGCTAGGGGGCGCAAATTACTTGCCTTGCCCCGGGTGCTGACAACCCACGCTACGCCACTGGCTCACAGTACAAAGCAGTTTGAAATCCAGATTCTCTGAGGAAAGAGAAAGTTGTGTTTGGCTAAAAGGAAACCCTCTCACGGGGTCAGACTGAGGACAAGGAAGAGTCCTAGGATGTGGGGAAGTTATGACATAGATTGCCCTAAACCAAGGGGGCTGAAGAAAATGAAAAAGAGCAGAGTAAGAAATGAACCAAGACAGGAAGCTGAAGGAATGATAGGTGGCTTGGGAAAAGGGCAGGGGAGATGGAACTGAGAGAAGAAGAGGATAAGCAGCCTGAAGGAAATTATGGCTGGGGGACCACAGTGCTTAAAGTCACTGTTTAAAGTCAACTGCTTAAAACTATTGGCTACCTCTGTCCAAAAGGACTGGTAAGGTCAGGGGGCAGGGTTGCTAAAGAAAGTCATACCAAGGTGTGGAGTTCATAGGAGTTATTCCAGCTGCTGTTTCTATGGCAGCATTATCACCTGGCAACTTTTAGAGAGTAATGAGAGCCCCAAAGGGGCCAAGGACTGAGTTTTCAATATTGATCTGAACTGCACACCACTTTCTTTGGCTGCAAGATTCTACAGAAAAGATAAATATGCCTTCCAAAAATTATGTTTGGAAGATTTATTTTCAGCCCAGGCAGCATGTGAACATGAATCACCAAGTGGACATTAATAAAAATCAGGAGAGCACTGCTGGTGTGCTAAGCTCATCTTGCAGTCACTGTTCTTGCCATCCAGTACAGTTACCAATGGCCTTTCTCACAAAGACACTTTGTCTAGCCAGAATCTCAGGGCCATCTTTCTTCCCAGACTGCTAGAATTAATCTTCTTTTCCACTTGAGTTTCCGCTGGTGTCTCATCAGCCCTCACAGACCTGATCCTAGGCTGACATCCCCTCTGCTTTTCTGTCTCTTCCTCTATCTCCTTTCCCCAGTAGGGCAGTATCCCACCCTGAGGCTGCATTCACATGGCAGCTTATACCATGTCCTTGATGCTTTCCTAATGGTGAGATTTCAGACAACATAAGAGCCACTTCCAGAACTATAGTGGAATATAGTGAACTATAGTCAAATACAGCACATGTTTAGCATTCATGTCCATTTTATTTACAAATGGGTTTCTTCTGGAAGCAAATTACATGGAAGTGAGCGCTAAACGTGTACTATATTCCACTATAGTTCCACAATGCAACCTAGCAGTACATGTCATAGATAGCGTTATTGGGAAATGTAGCCCTTAGACTCCACAGTCCTATTCCATAAGGTTAGACTTTCCAAGAAAGAGACTTGTGTGTTATCAATCCCTAGCAGCTGGCATATGGGCTTAGCTCTTGGACCTTATCAGTAGAGGTTGTTTACACACATTGTTTTCAACACACTTAATAATAGTCAGCTCTTACAAACAATATTTGACACTTGCTGTGTAATTGTATTCTATCTCAAAAGCTATCTCAAAAACAAACTACTAATATCCTAAATTGGGTTTTCATTACTGTCAATCAGCATTCCTCTGGAAAGTCCCCTTGGTGCCCATAAAACCACGTTAATGTCACTGTGGATAGCTCAGTTGGGAGAGTATGAGACTCTTAATCTCAGGATCGTGGGTTCGAGCGCCACGTTGGGCAAAAGATTCCTGCATTGCAGGCGGTTGGAGCAGATGGTTCTCATGGATCCTAGTTGAGAGAAACATTTACATATTTATCTATTGATTTCAGGCTTCTAGGAACTAGAAAACATGTATGCATCGCAGAGTATATTGTTGGATTATATTAGTAAAAGTTTGAGCTGAGATTTGAATATGCTTCCATCAGTCAGTGCAAGCGTTCTCTTGATCCTTTGGGCTTGTGTAAAGAACTTTCAAGTGATTGCCAACGCCAGCCTGTAAATTAGGAGACTATTCCTTGAACAGTAATGGTATTCTGATTGCAGCTTTGTATATAATTTCTACTATGCAATATGCCCTTGTTTATGAACAAACTGCAAAGAGAAGACAGTGTGCATGTAACTATTGAGAGGTGTTTGTTTTTGAGGATACAATATAAATAACTATTTTTTCTAGCTATAAACATGCAGCATGCTGCAAAGTATTTTATTGGACATGGAAGAATAAATTGGCTACATAGTATTTATCATTTAAATGTAATTGTAGAATACAGAACAGGATTGTAAGTCATGGTAAGTGCTTGATTTGAAGGGAAACCAGGATGTTGAAATAGCTTAAAATTTGAGAAACACAATCTCCCACAAGTTCCTAAGCTAGAGGTTAATGGACTTATTTCTCAGAAAATGGTCCACAGAACACCAGCTCCATTTGTCCCAACAAAGTTTGCTGGAAAAGAACAAAACCAAAACTAATGTTCTGCATCAACCATGCCTGTTGGACTGCACTCAGACATCTCTGCACAAACATGTTTTGTTTAGACTAATGGTTATGCAAAGTAAGCATCAAAAGAAGTTTTCTGTTGTTACCATCTGACTACTGCTCTTCAAATTGCACTGCTCATATTCTGGTCATAATCCACAATGATTGCAAACGAGCTAATAAAACTTACTGCGTCTTTGATAGTTTGATTTTTGTCAAGTGTAACAATCAAACAATAGTATATATCTTCTTTTGTTTTCAAAAGATGCGCATAGGTCTGCATTCCGGCTCAGTCTTTGCTGGCGTCGTCGGTGTTAAAATGCCGCGATATTGCCTATTTGGAAACAACGTAACGCTTGCCAACAAGTTTGAGTCTTGCAGCGTACCTAGGAAAATAAATGTCAGCCCAACAACCTATAGGTATAGTAGTTTACTATGCAAAGTTCTTATACTATGCAAGTGGTGGCTTGTTAATCACTTTCACATTTATCTGCAGCTTTCCCCCCTGTGCAAAGTACCGCATTGCATTCTATGACATGGTTCTATTGAATTAGCAGAACTGTGGGGAGAGGTTGGAAGAGATTGTTTGTATTTAGATTTTGTGTTTGTTGGCTTTGTGCAATGCTCAGCAAGAGAACCAGTGTCAGGAATGGATAAACCTGAATGTTATGGAAGGTTGAATAAAATGATCAAAAAGTGATGTATTTTAATTTGGTATTGTATGCTTTTTGCCTTTTCCTTTTAAATTGTAAGTCACTTTGAGACTTTTTTTTTTGCTGTAACCAACAAGCAAAACAATAACAAATAATAGAGTCATATTACCTATTATTTACTGCATTTATTAACAATTGTATGATTTGCAGTACAATAAAAGCTTACATAAAACAATTCCAGATACAAGAATAGTTAAACAATTGCACATACGTAAACGTAGCACATTTGAAAAGCTAAGCAGGGTCCGTTATGATTTCAAATTGGATGGGGGACCATGTGGTTGGGATTCCTGCATTGCAGGGGGTTGGACTAGATGACCCTTAGGTCCCTTCCAATTCTATTATTCTATGAAAAACATTGTTTTTAAAAAGCATATACAACAATTAAAAACAAGCAGATACCCTTTGATTCCATTAAAAACTTGTTCAGATGGGAAGCCTATATGAACTAGCAATTTGTTTGTATTGATGGCAGATACAGCACACCATCGTGCATAAAAAATTAGGGATCGCAGCACAATGTGATCCATAATGAAGTGACGTAAGACGTTATGACACTTGCATTTATACCACCAATGCAGTAGTTTAATACATGCATAAAGCTTTGCTGTGCAGAATTCACATGTCCTGGGGCTTTCATTCTCTTCAATATCAGAGACAGATATATGCATATATTAGAAACATGAGAAGAAATTCTCCAGATCTTTGCATTGCAGCGGTTAGTTCAGAGTGAAACTATCACCCTCCCATGCAAAAAAGCAACAAATATGAATTGGTTTTGATAATATTGATCACCATTATTTAAAGGTTACATATATATTATATTTAACTGCATTTCAATTTTTCTTGCAGGTTACTAAAAGATTATCCAGGATTTGTATTTACTCCTCGTTCAAGGCAGGAACTTCCTCCCAACTTTCCAAGTGATATTCCCGGGATCTGTTACTTTCTTGATGCTTACCTTCAAGGAACAAATTCAAAGCCCTGGTTTCAAAAGAAAGACACTGAAGATGGAAAAGCAAATTTCTTAGGGACACCAACAGGAGTAGACTAAGCTGTGCTTTCTTGCATTTTCAGGATGAGTTCTGCATGAACTGAACATTCAAAAAAAGGAAACATGACAGCACTTTAGCTTGTTAACACCTGAAAGCCAGTATTAAAATTACCAAAAAAGGGATATTACATACTACTTTTAATTTTTATTTTGTGTAAAAATATATTAAGTCAGTGGCAGTTTGGAAGGGTGCGAAGCAGGAGCGGCCCATATTAGTGACACCTCATGTAACAACGAAAGTGGAAAAGCCCAAGCACCTAATATTTCTTTTCCTCTTGCAAACAGCTGCTTTACCAAGGTGAGTCTGATAAGGGCCCCCTACTTCCCTAGAGTATGTGCTTGACACTTCTCTCGACTTCCCAGTCTTTAGGAATCACTTCTGGAGGGACAGCATTCAAAATAAGCAGAACTGAGTTGCTTGCTATATGAACAGCATAACACGTAGCACTGCTCTTTCTTGAAATATACAGTGGAACCTCGAGTTGCAAACATGATCCATGTGGAAGACACGTTCGCAACCTGCAGCGTTCGCAACCTGCAGCACCGCGTCTGCGCATGCACAGGTTGCGATTCGGGTTCAGCACAGTGCTCAACCCGAAATCGCGTAACCTGAAGCCTCTGTAACCTGAGGTACCACTGTATTCGGGTTACATAGAGTTGCTTAACCAAGTTGTACCAACTAGTGGTGGGCGGGGAGGTGTTGCTCACCAGGCTTCTCAACACCCAAGTGCCACTGCTGGCACTAAGAAGGATGGGGGAACGGCAAAGTGGGCAGGGAGTGTGGTGCATGCCTGGAAGAACCAATTCAGTGCTTCCATCGCCATGTCTGCACCACACCAAGCTCTCTACCTCCTCATCTCTTTCTTGGTAACTAGCAGTGATGCTTGGCATTGGGAAGCCAGGTGAGCAATGCCACATTGCCCACTGTTAGTTTTAAACATGCACATGGAATACATTGCAAAGAGAATGCTTACCTAGGTGCAAGTGGAATTGGTGTCTAGCCTCTCATCCTCATTCTGCCTAGGGGGCCTCACAGATGCTACAGTACCACTGAAGGAGTAGCCTGGAATGACACTATAGGCCACCATTCATTTGATGGGGAGAAGTTTGTTTGGTTCATGAGCGGGGGAAGCGAAAACATGTCCAATCTCAGTTACTGCACACTGCAAGCCATGCAGCGAACCTTTTCTTGGTTTCCATTTACAGCCCGTTATTACTATAGTAGTATTTTTAAATGTATAGCAGAAACAAAGTTGACATTCAAGTAGCCCCATTACAGTATTTTAAATGAATCTGAACTATTCCTAATCGTAATTCTTCCAGCACCATACCTCAATGTGCTTTTTGTTATGCGGTGAATTTTCACACGGTAGCTCAGAATGCATTTGTAGTGCACGACCTTCACGTTGCATGCATACAGAATGCGCTACAGATCTGGACCTAGGCCCCATGTGTACACTGTGATACTTTATGCATTCGCACTGACACAAGAAAATGGCTTGGCTGGATTTTCTTCTTCTTCCTTTGCATCCTTCAGTCCTGGCAATTAACAAAGAGAGTAAAATTATTGGTAAAAAAATGACCAATTCTGAAACTAAGCTAGGAGGAATTTTTCCTTTTAGAAACCCTTTTTCTGCCACACTTTGGGTCCAAGCAAGTCTATGTAGTAAGATCTCCTTCCTCTGTCCTTCTCTTCCCCCATCTCAGACTTGTAAATGTTCCTCTTCATTTATACAACTCCCTGAAATTATTCTTGACATACCTGTCTGGAAATGGAATTTCTTTTTTCTCAAACTTACTGCTCTGACTTCTCTACTTCCTACAGTTTCCTATTTCTTGTCTCATGTGATGTGTCATCGTGAATATGTGTCATCAAAAGAATTAGGAAAGAGAGGAAAAGACATGATGGCACAACCTCAATTTTTGATTAACAGTTTCATGCTCTTTTACCAGCTAACAAACGCATAACCTGGCCAAAGTGTCTTAAAATATGGGACATCCTTTTTCACTGCATTGCTGCATCATTTTAAGTAAAGCTCTGTTCAGTATTAACCATTTCCTGAAAGGCACAGGTTAATCAGATATTAAAAGGCCAAGCATTTCACTTAGACTGCAATCCTATGCACACATACCTGCAAGTCCCTTTGAAGTTAATGGGACTTAATTTTGAGTAGGCCTACATTTGATTGCTCATGCATATATGGTTATCAGCTGTTTTCAGTGCTAGTATACAGATATGTCACTTACTGCTTCCTGAACTTCTTTCACTGTCAATAAATTATACCAATGTGTGTGTATATGTGTGTGTGATTATAATCAAATGCTAAAACCTCTGTAATCAAACTTATAAATCTGATTTCAAGGGGAACACATCTCCCTTGTTATGTATTATAGCAATAAATGTTTTCTTTTCGTTGCTATTTAAGTTTATATTAAAGTGTAAAGTAAACTATTCCACAGTATCGACCATTTCTAAACAAATTGCATTGCGTTCATTACAGAAGTGTAAGGTATGTGCGTGTGCGTGTGTGTGTGTGTGTGTGTGTGTATGGATGGTGTACTCATGTTTTGATATATGATGACTCCAATAAAAGGAAAAACACTTGAATAATGTACAGAACATTTCCCCCTATATGCATAAAAATGTAAGGCTGTCATCACGCTGCATAAACAGCCATGCCAACTCCAGCATAATGACAGGGTGGAAGGCAGCCTATCCAAGTTGTTTAATGGAAGGAGGGGTTTCACAATGCAATTTGGAAAACTACTCTGTGAAGTCCCCACCCCCATTCAATGTAGCTGGAGTGAGGTTTAACAAGGGCACTTCAAAATACCACTGTCTGAAGTGGAGGGATAGGTGAGGGAATGGGTGAGGTAGTGGAGCTGGCCAAGCTTGAGGGAAGGATGGTGGTGGCAAAAGGGTTGGATGCCTTAGGTTGAGTGAAGTGAACAGGGGCAGTAGCTCCTAACTGCATAATAAGTGTATAAAGAAGCCTGCCAGTCTTGTCCTAGTAAAGGTCGGTAAGGTTGAGTCATAAGACAGCAAGACCATGTAATTCAAGTTCAACCTTCTCCTTCAACTCTTTATGGATCCTGCCCAACACTTATGGAGCAGAATGGTGCTAAATTCCAGGGCTCTGGCACAGTCTGCATAAGGAAAGGTTTTCCAAGTCAGGCCATGGCATATCCCTGCTAAACTCCAGTGAGAGTGATCCTACATGGGTACAGATTGTAAGTTATACTTTGCTGACCTGGAAAATCAGTAGGTGAACCCACAGCATGATAAAAATGTCAAAGGGGCCCTACAAAAACAGACCAAAGATCCAGTATTCTCTTTCCCAAAATGGACAACTAGATGCTTCCAGGAAGTCAACCAGGAAGAACATAAAGTCAGTAGCTCTCATCTAGTGTTGCTCCCTAGGATACAGTAACTAGAACATGGGGAGGGAAACTAAGACCCGGGGGCCAGATCTGGCCCAATCGTATTCTAAATCTGGCCCGCGGACGGTCCAGGAATCAGCGTGTTCTTACATGAGTAGAATGTGTCCTTTTATTTAAAATGCATCTCTGGGTTATTTGTGGGGCATAGGAATTCGTTCATTTCCCCCCAAAAAATATAGTCTGGCCCCCCACAAGGTCTTAGGGACAGCAGACCGGCCCCCTGATGAAAAAGTTTGCTGACCCCAGAACTAGAAGCATCCTGTCCCTCCATCCTGATGACTGATGGTTCCACACTCCACGATTTAGTCTAAACCTTCCTTAAATTTATCTAAGCTAGTGGCCATCTCTTTATCTTGTGCCTGCAAATTCCATATATTTGATTAATATATTCTTTGTGAAGAAGTGCTGCATTTCATCTGTCCGGAATCTACTACCTGTCCATTTTCATTAAACGACCCTGTAAGTTCTAGTGTTATTAAATAATAACACTGTGTGTGTGTGTGTGTGTGTGTGTACACATGCATTGATGTATTAATCACTGTCTTGAGGCAGTTTACATATAAAATAATTAAACACAGTTAAACACTCAAAAGTACAAAAGAGAGAAAAAAGAACATTGAAAATAAGACCAAAATTCCAACAAGTGGACACTCGTGGTAAAGACCCACTTATCCAGCTGGGAAAGCCTGTCAGAACTAAGATGTCTTCAATTGTTTCTGGAAAGTGTAGATAGTGGATGCCTGTCATATTTCAACAGGAATGCTAAGACCAAACCTCTCCATTCTTAAGGAAATCAGCCCTGAGTGCTCACTAGAAGGACAGGAGGTGAAGCTGAGGCTCCAGTACTTTGGCCACCTCATGAGAAGAGAAGACTCCCTGGAAAAGACCCTGATGCTGGGAAAGATGGAGGGCATAAGGAGAAGGCGATGACAGAGGACGAGATGGTTGGACAGTGTTCTCGAAGCTACCAGCATGAGTTTGACCAAACTGTGGGAGGCAGTGGAAGACAGGAGTGCCTGGCGTGCTCTGGTCCATGGGGTCACGAAGAGTCGGATACGACTAAACGACTAAACAACAACAACATTCCACAGAAAATGGGCAGCCCTCCTCCAAGTTACTGTAGAGTGAGCTTCTAAGATCTTTGGAACTTGTAGAAGAAACTCCACAACCACAGACACTTTCCCTCCTAAATTACTCCTCTCCCCTGCTTTGCACACACAATGCTTTAACCTTTTCTCCTAGGGAAGATGCGCATAGATGGAGCAACTAGAATTGTACATAGTATTCCAAATGTGGCTACCTCATAGATTTGCAATGCTACTGATGAAACAAGCATACAAAATTTTTTTCCTGTTGTGTACTTTTGCCATAAGATACACTGATGGCTTCTGTTGTCTTTAGAACCCAATATTGTGCCCAGATGCGGGTGGTGCTGTGGGTTAAACCACAGAGCCTAGGGCTTGCTGATCAGAAGGTTGGCGGTTTGAATCCCCACAACGGGGTGAGCTCCTGTTGCTTAGTCCCTGCTCCTGCCAACCTAGCAGTTCGAAAGCACAAAGTGCTAGTAGATAAATAGGTACCGCTCTGGCGGGAAGGTAAATGGCATTTCCGTGTGCTGCTCTGGTTCGCCAGAAGTGGCTTAGTCATGCTGACCACATGACCCAGAAGCTGTATGCTGGCTCCCTCGGACAGTAAAACGAGATGAGCGCTGCAACCCCAGAGTCGTCGGCGACTGGACCTAACGGTCAGGGGTCCCTTTACCCTTTACCTTTACTCTTGCCATAGGATACACTGCTGGCTTCTGTTGTATGCAGAACCCAATATTGTGCCCAGATGTTGACTGCTTTTTCATGTGCATGGCCTGGCCTACTTTGGTGATCCTATTTGTCTCTCCTCACAGTGGCCAGAAATAGCTGCTTTCCCACCTCATTTATTTGCATAAAAGGGCTGTAGACCTGAAACCGCTTAACTCTGGACCAGTTCCAGGTGACTGAACAGAGACTAGTCAAGTGTAAATTGTTTTGAGGGTTCAGGCTTAGAGAGGCAGGAAACGTATCTCCTTAGAGTGTGAGACTCCAAAAATAGAAACTCAGCTGCCATTTATAGTAAGGCTTACATCAGGTCACTGAATCATCTTGCATTTTATTCTCTCTCTTTTTACTTCTAACATGGAGCAGAAGTTTTTTTTAGGGATCTTAAGTCAAAGCCTTTGAGCATGACCATACTTTCAAGACTGTATTTCATTTCTAACAGTAATAGGACTGGAAAAAAATTAGATTTCAAAAAATGGTTCTAAGCCAAAGTCTTATTCTATGACTTGAGGTAAATCTGTTGAAGCTAGATTTATAGAACCACAGAACTGTAGGGTTGTAAGGGACAATTAGGGTCATCTAGTCCAACCCCATGCAGTGCAGGATTTTTTTGCCCAACGTGGGGCTCAAACCCATGACCCTGAAATTAAGAATCTCATGAACTATTGACTGAGCGATCCAACTAGGATCTTTGCACTTTTGATACCAGTTTTGCACTTTTGACTTTTCTCAATGACAGTATAAGATCTCAGTAGATCTCAGAATGATTGTACTCACTGAAGGGGAAGAGCAGATCCATGCCTGCAAGCCTGTCCCCATAAAATCTATCATTGCCACCTAATCATGGGGCAGGGGGGCACATCTGTAACAGGAACATGGTCTAGATGTTCAGTTCCTTTCCTAATGATCCCTAGCATGGAATTTGCTCCCCCCCAAAAAAAAAAACCTGCCACACACTGTGTCATGTGTGCTTTCCATCACACATTGCAGAATACTTTGGTGGTATGTCTAATCTCATGTTCCAGCATAACTGCATATTTAACCTTTAGATCCATCCTTTACATTTAAGAGAAAACATATCTCAGGCTGCTGTCTCTAGATATGGAAGGGCATTCAGAGCAGTGGATCATCTGTGTTTGCCAGAGTCATAGTTGCAGTAGTTCTGGTTGTTAGTAATGTGTTTTCCTACATGGAAATGGTGTCCATCACATTAACAGAATTTCCCTTGAACTGCATGGCTGGATGGTTGTTTAAAATGATGCTACTTCGTTTAGAAGGATGCCAAAGTGTGTACACACAGATGATCCACTGCTCTGAATGCCCCATCATATCCAGATACAGTGGTTTGAGCTGTGCTTTCTCCCAAATACAAAGGGTGGATCTGAATGTTAAATATGCAGTTGTGCTGGAACATGAGGTTAGACATACAGTCAAAAAAATAATAAACTGTGCAGGAATCTGGAATAAAATAAACAATCCTCTAAAGATATATGTCCCATGGGCTTCAGAGGTTTTTATGCTGACAGCCAAATAATCTCTTCTGCTTACACAAGCAAATGGTAATGAACCCTTACTTCTGCTAAAGTCTTCACTGCAACAAAACAGTTTTCAGAGACTTAAACTGGGAATGTTGGGTTGTGTTCTGCATACTGTAAAGATACAGTTCTTCTGCAGCTCAGATGAAAACTACTTTGCTCTACTAACTTTGTGGAGGAACATACATTGAGTCAGTTCTAAAGCATCAAACTCAGCACCACTGTCCTCTTCCACCAAGGCTGTCTCCTGATGGCACTTGAACAACGTATTATGCTTTTGTGGCTTGCAGGAGGACTATGGAATATAGGGGCTCTTGGTTCATACATCTCAGTATTGTCTATACTGCTCACAGTGGCTATCCAGGATTTCAGAGAGGGGACATTACCAATTCTGCCTGGAGACACCAGGGATTGAACCTGGGTCCTTCTGCTTGCAAGGCCAATACTCTACCACTGAGTTATGGCCCTTCCCCAATAAGGGAAATATATTTATGGCACATATGTATCACTGACCTATGCACAGTTATCTTGGACACAGATACTGGACATTGTATCTTCAAGGTATTTATATACCTTGAAGGTATGGTGAGGAAAGACTTCACAGTGGACCTTTCCTTTATTCTCTCTCTCTCCTCTATTTCTATTCTTTTCTGTCTGCTGCATTTTGACCTTCTACATAGCCTGTTGCCAGCTGAAATTTCCCAGCTTACAATGTTCCTTTTCAGCCTTAGGCCCCTCTTAACTTGCAAACATCCTTAAAACCTGATCTTTGTTTGATTCGATGGCTTTTGAACATCTGCATGTTCTCTGGTTGGAAGTTCATTTGGAATGGATTCATCTTCCATCCGGTACAGATGACCAAGTTGAGATGTCTGAATGAGAAGAGTAATTGACTTGGCAATGATGCTTTCTCAAGCATTTCAGCAGCGACTATTTTGGCTTCTCCTTTAATACGCCGGATTTGCTGAAGGCAGTATGTTTAGAAGGTGTTGCATGATCTGTGATCAGTTCCAGGTTCTCCTGAATTAAAGACTGCTCTGATGATACAATTCACTGTTATTATCGAATTATTAATCACCTTCTAAAGCAGCATCTCAAGGTGATTTATACACCAGATAATTATAAAGAGTTAAAAGTACAAAAGCAAAGCTTTTGAAACGAGACTAAAACCCCAACAAGTGGACACTTGCGGTAGACCCATTTATCTAGCTGGGAAAGCCAGTTGGGACAAAAATTGCTTTCAGAAAGTACAGATATTATATTTTGACAGCAATGTTGTTCCACAGCACAGGAGAAGCCACACTAAAAGCCCTGCTCTGAGTTACAGCAGAGCAGGCTGCTGAGATCTTCGTAACTTGCAGGATGAACTCTTCTGCAGACTGCAGAGGTGTATAAGACAGGGGTCAGCAAACTTTTTCAGCAGGGGGCCGGTCCACTGTCCCTCAGACCTTGTGGGGGGCTGGACTATATTTTGGGAAAAAAGAAAGAAAGAAAGATGCAAGAGCACCATGAGCCCCGGTGCCTGTTTACCTGTGTCTTGCTAGCAGCAGGGGCTGGAAGTGGCGGTGGAGGGATGATGAGCGGCACGCAAAAGGGCTGCTTAAAATGGAATCCGCTCGAGTGCTGCTGCTGCTGGCACCAACAAAGCCCAGTCCCCTTCCTCCTCTAGGCAGGGCGGAGAGAAGCCTGGAGGAGGGAGGGCGGTGCCGCCACCGTCGTGTGAGGGAGAGGGAAAGAACGCGTGCGCGCTGGCGATACACGCAGCAATTCCTGGACCGTCCATAGGCTGGATCCAGAAGGCAATTGGGCCTGATCTGGCCGGCGGACCTTAGTTTGCCGACCCATGGTATAATAAGAGATAAGACAGTCTCTCAAGTAACCTGGTCCTGAGCTGCATAGGGACTTACATGTGAGTACCAACACCCTGAACTTGGCCTGGGTGTTTTTTGCAGGGTGTTAGTTTGGCCCCACATGCAACCTACCGACTGTGCTTTGTGTCAGCTGCAGCCTCTGGAGCAAGACCTGCCTGCCCAGGAGGAAAACTGAGGCAGCTGCTACGGGGGCCCCTGCCATCTCCACCATCAGCAGAGAAACAGTGGTGGCAGTTTCTGGAGAGGTCTTCCCCTAATCTCACCAAAATCTTGTGGGATTTCACCACAACCTATTGTCATCACGGCCACTTCACCACTGTGTAAGGAAGGCTGCAGAGGAAGTGGGGTGGCAGGGGAACATCACCTTCCTGTTTTGCCTCAGGTGGCAAAAAGGGACATGCAGCCTCTGCTCCGGACCTTCCCCAAGGCTAACCCCATACAGAGTGCATTGCAGTAATCCAAATGTGAGGTTCACAATGCATGGAAAACTGTGGTTAAGTTATCCTGATCTAGGAATGCCTGCAGTTGTCTTATGAACTGAAGTTGGAAAAAGGAGCTCCTAACTGCCAAGGCGTGCAACAATGGGAAAGGGTGGGGTACTGAAAACATGTATTGCAATGAATCTGATGATAATTGTACTACCTGTTTATAGGAAGCTGTTTGCAATAAAATAAACTTATCTTACAGCCCAGTCCTTTGCATGGTGACTCTGAAATAAATACTGGTGAATTACATACATCTTATTTCTAAGTACGCGTGCATAGGATTAGGTTGAAATCCCATGCTCGCACCCTTAGAAGTAAGTCCTAGTTGCATCAGTGGGTCTTATTTCTGAGTGGATCTGGATTATTCTGTAATTGTCAAATACATTTCCTCCAGGTAAGTCACACTGATTCTACAGAGATGATTTAAGAATTATGATCACCATATAACTTAACCATTTCTAAAATTTGCTTTATCCAGCAAATGTCCAGAAACATTGTCTTTAAACCCCCTCCCTGCTGATCTAACTCAATAATTCCTCCACATTGTTCTACTGTTAAATCTATTATTTCTATATATATAAGTTAAAGCATGGTTAAGTGCACACCGGGATATAACAAACTCAATTAGAAATTTGAATAGTGCAGATTCAGATAAGGATGGTTACTAGATGGGTCTGCTGAGCTTCTCAAAACAGCACATAGTAATTGCTTTGACTGAATCTAATATATTTCACAATCCATCTTTTCTCATTCAGCCTGCATAGCTCTGGGTGGGTCAGCAGTGTTAATCACTACAATCTGCATGCAAGTCCAATATTCAAAGCACACGCTCACATGCCTTTGAATTCCTGCTACTACACTTGACCATTCTGACCTTTATCCATTACATTTGAACACCAGAAGGCACCAGTTTGGATCACTTCCCTATTGGTACGTTTCCTGCCAAGAGAAGAGTTTATTTAACCTTCATTTCCCAGTAATCATGATGGCCTCTTGCGGGTACGTATTGCAAGAAACAGTAATTAATTCCTTTCCTTAAGAGTCTGTCTTGGGTAATGAGCATCCTGTTTTTCATTGTCTCAATTTTTATTTTAAATCTTCTTATAAGGGGAAGTTTAAGAAAGCATTTTTAATACCCATGGCAGTTTTGGGCCCTCTCCCCATTTACAGAAGCCTAGTTTTAGAATTGCTATCACCTCCAGTTTTTGATAGCCAATTTAAGGATTACACTGTAATCATTCCTTTTCACATAGGAAGAATCTTGGCCAGTTTTGCTCTTTAAGCCTCAACTATCCAGCTGCAATACTGCCACTGGTTATTTATTATTATTATTATTATTATTATTAGTCCCAATACAGCTTTTCTTCTGGAATTGTTTTTGGGTTTGTTTGTTTTTAAAAAGTCAATATCTTCAGAGATTGAGGAAGGATGTGGGCAGAAAGCTTATAAACTCTACTTTCATGATGTTCATTTGGAGATGAGGCTACCACATCCAAGTGGCAAGGGCAGCACCCCTGATGAAGATGTGGAATTGGAAAGATACAGATACACAGTTTATTGAAAGGACAGGAACACTGGCAATAGCAGAGCCAGCCTGTCCATGTGGTAGAGCGAGGCAGCTGACTTAGGCAGAAAATTCTGAGGGGTGGAAAGTGGCTAGAAACGTGTGCCATGTGGTCTGCCCTGCAGCCTCTAAGGCAGCTTGCTGCCCTAAGGGTGTGGTGGAGCCTCAGTTCCATCACCATCAACTACCAGTCTGGTTTCTACTTAGATTCTGTGCAGAGAATGGGGAATGCATCATCTTGCCCTTCACATCAGGCGGGAAAATGGCTTGGGCCACCCTGGACAACTTTGCCAGAATCCACCCCTTAATTGTTCTAATGGAATCTGGGAAATAACAGTTGACTAGTGGGTTTAGAGGAGTGACAGCTCTCAGCACAGCCAGGGTGACCTTTGGGTAATTATTTTGGAATCGGAATCATCATCACAACAGCGAAAATCCTAAATGGAGTTATAAGCTGTGAAAATGCAGACAGAGAGGATAGTTGAAACAAAATAATAATAATAAAAAATTCCTTCCAGGAGCACCTTAGAGACCGACTAAGTTACTTATTGGTATGAGCTTTCGTGTGCATGCACACTTCTTCGGATAGAGAGGATAGTTGCCACTCTTCCGAAATACAAAGGCGGCTCTAGAAAAGACTTAATAACAACGCACGAATGATGAGCCAAAATGCTGAAGCCGGTGGGAACGGGAAGAGCAATCGTGCCTGTTAAATATTTACCATGCAAGTCTCAGAAAAGCCACTGACTAGAAAGGTGAGTCGATGTATTAATCAAAGTAATGCAAACAGGTGAGCAAGTCCCTGGGAAGCAGCCAAGAACAGAGATGGAGAGAGGGAGAGGAATCTGGCCCTGGGCGCACACGCACATCCCTCAGGATGACTTCAGGGCAGCCTGGTTTGCATCAGCTGAAGCGTCTCCTTCGTCCCCCCATTGTCAAGGCAATCACGTCTCTGCCTCCGGTGTCGCCTCTCCCAGCACTGTCGCCACCAGCCCGCATCGCCCTGCCTTCCCCATCATTCGCCACCCCCTCCCCTTTCCCCCCTCCCACCCCGGCAGCATCCGAATTCCCTCCTCTGCTTCCGATTGGAAGCCACCCTCCGGGCCGCCGTCGCGATTGGCTGCGTTCGGGTGACACTCAAGAGGGCGCATCGAGGGAGGCCGGCGCGAGAAGCCGCTGCTCGCCTGCTCGCCGCCGTCCTCGTCTTCCTCCTCGCCTGCCTATATCCCCGCGCGGAGCTGCTGCTGCTGCTGAGGCGGCGTCACCGCTCCGGCAGGCGCGATGGTGAGTGCGAGGCGAGAGGCAGATGCGCCCCAGGCTGCCGGGTCGCCTTTATTCGGGGAGGGGGGAAGCGGCTCCTCTGGCAGGGATGGGAAGGATGCGTGATAAGGAGCGTGGCGCAGGGGACGGGAATAGCTTCGGAGGGCGAAGCGGGTCGCGAGCGGGGAGATGCGGCCGCAGTTGGGGCTCCCACACAGCCGCGCGCTTTTCTTTCCTGGGCGCAGTCCACCTGGAACAGGGACAGGGGTGTGAAGGGGGAATATTGGCACCCCGCTCCTTTCCCTTGCAGAGGAAATACCCGGGTTGGTACAAACCCCCCTCCTTGGCTTTGTGGTTTTGCCTGAAGCTAGGCGCTCCTGTAGGCATCATCCACCTGGAGCAGGTGAAAGGGGGGGTGGAGGCGGGGGAGGGAATAATCGCCGCCATCCCTACCTTTCTTCCCCGTTTCTCGAATCCAACCCGTGTTTCCACGCACAAGCACATCATAAGCTTCGCCCCCTTTGCATATTTGAGATCTTTCCACCAACGCTGCTTTCCCGCTTTCCCCCCTCTTTGGCAGTACGGATTC
The DNA here is from genome assembly GCF_965113315.1 of Podarcis vaucheri. Lineage (NCBI taxonomy): Eukaryota > Metazoa > Chordata > Lepidosauria > Squamata > Lacertidae > Podarcis > Podarcis vaucheri. The sequence continues at coordinate 42,139,749 of NC_138767.1, forward strand.
GTCAATCACGCTCTGGAGCTTCTGGTGATCCGGAATTACGGCCCCGAGGTCTGGGAGGATATCAAGTAAGTGGGCGCCGCCTTCACCTGCCCGAAGGGCGCGCGCGCGCCGGCTCCCCTCTCCTTCTTCCCGCGCCCTGTGAGGGAACGGCGCGACCTTTCCCGCCGCCTTCCTCCCGAGGCGACGCTTTTCCCTCGCCGGGTTCTCACGCTCCGAAGGGGCGCCGGCAGGAGGCCGAGGGAGGGAAGCCTCTCCCGGGGGAGAGAGAGAACGAGACGAAGGGCCAGCAGGGCGGCCCTGGTCTCCCGGGTCCTCGCAGCCGGCAGCGGGCCCGTGGGAAGAGGCGAAGCCCGCCGCCTCCACGGGGCCCGGCTCCGCAGCTGGTGGGAAAACGAAGGGGGCCGCGAGGAGGAGCAGGAGGCCTGTGGACTTGCCGCACTTCCCACGGCGGCTGCTTTCCAGGAGATGAGGCCCTCGACTAGCCAACGCCTCGCCTTGGCCACCAGACCGCAGGCCAGGCCCCAGGCTCCTATGGGGCGCGCAAGTCCCGCTGTGCCCCCTTTGAGAATGGTAGAGTTGGAAGGGACCCCCAGGGTCGTCCAATCCAACCCCCTGCAATGCAGGAATCTCAGCTAAAGTATCCATGACAGATGGCCATCCATTTGAGAATCGTAGAGTTGGAAGGGACCCCCAGGGTCGTCCAATCCAACCTCCTGCAATGCAGGAATCTCAGCTAAAGTATCCATGACAGATGGCCATCCATTTGAGAATGGTAGAGTTGGAAGGGACCCCCAGGGTCGTCCAATCCAACCCCCTGCAATGCAGGAATCTCAGCTAAAGTATCCATGACAGATGGCCATCCATTTGAGAATCGTAGAGTTGGAAGGGACCCCCAGGGTCGTCCAATCCAACCCCCTGCAATGCAGGAATCTCAGCTAAAGTATCCATGACAGATGGCCATCCATTTGAGAATCGTAGAGTTGGAAGGGACCCCCAGGGTCGTCCAATCCAACCCCCTGCAATGCAGGAATCTCAGCTAAAGTATCCATGACAGATGGCCATCCATTTGAGAATCGTAGAGTTGGAAGGGACCCCCAGGGTCGTCCAATCCAACCCCCTGCAATGCAGGAATCTCAGCTAAAGTATCCATGACAGATGGCCATCCATTTGAGAATCGTAGAGTTGGAAGGGACCCCCAGGGTCGTCCAATCCAACCCCCTGCAATGCAGGAATCTCAGCTAAAGTATCCATGACAGATGGCCATCCATCTCACTTACACCTGAGAAGGAAAATATGCCGTGAAAAGTCACAGTAAACTCATACCTTACTTATCAGAAACACAGGAAAGGTCATAAACACAAGGATTGCAGGGTCTCTGGAACTCTTCTTGAAGTTTTTAAAAGCAAAACGGGGAGCCGTATCTGCGTGTGTTTAAAAAGGAAGGGCTTCCATTGTTTAATATGTACACAAAAAAGAGTTTGGGAGAATTTGGAACCTTTATGATGTTTGAGTTGGTTCTGATCGTGATTATTATCTTACTGTGGGCTCTTCATAGAACTGGCCTGTAAATTATTCTTCAGCAACCACTGTGATTTTCATGCATGTTTTGTGAGTGTTGAAGATTAGCACCAAGACAATATAAGCATATAAGAGGATGCTTTTCAGTCAAATCCACATTCCCGTCAATGTAGGTTGCACAGTTCACAGTTCAATTGAAAAGGGCTTTTAAATGTGAGATGAGTAATTGAAAGCGTGAGTTTGCTATGCATATATAAGGGTGAAGAGGTATTCTTGTGCTATATGCATTATGCTATCTGCACAGCCTTACAGATTTGTTCTTTGTATTAATTCCCAAGAATGATCTCCATTTCCCCATTACTGAATTTAAAACAAAAGCACCTCTTTGACATCATTCAGAAGCAGTGAACAAATATGGAATTTTGGAGCACATTGTCACCAGTATGCTGATGGCATACAGCTCTACATCTCCATAACATCTGACTCAGAGGCTGTGAAAGCTCTGGGTTTTTGTCTAAACACAATGGTGGAATGGATGAGGGCCAATAACCTGCTTGAATTATGTGAAGAAAGAGGCTCTTTCAATGGGTGGTTCCTATGTCTAGCAAGTTACCTGTTCCAGATACTGACAACTTTTTTATTCCATCAGCCTCATGCAGACAATTAAGAATACATTTTCCCACCTTGGTTAGTTGATTTCTGAATTTAATTTTTTACAAGATATTTATTGTATGGTTTTATGTAAAGTTGTTATAAACTGCTCTGAATTTTTTTATGAACAGTGATACAGAAATAGTTTTATAAATAAACACGTAATCTTGAATTCACACACACATGCATCTAGCCTCTCAGAATCACAATTTTGTATTTAATCAGTGCCTCTGGTCATGTGCAGAATGCATGTCTAACACCAGTCAGCCACTAGAGCACAGTCAGTCCAGCGGGGCCAACCTTGCTTTACAAAAATATCAGCTTACTTTAAATATCATGCAGGGAAAGTGTGTCAAAGAGAAGAACTTAACTGATACACCCTCTCTCAAATCTACTCTGATCACATTCACTTCTTTTTTTTTTCATCCAAAGGGATGGAAAAGAGGAATGGAAGAGCAATTACTCCATCCTGGTGCTTTTATTGCCTTCCCAGAATCTCAGCAGACTCCATTTATCAATCATGATCCTGCAAGAGAGTGGCAGGGGGTGAAGAGAGAAAGCTTTTTTTTTTTTTTTTAAAGCAAATAGGAAGTGCTTAGGACTTTGTTTGACTCCATCCAGTTCCATACATACTAACATTTGTAGCAGAAAAATGTACAGTGGTACCTCCGGTTGCAAATGGGATCCATTCTGGAGATTTGGTTGCATCCCAAGGAATTCGCAACCAGAGGACCACTTCTGCGCATGCACGCAGTGTGGTTTAGCGCTTCTGCACATGTGCACTGCAAAACCCAGAAAAATACTTCTGGGTTTGCCGCGTTCACATCCCGAAGTTTACGTATCCAGAGGGATACGTAAGCGGAGGTACGACTGTAGTTCTTCTGAAATCATTCTGATCCTCAGAATGTGCTGCTTTCAATCAAAATTGAGCTAGAGCCTGCCGGCAACAAGGGTGATGTGGTTACTTGATATCCCGTATTTTTCGCTCTATAAGATGCACCAGACCACAAGACGCACCTAGTTTTTGGAGGAGGAAAACAAGAAAAAAAATATTCTGACTCTCAGAAGCCAGAACAGCAAGAGGGATCACTGCGCAGTGAAACCAGCGATCCCTCTTGCTGTTCTGGCTTCTGTGATAGCTGAGCAGCCTGCATTCGCTCCATAAGACGCACACACATTTCCCCTTACTTTTTAGGAGGGAGAAAGTGAGTATTATAGAGCAAAAAATACAGTACATTTTATAACGCTCCCCTTGATTAGATTATCCATGCCTTTTCCTCCTTACACATACCCCCGGTAAACAAAGAAGGAACTGGTGATTGCAGTCTTGGTATAGGTCCACCCACAACATCTTGGTTTATGCCCACCAAAAACGCCTTTGGCCCATCTCCCAATACTGAGACCCATTGCCTTAATTTGTTTTCAAATGGACACACTGTGGGGCAATCTGCAGTGAGCTTTTATTTTCAGAACAAAACTCATTTCTCAGTATGTGCATTTCAGGGGCAAACTATGCAAGATTTTGTGTGGACTATGTAGGAAAAAAACAAGCACTCAGTCTCCACTGAGTCTAGAATAAACCGTGTGTATGCAGCCTCATGTCCTCCTGTTTCAGTTCCACCAAATGACTGTTTCTACTTACAGAGGTTCTTCAGAAGAGGGGAAAGAATAGGTGGATGCTGCTCCATCACATGCTTCCCTGATTCTACCAAGCTTGCCCATGATTTGCATGGTGATCAAGTTGGGAACCTTGCTTCCTAAAGTCAGACTGCTCCCACCCTCCTTCATAAAGCACAGTTACAATCTATCAAAAGTTGTCAGGCCCCTGACACTAAAGGTGAGGTGAAAGAGAAGGAATTATGGAGAGAAGATGGAAGGGTTTTGCCAGATTGTGTAGGAGACTGGACAAGTGCAAAAGAAACACACTGTATTTATTATTTATTATATTTAATAGCATTTATATACTATTTACTGTGCCCCTCTTTCCCACATGTCACTTTGGCAGACAAGGGAAATTATTTCTCTATAGCATAACACCCATGTATTCTTGTAGCTGTGAGCAGTGTGCTGAATAAGCACCTTTGAGAGATGATCCCCCCCCTACAGTAAGTGAATTTATGCTGTATATTTCTAATATGTAGTCTCTAACTCTTGTACTCTCATTTTCCTGACGTGAATTGTAATGGTGATGAAGTAGTGTGTATGCCTTTAATTCCTGCCAAGAACTGACATGTTTCTGATATATACTTCAGTTTTCTTAACTAAATTTGAGCTAAGCCTGGTATAAATTAGATTTGAATTATGCTACCTTAATTCTTGGAGGGAATGCATAGAGATGTCCATTTGGCTATAGCTGAATGTAGTCATTACAGTTGATAATATGATAATATTTTCAACTGGTTAAGTCTGTCATTAGCATAAGAAATAACAATACAATCCTATGTATGTTTTCTCTGAAATAACATTAATTCAGTGGGGCTTTCTTCCAGGTAGATGTGTAGCCTAAATTTCATTAAAATTCACAAAATAATGCAGTTTTCAGGTTTCAGACATGACCAACCACAAGAACATACACAATATTGACACTAACAAAGAATTCCCCCCCAAGGCAGAAATAAAACATTGTACTTAACCCCCCCCCTATAATAGCCACTCCTTTTACATCATGTTCAAACTGACTAAGATGTTTGTTTCAGGGTCCCCCCCCCAGAAGTCCAACATGACTGTCTCCTTTACCCCCAGTTAGGGCTTACATCATGGTACCAGAGTTACTTACCTAGAAATTACAATAAATCAAGAATTTTAGTTCTGTGTGCACACAGATAGATGGATACACACACACACACACACACACACACACACACACAACAGATGATGATACCAAATTTTATTTCATATTGAATGTCTGTAGCCAAGTTGCAGCTTAGTTAGTTTTTATCAATTAGTAAATTTAATTTGTACTCTCACTCCACTGCCTCTTAGCCTTAATGGTCTCTCTTAAATTTCCATTTAGTAATGGGAGAAACCCCACAAAGTAGAAATGATTCTTCATGCAACTATTAAATATTCAGGACTCAAAAGTCAAGTCACGGTCTAGAGCAGGGGTAGTCAACTTTTTTATACCTACTACCCACTAATGCATCTTTCTCGATTGTAAAATTTCCTTACCGCCCACCACTGCTTGATGGAAGGAGGATTCAGCTTGTGCTGTAGAACCCCCTACCGCCCACCTAGAATCCCGAAACACCCACTAGTGGGTGGTAGGGACCAGGTTGACAACTCCTGGTCTAGCGGTTCCCTGGCCCATTGTCCTCAAGAGCTGGAAAGTCATTTGGTCTTGATAATGCCATTGTGCATATGGAGTCCAAAAGCACATCTGATTTACTAGCAATAGGATCCCTTTACCAAGATGGCTGTCTCTGTATGGAATTCCAGGCCAGGAATAACTTCAGTATTCTCCAGATTCATTCTTTGTTCTTTCTCTTCTGCCTGAACACATCCTGTAATTAAGAACTCTGATGGCTTCTTCTAGACTTGATCTTGCTGCAAATAAATTTTTATTTATCTTATTTGTAAAAAAATTATACACCACTTGAATTCCACCCCCCGAACCTTTTCCATGATGTAAAATCATATTTTTAAAAGAAGGAATATCAGTGTATCTCTGTCTTTGAAGTGTTGTATATGGAAGTTCATGACAAAATTGTATTTATTTATATCTTCATATTTATAGTCCACCTGATCTCAATGCATCAGGATGTAGCTGGATCAAAGGCTAGAATTTCTCCTAGAATTTTCTAGCTGGACATAGTTAGCCATAGTCAAGAAGTGCCACATCAAGATCAAAGGCATGCAAGCAAAGGTCCAGAAAACAGATTAAATCCAGATGTGTGAAACCACAGAACAACCATTCTGCCAAGAAACATTCTCAGAAAGGAAGGCTGGAAATAGCGGAGACATAGCAATCAGGTTTGGCTAGAGCAGTAGCATCCAGGGTTGAGTTTCATAACAGAATCCCTGAAGATTTCATTTGATTTGGTACTCTGCTCTTTTTGACCATGAAACATGGCCAGCAAAGAGATCCCATCTTGTCCTAACTAGCTTTTTCCAGTAAGCTATCTTCACATGTTCCTTCCCCTGCCACCTCTATGTGTCAGACAACTTAAAATATAGTTAAACCAGGAAGTGGCTAATTTAGATCCATTAATTTCAGTGTGTCTACTCTATGTAGAACTTAGTTGGATACAACTATCTGAAAGTCCTATTCAGATAATTGGTCTGCATTTATTCAAAGAACACGTGAAAAGAGAGCAGGGCTGCATGCACCAGCCCTGTCAAATATGTTTAATCCTGTTGGTAGCTCTACTTCTGAATGCACAAAGATGTGAAGGAAGATTCTAAGCATGTTCAAAATCATCATGTGAATGTTGGGAGTGAAGCAGATGGAATTTTGGGGTGGGGGTGGGGTAGAGCATGCGTCCCTTGCATGTGTTATTTGAACATGAGTAGGCCTAATACTTTGGTAGTTAAACTCATCATACTCAGGAATGGCCCTGATTCCATGTAGATTCTAGGGCTGTTGCATATTTGGTACCAGTACCTGTTATTTTTAGCCTAAAGTTGCAGAATAGTGCACGCTGCTTACTTGGCACCAGTTGAGACTAGCTTAATTTACCACTTAGCATAATTCAAAGATACTAAAGGATACTAAAAAGATACAAAAACTATCCAATTTCTGATGTTTATAATAGTAATACAGTGGTACCTTGGTTTAAGAACAGCTTAGTTTATGAACAACTTGGATTAAGAACGCTGCAAACCCGGAAGTAGGTATTTTGGTTTGTGAACTTTGCCGTGGAAGCAGAACATGTTCCGCTTCCTGTTGAGTGTGTTCCATTTGTAAATTTAGTCCCCCACTGCTATGGGAAAGCATGCCTTGGTTTAAGAACAGACTCCCAGAACGGATTAAGTTTGTAAACCAAGGTACCACTGTATGCTGAATTTTGTTTTCATGCCTTTTTAAGTGATAAGGGCAAGCAATCAATTCTCTTCATTAAAAAATAAATCTGACCATAGTGAAAATGTAATGGTAATAAAAAGTGATTTAGCATCCTCTCCTGCTCACTTCCCAAAATAACAGAGATATGTATGATTGGATCTTTGTAGCTTGTTAAAGTACAATTGTCATATTTAACCTTTAGGAACTTGGGGAAATTTGCCCAGCTGTAATAGTCTGTAGGTTTAGGCTTCTATACATAGAAAACATTTTGCTTCTGCTGAAAATGCAAAATAGTTCTGTGTTTAGATTTTCCAAGACTTGCTAACACAACTGTGTTTTCTACAAACCTCAGCAATATGTAGATGACAAGATGATGCTCTGCAGTAAGATGTGCATTTGGGGGTTTGTGTGAAGGCTTGAGAACTTTCTTACATGGCGTGTCTCAAATGTTTTAGAAGCACACAGAAATTGACAGAAGCATAGTTGTCAACTTTTCACTTTTTTAAAGGGAGATCCCGTTATTCTGAATAGGATTCCTCGCAAGAAAAGGGAAAAGTTGACAGCTATGCAAAAGTGTGACAGCATATCCAATTCCTATTTGCTAGAGTATACTCATCTGTATGCTGCAGCAATCTCAGAACTATGGTAAACTATGTTTATCAACCAATGGAGTGGACATTGTTGGTGGAATGGATTCCTGCCTGTGAATCCCCTGCAATCTTCTGCAGAGGGTTGGGGGAGGGATTGACAGCAGAGGTAGGAGAAGTCCCATTACACAAGTGAAAGTTTGCTCTTCCACTCAGTTGTGTGAATGGCTTTCTTATAGCAAATTGCAAACACATGGGGAGGAATTTGTATCAGAACCCTCACACGGTTAGTTGGAAGTTTTAGCCTTCAGGTCTGCATTGCTGTCCAAATCTGGATTGGGCTCCCTGCATTTGCAATTTATTTGCATAGGGAGAAGCTCCCTTTTCTTGTGACTGGCATCTTGCATATTTGATAATTCAAAGATACTAAAGGATACTAAAAAGATACAAAAACTATCCAATTTCTGATGTTTATAATATTGTTGCAATTCTCATCTACAAAGGGGTATTTTGGTGGGACTATAGAAGTCACTGTGTTTCAGCTGAATTTTAAAGAACTGCTCCTTTTACTACTCCCCAGCATAATTTATCTGCATGCACTGGGAGAGTGAGTAGGATTTTTGCCTGTAGTCTTTTACTTTGTGCCCAACTTAAATGCAGTTTTAATGGCTATGAATAATCCATCCAGAATACATCAATAGAACAATTCATTTCTTCTCTATGGCAGAAAGAAAGTAGATTTAAATTGCATTTCATTGTAGAAGTTAGCTATAAAAGATGAAAATGTATATCTAGGCTAAATATAATACATGTTTTTGCTCTTTGGTAAAAAATATTACTTGTGGTCTTCCTTGACTTGTAATTATTTTTACTAAACAGATACGGTATATTAACTAATCATTCAAGTTCATAATGACTAGAAAAGTTACTAGGGTGTAACAAAGGAGCCACATTTTCTGATTCCTCAGCAATAAAATATTGATTAAATTAATGTGGTTAATTCCATTTTTAAACTTTTAATAGTTTAAATATTTAAACTTTAAACATTTAAAGATGTGCAATGCAACCCTATGTACGTCTATTCAGAGCTAAGCACCATTGATTTCAGTGAGACTTACAGGTAAGTGTGTATAGGATTGCAGTCTTAAAGAGCTCAGTTGATACCATCAGTCATTGGGTTCTTTCTGAACCATGTTCAGAGGTTCAAAATTCTTTGCAGAATCACAATGTGTAAAAACTTAACAGCAAGGGCAGGGGAAATATTCCTCTTTCACTCCGTGTTGGTACATGAAATTTAAATAGCTGAGTTGGACTTGGGGAGGACTGCATTTACGGTCTCTACTTTTTCACAACAGGTGATGTATCCTATGTGGCATCATTCAGAAATTCGGAATGTGGTATCAGTATGCTGATGACACCAAGTATTTTTGTTGCTGTCTTGATCCAGAAGCATTATTGGTAGTTCTAAGCCAGTACCTGGAGGCTATGATCAGATGAAAACTGAGCCAGAGAACATACAGTTGCTGATAGCTTCCATTACGTAATATTAATGTGTTCAGCATTATATTAACATGCAGTTTTGAAGAGGTTGGGTTGCCCGTTCTGGATGGGTCACACTGCCCTAGAAGCATCAAATTCATTCACATTTTAGAAGTGCTTGTTGACCCCATTCTGCTTCTGGATGTCTGTAACAAAGAGTGCTTTTAAGCAGCTGAGCTTTATTTGCTTGCTGCACCTGACTTGATCCTGTAGCACAAGAAACCTGCTATAAATAACCACAGTTTGGCAACCTCCTGTATTTTCACTGTAAGAGAACTCTCCATGGGACTACAAGCCATGTACTAAATGGCTATCTAGCTTTTGACTGGTACAGACTGCAGAGAGCTGCTCTTGCTTGACTTAATTAGCTACTAGTGAGCATCTGTTAGGGTTAAGGCATTAAACTTTACATTTATCTGTCTAATCAGTCTTACCCATGAGCATATTAATAGGGGATATTTTGCCAACTATCCAGTTCTTGCAGTTTATCATGGGCACAGAAGGAATTGATGGATTCATAGAGTTGACTCTCCCACAGATCAGGATCCCCTCCCCTGATTTTCCCACCACTGGATATATATATATATATTAAAGAGTTTGCATTCAATACTTGGGAATTTATATAGGAATAGAAACTGCACAAATAAATTCTTAGGTAGCATTACTAGATTTTAAAGCACCTAGCTAACAAGGTGAATATTTTTCCATCCCTATCACTTGATTTATTCATTTCATATAATTTATATACGTCTTTTAACTAGAAATCCCAAAGCAGTATACAGCAATAGCAGTTTGAGATAACCTATATATACATATCTGGTCTCTTGTTCATAGCAGCATTTATGAAGCTCTGGATCAGGACAATTGGTTCAATGAAATTTGGGATGAAAATACTCTTGCCCAGAAAGGGGCGCATGGGATTGAAAGGTTTACCTACCAGCAGCCTCTCAAAACTTTCTTTTAGCACATTAAAAGAAACTTTTTAAAAAACATGTTTGTTTGGGTTCAGGCATAGTAATTCATTCTTTAATCATGGTAAACTGTGAATGTTTTATATCATTGTTCAACACCTTCCCCCTCTCCTTAATTAAAAAAAATTCACAATTCCCTACATGTTATACACTATCGTAAGATATTGGTGTAGGGAAACAGCTTTGCTTCATTGGTTGAATGTTTTCAATCACCAAGAAGTAAAATAAATATTCAACACAAAGCTTTGCTATGAACCTGCCTGTTTTGTTGGATGAATTTTTTTCCAAGTGACACTTTGCATTTTTCTGATATTTAAAAAGATAAAATACACCATGTGGCAAGAAGGCTTCCTTTAGAAAAGGGAAATCTTTTCCAAATGAGGAGAACAAAAAGGAACACAAAGTTTGGCAAAAGAAATGCAAGTAGACAATAAGGGAATATAAACTAAAAATTGAGGAGCACGTTGCTAAAACAAAGCCTGCAAGTATAGCTCAGCTGGTTAGAGCATGGTGCTGATAATGCCAAGGTTGCAGGTTCGATCCCCATAAGGGACAGCTGCATAGTCTTGCATTGCAGGGGGTTGGACTAGATGATCCTCAGGGTCCCTTCCCGCTCCATGATTCAATGAAATAAAGAAACAATAAATCTTTGCTTGCATTAGTCGCAGTAGACTGACTAGGAAAATAGTTCCATCTTGGGATGATATGGAATCGAAAGTTAGCTGAAGAAATGAAAGTAGATTGCAAGAAGTTGGATGGATTCTTGCCTGCCTGTCCTCACACTGGAAGATGACTTTCAGGGGAAGAGAGTCTAAGGGACTGAGGCAAATAATGGTTACAAAAGATGGAAATTATAGGCCTTAAAAGACAAAACAGACAAACTGCTGGGTCTAGATGGTATCTACCCAGGAGTTCTTAAAGAAGTCAAATGTGAAATTGCTGATCTTCTAACAAAAAATTGTAGCTTGTTCCTAAGATCAGCCTCTATACGTGAAAACTAGAAGGGACCTCAAGAAGAAGAAGAAGAGAAGAAGAGTTTGGATTTGATATCCCGCCTTTCACTCCCTTTAAGGAGTCTCAAAGCGGCTAACATTCTCCTTTCCCTTCCTCCCCCACAACAAGCACTCTGTGAGGTGAGTGGGGCTGAGAGACTTCAAAGAAGTGTGACTGGCCCAAGGTCACCCAGCAGCTGCATGTGGAGGAGCGGAGACACGAACCCGGTTCCCCAGATTACGAGACTACCGCTCTTAACCACTACACCACACTGGCTCAGAAATTACAGGCCAATTAATGCCTCTTTCAGGAAAACTGCTGAAAAGTACTGTATTAGCAAAGATAAAACTCTCAAACATATAGAAGAACAAGTCTTGCTGAAGTCCTTTCTTGGTAACCTATTTGAGTTCTTTGATACTGTCAACCAGCATATAGATAGAGGTGATCCACTTCACACCATCTGCTTAGACTTTCAAAAAGCGCTCTCTCTCTCTCTCTCTCTCTCTCTCTCTCTCTCCCCACACACACACACACACACACACACAGTACCTTACCAAATATTTCCTGAGTTAGCCTTTCCTCTTATTCCACAACTGCTGAGCTATCTTTTAGCTCAGTAATTGGTTAAGAAATAGGAAGCAGAGAGTAGAAATAAATGGACAGTTTTCCAGTTGGAAAATTATTGTAGAAAGTGGTGTCACCCAAGAGTGGATACTGGGACTTGTTCATAAATGATTTAGGGGTGAGCAGTGAGGTAGAAAATTTGCTTAGGGTGGATTAAACCAAAAGGGGTTGTGAAGAACTTCAAAAAGATTCTTCTGACTGAGTGTAAGCAAGTTTAAGGTGCTGCACACTGGGACAAAAAAAAAAGAGAGAGCGCTAAATTTTCAATGCTCAATAAAAATGTCAACCTAGTGTGAGGCAGGTGTGAAAAAGGCAAATTGCATGCTTAGAATCATGAAGAAAGGGGTTGAAAATAAAATGCCAGTATCATGATGCCATTATATAAATCTGTGGTGTGATTGTACTTGGAATACTGTGTATAGTTCTGGTTGCTTCGCCTTAGAAAGGATCTTGCAGTGTTGGGAAATAGCAACAAAAATGAGCAAGGGAATAGAGCAACTTCTCTGTGAGGAAAGACAGCATCTTTGGGGGGGGTTAATTTAGAGAAAAGGAGTGTAAGATGAGTCATGAAAGAGTGTGTATGCGTGGTGGAGCAAGTGGACAGAGAAGTTTTTTATCTCTCATAACTCTAGAACCTGGGGACATCCCATAAAGCTGAATGTTAGAAGAGTCAGGGGCAGATGAAAGAAAGTACTTCATGCAGTGTGTATAAAACTATAGAATTCACTCCTACCAGAGGTAGTGATGGACACCAGCTTAATGGCTCTAAAAGGTTAGACAAATTCATGGATAATTAAGGCTACCAATGCCTAATATCCACAACGGTGAGCTTCTACCTCAGCTGTTAGAGGTAGTGTGTTTCTGAAAACCAGTTGCTAGGAACCACAGGTGGAGGAAGTGCAGTTACACTCAGACCCTGGTTTTGCACTTTACATTGGCTTCTGGTTGACCACAGCAGGAACAGGGTGCTAGGCTAGATGGGCCATTGGCATCATCACCAGGCTCTTCCTATATTCACCATGTTTGCAAACTGATTACTATTGTTACAGAAGAGTTATAAATATGGTTTCCAGTGTGGTGTAGTGGTTAAGAGCGGTGGACTTGTAATCTGGTGAACCGGGTTTGCTTCCCCTCTCCTCCACATGCAGCTGCTGGTTGACCTTGGGCTAGTCACACTTCTCTGAAGTCTCTCAGCCCCACTCACCTCACAGAGTGTTTGTTGTGGGGAGGAAGGGAAAGGAGAATGTTAGCCACTTTGAGACTCCTTCGGGTAGTGATAAAACAGAATATCAAATCTAAACTCTTCTTCTTCCTCCTCCTCTTCTCTTCTTTAATGAAGCATTCTTTTAAATTAATTTGTTTTATAAAGGAAGCTAATGTGTGTTTGGAATATTAACACACAGTTTATTTTATATGTTACATCTGATTTTTTTTAAATGATCAATAAATTACAGTATATGATTTTGAAAGCCGACATTAAGCACACTCATGCACAGTCCAGACAACCAGCAAAAATAGCCATGCCTTCTGAGTGTTATAAATAGAACTATTTACTTTATGCAGAAAGTCAGTTCCTTGGACAGATTCCCATTTTTATTTAATTTTGTTACTCATAATTTTTTCCACTAACTGAATGTTTACAATATTTACAGAACCTTTAGGAATGAGGCCGGCAATACACCCAGCTTATGAAACATATATGACCTTGTGTTTGACCTACCAGTGGGGAAACTGGAGGTGAAAGAGAACAGGGCTTCTGTAGCTATAACAATTGTGTAAAGGGAGCTTTGGCTGGTGCAGTTTGTCACATCAAACTGATAGAAGTTGAATTCCCCTCTTCTACACAGTATGGCAGGTGCTGAAACCCTGCCATCCTTTGCTTTTGTCAGCATAATTCCCCAAGTGGTATTTATGGAGAGTCACCCATGGCATCGATTCAGGGCCACTCTGTGACCTCCAGTATATGTCTGCCATGTAGAATTCAGGCTTTACTCTCATATTTTAGTTGCAAGCAAAATGCCTGCCATTTTGACAGATGAGGAATGCAGGCTTGCAATCCATTGGGCTTCTGTGCTCCCTGCCCATTGAGGTGTCCTTTGCGTTGGAAGTTGGGGAGCCCAGTGTTGAGAAGAGGTCAAGTTTTGTTCTTGTCGCAAAAGCATCCAGACATGCAGCACTTTACTTTCTCACAGAAATGAATGAATGCAGTTTGTTCCTCTAGTAAGCAAGAAAAGGATGGTGACATGTCGTGGGCAGCTCACTCTATTCTGCACCTTGGTGATGCTAATCAGTGCATAGCCCTATTTTTGCTTTCTTTTTTGATGATGCTAAACTGGTGTGTTTTTTTAAAGATAAAAAATATAGATTAAAATTGCATTCCATTCTTCTTATAAGGAGCTCAGAGCAGAGATATGCTTTTTATCTTTGCAACAGCACTTTGAGATCAGTTAGGCTGACAGACCCATTTGCCCAGTGTGAGCTTCTTCAAGTGGGGAAGTGCTGAATCTGTCCATGTGGAAACTCACTGCCTTGGCTGCAGCAACATGCTGAGGAAAGTCTGGAACAGCTGCGTTGGAGTGGCAGTAAAAAAAAACTTTTTTTGTAACAGAATGATTAACCTTTAGGTGTGTGTTATTGTTATGGTGTTAGCACTGGTATCCTACTCCAGCACGCTATATACAGAGATCACCAAATATTTCACAATGTGAACCCAGAGAGAGACCTTAAGTGACCAGTGTTAAAGTGTTTCAAATTCCATATCTTCCCATGGTTGATGACCTCTAAGTGCTGTGCCTCCATCGTTTTACCTTCTGGATTACCATGCTGTTGGTAAGTCAGTGAGATCCAAATACAGTGCCATGCACATACAGTGAGATGCAAAGCTTTGTGCTTCTGTACAAAGGAGGAAGATATTCAGCCAATGTGGTGAGTTTGGATTCTTCTGGCAGCCAGGCTGTAACACATGAGGTTATGCTACATGCATGCATCTGGGTCTGTTTGGGGTTTGTTTAGAGGTGAACATTAATCTGAATTGAGGTGACTTTTAGAAACCTGATTTGAAATGGCTGCATGATAGTATCTGTTGAACAACAAGGTCTACTTACACACAATAGTGGCAAAAAGCCCAACAGAAACAATGCCTGACATATAAAAGCAACCTTGGATTTATTTTTTATTTTTTTTAAAAAGAACGTGTTTTAAGTGCCATACACATATGCAGGAAAAGTTTAATTGCAAGGGAATACAGTTCTGTGCTATATTTAATTGTTCATGGCAGCATAGTATGTAAGTTTTTCCAGGGAAGCTTGAATATATTCACATCTATGAAGTTTGTAGCACTTTCTTTTACCCTTCTTACATTGATTCTATGTTGCAATTGCCCTCTTGGGAGCATTGCTACAAATGAGCTCTTCCTCTTTATATTAAACATTTATTGTAGGGAGTTTCACAGTGAATAGGAAATGTATTATAGATAAAATGTCAAGGTTATATGTCACAAGACTGAAAAGCTTCTAACATAACCATAAATCACAGTAAGGAGAAACACTGCAAGCTCTGAAGCTTGACATTTGTACGGCAAAAAAATATATTGCGATCTTGTTTGTGTGTTTGGATACTTGCAGTAAAGTTTTACTTTACAGTAAAACAACCAGAGTGGCTTGACCTCAGCTGAAAATGGTCTTTTCACATACCCCCCCGCATGATTTCATCTGACCAAAGTTAAGAACTTTTCAGTCCCATATTTACAGTGTGAGAGTTGATCACATATTTTAAAGCTCTCCCACTGACTTTAATACAGTTTAAATGAATATAGCTTTGTCTGAATTGTGTCCATTGAAGTGAGTTCTGCAAATTGATTTACATGTAATGCTAATCCAGACCTTGGCTTAGTACAAATGCACAAGTGTGATGGTTTCTGGAGAGGAGATCATGACCACTATGTGAACATGTAACCTCCAGCAGATAAAACACCCTCATGCTTTCTCTGCATTTTCCAAAATAAGCTTCAAAACATCCAGAAGTAGGGGAGAAATCAGATAAATTGGAAGAAAACGAGGACAGCCCTATCATACAGTAAGAAGAAACAGTCTGCTACGTGTGATAAAATTTAGGGAACAGGTGAAGGTAGAAAGTGATGTTTGAACTTTTGAAAGTTTATCTTGGCTGTGGGGGTTGCCATTTGGAGCTCTCCTTCAAGCAGCAAAATCACCTGGGCACTGAGAGAAAAAGTGGTTGGATGCTGAACAAATGATGTGGAGAAGGAGTATGTCTCATTAGGTTATTTCCCAGGGTATGTACTTAGGATTGAAACCTGAAGTCATCCTTTTTGCACATAGTGAAATTATGCTGCATATCCAAACTTGCAACTGAACTCTGTTGTCTCCAAATCCTCAAAGCTAAATGAACAATTCTTTCCCCCCCCTGCAGTGGAGAGTGGGGGCCAAGAGAAAAGGCATTGATGAGTTAGATGTGGTCTGCAAGATGCCTAATTACTCTTGGCCTTGCTAGTCCAGTGTCCTTTTAATGGCTAATTCCTGTTAGCGTTTTAGCAGATACATTCTGCAGACTAGAAGGCAATTATGAAAACAATCAGGTCCTGTTACATTTTTCATTCTCATGTTCTTGTGACATATAAAAGCATTACAGGGTTTGAAAAGAGTTGTGAACTATTTATTCATGGTTGTAAATTAATACCTGCACTATATATATAGTCTAATACTTGGCAGGTATTTTGTACATTGTGGAGAGCCAATGCATTGTATTTAGTTACAGCACGGTTATCATAATAACATAGTATATTCTCAAAAATAGATGTGTTTTCAAAAGACAAGTTGATTATGTACAGAGATCTGGAGTTAAACTCCTTTGTTCGCCTTTCTAGAGCTGTTGTTAAGCTCCCTCCCCCTTCCATATACATTTACTGGGTTTTTTGGTACTTTAATCTAGTTAAGCACTGAAGCACACCCTGTTTTGAAAAGAAAGATGACACCAATCATAAATCACATTGTTTTTCTATTTGTTTGACTTGGCAGCCATTTTAAAAGAAAACCTCCCACACGTAGACATTAAAAGCTTGCTACTATACTGGATGAACGTTATGAGAAACCAACTTCAGCTGCAGATGGGAGTTTTCCAAAGATTACTGCCCAAGGCTAATTTTGAACCAGCATCTTAAGACAATCACAGTTACTGATCTTATTACCTCAGTGTATAAGGATTCCAATATTTCACCACAGTTATCACTAACTTTTGAAGATATTTTGCATTGAAAAGTATGGATGAAATCTCGAAAGACTATGACCCCCACAAAAGTTTCTATTTTGAGATTTCAGCCTTACTTTCTATGGCAAGCTTTTTTCATGTATCTTTCCATGTGGTAATATTGCTAATATTCTCTTTGTAATACAGTATTTAGGTTTGGATCCAGACTTCCCCTTCTGCAGGTTCAAGGGCTCCTTTCATTGCAAATGGCTTCAAGATTCATTAGAGCTTCCCTAAGGAAGTAGGACCCGGGGAGGAGATGCTTTTCATAAATTTTTCCCTACTGCTCCTTCCATCACCTGTCAGACTATTCTAGGGGTATCCCAATCATACACAGGAGATTTCAAGAGTTACAGGGGGCTTCAAGGAGAAGGAGAGATTGACAAGAATCGCCATCTCCTCTTCTGCCCTTGGAAGTATCCACCAGTGTGGTGTAGTGGTTAAGAGCGGTAGTCACGTAATCTGGGAAACCGGGTTCGTGTCTCCGCTCCTCCACATGCAGCTGCTGGGTGACCTTGGGCCAGTCACACTTCCTGAAGTCTCTCAGCCCCACTCACCTCACAGAGTGTTTGTTGTGGGGGAGGAAGGGAAAGGAGAATGTTAGCCGCTTTGAGACTCCTGAAGGGGAGTGAAAGGCGGGATATCAAATCCAAACTCTTCTTCTTCTTCTTCTTCTTCCCCCAGCGAGTCTGCTTTTAATCCCGAGTATGAGAGATACAATGAGATACCAAATATGAGAGATACAATGTGGTTGTGGCCAAGCAAGGTTTTGAAAACTCATGAGGCCTGAATCAAGCACTCTGTTGTGCACGATATCTTGACTTATTCCTCTCAATTTCTTATGAATATATATCCATAACTGCTCCAATGTATTAATATCAACAGGACCACATGAGCCAACTGGCCAGACTGGCATTTTAGTCTGCAATTCCTATTATAATCAGTGGGAATTGCACTATGTTCCCAAGAGTAGCTTTTCAGAAACATTGCAATGTATTTCAAAACAAACAAAAATGCTTTTTCCCATGGAAAGTCTAAAGCAGACTGTACATGAAATAAAAATTAAAGGCTTTGCTGGGTTTAGCCACTGGATTTCTGTTGTGGGCCGTTTTACATGTAAACAGAAAGTTAGTACTATTATAGCCATACTTAACTAGTGTAAATGTATTTTAATTTGTTTAAGACCAAGTTTTTTTATTTATGTTGCTCACAACTGAGGTTTCACAGCCACCTGGTCTTGCACTGGACTTATTTTATATCCCAGGTGGTATAATGAGAAAATGGTGGTGGGGTGGGAAGAAAGTTGAACATGTGTGTGTTTGTGTGTGTCCTGTTATTGATGTCCTGATGTGTGTGTGTTAGAACATGGGGAGCCACACCCACTTTGGCACATAGCCTCCAGAAGGAGATGCAACCCTTTGCCAAAAAATGCTAACTCCCTCCTGTTCCTGTGTGCACACACACACAAATGCTTTCCCCTTGATCACTCTAATCCATGGACTAGATATGATGTTTGAAGGGAAATCATATGTGTGCATGATTGTGTGGAAAGCAGAGGTGTTCAGTCATCCTTTACAAGTTTGTTTTCAGCAATCCGCAATGCCTGCCCTAAGTATTCTGCAGGATCTTGGTACACCCCCACTGTTTTTTATCTATGCAAACCCTTACTGCAAACAATTAATTCTTCTTGTCCCTGTACATGTTCCCACAATTTAAAAATATTTAGAAAGTGTGTATCTACTTGAGAAACAGTGCCCTTGATTCGTTGCATTGTGACGCTCGTTCCAAAGCAGACACAATGATATGAAGGGTTGGCTAAATGATATGTTAGTCCCATATTCTTTGTGATGACGTAGGATGAGATTGTCTACAGTCTGCTAAGGTTCAGGAGTCACTGAGAGAGGATAGACATAACCACCCTGCTTGTGATAACTGTTCATTCCTTCTCTTTTGTTTTCCCCAATGCATTTTATTATATTTTTTGGGCATAACAACAAACAGCTAATGTCCACAACTCTTACAAAGATATTTTTTTAGTGTGGAAAGATGCACACAGTAAAATATATCTGAATACCGCTCTATATTTCTAAGAAGTTCTGTCCAGCCTATTCTGATGAGTTAATCATTCTGACAGTGTCAGTTGCCAGGTCCTGGCAAGCCAGCCTGTGGCAGCAAAACCTGCTTATACTTCTCAGTTACATGCTGCCTCCATCCCTCCAACCTCTTAAAGTAATAACACCAGATTCATGTAGAGATAGTTTTTCAATGGCCCATGATAGACAGAAATGCTAGCAAATATTCAGAGGTGAGCACTTGTTTAAATCGTATCTGAGAAACTCCTATAAACTGCAAACCACGATCTCTCTGGACATTCCCATTGCAAAGGAAAGGAAGCTCATCTCATTCCACACTCCTGGCAACACTTGGAGGGCAGTGAATTATTTATGTCTTGCATTCTTTGTGAGATCATATGTCAGCACTGATTTGTGTATTCTAGCTATTCTATAGAATTGTATTATATTTTCTACATGTATTCCTATTCTGCTTGGGGCATCGCTCATTTGTGCAGTTCTGCATGCAATTCCTCAGGCTTCACTGAGATGGTTTCTGGGCCAGCATTTTATCCAAGAAACTGAAATAATTTTTCCATTGACAATTTGCTCAAGCAATCCTTCCTTTTTGATGAGCACTTTCCAGCGATAACAACTTTTTGCTTGTCAGATGAGAGTTCTTTGATGCTCAAGTACTACATAGAAGTGAGTTGTATGAAATCACTGATGGAGCTTATTAGGTTTCCCAGCCCAAGGGCAACATGTTTGGAGGAGATGGCATGCATCTACATGTTCCAGTCTTAAACAAAAAAGTTAGTTACTATGATTACAACGGATTCCTTTTCTTTGGGAGTGGCATGTTTTTCTGGGTTCATTGCTGCCTTGCCTTACTTTCAGCCCCAAATGTTTGCATAAATAAAGCTGTGGCTTTTCATGCCATGCTACTTGTGTGTGCTGATTTATTGGTTAAAAAAAAACAATGGAAGCAGGTGCAGGAGCCTGCAAGTTAATAATTAACTCCATTTATGGTGGCTATTGTTTTTAACATTTGCTTTCTTAAAAGTATCTTTTTCTTTTTATATATATAAAAAAGGTCATTTCTGACCAAAATGAACATAATATGGCTGAAAATATTTCTTAGATGAGATATGCAATGAGGTGAACATGTATTTTTCCATCATAACACTCCTCTAGGAAAGTAGCATTTCCTCAGCATTTTGTTGCTAGGAAAAATGCAAGTTCCTTGCCCTACACAGCTGATAAATGTGGAATGTCTGGGATATGGATGAGTGAAGCTCCTAAGCACATCTTGACATTTGTAATACAGCCAAGTGATTAAGGAAACAACTCCTCATACTGTAGTTTTGGGATAGTTTTAGATTCTGTTACTTTGGTAATTCTCCTTAATGGTAAGGTTGAATGCTGTTGTGTTATAGCACCCGAAAAGCGGGGTGGCTCATATAACTATTCACACACACATATGCTAAAATGGGATACAGCCATTTTGAGACTTGTTTCTGTTCCTCCATTTCTTCTTCAGTTGGTTGAAACCTGGATGTTTCTGAACACACATCTTCCATGTGAGAGAATTAAGAAATTTGCCTTCTAGCTGCAAAAAAACCTGCTTTCTGTCCATAGGATAGGGATGGATAATGATATTAATAGTACCAAAGAGCTGGGACTTGGCCTACTTTATTTTTTCCTTTTATCTGTTCATCAGCAAACAGAACAACAGTACATTGCAGACTTCATTATACTTAAAAAATTAGAAAATCAATCCAACTATTATCCATTTCTCATTTCTATATTGATAAAATGTTATAGTATCAGCACAAGATCTCTTTCACTATCCAAACTTTTTAAAATTGGTAAAATTAAAACAATTTCTCAAGGTATTATTGAGGGAGCATCTTCCAGTTTTGAGCAATTAGTATGTTAAAGCTAAAGGTAAAGGGACCCCTGACCATTAGGTCCAGTCATGACCGACTCTGGGGTTGTGGCGCTCATCTCACTTTATTGGCCAAGGCAGCCAGCATACAGCTTCCGGGTCATGTGGCCAGCATGACTAAGCCACTTCTGGTGAACCAGAGCAGCGCACGGAAACACTGTTTACCTTCCCGCTGGAGCAGTACCTATTTATTTACTTGCACTTTGGCGTGCTTTTGAACTGCTAGGTTGGCAGGAGCAGGGACCGAGCAACGGGAGCTCACCCCATCATGGGGATTCGAACCGCCAGCCTTCTGATCGGCAAGTCCTAGGCTCTGTGGTTTAACCCACAGCACCACCTGCGTCCCTTTTAATATGTTAGCTGCTGATATAAAATGAAAACCAACTCTGTAGTTTGTTTATTCCAGACTGCCTTCAAATAATTTAAGATTGCTGTCTCTGGATTGTATGGTATCTTTATACCTAGCATGCTCTGAACCTTCTCAGCTACTAAGCAACTGCAATATTTATTATTTGGCTATGTTTCCCACATACATAGATTTATTTTATATTTTTGCTGTGCTTTGTTTTAGGCGGGAGGCACAATTGGATGAAGAAGGGCAGTTTCTAGTTAGAATTATTTATGATGATTCAAAAACATACGATCTGGTTGCTGCGGCAAGCAAAGTCCTTAGTAAGTATATCTTTATTTCCTTCAGCACTGATTAACATTTAAGGAAAAGCTGAAGTTTACATGTAGTTAGTTCACAATGTTTGTTGATTTGCATTAATGCATTTATTGCATTGTAGTTTTTCATGCCACACAAGCATCTTGGGAATGTCAGTTTTCATTGTTAAAAGAAAGAGAAGGTGCTTGCATTTCAAATGCATCAAAACAAAATTGAAGTACACAAAAATACAGCGCACAGAATTCTATGACAGTGGTATCTTGCAATAAAATATTAAAAGCCCAATGCATTCATGTTCCTTAGTGTGATTAGGAAGTATTAAATGTGATTTTTTTTTGGGGGGGGGGTTCTGCAGGGCTTCAGTGCCTTCAGGTATTATATAATACTTCATGTTTTCTTTAGACCTTAACGCTGGAGAAATCCTTCAGATGTTTGGAAAGATGTTTTTTGTGTTTTGTCAAGAATCTGGTTATGACACCATCTTGCGTGTGCTGGGCTCCAATGTTAGAGAATTTTTGCAGGTAAGAAATCTGTGGCAAACCATTAATGGTCAAATTCCAGTGTAATTTCTCGATGCCAGCAGCAGTTGTGGCCCAGTGTGGCCTTGGGCAAACTTGAGGTGGGGAGGCAAAAACCTTCCAAGCATCTGGTTGGTCAGCATCATCTGCCCCAGCCAGTAAAGGGGTCCAAGGGGAAGGATTCTGTCCATATGCCCACATGGGGGCTAATGGGCCATGGAAGTTACTTTTGGCTGATCCAGGAGATATACCCGATGCCTAAGCCAAAGCCTTCTTGCAACTGTAATCAGTAAAGTTGTGGCCATTTCAATCCCCCAAAGGTTACCACGTCATTTATTGTTTCCTATACCTCTCAGGGTTGTTGTGTTTGGGCTTGTATGTTTAGTAAAACCAAGCCTGTTGAGTTCTATGGGACTTAACTCTTGCAGTACATGTTCATAGAATTTCAAATGAGAAATCTATTTATGGCTATTCTCTTAGGCAATAATTAGTGCTTTGCTGCACTTCCTATTCCATAAATAAACTGATTTTACAATTTAAGAACTGAATTAACACACTCATTCAGGAAAAGCTACCTACCAGTTTGCATTTGTACCATCTCAAGTTAAGGCTTCAGTTGCACACTAAATTACACATGAACACATTCTTTAAATTAAAAGGAATACAAATATGTGAAACTTAATTTGAAAGGCAAGCAAAAAGAAAGAAAGAAATATAATTAGTATTTTAAAAAATATACAATTCTGGAGCCAACTGATGATTCCCAGGTAAGATCCACCCTCTGTTGTGTGGGCAGGGCGGTCCCTCCCCCTACTTGGCCAATCCCCTGGCAATGCCTCCCCAGGTGGGATTGGGCAATTGGCTGAGGTAGGTGGATACCTCCAGGTTTCCAGCCTGGGGAGGGCGAAGGCAGCCCATATTGCCAGGAGCCGCATGGGATCCGTGGGGGGGGGGCTGCACGTGACCATGCAAAAGGCGCCCACCCATTTGATGTGGGGAGCGGTCGTTAGTATTTTTTTAATATACAATTCTTCCTTTTTATATTATGTAGGGCTGAAAGCATTAATAATGGAAATACAAAGCAGAATGTAAAAGAGAGGCAGCTTTTAGATAAGTGCAATTTGAGAAATCCCAAGGGCATTATTATGTTATAACCACACAAACAAAAATCAATCAGACACCAAGTGGTGCTTAACCTAAGATACTTTAGGGAGTAGTTTATTTGCCTTCTCATATTTTAAAATTAGCAACGCAGTATATGTTCTACGGCATTTTACAGCACTCAAAAGAATTGCTTGCAGTATATGTTCAACATTGTGCCCCAGAGCTTATTTTTCCATTTTTCGCTGCATATATCCGAAACCTGTCTACTTAAGGAACACACTGGCCAGTTTACGTGTAACACGAATCCATGGCTAAGTGTGAACATGCAAGTACAGTCATACCTCATGTTACGGATGCTTCAGGTTATGTGTTTTTGGGTTATGGACCGCAGGAAACCTGGAAGTACCAAAACGGGTTACTTCTGGGGTTCACTGCTTGCACATGCGCAGAAGCTCTAAATCACCCTTTGCTGATGCGCAGAAGCATTGAATCGCACCGGTGCCTGCACAAACACGGTGCTTCAGGATGCGAACGCTGTGGGTTGTGGATGTGCCTCTGTCATGGATTACGTCTGCAACCCGAGGTTCCACTGTACTCTTGCTTACTGACAGCGAACTCCGTGTTGGGAAGCCAGGTAAGGAACATGACTTCATCCCACTGGCTGCTACGGCTTGGGGTGAGTTTTATCACCCAGGTGATGTTCTAGCCACATCTTTGCCCTACTGGCTCCATTCAACACCAGCCAATAAGAGCATGGGGCACTGACTTCCTTCTTCTCCCCACATTTTCACCTTTCACTGGTCGTAATTTGCATTTGCTCAAAGAACTGTATCCAAAATATTCCATTGGTTTGTTACTAATGTCTCTTACATTATCCCCCTTCCAGACTCCTACCTCCTACTTATTTACCCTCCCCTTTTGATCGACAAGCTGTTATTGGAAACTCAAGAGCAAAAGGAGCAGGTGCTGCTCAAGAGCAAAAGGAGCAGGTCCTGCCATTTTCCCATTCAAAATTTGCACCTTCCCAAGCTGCTTTTCCACCCATTGAGGAAGATATATCAGACCCCCGTATACTTTACCATTGTATGGGGAAAAGAAGCTAGCCTAAAGAACTGCTATTATTTTGAGTGTTCAAATGGCAGAAAGGGAAACAGTTAATTAGCCCCTTCTCCCATCATTTCTCCGTTGTAGCTGGAAGTTGCTTTCCTGAAGTATTTACATGGCATGGTCATACATATTCCACTTAAGCCCTAAGAAACTGTTAACATATCTTTCTGAGTGTCTATACACATGTGTACATGAACCTGTTATCTTGAACCCATGTTCGTGGAGTTATTTCTTCATAGCATCTTAGAAGCATATACACAAATTCTCCTGTACAGGCAACACTTGAGGAGGATTCTTGAGAGGAGCCACTGGACTATCCCATAATACTTAGCTTGAGCTTTCTTTATTGTGAAGGGTTTAGCTTGAAATATGGTCAGTTTCTCTGACTCCTTTGGAAGAGTGCCACGCTCCTTAGTCAGACAAAACCAACATACAAGCGTAGTCTTGAGTGCTGAATTTCTCAGTAACAAAAGAGTCTTGAAACAGGCCTTTGGAATGGGTTGATCTTTCCCTACAGCCATCATAGTAATCCATTCAGACAAATGCATGGGTTAGTATGCTGGCTATTGATAAAAACCATCTCAATAAAATGTAAATTTCAAATAAGCAAATAAAGTAAACCAGGAAGCTCTAAGCTGAGTTTAGCCCAAGGAATTAATTTACAAGATACTCATTTCCTTTGGAGACCTCCCAAGAGAAGAAGCAGCTGTTGAGGCTTTTCATTTCTCACAGAAAATAAAGTTCAAGCTATTTCTAAATTTTGAGGATCTACAGATGCTCTGTAATACAGCTTGCTCTTATAAAACATTGTCATCATCTATTATGTTTTAAAAACATCAGCGCCCCTATGAACATGAATGGCATTAGAAAATGCAGAAGGACGAGACAGAGCAGGTAGCAGTGCTGGTGCTAATGTATGGAGCAGAATTTGGTACAAATATTCTTCAGGCAGTTATGTTGCCTTCACACACCATTCACTTTTACAGTGAAAGGGCTGGAAAAATAGGTTCTAATCATTTTCTGTTATTAAATAATCTCCTTGCAGAACCTTGATGCTCTTCATGACCACCTTGCTACAATATACCCAGGTATGCGGGCCCCTTCCTTTAGATGTACTGACGCAGAAAAGGGGAAGGGACTCATTCTGCATTACTATTCCGAGAGAGAAGGGCTCCAAGACATTGTAATTGGAATCATCAAAACAGTTGCTCAACAAATTCACGGCACAGAAATAGATATGAAGGTAAGTTGTAGCATAAAGTTTCACCAACTTTCCACATGCCACAAATATATATTCCACAGGTGCTTTAATATTGTTTAACTTAAGATATTTTGTTCCCAAAGGGAAAAAGAACTAACACCACAGCCTCAATGTGCTGTTTTCTCATTGTTAGACACAAAAATGCACTGTGTTATGTGTTACATGCCTGTTTCCATTGCTATAATTATTATAGTCAAAAGTTCAAGAACTGATTTATAGAAGCATCAGTAGTCCTAGGTCATGATGCAGAATATTTATTCATTCCACACTCTTTTCACAATGTTCAATTTTCTTCAGTATCCACTTTATGGCAGCTTGGCAACTCGCCACAACCCACCATTGTAAAACTGGATACTTGGGGGGGGGGTTATGAAAGAGTGGATCAGAATGGCTTTAGCATAGCCTAAACTAGTGTCCAAGTCAAAGGAATAGCAACAGGAATGTTAAAAAGTGATATCTGCAACAAAGTGTTGCAGTGTATCCTCACCTGGTAAGAACAGTACAGTGGTACCTCGGGTTATATATGCTTCAGGTTACATATGCTTCAGGTTACAGACTCTCCTAACCCAGAAATAGTACCTCAATAGTACTTTGCTTCCTATATAAACCGGATGAGAACAGAAATCGGGCTTCAGCGGAGCGGCAGCAGCAGCAGGAGGCTCCATTAGCTAAAGTGGTGCTTCAGGTTAAGAACAGTTTCAGGTTAAGAACGGACCTCCGGAACGAATAAAGTACTTAACAGGAGGTACCACTGTATTCCTTTTTCAGACTAACAAAAGAACATAGGAAGAGCCCAGCTGAAAGACTGATCTGGCACATCTAGCCTCACAGTGACCAACCAGGTGCCTATGGGAAGCCCATAAGCAGGACATGAGCGCCACAGCTCCTAATATCCTAGATATTAGTATTCATACCAACTCTGAGCATGGAGGTAGAACACAGCCACCATGACTAGTAGCCATTGTTAACTTTATATTCCATTAATTTGTCTAACTATATCTTGTGGGAATGAATTTCATAGCTTAGCTATGTGCTGCGGGAAGAAGTAGTTTCTTTTGCCTGTCCTGAATCTTCCAGCATTCACTGCCATTGGATTGGAGCTCAACTGGTTTGTCCTAGGTTCTGGTATCATAAAATGTGGTACCAATGCTGCAGATAAGGAGGGAAGAGACACGTGTTAGGATTTTTCAGCAGGGTAATGCATATAAGTGGGATGTGGGTGGCGCTGTGGGTTAAACCACAGAGCCTAGGACTTGCTGATCAGAAGGTTGGCGGTTCGAATCCCCTCACTCGGTCCCTGCTCCTGCCAACTTAACAGTTCAAAAGCATGTCAAAGTACAAGTAGATAAATGGGTACTGCTCTGGCAGGAAGGTAAATGGCATTTCCGTGTGCTGCTCTGGTTTGCCGGAAGCGGCTTAGTCATGCTGGCCACATGACCCGGAAGCCAGCTCCCTCGGCCAATAAAGCGAGATGAGTCGGTCCAGAGTCGGTCACGACTGGACCTAATGGTCAGGGGTCCCTTTACCTTTATCTTAATGCATATAAACAGATTTTATATATAGTCAAAATCATAGTGTGTCACAAAGAAGAGAGCTCATATAGAGAAAATAAGGCAGAGGAGCTTGTATGATCGCAAGGCTCAAATTTTCCACGCCAGATGAACTGTGTACCAGACAGCTATGACAAAATCAAATTACAGCCTGCCACAAACACAGAGGCCATGTGAAAGTCAAAGTATGTCTAATAACTCAATCTATAGAATTGTGACACATAACTGTGGAAATACAGAAATACTAGTCAGTATGATCTGGAAGTAAACACACACAGCCTTTAGAGTGGATAAGAAATTAAGGGAACCAAAAAAAAGTCTGCATTGGAGCGGTACAAAGATTGGAACATACGCCTATCTTTGTTGGTTTCCTATTTTTCTTCACAAGGTTGGCAAAGAGTTTGTTTTGTCTACAGCCTTCATAGATTTCTATTTTTAAAAGGTTGGGATTTATTCATTTCTTTTGCTAAATGTCAAGAAAATTATCCCAATAGCACTAAATTCGGGGAAAATGCACAAAAAATTTAGCCTGACAAGACACCTAGAAATCAGAATGCTTGATACTCATTTCACCTTGATTGTCACCTTTAGCTTCAGGCAAAATGAACAGAGGCAGCTGTAGGATGGGAGACATGCAAGGGCAAAAGGACAGGCTTTCACGGTATAAGGAAGATTGCCAAAATAGTTGATTTTTTATTCATTTGATTTTCTTTGCATATTTTTGGGGCTTGCTATGCTGTGGGTAAAACCTCAGCGCCTAGGACTTGCTGATCACATGGTCGGCGGTTCGAATCCCCGCGGCGGGGTGCGCTCCCGTCGTTCGGTCCCAGCGCCTGCCAACCTAGCAGTTCGAAAGCACCTCTGGGTGCAAGTAGATAAATAGGGACCGCTTACCAGCGGGAAGGTAAACTGCGTTCCGTGTGCTGCGCTGGGTTGCCAGATGCAGCTTGTCACGCTGGCCACGTGACTCAGAGGTGTCTGCGGACAGCGCTGGCTCCCGGTCTATAGAGTGAGATGAGCGCACAACCCTAGAGTCTGGCAAGACTGGCCCGTACGGGCAGGGGTACCTTTACCTTATGATTTACGTAGGAAATGTGGGTGCCCGCCACCGCAACACGGACATGTGACATCACACACACTATGTGCAGGCGTGTGTGTGTGTGACACCGCACATTCATGTTGCAGAGGATGGCAGGAGCAGCAGTGGCTCCTCTTTGAAGCCATCAAGGCACCCTTTTCCACAGGGAGGTGCTCAGACTTGGAGGCAGACTCTGCCCCCATGTCGGAGTTCCCCCATCCAGAAAAGGGTGCCTCGCTGGCTGACTCTGGAGGACAGAGCTGAACTACTTCTCTCTTGGAGGCACCACCACTGCCACCTGCCGGCTTTTCTCAATGACTTTGTAGGTGCCCGGCTCCCATAATTATATTATTGTGGGTGCCCAGGTACCCACGGCCCCTTGGAGTTGGCTCTTATGGTAGGGACCCTGACCACCTTTGACCTGAAGCAAGCAGACAAGCAAACAACAATGTTATTGACATATGAGCCATAAACTATGGTTAGTCATAACTAACATTTTTTTTGAAACAAGTCAGCTTCATAAATCAAGGTTTGTAGTTGGTTTGCTACAGTAAACCATAGTACAGACATAATGGTTTCAGACGTAATTGAAATGAAAGCTTCTCTTCTTCAGGGTGTCTCTGGAAAAGGGGAAGAGAGTTTGTAGTTTGTGAAGGTTCATTCCTATAATGATAAACTGTAGTTTATTGTTACAGTATGTTTGAATGCCCTCTCACATGACATTTCAGAGGAATACCACTGTCAGTCTGTTGCAGCTGAAACGACAATCTTGTGGGACCATAACGTCCAAAGGATTTATTCTAATACAAGCATTTGTGGACTAGAATCCACTTTATCTTATGTAGTGTTAAATCAATGATAAATCAATAAGTCTTTACATCCCATAAGACAAAAACCTCTGATGAGATGTTTTTGTCTCATCAAAGGACACCCATTTTGGTGAAGTGTTTCATTAGTGCTGGGTCTCTTTTAAAGCTGCCATTGATCTAAACTACTACAATTGTGCAGTGAGTTAAATTTAGCTCAGGAGCTTTGTTCTGGTTGTATAAGCCAGGAGCATAACGTCTCTTTCAAAATCCAGTTGGCATATCTGTTCTTTTAAACCATAAAAGCACACACACAACACCATCATTTGTTAGTGAGCTGCCTTGGAGAATGTTAAGGAAAGGTGGGCTATAATTTTTATACATAAAAAAGTCTGACCTAAACAGGGCTCCTTCTTTGCAAGCGAATTCCCTCCACTGGAACACACACACACTTAAAGGAAATGCATTCACGTAAAAATGCTGCTTCACATATATCCTTGCCTCTCCCACAAATCTCCAGTTCCATGATGGTAAACAATCACATACCTATCTTACTTAATGTGTTTTTCTCGAAAAAAGTGAAAACATAAGACATACTGTACTATTGCATAGCATTTTCAAAAGCTAACTTTAATGCAACACAATGGACATAAGCACGAAACAATATAAAACTCTCTATGTTTCTCCAAAATCTAAAAATTGTTCTGAAGGCCTTTTGTACAGCAGTTTGAAGGCATTTTCAAAACTCTCTCCCTTATAAATGCCACTTTTCACACAGCCAAGTGGGAACATCAGTTTTGCAGAAGATTTTATTGCAAAGCACAGGAGAAAGAATCTGCTAGATATCTCTTTGAAACTTAAAGAGTGATTTGTCTTCATTTTTATTGCTGTTACCATGGTGAAAGAGTACGTACGCATGATTGGCTGACGTAACTTGGTAGCTAGTCCACAGAGGGAAACAAAAATCAAACTTTATTCCTGGCTGTGTCGCTGCTGGTGATGCTCTTTCATTTATTTAATATTCCACAGTCGGGTGTTTAGCAAATTCCCGGACCTATTTGAAGTCATCATAAAACTTGAGAGGCAAGGAATTATCTAATTCTGCTTCTATGAACTTCAGATGTTTTGTGTGTATGTGTAACTTAGGTGTTTTGATTTTATGTTTTTTAAAAAAGAAAATGTTATTAGTTACTTGAACATCTTTGAATAACAAGTAAGTAACAAGTCTAATAAAAATAATAGTGTCAGGTGTGCTACATGAGGTGGTTTGGGGCAGAAATTCTGTATTTGCTGGAGCAAGCCTCATTGGACTCAGTGGAACTTGCTTCTGAGTAGACATGTAAGCAGCACAGGCACATGCATCTTTAAAATGAAGCTAACAATAATTATTCTTGATGGAAAGTGCAAGAGAATGAAGTAGATGTGAAACTGTTCATACTCCTGGGGGAAAATACAATTTTTTTCAGTGAGTTTTCAAACACATTTTTGCATTCAACTCTATTCTTTTTAAGAGGCATTATTTACTTAATTTGCAGGTTTTAAGAGCCACCCCCCCAGCAGCGTGTATTCTGCCAATCACATCATCTTTTTAAACAGACACTCAACTGCTTTCATTTTTTCCAGAATACAACGGAAATGTTTCTATTGATTTCATCTGTGCTTTGGCGCAAGCACTTATTTATTTTTTAGTGTTCCGACTCCTTCATGTCCTTCCCTCTTCTCCTTTATCTCAATTGCTCTTATTCATTTCAATTCAGCACTGTGAATTACAGTTGCAACTGTGCTATTATTGACACATACTCATTCGGTAGAGGTCATTGGAGACTGCAGAGCACTTGAACGAAACAGCAGATTGGTTTTCTGAAACTGTGGCGACCTGCTGCTGTTTAATAGTGGCACTTTTTGAAACAGACTAGGCAGTTTCATAAGATTAGTGGCGCGGGGGGGGGGGATGCTGCTAGTATTCTGCAGGGACTTTTATAATGTACAAATCATTTGGCTTGCATGTTTCGTTATATTTTCAGCATTATCCCAGGAGGGAGGGACTTTGAATAGAAAGAGATCTACCACCAATAAGCAATATTTGTTAACATTGCAGGCTAAGCACTTCAGCCATATTGTTTTTAAAAAACCTTTGTATTTTTTATTTTATTTAAATTTAATTTAATTTAATTAGGGCTGCAGTATTTAGTAAATTAATTAGTTGCATTAATAGATTCAAGAAACATACGGCTGCCTAAAAAGGTGCAGCCAGTGAATTAGGCAGCAGATTATTTATATATTTTAAAACCCTTATTAATTTCTTGTTTTGATATTATTAAAAGCTGTGGGTGGCAGGCACCATCTTAGAAAAAGCACCCCCCTTTTTATATCGCAGAATAATAAGATGGTGGAAGCTGTGACATGTGCATGATTGCCCAAAAACTATTGAAGTGTGTTTCAGTAGCTTTGTTTTAATATACAAGTCTCTGCAGATTTTATAAATTGATCAGTTAATAATCCCACTAATTTATATAATTAGTCAACTAAGATTCTGTTAATGAAGTGGCAGTCTATGTTTTAATGGATTATTAAAAGAGGGATGAAAATATAATCAGGAGGGGTTTTTTAAAGGCAGTTATATCTTGCCTGATAAGATGAATTGTTTGATTTTCAAAATCTTGGCATTTAAAAGGGCATTGTCTGCTTTTCCACAATCCTAATTATGAGACTTGACTACAATGGAGTGAACCACAGGTGGAACTGGTTTAGTTAATTTTGGAACTGGTCTTGCCCGTTAATTTCTAAAGCCCCGTGCTTCTGTAGCCTCCTGTGCTGTAAACTGGATCCCTACCCTTGCCTCCTCTCCATCCTGAGAAAGGAACTGAGAGTCTGACCTCAGAAGACTGGGGTAACTTTTAATCCACCTGGCCCTCATGCCATACCCTCCAATACATTGACGATGGAAACCAGGACATGCATCTTCCCAGCCCTGCTCCCACTTGAGTCACTTGACCCATGCGAGATCACAAATCTCTTGTGAGGTCACAGTCTCATGTGTTTCAGGATGCCATGCTGAGAGCACGATGTCCAAAACTTGCTTGTCCCAATTTAATTGGGGTAGTTGACAGGTATGCCATGCATGGTGGTCAAGACTTCTTAAAGTTGTGTGTGGATGCGGAGAAAGCCTTTGACAATATTTCGTGGAGTTTTATGAAAAAGAATCTTCATGGGATGGGGGTAGGACAAGGATTTGAGAATGGTATGGGTGCAATATATTCCGAACAAAAAGCTAAGTTGATTGTAAACAATGTAATAACTGAGGAACTTAAGATAGAAAAAGGAACACGACAGGGGTGCCCAATTTCCCCATTGCTTTTTATTTCGGTCCTGGAGGTGTTGCTGAACATGATTAGAGATGACCAGCAAGTTAAAGGTGTACAGGTCGGAACTAAACACTATAAGTTAAGAGCGTTCGCAGATGACCTTGTATTGACTTTGCAGGAGCCAAACACTAGTACAAAAAGAGTGTTGGAAATAATCCAACAATTTGGGCAGGTAGCCGGATTTAAATTGAATAAACAAAAAACTAAAGTCTTAGGGAAAAACCTAACAGATATGGAAAAGAATAAGTTTCAAGAAGAGACAGGTCTGACGGTGGTTAAGAAGGTGAAATATCTAGGGGTTAATTTAACATCTAAAAATTTGAATCTGTATAAGGATAATTATGAAAAATGCTGGTCAGAAATTAAAAAAGATCTAGAAATATGGTCAAATTTGAGATTGTCAATGTTAGGCCGAATTGCAGTGATTAAGATGAATGTATTGCCAAGAATGTTGTTTTTATTTCAAACTTTGCAGATTATTGACAAGATGGACTGTTTCAAGAGGTGGCAGAAAGATATTGCGAAATTTGTCTGGCAGGGCAAAAAGCCCAGAATAAAATATAAAATATTAACAGATGCAAAAGAAAGAGGCGGATTTGCCCTGCCGGACTTAAAATTGTACTATGAAGCAGCAGCATTCTGCTGGCTGAAAGAGTGGATGCTCCTCGAGAATACAGATATCTTGGACTTAGAAGGTTTCAATAATGCATTTGGCTGGCATGCATATCTATGGTATGACAAAATCAAAGTGCATAGTGCCTTTAAAAATCATATTGTAAGGAAAGCGTTGTTCAATGTTTGGATGAGATATAAAGATCTGTTGGAAAACAAAACCCCTAGATGGTTGTCACCCTTAGAGGCTAAGGCCCACAAGAAAGTTAATATGGAGGACGGATGGCCAAAGTATTGTGAGATCTTAGAACAGGATGGAGAGAAACTGAAATTAAAGAGCCATGAAAAACTAAAACCAAAAGTACAAGATTGGCTCCACTACTATCAAATAATGGAGGTTTTCAAACAAGACAGGAAAATTGGCTTCCAGGTGGAAAAATCAAAACTTGAGACAGAACTGTTAGAACCCAATACTAAGAACTTGTCAAGAATGTATAACTTGCTGTTGAAATGGAATACACAAGATGAAACAGTTAAATCAGTTATGATTAAGTGGGCACAGGATATTGGTCATAATATTATGTCTGCTGACTGGGAAAGGTTGTGGAACACTGGTATTAAATTTACGGCATGTAGTGCTTTAAAGGAAAATGTTATGAAAATGGTTTATAGGTGGTACATGACCCCAGTTAAGCTAGCAAAAATTTACCATTTGCCTGATAACAAATGTTGGAAATGTAAGGAAACTGAAGGTACTTTTTATCATCTTTGGTGGACATGCCCGAAGATTAAGGCTTTCTGGGAGATGATATATAATGAAATGAAAAAGGTATTTAAATATACCTTCCTTAAGAAACCAGAGGCCTTTCTCTTGGGCATTGTCGGCCAATTGGTGCCAAAAAAGGATAGAACTTTTTTTTTGTATGCAACAACAGCAGCAAGAATACTGATCGCAAAGTATTGGAAGATACAAGATTTACCCACCTTGGAAGAATGGCAGATGAAAGTGATTGACTATATGACATTGGCGGAAATGACGAGCAGAATTCGTGACCAGGGAAAGGAGACTGCGGAAGAAGACTGGAAGAAATTCAAGATTTATCTTAAGAACTATTATAAACTTGATGAAGCTTAGAATGTCGAGATTTTACAGAGAGAAAGGGTTGCAGTAATATAAGATTAGACTAAGAAAGGACTATGAAGAATTAGGATGGGAAAGAACATTTATAAGTTGCTATAAAATTTGGACATGAGGATGCAGAAAGGGGAGGTATGGGGAAGTCCGAGGAAAGAAGTCTATGAAAGGATATTTTGAAATTATATTTGTTTGTTTGTTTGTTTTTCTTTTATGTTTGTTTGTTATAAAAACTTTTGTAAAACTAATAAAAATTTTATAAAAAAAAAAAAGACTTCTTAAAGTTGTGGCACTGCCTAGGGTTCCATTTCATTTCAAACCAGCCTTGGACTTCAGATGGCCTGGAATGTATTTATTATTTCTTCTGCTGCTCAGTGGTCTGATGCTCTCATTGCCCTTTCTACATTTGAACATAAGCGTCAATCTTATAAGTGTCAATCTTCTTTGGATACCTATTTGTACACATTGATTGTCTATATTAATTTGTATGTTTAATTCAGGATTGATGGAGCATTTTTTAGTATTGATGTCAGCTGGTGATATTTTTTTTCTCTCTGCTATGTTTGCATTAAAAAAATAAATAAAAATGAACATATTTCTATATAGACATCCTGCTCGAAAAAACAATGAAACAGAGTTGTGGTCAATGGACCCTCAAATCCAGGGTCAAAATCTGGAATTATGAAAATCAAGAATAGCTCTTGTTCCTTGCTATAGAAGAATAACCCTAAAAAAATGTTTTTAAAAGTAAAATTGCCCATAATTGTTGTTGTAATTCAGGTTTTTGTTTTTGTTGTTGTTCTTGTTGTTGTTATTCAGGTTATTCAACAGAGAAATGAAGAGTGTGACCACATTCAGTTTTTAATTGAAGAGAAGGAGTCTAAGGAAGAAGATTTTTATGAAGACCTGGACAGATTTGAAGAGAATGGCACTCAAGAGTCTCGCATCAGTCCTTATACTTTTTGCAAAGCTTTCCCTTTCCATATTATATTTGATAGATATCTAGTTGTCACCCAGTGTGGCAATGCAATATACAGAGTCCTTCCACAGGTGAGAATTATTATTTTTTCCTGAAAACCGTATACATTTTTATTCCTCTGTGCTCCCACCACCACACCCGGTGAACTAGTGAATGCTATTCACTAACTTATATTGGTTGTGGTATTTATTACATATGGACAAATTTTGTATGCACTGCTAGAACTCCAAAAGACATTTCACATTAATGTCTTTAACTAATTCCATCTTTGTCTTCATAAAGTATCACAGTCCTTCATTTCAACAGCCTTTTAACCAATATTTTAACATTTTTATTTTTAATTTATTTTACATCTGTTGGAATTGATCAAAAGTCCACATAGGTCCCAAATCCTTCCATAATTTGAGTCATATGACTAGTCATGTGGAATATGCATCTCAAGATGGTACAACAAATCATTCCTTGATTGGAACTGACCGTCTTTAGTCAGACAGTTTACTAATATGGTAAAATCTAGTGTTGTACATATGTGTTTGTGTATGTGTGCATGTGGGGGAGTACTCCTCAATATTGTACTGATAAATTAGCATAGCTAGAGCATTGGGAAACAGAATTCAAATGCTACACATTATATAGAGTATAAATAATTTCAGGTCTTTGAAATGAAATTTGTCTGTCTCATTTATATTTCAGCTCCAGCCAGGGTATTGCAATCTTTTGTCAGTGTTTTCGTTGGTTCGGCCTCATATTGATATTAGTTTCCATGGAATCCTCTCACATATCAACACAGTCTTTGTGCTGAGGAGCAAGGTAACCACACTATTCACCTGCCATTTTTCAATGGATAATAATGTTTTACTTGGATGAACAATAGAACCTCAAATTTCTTTACCACATTTTGACATGTTTCTGCTTGGGTGAAACAGAAGTAAAAACAACATTAGACTGTGGATGGCATTAAAGTAGTTTGTGGAAAGATATGAAAACATACAGACATAACTATGATACCTGTAGCTGCAGTTATGGGTTTTGGTTTTTTCTTTACAAGGAAGGGCTGTTGGATGTGGAAAAGTTAGAGTGCGAAGATGAATTAACTGGAACAGAAATTAGCTGCTTACGCCTTAAGGGTCAAATGATCTACCTACCAGAAGCAGATAGTATTCTCTTTCTTTGTTCTCCAAGGTAAGCAAACACAATTTGTGTATATTGCAGTGCATTGTTACAAAAACTTGTACAGTAACTCACATCTTACATGAGGGTTTGGTTCTAGGAGTCCACATGTATATCTAAAAATGCACAGGGACGTGGGTGGTGCTGTGGTCTAAACCACTAAGCCTCTTGGGCTTGCCAGTTGGAAGGTCGGCAGTCCAAATCCCCGCAATGGAGTGAGCTCCCATTGCTCTGTCCCAGCTCCTGCCATCCTAGCAGTTTGAAAGCACGCCAGTGCAAGTAGATAAATAGGTACTGATGTGGCAGGAAAATAAACAATGTTTTCATGCGCTCTGGTTTCTGTCACTGTATTCCGTTGCTCCAGAAGTGGTTTAGTCATGCTGGCCACATGACCCGGAAAGCTGTCTGTGGACAAACACTGGCTCCCTCGACCTGAAAGCAAGATGAGCGCCGCAACCCCATAGTTGCCTTTCACTAGACTTAACCGTCCAAGGGCCCTAAAAATGCATAAAGCCAGGAACTCCCAGAACCAGGTCCTCTGCAAGGTGGAGAGCTGCTTACTCGACTTTGGGAAGGAAGCAGGAGAGCTCTAGTAGGGACCTAGAGTCCCTCCCCCACCTACTTTCCAATGCCCAGTAAGTCCTTGCCCAGATTTGGGAAGGGGGCATTGCCTTACACTTCCTTCCCTAAGCCAAGTAAGCCCACAATCACAGCTTTGTGCAGGTGGTTCAGGGGGAAATAAATAAATGTAGGGTGGGCTTCCTCTGCTCTCCATTTATTTATTTAACCTCCCCCCCCAACCTGATCTGTGATCACTTAAGTTAAATAAGCATCAGATATGAATTACCTGTATTGCAGACTCTTTGGGCCAAAATATCCATAATGCAAATGGTTGTGCGTGTATTAGCAACAACAACAACACTTTATTTTAATGAAGCCATTGGGGGTGCCCATTCAGGCAGAGCAATTGTACTTGGTATTTAACCCTTTTCACCCTGCACCATCTGCCTAATCTAAGCTTGTTTCTCAAGGTGCTGTTGACCCCACTGCTCCCCCTCCCCTCAAGGAGCTTCATGAAATGATTTAGATTGGGAAAATGGTCAAAGCCTCTTTCTCACCACCACTGCTCTGATGGGAGGTCTAGACATGGATCTCCTTAATCACCTCTGTTTTGGCCATTTGGCTTAAACATTTCCAGGACAACATTCTTCTGGCACAGTAACATAAGCCCATTGATGGCAGAACTTGCTAGTTTCAGATATAGTGATCTGTGTCTGCTCTATGTCTTCTTATTCCCTATAATCCTCTGTTATGATATGTGAAAGAAGGTCTTTGAGTAGCAGGCAAACTCACAGCACTATCACATCATGGATGTTTCTGTAGTGATTTTAATTGTTTGATCGCACTTCTCCATTCTCAGCTTTATCTCTCCTCCCTGTGTTGACAGGGTAGAAAAGGCGGCATATTCAGTGCATATTAAATAATGAGGTTGAGGTTCTCTCTTACTTTGGGGTAGTGTCAAAATATATTTGCAAATTAACTTGATCAGTGTTTTTAATGGCTGTGCAAGGCAAATCTGAGTGCCAGGTTTAACCCACCATTTCACCATCTGCTCTTTTGATTGTTTATTTGTATTACAGTGTGATGAATTTGGATGACTTAACTAGAAGAGGGCTATACCTGAGTGACATTCCACTGCATGATGCTACCCGTGATTTGGTCCTTTTGGGAGAGCAGTTCAGAGAGGAATACAAGCTGACTCAAGAGCTGGAGATACTAACAGACAGGCTTCAGCACACATTAAGAGCACTGGAAGATGAGAAGAAAAAGACAGACACGTAAGAGTTTATCTCTCAAGTTTACATGAGAAACAGTAGAAAGTAGTGGAATTATTTTCCGTCTTGAGCTGTATTTTGAGGCTTCACAAACACATCTTATTTTGAATTGTCCTGTTAGTCAGTGACTCTTTGCCACATGCATTATTGCCATAATTCTTACATAATTCTTATCAGTGCAAGATGAACTTTTTGAATGGATGTCCATGTCAACCTCTGTCTAAGATCTGATTCTGACCTGTTAAAAGTTTAAGATCATGCATGCCCCTGTAT
This sequence comes from Podarcis vaucheri, assembly GCF_965113315.1. Lineage (NCBI taxonomy): Eukaryota > Metazoa > Chordata > Lepidosauria > Squamata > Lacertidae > Podarcis > Podarcis vaucheri. Next base: position 42,178,352 of record NC_138767.1, read on the forward strand.
TATTCCTCCCACCTTCTGTATTATGAGGCAGCCATTGAGCTAATGATTATCAGTTTAACTTAGTGGAATAGTTAATATTTTATGAATCACTATTATGAAACTATGGTGTTTCGTTTTGGAAATGTTGACATTTTGGTCTAAGGAGTTCCTACCTTGGACAGGATAGCCTTCTCAGTCTTGGTATCAGTGATGTGGGGCTGATTCACACATCACACTGATTGTAGAGATAGCAGCCCCCAGAAGATTCCAGCAGGTGCATGCGGGTCCTTATTGTAATGGTGGCCACCCACATTCTAAGATGTTCTGAATGTCATAGGTGGGCCAGGAATTGCTGTTTACAGTAGTGAGCATTTGACATAGTCACTGATTTTCTTTAATAGTTTTATTCCTTCTGACAATCTAAATATGATTACAAATTGGAGCTGGTATGTGAAAATAAGGACACAAACAAGTTAAATGAAAATTAATACCTATTAACTCATTCAGAATACTATATTAAGTCACTGAATAGCTGTGTAAACTGTATTTCAATGGGCTCAAAATGAAAGCATTCTGGAAGACTTCATGTACTAGTCTTTGAAGGAAATGCATCCACTTTGATTGTTATCTCCCTTCATTATCTTTCTTCCCTCTGTTTTCTTCCCTCTGTCTGTTTTCCCTCAACGTCTCATTAGCTTTTATGTCTTGGATCCTAATGTTTGTTTACTGGCACATAATCTATCTATCACAACCTGAATCAGTTGAGCTTTCAGAATAATAAAATATTTCTGGACACCATAAAAACTTAGGAAAAAGGTGGCTCGGGAGATCTTTGTTTAATTTGCATGCACATAACTTAAGGGCTAAACGAGATTCACACAATTAGCAATTATTAGGGGTAAAAGGTTAATGCTGCATGTCAGGATTCTGATCTGTATCAGGGCCCACACACTTCCAATTTGCTTTTAAAAAGCCATTCATATAATTCCTAATTGTGTGAATGGCATCTCATCTAGTCTGAATCATACAGTCTAAGTACCTTTCATGTGTAGTCTTTAGAATGAAACATTTCACTTTTTGTGAATATTGTGCTTTGCAATTTTTTTGGGTGCAGGGAGACAGTAAATAATAAAATGTGAGCATATAACCCTCTAGCTGATAATGGATATCTCTGCTGAAATATCAATTTATCCAGAATGGAAGTGCTTGTGGGTGTGTATATTCATCTCACTGTTGCTTGTTTGACCATAGGCATTGGTGACAAGGGAAATGAATACATATAACATGGTTAACTCTGCCTCTGTGGGCCATTTTCATTTTTCTTAAAGCTATTGCCTGTCCCCGACCATTCTCCAGATAAATCTAGAGTATGTGACTTCTTTGCAAAAGATTAAGGGCACATTCCATGGAACATTACGTATTTTTATGTACCATCAATTTCAACTACAGTGATTTAAGCACACGTCCTTAAGTGTTTAGCAGTGCTTTCTCATACCTATATAGTTTTGCCCATTTTATCTTTCAGTATTCTAGGAACACTTTTAATGCACACCAATGTCTGGTGCTTAAAGAGTATTACTTCTGTCATTAATATTTTTTTAAATAAGTGACTGTTGGAAACCTAAAATGTATAAAATCAGCTCTCACATGAGAACCTTATTACACACAAAAAAATGACTCATGTTTCTCTCTTCCTTTTTCTTTCTCTACTATTACTGTCCAACATTATGTAGCTTGCTGTATTCTGTCCTTCCTCCATCTGTGGCCAATGAGCTGAGGCACAAGCGCCCTGTGCCAGCAAAGCGCTATGATAATGTGACTATACTTTTTAGTGGCATTGTTGGGTTTAATGCCTTCTGTAGTAAACATGCCTCTGGAGAGGGAGCCATGAAAATTGTCAATCTCTTAAATGACCTTTACACAAGATTTGATATCCTGACTGATTCACGAAGGAACCCCTTTGTTTATAAGGTAAGCACCACTGCTTCATTTCTGATTTTTTGTTTGTTTGCGATAATGCTGCATTAAATGAAAATTAATGTAGAAACAGCCCTGTAATGATGAAATTATGAAAGAGGTGTATTATCTGAGCTCAGTTCTATGGAGTATTAGAATTTCCTATTGACGCAATAATGGTTTAATTCTTGGCAAGAGAAAACATTGCACGGAAATAAATTTATTCTGAAGACAAAATAGCTGCATCAGTATTGATTACAGAAATTGGGGAAATTGAGTTCCTGACTCCAAAACACTTTACTGATGCTTCTTTCTGAATCCAAATACCTGGGGCTAAGCTGTGATTTCTTAGTGTCATGTCCAAGTCATGATTTGTCTCACTTAAGACAAGAAATCAGCTGTAGCCAAGGTTTGTTCTTTGTTTACTACAGTGGTGCCCCGCAAGACGAATGCCTCGCAAGACGGAAAACCTGCAAGACGAAAGGGTTTTCCGTTTGCGAGTTGCTTCGCAAGACGAATTTCCCTATGGGCTTGCTTTGCAAGAAGAAAGCCCATAGGGAAATCTCCGGGGACATCTTTTAAATGCTGGCGGTGGGGAGCAAAGCCTCCCCTCCCCTCCGGCCTTCAGAAGAGGTCCAGGAAGGCCGGCGGGGGCCGAAAGGCTTTGCTCCCCACCGCCAGCATTTTAAAAGCAGTCCGGGATAGCAGGGAAGCGCTTCCCGCTATCCTGCACGGCTTTTGAAGGCAGGCGGGGGGAGCAAAGACTTTCGCCCCCCCCGCCGGCCTTCAGAAGAGGTCCTGGACCTCTTCTGAAGGCTGGCGGGGGGCAAAAGTCTTTGCTCCCCCCTGCCTGCCTTCCCGGGAGAGCGGAGAAACGCGCTGTGTTTCTCCGCTGTCCCGGACGGCTTTTGAAGGCAGGCGGGGGGGGAGCAAAGACTTTCGCCCCCCGCCCGCCTTCAGAAGAGGTCCTGGAAATCTTCTGAAGGCTGGCGGGGGGCAAAAGTCTTTGTCCCCCCCTGCCTGCCTTCCCAGAGGCTTTTAAATCGCCCCGGACAGCGGAGAAGTCCTCCGCTGTCCCGGGGCGATTTTAAAATGCCACCCGCCAGCATTTTAAGATCGCCCCGGACAGCGGAGAAGTCCTCCGCTGTCCCGGGGTTTTTTAAAATGCTGGGGGTGGGAAAAAAGCCCTTGTCCCCCCCCAGCCTTCAGAAGAGGTCGGGGGACAGACTGTCCCCGGACCTGGTCTGAAGGCGGTTTCCATAGGAACGCATTAATTGATTTTCAGTGCATTCCTATGGGAAACCGTGCTTCGCAAGACGAAAAACTTGCAAGAAGAAAAAACTTGCGGAACGAATTAATTTCGTCTTGCGAGGCACCACTGTACTCATGTTTTGAGAAACAAACCATAAGCCCATGTTCAGATGCTAAGCCAAACCATGGCTTACTTCTGGATAGTGTGATAGTAGGAGGACTGAGAGAGGAATGCAGCCACTACAGTCTTTGCTCCAGGAACCTGCATGTTTACTTGTTCACACTTTGTTTGGGCCTCTCTCCCTCCCCCTCCCCCCAATTTATTTTGTTTGTTTGATGCAGCAATAGCTAGAACATTCTCCGAGTGTTTTAGCTGATAGTGAGTTAGATAGAGCAAGATTCTGAAGAAGATTGTCTTCTAAATGTATTTGGTTGGGTATATCATATGCTATAATAAATTATATTTTCCAATCTGAAATTTTGCTTGGGTTTCATTTTTGTTTGCTTTTTGGTGCCACCCTTCCTTTCCTTCTTCATTGAGCTTTCTAGGCCTCTACACTTGCTACCTATCTAAAAAATAATGTACTTTTCTCTGATTCTTCTATATTTATACCATACGTTGCTTTTAGAAAGTATCCTGCGATGGGACACAGAGCAATGGGTTGCATCCAATGGAGTGCTAAGTTAAAGTCACTTGGCGGTATACTTGTGCTGCTGGAACATTGATACACTAGGGAAAACACAAGTACATTACCAAAGATAGTTGCACAAGAGATTGCACAACAAACTTTTCTTAATGCAACTGTTGTGTTGGATTTCTTTGTTGTGCAACCTTTAAATTGTACCATCTGCTAGTGCAAGGGCCCTTTCTGTTTCAAAGGTATGAATAGTGTTTGTAATAACACTTTTCCCATGTAACCAAGAAAATGGAATAACTTCCAACTTCACATTTTATTAGGTTGAGACAGTTGGAGACAAGTATATGACAGTAAGTGGCTTGCCAGAGCCATGCATTCACCATGCGCGTTCTATCTGCCACTTAGCATTGGATATGATGGAAATTGCCGGACAGGTTCAAGTTGATGGAGAGTCTGTACAGGTTAGTAATTGACAACATGCTACTGGTCCTCAGGGAGTTTTTATACAGGAAGAATTCATACCTAGATTTTTCAAACATATCTGAGTGCCAACTTTCAGGTGTGTGTAGCTTAGAAACCATGGGGCAAGATCGTACAAGACCAGTATTAGGCACTGATGCAGAATGCAATAGGGAATGGTTGAGCAATACCACCAAACTAAATATACTTCCATGAGAGAATTACTCCATATATCTTATCTCCATTCTCATCAGTGCTTCCCCTTCCCTTTGATAGTGTGCATTGAGATTGGTGGTCTGGATCATTCTGAGGTTGTTAGGTTGTTCCTTCCCTCAAGACTGGTGCTTGGGACAGATGAAGGGGACATTAGGAGAATGTGGGTTGAGATAATACAGCAACATTGTTCCATCCTCTTGTAGGATAACTCTGTCTTTTGGAAGCTCTTTTGCTTAACAAGCACTCAGGTAGTGGCTTCATTTGTTTTATTTTTTTAACAAAGTCTTTGTTGTAGTGAAGCTTCTAAGTCGTTTACAGAAATGTTAAAATTATCAGTAAAACAATTTAGAAGCAGTTGTGCAATGGCTACATTTATCTTCCCACAAATGCTAAGCCATCTACCCACTACTTATGTAATTGTTTATTGTGCAAATGCAAAATTGCAATGCTGTATGCATTTCACTTCAAACAACTTGGTAACATCTTTTTATTATTGTTACTGTTCATCTATATTTTTGTTCATTTTAAAAGATAACAATAGGCATCCACACAGGAGAAGTAGTCACAGGTGTCATTGGCCAAAGGATGCCCCGTTACTGTCTTTTTGGAAACACTGTTAATCTAACAAGCAGAACAGAAACTACTGGAGAGAAAGGAAGAATCAATGTCTCTGAATATACTTACAGGTGAGAAATTGAGTGTACAGATGGCTTATTGCAATATCCAGAAAACAGCTTTCTTAGAACAATGGGCTCACTTTTTCATTGATTTTAGAGACAGCGCCTTATATCAGCTGGTTTTTTTGGGGGGGCACACTGCCAATACTTGCATCACAGAGCAATTCTACACCCTGACTGGGGAATAGTCAGACAGAGTGGAGAGAGTATATCTGACAGGGTGGGAGATTTTTGTTTTTTGCTGTACCAACTCCAGGCTACCACAGTTGAGAGGTACATAAATTGTGACCTTTGATAGATCCATAAAACTTTGGATCTGGGAGATACAAAATTGCTGGCACTGTGGGCCTTCCCAAAGGCTACCACAAGCAGGAAAAATGCTGCTGGAGGCTTCCTATCTGACTGGGTACAATGAGGACCTCCGTAGTGATGGAGCTCTCCCCTGTCATCAGAGATCATAAGAAGGTCAACTCTTCCAAATCCGAAAACCCTGCAGCTACAAAGATCAGGGGGTTACAGCTGCATTGTTAGTGCGAGCAATTATTCCATACGGGGAAAGACAGTCACCTTCAGATACTCTGGGTGTTATAGCCTCTTTAAGACGTATTTTGACATCTTTACTGTATTGCAAGTCTTGGTCTGAAAGCACTTCATGAAAGTGTATTTTGCAGTTAATGATTCAGTTATATCTCTTTTTATTTGCAGGTGTCTAATGGCTCCTGAAAATTCAGACCCACAATTCCATCTGGAACACAGAGGTCCCGTTTCCATGAAGGGTAAAAAAGAACCAATGCAAGTTTGGTTTTTGTCCAGAAAGTGCACAGAGACAGAGGTATGACTAATCAAAAAGTGCTTTTAAAAAGAAGACGCACGGAATATGTGTGAACAGTCAGAATCATGACAGACATTGTTTTTCTTGCAAAATTCAGTGTTCCCTCGAATAAGTTAACCTTCTTTTTTAAACACATTAATATATTTCTTGACAATATATTAATTTGTCCCTGGTGTTTATGCATTTGTTAGAAATCAGGCTTTCTGCTTCAAAAAGTCAACGAGAGAGCGCTAGGTCTTTAAATTTTAATCTCACACACTTTCTACGTCCGACTTTGCTGGAACTGGTATTATGCAATGTCTGTGGCTAGGAGTAGCAGAAATTTCTAACCTTGCTTCTCTTCATTTAAAATGATATTGCTGTCAGTCACCTGTAATGTGCACACAACATCCCCTTAGTATTTGTTTTCAGAAACGGATTGATTTTACCAAAACATATTTGCAATTTAGCCTGACGTAAAATTGAAAGCCACTATTTGTTGAAGCTCTAAAGTTGAAAACTCTTCACTCCAAATAAATTGTTTTAAATTGGTAAAGTGCATAGTAATTATGGCATCCTAATGAGCAGGCTTTACTATAGAGCAATAGATTTATATTCTAACAGATTGTGAACTACTAGCAGAAGTAGCTAACTAATTGCTTTAGGTTGCAATCCTAACTCCTGGCTTGCTGCACAGCCAGTGCTCCATCCCTAGCACTTATGCCACCCAAGGCAAAAGAAGGGGGTGGCAGGAATAAAATGACCCTTCATTGCACCAGCTCCCAGAGAACGTGCCTGAATTGGGCCTATTGCTGGCAGAGTCCTGTTTTAAAATGGGAATTTTCTCAAACATCAGTACTGAATTGCATTACATGGGATATTGTGGAATGTTCCAGATTCCACAAGACAATTGGAGGTATTTTCTTATTTTATAGGAATTGAAACTATCAAGTTCACTTGAGAGTAACTCCCATGGTTAAATATGGGTTAGTGTCACTACCAAGATACATAAAGTATGTGCTTCCTCAAACACCGTTTTAATTTGTTGCGCTTCACCCATGTGAGAATATATCTTAACTTATTACACATTATTACCACAAGCTCAACTCTTTCCTTTTCAAACTTTTCTTGCATGCCTTCAAGGATGTAACGCACGATGCTAACTGAGCCAGGCGAAAAGCAAGAGGACAAAGAACAGAGTAGAACACTGTGTCCTGCCACTAATACAGTCTGTTTGTAATTAGATGTGACTGCTGTTGCTACATTTGTGTCTCTTCTGTTTGTTCATCCAATCTGTGCCAAACAATAACATTTTCACTAAGCTCCTCTGCCCCCCCCCTCACCGTGCTGCTCTTTGGTCACTCCCCTTTTGATATTGTAGTAGGTCTTCTGTGGGTCTGTGTATCTCAATGTCTTTGGTCTCCCATTCTTTACCTAACATAAACTTTTTCACATGCCATAAGGGACGTAGTGCTTCACACATATGCTTCTCATCTACATCTTTAGTGACTAATCACCACGATCTTTATGATGCTGTAACTCAAACTGTTTCTGCGAGGGGAAAAATTCCAATTGATAGCAAGCATCATGAGCTCAGAGAACTGATATTTTTATAGCCGTGATTTGGCATTTTGTTGTAAAGTTTATACTAATCCATCTGCTTTCCTCCAATCTGCTATTGTGAAATATTGCAGTTTGTTCTAGAAGGTAGCTTCAGTACGCTGGTGGTTGCTCTTTTACTATGTATTGACTGTCTGCTGATGCAACATACGCATTTTGTACATGGAAGAGAAGGGTAGGTTGTTTAATATTATGTTATAGTAGGAAATGTGAGTCAATTTCTGTTCTAAATCTAATTGTGTTCTCTCCTATTTCTCCTACTGAATTCTGGGGGTAAAGATGATTCATGCATACTTACATAATACGTTGTTGGACAACTTTTAATATAATGCATAATGATATTATTGCTTTTTAGACCAGGGGACATTCCAAAGAAAAAAATGGATTCCCAACCTTGAGGTCCATAATAATGAAGAATTTCTGGGGCTTTGACCAAGTTTTTTTTTCTGAAATTAGGGGACCTATAATAAGTCACAGGTCTCTGTCATTCTGCTTCTTGCAAGGCCCATACAGAGGCTTTGGCAAAGACTGTCCCATGTGACATATACAGTATAGGCATGTGCAAAATGACCCTGAATGCACAGCATGGTTAGGCTACAAAGCATGGATTAGGTACTTCTAAATTGCAAGGCAAATAGCTGCTCCTCTCCACAAAAGTATCCAAGAATGCAAGTAAGATTGTTGTGGAAGAAAATGCCATGCTTTGTACTTTTTAAAGGAAGAAGTCACTCTCCAAAGGCACTAGGAATTTTAAAACATTAGGCTTCTACCATACAGTCTTTTCCGTTGCCCTGTCCCTCTGGGCAGAGCACCAGGAATGATCAGATGTGCACTATGCAAGAAGCCTATTTCCACAATTAGCATGGTGGCAAAACCTGCTGTGCGTTCTTGAAGATTCCCCTTGAAATTTGCTTTCCCCAGGATCTGGTCAGACTGCTGTCTTGGGTGAAATTGAGGCAACAGGATTATTTTATACTATTTCCCTATAAGTGAAATACATGTTTTGGATATGGTTATCAAGAAAAACCTTTTTTTTAGCCTCTCTTTTTTAAAGACTTGTTTTATTGCTTGAAAAAAAAGTTTGTCCATTATTATATAAAGAACCTTGATTATCCAGGTTCATCATATGTGTGTCTACATAGACCAGTGTATATGTGAGCTGCACTTTTATTTTTATGAACTTCTGATTATCTTGTATTCTAAACCTGTCAGAATTAATGAGCTCAGTTTAGATATATTGTAGGAATATATACATCGACTCCTAATTCATTTCATATTTTTTGATGATGCCTTTATAAGATATGAACATGTACATATATGTATATATACATAAATATGAATGTAATGTATAAAATTTGTCAGTCTCTAGTTTATATAAATATATATATATCTAACCAACATAAAATATATGTATAAATGTTTTATGTCAACGTGTATAAGGAAGGTCTTTAAATTATGGGCTTTTTTCTCACTGAAAGGGTTTCTCCCTGTGGAAAACCATATGTTAATATTGGAAATGGTTTAATAAATACAATTTATCCCCTATCTTCCGAATTGAGTCTCCCTTATTTAAGTAGATCATAATCCAAGGGTGGGGAGTCTTAGGCCCTGCCTCACACATCAAGAGTTTTTGCCTGGCTGGAATGTGTCCTTGAGTGATGCCTCTTGCTTGTTCGGATGCCGTTTGTGAGTTTGCATAGAAGCTAGCCTGCTGTAGAAAGGTGAACATTTAAATGTGTTGCTCCTCCCACTTTTGCCTCTGCCCCCACCAACCATCGGCACATGACGCATAGAAGATTGGACAGAAGTAAATGTGGCCCTCAAGCTGAAGAAGGTTTATATTCACCCCTGTTGTAGCCCATGGCTTGATCTCAGATTCACTGAATCCATAGGCTGCATTCCATTGCAAACCGTAGAGCTGAGGTTTTGATGGTTGATATCCAGAAATCTGTGAATCATGCACGCAAAAAAATCTCAAGAATTTTATAGGCCAGATTGGGCCTGCTAGTGTATGTCATGCTGCATTTGCTTTAGGGTCTATTTGGATGCTCTGCTAAGCAAGAAGAAAGTGTATGTGACCCCTGCTTTCTCTGTCACCACTTTTGCATCTCCTAGGAAGGGGAGGTTTCCCTCCTCACTACTTTAGTAGAATTTTCAAATCCAGCCTGTTTATAATAGAGCTTAAATTTGTACTGTAAGAGCACACATCTTTCATTTTGCATTATTCATTTAGTTCCAGCCCCAAACACACTTACTTAGGGGACTGACGTCTGAGTATTCACATTTGTGTGCTATGTTGGCTGAGGTCCATATTTTCATTGTACTTTATGTTCCAACGGAAAACCTTATTAGAACCAAATACTAGAATTTTCCACACCTGCAAAACAAGGCATCAAAAAAGAAACTCACATAAGGTTAGTTTCTATAAAAGTTAAACCAGCTCAGTATATTTTATTTTCTTCCAGCACTACAATCTATAATACTGCATCAGAACTGCAGAGCTGATTAATGCCAGAAACAGCTGCTATCAACAACTGTTCAAAGCCTTTAAAATGACAGGAATGGTAGCTGCTGGAGACAAATCATGGCGGGTACAAGATACGAAGAGCCTTAAGGTTTCCAGCACCATCGTTCCTTTAACATTGGTGCAAATCTATTACACACTTCTTAATTATAACCATGCTTCTGGGGGCACTAAATTGCTTTGAAAAAAAGATGGTCACCACTCTCATTTTAAATTCCTGCATGCAACAGTCTGAACCATGCCATCAATAGAGCTAACAGTACAATCCTATGAATAGTCGCTTAAAAATAAATCATTTTGAGTGCAATGGGGCCAACTCTGAACTACGTGTATATAGAAATGCAGTGTTAATCAGATTCATTGTAGCATGGCATAAATTGCAGTGCTGACTGTGATGCCAGGTATCCCATAAGAGCTGCTCAGTTCAATTTGTACCAATCATGCTGCCCTTGCCACATAAACAACCACTGATATGTTTAAGGTATGTGCCTTATGCAGAGGCACCCCAAGAACTTTTCCTGCAGGAAGAGAAGATTGTGCTCCCTCACCCACATTCCAGGAATAGAAGCTACCCAGGGTGGCAGTAAAATCTTCAACAGTGGTGATAGGGACATCGACGTCCTCCACATCCAAGGGCAGCAAAGTAGCTTAGGTTCTGCAGTGCTGCCCATGTTGCACACTCAGTTCTGTCCTCTTAAGACCACCATTAACTCATCACTGCTTGATGACTTGTTCTTCAGGCAATTGAGTGAGACAGCCAGCCAGTTCTGGACAGCAACAAGTAAGAATTGCTGCTACCAGGCCACTAGTCCACAAGCACAAGAGCTGCCGGAGGATGACCTCAGGAGGACCAGCCAGGGAAAAGCTGCCACTGCCTTCAACCCCCAAACATCTGCCTCACTCTGCCTAATTGTACAGTTGGCTGAGTTGTTTGCACTATAAAAACTGAAGTGGGTCTTTCCCTCATTTCTGTAAAAATTCACAGGTAGCCACTTGTCTATAAATTAATAGCCAACGTGAAAATGCTGATTGTGAGTGGGTTGTAAAGTTGGAAATAAAACAATAACTGACATACAGCGTTTAAATAGATGTCATGTCAAGATACTGGGATTCCACGGACTTTGTGCTGAGCTAAAACAGTACACTTCACAGGAACGGAAGAAAAGGATATGCATAACAGCAAATGGGGAGAGCTTGTGCATACTTGTGAAAACTTTTTTTAAAATTGGAGCATATCTAACTTTCCAGTAATAATTAGGTTCTTGCTATGAAAATGCAAGTTAAGTTTAGAGGTATGGGGAAGCCTGATACTGAGAATAGCTGATATCAATTCACAACATATTTGAATTTTTTGAAAGGTCATTTCCTCACTGCTTTCGAGAAGTTCTGTGAAAAACCACATGCAGACATGTGTTCACACTCTGAAGTGAGATCAGGCAGTTTCAATGAAGATGGTTGCTAAGCCAAAACAAAAACAAAACAAAACAAAAAACTCAGTTTCATTTCTAAATAAGGAAGGATATATTATTGTCCTGAAGCCATAATATTATATAATTAACGGGATTTTTAAAAGTCAGTAAAAGACCCAGCAGACAATCTATTCAAAGCATATTGGCATTTTAGAATGGAGGACCGGCTAGAATCAATACCTATTGTAAAAGTCATGTTCTCTCTTATTCAGCTGGCCTGTTTGAGTTGTCATTATGGTATTTAACCATTAGTTGATGTGTTCTTCTGCTGTGTGCTCTTGCTGGCATAATCAATTCTTCTGTACAATGTTTGTACCTCAAAATTGGCATGACATACGGGTAATTTAAACTATTTTGAAGTGGTGAGGTGTTTACTGGTGATTCAGATTTTGGTGCTGATATTACTGTGTCATAAAGACAATTCTCCATATAAACAGAACTGTGCACTGGCTTGTTTGAAACCAGAAAGTATTTAAATAAATGGATGATCTACTAGACTGAAGCCTTCCTGCATATTTCCCAACAGCCCTTGTGTGCACCTATAGCAGGGGTGTCAAACTCAAATTCATCGGGGGGCCACATCAGCAGTTTGGTCACCCTCAAAGGGCCGGTTGTATCTGTAGGACTTTATCAAAGTTATTTTTCCTTAGGCACTGGTGTGTGTTGTCTTGAACCTATACACTATTTAATATACCTATTCCAGTACGATTTTAAATAAGAATAGAAGAAGAAATAATAATGATTTTTTAAAAAGATGATGAGATGGGCTTCCAGGCAGACTGGAGCTCCAACGGGGAGGAGACAGGAGCCTGTCCCAACAGAGCAGAGCAGAGCAGAAGCAAATCTTGCCTCCCCCCGCCCTGCCGCCGCACTCAGGAGTCGGAGGATACGGAGCTGCAGTTTGGACAGCAGCAGTTTCTTCCTTGCAAGGGAGCCCCAGCGGCACTGCGGGCGCGGGTGGCCAGGATGTCCTGCTGGGGCCCCGAGCTGCTGCAGTTGCTCCTGGGGAGGGGGCTATCCGCCAAGTCCTCCGGCCCGGAGAAAGCCGATGTGTTGGCGTGGGGAGGGGGGTGGTGTTTCGTAGCCAGGCTCCCGCAGCCAAGTTGCTGGCAGGCTCGCACTTTGTTCCAGCTGCCCAGATGCTGGCGCGGTCCTCTTCGGGGTGGGAGGCGCCCCTGCTTTGCGGTGTGGCACACCGCCCGCTTGCCCGGCTCCCTCCACCCCACTCTGCGCAGCTGAACCGGCAGCAGCTTCGCCTCTCTCAGCCCAGCCAGGGCGCGCCGCCTGCGGCAAGACCTGTGCCAGGTCCCCACTCTCCACTTGCCTCCGCGTTCCCTTCCCTGCCTGCCGGCCCCGCCCACCAGGGCGACCCCAGCCAGCCCCTGGCCCCGCCGCCCGCGCCCCCGGCCATCTCCTCGCCAGCTGCAGCGCCGCAGTGGCCTCTTCTTGCGGCCCGAGCGAGCGGCGTCCCAAGCGTGGCTCTCACTCCCTGCCCTCGCTGCCAGCCTCCGCAGCTCCCTCAGGCTCCAAAAGTTGCCGCGCGTGCGACCCGCCCCCTCGAGCAGCCGCGCCTGGGAGGCTCCGAGGGGCGGAGGCAGCCGGCTCCGAGCTCGGCTTCGCGGGACCGCCTCTTCCACAGCGAGCCCCGGACTGGACCGAGCGAGCAGAAAGCCTCTTTGCCCGGCCCGCGAGGCAGGCGAAAGTTGAGGGACCAGCCGGTAGGCAGGGCCGACGGGGTGCGTCGATTGGAGCCCTGTCTGCAAGCAGGCAGGGAAGGCTTCCTCGCCCTTGATGCCACGGGCCACATGACGAGGTCTGGCGGGCCCGATTCGGCCCGCGGGCCTTGTGTTTGACACCCGTGACCTATAGCATCTGCATGCACACAGGGACTTTTTGGGTGTTTGTTTCTGACTTGCACTTGATGCCACTCTTGAAGTTACCCTGACTTTCAGGAGCAACATTTCAGGGTATGTAAATAGCTTCTGTGGGAAACCTGGCCTTTGGATCCCAATCTGTTTATTTTAACTGATCAGTAAACAGTAAGCTCCATTGATCACTGGTTATGTTTGTGTGACTTTTTGAGTTAGCTAAACTATGGCAGAAAGGCACAGGCCGTGCTGTTACATTTCAAGAGGCGGCAGTGTACTCCACAAGCTAACTGTTGTACAAGTGCCGTAGGCTGTCATGATGTTTCCCATCGTTCCTAAAGGATTTCAAATAACTAATTGTTCAGCTGAAAAACAGCAAAGCCAGACCACTTACTAGTTTAAAATAAGTCACACATCCTACATGCCATCATCATGTTGTGCTCCTTCAGGAGAAAGTAATGGAAAATATATGGACGGAATAATAATAATCCTCAAATAAAGGTAAAGTGGGTGGCACTGTGGTCTAAACCACTGAGTCTCTTGGGCTTGCCGATTGGAAGGTCAGTGGTTCAAATCCTCACGACACGGTGAACTCCTGTTGCTCTGTCCCAGCTTCTGCCAACCTAGCAGTTCAAAAGCATACCTGTGTGAGTAGATAGGTACCGCTGTGGTGGGAAGGTACACGGTGTTTCCGTGTGCTCTGGCACTTGTCACTGTCCTCCGTGCACCAGTAATGGTTTAGTCATGCTGGCCACATGACCTGGAAAGCTGTCTGTGGACAAAAGCCGGCTCCCTTGGCCTGAAAAGTGAGACGAGTGCTGCACCCCATAGCTGCTTTTGACTGGACTTAACCATCCAGGGGTCCTTTACCTTTACCCAATCCTCTTGAAGGGGATGTAGCTGCTTTGGATACAGGTTTAGTTCCATGTCTGGTAATTTATGGCAGGAGTGGGAAAGATTCATTCATGAAACCCTGGACGGCTACTTCCAGTCAGCATAGTTATAGCCTTATGGGTGCTAGAATTTAATTAAGGTTTGGGGTGTGAAAGCTAATTTGCTTGGAGGTGATATCTAGACTGGTGTGTATTTAAGCCAGAGCCAGTATGTATCTAAGCCTGTGCTAGACCTTGTTAATCCTTTAAGTGAGCCAAGTGTAAAAGCTAATTAAGTAAGATAATTTCATTTTGAGGTGATAGCCTGGGGATGAGCTGTTTAGGCAAATCTCATTTGCAAATGAGTGGGTTTTGTCCCTCCCTCAACTTGAGGGTTTAGTTTAAAAGACAATGCCAGTGTTTTGAGAAACATTTGAGTTCAGAATGGCAGCAGAGTTACTAAGCAGGGGCTGGAGAGAGAGTCAAAAAGCAGGATGCTGATGTCTGTTTTGAATCCAATGCTATGGCTGTGGGAGAAGCCAAAGTCTTTTGGAATGTAATGCTGGAGATCCCTCCATGGTAGACTTAGGTTGTGTATATGTGTAAATAAATCATAAAGACATCACAGTCTCCACTGTGCCTCACTGAAGGAGCGTCTCCACCCCCATCATTCAGCCCGGACACTGAGGTCCAGCACCGAGGGCCTTCTGGCGGTTCCCTCACTGCGAGAAGCCAAGTTACAGGGAACCAGGCAGAGGGCCATCTCGGTAGTGGCGCCTTCCCCATGGAACACCCTCCCTCCAGATGTCAAAGAGTACAACAACTACCAGACCTTTAGAAGACATCTGAAGGCAGCCCTGTTTAGGGAAGCTTTTAATGTTTGATGTATTGCAGTATTTTAATATTTTTTTGGAAACCGCCCAGAGTGGCTGGGGAAGCCCAGCCAGATGGGTGGGGTATAAATAAATAAATAAATAAATAAATAAATAAATATAATAATTCATTGTCCAAAACGAAACACAGACCCTGGGTTGAAGTGCATCTGCAACTCCTGGAATCTTGCACCACTCAGAGATTGGGGTGGCTCATAACGGTGTAGAGTTAGCTAGACCAAAATAAGATAGCCTTGTATGTTCTTGATTAAATTCTGTCTTTGAAGCTATGTGGGTTTGACAGGCTTGCATGCACCTGGAAACATTGTAGAGATCCATGGAGAAACAGCAGGGTACAAGGAAATATCTACAGTGGTACCTCGGGTTACATTTGCTTCAGGTTACATACGGTTCAGGTTACAGACTCTGCTAACCCAGAAATAGTACCTGAGGTTAAGAACTTTGCTTCAGGATGAGAACAGAAATTGTGCTCTGGCGGCACGGCAGCAGCAGGAGGCCCCATTAGCTAAAGTGGTACTTCAGGTTAAGAACAGTTTCAGGTTAAGAACGGGCCTCCAGAACGAATTAAGTACTTAACCTGAGGTACCACTGTATTTGGGAAGATCACAGCAAAAATGGTACCTAGGTACAGCAAATGGAGCATGTTCACTTTGAGGAATGGTGCCATCTCCAGAGTCACTTGTACGGTCGGTGGTATTGAACAAAGTCCTTATGCTTCTTGAAATTAATCACAAGATAGTCTCGTGTCTTGTGCCTCTTTTGTTGCCCAGTGATTTTGGAATTCAGTATAAAAATGGTTTTCTTAAAGGAAAGAGGTAGTTAGGGCCACTAGGCTGGACAAATTGCACAAACAAATACAAGGTTATCAGTAGTTGCTTCCACTGCTGAAGGCAATATGTCTACAGCTGCAACAATATTTACACTGCATTAATAACCCAGGCTTTTTAAAGAAATGCCTTCTTAAATTTAATGTGTCGTGGTATTATTAAGACTGAAGAAATGTTGCTTTAAAACAGCTCCCTTTAGCAGCTGCATGCATTTTGGTAGATACTCATCAACACAGATCAAAATGAAGAGGATTGATGGTTGTGATATCAATAAAAGACACCATGTTTTACATATCTGTAAGTTTGGGGAAGCAGCTGTTTCTTCCTTCCCCCTCCACCCAGCCTTTGTGTGTATGTGGTTTCCAGCAAGGAATGCGATATAACACTTGGTGTTCTAAACAGATAATAAAAATTAGGATCCAAATCCAAGCAATTAAAAATGTCAACCGCTCTCAAGAAAATGTGTTCCTGTGAGTATTACCTAACACTCTTAAAGAGAGTTCCAGTGAAACCTGAATCATGGAAGTATTTTGAAACTTCAGTATTTCAAACAAATATCACGACAGGCAAGATGTTCAGGATTAGCAAGATGTCCATCAAATGGTGAGGATACATAAAGAAAGGTGTAGATATGTAAACTGAGTTTAGGTGAGATGGAAATGGAAGCGCCTTATCATTTGGTCAGCATACTGTACCCATTTCTGCTCACCTGAGCATTTCAATTGATGGTGAAATAGGATAGCTGAATCCAGGTGTGTGCACATGCATGCACACACCTTTCTCCTGCCCCAGGCCCCTATGCATCTGGCTGTTCAGAAGAAATGTGTCTTTTAGAGCCCAGAGCAAGATGCCACTTTGATTGTTTGGATCAAATGTTAATAAGTATTAAAGGTATTACAACTCAAGCTGGGCCAGATACACACCCACACCAACTCAGTGAAATAATATTTATTTCTTTGTGGGAGAGGAGGAATGGAAGAACTTTCAAGTGAAGGTGTGCCTGTCCTCGAAGATGAGGTAGTTGGGGGATTTGTTTTTTCCTTTTTAACAGAAAAAAAGCTGTATCACTACTTCAGCTTCTCCCTGAGGCATACCTTTTGTAATTAAGGACAGAATTCCACATGGGAACAGGGCTATATAGCTTGATGCTATTGGTCCTTCTATCTCAGCACTGTCTACACAGATTGGTGGAGGCCCTCCAGGATTTCAGGTAAGAGTCTTTCCTAGCTCTTTCAGAAGACAGCGGGTATTAAACCTAAGGCCCTTTTGCATGCAGAACAGATGCTCTACTACTGAATTAAAGCCTTCTGGCAGGCGGGTGTGGGTGTGGGAACCCTCAGCCACATTGTCTTTAAAGCACGCCCAGGCATTCCTAGTAGTTCTTTGATTTTGCATACCCCAAAGATTAATGCAGTCTGGGGGGTGGATGAGGTATGTGTGTTCATGTCCTTACAAATGCTGAGCACTAAATACAATGCTAAGATAAAATGTCAGAGCCACAGGATGGGAAAAAGGAGACGGCAACAATGAGACAACACATGATTGGACATCCTCAGTTCAGTTTATGCACCTTGGCCAGTTTTGTTTGGACTTTGTGTATACAGTTACGGTATGTCCCCTGTGAATCTTCATACACTGTCTGTCAGTTTGATATTGTATTGGTGGAACAAAATACTAGTACAGTGGTACCTCGGGTTAAGTACTTAATTCGTTCCGGAAGTCCGTTCTTAACCTGAAACTGTTCTTAACCTGAAGCACCACTTTAGCTAATGGGGCCTCCTGCTGCTGCCGCGCCACTGGAGCACGATTTCTGTTCTCACCCTGAAGCAAAGTTCTTAACTTGAGGTACTATTTCTGGGTTAGCAGAGTCCATAACCTGAAGCGTATGTAACCTGAAGCATATGTAACCCGAGGTACCACTGTAATGCAGTTTGTTTAAGCTAGTAAGTTTCAGAATTACCTCAGTAATGCAGTTTGTTTAAGCTAGTAAGTTTCAGAATTACACAAACAAGGACATTTAGGCCATATAAACACATTGAGTCCACTGGCTCATGCACTGACATTTCTTTGAACAAAAGTGATTGCAAAATAACAATTCTGCTACCATTTACATCGTCACTTTTCTCTCAGTGAAAGCAGAGAATGGCAAAAATACATATTTCTGAGTAACATGGGTCACATTGCGCATAGGGTGGGTTGGGTCCTACTTTACAGAGTTGAGCCTTGATTTGAAGGGCTGTCACAGAGGACAGTCCTCTATTTGAATAAGTCATTTATTTGGCCCAAGTGCAACTTAAGATTAAGAAGTATATGGAGGGAGACCAGGCCCCTTGGCAGTGAGCACCAGGACATCAGACTAAGAAGGCTCACAGCTCACCTGATCTTCCCCTTACTGAACACCATAAATGTGGTTTCACTGGACTGCAGTGTCAGCAGTGAGCACAAAAAAGTAGCTATGGATATTGTGTGTTTTAAAGATCATTCTTTACCTGAAAATATCTCATTTTATTCTGGAAAAAGAGAAAGCTAAGTAGGACATCTGCTGGTCATAAATTGCAATTAGGGATTCTCCAATCTAAAGCAAACACTCCCCCTCAGCTATTTATTTCCCTGTTAGGGTGTGGGTGAGTTGGCTGTCTATAACAATATATTTTAAATTCTATCTAACAAAAGGGTTTTTGCATTATGTGAAATGTTGCAGTCATGTCCTTTTAAAAAAAAAACCACTTTGATTAAAGTATTACTATTTTTATAATGTCTATAGTTTCTACTTTATATTATTCACTTGCTTCAGAGATTAATTTCCTAAAATTGTTGAGGTCTGGTTCTAGAGATCAAACCTGCTTTGAAGCAATACCCTTTGACTTGGAAGGCCTGTGCCCACACCACTATCTTCCATATATCTACCAAATCTCCTTAGGAAGCTTTTCAAGGATTTGCTGTCTGCAGTGCAAGGCGGAATGGGAAAACTGAAGCATTCCGAAGCTGGGTATAATGCTGCAATGCAATTCTAACATATGGAAGGACTTTCTTTCCAGAATAGAACACCTGCTTTGCATCCAAAAGGACCCAGGTCCAATCCCTGGTGTCTCCAGGTAGAGCTAGGAACAGCTCCTGCCTGAATCCCTGGAGGAAGCTGCAGCCGCCAGTGTGGACAATACTGAGTTATATGGACAAAAGGTCTGACTCAATATGAGGCTTCTAAGGAAAGGCAGGAGGAGAAAAAGGCAGCAAGTGGAGATGCCTGAGGTCCTATATCTCTATTGAAGCATGAGCACATAGCATTTAGCAGTGACAGAGTGATTTAGCTCCAAATCATTCTTCCTTCTGTGTAGACTCATGACCCACACCCAACAGCAAGCATTATTGGTCTGCAGTTTGCTATGCTAGTCCAGCTTGACTTTTGCATGCAAAAATTAGCAGACTATCCCAAATGAAGCAGAATTCACAGTGAATTATAATTTCAGTTTGCACTTTTATCATGTTCATTAGTACAGTCTTGCATCATCAATCATGCTCACATGTGCATATGCCTATTATGTGTTCAGCTGTACATCTAATAATCATGAATTTACTACATGACTACATCTCTTGCCCATCTTGACTACTGAATGAAGAGGAACTTCCTCACTGAAGGATGGAGGTAGAGGCATACTTTTGAACACCCGCTAGCCTTTAAGTGGCAGGATACACGGAAGATGTGTCATGCACTTTAGCTGTACAATTGCTCTCCTGATAAATACATCTTCAGAAATAAAAATGGCCATTTCAAGAACTATTAACATGGGCAAGCTCAGATGCCTTCATTTGAGATGAGAACCAAGGTAATTCATATTGAATCCTTGACCTCCATCAGTCTTGTCTTTGCCCATTTTGGCTCTTCCCCTCACACTTGATACAGTTGAGAAACTGCTGGAAAGTAGCAGGGTAGGTGGGGAAGGAAGCTACCACCCAGAGAGATAGCAATGGTGGAGGATCTTTCCAAGCTTAGGAGAATTCTAGGACACCTCACCCCACTCAGTTTTCTATGAAAGTTATCCAATAAAACTTAGAGAGAGTGAACCAATTATAGGTTGGGATGGGGGAATGTCATTTTGTGCACTCCAATGAGAATTAAGCACACCTACATCCCACTGACATAAATGTGGACTAATGTGAATTCTATTGTACACAAGGAAATTCTGTGTTCTCCGTGACGGTGCAGACTACCAGGATAAACAAGCCCTGCATTCATAAATACTTGCCTTCCCTAATATCTGTTTTCTGGACTTGCATCAGAGAAATAAGTGTGAACTGAATACTGTTTTATCTTGCATTATTTTCAGAAGGAAATGCCATTTACTGAAAAGAAAATTTCACCTTCTTCCATTCCCTTTCTGCAAGCCCTTAACATTCTTGTATTCTTCTTTTGTGTGTTTGTGCATTCTGATCTGTAGTATTCCAGTTGGGCACTTCTGGTGCTTTCAGTAGAAGAAAGACACACATCCAACAGAAGTTGGTGAAAATATATTCCACAACCTCTATGATTGTAATCATACTGGCTCCACAAAACAAACCAAGTTGGCCACCAACATCAGCTGTAATGAAAGAAACAGAGAGATTGGTCCAGAAATTCTGTGCCTCTATATTCTATCGACATTAGTATGATTTAATTCTATCTAAATGTGTTCAGGATTGGGATACTAGTCTTCAGTCTTGAAATCACTGACACACTGAGTGAAAGCCCTCTAATGAAATGGACTTATGTCATCACAATGGGACTTCCCCTTCCTATCCTCCCTCCTGTAATCCCAACATGGCCCCCAAATATGCTCCAGAGCATTCCAGAAAGCATTTGGATGGTGGGGCAGAGAGCAAGGGGAAGTCCCTTGCTGAAACAGAAATGTACTTGCACAATGCTGAATAAGATCCATTTCAAAACTGAATAGATTTTGTGCTTCAGATTGAAAAATACTCACCAGAACGACCGCTTCCGTTGTGCAACTCTGTTGAAATCTATTACTAACTTAAGTTCTACTGGTTTCTGTAGGCCCAAAGTGAAACTAAAATACCATACACACTTACCTACTGAACATAGTGGAAATTACTTCTAAATAAATATTATTGTGCTGTAGCCTAGTGTAATACAAGACTTGTTAGCAAACAAATAGAAACGTATTATATAGAAATACTGGGTGGTAGTCAACTGTTTTTTTACTCAGAGTAGACCCACTGAAATTAATGACCCTAACTTAGTAATGTTTATTGATTCTATTCTGAGTAAAAAAAATAATACTACCCACTAATTACTGCCCACTGTTAAATACCATCCGCTGGTAAAGATATTTATATCTTATGATCCAAATAATGCTAATTAAGAAAACAGTGATAGTGTGATGCAGCATAAAGTAATTATGTCAACAACTACTTCATTATTGTGATCACACAGAAATGTAGGGGGTGTTTTTTGTTTGTTTTTTTAAGTTCATTTGGGTCACTTACCAAGTAGTTCAGATACACTCAATGCCTTCTGCTGCCGGGTCATTTTGTAATTCAAATCATGATATCTAATGTCAATATATACAAGGTTACGCCTATGGATAATAAAGGCACACTTTTATTATGCAATTGTATTACTATTTATTATCATCATGATGATCAATCTAGCCATCACCATCTGCAGAAAATACTATTCATGCTTTAAACAAAGTAACAATAATCCGAAATCGTGGGGAGGTGGAGAGAACATAGAATTTGATTCTGCAGCACACTCAAGAGTGTTTTCATATGTTATAAAGTCAGCCTAAACAGTTCTTATGAGCCCCTGTGTCTTCTCATAAGAAGTATCCCAATGTGAAGAAGAGTAACTTCCAATGGGAAGCAGGCAACTCTTGTGCCTGGAACAGATTATCCAGGTAGGCAGGAAGACTGGATAATGTCCTTGGGATTTTTTAAGTACACATCTACAGGTTTTTTAAAAATATAATGTTTGGATATGACAAACAGATAAATGCCTGGGAACATGAATGTTTCATTTAGGTACATGTGCCAAAGAGATAAGGTCAGGAGAAACTCTGGGCTGAGTGTACACTTAATGGCAACCCTCACTGGTGCAAAATGTACTAAAATTCCTAGGATCACTAGATAACAATGAAAAATGACACCATTGAAATAGTATTTACTTACCGGTACTCAGTTCAAATGATTGCTGATGACCAGCTTTGAGTGCTTCACCCTGGCCTAGCTATTACTTAAATTCTGAGCTAATAGTTTTCTTTTTTTATGAACATTTAGATGGACCATTAAATTTTGTTTAATAAATCAATGTTAGGCAATCCTAGCTCTAAAAATGAAGGCTCAACTCACGTGAGCACTCCTTTCTTCAAGGACCTTCTCCATTTTAAACCTGTTGCATTATAATTACCATAATGACCCTGCTAATGGATCCCACAGTTTGGGCTTCCTGAGGTAGCTGAGGCAATACCACAATACATATTTGGAATAGGGCTGTAAATAGTTGAAACTACCTTTTAAAGTTTCTGAAAAATCAATGGATGACTATTAGTTAATTTATGATGTTAAACTCATTAATATGTTTGTTTGATCCTGACTGGTTAATCACTTGGGAACAGAAACATTTCCCTGTAATTTGTCATGCTTCAGTGACTAATTGCTAGATAGTACCCCATTTGTGAACAGTAATCAAATGTCAGAAGGAGTAAAATAAAAATGTTGTTATGAAGACACCATCGCATAGGGTGGGGAAGATCCATAGCATTTCTAACTTTCATTAAAAGCAGCTGCGATTTTGATCAGTGAAAGAAATGACAGTCACAGAACCAAGAAATTACACAAAATGAATGAAATGCCTTGAAAATCCCTGAAAGGAGAAGTAATCGGCTATAGAGTTAAACTAAATAACAAAAATCAAAAAGTTTAAGGAAAAATTAACCTAGAATTCAAGGCATTTCATTTGTTTTGTGCAATTTTGATCAGAGCAGTGGCAATGGGGGGCCATTCCTCTAGTCCCACCTGCTGCCAAATAGAGCTAATAGTAGATTAGAAAATGTCACAGGAGGAACAGAGTTAAGAACTTTCCCCCAATCCATAGCCTCCTCCAGCTCCATTAAATTAACAGTAGGGGAAAATGTGAGATCTAAGCACAGATCTTCTGTAGTTTGATCTTCACAAGATTAATATAACATAATCATTAATAAAACTGCTTTTAGTGTTGATAAAATCAGAGACCTTTCCAGTGATAATGAAGATAAACTAAAGAGTCCTCATCTATAGAAGAGTGAACTTTAAAATTTATATTGGATTATAAACATTTTTAAAGAGCCTGTGATTTATAAGCTTATGTTACCATAAATCTATTAGGTTTTTTCAAAGGTGACTCTGTGTTTTTGCTGTTGCAGGGCAACATAGCTACCCTTGCAGAAGTTATATATTTTTGCTTGGGGGGGGGGGTATTGGCTGAAGTGATCAGAGATCCCTGACTCAAAACGTTTTCAAAAAGTGCTGCTATATGTTTTACTTTTGGGAGATTTTATTGTTTAATATTGTACTATATTATAGTTTTGTACACACAGGTCCTGCTTACCAAACACAATGTGTTGCCTGGAAATCATTCGTTAGGCAAGCATTCACATAACGAGTCCACAATTTCCAAAGATTCCTATGGGAGCATTTCTAATCTGGATTTTTTCTTATCTCTCCCCTGCTTTTTCAATGGGTTCTTTCTGTAATGGCTGCAGGCAACCAGCAAAAGAAAGGCAAAGAAAAAACAATTGTCCTGCCAGCTGATTTGTCTGATCTTGCTTGCTCCCTCCTTGTCACCAACCAGCAAAGCATAAACAAGCAAGGAAGAAAGAAAGTAGGCAAACTCTGGCTGTCCAGATATCTGAATCTGTGGTGTGTATAGCAAGGTTTGGGCATAATTATTTATGTTTGGATAAGTGAATTTTCATATAGCGAAAAGGCAGATAGTGGGACTTGCATACCTTGTAGTTCTCCCAGTTTATTGTTTAAAGGTAAAGGGATCCCTGACCATTAGGTCCAGTCGCAGATGACTCGGGTTGCAGCGCTCATCTCACTTTACTGGCCGAGGGAACCGACATTTGTCTGCAGACAGTTTTCGCGGGTCATGTGGGCAGCATGACTAAGCCGTTTCTGGCGAACCAGAGCAGCGCACGGAAATGCCGTTTACCTTTCTGCTTGAGCGGTACCTATTTATCTACTTGCACTTGACGTGCTTTCAAACTGCTGCTTTAGTATTAAGCAGTATTTAGATATATGAAATAAATAATAAAATAGAAGCCATTGAATTATAGTAATTCTTTGGGTCCAACATCTCTTGAATATGTCTTCAGTTTGGTTAATAAAGGTTGCTCTTGTGTAAAACACATTTCTTACAGCATGACAATGAAGAAGAAAAGTACCTGATATATTCTGGATGTTTCTTCAGCTTTGTAGAAAGAAATTTCAAAGCCTTTTCACTTTCAAAAGTTGAATAGGAAATGGTGGTTGGATAATCTGTTTCCTCACAAGGCACAGGGCAAGTGGAATTATGTGTTCCTGCTGTACACAATCCTGCGAGCTCAATTTTATCTAAAATGGGAACCAATTTCAAACATAAATGCCCACTCTAGGCGACTTTCATGTTCACCACCATCTGCAAGCAGCCATACAAAATCAACAAAAAATAGATTGAGTTCATCATCCCAAGCAAATGAGTTAATAAAGCATAATAAATATTATATTATATTGCAGGATTTGGTGATAATTTGAATCTACGTCAGCAGCCTTACATTCTAAGTGGTAGAAAGATGGTAGTATGTGATTTCCCACTAAAAATAGGTGCCTGTATTTTACACTGAATTTCTTCAGCATTTGGAATTTATGAAATCAAACCAAAACTGTACAGATGATTGGAAGAGTACATTTAGAATGTTATTTATGGTTTGTATACAAATTTCAGCTGGGATCATTTAAAGTATTCTGAGAAAAATCAAGTCCTCTCCTTTCCCTAATAAACCGTTCCCAATCAGCAGAATATCCCAGGCGATGGGATTTACCCCTAAGCCTGACTGTCCTGGTGCAAATGATGCTTTTGTGTGACTGGGATTCCACAGGTTGGTAAAAATGTGAGACATGCCCCCACCTCCACTGGTCCAGCTGGTTGCCAGTTGCAGACGTATGAAACTGGCTCTAGTATTTGGCTTTGGCTTTACTTACACAGTTCAGGAGAAACACAATTGTAAAATTTGTCCAAGTCACATTCTGTGCCATTTCCTTTTCAACAGGTGTGAAGAAGAGGGAGTGGGGAAGGAGAGAAAAACACAAAGACAAGGGTATCAAAACACACATTTGAATCCATCTGTTTGGTAAGCCAATAATAACCAATAAGCAAGTGACCCCAGCAAGTAAAGCAAAGAATTCGATGCCTGTATGTATCAATCTGAAGCTCATGTAGAAACACTCATAGCACCTGGGGCTGCATTAATTTTACCCTGGCTTTTGACACCTGAGAAATATATCTTTAGTACCCATCCACTTAGCAATTTTAATGTTGTGTTTTTATATGGCTGTATCTCACCCCGGACACCTTTGGGCAGGTAAGAAATGCAATTCATCATCATATCATCATCATGACATCATCTGATGGTAGTATGTTAGGGACTGGATACGCAGAGCTGAACCTCTGGTGGGCAGGCTAGCTCCTTGATTCACCTATTGCCAACTCCTTTTCTCTCTGTTCCACAGGAGGACTGCTTGGGCAGAGACAGATCATTCTTGCTGAGAGCTTTTGAAAATAAGGTGAGGGGTACATGAGAGCTATATTAGACCCTTAGGCTGCAGGTGGCCTGTTTCTATCCTAATGGTTTCATTATTCAGCTGTCATTTATGCACGAGGTGATTCCTTAAGCAATTAAGGACTTATCTTTGAAACTAAGCTGTCTGAGACTACATTTCAATCCCTCCTCCTTATGCCGAGCAGCACTGATTGCTTCTGCTGGTTCAGCTGTCCTTCCTCTGGCCACCACTGATGGAGTGATATTTTTGTCACTCTGCCAGTGCAGAACATGCACCCTTTGAACATTTGGGTGGGTGAAAGGCATGTTGGTGGTATTCCTGCTAGCAGAGCCTGCCAGAAAGCCTCCAAATGGGCCATTCCAACTGCAGGGATGAAACTGAGCTGGCTCTGGATCCACTGGATCCCAAGCTGCTCTCCCAGCTGATATTAGCTGGCATTGGTCCTAATCTTGGCCTGGATCTGCAGTAACCTGAAGCTGATACAGGGATTGGGCCTGATCTGCCTGCCCTTCTGCCTTCTGCTACCATCGCCATGAGCAGCCAGGCTGTGGATGTGGCAGTACCTGCACCGCTCTGCAGAGGCTCAGAGGCAGCAGGAAAAAGTTCCAGATGCTCTGCCTGCACAGAAAGTAATCCATAAAGACTCTACAGCAATGTTATATGCTTGCATGCTGTGCAAGGGGAGCAGGGATGGGAGCACTAAGCCCCACCTCCCATTGCCCTACAAGTCAGGGAGGGTGAAAGGGTGAACCGGGGAGTTCTTTCTCCTTGTACTGTTAGGAACCCTGCACAATAAGGGTTCCAAATTGTATGAGGAGCTGCCATGAGTCACTTCAGACCTTTGCTTTTTTTCGCCCTCCCTGCTTGTGCATAGGTTTTACTAGTGAGCAGATAGCTCAAAATTGGCTAAAGGCAGTGCTTTTTTTTCTGGGGGGATGCATACCCCTAAACATTTTGGGAATCTTTGTACTTTGGTCCATTTACTGTATTTATTTTTCCCGATTAAACTATAAAATGGTGATTTTCTTGAGTCAAAATGAGAGTACCCCTAAACATTTTTAAAGAAAAAAACCAGTGGCTTAGAGGCATCCCCCCAAGCTGTTATCCGCACACTCTTGTTGGATTTCTTTGAACACTGCAAACAAATAAAGCAACTTATACCTGCCCAGTTATACCTGGGAGCATGAACGGTAAGCATCCACACTGGTTTTGAATATGGCGTGCCTTGCATTCTTGTAGGCATCCGTAGGTGCTATAGAGCTTGTGGTGCTGAAGTTTCATGTTTGGCTTGCATTCTCCCCAAGGGTATTCTTGAATAATTGTCTTGAATGAAAGAAATGGCACGACATAAGTTATATACATTGCTACTGTCAAGTTTTAATTGAACAAAAACCACCTCCATTCCCACCTCCACACATACACAGATTGCTGCAAAAGATTTGTTGTTGTTGTTGCTGGACCAGACCAATTTGAATTAAATTAAAAGACTTGGTAGTAAACTTGATTGTTGTTCTGCAGGGCTGCCCCCAGAGGACAGCCTGACCGGCCCCAGCTAGCTTCAATTTCTTCTGATTCAAGATGGATGCTCAGTGTGCAACTGAATGGGTAAGATTTTCTGGGTAGGAAGCTCTAGGTATACATTGGAGTTTGAACATAGAACTGAGCTGGAGTACTATATCAAATTAAATTTTTACTCTGCTTTTTTATCCTTCCTGTGTGCCTTGTCATTTTAAAGTCTTGCTTATATTTTAAAGTTGTCAATCATTAGGGGTTAATTGCTTTAATTGATTTTTAATATTGTAAAATATTATTATTATCAATAATGATGATTGCATATGCAGTTTATTGGACTTTAAAGTGGCTAGCCATACAGTAGTACCTCGGGTTACATACGCTTCAGGTTACATACGCTTCAGGTTACATACGCTTCAGGTTACAGACTCCGCTAACCCAGAAATAGTACCTCGGGTTAAGAACTTTGCTTCAGAATGAGAACAGAAATCGCACAGCGGTGGCGCGGTGGCAGCAGGAGGCCCCATTAGCTAAAGTGGTGCTTCAGGTTAAGAACAGTTTCAGGTTAAGAAATGACCTCTGGAACGAATTAAGTACTTAACCCAAGGTACCACTGTACTTCCATTTCTCTGTATCTTACTCTAATGCTTACCTTCACCTGTTGGATTGCAGCATGAGCATGCATTCCTACTGGGGTTGATATACCTAAACCATCAAATCGGGGAGGCGCTTTAGGTGAGTGGATAGCAAATGTGATGCCAACATCAACAAAACCAAGAGCAGGGTCGTCGGTGAACTCTGCCTAGGACACAAGGCATTGAAGGGTTACAGTAAAATTACAGAGGATAATTTTCAGATCACTGTCACACTGAACTGTGAATTGCCTTGGCAAAAAATTATCTACTACCATAATTAACATTAAGAGAAAAACAATAGTATACATGCAGCATTTTCGTTTTGTAATCCACTATGTATCACTTATCATCTGACTCTACATCAGATTTCACACCAATTCAAAATCTGTCAATGCAAATTAAGTTTCAGGATGCAGATTATATTCTAGGGCTTTCATAAGTTTTACTTATGAAATTTGACTTTGTGGGAAACTTCTATCATGTATGTATTGTTATTATTTTGCTTTGTTTTTAAAGAACTTGTACCATTATAGTGACCCACATGCCCTGTCCTTTATCATCAAGGTCTTGCGCTCGCATTGTAGAAACATTTTGAATATCTCTACCTGTTTGACATCGAAGAGCAAACTCAGGCCCCTTCCGGAGGCACTCACTCTTCTTTTTGCTGGAATGTTAATGTGATTAAAGGTGAAGCAGTTTCCATATTCAGTGAAGACATGCTCAAAGTTCTTCCATGAAGAAAGGAAAAGAAAATAAGAAATTGAATTAGCTCACCTAATATTAAGTAAGTATGTTCACAGAGAACTGTAGCTATAAAATTGGATTTATTTTGGATGAAAATGTGAAATGCAACCCATTTAACCTCTCGGCTGAACTTCCTCATAGTTCCTAGGGTTGTACCTGAGGTAAAAACTGGCCTGACCAACAGGTAAGGCAGAATGAGGAGGATGTCCCAGGCAGCTGATCTGGGGTGTCATGAAGGAACATCAAACTGTTATTTATTTATTATCATTGTATTTTTTATTGCCAGGTGGGGGAAGGAAGTCTATACCAGGTAACAAGCATTTTGATTGGTGTCCTGGGAACTATTTATGATTTTGCCCAAAGCAACAAAATGCCTCAGAGCAGTGTCTGTCAACAGTTTATTTATTTATTTATTCCATTTATTTATCCCACTTACTATTGAAAAGATCTGAAAGAGATTTACATGAATAATAAGTACAAGGCCCAGCAAATGATTCACATGACAAAATACACAAACAGTATCCACTTTTTTGGTTTTTGTTTTACATAAAACCAGAGGGCATTACAGTGCAGAATAATATAGAATTTCAAAGTACGCAACATATATACGACCATCCATACACTCTCACTCACCAGCTGTTTCACACAACCAATACAACAATTCACTATCTCAAACATTACCTTTGTCAACCATGCATACTCGAGAATATTACAACCTACATGTGAAGGGTTGTATGACATGTCTCAGCACTGACAGAACATTTGGAAAAGTGTATGAAGAATTCCTCCCAAAGAAACAAAACAATGAAGAATTCTGAGTGCCTTATTCCCACTTTAAAACCAGATCAAGTCATTCAGAATTTTAAAACATGGGATGAAATTCATAGGTGTAGACTTTCTGAAGCATCCTTTTGATTTTTGTCACATTAAGTTTTATCAAGCCTTAGACAAGCAATTACAGACCTATTTTCCAGTCTTTGAGGCTCACGATTGGTGGATGTCCACTGAGGAAATAAAATTCGTATCATCATCATAGTTCCCAACAAAACGTATTCAATCTAGTACTTTGTACATACATGCAGTCTCCTCTCCATATGAAAGTGATACATTCTAGATCTAGATTGTGATCACTAGATTGTGAGTTTCCATACTCACATGCCCTCACAATGTCTACGTTACCTCTGATAATAGAAACAAAAATATTACCTCTGGATAACACGGCTCCCCAAAATATTCACAATCCAACAATGTACTGTTGTTGAGATAGAACCCATTATTCCTTGTGAATTCTTTGATGCTGAAATTTTGATTCCCCTGAAGGAAGTCTTTTATCTCTTGGCCAAACGTTTCCCTAGTATCGAACAAATGTAGCACTCCCGACACTATGCTCCACAGGAAGAAAATGGCGCTCAGGTTAGCTACTGCTTGGGTTTGGAACCTGTGAGCATAAACCATAAAAGCAGGGTTAAGCCTGAATTCCATTCCAAGGTATAATTCCAAAGCAACTCTTAAAACTTTTAAAAGAAACAGAGTAAGGAGCCCAAGGCAGGTATGTGGTCATAGCATTGCATTTTATGGAAGACCTATGTATATTATATATACCTTAATAGAAAATCTAGCAGAAAGATAGGAATTATGGGGAAATTCAATTTAATTTGCATTTAAGGTGGGCTTATTTAATTTGCACCTTCCAACACAACATGTGAACCAACACAAATAGAGTCTTCCAAATTCACACTTTTCTGAATTTTGCAATGCAATTCTCCAGCCAACTAAAGTGCACAAAAATGTATATATTAAAGTGTATCGGTGAAAATAACATATGCATATAAAATTGTATATTAAAAGGTGTATGGAGGAATAATTTTTCATGAATTTTTCAGTAGAACTTAAAAAAAAATATCTTCACAAACTGATGTGTAAAATTGGACTGAAGATGGGAAGAATGAGAAACTGAGAGAAACCAAAATTAACACATTTGCCCATTCCTACAGGAAGTAAACGGTGCCTTACCTGTTCAGATTACAAAAAGTTACAGCAGGAAACTCTATGTTTTCCACATACTGAACTACCACCGATGTTGTTGTGGGCCAGCTGAAATAATTGGCGAAACGACTGCCGATTTGCCAGGCAACCAAACAAATGGAGCCCACGACCACTGCCATCCACAGTGCCTTACGGCTCTTGCTCCTTGTACGAACAATATTGTGCACTCCATGGAATGAAGTGGAAGTTGCAAATTCATAATCATACTTCTTCCTTTCTTCCAGAGACGGCAGTGGTTTTCTGGTTAAGTAGAGCCTGGCTTTTTCCAACAATCCTTAACATTTGACAAGAAGAAAAATTATTGGCACATAGGTTCCCTACAAAACCAAATGAAAAGGATGCTTCAAGGTGGATCCCAATGGCAGGGGGAAGCCATAATGCAGCATTGCCAGATTTAATTCATTTGTTACAGAGGTTTACATATCTAGAATATGATTCTAAGCTTTGAAATAAAGTATCGGTTAAAGCAGTAATGACAAACATTAGCATTTATTACTCAGAATTTTACAAGAAGTAGCACTAACACACATTTTCCCTATTTTAATGCATAGTGCATTGCTTTACTGTTTACTTCTAGATCTACATCTCAATCTTAATCTCAGACCAAGTACAGAATCTTACTAGACGTTACTGCGAAATGGTAAGTGTGCCTAGGATTGCAGCCATTATCTACTGATAAAATATGCTCAAAAGATGCATAAACTCATGCCTCTTTTCATAAGAAAAGCATTTGTATCTGCAGAAAATCTAAATCATCACCTCCCCAAAAGAATACCACACAGACAAGGATGCATAGCTTTGTAATAGCTACTGTTACATACCTCTGTCATGAAATCCACTTAATTTCCTAAGCTTCTCCATTGGGCATATATTATTTGAAAAGGAAAGTTTCGCTACAGAAGACTGGCAGTTAATAGCTTATATAAAATGAGGAAAGGGGTGGGGATTACATTTTATACACATCAAGAGGCAATTCACATGCCTCTGTTGCTATACTCATAGCATTTTTTAAAGTGAGCAACAGGATTCAACACAGATAATGTATGGCAGGCTAGATAAAAGTGGAGAATTCCTGGAATTTAAAAATAATTGAGTCGGTTAATTTTCCAAAGTAGCAGGATGCAGAGGGTTTATATAAAAGAGGGGACTTTTGAGCAATCAATGGGATTTTTGACTTCCCTCTCCCTCTTTAAATAACATACAATGGTATTATATGAACCGTGCTGCACATGCTGGCAGACTTATCTGTGAACACAGAATTTGTAGCTGCTGAAAATTAGCCAGCATGGTCATAGAGATGTCTCTCATTTAAAGGATATTATAAATAGATGATATCAGACCTTTAGCTGAAGAAACAGCATCTATTTATAATATCCTCTAAATGCCAGTTTTGGATGCCATGCTACCCAGTATATGGGGGTGGGAGAATGGGAGAGCAATCTTTGTCAGAAAATTATTGGCACAGTACTTGAACCTCTTTCATAACTTTATCTATCAATTAGGATAAAAAAAATAAAGGAAGCACAATAAAATGTTATCTGTCGGTGGCACATTACCCCTGCATGCCTCAGTACAAACCCAGTACAAGGTAGACAGTATTGCTCAAGCAGGGGTTGACAGATTGCTTCACATTTTCATCTTTGGTGGGACTCTCATAAAACTTGTTAATAATATAATTAAATGTTGTAATTGGGTGGAAATTTGACGAAGGTACTTGGTAGGATCGTAGTCCTCAAAGTTACCTTGGAGAATGAGATCTAATGAGTTTAACATTTGTTACTTATCTTGAAAAAATTGTTTTTAATAGGTCCAAAGTGCTTTTCTTTTCTTCACTCTCTGAAAAATCCACCTACAGTAGTACCTCGCAAGACGAATGCCTCGCAAGACGAAAAACGCGCAAGACGAAAGAGTTTTCCGTTTTTTGAGTTGTTCCGCAAGACGAATTTCCCTATGGGCTTGCTTCGCAAGATGAAACGTCTTGCAAGTTCTTGCAAGTTTGTTTCCTTTTTCTTAAAGCCGCTAAGCCGTTAATAGCCGCTAAGCCGTTAATAGCCGCTAATAGCTGTGCTTCGCAAGACGAAAAAACCGCAAGACGAAGAGACTCGCGGAACGGATTAATTTCATCTTGCGAGGCACCACTGTATTTCCAGAAAGCAAATCAAAAATTAAAGTTTATTTCCATTGATAACACTAGAGGGAGCACAGCACCGATGCACTGACAAACCAGATCTCTCTTCTGCTAATAGAGGCAAGGAACTGAGCAAAGTAATTTATTGATAGAGCTGATTTATTCAGCAAATGCTTCATTCTACCGAACAGCTTCATTAGTATTTGTGAAATGGTTTACACTGATGCCCAGACATCAGTAGCCTCATTACTGCCTCTCTGCACCTAATGTGTTGCAAAAGAGTCTCCTTGCTATTTAGCAAGATGAGATAGAAGACTGCTGGTTTGCATCAGAATTGCATGCAGTTTTGTTCTTTAGCAATCATAACCAAGTATAAAATGCAAAGTAACTACGGTATTCGTGGATCTTTCTGTTTCAAGGGAGTAGAATATGAAGCCAAGTTCAAGAGAAATATCTCTGGAGAGAATTCTGGGCCACGCTCTTTTAAGGCTGTGTCTATTGAAGTAGCAAAGGATGAAATGTTGGAATGCTAAAATGATGCAAGATATAAAGACAATGTGGCATCAGTGACATAGGTAAAAGGAGTATGTAACAAATGTTTCAAAAGACAAGGGTGAAAAAATTAGATTACACTGTGTCAAATATAAACAAAAGGATATATAAAGGGAAAAAATTGGAGACACAATGGGTTGAAATGTATAATATAGACCAAGATTTGAAAGAGGGTAAGATATTGCTGAACATGACTGTGTAAAAAGGAACACAGAAAAGGGAGACGTGAGGAAGTCAGGAAGAAGGGTTATGAAAATAATAAGTAAAAAATTGGATTTTATTTTTTTCCTTATGGTCCCCCCCCATTATCTCTTACCTTTTTATGTCTTTTACTGTATTTTGTTTTGTTTTGTTTTGAGTGTGATAATGTTGTTTCTTCTTTGGTTTGATTGGAAGGTTTGTTTTATTGTTTAAAACTTCAATAAATATCTTTTTTTTAAAAATGAAGTAGCAAAGGATGCCCCCCCAGGTTGCAGGCTTGAAGTCATGTCACGTAAACATATTTTTTAAGCTAAGAGTACTATTTTTTTAAAAAAACGCATCCTCCCCTGCTGCCTTTCTTTGCTACAAACTAGTTTGCAGTTTGTTAAACCTTGAACTCTATTCCTCCCACTGAGAATGAGTATCTGATTGGATTATTAATATTGCATAACTGCTATCCGTATTTGCTTAACCTTGAGTAAATGGATCTCCCATTTACTTAAAGCAGACTATTAATTACAAATGGAGGTTAAACGTAAAGGGCACTTTGTCTGCGGAAATTACAAAATGCTCAGGGAACATAGGAAGCATTTAAACTTAACCACAGAGTAGATATATATATATATATATAGAGAGAGAGAGAGAGAGAGAGATAGATAGATATTAATCTTTTTATGACAAAACATAACTCAAAATAGTCCATGCTGACTATCCAGATTTGATAATGGATTGGTCTAAATAGCCCATGAGAGACCCTGATAAATGCCCACTATTCAATGTTATTAATTTCTTTCTTTTCTTTTTTAAAAAATCAAAATCAAAAGGTAAGTGGAAGTGTACAAATGAAAGGATTAGTATGAGTTGCAAAAATGCAATTTTCACTGCGGTCAAGAAGTTGCCGGGATGCATAATAGTAAATTGCTCCAACAAATGTTGATAGCAGATGGAGACCTTTTAAGTTTTATCACCAGAGTATCCCTCCCTAGAATAGTATAGCTAATTTCACACATACCAAGCAGAAGGATGAAGAATGGAAAATGAGTACCAGATGTTTCTACCTAATGGGAAACTGAAAGAAAAAGGTATGTTGCAGAAGTAAATTAATATGTGGCTGTGAAAAGGAATTTCTGATAACGAGGCTCTGTTCATGGGACACATCCAGTATGACTGTATTGCACCCAGTGGCCATACTTTAATCAAAATTGTGCCTCCTGGGCCTGGGTCCATGTCCACACATTCAAGTGTCAGTTCTGATCAAAACTGTATGTGCATTTATACCTGTATGCACGTAGGCTTGACAGCATCTTTAGGCACCCCCCAAAAGAAGTGCTGTTGTCATCCTAAAATATACTCAGAACCTGAGGATGAAGAGACATGCAAAGCACTATAATTGGATAAAGCTAAGGAGAAAAGAAAGGTAAACAGAACAATCAGTTTAGGCACATCCAATGGAGTACTATGTACCTTTATATGTAAATTATTGTAACCAAGAGGCTCAGCCATCTAAGAACTTGACAAATGGGCCAAATTATCCCTTCAGTTTTCCCTCCTCCCACACCATTCTATTCAGTCCGTGTGCGCTGAGTCATACTGAAGTGCCTCAGTTGATTGTCACATTCTCCTTTCCTTTCCTTTCCTTTCCTTTCCTTTCCTTTCCTTTCCTTTCCTTTCCTTTCCTTTCCTTTCCTTATCAAATCAGAATGGCTTGCTGAAGCAGATCCTTTCACACTTGCACGATTCCAATATTCGCCATCTCATCTTCCACATTTGCCAACATAGTGCAGCTGTAGGCTCCAAACTGCTAAAGACGGACTGAAGCATGAATTTCTAAAGTAGAAATTAGATGGAAATTACATCCTATTCTGCCCACCCGCCCGAGAATGATTGCTTCAGATATAAAATTGCTGATTACTGTTCAAAACACTCAGGGCTGGCAGTCAAACCTCTGCCCCCCCCATAGGTTGCTCCAGCTCTCCAAACAGCTCTACAGTGTCCATGATCAATCTGAATCCTTGCACATGGACAGCGGCAGAGCAAGCCAATCGGGTGCCTGGGCAAGCTGGGGCAGGACACTCCACGGGTCCTCCAAGGAGCCTGCCTCCTCCTCCCACTCAGCCGCGCTACAGCTGAGGGGGAGGCAGTGGGCAGACTGTTTGGGGCAGCACAGAGCCTGCGGGCGCTGAAGCCACCGCGTGACTCCCAGGATAGATGAGTGGCTCAGGCGCGCTGTAGGCCCCGTGGTGAGTGCCGCCCAGCATTTTGTCACCCCCCTCAGCAGAGACACCCAGGAAAAAAACCGCCCCCACCACACACCCCTTTCTCTGCCAGTGCACATGGATCCCTCCGGAAAGGGGGCTACTGAGACCCCCAATAATAACCACTCCCAGCCCTGAGTACTATGTGATGTGGACTTGCTCTTTGCAGGGGATCTTGCCCACTGGACCCCAGAGATAGATGGAGAAAGGTAAGGGGCTGCTAGTTGTTGGGATCTCCTGTAACCACTAGGCCCCATTGTCATCCTCCTGCTTGTTTGCCTTGCAGACATACAACTATGGAGATGGAGGAGGAGGAGGAAGCTTTTTTTTCCTTTTAAACCATTTCTGACATTTATAGTACTATTCTAGGTATATCTATGTAGAATTAGCCCTACTGAGTCCAGGAGGACTCATAGGTAAGCATATATAGAATTGCTTCCTAAATTGCTTTCTGATAAGATAACGCTTCAACTGCCTTGATTAAAATGTACTAGGAGTTTTTACATTTCCCTAACACAGAGCTAGCATGTCTGCTATTGGTTTGACTAGAAGGAGGCTCCTTTCTCCATTTTCTGCTTAATGAACTGGTCAGACAAGAATGTTTGTTTTAGTTGGATGTCATCATAAACCGTGTGACATACGCAGACCATCCAATCAAGCATTGCCACGTTCAGAGGCTGAGCAAACTGGAGCTCAGCTCAGGGCCCACATTGCAAGGAGTGACCCAGAGCCAGCTGTTTGCTTTCTGCTATGATGCAATCGCAGCCACTACCAGTAAGAGGAG
Source organism: Podarcis vaucheri (assembly GCF_965113315.1). Lineage (NCBI taxonomy): Eukaryota > Metazoa > Chordata > Lepidosauria > Squamata > Lacertidae > Podarcis > Podarcis vaucheri. Next base: position 42,215,064 of record NC_138767.1, read on the forward strand.
GAGAAGTAAGTTGCTTTCTAGCTCATAGAAACTTTTCATTTTTCATCACGCCCTATCGTGCGTTGTTGTGTGAGTGAACAAGCAATGAAAGATGGAGCATGTTCTGGATACCTCAGATGAGGGTAAAACTACACATCCTATGCAGTTTTAAGAATCTTTGTGAAATGTTCTCTCCAATGCTGAGGCTGACAGTGGTTGAGGGCAGGCAGGAGGCAGATGATGTTTCAAAGCCCTTTCTCTCTTGTTCAGCTTAACCCCTGGAAATCGCCCTTCAAGCTGCTCTAACCTTCTTGGGGGAAAAATATATCTGTAGTCCAATGCTATTTTTCTAGAAAAAGAGGTGCGGGAACTCACTATGAACTCCTCCCTTGTTTGCTTATAATGGCAATGGTGTTCACCTGACAGGCATTGAAACTGAGTTCTGGCTGGAAAAAAAAGCCCTGCTGAAGTCATGTCTTTTCTCCAGCAGGGGTAAAATCAGTTGGTTGTGGCAATATTCAGAGGAAAAATGGGAGAGGGTTACAAATCCCTCCCCCCCCCACAAATCAGCCATATAAACACAGCCTCAGGCTGCACGGTTTCCCCAAGCAATCATGATTCATCCCAAGTCACTGTAGCAAACATATGCAGAGCAAAGCCAAATGAACACAGTGAGAGCAAACAGGATGTACCCAGATAGGAAGCAAGGCTACAGCAAGCCTGGGATGCGAAGCCAGGAAGTGACCTTGGCAGAGGGACTTGAAGCTACTGAACGGGAAGAGGCTGTGCCCATGACATAACCCTTTTGTCTTCACAGCAGACATGGAGATGTTCCATCTCCCTCTGCCCTGATATTCAAGATTGCAAAGTCCACAGTCCAGGGTATGACATCTCAGCAGCTCCAAGGCTGGACCTAGCTCCACTCCAGCAGGACTGTTGTTTGGCTCCAGTGCCCTGTTTCTGTAGGGCAGCTGGATGCCTCTTCCTCTAACAGCCTCTCCGTGTAGTGTGAAGCAGAGAGACCCACACCCACCCACACCTCAAAATTGTGTGAAAGCGCAAGTACAAAAGTATAAAATCAAATTCTCACCATTAAACCATAACATGCAACCGGATTAACCAGATGGCCTTTTCCTTTCTTGCTGGTAGAAAGTAAAGCACTATAGAAGCACTCAGCTTCTGGAGCCTGCCATTGCCTCCTCTCCTCTTGTCTCGCATTTGGTCCCCCAAGGCAAAGGATTCTCCTGAAATAATAAAGGAATCTCCTGGAAAAATAAAGGAGACTCCTACAGAAAAGCCATCTATTTGGATGAAATGGAGTCCTTAAATGGAACTGCTGAAACGGGAGAGTACTCTAGCTATGACAACTGCATTTACTGGTTATCAAAGGAAGAGAGGTTTGTATTCCTGCTTGAGTTTGGTGTGTGTGTGTGTGCTACCACCTTTCAGCTTGTTAATATTCTGGGGGGTTGCTGCCTGTGTAAGGGAACGTGATTTGGAAAGTTAGCAGGGTGCTTGCAAGGGACGATGTGATCACAGTGTGGCTTTTGCAGCAGTGTTTAAAAGCAGCAGACAATATTGGAGTAAAACCCAAATTTTGAAAGTTTGCAAATATAAGCTGCATTTTAACTGTTCACGGGCAGAATTTGGAAAAAAAGGTGCATCTTATATTCAGGCCAGTACAGTATTTTATGTTTTGTGTCCCCCCCCCATTAAATGGTATTCTGTATTCTATTTTCTTGAATAATTGTTTCATATAGAACTGATTATTTTAAAATAAGGTTACTAAGAAAAGGAATGTTCTATCATTGGGATTATACAGTACTCATCTTTCCCTTTTTTATATGACTATGTTGTATACCAAAGATATAATACAACAGAGGCACAGTGAGAAGACACTGTCACTTACTTCAACAGTACTCTGTTAATGATTAGATGGAATTGAGTAACAATGTTTAACAAATAAAACCAGGACTTGGGAAACTTACTGTGAAAGTTCAAAGCTCTTTTAAAGTTAAGCTCTCTCTCTCCCCCCCCCCCCCCGCGAAAGATTTAACAAGCCCTCAAAACATAATGTTTCATTTTAATTTAAAATGTGAACGTTTGATTGCCTGAATTATAGGTTTACTGCTAGGAAGTATTTCTTGTTACCTTCATAATATGCATTTCATTAGTTTCTTTTTTCAGAATTGCTTTCAGAATTTGAACTCTTATACATGGCATTCTACTTTCAGCAATTAAGGATGTTCTTGACTCCATGAAAAAGACACTGATCCATTTGTCTGTCATTTTACTCAACTTTGATTTCAAACTTTGTGCTTGGCTGAAAATGATCAGTTGGGTGCAACTGCAGCACAAGTTGCTCACTGTGACCCCTTGACCTTTATGACCATTTCTTCAGTTCTTCTTTGGGTTGAACCAAGGTCAGTCGACAAAACAAATATTTCATGGAGTTTGTTTCAGGATATACTCTATGATTGTAGCTGAATGACAAGAGGAATGGCTGTTGAATAGGGGGATTGGCTTAAATCATGGGATCAGGTTACACAAAAACGGTTCTGCTAGCATTTAGGAAATGTCAATATATTTTACCTCCAGGTGATTCTGACTCAGTGTGTTATTAGATTCTGGAGTCATGAGTGGGTGTCCATTTTGGGAGAACAAATACCAGTAAGTACATTTCTCTCTTTAAAGAATAAGGAAGTAATTTAGATAGGCACAGAACAGAATGTCCCTGTTTTCTGAGGAACGTTGGAGGGTATGTTATGAATGACCAAACTTTAAGAGGACAAAAAGAAAGAATAAAATACTGCCTAATGGGTAGATAATTAACTTCTAAAAGGGTATTTTTTTAAACAAATCACAAGAGCTACTTTTTGGGATCTTAGCAATTGACGTGGCATATTTTATATTGCTTTTTACACTAAAAGATGGAACTGCTCAATCAGTTATGTTAAAAACGTGAACCATCATAATGTCAGAACAAGTATGTGTCCTTTGGTCACTTCCATTAATATATATAATATGAATATATATAATCACTCTAAGGCAAATTTGAATGATCTGAACAATGTTACTCTCGCTAACATTGAATACTTTCTGTAAGTGATCTTTAGACTGTATACACTCAATATCACTTTTACTGGTATTAGGAATGTCTGTTGTTTATTCCTAGATTTAATTTTAAGAAGCTGTCACTGGAGGATGAGGAAGGCGACAAATCACAAGAAGGGCTAAACAAGGCTAGCAAAGGTGGCCTCATCTATGGAGACTATCTGCAGGTAAGTGTGACTTAGTGGTGCAGCTTCAGCAATGACAGCTGGACCTTTTGCATATAGTCAATTGTAAACATACTGAACATTTGTGGCTACGCAAAATAATTACCCACATCTTCTATAGTAGCTAATATATCCTTCATAATAGTGAGGTATTTAACAGCACATTCATATACATATCTACTCAGAAGCAAGTTCCACCAAGTTCATTGGCAATTAGGGCTTTTCCACACTTCTGCTTGACCCATGCCTAAAAAAGCTTGGGCCTGAACTGTTTCCCGCTTTACCCACACTTTATAGGCATGGGTCTGAGCAGTTTTGCCTTTCCCTCGCCACTTCCCCCTGGAAAAACCCACTCTTCGGCGCAAAATCGGAACAAACAGCAATCGATGGAAAACCCATCTGCCAATTCAGCGTTAAAAAGTTGGATTCCCAGGGGGAAAGTTGCAAAGCAAACGGAGGTGTCAATAAGCCCTTACTTCCACATCAGTGGGTATAGGATTGCAGCCTTTATGTATTCTAACTTTGGGTTTGGAAAATTGTTTCCCTCAGGCATTTCTAATTTTCTGTGAATTTTGCCGGGGTGGGGGTGATCAGAATGCCCTTTGCAAACAAACCAATTACAGTACCAAACTTTAAAAAAATTAGTAAGAATGATAACTACTGCCAGTAAACTATTGCTAATGTAACTATAAAGGTAAAGGGAGCCCTGACCATTAGGTTCAGTCGTGGCCGACTCTGGGGTTGCAGCGCTCATCTTGCTTTATTGGCCGAGGGAGCAGCGTACAGCTTCCAAATGCAACTATAATAATAGATAATTAAAAGTTTTTAAATTATAATGGTTTTCACTAAGCTATGCTTTCTAAAAGTTTAACTCTATTTCACTTTTTTGTTTTTGAGAGGGGGATCTGAATATAGAAAATGGTTTTTAAGAGTTGAAGGTGTTGTTAGTACTAGCAGTTCTGTTACTCTGTGTCAGCTGAGATGCTTTATTTGGCAGAAGTCAGATGATGATTTTACATTACATTACAAAAGCCTACAAAGGCCAATAATCCTGCCTGACAATAAGTCATCATGGGCCAAATTTGTGTGTCTGTATGCCTGGCTACCGCAGACAATGATTAGGGACAGGGTTTTCTGAATACCTCAATGTTAATCTTATCGGTTTAGTTCCCCCCCCCCCAATTCCTGTCTCAGTGATGAGAAATGGACTTTTCCCCAAGCTTAAAGTGCTCACTTATGGGCTTGTTGATATTTATAACATTTCTCTTTCAAGGGGCATTGCTTAGTGTTAGTGTTACATGTGAAAGGTCCCCTGTTCAATTTCCAGCATCTCCAGTTAAAAGGATGAGGTGATAGAAAAGCCCTTTTCCTGAGACTCTGGCAAGCACTTGCCAATCAGAGTGATAATTCCATGTTAAATGGACCAGTGGCTCAGTTTTCTTCAACGTCATATGACCTAGGGCATATTTGTGACCATTTATCCTTTCTATTAAAGAGCGACCGACCAGGCCTAGGTAGACAGCTGCCAGACAACGGTATCAACAGATAATTCAAACAATTGTACTTCTTCTCATTTATTTGCAGGGTTTAAGAGCAACCTTTTGACAAGTGCTTAAAGATGGCTTACAAAACAAAGCCCTATGAAAACATTAACTCAGTAGCATTTGCGGGCAGGGCTGAGGAAATAAGACCCTGGAGACCTGCTGTTATTCAGTATAGGCTGTAATGGACAGTACTGAATCAAAACAGCTTTTGGGAATGACATCTCAGACAAGAACAACAAAAGCTACAAAAGCTACAATAGCAAAACAATTAATGTTGTTTTTCAGTTCCTTCTAGTTTCTGACACATGTGTACACATTCACCCTATACATTTAAAGTGCTCTGATACCACTTTAAATAGTTATGGCTTGGCCCAAATAATTCTGGGGGTTTCCTAAGGGTGTTGAGAGTTGTTAGGAGACCTCTGTTCTCCCTCATGGAGTGGTTTAACAGTCCATCCCTCCTCACAGAGAACTCTGAGAATTGTAGCTCTGTGAACAGAATAGGGGTCTCCTACCAATTCTCAGCACCCTTAACGAAGTACAGATCCCAGAATTATTAACACATATATTTTTGAATGCAGTCTTGACTAATGCACACATCGTGGGAAATGGTTTCTCCTTAAATTGCATTTTTGTATGTTATTTTCACTAATAGATTCATTTTATGCACACTTTACTGTAATACGTGCATTTTTGGCAAACATTCTTTGGTTGGAGAACTGCTTCACAAAATTCGGATATGTATGACTTTCAAAGGATGGCTGCCCTTTGGTTATCATATTGTTTTGGAAAGTGAAAATTTGCTAGATTCAGCTTTAAAAGCAAACCGAATCAAATTTATCCCCCAAACCAAACCAATGAGTATGACTCATTTGGATATTACTCTTATTTTTTGGGGCAGCGGTGGGGGAGGGGGGAATCTGTGAAGCTTCAACACAGTTCTGAACTTAAAAATAGTTCATGTTGATTGTTCAATATTTTTTTTTAAGCCAAACCGAGAAAAGTTTTGTGAGAATTAATTATACTATTTCAATGTCTTACTTTTAAAGCTGGACAAAATACTGAATGCTCAGGAGCTTCAGAGTGAAAAGAAGGGGAACAAAATCCATGATGAGCATCTGTTTATTGTGACCCATCAAGGTAACCTTTCAGAAGAAGCAGGAGCAGAACAATTGCTGTGCAGGCAGCCCCACTGGACTGAGGATGACATTATTGTCATATTTATTATATTGGTCAGAGTTATGAATGAATAATAATAATAATGCATTAATACAGTGAGAGCACATGGACATATATTATCCATTCCTCTGAAACCTTGCCCCATTTTTAAATTTTGATGGGAAAGATGTGGTGGAGCATGATTCAGTTTGGGGGGGGGGATTTCCTAGATGTCTTGGTACCAAACTATTTTAGATTTAGGAAAGCTGCTTGATTGGTTGATGTTTTAAAAAAACACCATTAAGTGAAATATATATGCTGTAGACATCGGACACACACACATTTTACACTAGACGCATATGAGGGCCAATTCTGGGACCTTTTGCTAACTACCCAGAGGCCATCCTGTTAAACTGCCTTTTGGCTGCAAAAGTCATTGAAGTGGAAGGGCAGAGAGGGGCCAGATAAGGCAACTAAGAAGGATACTTGAGGCCAGAAAAAACTGGAGTCAGTATGTATAAACATTTTATTTATGGATTCTACCTTTCAGTAATGATAGCAATATATTATTATTATTGTTATTATTATTATTAATTTATTTGTACCCCACCCATCTGGCTGGGTTTCCCCAGCCACTCTGGGCGACTTCCACAGAAACCAAAAATACACTAAAATCATACATTAAAAACTTCCCTGAACAGGGCTGCCTTAAGATGTCTTCTGAATGTCAGGTAGTTGTTTATCGCTTTGACATCTGATGGGAGGGCGTTCCACAGGGCGGGCGCCACTACTGAGAAGGCCCTCTGCCTGGTTCCCTGTAGCTTTGCTTCTCGCAATGAGGGAACCACCAGAAGGCCCTCGGCGCTGGACCTCAGTGTCTGGGCAGAACGATGGGGGTGGAGACGCTCCTTCAGGTATACTGGTCCGAGGCCATTTAGGGCTTTAAAGGTCAACACCATCACTTTGAATTGTGCTCGAAAACGTACTGGGAGCCAATGTAGGTCTTTCAAGACTGGTGTTATGTGGTCTCAGTGGCCGCCCCCAGTCACCAGTCTAGCTGCCGCATTCTGGATTAGTTGTAGTTTCCGGGTCACCTTCAAAGGTAGCCCCACATAGAGCGCATTGCAGTAGTCCAAGCGGGAGATAACCAGAGCATGCACCACCCTGGTGAGACAGTTTACGGGCAGGGAGGGTCTCAGCCTGCGTACCAGGTGGAGTTGGTAGACAGCTGCCCTGGACACAGAATTAACCTGTGCCTCCATGGACAGCTGCGAGTCCAAAATGACTCCCAGGCTGCGCACCTGGTCCTTCAGGCACAGTTACCCCATTCAGGTCCAGGGAGTCTTCCACACCAACCCGCCCCTGTCCCCCCCCCCAAAACAGTACTTCTTTCTTGTCAGGATTCACCCTCAATCCATTAGCTGCCATCCATCCTCCAACCGCCTCCAGGCACTGACACAGGACCTTCACCGCCTTCACTGGTTCTGATTTGAAAGAGAGGTAGAGCTGGGTATCATCTGCATATTGATGGACACCCAGCCCAACCCCCCCCCTGATGATCTCTCCCAGCGGCTTCATATAGATGTTAAAAAGCATGGGGGAGAGGACGGAATCCTGAGGCACGCCACAAGTGAGGGTCCAGGGGTCTGAACACTCATCCCCCCCCACTTTCTGAACACAGCCCAGGAGGAAGAAGCGAAACCACTGTATAACAGTGCCCCCAGCTCCCAGCTGTAAAACAGTGCCCCCAGCAACTTTTCCATATTACAATTTCATAATATGGTGATGATCAACCTCTGATATTTCAGCTTAACTCATTGTCAATTTCCCTAAGAAGCGAAACCAAAAACAGTGCCTTTTGATTTCAGCTTATGAACTGTGGTTCAAGCAGATTCTGTGGGAACTGGATTCAGTTCGAGTGATTTTTCAGAATGGTCACGTAAGTAAGAGAGATATAAGATATCTAATGAAAATACCCTCTTATTTCTATTTTTCACCAAATAATCACTAAATATTTTAAATTCAACCCCTGTTCAGGCATCCTGTTCTAAAGACCTATTTATGGGATGAAGGAGAAAAGGCTCTCAATACTTTTGTTCCTTCCCCAGTGATATCTGTGTATTTATTTGGGAGAATATCTGCAGCAGGACAGCCTGAAAACATCAGTTGAAGCCCTAAGGTTCCTGTTCACAAAGACAGTTTACATGCATTTGTTTGTCTGTCCGTATCTTCCCAACAGCATGGACAGCAGTAGGGCTTTGCCAGTGGGAAGTGCAGGGCAAACAGAGAAATGTGAACATCCCAGCAGCTCCTATACTCCCAAAAAGAGTTTATGATAATCCTCAGTGTGACACATTCATGCATCATCTAAACAAAATGAAAGTGCGCACCCCCCCTTAAGAACAATTGTTTCCAGATTCAATTGATTGGGCTATCATTCAAATTAAGACTCAGGTGATTAAAACATATCCAAGTGACACAGCCCTAATTAGAATAACCTATAGAGGCCCTGCTCTCCCTTGCCAGTTGAGTCATGACAATGATGTCTTTTCTACTAAGGTGAGAGATGAGAGAAACATGCTTAAGGTTGTCACTCGAATGAACAGGATAACAATGATCCTTAAACTACTTGTGGAACAATTTTCTGTTCTGGAAACAATGACTGCCCTGGACTTCTTTGATTTCAGGTAAACACTGTATCTGATTATTTGATTTCTCATGCTTAGCTGTGTTCACAAGTAATTGAGCATCTCATAGGGTTGCCATATGTCCTCTTTTTCCTGAACTTGTCCTATTTTTCATGTGTAGAGTCGTGATAGCGATCCATAGTTAAAAGTAGAAGTTGGCAAATGTGCCTTCTTTTCTCTCTCTCTTCAAAATATGGCAACCCTAGGTCGCCCGTCTCATAGCTCAAGGGAAGCATTCAATTATTTTAATGTTCACACTGCCAACAGATAAGTGGTTATACTTTGGGATTTAGCTAAGAAGCTGGACAACACTCCATTATTACTGTGGTCATTATGAACGTTGGAGACCTGCTGGATAAAGCCAAGGGCTTATCAACTCCAGCAGTCTGTTCTTACATGGCCATATGGCCCATGTGGTTCCCAGCAACTGGTATGAAGAGGCATACATACCAGCCACCATGGGCAGCCTTATCTTCCATGAATTTATCTAATCCTCTTTTAAAACCATCCAAGTGGGTGGCCATCACTACCTCTTGTGGGAGCAAATTCCACCGTTGTACCATCACTGTCTGAGGCACTTTATGAAGCACAAGAAGGCAGGCCTCTGCACCAGAAACTTATAATTTAAAATTCAACACAGAGTAAACAGCAGACAAAAGGGAGAGAAGTGCAGGGTAATCAAGAGATAAATGTGCAATAATTTCATGTACTTATGCTCAGTGCCAAACTTGAAATTCACTTGGTATGTAGCAGGCAACAATTTCCTCCCTTAATTACAGGTTTTTGGAAGGGGGCTATCAGGAAGTAGCAATGAGGTAGAAATTTGATTCTGTTTGCATTTAGAGGAAAACTTCCTTAGTTTGCACTTTCCAAAACAATATGTGAACTGAAATATAGCTATCCTTTGAAATTTGCACTTCTCAGAATTTTGCAGTGCCATTTTGCAAACAAAATCCATATACTTTGGTAATGTGTTCATATAAAAGCACATGTTAGCAAAAAAAAAAAAAGCATACAAAAATGTGTTATATTAGGCCAAATTACTTTGAAAAAATGTGAATGTTAGGCAAAATTACATGAAAATATGTATAATTAGGAGAAATTTGCACTAAAAGGCTGATGGCAGCTTCCTGCGTTGTTTTTAATAAATTTGCAATCAAACATAGAAATACATTTGGACTGTGGGACTGGGTTGCTAAAAAGTGTCTATTAACACTATTTGTATATTATTACTACTACTACTTCTACTAGATTTATTTATACCCTGCCTTTCCCCCTGATGGACGCAAGGTGGCTTACAGGTAAAATGAAAACGTGTTTTTACAATCTATTCTCAATTGTATTTTTTTTAAATCTATCCTCAAAGAGATTATCTGAGTCCAGCTTCAGGATTTCAGAGCTTACAGTTTCGACTGCTGGAGAACAAGATTGGTGTCCCTCAAAGTCTGAGAGTCCCATATAACAGAAGACATTATCGGGATAACTTCAAGGGAAAAGAGAACGAATTATTGCTTAAATCTGAACAGGAGCCAACTCTATTGCAGCTAGTGGAAGTAAGAGTTTGCTGGGGGGGGGTATCAATAAAGCAGTCCCTATCCCAATAGGAACTGCTATATTCAAATATAAACATTGTGCTATTTTTAAGCCTACACATTTCCATAAGTCTTTCTTAAGATTGTCATTGCCACTTCACATACTAAAATATCAAATATTACCAGTACAGGCTATGCAACCTACATAATAGTGAATCTATTTTGTTTTGCAAGGCATGGTTGGAGAGAACGCCAGGACTTGAACCAGCAGGATTTAATTTCTGGGGGAAATTTGAAGTGAATGTACTGAAGGGACTGGAAGAAGAATTTGCAATGGTGCAGGTAAACATAATTTGTCACAGATCCATCCCTGCCTGTATGTTGCAAGAGAACTTCCTGGGTGCAGTTCCACGAGAGAGCCCATCTGTATGAACAATTCTCCATGCATTTTGGAGGAAGGGAAATCTAAGCATGCCTGTGTGATCCGTTTTTTCTATGTGAGAATATATGGTTCTAACATAGCTGAAAATCACACAAGCTATAAGGAATCATTTATGCTTGTATTATCATGTGGATTATATGGTGATGCACACACAAAGGTATTACCTTGTGGACACACACACACACACACACACATACGTGTGTGTGTGTGTGTGTGTGTGTCTTTTGGGTTTTTCCAAGTGCCACTCATCCATTTAGCTGCCTCTGTGAAACAAAATTTTCATCATTACTGATCATAAGCTCATTGCCAATTCAGTGATTTGGAATAAGGGATATATTTCCTATAAAGGTTCTACAAGCAATTGTGTCAGTACCAGGAGTACTTTCTTAGGGTTCCTTAACCCCTTCAAAAAACTTCAGTTCCCAAAGTTCATTGAGTGGTAATTAGGAGCCATGACAGTTTTGTTCTCTCATGACAGTTGGGGCTCTCTCAAGTCAAGTCACTGAACTTGTTATCAGAAGTCTAATTCCCATGTTGCCCCATGGGATGTTAAACAGAGATTTAATATTCATGTATGAAAAAAACTGTGAATAAGTTAATGGAAGAATTAGCAGGTGGGTGCATGTTTTGTTCCCTATTCACGAGGGTGAGGAAGACTGAGAATGAGAGTTCATGAAGAAAGCTGAGACTGATTGGATGACGTTGAGTGCATCTTGGGTCAGCATAACTGAGTTCTTAAGGAAAATTTTGGAACTTAGGACATATTCCATTTTATGCAAATCAACGAAAAAGTGAAGCTTTTAGTATGTTTTTAAAATAAATAATTGATGTGACTTCAAAAGGCCAAACAAGACTTGGAGGAAAAAGAAGATCAACTGGCAGAACTTCAGAAACAAAAAGAAGTGCTCATTTCATTGTTTGATGAAAAACGCCACGAACATCTCCTTAGTAAAGGTAGGCAGGCTCATTAGAGTGTGCAGATGTGAATTGCCAGTTTCTAGCATGCCAGATGGAACTAAGCTGTAATAAAACTGATATATTATTTAACATGCATTACAATTTGCAGGTGAAAGACGGCTGTCTTACAAAGCAATGAAAGGAGCTCTAATGATCTACTTCTACAGGTACATTAAAGGGTGACTCATCCCTGTAAAATCTCTCTCTTAAAGGGTGACTCATCCCCATAAAATCTCTCCCACTAGCAATCTTGTTTTCTTCCTCAGAGTGTGTTATTTTATAAAAACTTTTTTTAAAAACCACTTTCCTGCTGTCTTTCCCAAGTGTGGTTGCTGGTTTTGAGAGTGAAATATTCTTAGTACAGTCATACTTTGGTTCTCGAACAAAATCTGTTCTGGAAGTCCATTCAACTTCCAAAAACATTTTAAAACTAAGGCACAGCTTCCGATTGGCTGCAGGAGCTTCTTGCACTCAATCAGAAGCCGCAACAGATGTTTGGGTTCCAAAGAACGCTTGCAAACCGGAACAGTCACTTCTGGGTTTGCTGCATTCGGGAGCCAAAACGTTCGAGTTGCAAGGTATTTGACAACCAAGGTACAACTGTATTTGGATTTTTGCAAGTAGATGCGCCCTGCAGTCTTTGCCTGGGTGAACTGTAGAAGGTTGGGAAAGGGCTTGGATTTCAGAATGAAACATTCTAGGATTTCACATTATGTTTCCATCACTATTGGTAAATAAAGTGTAAGGCTAAGCATTCTTAAAGCTGGGGTGTGGAAGTCTGCCTTTTCAAACATCCTCCAAGGGATCATAGAACTATGCCCTAAGTATACTTCCTAGGGAGTAAACCCCACTAAACACAGTGGGATTTACTTCTCAGAAAACATGCACAGGAATGCACTGCCCATCTTTCTATCTTGTGTGGAAGCTGGTTATAATTTAGCTGCTGAATGCCACGTGATCTAGAGTCAATAAACAAATGTGCCTTTACGCTTACAGAACCATCAACATGAAACTCCTCTCTCCAGCTCCTCTTAACTCATATATATGTCAGCAGAAAGAATAGAAGCAGGAACCATATAATCTTGTGAGACGCCAATTACAAATGTTATCTTTGTTATCAATTTACTGCTGTTTTTGAAATAGCAACATTTCAACCATAGCAGGCCATTAAACTACTTTTGCAAAGTTTAGTATAAAATATAGCATAGCATGTATTTACCAATGTGCCTTTTCCTCTGATGCACACAGTAAAAAATGATAATTTTAGTACATTAATGAGTTTTTCCTCTGTCCTCCCTGCCTCCTTAAGAGAGGAGCCTCGTTTTCAGGTTCCTTTTCAGCTCCTCACTTCTCTGATGGATATCGATGTGCTGATGACTAAATGGAGATGTAAGTTTTCTCTCCTGTGCTATGACTGCCACAACACACTAACGGACAGTGCTCCCCCCCAAAAAAATGTTTAGGGGTACTCTCATTTTGACTCAAGAAAATACAATTTTCAAATCAGGAAAAATAAATATAGTAAATGGACAAAAGTACAAAGATTCACAAAATGTTTAGGGGTATGTTTCCCCTCAGAAAAAAGCACTGTTAACGCACATTGCTACTATAACAGTACTGAAACCCCAAGAGGTTGTACAGAGAACTGACTGATGAAATGCGTGGCTAATTAATTCATGCTTGTCCTGCAAAACATGGGAAATCACATAACTACCTATTCCCTGCTGTTACATGTGGATGACACCTGGCAGCTTTGCACACAGACCACAAACTAACACTGTTGTGGCGTGATAGGATTGAGAGCAAAGGTGTATTACAGATTCTGGAAATATGTGCACCACTGACTCATGGTGAACAAATACTGCAGACAAACCCTTTGTCTCTCAGTAAGTCCATATCTGCAGTTTTCTACTTGGTATTTGGGGATCTATCATTTCTATTAGATCTACCTTGTCTATTAGAAAAATATTCACCCCATCTTCTTTTTCTTTTTTACCTGAACTAGTTAACTGAATAAAATTGTCTTATAACTAGATGCACAGTGGCAAAACATTGAGCTACACATCAGGAAGTCTCCCAATTCAAATCTTGCCTTTCCCATGAAATCACTTTCAGCAGGCCATTCAGTTTCAGCCTCATCTGCAATATGATACTGAACTGCCTTAGACAAGACACTTTAAAAACTCTAAAGATGCAATCCTATACCCACTTACCTCCATGGGACTTACCTCTGAATAGGCAGGTATTGCAAAGCATGATCTGTGCTGATAGTATTTAATTATATAGTTGGGTGAAATATGTTAATGTAAAGACACTCAAGTTTGCAATACAGAGAAGCCAAGCTATGCATTATATAACTTTTTAAAGGGCCATTCCAGTTGTAATACGATAGTCTTTTTAATGAGATACGCACTAAAAAAAAGTTCGTCTATTTAGATAACCATGTGTGTATGGTGCACAGAATGATTGGCAGCAAGGCTGGGACTGGAGGATCCTCAGGATATCAATATTTACGCTCAACTGTGAGGTGAGTCTATAGGAAATAGAGTTCCACTTTATAGTCATGTTTCATAAATGGCAACGCACATGGACAAGTCAAAAAACGATGATGATATGAATAAAGAAAGAAGAGAGCCATTCTTTTAACATAGAACATATTTGCTTTAACACTGTTTCAAAATTTGTGTCTGAGGGTTTTCTTTTAAATAAAAAAATGACACTGCTACTAACAAATATGATTTTAACAGTTTACAGGGAGAGTAAAGATGGAGAAATAAGCTTATTTCCCTATTTCAAAACACTAGATTTTTTTTCCCACCCAGTGAAAATGACTGGTAGCAGGTTCAAGACAAACAAAGGTATCTTTAATCAGTGTAGTAAATTCATTGCTATAAATCAGTCTTGTCAAATCTGGTACCTCCCAGATCGCTTGGATTGCAACTCTCACCTGCCCCAGCCAACACTTGCAAGGATGTGATCCAAAATATCTAGAAGGTGCTAGATTGGGGAAGGCTGCTATAAGCTAGGACAAGGATGTTCCCTGCCAGCCATGAATGCAGGAATGTGAAAAATGTGGCTACATGAAGATGGTGTTCATAAGTAGCTACACTGGTGTGGTTGCTCTTGCGGTAAAAATTACCCTAATTTTCCTCTGGTTTATCATAAGTTCATCTGGTTACATTTCATACTGCAATCCATGCAGCTGCTTGAATCAGGCCACAGCGGACTTTAAAGGGGACCCACCACTACAGGAGCCATGTTGTTGGCACTGCAGAATTTGAGGCATAAGATCATAGCACTGTCAAGGCCCTAGTTCACCACTTTCTATTCAGCTTTAGTGTTGGAGGCTGGTACAACATGAAAACTCCTGATAACAGGACTATCTATGTCAAAAGCACACTCCATCATGACTTACAGAACTAGAAAATAATATGGAATACCATTCCCCCCTTTAAAAATATGAATGTGTTTCTTTTTCCTTGGCAGCGACCGGTACAAAGTGTTTGTTGATTTGTTCAACCTTTCAACATATTTGGTGCCTCGTCACTGGATCCCCAGGATGAACCCTACTGTTCACAAGTTCCTTTACACAGCAGAATATTGTGACAGTTCCTACTTCAGCAGTGATGATTCAGACTGAAAATCTTCCATGTCTGCTCCTTGTAAATAACTGAATGAAGCTCGGTCCTTTAACATTATACTTTATGCATACAGTATGTAACAGTATAGAAACAGTATAGAAATCCATATCTATTTATGTGCAATGTACTATAGCATCTAAAGCACAATAATCAGCTCCACAATTTATAAATAAAATTTAGAGATGATGAGGCAAACAACTCAGATCCATTTATTTTAATGCTTTGAACTGTTGTTGTTGTTGTCCCTGTTTAACAATGTTCTGTCTGATTTGCTAAGCTTGCTCAGATAACTATTTTAGGCTGCTGTCCTATACCCATTTACTTAGGAGGAAGCCCTACTGCACTCATTGGGGCTTTTGTTTAGACATGTATTTCGGTTGTACTATTGAGTTTTGTGATTGTGAAGATAATGTTTTAATGTGACATGCCTTGGGAGGTGGCATAGAAATAATTGTAAATAAAATAAAAATAAAAATCTACCCTGTAGTATCGAGTAACTGAAGAAATAAGGTAGCAAAATCTATATAATCCTCTTTTCAGCGATAATAACATGCAGTACCACTTACCACATTGATCTTCTATACTGCATAGAGACAATCAATTCCACATTATGTTATTAAGGTAATAGAGTAATGCTATGAGAG
The DNA here is from genome assembly GCF_965113315.1 of Podarcis vaucheri. NCBI lineage: Eukaryota > Metazoa > Chordata > Lepidosauria > Squamata > Lacertidae > Podarcis > Podarcis vaucheri. The sequence continues at coordinate 42,230,926 of NC_138767.1, forward strand.
ACTCCAGGACTCCTTACTGAGGGACTGAGCTAATATTTGACTTGGCTTAGGAAGACACAACATCATTTTGTACATAATGCTTGGCATATATTATGACGCAATCACAGCTGAATTTCATCCTTCTCCAATTATAAGTGACTAAAAAGAAGAAGGATGCCAGCCTTTATAATTATAGATACAAATAAGAAACCATGATTTTTTTTCATGATTCTTTATTATAAAAATTATAAATGTTCAAATCAGGTAACTTTTATTTATTCATATTTTAATCCAAATTGATTGCTAAGCCACCACAGTTTTTCCTAAGCGCTTGAAAGTACTGCCATTTTGTGATCAAATGTTAATTTTAAGCATTTCAAAATACTATTCATTTGTGCATGTGAATCCAGTGTAGAACCAAAGAGAAGGGAACAACACACCTGACAATTGAAAGAGAAGTCAGATTGCCAATATTAAAGGGATAAGCAAAGACTTAAATATGCTACTTTAGGGCCTATACGAAACAGAAGTGATGTCATTTCCCCAGAGAACATAAATGCTTAAGAACAGAAGCAAAAGGAGAGCTCAGCAGTAGCAGAAAATCAGAGAAAACACAGCTGCTGACTGGATACCTCTAGGGGTTGATTCACAATTTCTGCAGCACAGATAAAGTTACAAAGTATATTGCTAGGTGGAAAAACATGCACCCTATGCATTCAACACTCACCTAATTTTGACTTTAATTTGTAAAAGGCTTTGCAACTTTGATTGTTTTTTGCCTACATGACAATCTTGTGAGATGGATTATTGTTGTTCCCATTTTATAGACATGGAACCAAGGTAGAGAGTGCGATTTGCCCAAGACCACGCAGCAGGTACCTGGTATTTGATGAACTCTGGTCTCCCAGATACAAAACCCAGCTCTCTTATCTAATGGGTCACAATAGCTCAACTCTTATTTGAAATATTTTGCTAATCATGAGTAAGGTCAGGGTTTTGAAAACTGAGACATGAACTTGTAATATATAAAATGCCTTCTTTTTCCATAAGTGATGGTCTGGAGTACATTGCCGAGCTGTTATTCAGCTCCCAAAAATAAATGTTTATAGCAATGACTGAAAGAGGATGCTTTGATTTGATTTGTTATGGTCTCAGGGCACACAGGTCTCTTCCTGAAAGTAAAACTCCTTCATCCTGGGGAAAGCAGTGGCTGAAATGTGTGCCACAAAGCTTTTACTTAGAGCAGCCACTTCACATAAGCACATCAGAAACTTCACCAGCAATACCTAGGAGGCAGCAAAATCAAGGCTACCATTTGATTGTTAGAGGAATCCTTCTTTAAGTATTCCTGCAACACCTTCTCTTACTCCTTTGCCCCTGTCCTGCCCTTTCGTTTTAGATCGGATATATTTCCAATAGGGAGTTAAATGATGGGGGATTGAAGGGGGTCACAACATATGAGATGCTGTTCTGAGTAACTTTATTCACTGCATTTGAAGTATGTGGCAACTGGTTTCAGAGGAATACACAGGGATTTCATCATCATATATACTTGAGAATTAATTTCCCCAGCTTTTTCCTCACTGCTAATCTGCTCATGGGCCATTTGCTTTAACAGTGTGTATCTTAGCATATAAGCAAACAATCAGACAGGTAGGACAGCCCTCAAGATGACTGAACCACACCAGCTTTCCTCATGCTAAGATACTGGTTCCCCACAACCCCACAACTTCTGCACCCCAAGACAACAAAACTGAGAGGAGGAATGTGAAATCTGCTTGAAATTACAAATAGGGTCTTGGAATGCAGGCATCAAATCTATGTCTGCAAACCAATTACAATGTCTTTTGCTCAACTTACCACAGATACTGGAACCCATTTTAATTTGGGCCTAGCTGTCTATTCCCCAGGGGTTCCATACAACCCAATACGGATTGCTAATTTAAAAAATGTGTTTCAGAGAGGTCAAGTTTCACAAACTTTTGTGGCCATTTGCTGGACTGTCATGGAGAGGCTAAAAACAAAACCTCATGTGAACAAAGCAGGACCTGGAATCTTGTACAGACTCTGGCTCTTTATCCAGCTTCTAGCACTTTTGTATGCACAAAGGTGTGTTAGATGCACAGACACAATGAGCACATGATGCCAGAGAATAAGCAATGCAAAGGGTGGATTATAATTTGGCCTCATGCACAGCAATGACAGCGGTTGTGTATATGTTTTGTGAATATAAATGGAGTCACCAGTGAGTTCCATTATGAACTCCTTGGGGCAGCAGCAGGCTATCTTCCATTTATGCAAAAGCCTTCGCTGGAATGGCTGTGGCTCAACAAAGAGCAGGTTCTCTCAAAATGGCGTGCAGTGAATTTAGCAGCTGGGATTGGAAAAACTAAATGGACACTTATTGGATTGCATGCATTCCTACAGCTATAGCCAGTAGCATTAACCGCCCCACAAGTAGTGTATGTATGTGCTGAGGCCTCTCTTGCCAAGAGTGGGAGGTGGAAACCTTTTCCTTACTTTCCCATCTTCTGTGGAAAACTGAGCTGGCATGCACATTTTTCCACCTTTGGGCCCACAGCAGCCATTTTGTTGTCACGCTCATGAGACTTAGCTGAAATTCCAAAAGCTCCCATAGGCACAAGACTCTGGGGGTACTGCAATTCAGTTAGCTGATTTCAGAGTTTGTACTGTGTGTGTGTGTAAAAAGCAGGCATTCCTGCTTGTTACTAAATGTGAAGAATGTTACTAATTTTTAAATTGTTGCTGAATTTAGTCTCAGCTACCAAGCATGCTTATGCAGAAGAAAATTCCGCTGAAATCTGGCGGATATACTTCTGAGCAAACATGTTTGGAATGGCACTGTGAGTCTCTAAACTGATACATAAGAATAATTTAACTGGCAGATGAAAATGTACTTGTTCTATCAAAACCAGTGATTAGAACAGCACGACTTGTCTCTCCACTGCGATATTATATGATAACCACTAAATAGCATCTTGACAGCGAAGTGCATTCACAATTACTGTCAAAGGACCCTATTTAAGCAGCATTTTCATATATATTTTTTCTTGACCACTGGAAGATAGAGAAATAGTCCCTCAGCATCAAAATGCAATCTACCATCAACATAGCTTGAAAAATTCCAGCTGCAAAGCAGCTTTTGATTGGAAAGTATCTGGCTGCTAAGGATGGAGAAACTGTCTGATTCTAGTCCAAGAAATGTTTGCTGTTTTAAGTAGAAGTCCTTGCCAGATAAGAGCATGCCAACTATGTTGTTCACAAACATTGAAAATCAGGGATGGCTTGAGCCGGTGGAAATAATAACTAGTAAAATTTGTTATTGCTACAGAAATTATTATGTGGGAATTGATCAGGAAATATGGATATGATACACTCCCTGGTTTTGATCTAACAGTATGCTTTTGTAGCCTGGAGCAAAATCCCTGTCTAATAACATGCAGCCTCAATCTGTTTGTCTGCTGATCACTTGCTTATAAGGCGGCAGAGGACCATGGTCCCACCTGATCAGCTGCAAGCATGCAATGGGCTGTTCAGCAAAGGTATAGATTGGTGCATCACCCCCACCTGGGCATCTGGACAGAAGCATCTCCTTCCAGATGTCTTTAATAGGATACCCCTTTTTCCTTTGGGAGGGACGCGGGTGGCACCGTGGTCTAATCCGCTGAGCCTCTTGGGCTTGCTAATCTGAAGGTCAGTAGTTCAAATCCCTGTGACGGGGTGAGCTCCTGTTGCTCGGTCCCAGCTCCTGCCAACCTACCAGTTCAAAAGCATGCCAAAAAGTGCAAGTAGATAAATGGGTACTGCTCCAGCAGGAAGGTAAATGGCATTTCTGTGCACTGCTCTGGTTTTGCCAGAAGCGGCTTAGTCATGCTGGCCACATGACCTGGAAAAACCGTAGACAAACGCCAGCTCCCTTGGCCTATAAAGCAAGATGGGCGTCACAAGCCCAGAGTCGTCTGCAACTGGACTTAACTGTCATGGGTCCTTTACCTTTACCTTTTTTTTTCCCTTTGGAGGGGCAGGCAGATGCTACAATCTCTCCTCCAAGACGAAGGGTTACCAATGCCTAAACCCACTTGGACTACTGCAATGCACTCTACATGGGGCTACCTTTGGTGACCCAGAAACTACAACTAATCCAGAATGCAGCATCTAGACTGGTGACTGGGAGTGGCCACCGAGACCACATAACACCAGTCTTGAAAGACCTTCGTTGGCTCCCAGTACATTTCCGAGCACAATTCAAGGTGTTGGTGCTGACCTTTAAAGCCCTAAATGGCCTCGGTCCAGTATATCTGAAGAAGCGTCTCCATCCCCATCGTTCAGCCCGGACACTGAGGTCCAGCTCCGAGGGCCTTCTGGCAGTTCCCTCACTGTGAGGTTACAAGGAACCAGGCAGAGGGTCTTCTTAGTAGTGGCGCCTGCCCTGTGGAACGCCCTCCCATCAGATGTCAAGGAAATAAACAACTATCTGACTTTTAGAAGACATCTGAAGGCAGCCCTGTTTAGGGAAGTTTTTAATGACTGATGTTTTAATGTATTTTTAATATTTTGTTGGAAGCCGCCCAGAGTGGCTGGGGAAACCCAGCCAGATGGGCGGGGTATAAAGAAACATCATTATTATTATTATTATTATTATTATTATTATTATTATTATACTATTATCTAAAATTGTGTTGATTGCTGTAAGACAGGCAAACCCACAAGGTGGGAGTCAATTTGCCAGGTGGGAAATTCCTGCCCGGCCCCAAACATGGTGACCAAGGATGCTCTTAGCAAGGTCAAAGCAGAAATACAAGGCAGGGAGAGTGGGAGATCTGACAACAGAGTGGATGAGGTCAGGGTTGGTAGACCTTCTTATATACCCCTGGAATTAACCCAAGCGTGTGGGCTCAGTTGGCCAGTCCCTAAGCCTGCTTGCAATAGGCCAGTCTTCAGGGACGCTAGTATCTACAGCCTGGGCCATCAAGGTAGGCTGCAAGCCTTTGATGGCTGGTGGCTGCCACCTAAAAGGGGCTCTGTCATCAGGCTGCGACAGGCAGGTGGCGCCAACCCACACCACCACCATGAAAGGTAAGGGCAAGTGTATTTCTAGCTATTTGCAAACCTCCCTTCACTCCTTTTTTCTTATTCTAGTTATTCACAAGAATTTTCTCTGTAGTACTCAGTTAAATAACCTCAAATAAGAACATACCTTGTTGCTTGTACAAGTTGTACTAAGTGTCACTGTTTGCCCAGGTCACATGACAAAAACAGTGCAAAGGATAGACAAACACTACCGATGCCCTTTTACATATCCCGTATCTGCTTTGTGCATCCCATCCACTTGTCATAGAAGGCATAGAAGGACGTTAAAAAGTCATTCTGCTCTACAGTCAATATCTGCTATGCACTGGTCTGCATTTGGAATGTAAAGGAGAATTGTAGATGCATTTAATACACAGTGGGCAGAATTCTCTGTACCTGGAGCTCCTACATTTGTGTATGCTATTCAAATTCCAGAAAGGAGGCTGAAGGGGGCTGGTTCATCCAGTCTACCAAATATTGTCACTTATTAACAGAACATGTGGATTTCTACGAAATTAATACCTGGTTCAGCTAACTCAGAGCTTGAACAGTGGCGCCACCACCACAACAAGTACTGTAGGAACAGTCAATGACATATTGCCTACTGAAATCTTCCAAAACATTCACTTACAAAACAATCTAGTTTCCCTTCATGCATTTCTGCTTTATTTCTTTAAAACAAAGTACCGTATTTTTTGCTCTATAAGACTCACTTTTTCCCTCCTAAAAAGTAATGGGAAATGTGTGTGCGTCTTATGGAGCGAATGCAGGCTATGCAGCTATCACAGAAACCAGAACAGGAAGAGGGATTGCTGCTTTCACTGCGCAGTGATCCCTCTTGCTGTCCTGGCTTTTGAGATTCAGAATCCCCCCCCCCTGTTTTTCTCTTCCAAAAATTTGGTGCGTCTTGTGGTCTGCTGCGTCTTATAGAGCGAAAAATAGCTTGTTGGTCACATATATTTTATAGTTCTGTACAGACAGGGTAGGATCCTGTGATGTCACACAGTTGACAGGCTTCTGTCAGTGGAATGGGGTGAGAAGCAATTTTTAGCCATTTCATGTCACCCTAAACCTCCCTAAATCTGCTGCAGAGGGTCCCCCAAATCTCCAGAGCAGATTTAAGGTGGCGTGGGCACACTAGAGGGAGAGGAATTGCTGCAAAGCCATACCTCAGCTGAACAGCACCACTGGATACAACCCAGTGTGTTTATATGGTCCCTTCCAACTCTACAATTCGATGGTTCTATGACATAATTCTCAGTTATATGACAATCTTATTTCCTTTTCAGATTTCTCATTTGTGTCCCTTCAGTCAAACTTTGCTGGTACAAATGTTTCCATTGACCAGACATTGTTCTGTCACAATGGTGGTGGTACAGGTGATTTTTAAATCCCCTCAGTTGTTAGCAACTGCCAAATATTAAGAGGAACTTCCAAAGTCCAATGATTACACTTCCACAAGATTAGTTATCTGTGTGATTTTAAAAATACAAAACACACAAACAAAACCTCTCTTACGTTTACATCTCTTGGTGGTAAGAAAGACATTCATCATCACACCACAGGGGGAAGTGACCCACAAATTCTGGGGGATAATTCATGGGTTGACAGTGAGGTAGCCCCGTTCATCTGTGTTACTTTCCTGGACTAGAGTCCATTTCCAAGATTCATTGTTTCAGTACTGACGCCCTGTGGTGAAAATGAAGAATGCAAAAACTTCCTATTTCCAATTTAGAACTTGTAGAACCGTTATGAAGATTCACTGAAAGGGGTTTGTTGAAAATAGTCTACTAGCAGCTGATTTTCACTGTGAGTCAATTTTACAGCAGTCAATGGAAACACATGTTAAATTTGGCTTACTTTACTCCTTTTGAACCTACATATCAAAACCCACTTTTCCTGCATGTCTTTTGGCTTAACCCTTGAATCCTACTTCCAAACTTCTAGAAAGCTAAATATCTGCCTGCACTGATCACATTCTTCTTTTCTCTCCCCCAACCTTTTGTTTTTGTTGCGCTCCAATGTTTGTTTTAAAAGGCAGGTTCATTGAGAGCAGAGACCTATTTGTCCTATGCTGAATAAATTTGTCACCTCTAATGGTGTCTATACATGTGCCTGAATGTATGGGTGCTTTGATGCCATTGAAACTTGTATAAAAACTAGAATCTGTCATACAATTTTTAAGATCCACTGAGTGAAACGATATTCTGCAGCTGAAAGCCTGATTCAGCTTTTGTCCACACGGTTTCAGGCTTCTAACACTACCAGACTACTAAACACTTCAGATAATCAAGGGTTTCCTGCTGACTCCCAATTCATCTGTTAGTGTGCTCCTTTGTGGTCCTGATGTTGCAAATCAGGTACGTACACTGTAGCTTACTTTTGCACAGAAAATAATAAAATTCTATGTGAAGAGATTATCTCTCTGCTGGCCGCTTGGGGGCAGCAACGTACCACAGCCAGTGTTAGGTAGAAGGCTGTAGCAAATAAAATAAATGAATTTCAAATTGAGGGGAAGATCTAGCGGCCAATGCCAGTGTTTCTATGAGGCTGGACCTAAGTATGAATAAAATAGGTGTATCAAATTTATTTTTTGCTTATGTGACCAGAGAGGACAACATTAGGGCTTTGCATCCAGAATTATAATTGACCACATTTTGTCAGGATGGAAGAGCAGAGTATGCATTCATTCCTTGGATGGAATTAAGATTTCATCAGAAAGCAGATTAATATTTAGCAGTTGATGCAGCAGGAATCTCTGTATCCATGGATGCAGTGCATGCCTGGCCAATTTAAAATGCATGCATAAATAAGATCTAGATTTTGGCTAGGTTACACAACCGCACAATTGCATACAATTGTATAACTAATAACATTATTATTTTCTTTATTTTTGTGTACCCCTTCATGCCTGTAAATAGTATGTTTACGAGCACAATTCAAAGTGTTGGTGCTGATCTTTAAAGCACTAAACAACCTGAAGGGGCGTCTCCACCCCTATCGTCCAGCCTGGACACTGAGGTCCAGCACCGAGGGCCTTCTGGTGGTTCCCTCTCTGCAAGAAGAGAAGTTCAAGGAACCAGGCAGAGAGCCTTCTCGGTAGTGGCACTGTGGGACACCCTCCCATCAGATGTCAAAGAAATAAACAACTATCTGACGTTTAGAAGACATCTGAAGGCATCCCTGTTTAGGAAAGTTTTTAATGACTGATGTTTCAATGTATTTTTAATCTTTTGTTGGAAGCTGCCCAGAGTGGCTGGGGAAAGTCAGCCAGATGGGCGGGGTATAAACAATAAATTGTAGTAGTAGTAGTAGTAGTAGTAGTAGTAGTAGTAGTATAATCCAAATTTACGGACAGTTGGTGTCTCAGTTGGCAATTTGCTATGGAACAGATACCATTGCGGAATGCCATTGCATGAGAATGGTAGCCTGGACATCTTTAGTGAGGTTGTCATGAGTTGTTGGCGAAGACATGTGTTTGTTATGTCAACACTGTGCATGGTACAACTCAAATTTAATATGACACCAGTGACCTGGTTGTTGGGTGCTGCAGTATCCTCTCGCTACCCATGCGTTTTAGCCCTGGAATGCACTCCATTATGGACACTGGGTCCTGTTCCTTCTCTGCAGTGGACTTCAGGATTAGACACCTGGGAATTGATTACCAAAATAAAAAGCAGCATCAGAAAGTGTGATGTAACTTCAGAGAAATCAGAAGAGTTCAGAGGAAGCTGCTAAGCCCACAACCAGAAACAGGACTAAAATGTATGGGGAAAGCAAAAGTGGGGAAAAGTTTGAGAGGGAAGTTCTTATTTTTTTTTTTTGCTCTGCTTCTTTCACAAATTTCAACTGGAGGAGAAGGATCTCTGCCATTGAGTTGGCACTGTTTCCAAATTCCAGAATAGTTCACCCCTGCTGATCGTGGCTCACCACACCTTTCCTCACCCTTGAAAGAACCAAAGCGAACATTATTTCCACTTCTGAAACATAGAAAATAACTAAACTTAAAGCAAAACTCTTGGAGAAGATTTTTCAAGTCATTTCATGCATAGCCGCCGACGGTCTCCTGCCAAGAAAGACAAATGGGCAAAATGACCCATGGGGCATCTTCACCTCCTAATTTCTATGGTTCAGCTACTGTCCTCTCAACCGAATCCCATCTTTATTTGCCACTATTAATTATTCAGCTGCATATGCTGAATATTAATATTTAGGGGGAAATTAATAATATTTCGCCGCCTACAGAGATCTCCAAGTTATCAACAGGGATTAAAAATCTGGAGTCAAAAATAAAAGGCAGTATCACAAAACAGTGTTTCCACAATAATGTTGTGAACTTTAATAGAAATCAACTTTGTTGTAAACAAATATCTATCTCTGGCTGGATAGAATTGACTGGTACTAGTGTACAGGAAAATGATGTTAATCTCTGTGGCATGTTGGGTTTCCAGTTCTATGCTCTAAAGCAAAGGGAAGGGACTTTTTTGGGACAGAGAACTGCATCCCCACCTGGTCAAATGTGTGTGTGTGTGTGTTTGGTTGTGTGTGTCAAATGCCAGAGACAGGCAGGGCCAGAGGCTTGATTTTTTCCCCTTGGGAATTTTCCAATGTCATAAGCTCATAATTAACAATGTATGAATGGCCACTGCAAATACAGCATTAGTACAGTTTCAAGCTTTGTTGACTAAACATGGGTAAAATAAACATGCTAAATTAGATCACTCTTCTACAGAATCAATCCCGCCCCCCATGCAAACTGAATACGTGCTGATACACATCACCACATGCAAAACAGCCCAATTTGCGTAGGAATTGTTTATTTGTTTATCCTTCAAAACTTTTCCAACTCACATTTCTCTCTCTCTGCAAAACTCACATCTCTGCTTGGCTTCTTGAATCTCTGGAACTCTGCAATCCTATGAACTGTTTGTTCTGCAAGCAGAAGTAGCACCACAGTACGAAACCTATGGAAGGTTAACAATGCACACTTCTACCCAATGCCGGATTTACATGTAAGGTAAACAAGCTATAGCTTAGGGCCCCACTCTCTTGGGGGCCCCCCAAAAAAACCTAGATGTGTATTTCCAAAATATAAAACAAAAAACAAATAAAATAAAACCTACATATAGCAACAGTCTTTTGTGTTGTGTAAGCTCCTATGATGCAAGCACTGGGGCATGGTAACCAACCTGCTCCCTAAAATATCACTGGTTTGCTCATTTTTATATATAGGGTGCCTACATTCTTCATGGACTGGTTGCATGGTAACATGTGCAAATGGCTTTAGATACCTATTGGGTCCATCAATGACCATACAGCATATATTCAACACAAAACAGTGACAATTTGTTATTGACAAAGGACAGCTGGACATATAAATGGCCCCATTACCTTCAGTAGCTTAGGGCCTCATCAAACCTAAATCCGGCCCTGCTTCTACCTGGTAGATTTGACTGTTGCACTACGTTAAGGGCAGGGCTCTCCTTTGTGGAATGATTGCTCTGTTAGCAGCCTGGATCTCACCCATGGGTTCATTTGTAAAGGTGAGAGTCTGCTGGACTTTAAATACACTATACCTACAAAGTACAGAAGCATTTCATTGTTCAATGAAGGCATTATTTTTGAGTAACTATCATGGTGAAGTAGTGAAAAATATTCAGTTTAATAAAAACATGCAAGCAGCCACAAATGAAATGGAAGAGTGCATTGTCTAAAAGAAAATTTTCCCAAGGTTTACAAGTGCACAGTAAGAGGTTAGAAGGTACCGTATTTTTTGTCCCATAGGATGCACCGCCCCATAGGATGCACCTAGGTTTTTTTTGGGGTGGGGGAATAAAGAAAACAATTTTTATTCCCCCCCCCCAGGCACGGGGCTGGCGCGGGGGAAGCCCAAGCTTCCCCCGACCCCAGGCCCGAGAACAGCCTGCTATCCGCAAGCCTAGGGAGGCCGGTGGGAATTTGCCCCGGTCTCCCCAGGCTTGCGGAGAGCTGCGCGAAGCCCGGGCATGCTCTTCAGCGTGCCCCAGGCTTCAGAATGCAGGCAGCTCTGCGTAACTCTCGGGAGACCGGCGCGACTTCGTGCCGGGCTCCCTAGGGCTGCGCAGAGCTGCGCGAAGCCCGGGACTGCAGGCAGCTCTGCGCAACCCTCGGTGCGCACCGATCCCTCTCGCACTCCAGGCTTCAGCGAAAGCCTGCATTCGCCCCATAGGACGCACACACATTTCCCCTTCATTTTTGGAGGGGAAAAAGTGCGTCCTATAGGGCGAAAAATACGGTAGCTAGCCTTGCCTGCTGCTGTCATAGTCCAGCAGAACAGAATGCTTATGACTTTAATCATTGTATAGAAATATTAATTTTGGCAGGGTAGCTTCTTGTAGCAATCAAGCTTTACGATGGGGGAAAGCCTCACTTGCCAATTTGTTTTAGCTTCATGAGAGATGTTGAAAAGGTGTGTTTGTAACGTCCCTGGTTCAAAGAAAGAAGCAAACCACCCCCAGCCCCCGGAAAAGAAACAAGCCGAAACAAAGAGCAAAAAGATGGTTCAGTGTTTAGGTGAGTACACACATAGGTGTTCATCACTCAACAACTGCCACAACTGGCAACGTGAATGTGAAACAGCTACCACAGATCACATATCACCGAGCTTTCATAGCACTCCAGACACAATGCTTTTCAGTGGAGCGGCTCATGTATTCAGTTGCAAGTCAACAACTGATGAGATATTGAGTGATAAGCATGAATTTTTGAATCAATATTCCAGGAGCACAGAAGAAGGAAAAGGGGAGTGAGTCATATCATTCAGGACCACCAGAAGAGTGAATGAATCTTAGAAGGACTCTAGTACAGAATTGGTCAGAAAAGGGGTTCAGGTGTAACTGTTTCTGATTAGGAAGAGTGTGCTTGCACTTAGTCGCGTCCCCCCAGTGAAGACATACATTGGGTAGAGCTTGCACCCCTTGTCATAGCCAGTCATGTTTTCGTTCCATTCTGAGAACCACTATCTTAAAGACACCAAGGAACTGTCAAGCTATAACACTGTTGATATTAAATAAATAAATACAAAACAAATGCCTGCATTCTTATTCATGCTGTGGGATGTTTTGCCTTTAAAAAATCATTTGTGAGGGTCATAGAAATTAGATTTAGACAGATGTTAATGATGAGTACACTCGAAGCATTTTGACAGGGTTTTTGTTTTTTGCACCGCAGTTATCTGTCCATTTGGCCTAGCTTTGGATATTATTCTGTTTGCTGACTGATTGTAATGCATGAGTTAAAATTATTTCATTTTCATTAAAAGTCCTAACTTAAATCTTAATCTGAATTGCTTAACAACAAGCTGCAGCGTAATGCAACAGCGGATAAGAGGTGACGTCAGCGAGCGACATGGAAACGAAATTGTTGGTTCTTTCTGTGCATGACGTGACATTTCCTGTTTAGGGATGTTTTTAGTGTTTGAACTTTTATTCTGTTTTTAGTCCTCTGTTGGGAGCCGCCCAGAGTGGCTGGAGCATAAATAAAACAACAACAACAAGAAGATTAATCATTCATTTGATTAAGGTTACATCTGAACCTTTCCCCATCAATATTGGACAGTCTAAGCCACGAGACAGGAAGCTGTTATTCATAGGGCAAAGCAGGAGATGGATCTTGACCAAAGTTACAGAGGATGTCTTTGGCCTTGCCAGGGATTTACAGTGGTACCTCGGGTTACATACGCTTCAGGTTACAGACTCCGCTAACCCAGAAATAGCACAGTGGTAGGGCAGCAGCAGCAGGAGGCCCCATTAGCTAAAGTGGTGCTTCAGGTTAAGAACAGTTTCAGGTTAAGAACGGACCTCTGGAACGAATTAAGTACTTAACCCGAGGTACCACTGTATTCCATATGTACATTGATGCAAAGTGTTCACAAAACAAAGGAGCAAACATGATAGGGCGGGGTGATGAAGACCAGAATATACCTGAGAGTGAAGGGAGAGATCTTGCTATTGGGATATGCTCTGGTCTTGTCTGCCGTTCATATGCAAGAAACAGTAATCCATTTCCTGTTCTCCTCAGCAACCTCCTCACCAGGCCCAGTTTTTATGTGGCCAGCAGCTACTGGGTGCTGGGAACTTGCTGTTATGGAATCTGATTCCACTGCAATGTAAACACACAATGTAATTGAAACCAGACAGAATAACAAGTATAAAATGTATCCTCCCATCTTTTCAACAGAAACCAAAGATATGCACCAGTTTAAACAAAGTACAAACCCATGGCGTTTATTTTATTTGATAAAAACGTGACTCTTGGCCTTCACCAGTGTGACAAGAGTTGACAATAGCTGCTTACTTGAAAATTACCTTTAGTAATGCCTTAATGTCATGCTTTATAAAACCTCAAGCATGAAGAAACCATGGGCTTTTATTGACACACGCTGACAACAAGATCATCAAACCCAACAAACACTGTGATTTATATTTGCTCAAGGCAGGGCATATAGCACTTTACTTCATTAAATACAGAACTCCCCCCTCAAAAAAAGAGAGTCATATGTTGATTTTCCTAATGCTGGGTGGGAGGTCTTCAGATGTTGGCCAAGATAAACAGTCTACTGTCACTTATTTTGCAGCTGATCTTCTTGTCATCAGCTCAGATGTAGCATGTGATTTGTAGAAAGATTTTTTAGAAGTCACATAACTCCGCTTTCCTGCAGGAATTCACCAAAAATGTTTCTGAAATAGATGATTAGGTGCATTATTTTATTTTTAATGAAGCTGCCACTTATACAAATATTAGCCTAATAAATTGAAGACGTGAACTCTAATATGCACACAATCCTTTGGGCTGGATACAGCTACAGCTAAGTTCTTATAACATAAGTTCAAACTTAATTCTCAGGCTGAAATGAGTTAGATCCAAACTTTGTCATCCTTAAAAATGACCTATTAAAATCATTAGGAATTAAGCTAGTCATGACTAACTTAAGTTCCCTTGATTAAGTGGGCTTCTTCGAAGCACGGCTAGGGCCACATCCACACAATACATTTAAAGCATGCTTAATTGTTATGGAAAATCCTGGGAACTGTAGTTTGCTAAGTGTGCTGGCCTCATAGATCTATAATTCCCAGTACCCTTAGCAAGTTATAGTTCCCAGAATTCTTCATGACTGTTAAAGTGGAAAAAGAATACTTTATGGTATGGATGTGACCTAGGTCAGGACCCAATTTACATGCCGAGGGATTTGGATGGACATGTATGCCTTTGAGCACTTCAACTGAAACATGTTTTGGATAAAATTCTTTCTGATGTACTTGGGAACAACTCTTTCTTCCTGTATGCCCTTCAGTGTATCTCCTCTGTTTAGGCTCTCCCCAGTCTCACCACGTAGTCTTTGGTTTGTATAGGTTGGTGAAACCTACTTAACAAATAAACTGGTAAAGTGTTAAGTTGTGGGTGGACATAGCAGACGACGCAGCGATTTCTCCAAAGCAGCTCTTTATTTGTAAGCTGGAACAGAACTGAACTGAAGGGTTCAGCCAGCCTGCTTATATAGAGCTCCACTAGAACGCAACAGTAACCATTTTTTGTAACTATCCAATCACTGAACGTCACTTTCGATCCCTTATTTGCATATGTGGACCTGAACTATCTACAGTATCCCCCTGCTGGCCCAGGGTGAGAACTTCAGCACATAACATAAAGTTTATTTGTTCTTGCCTTCTGCAAGAAAATGGGATGTCCCTTTTTTCGGGACTCTTGTGGGGTATGCAGCAGCAAACAGGGTGCTCTTCTTCTGGGGAATGTTGGCTTTTTGCAGTATAGTAACGCTGCAGAGAGCTTGCTGGGGAGATCATGCATTAAAAAGAAAGGACTCAAAAAGTACTTAAAGAAGGTTTTAATAAGAAAAACAAAAACTCCATTTACACTAAATACATCAACAAACCAGACCCAACCACCAACCCATCCCCCAGGGTAATGGGAGAGCTAGGTGCTGCCCCTTATATACTACACCCAGATGCTGACACGCCTTAATCAAATACAACTCAGCAGCACCTGCTATGTTTCACAGCTGTAAAGCTGGGTCTCGTTATCTTGCTCTGGCCCTTGCTCCGGCCCCTTAAAGACATACACATGGAGTGGAACAATGATGAACCTTTACATTTAAAGAAACCATTCAACAGGGAATGGTCCTTCAAAGGGCTCTAGGCACAGTGAGGTGGCTATTCTCAGCATACAAATTTCTGTTACCCCATGCCTTTCACGGGTAAATGAAAAATAAGTTTGCCTTGTATATATTTCCCCCATTAAGTGATTATATGACTACACGAGAAGGACCGCTTTAAAATAATCCAATAATGGATAAGATCAGACACCCCACCCCCTCATATATTCCCCCCAGAAAAATGTGTAACGTTATAACTGTTTTTCAGTCTCCTAGGATCCAGGACCAAGCAGCAACCTTGCTTGGCAAGGCAGTGATGGCAGATGGATGCTCAAAAGTATGTAAAGCTAGCACCCAGAAAAGTTTGTATCCAGGAATACTGCCTGAAATTTAATTATTTTTAGTAAGATTGTGTTCTTCTACACTGTTGGCCTTCCTTAATTATATAGCAGCTTGTTTTTAAATGCAGCCATAATACTTAAGTGTTATGTGAGCTCTTTTACATCTAACTTTGTGCTCCTGTTCCAGCTAAGATACACTTCATATTGTATAATAGTTAATTAAAAACTCAGTTTTAGTATTCCAGCAGTTTTAGTCAGCTAGAAAGGGTCGGCCACTCCA
The DNA here is from genome assembly GCF_965113315.1 of Podarcis vaucheri. Taxonomy (NCBI): domain Eukaryota; kingdom Metazoa; phylum Chordata; class Lepidosauria; order Squamata; family Lacertidae; genus Podarcis; species Podarcis vaucheri. The sequence goes on from NC_138767.1 coordinate 42,246,764, forward strand.
TCTGCAGCAGTAAGATCTTGGCCACATCTCTGCTAATGGGAATGAAGAAATGTGCAACATGTTTATGCTAAAACTAGGCATGTCTAGTTATCCGGGGTTTGCTATATAGATTTCATTATCTTGGTTTAATGTAGTGCACAATTACCTTTTCTGCTTTCAATATTGTTAATCCAACCAGCACAATGATTTGATTGCACATGTTAGCTGTAGCTCCGAATGATGCAGTGTGCCTTTTTTAAGCTTTTATGCCTTCACAGTCATGTGGGTGTTATGGCTGCTACCCAAATCACACACAAATTCTATGCAAAGTTGCAAGTTTTGCCTCACCATACAGCAAACCTTTAATGTTTTCCTTTCTCATAGGCCAACAGTTATTCTGGATTGATGACTTCCTTGCATAGTCAGTCTGTAGGAACTTCAAATGTCAGCTGAAATGTTACTGCACACCCACAATTCAGTTATGAAATGACGAATTTCCCACACTCAAATCTGTTAGCTTGGAGGTAATATTTATCTTCCAACTGAAAATTCTGTTTTCTCCTTCCCAATGATACTATCCTAAATTTATCGTGGTAATCAAATTGATGATAGTTGGTAATCAAATTGATAATAGGGGGGAAAGGAATTGCATTTACCTATTTGCTTATTATATGCGTAATGGTCACAAAATAACTCAGGATATGAAGCCATGTAATAGAAGAGCAGTAGAGAATTTTGAAAGGAAACAAGTTGATGGATGACATTTAAGTTCCTGACTCTCTCTCTCTCTCTCTCTCTCTCTCTCTCTCTCTCTCTCTCTGATATCTATCTATCTATCTATCTATCTATCTATCTATCTATATCTATCATCTATCTATCTATCTATCTATCTATCTATCATCTATCATCTATCTATCTATCATCACATACAGATACAGAGATAAGAAATTCTATTGTGATTGTAGGTTGTTCCTTTATCTTCCGTCACCTTGGCAATATCTAATTAGTTTTATGTGTCACATTTGTATGTTAATTGAATTCTGCTGTATGCATCTGAAAGTAATATACTCTAGTGATACTTTCATTCCTTTTCACTTGCAAAGAATCTGGTTGTCTATTTTATTCCATGCCTATGATGAGCAGAGAATTGTTTCATGGGAACAGAATTGCTCTTCTAAATGAGACTCTAGTACATTCATCTATAAAGCAGATAAAAACCTTTCCCTCTCATTATCCTCCTGGCTGTTCTATTTATGACCATTTTCTCCAGTCTCTGATGTTTAATACAGTAAAATGGAAGGCTTGGTCTCTGTCGTGCTGGTGACTAGAAATAGTCTACTGAGTGTAACTTTCACCTCTATACTTTTCTGTTTCTGATCATTCCCATTTCAGCATATCCTTTGTTATAGATTCCCATATGATTTTCTCTGTTTATGTCCTTTTTTTCTTCCTCTCTCCCTGCATGACCTGTCAAAGAGTCTAACTTTGGAGCCGTCTCTTCCATTCAGAGAACTTCAAGAGCAATTTTCTCTTCGTGAGAAGGTCTAATGTTTCCATCCTTTCAGAAAGTGCCTTTGAATATTGTTTCTGAAAACATCAAGAAGAGATGGCCATGCCATGTTTATGCTGGCCATTATGGCAGGAGGTCTTTCAGGAACAATCTATTGAATCCTGTACTTCAAAACTTTTTTCTTTTTTTTTTAAAGAGAGCTGTAATTTAGCTTGTGATTCTTCATATAAAATGCGAACAATTAATCATTGTTCTGGTATATGAGAAGTGACATCCCTGTGTTTTAACATCAATGGGATGTTTCCATTTGGTGGGAAGATGATCTCCCACCCTGAGATTTCCTTAGAGTAAAGTTGGCCTTAAATTAACATGTACGTCTAAGCTTGGGCTGTTTTAATAATGTGAATTCAACAATATGAGGAATGATTAGTGGGTATTTTATTTATATCCTACCCTTCAGTTATATAACTTCCAGGGTAGCATTACAATATGTTCTCTTTGTGGGATTTTCAAGATAATTTTAATATCAGTTATAGGTTGCTCTGCTTTTATTATGTTTTTAATGCTGCTTTGTGCTGGCTTCTGGATTTTTGCATCTTCTAAACAGGAACCCCCAAACTCAGCCCTGCAGATGTTTTGGGACTACATCTCCCATCATACCTAGCTAACAGGACCAGTGGTTAGGGATGATGGGAATTGTAGTCCCAAAACATCTGGAGAGCCGAATTTGGGGATGCCTGTTCTAAACTGATGATTGAACTTGGATTGATAGGAGATCTAGAAATAGAACAAATTAAATAAGCATAACAAAAGCTAACAATGAAAATGGGATTAACAAGTATTATTAACACAGCTAACAGTAAAGTGGACCAACACAGTAAAGTCAGCAGATTTCATAAAAATTATCAGCAAAGTTAAAGCAAACATAAGTGATACGATAGAAGGCATGGTCAAATAAAATTAAATTAAAAAATCTGATACTGATAGGACATAATTTCTGGTACCAGACAAACATAACAGGGTAGAGTATCCAAGAGAGTGGGCCCCACAAATTGCCCATCTCACCTATGAATGCAGGGGACTTGGAGATGATGTTAGCAGTGAGGCAGATCAATGGTGGACCTACATTTTTGGGGCCCTGAAGCTGGAACTGTTATGGGGCCCCCTTTGCAACCAGAAACAAGCTCTGGGTAACTACTGTTATCTTCTTCTATAGGTTTGTTCCATGACAGATCACCAAACCTTTACAACATCTGTGCTACTGACTCTCAAACTTTGAAATTGTTGAAATACTTACAACAAAAAATTAATCAGTTTGAGTCGTGTGACTCAAGTTGGGTCTATTAGTACCATAAATTTTAAGCAATGTGGACTAAATTCAGTTCTGGGCCTCCTCCAGGGGTCCCAAGGGGGTTAAGAACTTAATTTGTTCTGGAGATCCATTCTTAACCTGAAACTGTTCTTAACCTGAGGTACCACTTTAGCTAACCACACCGCATGATTTCTGTTCTCATCCTGAAGCAAAGTTCTTAACCCGAGGTACTATTTCTGGGTTAGCAGAGTCTGTAACCTGAAGCGTGTATAACCTGAGGTACCACTGTAAATCTGCCCCTGAGGCAGATTCATGCAGGAGAGGGTGGTTTTTACAATGTCTGAGTCACAAAGGGCTTTAAAATAGAGGTGTGTGTTGGCAATGTGTGAGGAGTGGACTACATGATGAATCAGGATGATTGAGAATTTCACCCTTGCTCTTGAGTCAAATGGCAATGTCACTTCTGGGCCCCCACAAACACTCTTTTTGCTCTGTCGCTCTGTTGCACCCGTTCTTTTCTGGATGTTATAGCTCAATTGCTGTCTATATTTATGTTTTTCTAGATCCATGGGCTTTGCAAGAAGGCAGTACTGTCCAAAGTATCTTGCCTGTGGAGCACTGAAGAGGTCTGGATGATGATGATGATGATGATTAAAAGCAACTCAGCAATGGAGGATCCATGCACATACATCTCAAAACACACCTAGCAAGCCTCATGAAATTGAGCAAATCATTCAGTGATCTCTTCATACATGCCTTCCTGGGATGCATCCCATGTGACACAAGGCAAAATACACTTACTACACTGAGTTGCCCATCCATCTATATGCTGTGCCCTCATCAACTAGCTGGTTCGACCATGTTCAAGAGAGAAGGGAAACTCTCCATGCTGCATGGCAGAATACAGTTTTCAAGAGTATCCCCTGAAGAAACTTGATTGCCAGTCATCATGGGAAATTATGCCTGGCATAAGTTGCAAAAATTTCTTCTCTCATTTTCTCTCTCTCCCAGTTTTGTCCTTAGAGGAGAAGAGATATAGCTGTTTCATGTCTTTTGAACAAAGCCCACTTGTCCAAACTCATTATTGAGTTTCCCCTTTTATAGTAGGTAACTTTGAAATGCAAATGGTTTAAATTTAATTAAAGGGAGAAAATATGAATATAAAAATAAAACAGAAAAGAAAAGAAAAAGAAAAAGAAATGCTAATTGTTTTATTACTGCTACCTGGAACTCCTGAATGTTTCATTATTCCTTTACAGGTTATCAGCAACCTGCAATGCATCTATCATTTTTCCTCTCCCTTTAAGGTCATGTAGCAATTCAGTGCACTGCCATGCCATTTACTTACCTTTTAAACAGCCCATCAAGTAGGACAGACTTGTTTTCCAAAAATGCCCCCCTCCCAGCAAATTGGCATAGGCATCGTTAATCACAGTGAAGCTGTTAATTAATATTATTTAACTTTGATTTATTTTGTTTTTCCTTAAATATGATAAATGCCACCCCGCTACATGGTTAACAGCACCAGATCAAAAGGAGAGACGTAGCTGTTTATTATAAATAAATTAATCTTTCTATTTTATTTGTCATCTACTGCCTACAGCTTTTTTTAGGAGCTAAAACAGCTATGAAACATTGAGTTGTATATTGGACAAGGCTTTTAACAACATACAACTGATTAAACTCTCATATATTTTGATAGTTTTGCAGTACACCCAATCTCAACAGGCTAAATTAAAGTGGGAAGTGGTGCCCTGCAATAGACCACAAAGGTGCTGGGAAGCTTTATAATGAAAATCATCCTAAATATATTGAGAAGGGGAGGTTTCCACAATAAACCTACCCAGAAACAGCTTTTGTGTGCACCCCTCACATAGCATTTTATAGGCCTCTATCCACTGTCCTTTTTTTTTTTGCAACTTAAAAATAACGACGATAGACAAAGTATCTAAAAGTAAAAGAAACTTTGGGGCTGGATTTGTAATTTGCAACAGAAGTTTTCCCTCTAGGGGGGGATATTGAAACTGTAACTAGGGAATTTCCAGCCGCTACAGTATAACCCGTGGGAATTGAGTGGTGACCTTGAAGGACAATGTGTTCAGAAATGTTGTTGTGCGCTTTTCTCAAAACAAATGCTTTACTGGAAGAAATTCATGAGGAATGAATTTGATGACTGATTTGGTTGGAAATCTTAAGCAGAATGTGGGAAATCTTGGACAGGCAGTAGAAAAAAGTATGGAGTTTACCCAGGAATTATACCAGGACTGTGCCTTGTCAGAACAGAGGAAAGAAGAAGATTCTGCTGAACTTTGGGAGTCAGAAATGGAGCCACAGATGGAGGTTGTGGCCCTGCAGGAACATGAACCTTTGGAATTGGCAATTGACTTTCGTAAAAATCAGACTTGGAAAGATGAAGTTTCGACTGGACTGGAAATGGGGGGTTGGATTGGCCCCCCTGAACAGGGACATATGGACTTTCCGAGTGTGGTAGTGGATTGTGAGAGGCTTGGAGATATGGGGATCTCAAAGTTTGGAGGGACTTTGAAACATGCATTTAAGTACTACATGGAGCTCAGTTTGGACTGTGGAAAAGGGACCTTTTGGTTGGAAGGAGATAAAAGCATTATTAAATTGGAGACCACACGTGTGAAAAGAAAACATGAAGAAAAACAGTGGAAGTGCCATGGAAGGGATTTAAGAGCCTCGGATATAAGATCACCAGGTTAATGTGCCAGCTTAATGGGATAAATGGACTGACAAACCCGGGACCTGGGGGAAGGGACGTTAGACGAAGACTTTTATCTTTTGTTATTAGGACAATTTTATACAATTGATGAATATTAGAAGGATGCAAGAAATGAAATTGCTTGGCTCTTAATTTAGGTTAAGGTCTTTTATAAGACAATGAGGAGAATAGAGTAAGGTAATGTAATGAAAGATTAGAATAGGGTAAAAACTTGATGGTAAGGATTTGCTGAACTAACAAATTGAACTGGAATACAAAAAAGGGAAGGATGAGGAGGTCTGGGGAAATAAGTGTATGAAGATATGTTACGAAAATTAATGTGTTTTTAACTGTTTCTATTTTCTATGTTTTTTTGTTTTTTCATTTGTTTTGTTTTGATTTGTTTTGTTATAATTTGGAAACTTTAATAAAATATCATTTAAAAAATAATAATTAAAAAGCAGAGACATCACCTTGCCAACAAAGGTCCGTATAGTTAAAGCCATGGTTTTCCCAGTAGTGATGTATGGAAGTGAGAGCTGGACCATAAAGAAGGCTGATCGCCGAAGAATTGATGCTTTTGAATTATGGTGCTGGAGGAGACTCTTGAGAGTCCCATGGACTACAAGAAGATCAAACATATCCATTCTTAAGGAAATCAGCCCTGAGTGCTCACTGGAAGGACAGATCCTGAAGCTGAGGCTCCAATACTTTGGTCACCTCATGAGAAGAGAAGACTCCCTGGAAAAGACCCTGATGTTGGGAAAGATGGAGGGCACAAGGAGAAGGGGATGACAGAGGACGAGATGGTTGGACACTGTTCTCGAAGCTACTAACATGAGTCTGACCAAACTGCGGGAGATAGTGGAAGACAGGAGTGCCTGGCGTGCTCTGGTCCATGGGGTCACGAAGAGTCAGACACGACTAAACGACTAAACAACAACAATGGTTTATTTGGACAAATTTTGACCTCTTCAAGTTGTCCCTCTTTCTCCAGGGCAAGAACAGCAGCTGGGATAGGGGAGAAATGGTTCAGGCAAGATTCCCTCCTCCGCTGCTACTGCTGCAGTGAGCAAATTCTACATCCCTGCATTTCAGTTTTAAAAGGTCAATCTTCCCTGCGATGTGTAGCTTGGCCCTCAGGAAGTGTTCTATCCTGGACACCCACCCACCAGTCACACTGATTCTGCAGTACATCAGGTACTTGTCAGCAAAGAACAGTAAAGTGCAACAACACTGTGGCAGAGATGGAGAGCCTGTGAGTGATGTATTCCTCTTGCCACCGGCAGTATCCATATCCTGATTTGTTGAAAGCTAGTAGGTGGCTTCCAGAAAGGAGGGAGCAGGCAATAGTCAGGACTGCATAGTATCATTAAAATGCTACCAATTTAAATGTGCCTCATTGCAACAAGTGATGTGAAACAGAAATGCTCCCCCATCCCTCGTTGCAATGCAAAACCCTTGCAAAGCAAAAGATGTTTTTGATCTCTTTCAGCACACTCAAAAGTGAATATGATAGCTGGATATATTTGCATTTGGAACACGGGCTGGACTGGAATGCGGGTCACACTTCCTAGCTGCTTTGAATAATCTGCAAATTGGCTAGGTTTTAACACGGCATTTTAATCATTAGGGCTATGTATCTTCCACGGACATCTTGCTAAATTCAAGCAGAAAAAAGCTGCTTTGGATTTTCATGCATACATACACGCTGGATTATCTGTCCTTCTTCAGCCTAGCCTTCCTGGATATCCCAAATTGTTTGTGTATATAACTTTTTTATTTTCTTTCCACTCAGCAAAGCCCAACTCTTGAGTCCTCTCCCCCCCCCCCCGTGAGACTGCAAAACTAGGAATAATGTAGCTGAGGCGGCAGTACGTTGCTCCATGTGAATGGTGCCTGAGGATCCCACAGTAGTTTCTGCAATCTTGTCTGCTGTTAAAAGGATAATGTGCCCTTATCACATTCAAGATCAAGGATATCTGAGAGAAAGAGAACGCCATGAGGATGAAAGATGGCCCTTGGCATTCAAATGCTGGTTTGGGGTTTTTGTTTTAATTATAAAAAAATCTCAAGTTATTCATGTTGAAGTTTCCCTTTCTCAGATAAAATAGAAGCCAGTATAAATTGTGTGCAAGTTTAGGAAGTAGAGGTTTCCAAGAATAATATTTCATATGGACATGTATGCTTCCTTCACTTCTGGATGTGGTTCTGTTACTTCCTACCTAAATGTGCTAAAATGTCAAATTCAGTTGTAGAAAGAAAGTCATAGTTTTGGGTATGCGGCCTTCATTTCACTATATGAAATACCCCTCCCCATCAACTGGTCATGGTTCTATAAGCAGGAAACTGCTTTACTCTTCTGATTTTCCAGTGATCCTCTTTCTTCCATAGCAAGCTTCAAAACAACAGAAGGTTCTGCTATTACTTATTAAGGGATAAAAAACAACCCAATGGCAAGGGGTTCAGGAGGAACAGTTAGGGGGTTGCCCCAGTACCTGCCACCAAGCAGTTGTCCGGGAGCTGAGACATAAGTACAGGGGTACCTCGAGTTACATACGCTTCAGGTTACATACACTTCAGGATGAGAACAGAAATCGCTAACTCTGCTAACCCAGAAATAGTGCTTCAGGTTAAGAACTTTGCTTCAGGATGAGAACAGAAATCGAGCTCCAGCGGCGCGGCAGCAGGAGGAGGCCCCATTAGCTAAAGTGGTGCTTCAGGTTAAGAACAGTTTCAGGTTAAGAACGGACCTCCGGAATAAATTAAGTACTTAACCTGAGGTACCACTGTATGTGAATTCTGCTCTTTTCCATGTGAACAACAGTTGGGGCTTCCTCTTATGATAAAACTCAGGCCTTTGCCTTAGAGTGGGAGACTGGGGCCGTGGCCATTGGCCAGATCTCTCATACCACATTCCCTGCCAGCTCTGTCCACCCTCCAAGTGCTTGGGAAAGTTCTAAAGAGGTGAGCCTACATGGGTAGGCTGCCCTATGACAGAGAGCCCTATACAATCAGGTTTCTCAATTGGGTGTGGGTGAGTGATATACATAGAGCAGGCTCCTCTCCTCAAATGATCGGCCATTGCATGGGCTGCAAGTGGGAGCGGTCAACATGGGATGTAGCAATGGCAGGTGGGGGATGCGGTCCACTGTAATCATGTGGAGGAGAATGCTCAGGTGGTATCATGGTCTTTGCCTGCTGAAGAGCAGCTTGAAGGGGGAGAAGGCAGAATGATCACCTGCAGCTGATCATCTTTCAAGGACACAAAGAAGAAGGCACTGATGAGAACCAGCTGGATTGAACCTTCTCAAGCGGAGCTTCCAGCTGGAGCTAGATGCTGGTAACAATGTTTGTAGTTCCTGGTCCTTCTTTGCTGCTTCCTGCTCGTCCTGACTTTTGACCCCATGATCATTGGAATCCCTGACCCTTGGACCATCTGACCATGTGGACTTCTGTTTGCCTGACCCTAGGACTGGACCCAACTTTGGATGCTGATTCTTCCTCCAGACAAGTACACCTCAGAGACTCTTCTGGTTGGCTGGCCTCCCACTCCACTGAGCTCTGCACGTTGTTGCTCAGCAACGAGACTACAACAGATGGGACTCTAGTTTATGGTCCTAGCTCACCTGAATTCAGTGGTTGCGTACACTAAACTATGCAGAGAACAGCAGCCTCTCTCTTTACTTTTCAATCTGGTATCACGCCTTTATTGATTACTTTGGCTCTCCATGTCTGCTAAGGGAGCTTTGCAGTAAACAACCTAGATAGGGCACAAAGACCATATTACAGCTGGTTTGTTTCTTATCACATACTTCTCTGGGCACATTTTAGCCTGCCCCCTCTTCTGTGAAACTGTAGGTTCTGAACTTTCTGACAGATTAGGTTTGCTTCAGCACTGTGGTGCCCAAGTGTTTTCTGCAGAGAAGGTGAATTGCCTTCATAGTTTGAGTGAACAAGATGCTCACTCTGCTTTCTGACTCTGCCACAGCCAATGACGGCAGATTTAGAACAACTAAACTATTTTGCAATGTAATAGTACAAGGAATGAGAATTGTGGGCAAAAGATAAGCCACGGAATCAAGATATAATAAGGCAATTGCTGTTCACTTTTTCTTCTGCTCAGGCTCTGAATTAAGTGCTAGTTAATTAAAACCTCACATGAAAAACTAGGGATAGAAATCCTTGAAAGGAAACAACAAAGGAAATACAAGTGTTTTAAAATCCTTTATATTTAGATAAACCTTTTAAATGGAAAATGTAGCTATGCATCACATACTCCATATAAATGCTGCATTTAAACTTGACCTGGATGGAGGCAGAACCATGATGAATCACTCAACCAATGTTTAGTTCATGCTGAATAAGAGTGGGTTTCAACCAAGGGTGTGGGACCAGTGGCCCTCAGCTACAATACCCACCATCCCTGACTATTGGCTTTGCTGGCAGAAGCTGATGGGAATTGGAGTCCAACAGCAGCTGAAGGACCACAAGTCACTCCTCCTCCAACTTAATCCTTCTCTTTACACAATTTCTTCCATTCACTGTTTCCCTGATTTAAATTGCTCCAAATTATTTGTCCCATGCCACATTGTACAACTATTCCCCCCACCCTGGAAACCTCAAGTATCAACTACTTGATGTGGGACTGCAGTTGAAAAGTATTAGGAAGTAGCAGCTGGTCTGGAATGTGGAGTTAAAATTTGAGTGTATATTTAAAAGTCTGAAGAATAACCACAATTCTGCAGAGATTTACTCCAAGGCTCATCCATTTATTTCTCTAGTGTTACTCTGCCGTAAGTTGTTTTAGGGGATTGTAGGCTGTAATCAAGAAAGCCCTTATGCTTGTGTAATTGTGGATTATATCCGCTCACTCCAGATGGATTTATTCTGGGTTTGTTTAAGAACCACAACTTCTATGTAATAAGCTATAAATTAAATTAAGCTTGGATATTTTCTTCAGAGTTTTCCACATGATTCACACTCTTCCCTACAAATTATAGACTAAAGACATAAAGCTCACGGGAAAACTAAGTATCATTTATTACTCATAATTTTAAATGCAATAACAAGTCTGATTTCTTTATGCTTAGAGGAATGGTTTAAAGAGGCAATGAAGGATAATGAGCCGATAGCAGACATAAGGTAAGTGAGAACATATGCATTTTCTTCCAGTAATGAGATGTCATTAAAGCAAAATTAAGACTCTTCCAAAATGAAAAAATGAAATAGTAATGGTATTAGCAATGTAACTCGAAAGGTTGTTAAACACTGAAGATATAGACCCACAGTAAAATGTCATAATGGACTATGCTAACATGTGAGAAGTTAAGGTCCAAACATGTATGCAGGTCCAAACATTTCTTTTGCTTTTTGTAGGGAGAGGGGAATTGGATCAGCCATATTTCCCTTCTTTTAAATTGACTATCAACAAAGGGATATTTTTGGGTGGCAAATTAAGGAGGGCAGGTATGCCGAGTTGAGCCCATGCATGATGTCACACACACGACGGACCCCCATCTGGTCAGGCCTGCCAGGACTTGCAGGAGATTCCGGTGGGGAGCGTAGAGGGTGAAAATTATCCCCCACACCTTCTGCCCCTGCCTGGTGGGCTAGCACTCGCTGGAGGTGATGGGATAGTGGCCACCTTAATATGAGGTGGAGGGGCTCAGCTCCCTGCCTAGAAATACTGAGGGGGCTGAAGCTCCTTCAGCCTCCTATAGCTAGTGCCCCTGGAGGAGGGACAAATTCCCCTCCCTTCTTTCTCGACATCATGCTGGCCAGCAACATATTGAGGAACGGGGGCAATTATAATTTCTCAAAGGCCTCTGCAATTTTAGGAGTCCATGGAAGAATGGTAGCTCCCATTGTCCTCTACATCCAGGCACACTGTTAACCAGTATGGCCTTGCTAATAATGAGCTATAGTACAGAGGACTATGAAAATCATAGGGTCGTATTCAATATAGCACCAAGGTGAATGTTCTGTCACTTCAAGAATTTCTTTTTTTAAAAAAATGTTTTTATTAACAATTTCAACATAACAAATTATCAAAACATATCATATTCATTATTTCCCCCTTTCCCCACCCCCTTCAAACCCTTCCTCCCCCCCGAGACTTCTCTCAGCTTCTCTCTCTGATTTCTCAGCACATATTATTCTCTGCATGTTATAAAAGTATACATATCCTTACATTATCTATCTACCATGTTATCAACTAATAAATTTGTGTATGTTTATTCAAAACCTGCCAAGGAGTCCAATTCATTTTGTTGTCTTTTTAGATAAATTGTAAAAAGCTCCCATTCTTCCTTAAAGTCACAGTTGTCCTTGTCCTGCAATTTGTATGTCAATTTAGCCAGTTCTGCATAGCTCATCAATTTTTCTTGCCACTGTTCTTTCGTTGGGATTTCCTCATTCTTCCATCCTTGTGCTATCAAGACTCTTACCGCTGTTGTAGCATACATAAATAAGTTCTTTGTTTTTCTTGGCTGATCTTGTCCTAGTCACTTCAAGAATTTCTTCTTGCCTGACAGAATGTTCTCCCTGCTCCTCCTCCTTGCCTTAAGTTTCATAGAATCATAGAATTTTATACTTGGAAGGGACCATGAGGGTCATCTAGTCTAAACCCTACAATGCAGGGATCTTTTGTCCAAAACATGGAGCAAAAACCCACAACCCTGATGCTAAGTGTATCATACTCTAAAAGAAACATATTTCTTTTCTGAATTGTTACTTTTAATTATGAAAATAACTCTTCTGAATTGCAGCCAAGTATTCCTAAAAACTCTTTGCCAAATTTGATCATTTTTTTTTCTTTATAAATGACCAAGAATGCACTTATGGTTGAAAACATTTGATTCTTTCTCAGTTTACTTTTCTATTTAAGGTTTTCAAGTCACAACTATCCCTTTTATTTCTACCTTTTTTAAAAAACCTGCTGCCTCTTTTCCACTGAAAACATTAAAAACAAAAACAAAATGTTAACACAGAGAAGTCCATTTCTTGAAGCAGCTTACATACAAAGTTTGCATTAAGATGTAAGAGCAAGTTCAGCAAAACAATTTAAACCTAGACAGTGACAACATATATGGTAAAACAATGAAAAATCCATCACAGAATCTTTAACTAAAAGCAGAGTGAAATAAAGGAGTTTCAAGGCTTACTGAAAAGCTGATGAGGATGGAGCCAAACATACATTATTTAGGAAGGAGTTCACAAATAAGGGGGCCTCCACTGAGATAGCCCTGTCTCTAGAGCTTGTCAATATAATTGATCTTAATAGAAGGGCTACAACCAGAGCCTGTGAGGCCAATCTTAAGAGCATGGGCAAAGTCACAGGAGTGTCACCCGTCCTTCAGATAACCTGGTCCGATAACCATAATTTCAGCACTAATTAAAAATATGAAAGAGAAGCTGAATATGAAAGATCCATAAAGCAATTATTCTTCATTTGTGTTCTAAAACTGAACACTTTTAATGCTTCAGTGGAGGACAGAAATCAATGGGCTTAATACTTAGACTTTGGCTGGGTTGTGCATATAGTTTGATGTATGCTGAATAATAAATAAATAAAAATCAATACATTTGCATTCATTAAAATCGCCTTTAAGGCTAATGCAATGAGATACTTCTTGTTTTAACTTTTAAAATGTTATATCTGTGTGCTTTTCAAATGAACAGTGAAGAAACTTGGAAATTCCTTGTCCTGGGGGTCTCCTTGATGCCCATCAGCACTATTACTGAACTGCAAAATCTTTATTGTACTTCTCACTTAATTCCTGATTCTCCACTAATGAAAGATATTTGGTTTCCACAGCTGCTAATTATTGCATCAGAGCCAATATGCAGAAAACTATTTAAATAATTACAGTTTCCTTGGGATTTTACTCTTTCCACATCAACTTGGCATGAATAATATTTTACATCTGTGATATTATGAACTATTTTTATATCCACCTGATATGATCAAAAGGTCAATCCTACTTTGCTCTAATATCCACCAGTACATGCTTTAATTGGTTGGATGTGAACTATCTCTGCAAATAGAGGGTTAATTTATGAAGTACTCCTTTCACTGCTCCCCTCCACCCCACTACTCACCATACAGTTTCCTCGGTGCTTTGATGCATACACAGAACTCCACTTCCCACAAGCATGCTCCATTAGCTAGCACTGTTGTGGTTGATTTCTCAAATATTAAGAGTTTTCTACTGTGGACGGTGAGGTGGAGTGATGGGAGGATTTCTACTCTTCCACCTCCAGAGCCAGCTGCCAGCCACACACTGGGATCACACAGCAAGGCTCAAGGAAACTTACCTTCCTCTCTGTGTGCTCCTTGGGTATATGAATCTGACATGCACACTGCGGCCCCATTAGCCGATGTTCACCCTGATGCACCTGACAGGCCCAAACACCGCTGTGGTTGCAAGATTAGTCTGATATGTTCCAAATCACTCACCCACCTGGACCAAATGCCAATTAGCCAGATTCTAACAAAACATCACTCCGCTCATGCAGATGATGCCCAACAGTGAAGTTGGCAAAAAAAAAAAGATGTGACAAAGGCCAATTAAAGTCATCCCAAAAAAATCCCACTCAGTCACCTTAATGAAGCCCACACTGAAAAAGCAGTGGGGGGTTGTCTCAATGAGAAGAGGGCAGCAGGTGGTGTTACATGGGCTTAAATAGCCTGATCTCTGCTTCTCTCCCCTTCAGGAGAGTCAATCTCCCTTCTTCTTGCAGGGGAAGAGATTGTGGCAAATGCGCCACTCTCCCATATGGGGAAGGAACAGAATTGTCATTAATCAAACTTATAGTGTTATTTATTTATTTAGATTAGTCATTTACTGCTTCACAGGTTTCCCCTCCAGATGTATCATTATAACTGATCATATATTAACCACACATTGGAGACAGGAGCTGAAGCAAAAATTATTTATTAATTAAGCCATCCCTTGTTTCACACACCTTGAAATTGACCCTATAAATTGTGCAAAGAGCAGCAGTGTGGGAGAGGTTTCATTACAGCCCTGTTGCAGTCTGAGGTCAAATCAGTCAGTTTTCCAATTTTCTGTAATGAAATTGTAGAATATTAACATCTCTCCAATTCATTAGTCCCATTCTCTTATCTGGCATCAGCCACTCCTTTTAAAGAAATGCTACCTGAAAGGCTAAATCATACAGTTTGGGTCAGGAGAATATTCCGAGGGAAAGCATTTTATATGGAGCATGTAAGACCTGAATATGCTCAAAAACAAGAAAGTTTGTGGCCATCTTAACAGCTACATAACAATGTTTTGGTTGGCCTTTCATGAAGCTCTTGAATGGGAGATTCAAGTTTTTACCCTATCATAAAAAATATGCTGAGGAAATCAAAACTTTGTTCAGGATGTCATTAATCTTTACTTTCTTGCTCTGAGTTAAAAAGGTGGGTTTGATTCTGTTCCACTGTGCAAGAAAAAGAAGAATATATTTTAACAAGTTGTGGAGACCCAGAGGAGTGCCTCTGCATCCGCTCAGCTTGTATCTAATATCTCAGAAGGAATTTGGAACATTCAAGTACACAACTGTGTGTAGCAGACCCAGTTATAAGGCCATGGTCTCCAAAGGGACCACTACATCAATTCCACTTACCCCTTTGGCTGAGGTTGTAGGCCCAAGTGCTATGCCTTAGCAACTACCCATGGACAGAGCTCTGTAGTTTGCCCATTCCAAGTCACAGCATACATGGTTGGGACTGAGTAAAAATGCCTTCCCAAAATGTATCCATTCTATTTGAAGGGACTCCATCAAATATCACACAATAGTTTGAGGATGTCCTAGGAAGAAAAGCCTCTGAAAATTAACCAGTAAATCTTTAGAGAAGACGAATCTCCACTCACTTTGTACTGAATGAAGTTGAGTTGTTGGTTTATACTGTTTGGGAGCGAGGAGAGGGTACCACTGCGACAAGGCCTCCCAGCAATAGTCACTAGTGCTCACCAGGAGGGTGAAGGGAAGGACAAGGTGGCAGAGAAGATGGCACTATATGGGTGCATCAATGGGATCATGGGATTGGCTCTACTGATGCACTCACATAGCACTGACCTCCATGCCACCTCTAGGCAAGTGGCAGGAACTCTGGTGCCAGGAGTTCATCTGTGTGGTGGCAACACTTCTCTCTAACCATTCCTGATACTGATGGATGAAGAAGCAATGGTCTAAGAGAGGAGGTACGGATGGAGTGAGGGGCCAAGCCTATTGCTTTCTGCAACAATACTAAAATGTTACTAAACAATAATTAAAAATGGATCCACAGCTGTGTCAGGCAGTCTCGTATTTGTTCATGGGCAGATAACTTTGGCAGGGGGAAGACGTTTTTATTTTATTTTAGCTTCTATTGAACTTTTATCCTGCCCTTCCTCCTGAAGGATCTCAGTATCACTGAATATTCTCCAGCAGCAGGGGGGCTGGGCATGCGTATGAAAATCTCTTAACAGTTTGGAGAGAGTCCAAAAAACATTTTAGTTGTTAGCATTGTTCTTTACTCCCCCCTCCCAATGAGCATGGCATTCTTTATAAACTGATTCCGCTTACGTGTGGATGTTAAATTTGGACCAGTATGTTTTCCTAACATCTGACAGGTGGAAGACATTTAATTTCCCTCATAAACCCTGCATTTGTTTTCTACCCATTTGCCTGATTCTGTCATTCTCTGTAAAGGGAATGTTGCTTGCTTTCACTTTTTCTTCTTCTTTTAAAAAAATGAAGTTTAGAAAAAAGGAAAAAATGGAACGCCAAGTTCCCAGTTATGCTCTGTCATCCATGCTTGAAGAATGTTCTGTACACAGTGCAATTGTTTATTTTTCTCTTATTAATGTTTAAAAATGCCAACAAAATATATAAATAGGTGCAGTGTAGCATTGAGGCTCCTTAATACAGAGTTCATTTAATCACTGCCTTAGACTTCATTGATTTATTTCCAAAAGGATTAAATCAAGTTTAAGCAGAAAACAAAGAAATGTAGGCAAAAACACAAAGGAACATAAATATGATATAGTTTCTGAAGGCTGCAGTGCTAGAATGGGATTTGATTAACACTTGAAGAAAAAAATCTGGCTTGAACATAAATCTGTGCAAGTATTTTATCTGAGAAGTTATTTTTTAAAATTGCAAACCTGAAAACTGTGTGTGCTGAATGACAGTAGAATCTTCTCCTCCACCCACCAAATTAAGTTATATTTATTTTGTACAATAGGAATTCCCTGCCTGGCTGTACCTCACAGCCTTATGATTGATCACAGATAGCAATCAGCTTGTGGGAAACTGGGATATGCCTGATTCTCTTCAGAACCACATTTTGTACTGTTCCTTTGCACAGCACTCTATCATTTTCCACGATAAATAATTCCTTTTTTATGATCGATAATGAACACCTCACAGTTCCGTATAGAAACTAGCAATAAGAGTGGTAAGCCTCAATTGGTCCCTGAGGGAAGAATTATTGGTTCAAATTCAAATGCACTGTTCAACTCATTTCAACAAATGAGGCAGCTGTAAACACAGATTAATGCAGAATAAAATCAATATAAGAACAACAGCATTTTATGAAAGATGAAGATATTTAATACTCATAAAAAACTCCCAAGTACAAAATGGATTGAAGAAGGGCATGCCATTTAACTATAACATAGATTATGATAATATACAAAATTAGTTGCACAAACTAGGTAATTGAATCAATAGATTATCCTTTAGTTTCTCTCTCTCTTTGCTTCTCCAGCCATTTTTGGCTGACTTTTTCTCATTTCTACTTATACATTTGTATAGGCTAGTGGCCCTCCAGATGCTGTTGGACTACAACTCCCATAACCCCTGACTATTGGTCATGCTGGCTGAGCTGATGGGAGTTGGAGTCCAACAACATCTGGGGGTCCACAATTTCACCACCCCACATACAGACCATCATCAGACCAACCACTTGAACTTGGCAGGAAAAAGAGGTATCAGGTAAACTTGTATTCCATACTCTAATCAAAACTGAACCCTGACTTTTTCACCTTCACCTTTTCTTTTCTTTTCTTTTCTTTTCTTTCTTTGAGATAAATTTCACCTTTCATTTTAGCTTGTTCCAAAGAATTTGTTTCACAGCTATATATAGAAATCCCATTAGAGTAGGTAAAAGTCCTGGGTTTAGGAAGATTCATTAAAAATTCAGCCATAATTATTCATACCACAACAGCCACAGTATTTTTACAATATGTTTTATAAACCAGCAGCAAAATTTATTCATATCCAGTCCAAGGTTTATGAGTTTGATCACCCAGTTGTTGGATCTTATGAGTCTGAGCAGTTTCCTTCCTTCAGTAGCAATTTACAACCTGGCTCAATATTGTACAATATGTGTGGGGTGTTTTTTTTTGCTAGACAAGGAAAGCAAGAATAATAATAAAGTAGGATGTGGAAGAAAAAGATATTCAAGTGAATACAAGCTAGAACTTTAGATGCTGTTGCCAATTTGAGTTTTTGAGCTAATCCCACAACCTGCTGGTGGGTAAGTCGGCATAGGATCTATTCAGTGTGATGAGTTTGTGAAATTACCCCAAAAATTTAGGAAACAATTTGAATCTTAAACCTGCAATGCTAAAGTACAAGGATGCATTAGGTTTGTGCGAATATGTGCTTTAGGCACCAGGCGAGCTTCTCTGGGGAGCATTCCACAAACGGGGATACCTATCTGGATCTGCTTGGAGTAAATTCATTCCACTGTCTGGCCCAGGCATAACAAAGTATGAGAACAGTTTGTGTCCTAAGCTGCTACGCTTCTTAATCTTCTATGTGAAATCTACCTACTTATCTACCGTGTGCGTGCATAATTTTTAAAGCATCAAACAGCAAATATTCTCTGGATCTTGGAAGGATGAAATTAAACATTAAAGCAATATGTCTGGTACATCAACTAATATAATAGATGATAAAGTATTTTGCCTTCCTCAGATGCTCTGATGTAAATCAAAGCATGCTGTGTATCCAAGCTGGTAGTTATAGAACAATGAGGATGGAATATTTGAGAGTGTGGCATTTTGTTGTAGGTACTGTCCTCCAGGTTGAAGCCATGTTATGTTAAGGTGTCTAAATATGCAGAGCTTTGCTCTTGCTTCCAGTGTACTTGGATCAAATCGCATCTGAAATGAAATAAGTGTCAGAGCAGGGAGGTGCAATTATCTCAACTGAGCTTCTCTACAACTGGTTCTTCTTATTTCTCTGTCATGACTGGTTCCTAAAATGCATGTGCAATGTTAGTTGTTGTTTTACCCCTGTATGAATATCTACCTGGATATCCTGAATATTTGTACTCAGTGATGCATATTATATTGCAGGATCTGCAAGTGGTGCTTTGTTTGATATAACAACTACCGCCAGTCATAGTGTTATTGATGGTAACTGCCTCCCTGAGATAAATACAGGTGATTTGAAATCACAAGGATGTGCTTCGGGTTTACAAATGGATACTTTAAACATAAATGCCATTTGTAATCTGTGTAGATTGAAAGGCTGGTGGAATTCTATAGTGAGAAACTTGATAATTGCTTAGGCAAGATGTTCAGAGTTGGCTATAGTTTTCTCGGATTGGCAAGTGATACAAAATTCAAGGTGGAAATCGATTTTATTGTTGTTGCTGGAGTCTTTACTTTCATGGAGAACAGTTTCTCTAGAATGGGTGCCAAATGCACCCTTTGAAGCCTATATTTCTCACCCCCAGAACTCTCCCCAGACTCAGTCATTTGGACTGGCTGCTCTGTGTCCTTTGATAAAAACTCTTGCTTTATCTGAAAAGGGAATAGAGAGGGCTGTGTGAGAATGTGTAGGAATTAGTCTACTGTACAAAGGCATAATTTACATTTGTAGCTCCATACATTTTTGCCTCTGCCACCACCCATCATTGGTGTGTGGCCCTTGAAAGATTGCCCAGGATGGAATGTGGTCCCCAGACTAAAAATTGTTCCCTATCCCTGCTCCAGAAGATTCATGTCTCTTGGTTGTTGTGCTCGATAACACATGGAGGATTTTCTTTGTGTGGAAGGTAAATAATTTTTTTAATTGACTCTTCTATAGTCATTTTCTTTGCAGATGCAAAGAAAATTCTGAGATCAGTCTGTAGATGACGTTCCTCTAGCTTATGTTTGGAATGACAAGACTTCCAATTTAGGTAGCAGTGGGTTTGTTGTGAAGAACAGCGACTATTTTGTTGTTGTTGATAAGCGAGGAGGGCACTGAGTAAAGGAATGTGTAGATTTTTTAGTGACACTGCTGAATGTAAACTAGCTTGCAGGATGAATAGAGTTGAGGTAATATTCATATTGCTTGAAGCTTTCCACAAAGTTACTCATCAGTGCATTGCCGTCATATATGTGGTTTGTTAGTGGACCATTTTAGGATGTCCTGTTCAAGTTTTTCCATGAATAGATTTGCAGAAGACGGAGACATGTGAGCCCACATAGCTTCACCTTATAGATATTGTTCCCCATTGTGCACACATATACGTAGTGTGTTCCAATGAATGTAATGTTTTTGCACGTAGGTTTCTAAATATAGTTTGCTTATCCTAGCTACATCAGGGGAATCACAAGCCTAACTAAGTCTGGCAGGGCCCCAGATTTGGCCTGTGCCTCTCATTCCTCCAACCCATGCCAACTTGCACCACTTCTGATGTTGTATGTCATGCCAAGTGTGAGGGAGGTATAAGTGCAGCTACCAACATTTTGGAGTCTGTTTGCAAGGAGTATGTATTGAAATTGTTTGCAAATGGACTTCAAAGTGTCCTTTCTCCGTGCCCATCAGCTGACCCATGGTGAAAGATGCCTTTGAAGCCCATTTGCAAGCAGTTTCAATGCAAACCACTTGCAAACGGACTTCAAAGGTGCTATCTCTCAGCGCCAGTCAGCTGATGGGTGCTGAGTGAGATCACTTTGAAGTCTGCTTGCAAGTGGTTCCCATTGAAACTGCTTGCAAAGGGGCTTCAAAGGTGAGGCCCTTTCAAGTTGTCACCTGATTGACAGGTGTGCAGTCATGGCCCCAATCCAATTCTGATGGGCTCCCCCCTCCCAGAAGAAATATGGAATAATCTAGTCACAACTCTCTACCTTCACATTGACTTTAGACAGCATTGTCATACGTCTGGAATTTCCCAGACATGGCTGGGATTAGGGTGTTCTTAACAGCGCCTGGGTGGAAATGGCTTAAATCTGGATGTATGGCAACCCATGTCGGAAGTGTAGATTTTGGCGAATTTCCTAAAAAATAGCTCAACAACTTCATATTTTTGAAATATGGTAACCCTACGTTGGCGTAAATAGTTTGGAGGATAACTTTTCTTTTGGTTCTTGCCCTCAAATGAAAATTGGATAAACCCTTTTAACAATAAGCCTGAGAATTTAAACACACCATTTTGTTGTAGTCAATTTTATCTGAAGTATAATTACAATATTTTGTGACCCTCAGCTTTTCGATGTTCTTTGGATTTGGAAGTTCTAAATGATTTTATGTCCCTGTGCTCTTTTTCCTGTTGTCCATCTGAGTAGGATGACTAGCTACGTTGCCTTCTGTCTTGCTGTCTGACCTTATGCAAGTTGGCAGCAGCTCACTGATGCACATTTTGGTGTTTGGGGAACAGATACATAAAACTAAGGAATAGTTAGACGCACAAGCTGAAGGAGAATTTTGGGTTTCGCTTCTGGACAGAATGCCTGATGGAGCAAATTAATTAACCTCCCATCAAGAGGGGGTCCCTTCTATACCACTCCAGACATGTTGTAGATGAGACTTACCTTCTTATTGATTCATTCAAGGCATCAAATGAATTAATAAAGATTTATTGGAAAAACAGGATCCCTGTTGCAGAAAGAAAAGTGTTACACTGGACACTTCCCAGCCTTTCCCGCTGATCTGAAGATTGATTAGCTGACTGGTGATGTCATATGTCTGTTGGCCACATAGGAGGTGTGCTTTTTCAACAGAATAGCCATCGTTGGCCAACTTTAAAGTATACTTATATGAAAATTGATGAGAATAATCATCTTTATGATTTTGGACCCGGGTTCCAGAACTTACTTACTTTATTTATTTATTTATTTATTTAGATGATAGAGAGTCGCTAGCAATGGATTGGAACAAAATGGGTACCATTTTAAATTCTCATTCGTTTCCAGTCAAGTGACTTAGTTATCAGACCTTCAAGATGCATGAGAGTTTCCATTATGTAAAAATGATTTTTCATGAAGCTGTGAAGCCGTAACACTAATAACTAATAATGTATTCTCCAAAATCAGTAAGGGAGCTGTATGCAGCATGCAGGCTTAGATCTTACCTTGCTCAATCCCAAATGGAGAAGCAATCCTCTCTCACCAGCATTAGGAGTATTATATCATTTATTTTCTTCTGATTATTTTAAAGTCTGGCATAGCAACCGGGATAATGCAAAGACTATACTTATTTTGACAAAGTCTCCCATGAGTGTTTGTTTCCTTTTGTCTGTGGCTACAATGATCTCAGATGTCTGAAATATAATATATAGTTATTTATATATGAGGTTGTCATTTACCATTAGAATAACATTTCATTCTATTGTGATATATATATCACAATGTACCTTGTGATCACACCCCCATGGTGATGTAGATTTAAAGAAGCTGCTCTTTTATTTCAGAGGTAACATATAGTTTAAGCAATGAGGTATAGCAGTTGCTATGGTAACTGTTCTTTTTGCAAAATAACGGAGAACTAACAGTTGCCTGGATATATGAAGCAATTGACCAGCAGCTCTAGAGTATCAGAAAAATCATATAAATTTGAATCAAAGGATTGCTTATGGAAAAATCATGTTATGTTTCTGAACAAGTAGTTGGTGATCTTTCAATTGTATTCCAGGGCTTGCAGTGATGCAGAATCTCTCATATCCACAGGAAATCTGTTTGTTTGTCTATATCATTTTCTGGCACCAGCCCCATCAAATATGCTCAAGATACCATGCAAAAATCTAAACACGTTAAGTTGCAATAAAATACCAGTTCAGTACTGAAATCCTAATAATGCCTATAAATCCTCACCAGAAGAAATACCCAGCTTGACCCAGAAAAAAATGCTTAATAAGGAAATCCTTGGCTGGTGATATGAATCCTAAGCTCTGTAGGAAGGGCGTTGGAAGAGTGGACATGGGCATTAAAACTGTGAAGAACTCATTCAGGGTTTGAAGGAATGCTACTAAGACCAGATTTAGCCCTGGTGTGAATAAAGTCCATGCACAGTAAAGGTATGGCAGAGATCAGTACCCACAGACTGAGAAGGGATCCGTTTTGAAGTCCAGACAAGGTTCTTCGGGTTCTTCCCATCTGTCAGAAAAGATGGGCAACATCTGAGGGCTGTAGCCCTTTTCCTCCACCCTGGCAGTGCTATTGGGTGAAACAAAAGAGTTATGAGGCTGCTGGCAAAGGAACTCTGCTGTTGCTACTACCTGCCGTGGCAGTGGTGAAGATAGAAAGGAAAGAGCCACCACTGCTGCTCTTTCTGAGAGGGTATCTTGCCGTGTCGAGGTACTTTGCAATTGCATTACATACACAAGGCGTGGAGGCCCTCCAGCCTGCAGGCCTAATTTGGCTTTTGAGATCTCTGGATTTGGTTCACCAGGCCATTTTGGAGTAAACAAGCCCACCTGACTGTCACCTGATGTCTCAGGTGCAGAGATCTGTAATTTCAAGGCAAAGTGCTAGACGGCCAGCACACCAGTCAAAAGTAGCCTGTGGCAGATAGGCCAGTTCTGAATCTGGCCATCATTATGAAAATGGTTCCTCACCACTGTTATATAGAGCATATGCACATGTACCTCCACTGAAATGAACTTTGAAGCCCTTGGAGAATAGCTGTATTGATGTTCTAGGGCCCAAGCAAAAAGGGGTAGTCGAGCAATTCTGCCTTTGCAAATCCCAGTACAAACTGATTTGATTCTCGCCTCCTGAACTGATGTACAGATTGGCATGTAGCTGCCATTTTGATTTGCATATTCTAGAAACTGTAGCAACTTTTGGTTCAAAAATACATTGGCATACACTAGAAAAGCATATCTTGAAAGGAAAATATGCTTAGATTTGTTTAGAGACAAAATGTATTTAAATATTTGTATTAAATGTGAATTTTTAATGCAGGCCGTTTTCCCAATACTACTTCTATCTGTCAGCCAGTGGATATCACTGAGTGACATCAGGTGATGGGCAGGGTTCAATCCTGCAGGGTGTGAATGCACTGGTGAAGAAGATCCCAGCAGAGAGAAGGGCTGAACCTGCTGCTTATCAGCTGGTGAGTGCAGAATTCAATCCTATTGGGTGTTGCCTCACCAGTGTATTTCCTGGCAATGGGGATGTCATGGCAAAGGAGACCCCTGTCTCATCTCCCATTATCCTCCGTGTAAAGCAAAAGGAACCAACATGGTTCCCTGCAGATGTTTTAGTTGGTAGCTCTCATCATCCTTTACCTTTGGCTATGCCGGCTGGGGCTGATGGGAGTTGGAGTCCAAGAACCTCTTGAGGTCATCATGTTTGCTACCTCTTGTGTTAAACAGTACATCTTATGCAGCTGTCAAACAACTATGCAACTTTAGCTTATTAGCCATCTACATGTTAACAAATTGATCAATTGCACAAATTTAAATAAACGTGCCAATCATCAGCACTGCAATAATGGTGCATTTTTGAGATGCTGAAAGATATGTAAAATAATTTGCACATTAATGAGGAAAAGCCATCTCGCTTTAAAAGGAGCCAATATTTTCATTTTCTTCCATCGCAAGAATATACTGGAACTGAGTTAGCCACAACATTTAAACAAGTATGCCCTTAACTCTCAGCCATACTGATTAGAATGTGCACTTAAAATACACACATATTGCAAATATACAAACATACACTTCATACAATCCTTAAAAATGTATTAATGCTGAATTATTTTAACAATAAAAACTTTTCAAAAAAAGAATGTGCACTTAAAAACTAAAACTGCCCCACTGCAATGGAAATATTATGGTATTCTGTCAGTCTTATGCATGCTGACTCGGAAGTAAGAGCCACTGAACTCTAGGGAGTAAGTCTTCTTGAACCAAGTGTTTACTTCCAGGCAAACATGCATAACATGTTAGTTTGATTATTAATCCCTTCATACAGTGTAGCCCAACTAATCAATTATTGCAGGCCTTCTAATAATCCATTTTCACAATCTGACACATAAATAGCTCTTGGTATAAAAATGTGCAAAGCTTTGAAGAGCAGAAAGCTTCGTTACTGAGTTTAAAAAAACACACACTCTGAATTTTACAATTACAGAACAAATTGTTTGGAAAAGGTAATACTTTCCATGGTTAAACAAACAGAACCAGTTCTAATGTGAACGATTTATAACTGAAAATCTAATTTTATTGGTTGTAAGAAAGTAATAACTGCTGGGTAGCTCATAGAAATTCTGGAAATAAATGTACATGTCACCTTAATATCGTATTATGAGGACATAGAAACAGCTTTGTGATGTGCCAAACCACCCAGTTCACAAGAAACTACTGGCTAGCAGCATGATATTACAGCCATTGTTCACCATACCACTTGGGGGTAACTTAAGCTACCACAGGTATTTTAGCAACTGTTATGCAAATTTACATAAGATTGCTGGACACCTATAAACTGAACTTTGCATAGTTCTTTTTCCACAATAGTGCCTTGATTGTTAAATGCAGGATACTGACTTTTTTGTGTCTGACCAGTTAGATGATTGGGGGAAATGAGAGGTACGTAATCATCTATTGCAAAGAGCAGTAGTTTGAAAAGCATTCAGAAGGTATTTAGGATTTGATGGTTTGTTCCTAGTACTAATCAAATATTCATTGTGAGTGTTTGTTTCCCCTTTCAATCATATTTCCAGGGTGGTTAACAAAAAGAGCAGAACAATGCAATGTTGCAATGTAAATGCTGAACAACAAACCCTGTTGGAAACTTCACTGGGGAACCCACATTACTGACCTTTCAGCCCTAGGCAAAGACCATTTTATTTTCCTGAGCATTTTAGATACAGCTTTAATCCCACTTTGAAATGTTGCTTTTATGACTTTGCAGCTTGTAGTTTAAATGAACTCATGCTCCAATCTGGGTCGAGAGCTGCACAGATTGAATCAGTTGAGTCTGTTTTGGCATCTGAGTTGTATGGATTCAGTCTTCCAGGTTATTTCTGTGAGTGACCAGAGCATCAGCTACTAGAGGAAAGAGAATGATTGGTTAGGAAGAAACCATGCCCACATAAAGTGAGGTTAACAGGCTTGTCTACATTCACTGCATTGATTTCATTGCAGGTTATGCCTATTTTGAAAGATAAGCAGTCAGCATCTAGGGGAGTCTAGCAGAAGTAAAATACCCAAGCTAAACCTCAGAAGAAGAGACTCTAGTTACATCTCTGTCAAAAGGGGGTTAATAACTCCAGCAGGTGACAAGGCTTGTGACAGAGTTATCAGTAGAAATACAGCAAATATTTCATGACTTCATTGGCTATAAATATATGTTGTTTATATGCGTTATAGTGTTTTCTTAACTGAGATATCTAAATAAACTGAAGTCGCAATGTGCAAAATGCATTTCCCTGTTGAGCTCCTGTGCAATGTTATTACACCGCTTAACGTTTCCCATAAGGCTTAACCGAGGACTTATGTAGTACATAGAAAGGGATTCTTGTATGCACAGAGGTTAATTGAATTCAACCTAATATGAAAATTCATCATTACGTTTTGGAAA
This sequence comes from Podarcis vaucheri, assembly GCF_965113315.1. Taxonomy (NCBI): domain Eukaryota; kingdom Metazoa; phylum Chordata; class Lepidosauria; order Squamata; family Lacertidae; genus Podarcis; species Podarcis vaucheri. The sequence continues at coordinate 42,273,088 of NC_138767.1, forward strand.
ACAACCTCAGACTCTACACAGAGGAACTTAATTCAATCCAGGCATTTATGAGTGCAGATGGTGATTTTAGCCAGCTGCACTATTTGTGATGTAAAAGGAATTCCTTGTTATATGGTCGGGCACCTCATCAGCTGAGGGGAATGTAAGGCTAAGCAGGCTAAATGAGCCAGCAGAAACATCTGTTGCACTCATAAATTTATATGAAGCGTTTCAGCTGAACAGAATTAAAAGTATTCTTTACTAACACTTATTTTAATAAACCATAAATGAGATGGTGTTGCAAATTATAGCAGCTGCTGGAATTCTCAAGGCAAGCTCAATGCTTATTTTAAAACTGAAACACTGATTCCTCCCCACCCACCCAAATCCATCATAACACTTTGCTTCCCTTAGTAAAATTATAAATAATTTACATAGCCTCTTTTAGTTCATCTGACATATCCATAGTTACCTAAAAACTAACCAGACTGGTTGATTATAGCAACAGGTTCCTATGTTAAATTCTAAGTGGGGAACCTCTGACCTATGGACCTAATTAGGCCTGGCAGGGGTTCTCATTCAGCTGGTGATGCCATTTTCCCCAAACCACACCCACCTACCCCATGCATGTTGTCAACTGTGACTAGGTGTAGATAAGGAGTTCAGTAATGATATGGAATGCATATCGTAGTCAAGATGGTACTATTGAAGCCGATTTTTCTAACTACAGATTGCAGACATCTCCCTATCCCCAAGCCCAAAACTGTGGTTTCTTCCAAGGGGTTTCACAGAATGGAAAAGCGTCAGGGCTTAAGTCCCCTCCCTCAGCTCCAATTGCCCTCCTGAAACTTTCCTATAAGAAAAGCATCTGTCATATCAAGCTTTTGTTCCATGTATTTACTGCACGTGACATAGTTCTGCCCTCATTTGTAAGGTGCATTTCCATCTTAGTATCTGAGTAAATATAAATCACCAACTCTTATGGAAATACAGCGAACGATAAAATAATTAAAACACTGTAGGCTTCTAAAACAATAAAATGCAGAACAAATTACCAATGTTTAATCAAATTAATTCCCTGAAAATGTCTGGTGACCCAAAAAACATTCTGAGCAGGTGACAAAATGCCAAAATTGTAGATGCCTGTTTGATTGGTTCCAAATTACTGGTACCACTATGCTAAAAGCCTTAGAAATTAAACAAATACGAGATAAAACTGAGATAATCGGGAGGGCTATATAGGCTTTGTACACTCACGGTCATACCTTGAACTTATTTCTGTAATATGTCTCAAATAATTTGCTTCACGTTTCCTTCCATCTTCCTCAAGATGGGGCTATTTTCTTTTGAGTGGATGGGAAAGAACCACAAAACATTTTCCTTTCCCTAGAATTTTGTGTCTGATCCTGGAACAGATTTATAGGTCCTGCTTGCAATGAGAGATGGTAAGCTATTCTCCCCCCCGCCCCCCTTTTTCAAGATGAAAAGTTCATAGAAAGGTAGAGCAGACAATGTGTCATGTATTTGGATAGATTTAGACACTGAGCAATTTTTATTGAAGCCAACGCTACCTTCCGTAGGTGGAGGAAGAAGTGTACTTTCCAGTGATAATAGGCATCTTCTGAGGGATTATACAAGCACGTGCACAATGCCTGTCAAACCGTCTTGTTTGTGCAGCATCTTCTATTCTTTCTTTTCTCACAACTGGCAGTGTTTTCGAGAAGGCTTCTGAATGCGCCTTGCGTACCAATTAGACCTATTATGGCAGGTTGTCAAATCAGTGTGGTGCTAGGTATATTTTAGTCTCGTCTGTCGCAGTCTTAATAACCCTTCTTTCAATGCTCTCCAAATCCGGAACCATCTATGCATTGTTGGCCTTTGAGCAATGGAACAATTGCAGCAATGAAATGTTTGTCAGTAAATAGGAAAATGTCAGCATGGGGTTCTTTGGCTAACATCCCTTGCCTTAGAAAGGCAGAAATTTGTATGTTCAACATGCATGTTATTTATTGGAAGGGGGAGGGGAAACTGATGATTTTATAGTAGCTTGATTATTATTTACCTTTGGTTTCTGAATTTATGTGTATAGGAGTGGAACAGGTGATGAAGCAGTCCTGGGGCTTTTTGTTCAGGTGGAACTCACTGCAACTCATTTCTTGCACCTCTCAAGTGGGCACCACTGCCATTCTAAGAGGATGAGGGGAGGTGTTCACGGTGAGTTCCAGCACTGCTTTTTCTATAAGAACAGCACTGGACAGTCCTATGGATACATCCATAGAATACCCCCACGACTCAGTGGGAAAGCATCTCTTTTGTATGCAGATGGTCCCATGTTCAATCCCTGATATCTCCAAGTCGGACTGAGAACAGGAGGTGCCAACTTGAATAAAATATCAGGGGAAGGGGAGCCCAGGAAAGCCCCACCCCACATAATCACAAGACGTGGCACATGCACACCATTTGAATGGCAATGCCTATCAACTTTGGGAGGGCTCAGCCTCCTCAAATATTTTATTTGGAGTAGTGAGTCCTTTGACTGGGAATCAATTCAGCTTGGAACCCTGCCAGACTGTGTAGACAATGCCAATGGCTCAATATAGTGCAGCTTCTTATATCATCATTAGTTGGAAACTCCTTAGCATTCGGTGTGGAGCAAGTGGGCTGTCTTTGGTCTCCTTTAGTGATTTCTGAGTAACCCTATTGCTAGTTTAAAACTTATTTTTATTTATAATATTTCGTACCCACCCTCCCAGGGTGAGTTACAACAATAGAAGAGCTCCTTTAATTGGGGAAAGTGGAAGCTGAACATGGTTCTGTAGATAATCCAAAGCATGTTGCTCTATGGCCAAGCTGTAGCTCTGCCAGATTTGTTACGGTTTCTATATTAACATTCACAGAAGATGGATAGTAGTCTTTTGAACTCCCATTTCATTTAAATGGCTTAGATTATTCATTGTTTCAGGATAGAATAGGTGCAAGGGAATATAAATATTCTCTATTACTCTGAAATCCTTTTGGTCCCGTCCCCCCCCACCACCTATGCTGCCTTTCCACAAAGGAAAGGAGAGTCACAGATGGTGGTTCTGATTGCCTATAGTGTGCTTTGTGTTTTATCTGTGAACAAATAAGCTGCCAAACGAAGAGAAGGTTATTGAATTTCTGATGCTACAGTTGTCCTCTTGCTCTTGGTGGTCCTTTGAACAGAATGCCTACCTGTACACAAAAGCTTTGCATACTGTTTCCTGGTCTAACAGGATACCTGGGATGAGCTTCCATTGTTCTGCTCCTCTTTTTAAATTTAAACTTAAATGGCACCTACAGTATGTTTGTCTAAAGAGAACCTGCACCTGTAGGCCAAAGAGAGAAAATACCTGCATTTAATGATCTTTTGCAGCCAAATTGTTTCCTACTGTCAAGTCTTCCTACTGATTCTTGTCACATCTTTCCAGCAAGTAAAAGGTCAGAAAAAGAGATTAACTCTAATGCCACCCTTTGGATATGCCAATACAGTTGGGAACCAAAGTAAAGGCTTTACCAAATGCATCATGGCAACAGGATAATTTCTTCTTTTCTCCTATGCAAGTTACTTGAGAGATTACCTACTCTGTTCTGAACTTAGAAATGGAAAGCGTAATGTTGGTGGTCAACAAAAGAGATCTAAAGACTGTCTCAAGGAAGAAAAAAAAAAGTATTATAAACACCAACAATTGGGAAACACTTGCCTGTGAGCGCTCCAATTGGAGAACAGCCTTTACCAAAGGTGTCATGGGCTTTGAAGACACTCAAACTCAGGATGCAGGGGAGAAACGTGCTAGGAGGAAAGCACGCTTGGCAAATCCACACCATGATCAACTCCCACCCTGAAACAAATGTCCCCACTGTGGAAGGACGGGTGGGTCCAGAATTGGCCTCCACAATCACTTACAGACTCATTGTTAAAACTGTGTTTATGGAAGACAATCTTTTACTTGGCTACGAGTGATCGCCAAAGAAGAAGACTTGAGAGATTGCTCCATTAACTGACACTGGAGTTGCATATGTTCATGTACCCAGGGCTTTCCCCAGCAGGAACTCATGAGAAATCAATTATGGCACTTCTCAGTTGGGTGCCATTGCCATTATAAGAGAACAAGGGAAACGATCATGGTAAGTTCCGGCACCTCTTTTTCTAGAAAAATAGCACTGCATGTACCCAAGTAAAAAAGACACTTAAGTGCACTCTTTATTGCCCTTTGCAGTGGCATGTCACTCTGAATGGCATAATAAACAAGGGAATTACAGTTTTGTATTCCATTCCATGTTCCCCATGAAAAGCAACTGTGTGTGCAAAGAAACCCCAATAGAACATTGCCTTGCAAATGAAATGGGCTTCAGTGCAAATCCTCCCCCTTTCCTGCTTATTTTTGCTGACAGATTCAGCACATTAATCTGACTTTCTACAGCAGCTGTAGGTTTCCAGTGATATGACATCTATAATAGGTTAGCAGAAACTATTTCACAACCAAGTAGGGAAGTACCTGCTGATATTCTCATTTTTTTGCAAAGAACTAGATACCCTGAAATTCTTAACCAAAATTGCACAACCAGCTAATATATTTCAAAAAAGTGCACTCCTTTCAGTAGAATAATTGATAGCGTACACACAGAACACGATCCAGAAAAGCTACAACCCAACAAGAGCAAAACATGGGTTGTAACAAGTGATTGTACAAGTGGAAGGCAGCTTGCTCAACTGATCTATCTCTTCTGTTCCTCCTATTACAGCTGCTCTTTGAACCCCTCTGTGGCAGCTCTGGGGAGCCTGAACAATGGGGAATCTGTTGCACAGGCTTGCAGTGGGAGGGAGAAGCGCCTCCAATTTCTCAGAGGAATCTTATTCCAGCAGAGGTCCCATTGGACATAGATCCCCTTGTCTGAGGCATTTAAGAAAATACATGTGAAGTCTTTATTCAAATTTCCTGTATGTAAATCATTGTTTAATGTTTTTATACTTGTGCAATGACCACAAAATGAAGTGACTGCTATTTGTCTTCCACTTCTCCAGCCTGCAACCCCTTGAATCCTTGGGGCGGGGGAACCCTCTCCAGAGTGGGGGGATTTGTTGTATAATGCTTGCCCACCATTATGCCGGCTGTAGTCTTCAAGTGACTACATCCTAATTAGTAGTGGGTAAGCCCCACAATGGAGAAGGAACTGGCAACCTACTCCAGGATTTTGCCAAGAAAACTCCATGGACATAAAAAAGGAGAAGCTTTGAGAAGAAAATGAGAGTTTCCAAGGCATGCTCTGGTTCATGGGGTCATGGAGAGTCAAACACAACTAAGATGACTAAACAACAACCACAACAAAGTCCCACAAAACACAGCCTCCACTCTCCAAGGCAATACTGTCTTTTTAGGAGTTTGGATTAACCGTGTGGTACAATTATTCTTCTGAAGCTCCACCTTCTTTTGAACATTCTTTTGGTAGAACAACTTTTTCAATATTACGTTGCTCTCTCATTCCACGCTAGAAGGATGATTGGGCATTTTGTTGCTTATTAGACCTTCGTTAGAGCTTGCTGTTGACTTTATTGTTTTAGCATGTGTACATCTTAGCCTTCATTCCTGTTCAGAAAACGACTTCCCTGTAGCACATTCTTTGGAAATATAAACCTATTTTAATTGCATTAATTATTCAGTAGGCATTGCTATTTAATCCCCCCCCCGATGTAATCTTATGAGAAACACATTTCATTTCCTAAGAGACTATTGAAAGTGAAGTATTCTTCTACACAGAAACATTCCATAGGAACATAGGAAGCTGGCTTATACTGAGCCAAACCATTGGATCATCTAGCTCTGATTTGTCTAACTGGTAGCAGCTCTTCAGGCACTGTGGCAGAGCTGATGTTGCCAGCCTTCATGTCACATTTGCAGACCTCTTTGCAACACAGAGTTGGCCTGGTGCCTGAAGCCAGCTCCCTAGAGAGCACGTCCTTGGGGATCCTGCCATCTTCCATTCTGTAGACATGACCAAGCCAGCATAGACGTCACTGAGACAGGAGCGCAAACATGCTGGGAATGTGGGCTTGGGAGAGCACCTTTTCATTTGAGACTCTGTCCTGCCATGTGATGCCCAAAATCTTCCTGACACAGTACATGTGGAAGGCACGGAGGCGTGGCTTTTGATGATTGTAAGTTGCCCATGACTCACTTCCATAAAGCAGTAGGCAAGTCTGGTAGACCTTCATCTTGGTATTGGATGTTAGCACCACATTCTCTAGCATCATGTTGCCCTAGGGTTGTGTGGCTTTTGCCATCCCCTTGGCAAGCCTGTGTGTTTTGAGTTGCGGTGCTGCAACTTGGGGGGGGGGGCGGCATCGGGCAGGATCCATACCTTACAAGAGAATGGCACATTAAGGCCTTGACCCTATCTTGAGGGACTATTGCCAGCTGCCACATACCCAGGTTGCTGATAGCACCCATAGGAATAACCCAGACTGTGGTGGGTCTAAGAGTTTATCACCTCCTTCCTGGTTCATGAGCAGGTTGCCAAGCATATCGTCTGCCCAGCAGATGATGAGAACATCAGGCCAATGGCCCATCTAGTCCAGCATCCTGTTATCACAGATACCCATGAGAACCTCTCAAGCAGAACTTGAGTGTAGCAATGCTCCCCACTTGTGATTCCTAGCAATTGAAATTCAGAGGCACACTGCCTCCAATGATGGAGGTAGAATATAGCCATCAGGACTACAGGCCATTCATAGCCATATTGTCCTTGAGAGGATCATTGCTCTATGCCATGCCAAGCTCTGATATGCTGCAACCCCAATAAAGTTGCAGACATCTTTAACCGACATTCATCTCATTGTGGTCATTCATTGCTCCCAAACAACACACCTGAATGTGTGTTGGGCACAAACAGGCACTTTCCTAGTTGTAGTAGAGGACTTCTTCTTCCTGTCTCCCACTCATGATGATGTATTTCATGGTCCAGCTTACTAGTGCTGAGCCAAAACGGAAAATGCTACCTATACGCCAAAAAACATATCCTCACCCACATTTGTTTTTCATTTGGAAGAAAGGTTTTTGAAGTGACTCTCCTTGCTAAAAAGAGAATATATTGATTCATGGATCTGGCACAATTCCCGAGCAGTCTGAACGAATATCAGAATCTTGTCGGTTACATATTATGGGCTTAAGAACCAAGGTAGAAAGCTTTTAAAGATGAGCTGTTGAGGTACAATCAACCAAGGGTGGGAACGTGTTGTGTCCAATGATTTTCATCAGCAACATCTAAGCATATGCATACCAATTACATTGAAATCAATGTGATTTTAAAGAATGCTGCTTTGACTGGAGATAGGATAGAAAAGTGTGTGTCGTAATTGGTCTACTGCACAAATGTCACTTTCAACATTGGTGCTCCATCAATTTTCTCCTCTGGCCTCACCCACCTCTGGCATGTGGTTCTCAGAAGGTTGCCCAAAAGGAAATGCAAACATTGGGCTGAATATGCTTCCCCTGCCCCTTGCTAGATTGTGGATGGACTGCAGGCATATGCATGCATAGCAAAAAGAGCGTCACTGGAAAACTGTTGGAGTCCCCAGAAGCTGCATCCTGCGAAACAGTTTCCCAATATTGTGTATCATCTTCCTTCAGATTCCATCACTAAATCAGTTAAGTACTTTTAGAATAAATACATAAATCATTTGAGTATCAGAGTAAGAATGTCTTACTCCCAATCCTCAAATGATCTGTTTGCTTTGGAGATAAGAATTATAGTGACAGCCTGGGTGATATGTGCCAGTTTTCCTAACTTCCACAGCAAACTTTCTAGTGAAATTGCATTTGAAAGTGAAATCTTTCAGAAGTATTTCTCTTAACAGAACTTGAGAAGACTTCAGAACTGTCCAGTAGTTTGAATTTTTTATTGAGTTGATGGAATATGATGTGTGCTGCCACTGAGCAATTTAACAGATGTGAAACTTGAGTCCCAGTTGCATTCTGAACATCAGCATTGGTTTTTACCAACTCCAGAAATAAATCCTTCTCCAATGAGTATTATTTTCTAATTCCAAAGATTGCTCCAGTATGATAATAGCATTTGTTATATTACACTCTGTGTGAATCTGTAAAGAGGATTGTACAAAGGTCTGCCAGCTAACTAGGGGAATGGAGCGATGGGTGATGGGTGTCTGTTGTAAAAGGTTACTACAGCTAGAGTTGCCTGTGTTTCAGGCAGTTATTTCCAAACTGGGAAGAGAGATCAAAAGTGTAGTCTTAATGCCATCAAAAGGATATATCTCTTTCACTTGCAATTCATGGAGAGGTAACTCTTCAAGACCTCCATCAAGATCCTTTGCATCTTATATTGAATTAAATTGAATTTTTATTGCCATAATAATGTAAAAAAGAAAAGAAAAGCTAACGGACAACACTGCAAAAACCAGTTCCATAGAAAACCCAGCTTCCACCATCTTCATTGAATTTTTTTTCAAAGAACGTGTACTGCAAATGATACAGAATTGAAGCGGTCAGATCTATGAGTTTATAATGTAACCTATGGCCCTCCAGATATTGTTGGACTCCAAATCCCATTAGCCCCAGGCAGCATAGCTAAAGACCAGGGATGATGAAAGCTGTAGTCCAATAGCATCTGGAAGGCAACAAGTTTTCCTCTCCTGATCTGAACAAGCAAGCCCAAATACAGTGGTACCTTGTTTTAAGAACAGTCCTGTTTATGAACAATTCGGTTTACGAACTCTGCAAAACTGGAAGTAGTGTCCTGGTTTGCGAACTTTACCTCGGTCTAAGAACGGAATCCAAACAGTGGAAGGGCACTGGCGGCGGGAGCCCTCATTAGAGAAAGCGTGCCTCGGTTTAAGAATGGTTTTGGTTTAAGAACGGATTTCCGGAACGGATTAAGTTTGTAAACCGAGGTACCACTGTACGTAAATTAGCAGTAGACCCTCTGTTGTGTTGAGTCTGTAATGAAACAATGCAGAATACAGTGTGCCTCCTATCCCTCTATCATGTTTATGGTTGAAAATGGTCCTGAGGAGAATGCGTTTCATTCATTCATTCATTCAAAGTACTCATAAACCACCACCAGAAGAGACTAAGAGGAGATATAATAGCCATCTTTAAATACCTTCAGGGCTGTCACATGGAAGAGGGAGCATGCTTTTTTTTCTCTGACTCTGGAGGGTAGGACTCTAACCAATGACTTCAAGATACAAGAAAGGAGATTCCGACTAAACGTTTGTTAGAAGTGGAAGAGACTCCCATGAGAGATAGTAGTAGTAGTAGTAGTAGTAGTAATAATAATAATAATAATAATAATAATAATAATAATAATAATTTATTATTTGTACCCCGCCCATCTGGCTGGGTTTCCCCAGCCACTCTGGGCGGCTTCCAATAAAGATTAAAAATACATTAAAATGTCACATATTAAAAACTTCCCTGAACAAGGAGATGGTGGACTCTCCTTCCTTGGAAGTTTTTAAGCAGAGGTTGGATGGCCTTCTGTCATGGATGCTTTAGCTGAGATTCCTGCATTGCAGGGGGTTGGACTAGATGACTGGGGTCCCTTCCAACTCTGATTCTTGTCGTAATAAGCTGGTGATGTTCTGGCATTTTCCCCAGGGAAGCCAAGAAATTAAAGCGGACATTTAAAGATAAACCATCTCTGCCTATTTCTAGACGCTACTGTTTGTAAACAGAACTGAGGCAGACTGAGATTGCTTAGTGACCTTTTTGTTTATCTGCAGCCCAGGAAAGGTAGGGTCAGTCTATGTTCCTTGTGCCCATCTGCCACAATTCCAGAGCACAACTTTTCAATTGGCAAAAGCGGAAAGAATCTCTCATCCAAGTGAGGTGTTTGTGACATGTAGTTTGTTATTGTAAGTAAACGGTAGGGGAAGCAGGCAAACTTTCATCTTCCATTGATTCCACTCTCTTGTTTTTCTTCATAACATCCCAGTTCCTGTTCAGACTTGTTTGTGTTGGTTTACTTATCCTGTGACACCAAGTTAACAGATATGGGATGGGCTAATTTCTATTTCTCATTTTTCTGGTTCAGTTCTCCACATTAGATATCAGCTTGAGAAATTTGTTTTTTTAAAAAAAGCTTATCATGAAAACTCGCCAGTATTTTAGTGCCAGTTTCTCTCAAAATACACATTTTTGTATGCAATTTCCCCTAATATGTGTGCCTCTTTGTACACAATTTTGCCTAGTATACATATCTTTGCAATTTTCCCTGAATAGTGCATGTTTTTGTATGTTATTTTCACTAATATAGGCATTTTTATTCACACTCCGCCCCGGCATATGCATTTTTGTATACATGCACTGCAAAATTTGGAAATGTGTGAAATTCAATGGATGGTTATGTTTTGGTTTAAATCATAGCTGTCAACTTTTCCCTTTTCTTGCGAGGAATCCTATTCGGAATGAGGGAATTTCCCTTAAAAAAGGAGAAACGTTGACAGCTATGGTTTAAATATAGTTTCTGGAATGTTCAGATTAGGCAGGTTCACCTTTAAATGTGAAGTGAACTGAATCTCTCCCCTCTCCGTACTCAAATCTCTATCCCTATCCCTTATTAACATAAATGTTGAATGTTGGGTATTAAGAGTTGCTCAGTTGCTCAGCCTCTATGTATTTACTCCAAGAATTATCCCCTCCCCTCCCTCTCCTCTCATTGTTCATCCTTGCATGCACACACACCAGATCTGCTCCAGAGGGTTGGGGAAAAAACCAGAACTGATGGGGAAAGAGAAGGGGTGAAGTTCCTTTGTGCATGTGACAGTCCTTGTGCGAACAGGACAGTTTCATTGCATATACAGCCCTAGGTATGAAAATCAGCAAATGCTTGGTTAAAAAACCCAGGTCTTTAACAGATGCAAAACCCAACACAAGTCGACGCCTATTGTATTTCAGAGGGGGGAGCATTCTAAAAGCTGGGGGCAACGTTCCTTCCTATCTCTTTTTATAACTTCATGCAAGATTCATGCTAGTAGAGAAATAAATAATGGTGTTTATATTTTAAGGCATGGCTGATTCTCTGCTTCAGGCTTGGCTATAGGATCAAGGGGACAGAATAATATACCCCTATGTGTTTCACATGAAAATTAACAGGGTCATCATAATATTAAAAAAAACCCATCAGTGCAAATTATTCAGGTAATTTCCAGATGAATGAGAGATGGGGGACGGGGGGACGGAATGTGTGGTGAGTTCAGAATCAACACAAGCAAAGTTTTACGATGTTGATTTAAAAGTGCTTCACCTTTTTAACTTCCCCCAAAATGTTTGCCCCTCTGAAACCTCATGAATTATTTATTGCTTACTTTTCGGATGATCAGAGAAACTGAGTGGGCTAGGGAAGAAAGCTATCCAGTTCAAATCATTAATTAATATTATGGTAACCTCTACTGTTTTTCATGTATAGTATAAAAGCCATCTGTGTGTGTGAGAGAGGGGGAGAAGAGTTCTTTTCAGCAATATACTGTATATGTTTCTCTGTGTAGCTTTACTATTTACCATTTATTTTTTAGCATTATGTACTAGTTTACTATATCTATTTAACAAAAGTGTTGTTCAACACTTAAAAATTCCACAAAGCTATTCTGTACACCACTCAGCTGTACGAATGTATGCCTCATTAAACAAAGCAACTTTGGGGCAGAAATAGAATGCATTATGTGAAATTCTTCAATTGTGTCATTGGCTACCTGCAGGGACACACAGAATCGTGACCACCATTTTCATGCTACCCAGTTTATTTGCACAAAGGGAATGGAAATCTTTTGCAACGAAAAACAGAGAGCTTCGGTAGTTTGGCATGAGATAACACACAGCAGTTCTTGGAAGCTTACTCACATGAAGATGAAAAAAGTCTGCACAGGTGATTCCTGACACATTTTAGCACAAGACATGCCTGCTGAATCAGGCCAGTGACCCATCTGGTCCAGCTCTCAGAGTGGTCAACCGGATGACCGGGGGAAACCTGCAAGCAGGATTTGAGGACTGCTCTCTCCTCCTGGGGTTTGTAGCAACTGGTATTCAAAAGCATTTTGAGATATGTTCTTTAGCAAGGAAATTTCTTCTGGGGCTTCTAGAGGAAAATGCTTGGGCCTAACTTCCATTTCAGCTCACCTAAGCAAACCCAGAAGAGAAGCAGTCTCAAACAAGCATTGATGTTGTTGTTGTTGTTGTTGTTGTTGTTCGGGCAGTCTTTGTCTGGACTTCTGCTCTGGAACAGAGACTTTGGTGTGGATTACAAAAGAAGATACAAAAAAAATCTTTTGCTTCCCCTCTTGCAGGCATAGATGTATGCCTCCACATTACAATCATATCCAAAATGTGCATTATAAGTGCTGGTCTCCTTAATTGTTTGAAGAGTTTGGATTTGATATCCCTCCTTTCACTCCCTTTAAGGAGTCTCAAAGCAGCTAACATTCTCCTTTCCCTTCCTCCCCCACAACAAACACTCTGTGAGGTGAGTGGGGCTGAGAGACTTCAAAGAAGTGTGACTGGCCCAAGGTCACCCAGCAGCTGCATGTGGAGGAGCGGAGACGCGAACCCAGTTCCCCAGATTACGAGACTACTGCTCTTAACCACTACACCACACTGGCTCTCAATTGTCTCAGTACTAAAGAACATGAGAAGATGCCTTGTGCTCAGTCCAACCACTGGTTCATCTAGCTGAGGATTGTCTCTACACCATGAGCTACTGACCTTTTAAGGTCCCTGGACACATTTGGATTTTTGAGAACAGGCTGTGAGACCATCTCCTCTGATCACTTCCTCCATTTCCTCTTCCCTAGATCCACCCGCTCCAATTCCTGAAGAAAGACCATGACACAAAATGTGTGCACACATTTTGCTTTTCCAATGGATCTTGGTAAAATAGCCTGAGCCTTGGGAAGCACAAAAATGAAGTGAAAAGCATGTCACTCATTCAGCTTCATTCAGATCAGTGATTTAATACGACCCATAGGAGCTTCAGTCTTCTATAGATTGTAAAAATGGCACCTGTTGAATGAACAACATAAAACTGGGCACATATCAGTTACCTGATGAGGTAATTATTGTTATCTACATTTTTTCCCCACATGTACAGTTGTCAACTCCTGAGAGTTGACAATTCTGTCATCTTCTTCAGTTTTTAAGCAGTCATATGCATATCATATAGTTCTTTTCAAGTTTGGTGAAAACTACTAATGTACTTTATTCAGGTTTGTCAAGGAAGGCAATCCTTCATTAATTACATTGATTTCTGAGCAGCAGTTCAAAAGTTAAGGTATTCCTTCTTCATTGAAGTTTATGACAGCGATTAAAGCCAACATAAGGAAGGATATGCCAAGACTAGTTTTTTGAAGTGAACATTTTGCCGGCACCACTTTTGCTGAGGAAGCGCCTATTGGATGCTATGTGCAATGTTTATTCCTTTAGTTATGGGGCATGACATTGTGATGCAGTGGTTAATTGAGGCTTCATCAACTTTTGGGGGACCATGGGTACATCTGGAAATCTAGGAACTTGTAATGGGGGTCAGCAACACACAGCCACGCATGCACCTTTCCCTGCATCTTTGCTGGCCTCAGTCACTTTATCCTCCGCACCTGAATTTCAGTTTAAAATACCATAGAAAAGTGCAGGTGCCTTTGTGACATTGCACAACATCATTTCTAATCATGGGACACATCTGTAAAGGCAGCCACCTTAGCTTCCAGTTTCCAGTCTTTGTGGCATTTGAGCCAACGTAAGAGAGCCTTAACTCTAGTCTTGAACTGGCAGGTTGTTTTAAATCACGGAATTCGCCACTTCTTCAAGGCCAAGACTTGAACTCTGGTTTGTTGTGTTTATTCATGGATCTCAGCCTAGATTTGTGAAAGCTGAGAGCTGTTTGCACAGCTGGAAAGCTGGTGAAAATTGATGTCATTAATCACCCTGTATACTTTCCATCCTTTCTCCAATAAGTATCCAGAAGATGTGTTAATGATTAACAATGCAAAACATTCTGGAACCTTTTGGAGATAAAAACTATGAGGCATCACCAGGTCCCTTTAAAGGCTTGATATGTATGAATATTTGTTTTTAGATGTAATGGTTGTAAAATTATGCTCACCAATATAACTTCTTCCTATTATTAATAATAATAATAATAATAATAATAATAATAATAATAATAATAATAATTTTTGTTTGTTTTCATTTAACTCAATGTTTTGAGAAGCACTATGCACTCTCCATTGTAAAATATAGGCAACCCCTGATTTGCATGGGGGTTACGTTCTAGGTCATTGTGTGTGGTGGCAGAATGCATATAAGTCTGCCCTGCCCCATTACATCCATTATGGCCCCGCCCCCATTCCACCCCCTTTCCATACCACTTCCTTGCAGCTGTGCATGTATGTATGGTCACATGTGCTTTGAATGCACACAAAATGTAAACTTCCAAATTCAAACTCCATCTTACTTCAGAGCCAAATTAGATGCTAAGTTACATATATGTATGCATTTAATGTGTGTTGCTTAAACCTTTCCCCTGCACTGGTGAGAATTATCAACCCCACCTTCTCAGAAACCGTTGGGATGAAAGCACACTATAATTGCATTGTGCTTCATGAGCAGAAGAAGGTCTAGGAGTGATCATACCTTGACAATGCATTCATTCTGTGACACCCCTAAACACTGAATAGGTTTTTACTAGTCCTTTATGCATTGAAAACCTTTGGAATAGTAGTTCTGCGCACTCACTTTTATAGCAATGGTTATTATCTCCTTAATAATGTATGCAGATAGAAGTTTAATAATGACACAATTACTTATTCATAAGATTGCATCTAAAGGCTTATTACTAGACTATTTTATTCTATTTTAATATCATAAAGTGTTGTGATTGGAGTGCCCATGTAATTTGCTTAGTATAAAGAAACCTTTCTCTCCTGAAATAAACATTCCAGGTATTGTCTAATTGTGAAAGTAAAATAAATGTGAAGAAATAAAAACTAGGCATATTCAGTGCCCTCCTCTATTTTAGAACATGCCAATGGAAATATTCAGTGCCTGATCCAGACATGCCAATGGAAATATTCAGTGCCTGATCCAGACATCTTTGTCTTGCCTTTGGGGCTCTATCCAAGCCCTGCTACATCTCCTGAAGGGCTTTTGACGAGGTGGAATGTGCCCTTGAGCTCAAATATTGCTTCTTGCTTGCCTGGACGGTGGGTGGAGGGATGTGCATATAGAAACCTGTGACTTCTGCATGGCTAGAATGCAGGCTCCTCTATAAAGGCAAGAGCCACATCAGTTGCTCCACCTGCTTTTTGCTTCTGGCCCTGCTCACCACTACCATTCAGCCCATGGAAGGTTGCTGGTGGAGCGAATGACTCCCCACTCCTGATCTAGTATCTCAGAAAGGAATGGCCATTCCATGTAATACAAGGGGCAAAGTTAGTCCCAACTTGGCTGATAACCTATAGACATCGTGTTTTGAACTGGATTTTCATAGGTGGCTATTTTTGTGGACCACAAGTGTGAGTCATTCAGAACCTGTTTCCTTTCCTTTCTTGCATTGTTTTATTTCTTTTTTCCTGTGGCCAGTTAATATATCCAAGCATATATGAGGTGACAAAGTCTTCAAATGGTGACTTGGCCCTGCAATATTGATGTGAGGAGCCTTTTGACCAGAAGTCACTCCCATACGAAAATTACCAAGTTAGAATGTCACAGAAAATCTTCCAAAGCCAAGGTGCATTTTGACAATGAACTGCACTTCTTATACCATTATTATCATCAACAGACTGGCAGGCTGGAAGATGCCTTCTTAGTTGGAAATTAACCTTTGAAAATTGTGTCGTGATTCACTCCACTTTGCAATGGCAGAAAGTGATTACAATGTCTTTTACACCATATTTCAGGCTTCATTTAACCTCAGGAAAGCAAATCATTTTTTTCAACACCACAGTCAACTTTGATTAGAGAATTTCACTTTAGCCAATTTCAAACTGGGGTGGCTGTATTGTTTTAGCCATCTGGGAGTTCTTCAATATGAAGAGTGTCGGCACTTTATTCCTGGCCTGTGCTACTGGCTCTTTTAAATGTTCTCTGGTGATCAGAAACCAGTACCCATCACCTTAAAAGAAGATAGTGTATGTTCCTAGTTGGAAGACTATATATATAAAAAATTAACTGGGGAAATAAAACGTATTCTGCATCGTAGAAAAGATTTTGGGCTGAATAAGATGAACATATATGTCTGCACCAATTTTTGCAGGGGAGAAATGAATACTGCTGAATGAGTAGGTATTGCTTATGAGCCATAGGCACACAGATTTTTGTGGGGGGGGGGGGAAGAATACACACATTTTTAAAAAACAAAAACCCCCAACACATTATTGTGAGGTGGTCTGCCTTTCAAAACTTTCTATGTTTCAATCTGCACATCAGTCTGGGACATAAAGATCAGGTGAGTCTACTTCGGAATTTGAATTGACCAGTTGCCTTGAAAAAGCTTACCTTCTGCTAACTTTCAGGTCTCTGTCTGATTCTGTTTGTTTCTATAGTACCATGTGCTGTTTCTTCACACATGTACTTTACTTCACTCTCTCTCCTTAGCCATGGAGGAAGATGTACTTTCTCCAAGCTCACAAAAAAGAGAAAGGGAGTGAGAGAGTGCCAATTTTCTCCCAAGCATGAGCATAAGTTACCTAGCAACAGAACATCAGAAGAGCTTGCTGAATCATGCCAATGGCCCATCTACTCCAGAGGGGCCACACAGATGCCTGTGGAAAACCTGCAAGCATGAACCAAACACAAGAAAATTCTCTTCTCCATGGAGGCAGAGCATAGCCATTAAAGCTAGTAGCTATTGACCATCCTCTTTGAATTTCTCCAATCTTCTTTTAAAGTCTTTCAAGTTGGTGGCCATCGCTACCTCCTGTTGGAGCGAGCTCCGTAATTTAACTATGTGCTGTGTGAAAAAGCCTCTCCTCTTCCCAGAGGGGAGGTGTTGTGAGTGGGAACTGTTCCCACATCGGCAGGGGGGCGTGTTCGGCTCCCTGCATCATCTCCCCAGCTGCCACCCCACCCTGCAGCGAGCTAGCCAATCGGGTTGGCCTGGGGGTGGGGTTTAGCCACAATCAAGCAACCGCAGCAGCATCCGTGCCTCATTCTGCTTCCTGGAAGACGTCGTCCACCCTTTAGGCTAGGTTTGTGCTCTTGACCTTGATTGGTTGCCCTGGTTGCCCAGGGGGTGTGGTAGGGGGTTTTGTCCATTTTGCTAAATTGGCACCAGCCTCTTGGTTTTTTGCCTACCTCGTAACAATTTGTCACAACTTTTCCAGTTTCAGCGGTAAGGCATTGGAATATATGTTGTATGTTGGGGGGCAGAGTGTTGTCATCAATGACCCCGCCCCATTTTGGGTATTCCATTAAAGGAATCCGGGGGTCGTGGATCCTGTCCGATGCCCTGCTGGTGGCTAGGGCCATGGCACGACCCCTGGTGACATCAGGGGAAGCTTCCACTTATATTTGCATCAACAAGCTCCTCCCACTGGTTGTTAACCTTCAAATGACACCCCCCCCCGCTGCACTGGAGGGGTCGGATATAGGTTGTTTGATCCAATGCCTAAGCCAATACCGCTCACATGCTGTAACCAATAAAAGTTGTGGCCTTTTTCAGCACATTAACCTAAAATACTTGTGTCCGTGTTCATTATTTCTCCACTAGAGAGCCAGTGTGGTGTAGTGGTTAAGAGCGGTAGTCTCGTAATCTGGGGAACTGGGTTTGTGTCTCCGCTCCTCCACATGCAGCTGCTGGGTGACCTTGGGCCAGTCACACTTCTTTGAAGTCTCTCAGCCTCACTCACCTCACAGAGTGTTTGTTGTGGGGGAGGAAGGGAAAGGAGAATGTTAGCCGCTTTGAGACTCCTTAAAGGGAATGAAAGGCAGGATATCAAATCCAAACTCTTCTTCTTCTTCTTCACTATGCGGGTTTGGGTCCTCGACTCACAAAGTACTTCCTTTTATCCAGTGCTATTTTTCTAGAAAAAGCAGTGCTGGAACTCACAATGAATGCCTCTCTTGTTCTCTTATAATGGTAATGGTGCCCACCTGAGAGATGCCAGAACTGAGTTCCGGCAAGTTCTGACTGAAAAAGAAGCCCTGCTTTTTACCTTTATCTGTCCCGATTCTCCCAACATTCAGCTTCATTCCACAAGTTCTAGTGTTACATGAGCAGGAGAAAGACTTTTTCTATCTATGTTCTCCATGCCATGCACACTTTTTTAAGCTTCTGTCATGTCACCTCTTATTCACCTCTTTTCAGAACTGATAAGTTGCAATTGCTGCCATCTTTCCCCCTAGGGGAGCTTCCTCAGATATTAACTCTCCCCTTGTTCTGCAAGGCTTGCTTCCAGGGATCTGTGCATAGGACTGTAGCCGTACAAGTGAGTTGGAGACTGGTATTGCACAAACTGCTTCACGTGCAGCATTTTTGTAAAGCTCTGGAGTCTCTGACCAAACACCACAATGCTGCAGCATCCCTGCCCAGCCCTGACATAAAGGTAATCGGGATCGTATTACCTTATATCTTGTGAAAAGTCTTTTTTGCAGGGCAGTCTTTTTTTTTATTAAAAAAAATAATAAAGTGTGTTCTGAGAATACCTGCTGCTATTTCATCTAAAGATGCAAGCACTTTAGTCTTCATTGACGTCAAGATAACATCTCTCTAATGGCACTAAATTCCGTTAAAAGTAAGAAAAACATGCTATGAGTCATCTCACTGACAAACTTGTAGCATTACCACCCACAGTCATGTTTTCAAGGACACTGAAAATTACGACTGAAAATTTTCTACTTGAGAACTAGGAATTATTATCAAGGGAAAGAGGGAAGTGTTTTTAAGGAATTCAAAGCGGTATTGTTAGGGACCCTTGACCTTTCATGATGAATAGCTCATTTGCCAGAAAAAACCTCGAGTCCTCACAATCACACGCATTCGCATTAAAAAAAATCCTTTGAATTTTACCTTTGGACAGTAGACTAGTGCTGAATGGATGTCAGGCAGACCTGAGGGAAGCCTGACTCTCTCAGGTCTGCTCGCCAAGCCATGCCCCCTAGACCGCTGTGGATTGGCCCATTGGAAGCTGGGCCTGGAGGGAAACCTATGAGCCTCTGTGGTGGCTGAGGTGGATGTGCAGTGGTCCCAAAATGACATAGCACATCGGGAGAGATGAGGGAGCTGCTGCATCAGGCCACAACTGCCACACACCATGGAAAGGATGGGAAATGGTCATTTCTATACACCCTTCCACATCCTTTTCTATCCTTCAGCCAGACAAACTGTGAGGACCTGGGCAAGAAATTAGCAGTCCCTTCTCAACCATGAAACTCACTGAGTGTGGGCCAGTTACAGTCTCTCAGCCTAATCTACCTCACAGTATTGTTGTGAGGATAAAGATGATGGGGGGACAGACTATGGATGCCACCTTGAGTTCTTTGGAGGGAAGGTGGGATACAAATGTCATGAATGCATAAAATATATAAATTATAGTAACTTTCTAAATTTGCATTTATAGATATACATTAGCATATTATATGCTTGATTTTATACAAATCTGTTTCCTGGTGTGTCCCCCTTTTCTTTTTAGTGAAGATGTGCAAATGGCAACCATAGCCTCATATTTTCATATGTGTGTCTGGGAGGGAGGGGGGCGTTGTCATTAGTATGCATGAAATGGAAGGGTTTATATTGGCTATTCGGTACAAAGAACAGGATCCAGAATCCTGTGCAAAGGACGGGATATGTGCATGGCAGGAGACAAATTTGTACCCTGCCAAAGCTTTGCTTTCATTTCTCCTTCTCCTTCTGCCATAGCTGTTCTCATCGCCAAACAGGCAAGCCACTGTGCAGCTGAACAATTGCCTTGTGTCTGTTTAGCAAACCTTGGGGAGTGCAGCAGAGAAGAGAAAAAGCAGAGCTCCAGGAGAGTGCACAGTTCCCTGCTCTATGTATATATCCGTCCTTTGGATCTCGACCACCTACCGGCTTGAGAAAGAGAAGCTTCTAAAATATGTGAAAAGTAGTCTAACTGCCATGTATTTAAAAGCATGTTAACATTACTGGAAAAGGAAGACCAGTGTTATAAAACCTAGCTGCCTGCCCTGTAACTGTATCCATTAGGCTTAAATAGTTCCTTGGGATGTTTGTTTAGACTCCCTGTCAAAAAAATCTCCTGAGAAGAAGGTTGAGGAACAAGCACACTTCGGTTCTTGGCAGAATTAGCCTATGGAGAGCGAGGGCCAAGTTTTAGGCTGGTGTCTCCCATGCTTTAGTAGGCTCTAGCCTTTTCCCCTGGATATTAAGCAAAGCAATACAGTAGTACCTTGGGTTACAGACGCTTCAGGTTACAAACTCCACTAACCCAGAAATAGTACCTCAGGTTAAGAAATTTGCTTCAGGATGAGAACAGAAATCGTGCTCCGGCGGCGCGGCAGCAGCAGGAGGCCCCATTAGCTAAAGTGGTGCTTCAGGTTAAGAACAGTTTCAGGTTAAGAACGGACCTCCAGAACAAATTAAGTTCTTAAGCCGAGGTACCACTGTACTTGCTTGACTGCAGTGTGCTGCAAAGAACTCATACACATTGTCCAATTTCATTTATTTTATTTAAGAAAATTTACAGACTTGCTTGCAAAAAAAATCTTTAAGTGGTTTACAAGAACTATTAACATCAATAAAAACAGTAAAAAAGCCATTAAAGTGTTTAAAGGATCATTAAACTTAACAGTAGACTAAAAAGATATCAAAATACATCAACGTCTATGTGTCTAGATAGGGCTGCCTAAAAGTGTTCTAAGTGGAGCGTTCCAGTGTTGTCACACTCAAAAGATTTCTTAGACATGGGAACACGCCCTCATAGTGTATCTGTCTTGCCAGGATTGCCAATGTCCCAAGGCAATGCTTCATTATTTGTGCTGGATTCTTTTAAGTCCAGTGAGAACCCGGAATCCCATTGCCTTGGTATAACATTGTTGTTGTTTAGTCATTTAGTCATGTCCGACTCTTCGTGACCTCATGGACCAGAGCACGCCAGGCACTCCTGTCTTCCACTGCCTCCCGCAGTTTACTTTCCTTTATTTTGCCAGATGTAATCCTGAAAGCTTTAGTTAGAGATCCTTGTGCAACTTGGATATGATGAATGATTCTTTGAATCTGTCTGTTGGGACTCTCTCCAAAAGGTGGCAGACCTTGAAGAGGTTAATATGTTCTTCCCACCTTCTGGATGGCAGCCCTATGCTGCTTGTTGGGAATTCCACGTGGCTATTCCCAGTGTTCTCCCCCTCTGCATTTCTCAAATGCAGCTATTGCAATTCAGATCTAATGATGCAAGTAGGCTATGGTCCACAAAAACATGCACTCATAATAAATGTCTTAGTTTTCCAGGTGCTGTGAGACTTTTAGTTGGTCTTGCTGAAACAGATGCAACTTGCCCTCAGGAAAGTGTGAAATAGCTGTAGATGAAGAGAAATGTATGTTGTGCGTGTGTGGGAGAGTCTGTGCCAGGAGAATACTGTGCTAGTAATTAATAAAGGATATGGCAACTAAGGATTATTGACTTTCACATTCTTTACCTACTCTAAGTGCTCTAAGGACAACAGCCATGCCACTATAGTGCCTTAAATGGAAAATCTAATTTATCTCATGATCTGTTATACTGGCCAGGGAAATAAATTAAATAGTATACGTATTTCTTCTTGAACACTAAGCTGGTTGGATAGTGACTGACAGTTGCTGTAGCATTTTAAATTGACTTGAGGAGTTAGAAAACAGTAAACACTTTAAGTAACTTTGCCATAAAGCAATCAGTTTTCAGATATAGAGCAGTACTGGAAAAGAATCAAGTTAGGACATCTGCATTAACACTAACTTGACAAAGACAGGAACCTGAGAGACATACAATTACCTTTTCTCACCACACTCTAGATTTATTCCTTGACCTGCTTTGCTTCAGTTTCTCCTTCATTCTTGATTGCCTCTCCCAAATGTGACTCAGCTGTGGTATTCAGCCTTAGAATTACATGTTTGGTTTATTATCTGTTTCACCCTGTTCCAAATCAGATCCTAAGCCCTTCAGCTTGGAGTCTGAAGTTCACACATAGATGCCTGTCACTCAAGGAATTGCGGCAACAAGCGATGACCTGCTTGAGCAAAGCATCACAAAACAAACATCAGGCAAGGATTTCATATCCCTGTCATCCTTATAAGTTTAAACAGAGATCTATAAAAAGACTGAAGTAAAAAGATTGGAGATGTTAGACAAGCAGTTTGGAATAAATCTGTTTTAATCATGAGGTGATGCTCAAACCAAGTGCCCAGGACTGGCCCACATTCCACTAGAAGGGGCAATGTTCCATGGAATTAAGGAATTTGAGAACTAAGATCTAGGCAGGCTTCAGAACAATGTTCCTCTTTTAAAATAATATTAGTCTTTTGGCATCAGGGAAGAAAGGTTAATTTTGTTAGGAAATAGTTCCGTTCCGCCTTAAAGGGTCAGGCATGATTGTTGTGTATCACATGCCTGTTTACTTCCAGTTCTCACTGGGAACTTCCGTTTTGTATATAGCTTTTGTTCCGGCTGTTTTCCTGGACACTGAGGCAAGCAGTCATGTTTTTCCTTTGTTCTGATCTACGTTGAATAAAGCTGTAAATATGCTCTCCTGTCTGCATCTTTCGTTGTGGAGGCTTTGCTGAAAGGGTGTGCATGGGCCTTGGAATGTCTCTGAGGCTCGTGTCGCTAATTGACTGGTGCTGTTCCATGGGAGACCGGTGATCGTCCAGCGACAACTGGGGGCCTGCCTGATGCCTCCGTCTCCCTGGCAGTGTTCCAACAGATTTTGTGGCTAATTATCTTCAGGCAAACATTTGGTGTGTGCATTTTGTAGAGTCCATACACTCAGATATACAGCTGCAAATAAAACATTTTAAATGTGTTATAAAGTGCAATATACAAATGTGACACTAGATGGCGAGACTGAGCTATGCAAAATTCAATGTATTTTTCAAAACGTTTTTCAAAAAAAGCATTTTCACAGTGTTTTTTATGTGTGTGTAGATTCCACCCATGCTTTACTTCTGGCAAGCCTTCAAGGATAACATGTTTGACTATCTGTAGACTATTGTCCTGAGCTCAACTTTTCTGTATTGCCTGTAAGTGGGACCAAGAAATCAGCAGCTACTGCAGCATATTTATTGATTCTATGTACTATTGTGTCCTTAATCTTCTTAAATGCCTACTGATGACTTTCTGGCCATTCCCATTCTACCTCTTTATTTGTCCGCTGTTGGGTGTAGTGGTTAAGAGCGCTAGACTCGTAATCTGGTGAACCGGGTTCGCGTCTCCGCTCCTCCACATGCAGCTGCTGGGTGACCTTGGGCCAGTCACACTTTTCTGAAGTCTCTCAGCCTCACTCACTTCACAGAGTGTTTGTTGCGGGGGTGGAAGGGAAAGGAGAATCTTAGCCGCTTTGAGACTCCTTAGGGTAGTGATAAAGCGGGATATCAAATCCAAACTCTTCTTCTTCTCTTATACAGATCTGCAAGCCCATTGCAAAACTTTGCCAAGTAGTTTGCCATTCCTAAAAATCTCTGAACTCCCTTGACATCCATAGGTCTTGGCATCATCCGGATCGCTTCTACTTTTGCTGAGTCCCCTTTCAGACCCTCTGCTTTCACCAGATGGCCAATGCATGGCACTTCCTTTAGTCCTAACTTGACTTTATCTAGGTTTAGTTTTATATTTTTTCTCTGCACCTCCCCAAAACATGTTTAACTTTTGGTCATGCCTTCTTGCTGCTTCCTTTTCAGTATCTCCTTCTTCCACAATTAGTATGTCATCAGCAATTCTTTTCAGGCCTGGGACAATCTCTAGTTTCTGATTCAGTTGATGCTGAAATACTTCAGGAAAGGGGCTGATGTCCACTGGCATTCACAACCAACAAGATCTGCCAAAAGCAGTTGCGTATGTGGTCAATTAGCTTGACTGTGTCAACATTTGTGTGCCAGAATCCATTTTTTACATCAAACATTGAGAAAACCTTGGCTCAGGAAAGGTCACATACTACATCATCAATGACTGATAGTGTATAATGGCTATGTTTTAGTGCTTCGTTCAAAGGTTTTGGGTTGTTACAAATGCATAGTTTTCCTGAGGGTTTGCCGACAATAACTAGGCTGCTCATCCATGCTGTACTATTACCTACTGGGGCAATCAGAACAGGTTCCTAGTGCTCAGACTCATCACTACTGTTCATATGCAGGGCATTTTTTATTTTCTCTTTATATGTTGTTTCCCACAATGCAGGCATTTTATTCTGGATGCCTTTCCACTAGGTTGCACATTTTATCTGTAGCGATATCCTGACTCTTGGACAGCATGCACCTGTCTCTCTTTTGTGTCTACTAATATTCTAATTTTTGCTTTACAAAGTTCTGCTGCTTTGCCTGTCTTCAGGTAGTGATGCAGTGTCGAATCTGCTTCTCACAACAATTGCTCATGCAAATGCTGATCTCTTCTCCCACAAAACAATTCTGCCTCTGATTAGAGAGTCTGTTATAGTCCCCCAAATTACAGGTCCTTAATACAGCAAAGTAAGCACCCAACACTTCTTCAGCACCCTGTTGCATCATAAAGAGTTGAGAGTGTTCCACAGTTACATTTTGTTTGGATATACAGTATTAATCCAGTGCCTTGAATAACTGCTCCAGAGTAGTACTGCCAGTGCTTTGGCCAAGAGACCTGCATACTTCTCCTCCCTTGTCTCCAATAAGGTAATATTACAGCTTTACTTTATGCATTTCCTCTTCTCTCTCCAAGTGTTCAAACTCTTCTTTCCAGGGCCTCCATGCCTGGGCTAGATTAGCTGCAGTGAAATTCAGTGGTGCTAGGGGTTTCAGTCCTCTCTGCAAGATGTAAAAATCCTTGCTTTGTTCTTTTCTTTTCCTTTGTTGCTTCAACTGGGTTCTACTTCTAAACCACTGCCTTCATGCTTCAAGTGGTGTTAAGTATCATTAAGGATCAGTCAGGAGTATAATAAAACAAAGAACTTTATTTAAACAAGCTTTCTTTAGCACCCTCTGACCTTCGTCCTCTATATTTTCTGTGCTGAACCACTTCCTGATAGCTGTTCCCTTAATCTGTGCCTTCCACATATATATCCTATATGATACTCTCTCCCTGACTGCAGTCCTAACCTTCTTACTTAGTTCCACATACACTGATACAATTTGGACCTCTAGTGACAGTTTGGAATGAAGGAGCCCCTCAAAGCTATGTACAGTGGTACCTTGGTAGCCAAAAGGCTTGGTTCACGAACAAATCAGCTCCTGAACATCACAAACCCAGAAGTGAGTGTTCTGGTTTGCAAACTTTTTTTGGAAGCTGAACGTCCAACACGGCTTCCAATTGAGTGCAGGAAGCTCCTACAGCCAATTGGTAGCCACACCTTGATTTTCAAACAATTTTGGGAGTCGAATGGATTAAATTTGAGAACCAAGGTACCACTGTACCTATTATTTCCAAATTTGCATTTAATGATTATAAATCTAAAGAAATTATTTGGCGTCAATATGCATTGCATGCTAAATTGGCTAATTCTTAAGGATCTTTAACAACAACAATTTATTATTTGTACCCCGTCCATCTGACTGGGCTGCCCCAGCCACTCTGGGAGCTTCCAGCATATATAGAAACATAAGAAAACATTAAACCTTATTCATTGCATGATAAATTATGCAGCTGCTAGTCATTTTCTGGAGTGTCATGATGTCTTGACTTTGTGTGAATGGCAGTACTGGGTACTGAAAGCTAATTATAACTTTTATGTTTTCTAGGAATGTGTCATCCTGATGAACATTAAATGTACCACACTGAAAGCATTGACTCACAATGAATTCTGAAATTTTACCAGGGTGTGTAACCTAGCCTAGTGTTTTGTCTTTGGAGAACAATGCCTCAAGTGCAGGCTTTAACTAGACTGCAGGGAGGTGGGGGTGGGAATACTCTTTATAGGAAATTATGGGTGTTTCTTGTATCTTATAAACACCAAGCATCCTTCAGTTTGGAGAGACGCAAGGAGGGAAAGAAGTGGTGGCTGTTGCTTGTTGTGACTGGTTTACAGTGCAAACTAAACATTTGATTGAAAATAAATCCTGGTGATAACTGTTTCATGAATTCAAAGCTTTAGTCTTAAACTAACTTCACTGTATGTAAGGCTAATAGCAGAATATAGCCCAAGTTTAGCACTCATTTCCAAATTATCTGCATATGGATTTTTTTCTGGAATCAAATAACACAAAAATGAGCAAAAAACTTGCACAATATTCTTCTGTGGTCCCCAAAGTGGCTTTTATATCATGTGAAAGCTCACATACAATGTGAAAATTAACAGTTAGGGGGAAGTCATGGAAACAGAATGAACTCCCATGTGCCTAAGACTGGATGGTGAGTGATTCCAAAGCTACTCAACTTTGAAAGAGGGCTTTCAAACCAAAATGAGTGAACAACTTTCCCTGTTAACTGGATGCTTCTCAGGGCCAAATTACACAGTACATTAAACTTGCCATTAAGAACTTAAGAAAAGCGAAAGGGTTATACAATGGAGGTGGAACATAGCCATTGTGACTGGTAGTCATTGATAAGCTTATTCTCCATTAATTTGTCTAAACTAATTTTCTAACCATAATTAAGCAGTATATAAATTTCCCAGAGCTGTCCACACATGCTGACCCCCTATAAATGGTTCTTCAGCCATATAAACAGGCACAAATTGTACCTCTGAGAGGAGAGAGTTATCTAACGGAGGTGCCACCACAGAAAAAGCCCCACCAATCTCCCCATCACTCATTAGTGGAACTTGAAGGAACTCCTTCCCAGCAGACCTTAATAACTGGGCTGGCTAATATAGGACAATAAGGTATATTTTCCATGAAATTTGCCAAAGAGCCTGAAATGTATCACACATGATTTGTACACCCACATTGTGACATCATCATGCAAAACTGCAATAAAGGCTCAGTCCTAGCAACCAGGTGGTTCCCACCTTTGCGGAGTCTGAGCAGGTGAAAAGGGACTTATCTTTAGTTATCTTGAAAGATACGGTGGATTTGGCTGCAGCTATCTCCCTGCAGCAACTGTGAAGTTACAAGATAGCTATGGCATTAAACTGTTCTGTTCCGTTTTACAAAAGCTAGCTGTCTGAATCAGAGAGCAGCAGACACAGCCATCTGTTATTTGATGCTGCCTATCAGGAGGAGAAGTGAAATTGCTTTGAAGTTTCATTAAAATGTGTCACTTGGGAGGAAGTAGCACATCTTCAAAGACAGTTTGCCTGGGGTAGCCAAGCACTCTGTGAGCTAAGTAGCAGCAACAAGCCAGTCAGATTTCCACACCAATCAGATTTAAAACACTCAGGCATAATGAATTTTTGAAGATATTCAAAATCTGAAAGCTGTAAGTTAACCCCTGAACTTTATAGGCTTTAGAAGTTCTTTTTCTGTCCCTGGAAATTGAAATCCTTCTACTTTTTTCTTTTTCTTTTTTGAAACAGTGTCAAGTGTAGCAGTTTCTTGGAACCGCCTAAGGCTCACATTATTTTTATGACTCTCATGTTTACATGGGACTCCTATGTAGAAAAGAAGCAAATTTAATTGGAATGTTAAGCTGCTGTATGACTAAGTTTGGCTGCAATAGGGGGGGGGGAAGTCTAGTTAGGTGGGGTTTTTTGGGGGGTGTAGGGTGCATAATCCAGGGAAATTTAAGCAGATACAATTCCCAGTGATAGGAAGCTAGGCACACAATTAACTCTCTCACAGAGATTAGCTTCATATCAGGATGGATTATGCCCTAGTGACATTAAGGCTGGAAACCTAAATACATCTACCTAGGAATAAGTCTCATTGTCTTCCATGGAGCATCTCTCTGTGTGTGTGCTGTGACTCAAATTTGAATCAGTGTTACTACGGCCATAGTGAACTACACACATCATTTATTTAAAGCACCCCCTCACCCAAATAATCCTGGAAACTGCAGTTTGCTAAGGGTGCTGGGAATTAGAGTTATGTGAGGGGTAAACTACAGTTCCAATGGTTGGTTTTTTTTGGTGGGGGAAGTGATTCAAATATATAATAAGTATGCAGCCCAAGTTAGAGAAGGGCTCCCTTCTCTAACTTGGGCTGCATACGTATTATACGTCCATATTCCCAGTTTGGCAAGCTGCAGTAAAAGTTAGAACCAACTGCAGGTGGTGTTGGAGGCTGCAAAGTCAGAGGCTGCGAAAGCAAGATTTAAACTTTGTGAACTTTTCACATCATAGCTGCTCTGTGTCCTGGTAAGGTCAGCAAATTCGCTCAGGCAGCTGTGAAGGAGCTGGCCATGTAGGACTGAGGCAGGAAGACAAATGTGTGCTTGGCTGTCTTCTTCCGTGCTAGATATCCATTTTGTACATCTCCTTTAAAGCTGTGAAAGATGGCTCTAAATGTCATGCTTGAACATCTGAAGACCATTCTAGCGATCAGCCAGGCAAGCAAGTTCCAGTGAGTTATGTTTACAAAATGGCTGGGGGCCCAGGGCGCCTGTACACTTTTTCCAACCTGTTTGATCCTCAGGCAAATAAAAAGCTTTAAAGTGAATCATATATTTTGTTCTCCTGCAATAAGAGAAATTTAAGACGTTTCGTGGAAAGAATAGGTGCCATTTGGAAGCAAACATCTTCAATATATTATATGTAAAATGACATATGTGGAAAAAGATGGAACGAAGCAGCAGTCCTCTTTTGCCACTCAATCGATATTCACAACAGACCACTTACAGGATAAGAAATGAAATATGTCTAGTAGGGATAAGGGAGAAAATGGATTCAGTTTGCATTTAAAGTCAAACTTACCAATTTTACCCTTTCCAAAACAATATATGAACTGAAAAGCGACTGTCCGTTGAAATTCACTCTTCTTTGAATTTTGCAATTCAGTTCTTCAGCCAAGTAATGTGTACAAATAAATGAGTGAAAATAACATACAACATGCATTGTGTTGGGGGGGAAATGATTGCAAAATAATGTGCATATTAGTAAAACCTGCATACAAAATTACATTTGCTAAAGCTTAAAAAAATATTTTTACTGGATTTTTGAAGTTTACAAAGCTAAAAATGAAAAGAATAACTGAGGCATCTTTCTTCCATGAGCTGCAAAAGACACTGGTTGCAGTGTCATCTAGGTCAGTGGAGCTGCATTTCACAATGATGAGTGAAGGCAGAGAGAGAGAGAGAGAGAGAGAGAGAGAGAGAGAGAGAGGCTAGTTGCTTTATCTGAAGTTCTTTCATTTCTTGGAGGCCAGTCTGGTTAGTTTCTGAAGGTAATTTAAATCTTTTAAAGTTTATGAAGATTTGAGTAGTTATGGTTAAAAAGATAAAGATAAAGGACCCCTGACAGTTAAGTCCAGTTGCGATTGACTCTGGGGTTGTGCCGCTCATCTCGCTTTACAGGTCGAGGGAGCCGGCGTTTGTCCGCAGACAGTTTTTCCGGGTCATGTGGCCAGCATGACTAAGCCGCTTCTGGTGAAACCAGAGCAGTGCACGGAAACTCCATTTACCTTCCCACTGGAGCAGTACCTATTTATCTACTTGCACTTTTTGGCATGCTTTTAAACTGCTAGGTTGGCAGGAGCTGGGACTGAGCAACAGGAGCTCACCCCGTCACGGGGATTTGAACCGCCGACCTTCCAATTGGCAAGCCCAAGCCTCAGTGGTTACATAGAGGCATAATTTAGCAGGGAGGAGAAACTGATGACTTTCCTCCACTCCCCAGTTCATTTGTTTTTCTCTATCCATTTTCATTCCATGGACACATCTGTTTGATCTATCTGTGCATTTCACATTGGTGTGCTGGGTGGCCATGACATCATCCATGTCAAGGAGTTGCCGTTTGGGGTAATTCTCTCCATGTTTTGTGCTTGCAATAATCTTAAAGAAATAATCTAAAAGAAATCTACACTGATAAGCAAGATTTCTAAAAATAAATCAATCCCAGCTTTAATATTAATATCTTACATCATGTCAGGATCATTTTGACTGTCCCTTGCAAATGACATTTTAAAATGTCTGGCACATCTCTTGATGCCTACAATCAATAAAATGATCTGCTTACTTTTACATTAATGGACTGCTTCTATTACTTAACATGTGTCCCATACTGCACATATACATATAATCAAGGGTCTGTGAAAGTTCACCTGCCCTTCTGCTTTAACAGTTCCTGTTTTATCTAATTAATTGGCGCCGTAGCCTTCAGAATCTATGTGTAATTCTTGACCTTGCAGTGCTCAATATTGAAGCAAAGGCATTAACATCTATGACCTTGCTTTATTGTCTTGGAGACCATTAGCATTCAGATCATAAACTGGCTTATTGTTTATTAAACTAGAGCTTTACCTGATCCCATACTGATTTTCTAGGAGTGCTGGCTTGCGTTAACTATTCACGACTGCATATTACCCTGACCTTCATGCAAATGAGTTTCTTGCTGGCACAAAAACAGCCTTGAAAAATTACACTGAACTCCCTGCACCCCCCAACCGCCACCACAACTACTTCTATACAAGGTTATATTCAGTATAAACAGGTTCCGTAATCCTGAGGGATAAATAAATTCTGCTCGGCTTTCTTTCTTTCTTTTTTTACCTCCTCCTAAGTGAAATCAATACCTCTTTCTATGTCTCTTCTGAAATCAATATCTTTTCTTTCTGTAATTTATACTTGCTTCTAATCATCTAAGGCTAAAACATTGCAGCCATTTTGATTAGTGTTCCCCCACCCAATGTATCGATTTATTGCAACAAATCACTAGTTAGTAGTACAGTGGTACCTCGGGTTACAAACGCTTCGGGTTTCAAACACTTCAGGTTACAGACTCCACTAACCCGGAAGTAGTACCTCAGGTTAAGAACTTTACCTCAGGATGAGAACAGAAATCGCGTGCTAGCGGCACGGCGGCAGCAGGAGGCCCCATTAGCTAAAGTGGTGCTTCAGATTAAGAACAGTTTCAGGTTAAGAACGGAATGAATTCAGTTTGTAACCCAAGGTACCACTGTACTAAATATAGCCTGGGCTGACTTTAGTCCATATTCCAGAGGTCATCTTTTGCATGTCGTAGCTAGTGTTTGGGGGACTTTTTTCCTTTATGCAAGCAGGAAAGAAATCAAGTTGGATCCAGAAATGGGGTCAAGCAGACCCTCCGCATTGCTTAACTTTCCTTCACGTCAGTTGAGTAATTCTGATAATGGCGATGCCGGCTGGCAATTACGTGGGCCAGTCAGGCTGAGTTTTATTTTCACTTGGATGTGACAAATTCTCTTAACACAAAGTCAGGTTGGCTTGCAAAGGGGCCTTCAGTTGACAGCTCCCCTCTTGCTTCCTCTTCTTCACCCCTCAGTAAAAGGAACTACTCCTTAGGTGTTTGCGTTATGCATGAATACAAGAAGCACGACTCATTTGCATTGCCTGGGTTTGCGAATATCATAAATGGCTGGTGCTGCACATACCTAGCAGTTCTGCCTTAAAGACACATCACAATATGTTAAATTGCAGCATGTACAGAATGTGCCAGACCAGCACCTACTTGTGAGAAACTGAACGGGGTATCTGCTTTTATGAGTACCTCTATTCAGTATTCCAGGACATCCCTGGACATGATGGTCCGCTATCACAGTGAGCAATGGGGAGGCCATTAGAATGCGACTGAGAGGTTGGCTTTTTCTTGAGGACTCAAAATACACAAGCTGATGCAGAAATCTGGGGGACTGAACATAAGACTGGAAAATTGTGACACTGAAGGAAATCAAAATTGACAGATTTCTCCACCCCTACCCCTAAGTTGTTCTTTTTTCCCTTGTAAACCACAACCATCCCCTACCCCACTCCAGGAAAACTATACACTGCATGATACCTATATATTTCCCCCGGTGAGAAATTTTTATCGCATCATTTGGCTCCTGGAAGCAGTACCCAATGTTCTCATCCAAGTCCAAGAAATTCAGTAGGCAGACTTGCAAGTTTTCATGCATGCTTAGCGCAGACATAAAATACACAATGTGTAGACCCCTGAGAACAGTATATTTTAGTACTTCATGTGCTGCTAAAATGCTGCAATCTTGGCTTGGTGCTTGGTGTATTTTTGGTACACTAAAAGCACATCTATAAGCAGGAGGTAATATGGTGAGAGATGTTTCCTCTTCATCTGTAAATGTGACCGAGTCTTTTCTTTTGTGACTGAGAGTCAGTCATCACCGTTTGTTAACTTCCCACAGTATTGCAGTTTCCCCAGATGGTTGAAGAAAATAACACTTGAAAGAGCTGTAGTTTGCTCTGTCTCCATCAACCCTGCAATTGTGCTTTGTTTGAACTCACTTTTGCAGTATAAGGCAGAAAATATTTACCATGTTGATTCTAAAAATTTGACTGGCTCTGGTTTTTTTCTCCTTTTCAGAACTCAACTCTTTCTTTCTTTCTTTCTTTCTTTCTTTCTTTCTTTCTGTCAGGGAACTGACATCAGAGCATAGTGGAGAGGTGAGGCTCCCAGATTCTGCAGGAGAGGGGACTAGTAAGGGAAGAGAGAGAACGTCCTCTGGGGAAAGAAGTCCAGGTGACACCAGGAAAAAGGGAGAGGCAGAGAGCAGTTCGGAGGGGAGGCTCCGAGACTCTTCCAGTGAAGTCAGTGGGGAGGGTGGAGGACCACCACTCGGCACGCCCACTCTGCGCAGAAGGCTTCCGCGCAGAGAGGCGAGGCGAAGGTTGTCCGTTAAGGAATTCTTATGCTGGAGGAAATTTAGGAGATGCCCACTTCACGGATTCTGCTAGCGACTGAGCAGCAGCGCAAAGGGCTGCTCAGTTAGGGAAAGACACAACCACCCCTAAGCAGTTTGGAACGGCTGGAGATTTACACACAAGCAACCCCATTTCCCGTGACACTTTCTTTCTTTCTTTCGCCATTCTTCAACAGATCTACTGTAAAATTTCCAAATGCTATATTCCAAGAAGACATGCACTTCCAATTTGTCATATGAGAACAGAGTACAAAATGCTGGTACATGTGCCAAGCAAGCCTTTAGCTCATCGTTTACACTATTAATCTTTACTGGGGAAAGATGCACAGCTACCTATGTATGGAGCAGTAAGGCCATTTATTTGCAGAACGTTTCTGTCTTTATGTCATTGCCAAATCCCTTGATAGAAACCAAGGTGTTTCTCCATCAGGCTATAATTTGAATCAATAATAGGTATTCTTCCTGAAGCTGTTGTATGACGTCAAGGAAGAGTCATTCGTTTTTCTGGGTTTCAGTTCTTCACACAATAAGATCAGAACAACAGTACTGTACTCAGTTGTATACTTTCCACATAGAGCTGTCATATGCAGCAAACACAGACATTTTTCTACCTGCTTTGTAACCCTAGGCAAACCAATTAACATCCCTTTCAGTACTGCATACAATAAGATGACAATGATGATGACAGATAATTATAGGAACAGATTATGTAGGCACTAACTTGGCTTCTTCATCAAGTCACATCGTAGGAGATTTCCTTCTTCACTATCCCTTTTCAGGGATTATATTTACAAGTAAAACCAGGAAGGGAGAGGGTCATACCCCACCCTTTGGCACCAGCATAAACAGCACAAATGTCTGCAGAAATGAGGCCTTTGCACATACATATGTATGTGTTGACATTTACTCATGAGTATAATGCCTAAAGAAGCCTACTGTGCCAGAGTGGTGTAGTGGTTAAGAGTGGTGGACTCGTAATCTGGTGAACCGGGTTCGCGTCTCCGCTCCTCCACATGCAGCTGCTGGGTGACCTTGGGCTAGTCACACTTCTCTGAAGTCTCTCAGCCCCACTCACCTCACAGAGTGTTTGTTGTGGGGGAGGAAGGGAAAGGAAAATGTTAGCCGCTTTGAGACTCCTTCGGGTAGTGATAAAGCGGGATATCAAATCCAAACTCTTCTCCTCTTCTTCCTGAAGCCTAACAATATTTAGCATTTGGATCATTCAGTCACATGTGCAAAGCACTCTACATACCGTCTTGTAATCCTTTTAACAATCCTGAAATTCTAAAGCAAGTGGGACATAAGGGGATTGGCTTGCCAAAGGCTACCTGGGGAATTCATAACAGAGGCGAGGGTTGAGCTAGGGACTTAATAGCTAAAAGAGTAGGCCAAACTCTCCATTCTGGGTGATGGTGGTGGGCTGGACTGGGAAAAGGTGTATCTACAACCATCTCTGTCAATTACGCAGCAGTGTGATGCAAGCATCGTTCTGCCACTGCAGAACTTCCCCTTCCATCTGTCGAAAGGTTGGGTAAGTGGGTGGAAGTGCTACTGGTGGGATCTTCAGGAGGGGCTGCATGAGCCTGGGATTCATTGGATCCTGGGCTGCTTCTATTGGGGCAGTGACCATCCTGTGCCCCCTCCCCTATCCCAGCCACCATATACAGAAGAGCTGCAGATGTGATGGTGGCCCCACCACTCCATAAGACTCCCATAGGCCCAGGTCTGGGGTTGGGATTGCCTTCTATGTCCTTAGTTACTGCATTGAACCAACTCGAGTCAGAAAATGAGCTCTCTCCATAACATTGGAATGTGGCTACAAGATGATGGGGCTTTTCAATGGCAGCCCCCATTTATGGAATGCTCTTCCCTAGGAAACTTGCCTGGAGCCAACACTGTTTCCAGTGCCAGGCAAAGGCATTTTTGTTTTTTCAGGCATTTGAGGGTTGGTATTGCTTAGCCCTTGCTGCTAGTTTCGATGACCTCATCTAGCTGGGGCTGGAAGGGATCCAGAGAGTTGCTGGGTTGTACTCTTACTTTAAAAAACATCACCTGTCAGTTATTTTTCTCGTAATTTTTGCTGAATGAAAGATATAATAATGCAAGTAGGCAACAGGTGAAGAAGAAATACTTCATCCTCAAAGCAATCTGTAATGGCATATAAAGGAAGAGGCTTCTGCTACACACAGACACACAGACGCGCGCGCACACACACACACACACACACACACCTTTGTTCACTAAGATTAACTTGGAAGCATTATATCACATACAGACTAACAACTGCAATAACAATATTTTCTTTTGTTGTAATTACAACCTAGTAAGGTATCCACACAGTTAAGTCATTTTTTTCTTATGTTTCTTATGTTCTAGTGGCAAATGACAAGTTTTCTTTTTTAAAAAAAACAACCCCAAAAAATGCTATTTATTTTTAATGGCACACCATTTGGCCAGATGGGTTAAGGTTGACACACAGTAGAGTTTCTGTGGAGGGAAACGCTTAAGCAAACCTGTCAGCATATCTGAAGCACATGCTTCAGTTTTGTGTGAAAGAAAATGTGACAATTATTGGCTTTGAATTTAACTACTTGTTCCAGCACTGGCCTGTAATTAAAAGGGGGGAGCTCGAGGGAGGTGATAATGAGCTCTTCTGAATTAGTATGAAGCGCTCATGTAGACATACAAATGCACAGAACTATGAAAGAAAAAGGTGGCACGAATTAAGACAGCTATGGATGCGCAGTCACAATTTACTCGCAAAATGATAGTTGCTTGATTGGCTTCTCCATCGTATATTTGACTGCTATCTTAATCACAGCATAATTTCTTTGCAAATTTATACCAAACCATAGTTCTTCTCATTATGATTGTAATCTCACTGTTGTGGTAAGCCATAAACCATGGTTTACCAAGCCCAAGCATCTTGAACCTGCTCTGCTTCTTTCCATTCATGCTGCGAGGATGCAAATGACATTCTCTGGCTTAGTAATATATTTGATCTTTGTTTATGATTGTGGTTTGCTAGAGTAAAATAAACCAAGATTCCTGGTTTGGACATAACACAGAGGGCCTGTCCATACCTCTGTTTAATGTGGATTGATAACTCCTTGTGCTTCTTTTAATTCCCCCTCATCCATGCTGCATTCTCCTCAAACTGTTGCTGTCCCACACTTTCCCTTTCATAAATCTGGAGATTCCCTATGCTACATTTTATCATATTGGTTTGGACAATTAATTTTAACTACAACAATTTGGTGATTTTAATGAACTGGCAGAGGAAGAGGAGTAAGGGGGCAGCGCACCGCCCCTGGCAGCGTGATCCTGGCAGGCTGCCATCGTGGCTGCCCCCCTGCCCGCGCTGGGTGCCCTGCCCCTGCAGGCGCGCACCCCACCCCCAGGACGTGCCCCACACCCCTGTGGGCGGCGTGCCCTGCCCCCGCCAGCTCTCTGCCCCCTGGTGCCAGAGCATGAAGCTCCGCCACTGTTTAAATTTGCATTGCTTTAAAAACAAAACAAAAAAAACTTGTATTTTTATTGATTCATGTGTTAGCCATCTTGGACATTTTTTGTGGATAAGCAGTGTGCAAATCTTTTTAAATAAATAAATGAATATACTCCTATCTATGTAGAGTTCCTGAGAAACTGCACAAAAATAAATAAATAGATAGTACGAATGGCTTGGCCAAATCAAACCAATTATCCTCCAGTAAGAAGGAAGAGCTGAGGAACATCTTGACAACTGTATGTATGCAAAGCCAGAAGAATGTTCTGACAATAGTATGCTTGCAAATCCAGAAAATACCAATTTAGACAGTAGTGCTCCACTGCATTTGTTATAAAAACACACACAGAGAGAAAACCAGAAATACTTTGGATGAACTTTCCATGTACTGCTTTATTCATATTAGCCAAATATAGGCAAGCTTTTACTGTAAGCTTCTGTACCAACATTCCATTTATTTCGGGATTGGTTGCCAGTTGTATTCATGTAACTCAAGAGTATGGCTCCCTTTTGGTAGATTGCCCCTTGGCTTCTTGCCTCTGTTGCTTATCTCTTGACACTTGCTCTTAGAATAGCACTCGGAAAACCCCAGAAGAATGATGAGAAAACATAATGCTTTGCATCCAGATTAATTTACCTGAACTTCATTCCCACTCAGAGCACTGGGACTGAATTTACGGCATGACTAACAGGTACCATCAAAAGCAGTGGAACATAAGTGCAGCAAACCTAGTCTCTGGAACCATGTCTGTGTTCATAAGAGGAGAAGTTCTGTTTCTCCATCGCCCCACAACATTTCTTATTTTCCATAGAAAGGGGTAGGAATGTCATTTTTAATTTCACAGTTTTCTCTTAAAATATGCCCGTAATTGTTTGAAATGCAAGAAGCAGCAAGCTACCAAATGGGGTCTGTTGTGTTGCTAGGAAAATTCTCCAATTGTTTCCAACATAATACAATACTTGCAGTAGCTGTCAAAGCTTTTGGCTCTCAGCAATAACACAGAGAGCTGAAAAAAGAACTTAGAACAAAGATCTTCTAAAATGAGCTGGAATAAATAATGGGATCTTGCTGTGCCAGTAATAGGAGAGCTATTTGTTACGATAAAGAATTGGAGCAATAAATGTAGTCATCCATTTGAATTCTGCCTCTAAATATTTTCCCTGACAATTATCCTCTTTTCAAAAAATAATGAAAGGGAGGCAAAAACTTCCATAATGTATTACTATTTTGCAATAACATCTCTCTCTCTCTCTCTCTCTCTCTCTCTCTCTCTCTCTCTCTCTGGAAAGTTGCAGCTTTGTCCCGAAGAAGAATAATGACTATCACTCACCATACACAGACTAGCTGAATGAAGCCAAGCCAGATCATGCTCCCAATCCAAAAACCCATGAAGGTTTCTGAGATCATTTGAGCCCCCCCTCCCTCCCCCGATCCCAGGAGATCTTGGATCATTTCTAGTCACTTACGTAGACTAAACCACAATCTGTACACTAGAAGCAGATGACCTCAGGCTCAAGGGGAACACCCAGTGGGGAAAGTCCAATAAGAACTAAATATATTGAATGACCCTGAAGAAGAAGAAGAAGAAGAAGAGTTTGGATTTGATATCCCGCCTTTCACTCCCCTTCAGGAGTCTCAAAGCGGCTAACAATCTCCTTTCCCTTCCTCCCCCACAACAAACACTCTGTGAGGTGAGTGGGGCTGAGAGACTTCAAAGAAGCCTGACTGGCCCAAGGTCACCCGAAACAGGGGGACCTACTGAGGCAGGAGGGGTTTTTAGTGGAATGTTGTGAAAGAAGGCTTCACGCTGCAACATTTTTTCACAGGTTCCATTTGTGAGCCTCTAAATGCCAGGTGAATGCTTTTGCAACCTAATCCTTAGTTAATGAAACTTGGGGGCGGGGACATTTGACCACATTAAATGGTTCATTAAAAGTAATGAGGTTCTGGGGAGGGGGAAATATAGGGGATGATGGGGAAAGCTTGTCTAAAGTTACCTCTGCTAGCTAGATCAAGGGATACAGCTATCATCTTTTAAATCATTATTTTCCAGTATGGGATCCTGCTACATCAGCAGTGCAATCTAGAGTCTCCATAGAAACATTAGAGAAGATGAGAACATCTGCTGGGGAAAGCCGCTTGGAAAATAACTAAGCACAGCATAATAACAACATCTGTTCTGTGCTACCAGTCATATGCATTAAAAAGGCACACAGATTAGTGAAATAAGGGATAGTGCACTGTTTTGTGTGGTTGTATTCAACCCCATCCTATATTATTTATTGGGAGGGGATGCAGAGGTTGGCTCAGCTGTTTGTGACAGTATGAAGGAGCTGAGCCAACCTGTCTCTGCTGGATTAGCCTCTCAGGAAATCCACTTGCCTCTTCTATTTGTTCTACCAAAAGTGGGTGGAGGATTAGGGAGGTAGCAGGCAGAGAGAGGCATATGTGGGCTATGGGATGGCTGTGTTCCTCCTGCCTGTGCCTCCTGCCTTTATTTATTTTCCTCCAGCTTTCTGAGAGAGGGTTTGTGACTGTTTGAGGAAAAGAGAGCTCGGAAGTGGGTGGTGGGTGGGCCCCTGGGTCTAAATGTGGTCTAGAAAACTTCCAGCTACAGACACCTATTTTATGAGAACCCATTGCCCAATCTTAAGCACTTATTTTATAACTTAGTGGCCTTTCAAGACCAGGCCATAAGGGATTGAATAGGATTCAGCCTAGCCTTGAAAGGAGCCGTAAAACCACCAGATGAACATTGGTATGTTTGAACAAACTGCCAAGGGGCTCTTTACCGAAGACTGAACTAATGATGTACCAGAGAGCATTCTGGGTTGAAGGGACAAAACTTCAAAAGCAAAATGTTTTTATAAAAATTATTTCCCCACCAGCTCAAAGTCTTCACAAATATCAGACCTAACAACAAATATTAGTGTCCCTGTCATCTATTTGTCTTGGAAGGAAGCATTATACACAGCGTGGAGGATGTTTGCTTTATTTAGTTTCCTTCATATGTTGGGGTTTGGTTTTTTTCAAAGTTATACCAGTGTGATTCAAAAGCAAAATGCTGCTTATTATTTGAGGTATTTACTTATACAGTGGTACCTCGGGTTACATACACTTCAGGTTACATACGCTTCAGGTTACAGACTCCGCTCACCCAGAAATATTACCTCAGGTTAAGAACTTTGCTTCAGGATGAGAACAGAAATCGTGCTCCGGCGGCGCGGCGGCAGCAGGAAGCCCCATTAGCTAAAGTGGTGCTTCAGGTTAAGAACAGTTTCAGGTTAAGAACGGACCTCCGGAATGAATTAAGTTCTTAACCTGAGGTACCAATGTACATTAATTTTAACTTGCATCCTAGCCTTTCGAAGAGAAAATTGTAGGAAAATATAGAGCAACCTCCCAGGATACTGCTAAGCTCTGGACATTGAAATACAGTGGTGCCTCGCAAGACGAAATTAATTCGTTCCGCAAGTCTCTTCGTCTTGCGGTTTTTTCGTCTTGCGATGCACGGTTTCCCATAGGAATGCATTGAAAATCAATTAATGCGTTCCTAGGGAAACCGCCTTCAGACCAGGTCCGGGGACAGTCTGTCCCCGGACCTCTTCTGAAGGCTGGGGGGGGGGACAAGGGCTTTTCTTCCCACCCCCAGCATTTTAAAAAACCCCGGGACAGCGGAGGACTTCTCCGCTGTCCGGGGCGATCTTAAAATGCTGGCGGGCGGCATTTTAAAATCGCCCCGGACAGCAGAGGACTTCTCCGCTGTCCGGGGCGATTTAAAAGCCCCTGGGAAGGCAGGCAGGGGGGACAAAGACTTTCGCCCCCTGCCCGCCTTCAGAAGGTGTCCCTGCCCCCCTCCCCACTTCGGAACAGCTTTCCGAAGTGGGGCGGCTGGGGCAGGTGTCCCCCCCCGCCCCACTTCGGAACAGCTTTCCGAAGTGGGGCGGCTGGGGCAGGCGTCCCCGCCCCCCCTCCCCACTTCGGAACAGCTTTCCGAAGTGGGGCGGCTGGGGCAGGCGTCCCCGCCCCCCTCCCCACTTCGGAACAGCTTTCCGAAGTGGGGCGGCTGGGGCAGGCGTCCCCGCCCCCCCTCCCCACTTCGGAACAGCTTTCCGAAGTGGGGCGGCTGGGGCAGGCGTCCCCGCCCCCCCGCCCCACTTCGGAACAGCTTTCCGAAGTGGGGCGGCTGGGGCAGGCGTCCCCGCCCCCCCGCCCCACTTCGGAACAGCTTTCCGAAGTGGGGCGGCTGGGGCAGGCGTCCCCGCCCCCCCGCCCCACTTCGGAACAGCTTTCCGAAGTGGGGCGGCTGGGGCAGGCGTCCCCGCCCCCCCGCCCCACTTCGGAACAGCTTTCCGAAGTGGGGCGGCTGGGGCAGGCGTCCCCGCCCCCCCGCCCCACTTCGGAACAGCTTTCCGAAGTGGGGCGGCAGGGGCAGGCGTCCCCGCCCCCCGCCCCACTTCGGAACAGCTTTCCGAAGTGGGGCGGCTGGGGCAGGTGTCCCCGCCCCCCCTTCGGAACAGCGTTTTAAAATGCTGGGGGTCGGGAGCGAAGCGCTGCCGACCCCCAGCATTTTAAAATCTCCCCGTGTCCCGGGAAGATTTTAAAATGCTGGGGGTCGGGCTGCCGACCCCCAGCATTTTAAAACCTTCCCGGGACACGGGGAGATTTTAAAATGCTGGGGTTCGGCAGCGCTTCGCTCCCGACCCCCAGCATTTTAAAACCTCCCCGGGACACGGGGAGATTTTAAAATGCTGGGGGTCGGCAACGAACGCTTCGCTCCCACCCGCCAGCATTTTAAGATCGCCCGGGGCAGGCGGGGGGGGGGGAAGGCAGGCGGGGGGAGCAAAGACTTTTGCCCCCCGCCGGCCTTCAGAAGAGGTCCTCTTCTGAAGGCCGGCTGTGGGCGAAAGTCTTTGCTCCCGACCGCCAGCATTTCCCTATGGGCTTTCGTCTTGCGATGCAAGCCCATAGGGAAATTCGTCTTGCGAAGCGCCTCCAAAACAGAAAACCCTTTCGTCTTGCGGGTTTTCCGTCTTGCGAGGCATTCGTCTTGCGGGGTACCACTGTACTAGGTTGTGTACACACCATACATTTGAAGCACATTGTTTCTCTCAAGGAATCCAGGAAACAGCAGTTTAGGAAAGGTGCTGGGAACTGTAGTTTTGTGAAGGATCAACTACAGTTCCCAGGGTTCTTTGGAGGAAGCTGTGTGTTTCAAATGTGCTTTAAATGTATGCTGCGTGAGAATGCAGCCCTAGCCAAGTAAAGAAATTTGTAATTACTGGAACTGTGGACCTCCTTGCCTATTCACACCAGGTAATGGGTGAGTGTTGGACTTTCCCTCCCTCTATTAAAATGGGCACCTGAGCCCTTGGTACCAGAAGGCCTTGGTAGCATCAAATATATTTTGAGAAAATAGCACTAAATCTATTAGTGCCTTGAATCCTTAAGTACCTTTGCAAACATTAATCAGTCCACTCAGAACACAGTCAACTTTCTCTTGTCAGCAACACTTTATCTGCTTTAATGTCCTCTCTGCATGTTTCCATAGTAACTGAGAAAGAACTAAAATATTCACAAAAATTCAATAGAAGCAAATGTCAGCATACAAGATTAGTTCATGTTGTGCTGACAAGCGTATGTTCAGAAAACAAAGTTTTTGATCAAAGCATTTCCCGCATGGGAATCATTATTCTTATATGTTCACTTTTTTATGAATATCTCCTCTGTAATATCTATGTAATCAGAGAAGTAAATAGATTTCTTTATCTAGATTATTATTGACATCAACAAGTCTCTCTGTGAAACATGAGGACAATATTACCATTGTCAGTTGGAAGTCTTCATACTGCATTCTGTGAAGTAGCTGTAAGTAAGTTGTACCTAGGAATGGGTGAATCTGTCAACTTCCATTTCTCTCTGTTTCTCATTTCATTCCATCTTAAATTCAGTCCTCTAGATTTACACATCTGTTTTTGAATTATTCCTTTAAAAAATCCTCATGAAAATTCACCAGCATTTTATCACAGATTTCTCCTAATATACACATTTTTGCATGTGATTTCCCTAATATGTGCATTTCTGCAAAATGTATTTTCCCTAATATTTATATTGTCCCTAGTATAATGCATGTTTGTATGTTCTTTTCACTAATATATGCATTTAACCCTAGTATATACATTTTTGTTGATGTTCCTTGGCTGGAAACTGCACTACAAAATTCAGAGAAGTGTGACTTATAAAAGATGGCTGCGTTTCAGTTTGCATATTGTTTTGAAAAGTGCATATTAGAGAAATTCATCTTTAAATGTCAACTAAATCAATTTCCCCGCATTCATGACCCCATGAAGCCATCCTATTCACACAAGGACTTCTGCTTATGCAACAGAATTTCCTCTCCTTTCCTCATGTGCTCCCCACACCTCCCCAAATCTGCTCCGGAGGGTTGGGGTTCCTAGAATGGGAAAAGGAGAGGGAGAGGAAGTTCAGCTGCACAAACAGAAGTCCTTGTGTGAACGGGATGACTTTGTTGGATACAATCCACAGACAGAAGAACGGTGAAGACACAGGGCAGTCCTGATAAAGAAGTAGCAATAGCTCAAGTCCTATTTATACGCTTCAATAAAGGCATTCACTTTAAAGGTGCTCAGCTCAAAATTCCATAGACTTATTTGCCTGTAGGAAAGAAAAGGGAAAACCTTAGAGGCACATTGAAAACTGAGGACTCCCACTTTCACTCTGCCTTCAGGTGGTCATGTTTCCAT
This sequence comes from Podarcis vaucheri, assembly GCF_965113315.1. Taxonomy (NCBI): domain Eukaryota; kingdom Metazoa; phylum Chordata; class Lepidosauria; order Squamata; family Lacertidae; genus Podarcis; species Podarcis vaucheri. The sequence goes on from NC_138767.1 coordinate 42,316,214, forward strand.
GGCACAATGAGTGCAATGCACACGCACAGCCCTTGGTCTGTTAATTTTCTGGATCCTCTCCCCCTTTTAATTTTCATTAAAAGCAACTTTTGGGCACCCTTGTACTGCCCTACAAGTATGAGGAAGCCCTCCTTGTCTGTGAAGTGCCTGATTATACTTCCCTATCAATCAGTAGGCTTGGCACAGGGCTATCCACTTTACTCATGAGGAAATCATATTTCTCTTTCCTTTGTTCATCGACTATCTTCTCACTCATGATCCCCTGCTTTTTTAAAACAACAGCAATGCTTAAATTGAACTGATTTGTCTTCCATAACCCTCAATTTCTTTTAACACAGAGAAGTATTGAATTGAAGGGTCAAAAAGCTTACACTTTTATTGAGAAGTGTGATATGTTGCTACAACAACTAAAAATACATCCAGTTGTCATGGTAACTGGTATTTGAAGAGTCTAGAGAGTTCTGCTTGTTATGATCCTTTTGAAAAACTGGTCAAAACACATTTTTTCCTAAACTACTTGGCTATAATGGTCACATTCTTTCCTTTATTTACCTAGTGTTAGTCTTCTGGTTACTGATATAAAATGGAGACAGGAAGACCAGGCATGTCAAATGGCCCATTAATGCATCCCTTAAACACCTTGAAAGCTAACACCAGTGATTTTTTAAAAAGTTAATGATCAAGCATAGTCATTTTTTTTCTTGTTTCTTTTATCACACTGCAATCCAGGTACCTAATATTTAAAACATTAAGCAACTATTGACAAGTGGTGAACATCCCCATTTTGAGCAAGATGCTTGAGAAGATCATGGTGGTCCAGCTTCAGGTGTGCATGGAGGGAACTGGCTTCCTGGATCCATTCCACTCTGGCTTCAGGACTGACCATGGCACTGAAATGCAAAATCTTTTTAGGAGACCAATTCTGCAGCTATAACTCCACTTACCTACAGTAAACCCTGTTGAATTCAATAGAACCTATTTTTCTGAGTAGACATGGTTGGGGTTGTGAAGTTATGCCGTAATTCTATTCCATTTTACCTGGGAAATTACTCAGTGGGGCTTACTTATGAGTAGACATGCATAGGATTGCCCTTTCAATCATTTATTTACATTCAAGTTTCTTTCTATATCCTTTACCATGCGGATAAGTAGGGATTTATATCCTTCTGGCTGGATCATCCTCTTGGGAGTTGCAGTTTGGCATTTAAGAAATGCTTACAGCTTCCATACTTCCCTATAGCGTTTGAACACAACCAGAGGATTGTAGGGAGACGTGGAAGCAATGATAATTGTTTTCCTTCTTAGACAGAAGAATTACAAATATTTGTTAGATCATGTCTTGTTTTTCCAATCTTAAAACTGAGGTGAATCCTTTAAACATTGATGACCAGTCAATACAGTAACTAGTCTATACTGGTAAAAAAGCAAGAAAGCATGGAAGATTTCCATTTTCTCCTAATGTATATACCTTAAATGACACACCAGCTGCCTTTGAAATATATTTTAAAGAATTTTGTAGGTTTCTAAAGATGCACCTTTTTTTAACTTTTATGTACTTCAGTCCCCAAGTGCTTTCCAGCAGGTTGGACATTTTTTAATATAGTTACAGGTAGGTAGCCGTGTTGGTCTGCTGTAGTCGAAACAAAATAAGAAAAATCCTTCCAGTAGGACCTTAGAGACCAACTAAGTTTGTTATTGGTATGAGCTTTTTTGTGCATGCACACTTCTTCAGATACAAACTTAGTTTGTCTCTAAGGTGCTACTGGAAGAATTTTTTTTATTTTTAAATATGCATTTTATGATTGGATCAGTATGAAACTGCATTCAAGATAAGCTTCTTTGTCATCTTGTGGTTTGGAGGTCTGTCCGTCCATCCATCCATACTGTCTCATGCCTTTTATTCTAAGCTGAATCCTAAACCAGCAGAGACCATTTCTGCTGCAGAGGACACATAAGCCCTTGCACACATTGCACGTGTGTGCAATGAGCCTCCCCCAGCATCACACATGGCCCTGGCCCTTGACATCTATAGCAGTTTAAAAGCTGCGCCAGATGATGGGAGGGAGTGGTGTTTACTTGACCTTCTGGCAGGTGGGTCACTGAGAGAGAAAACTGGAAGGGCAAGGAGGTGAAGAGATCAGCACAGTGCAAATGCACTGGTGGAGCCAATAGGATGCTCCTTCTGCATTTGCCCAGTGCTGACCTCTCTGCCACCTTGGCCCTCCTACTCTCTTCCAGGAAGCAGCAGCGACTCAGCTACTGGGAGGCCAGGTTAGTGCTGCCGTCCTACCCCACTGTCTACTACTGAATACATGGCAACCATATTAAATAGCCTGGGAGAACAGAAGTGTTTTTGCTTCATATGAAAAGGATTGCAATGTTGGTGTTAGGTGAGCCTGCCTGGGGAAGGAGTTCCATGAACAGGGTGCCATGATCAAAAGGTTCTCTCTCTGGTTGCTACTTCTCCTTAGATGGCAGGGAGTTCATGACCTCAATACATGAACCGGTTGGTGTGCTTCATTCACGTTTTTGCTCCTATTGGCATTCATGCACAAATTTCTGTATCACTTTTAAAGATCCATTAACTTTGTTGCAGCATGGTAAATATGGCCGATAAATCAGTAGCATAAAACATATTCTTTTCAGCATGACATGACTCATTGTCTTTGCCATTCCCATCGCAATTGGTGGCTGTGACACCGTACTGCAGAGAATGTACTTAATTACATTGAAGGGTTTATATTTCCTCCTCCACGTTCTGAATGATGAATGTAAAATAAAATGTTACATGCTATCGGAAGGGAAAGACTTGGCAGCTTTATCTATTGTGGGGACCACCAGAGACGTCATAGCAATAGAGCTTAGGCTAGATCAAATAAATAACTTATTTTACTATTTTTTCTTTACCGCAACTTTATACAACATTTATTTAAACAATTTGAACAATTCTTTACATTGAAAGAATACACAGATGTTCATATTCACTGATTTTACTTCTACATAAATAAGTAATGGAGACCTGGCACATTAAGTCATGCTGTTACCCCAAGGAAGCTCACACAGAGGTGTCTTAGAGGTGTCTTGAGATGTGAACTCCCTTGGGCAGAAGCCGAAGCAAGAGAAATGAGTGGACTGATTTCAGGAAGATGAAGGCCTTTGGACTACTGAGGGTGGTAGGGGTGAACGAGTGAAAGTCACAAAAAGGGATGTGCTAAGAAGTGCAAAGAAACAAGGAGCAGCAAAGCCACAGAAAGCTTTAAATGCGACAAAAGGAAGCTTGTGCAGAATCTGGGAGTGTGCAGGAAGGACTGAAGGAAGTCCCATGGCCCAAATGATGCCAACTGCCAAGGCTGGCCTTTATTAGAACTAAACATTCTGGGACTGTGCTACTGTTTCAGGGACAAGTGGCCTCCATGCACAGGGGTGAAGGAAGGGGGTGCAATGGGAACGCCCTGGGTGTTACCACTGAAGGGGGTTACAAAATGCCGGGTGGCACTCACTGTGGGGCCTGCAGTGCGCCCGGTGGCTTGGGCACCCACAAGCTCCGTGCTGCTCCAAATGGTCTGCCCAGCGCCTCCCCCTCAGCTGTAGGGTGGCTGAGTGGGAGGAGGCCCCAAGGAGTGTCCTGCCCTGACTTAGAATCATAGAATCATAGAGTTGGAAGAGACCCCAAGGGCCATCGAGTCCAACCCCCTGCCAAGCAGGAAACACCATCAGAGCACTCCTGACATAAGGTTGTCAAGCCTCTGTTTAAAGACCTCCAAAGAAGGAGACTCCACCACACTCCTTGGCAGCAAATTCCATTTGCCCCGCCCCATGGGCGGCTGGCCCCGCCCCATGGCACAGGGCACACACGCTTCCCCAGGCGCCCAATTGGCTTGCTCCGCCACTGTCCATGCATTCCCTCCTGACACTGTTCCTGGTGTCTGCCAGAAGTTGGAGGGTGAACCTCTGGAGTGAGAAGACTCCCACACTTGCGGAGGTTCTGTGTATATTTTCAGAACTCAGATTTTCCAGAGTTCTAAAGTGTATGGGGATCTTCCACAAGTACAGGAGGCTCTCTCCCCATTAGAAGTTTACTCTCCAGCTTGTGGAAGGCAATGTAAATGATGACTTGGAGGAGGAGATGCCTCCCCTTGCTTTTTCACTTAGCTATGATACAAAATGGCCAATGAGGAGACAATGTCTTAAGATGATTTGGAAGCTATTTGACATATGTCCTGGACCATTTCGTAAGCATTCTTGTACTCAGCATGCCCGAAACATCTGAACTCCACAGAAAAGATGGGAAGACATGCAGTACTCCTACTAGGCAACCTTAGCCAACTTCACAAAAGTTTCACATTTCAATCCTTTTCTAAATGACCAAGTGTAAAAAAGAAAATAAAAGGGGGGGGTATTTGCTATTTCAAAAGTCTTCAGGTTTTGAAATATGACAAAAGAAGATCCAAAAGACAAAACAAAAGGAAGGAATTCTGCATAAAGCACCACAAAGGAGCAAAATGTTTTCATTTTGCTGTATTTTGGAAAGACTGGGAGTCTGATAACCCCTTCCTGTTTGATCTTTCAAAGGTTTTGATGATTTATGAATGGTCTGGGACCACCAGATTATTTTATGTGTAATGACAGGCAGATAGAAATGTCTAACTTTTACAGCACTGGATTTTACTATCAGCACAATTAATAACCACAATGGTTTACATTGTTTCTTTTTTAACATAAAACTGCAGAAGAGATCCAAAAATACTTTCCCAAGAACACGATCTTCCTTTATTATGTGAGTGATGTTCCTCCCCTGACTGGAAAACATTTCAGCCTTTTTTGGAAAAGGGAATGTGCACAGCTATCATCCATATAGCAAGATTCCTCACTTCTCACTTCTCAGTTCCCCACAACCCACCTATAAAACCAGCCTTCCATGAAGAAGAGTGAAGCAACTTGCATTAGGCAACACCATCAAGGAAGAATAGACCAAGGCAGGAATTGGGGTCTGCATGCAGCAGCAAAACTTCTTAGCATTGTGGGGAGCAGAGGGGAGCAGTGGAGAGGAGGTGCCATTTTGGCGCTCCTTCAGGAAGCAAAATGTCAGGTAGGAAAGTGCAGGAACAATTCATTTGGTTTAAATGTTCAATTGAACTCACCTGGTCCTCATGGACAAACATAAATATCAGAATGGAGTTTTCCTTCAAAATAAATGAACTCCTTTAGAATCAAAGAGTGGGCTTTCGTGTATTTTTGACTTCCTTTCCCCTTCACTGTACAGTCGTACCTTGGAAGTCGAATGGAATCCATTCTGGAAGTCCGTTTGACTTCCAAAACTTTTAAAAACCAGCGCGGCTTCTGATTGGCTGCAGGAAGCTCCTGCAGCCAATTGGAAGTCATCGAAGCCCCATTGGACGTTCAGCTTCCAAAAGAACATTCAAAAACTGGAACACTCACTTCTGAGTTTTGATTGTCCGGGAGCCTAAAGGTTCAAGAACTAGGCTGTTCTAAAACCAAGGTACGACTGTATAGCTTCAAATGTTTCTTTTGGGAACTTGAAATTCCGTGCAGTATTAATAAACGTGAGCAAATGCTATTTAGTATTTTTATGTTTCTAAATTGAGCATAAGGATGAAATGAAGGAACTTTTAATAAGTAAGTAATCTTCTAGTTCTTCTTTATCTACTGCATTTTAGATTTAATTAGTTCAATTTCTTCCATGAGGGGGAAATCCCATACGTTACACTCATGTATATTTAACAGGGTATATGAATGTGGTTGGGTAGACAAGGACTTTGGTGCGCTTGACCCTCAGTACGTCCTTTGAGATATATAGAAAAACATAAACATGTCAGCTATGACTGCTTTAAATTAATAATTCTGATAAATGTGAAAGCACAAACAACCAAACATTGGGTGGTGGGCGGTGGTGGTTAACTCTTAGATTAAAGTTTAACATAGATAGAAAAGGACTTTTTTCTTTTTTCAAAATATGCTTGAATGAAAAGCAATGGTCTTTGTCAGCTACCACACAATTCTGCTTCATAGTGGTGACAGGCTCCTAGTTAAGTCAACAAATCTATTCTGTATATATGAGCAAATTGTTCACATTCCTTTATGCACAACAGTATTTATCTAAAATTAGGATAATGTGAGCCTGGGGCAAAATGTCAACAAGAGAATGGTCTCTCAGTTGAGCTCTCTCCCTCCACCCCTTTGAGACATTTATATTTGTTCTGGCATGTTCAATAAATTAAGTGAGTAGTGACGTTTAGAATAGGCATGTTAGAGCAAAGGATCTCTGATTCATTACAAACAATAATTTAATGCGCTCATTCCCTTTTATACGTTCTGTGTTCAACATTGAATCTCTGTGTTTTATAAGTGAAATATTATGATTTGGCAGCTAGATATTTATTCTTTATAATGTGTTGATTCTCTTGGTCTAACATGTTGTTGACTTTCTACTCTTCAGCTACTATTATATAACTGCAGTCATGATGCCACCAGGTTGTATTGTGTATGATACAGCGAGACATAGACTGTGTTGAATTAGGGTCATAGGGATAGAGGTCTGGCAACATCAGGGCCAAGGCATCATCCTCATGGCAGGATGCAGGTCCAGGGTCAGGAACATAGTCAGATAGGTCCAGCCAGAGAAGAGATGGGATTATAGGCATCAGGACCTTCTTGTTCATGCAGGTCTTTTATATAACTTGTTATTTTGGCCTCATGGCTCAGTTTTTACTATCTGTGATTTTAGCTTTTGCATTATTTTGATTGTTTTATATTGTAGCTTAATTGTTGCAATATGTTTTGTGAGCCATCCAGAGAACATGTATTATGTGGCGGCTATATCTTTTTTTTTTTATAATGATTTTTATTGCATTTTTTTCCAAATTACAGATAAAACAGAAAAAAGAAATAACATAAAGAATAGAAAGAAAGAAAAAAAACAGAAAATCACAACCATTTCAACAACTTATTTCAGATTTCCATCGGACTTCCCCACATCTCCCACATAGTGCATTCTTGACAATAAAGTTATCAGCAAATTATAACCTTATTTCGTGTGTTTCTTTGTAATTTCAATTGCAGTTTAAGTTTAAATCTCTTATTTTCCATTTACTCTAAAAATATAACATGTTGTCATTTTTACCCATTTAAACTTTGATTCTTTCATAAATGTTATCCAATTTCATAAATAATTAAACTTTCGTTGCTGGGGCTAACATTCCAAGTCATACGGCATCTTAAGATTCATATAACTTATAATACTTTTGCAGATAGTCTTTGAATTTTTTCCAGTCCTCCTCCATTGCCTCTTCTCCCAAATCTCGGATCCTTGCAGTCATCTCGGCTAGTTCCATGTAGTTCATCAATTGCGTCTGCCAGTCCTCCAGTGTGGGCAAATCTTGGGTCTTCCAATGCTTAGCGATAAGGATTCTTGCTGCTGTTGTAGCATACATAAAAAAGATTCTATCCTTTTTTAACACCTTCTGGCCGACGATGCCCAGAAGGAAGGCCTCCGGTTTCTTGGGGAAGGTCAGCATGTTCAAGAAAACAGAAGAAATAAATGGTAGAGCTCTCTTTGGAATTTCTCAAATGGAGCGGGGGGGGGGGATCACATTATTTGAATGCCCAGCCACAGTTCTTTTTGCATGCTGGGAGAAAAAAATTAAGAAATCTAGAACTATACACATTGTCACCCTGACAAAGCGAGAGGGTGAGTGTTTGAGATACAAGAACATTCACATAAGTGGTCTAAAGAACCTGTGTGTGTGGTTTGGGAGCTGCACTGTCAGGGGAAAAACAATGTCCAGGGTTGTTAAGACTGCGGAGAGACAAATTGGGTGCACTCTTCCCACCTTGGATCAAATCCATGCTTCCAGGTGCCATAAGAAAGCTGCAGAGATAGTGCAGGATAGTGCACACCCCGGAAATGATCTCTTTCAGCTTCTGCCTTCTGGAAGAAGGTCCAGGGTTATAAAGACTAGGACTAGCTGCCTGAGAAACAGTTTCTATTCAAATGCCACTTTGGTTTTAAACACAATGTAAGGTAGTTTCTATGGGAGTATATTGTATTTAATTATGGGGTATCAGAGTTTTTTTTGGGGGGGGGCTAACCAGGCTGGGATAGCTGGGATAGCTGGGATAGCAGGCTTGTTGGTTTCTGAATGTCTGGTGTAGATTTTCAATTTCATTGTTCTGTATGGGACAATGACAATAAAGATTATCATATTGTATCATATTGTATTGTAACTCACATGTTATAGTTGTAGCTAGAATGGCACATATTTTTTGCCAGTGAAGCATTGATTTCCCCAAAAAATAAAAATAAAATAAAAATCTTGAAAAAGCTGCCTTGAGGCCCCACCAAATATTTTTGTCTGAATCCATTTATTTATGGTTATTAAAACAAACATGGGTGAATCATAATGACTAGAGAGCATGTCTGGAAGGAACATTCCCAATTGAGAGCGTTCATGCTTCTTTCTCCTGACACTTTGTTGAACTGTTTCTTATTGTTATGCCCAATGGGCTTCAATAAAAATTGTGTTCATTAGGTTTGATTTGTTGAGATGTTGAAGCAATGGAGAGATATGAGCAGGTGGAGCTGCAAAAAGCAAGAGAAGTGCAGAACGAGAACTTCAAAACAGTGAGGGAATGCTTGAGCAGGATGCCTGGGACTATCACATTTAGAATAATTTAGAGTTTTATTTTTAAAACCTCTCATAATGATTTCACACACAAAGAGTAATAACTGGTGTTACAGAGCCTAAGATCGAAAATGACTAGGACCTAGCTCCTAGTTATTGATGGTTTTTGGCAGATGAGTAAACTGACCAAAAATGGAGCACGGACAGTATTATCATGCTTTCTCCCCATCCGAGCAACCTCTCTGGCTTTGGAGACTCAAGCATGGGGAAGATTATTTTGGCAGAAAAGGAGAGAAAAGGGCAGACCAGATGCACAAGCTTTATGCTTTATTATATTACACAACAAGAAGCTGGCTAGAAGTTGCAAATATGCTGCATTGCTAATTGGCCTTGCTGAACTGGAGGAATAAGGAGAGGGAAACAGGGAAGTGATATCAGAAGCCCAATATAGGCAAATGACCATGGGGCTCATTTCTGGGAACACACTCAGTTGACATGAAACACTGGTATTAAGAACTAACAGTGTAGAAGTATTTTGAGAGACAAATCTTAACAGAATGAGGTAATCACAAATGTTCAGGGGGAGTAAAGAACTGTCCGGTATCAAAACTGTCCGGTATTTCTTCATATGTGCAGAGTTTATATGAGACATTACCTCAACATGTGGTTTGTGACAGGATGTGGAGAAATTATTTTAAGTGACCAAACTGGAGGTAAGGGTCTTAGCAGACATCTGGGCTGGCACACAAGGATATGAAAAACGGGAAGTGAAATTGGTTTTGTGCCTTCTGCAGAATCAGGGGTGTCTTGTCTGAGGTAAGATTATAGGGAAATGAGATCATAGATATGCATTCTTCAGTTGAGATCCTTAAAAGCTTTGCATCATAGCTTATGCTTTGAGAGTGGGCCTAAGTCAGTTTTGGAAGAGATATCAGCATGTTTCAGACCACTTGGCGTTGTTCTCTTCAGAACCAGAATTCTGGGAGGGGTCTCATTTCTGGAAACATCCTAGTGGTGCAACAATAAAACTGCTAGCACATTTGCAAAGAAGCAGGGTCTGGTATGCTTTCAAACTGGATGGGAGACTGCAAGTTGAGAGTCCTGCATTGGAGTGGGTTGGACTAGATGACCATTGGGAAACCTTCCAATTCTACAGTTCTATGATTCTATCTTTCTGCTTTGTGTGTGTAAGTATGTTAATCTCCTGCAACAACCTTTAGATTGCATTTCTGCACCAGGGATTTGTATCATAAATTCTCTTTAGGACTTATTTCCGGTGCTTGTTCACATAGCTAGCCCAATGCACTAAAATTTGCACGATAGTTTGAAGGAGTTCTCTGCAGTTAGAGATCTCTGTTTGACTAATCTTACACCTTCAGAGAGGTGACCCTAACTTAAAATTCTTCAGTTGGCATGATAAATCTTTAATGCAGCTTGACACATTTCGGAATGCAAAGACTCCTTCAGGAGATTGAAAAAGCTGAAAGCTCTCGCAGTTTTTCACAGTGGCCAAACAGATGCTTATGGGAAGCTCACAAGCAAGACCTGAGAGGAACAGCTCTTAACTCACTGGGAATTCCCAGTGTGGAAGTCTGGAAATGGAAGCATTTTCATTAGCAGCTGCTCATGTATAGGGGCTACACATGAGTAAAACACCCCTTTGCAGGAATGCATTTTAAAAAGTTGGCAGTGTTTTAAGGTGGACAAAAATGTATTTCATGGCTGCCAGGAATTTCCTCCATTCCAGTTCTTTGAAGCATTGCTGCAAATAATCACATTCCTCATATTTCATTGTGGATCTCAAGTTAAGTAAATTATTATCCTCTGGGAAAGAAAGAACCTTGCACAGTAGGATAAGCTCCATAGAGTCTTTACAGAGTTAACTAAGCCCTGAAAAGCTAATTATAGGTAAAGAAGTATGACAAATCTAAGGAGTAGGCAATGATCACTTATGCAGGCAAAGATTCAATAAGCACTGTTGTGCAGTACAGTGGAAATGAAAGATAAATAGTCCAGAGAGTGAGCATTGCTGTTTAAGCAGATGGTGCAGAGAGGGGGCTGTGACAGTTTTCAGGATTTGGTGGGGTATTGTGCTGCAGAGTCCTGTTGCTACCTTTCAAGATCACACAGAGCCAGCACAGAACATAAGAGACAGAATGAAGAGCCTGAATTGTGTAAACTCTTCAAGTGGGAACAAATCTCTCTTCAATGGACCCATCCTGCTGCTGACCTGCTTTCAATGTGGAGATGCAAGGTTTGACAGAAATATAGCTTCCAGCAAATAACTCAGAAGTGTTTTGTTATGTTGGTGAAGGTGTTTTTCTTAAGAAATATTCCGTGTTGGTGGTAAAGTCTTCAAGAAAACAGCATTGTTAAGGCTCCATTCTTTAGGTTGATGGACCTGTAAAAGCCTGATTCGGTCTCTTCAATCTGGATGTCCTTTCAATTACACTTTGTTTCTATAACAAATTATACTGGAACCTAACTGGGCATTAGGGACGCGGGTGGTGCTGTGGGTTAAACAACAGAGCCAAGGACTTGCCAATCAGAAGGTTGGCGGTTTGAATCCCTGTGACGGGGTGAGCTCCTGTTGCTCGGTCCCTGCTCCTGCCAACCTAGCAGTTTGAAATCATGCCAGTGCAAGTCGATAAATAGGTACTGCTCCGGTGGGAAGGTAAACGGCATTTCCGCGCACTGCTCTGGTTCGTCAGAAGTGGTTTAGTCATGCTGGCCGCATGACCCGGAAGCTGTACGCTGGCTCCCTCGGCCAGTAAAGCGAGATGAGCACGACTGGACCTAAGGGTCAGGGGTCCCTTTACCTTTACCTTTAACTGGGCATTATATTAAAATATAAAACAATTTGGAAGGGAAGAAGGGAAGTACCACTAAAACAACTGAATTTACTCCCAGCAAATGTGTTTATATTTAATTGCTGAACACATGTGAATGTTAAAAGAAAACCCCAACAGCCCACTGCAGTATGTGGTGGGCAGAGATCTGGAGCAGAGGAGCAGTAGGGAATGTATCAGTCCAGTGCCAACCACTTCCCTTCTGAAACTCTTCCCTCTCCATCACTTGCAATTTTAGGCGCAAGTTTCATGCACGCATGAAGAGAAGCGGTTTGAATGTGGGAGGGTGACATTTCCAAAAAAAAAAAAAGCAGTGGGTGGAGAAGGGTTAAGCAGCCTTCTTTTGCCCTTCCCCATGGCACATCACCCATTCCCAAGTCCCAAGACTGCTTCACGTTGACAAAATTGGCTTCTCTTCAGCTGCTCTTTAATTTTTACCATGCCGACAATGCATAATAATAAAGCATTCTCCCCTACGTTACACCATCAATACGCCTACAGTGGCTCCTCTTGATTTCCTTCTCTGCAAGGTTTTTCCTTTCACTTCCAACAAACTTCTGACTAAAAGGTAGGAGAGGCTGCAGTTTTCCTATAGAAATGGTGGTGGGAACATGCACAGCACACATAAGTAGCCGGAGCATGGTTTTTAAACTCTCTTGATACATTCTTTTATTACCTTCCAAGTCCGGATGCACAGCCCAGCAGCCATGACCTTCTGGGATTCTTTTCCTTCCATGTTCCTAATTCCTTTGTCGGTGACTCAGGCTCTCAGTGCAGGTCTGGGGAAAAGAGGAAGGGCCACGTATACGCTAACCTGTTTGTAGTGCAAAAATGTGGTTCCCCCCCTCAATTTGGAATCATCTATGATCACCCTCAAATGCTGCTTTCAATCTAGATTGATTCTAGATCTCGCCATCTGCAACAGTGGATGTCGTCACTTGATTTGGATTTGAAAACCCACCCCTTCAATAGGTTATCCATGCCTTTTCCTTCCTGCACATGCTCCAGGTTGAGGAAGAAAGTGGTGACTTGGATCAATACCATTATGGTGGTGATTTTCCAGTACAAATTTATATCTTACTGGAGCTTTATTTTCCTTCGGTGATATTTGTTCACAATCTAAGATATCCTGGTCATATAAAGGCATCTCTCTGAATATTTGAAAATGTATGGATAGACCCTTGATCTCCACAGGCCTCCTTATTAATACATGCACCATCAATAACTGTTGCCTTTTGTAACATGCATTTGAGTATCCTATGGGAAATTCTGTGAAATATCACTAGAGTAGAAACATAATAATGTAAATTCCTGTTGAAAATTATATCCTCACGAAGTACATTCCCTTGGTAGTTTAGACGGAAACCACAGTTAAGCTGCATTTTTTTAAAACACACACACCATATTGCTCAAAAAATAAGTTATCTGCAAAGACCTCATGATTAATACATTGATATGAAAAGCAAAGCCATACATCACAACTGACAAATATCCAAAGGTTTGCAATTCTGCATCTCAGCATGTGCACAAACCCACAGAGGAAGCTTCTACATTAGTCTTTAAAAACCAAAGAGACATCTCAGGACACCTCTGAGTCAAGATAGGACACAAGGACCTGATGGTCTTTCCTATTCTGAAATATCCCTGGCATTAAAACTCCTGCACTATGTTAAGCAAGAGGTAAATTCTGCACTGAAGCTCAAGTATCAACAATTTTTGCTGCTTGGGATCAAAAGCAACCCTCAACACCGGAACCCTGAGTCAGCTCTAAAACCTTGAGTGGCATGAGAAGCAGATCACAAGATCCAGCTGCAATCCTAAACACACTTAAGTTGCCCTTTGTAAAATGAGATTCAGAAGCAATACAAAATCACAAGTGAGTGAGAAGATTAAATATTTTATTCTAGAAAAGCAACCAGTGTCTACATACCAAGCAAGCACTTCAGTCTGCCACTTGGAAGCCCTCAAGAAACGGCGAATTGACTCCCCCAGGTAGCCTCAGTTTGCACAGCCCAGCAGCTGATCAGTCTACGCAAGAGCTTCAAAAAAACCTCTGCCCAAACCATCCAATTTTATAGATAGCATGTGTGGCTTCCAAGACTGGCTACTGCAGATCATCCATTAGCTACCCTCTCCCAATGCCTCACTTTCTCAAAACAATGTCTAACATCAAAGAAGATACCCAGCACTATCCTCCACAACAGATTAAGGCAGCTGTGTGGGGAGCTTCACCTCCTCCCAACGTTCCCAGGACATTAAAGACTGTTCTCACACCATCAAAAAACTTAACAAGAGTGAGGGAAGGGGAAGGAACAGAGGCAGGAAGGGCAAGTGTGCCAAATCACTAACTGTCTTCCGGATGCATTGCCCATACAGCCTTTAAGAGTAAGCTACATTGAACACAGTAGGACTTACTTGCCAGTAAACATGTATATAGAATTGCACTGTCAGATTCTAAATAAAAATAATAATCACCATCAAAGTGCAGGGATTCCACTCCTATCTCTGAGACACTGCCAGAGATTAGCATTGAGGGACTTCTGCTAGGATGCTTGAGACTTGTATTGTGAGGTCCCCCATGCTAATCAACACCTGGGCAGAACCTGGAAGAGGTTTGGTTTACCAGTTGCAGGATAACAGTGATAACCTCCCAGCTGGGCTACTCCAATGGTAAAGGTAAAGTGTAAAGGGACCCTGACCATTAGGTCCAGTCGTGGCCGACTCTCGCTTTATTAGCCGAGGGAGCTGGCATACAGCTTCCAGGTCATGTGGCCAGCATGACTAAGCCGCTTCTGGCGAACCAGAGCAGCGCATGGAAACACCGTTTACCTTCCCACCAGAGTGATACCTATTTATCTACTTGCACTTTGACGTGCTTTCGAACTGCTAGGTTGGCAGGAGCAGGGACCGAGCAACGGGAGCTCACCCCGTTGCGGGGATTCGAACCACCGACGTTCTGATCGGCAAGTCCTAGGCTCTGTTGTTTAACCCACAGCGCCACCCGCGTCCCTAATGTACCGCGTCCCTAATGTACTAATGTTGAGTGGAGTACCATTGGACTCCAATGGTACTCCACTCTAAATAGGAGTAACTTTGAAAAAGATTCAGAAGCTGCATGTGGTGCAGCATGTGACCACCCAGCTCCAATTGGAGAATAGCCTCTACAAAAGGCATCATGAACTTTGAAGAAGCATGAACAAGGACAAAAGGGAGAAGTGAGCTAAGAGGAAGGCACATTTGGCAAATCATCACCGCGATCAACTCCCACCCAGAAACTTAATGTCCCCACTGTGGGAGGACATGTGGATCCAGAATTGGCCTCCACAGCCACAGACACACCATTAAAACCATATTCATGGAAGACAATCTTACTCGGCTACAATGCACAGCACAGGCTGCCTGTAAGGTACCAGAGCTAATTCAAGGTACTAAAACCAATATTTAAAGTCTACAGTGGATTGGGCCCAAGGAATTGCAGGGGTGACTTCTCTAATACTAGCCCTTTCAAGATCTGTGGTGGAGACTTTCATCCCCTCCAACAGGTCCCAGATGAAAACCAGGATACGTGTCTTTTGGGTTTGTGCTCCCATGTGAGTCACACCGAATCAGAAAGCAATTCTCTTCAAACCAGAAGCGAAAGTCTCTGTGTGAACTCCTCATCTTGCCCTTAGTTTGACATTGATGATTGCTAGAGGAAGTTCTGTTTCAAAAAAACCCCAAATAAATAAAACAATTGTATTATTCATTACATTAACATAAATATTTGCTTTAATTCTGTGGGTAGCAGGCAACATCTGCAGGTTATATGCGGCATGTGACTAAGATTAAGCACGTGTAATGGGACAGTAATGCTTCTCTGACAAACCTTTATGAATTGTATTTGTGCAGGTAAAGAAATATAGCTGCTGTCAATGCTTCTTAGAAAAATTTATATCAGTGTCAGATCTAAAGCATTTTATAAAGCATATCATTAATGTAAGTGGGGGTGATGCATTTAAGTCTGGGTTTGGGTAGAGATTGTTATACAGCTATACAATTGTCTCAGTTTAAAGAACATAAGCAGAGCCTTGCAGGATCAGGCCCGTGGCCCATCCAGCCCAGCAACTTGTTCTTACATTGGTCAGTCAGATGCCTGTGGGAAACCTGCAAGCAGAATTCAAGCACAGAAGCTCCCCCCCCCCAGCAACTGATATAAACTGGTATTTTCTTCAGTTTTCTTTTTCAAACTTTACCGGTCTTATCTGACATAGTTGGATTTCCTGTCTCATGAATAAATGACAGGCGCATTGCAAGGGAGCCAAACGTAGGCAGTAGGATCAAGCACTGGTAAAACCATTCTCTAGAGTGTAGCAATGATAGAAATCTTTACTGCATTTTAATTTCTGGGAAGGGTATTTAGTCCACAGACAAGAAAGCATGACTGAAAATACCGTCTATCTAACTTCAGCTGGTGGTGGCACCAATATGGAGGGATGGCTGCAAAGTTTGTATAGGCTTGTGTAATAGAATATAGTCCTCCAGGTACTCAGAACCAAAGATGTTTAGGCAATCACCAGCATTTTGACCTGAGTCTGGAAATAGACCAGCAATCAGTGTCATCGTTAGAGACCTGTAATCTATATAGCCAGCACAAGTTAGTAAGCTATCAGCTGGATTTTGTACTAATGGAGATTTCCAGGAAGTCTCCAAAGTCAGCCCCATAAGCAGCACATTGCTGCATTTTAATCTGGAGGTTACCAGTGTATGGATGACAGTGGCCAAGGTATCTGTGACCAGGTCAAATTGCAACTTTTAGAAAACACTGTGCATCATGTAGGTCACTTGGGATTCCAGTGACAAGCCAGCATTACTCTGAAACTACAAATCTGGTCCTTCAGAGGGAAAATGACTCTGTCCCAAACAGGATGAATCTGCCCTTCTTGGTTGAAGGAGATTTGAGGAAGCATGAAAAGGTCAACCTGTGTTCTAGGAATTATTTTCCATACGGTTTATGTCATAGATCACAGGTCTGGAAAGGTCTAGAAATTCCTGGCACCACCCCTCCAAAGCCATAATCACACACACACGTATATGCACACATGCACAACAATCATATAAACAAAACAGAAGAGCAGCAGTGAACAAAATGTTCCCCAGCAGGCAAAGAATTACATAGCATAACAAGGGACCCAAACTGAAATGGAGAAGAAATTTATTTGCAAGAGTCTGGGAGGGTATGAGGCACAATGAGAAGCTTGCTATAGTACAACCATAAATACTGGTATGAAACTGATGCTACCACTAATCACAGCCTTTAAAGATTCCACATAGTGTTGTCAAGACATATTTGCCAGTAATTTTCACATGATGCTATTTCTGGAAGTCCTTGCCTGTCATGTAGACCCTAGAGGCAGCAATAACTGTGCCAGCTGTTTAGCTAGTTACAGTGATGGTGGTAGCTCCTGTTCCATCCACCATATGCTCCACAACCAGGACAAAAATGCCTTGAAATTGTGACGTGATGTGATTCTTTAAAGCTGTACCATGGCAATGCTGGACTTTAAAGCAGAGATGGGGAACCTGCGGCCCTCCTGATATTGTTTAACTCCCATCAGCCCCCAACATAGAGCCAATGGTGAGGGATGATGGGATTTGTGGCCCTTCAGATGCTCCTGAACTACAACTTTCCCATTCCTGTTCTACAGATTCATTCTGAAGCCTGCATCATGAACCTCACAGAAGAGTAACAGGAAAGGATGAAAACAACAAAGCAATTTTATCTTTCAGTTTACTTAAAGTACATTTGTTTCTGTTACTTGTGTGTTCATATTTTAATGCTCAAGTCTTCTCCAGATTTCATTTCATAAAAGCTCGTTCTGACTGTAAAGGCTGTTATCTCAATAGAATGGTGGAAGCGTTGCCATGGAAATAAGAATGAGTATCACAAAGGATAACCTTGACTCAAACATGGCTGTTATCTTTCACTTTCAGCATCTGAAATCTGCTCTTCAATGTATTTAAGTGGTTCCTGCAAAAATGGTTAAATGGATATGCAATCCTATTTTAAATATGTTTAAGGGGAAAAAACATTTCTTGGTTTCACATAAAGTTATCTGATTTGTCCTTGTAAACATGCATCTGGAACCCTGCAGGGGTAATATCCACAGGCCGCAAGAGATGAGATTTGGAGCTGAAAGTTGGTGGGTGGGGAAATGGTTAAGCATCTCCTGCTCCCCACATATCCATTCTAAATTCACCTCTCTCGAAGCAAGCTCATAAGTGGTCAGTTTTAAATTCAGCTTTCTCAATACCATACCACATACATTTGTTAAGGATCATTTCCAAATAGAAATTGGTTTATTTTTTTCTCGAATTAAGCTAACCATCAGAGGATGCTACAAAAAGTTCACAAGATGGAGATGCAGGGCCAGCCTTGTTATTAGGCAGGGTGAGGAGAGTGCCTCAGGCAGCAGAAACTGGAGGGGCAATAACAGCAGCCCCTGGCTGTTCCTCCTGAACCACTGCCTATGCCATTCCCTTCTGTTGCCTCTCTGCCTGTTCTTGGCCCTCTAATCTGGTCTGCTACCTCAGGTTCAGAGGAGGATGCTATCCCATCACTAGTTTCAAAATAAGACTTTATCACCTACCCAGTTGGCTTCCATATGTGGAACGTAGAGGAAGTAGTATCTTATCATTTGCCTCAAAGCAGCAAAATGCCGGGGGGGGGGGATTCTTCTCCAGCTTGGAGTTGGTCTAAGCCAAAGAAGAATGACAGGTGCCAGGAACGGCCCTGTGATGAGACAGCATGAGTGTCATGTGACCCCCTGTAGCCTACTGCCCTCAAGTGCAGTGAAAGACACTTTCCTTTCACTAGTATTGGAGTAAGATTCAGCTACCTGTCAACTTGGCTTCTGTGTGTGCCTGGGGAGAGAAAACCATCTTGTCCTTCACTTCAGGCAGGCAAAATGTCTTGAGGCAGTCCTGGCAGGTGCCTTAAATGTTTGCCCCTCCTTTGACTTTGGAGCCCAGCTTGGGATAACTTCACTGACATCCTGGCTAGACCTGCTTTGTAGTCTGACCTAACTTTGCATTGCAATGTCTTCAGCCTTCCTTGGTGTGTTTTAATTTGTGGTTGGCTTCTCAGCACTCTGCCTGCTCCTGTCCTTTTTGAATGCCTCCTTTCCCTAGCCTGCTGCTTCCTGTTTGTTGCTTTCCTCAGGCTCTGCCCCAGCCCTGCCCCCATGCAGCATTCAGATGCTGACTCCTTTCCTCCACTGCCATTACCCAGTTCTCCATCTCTCCCCCCCCCTTTGCAATCCAGCATTTTTTTTGTGGCATAGCAGCACACCAGACAATGACTAAGAAGAGATAATAGAGCAGACCCATTAAAACAGTTAGTCACCACCATCTTAAGGTTACAAGCGTGTAACAGCATGATGATGCCATTTTAACGTCACCACACTATCTTAACATGGATTTATGACAGTTTGGAGGATTTAGTGGCAAACCCATCTTCATGCAGCTGACATAATTAGAGGATAGGATTGAGTGAGGACTTTTTTTAAAATTGCCAATGAATCCAGGTGGTGCTACTCTAAAAATAACAAGAAGCATGCACAATTTTATATGATTATATCTGAACTGTGAGGTTTCATTTCTTACAACAGTACTGGTTTGGCTAGTAAATTTTATTCCTATCAGACACCTATTCCCTTCCCTCCTACTTACAAAATGAAAGCTCTCTTCTTAACAGAAAAGCTGATCTTTGGCATGCTTTATTTGTCTTCAACGTATGCCTTAGTTTTGTGGTGTTTAATATTTAACATAGAGTGCCTTTAACACACTTCTGAACATTTTCTCTACGTTATTGTGGAAGGTTGAGAATGGCAAAAGCTTTACACACCGATTCAGCAAGGGTGACCCCACATGTACAATGGGATGCTGCGGGGGGGGGGATCTGTTTAGAGCACTGATAATCACTTGTCAGACTGCAACAGCGTTCCTTGCAGACATCTCCTTCCCCTTCCCCTTCCTCCAAAGGAGATCAGCACTGCCAGAGATAACAGCAATGGCTATCTCTGTAGCATCCTTGCAAACTTCTGCATTTTCAATTTCATTTGTGTCTGCCTTTTCAGCAACAGCTGAAATTAGGTTGTATGATTGATGTACAGGGTCATAAATTAATCTAAAACCCAAAACACTAGGAAAGTCACTGTGATTGTAGAGAGCTCATTTCTCTTTTGTAAAATGCAATTTCAGATATCCATTAAGTTTTAAGAAATATTTCCAGACGATACTTCCAATGTGTTGTTTTCAAGGTGTTCTTGTACTGATGAGACTGCTGTGATTGCCCTGTGTAAAACTTATACTGATTCCCATTCATTTGAGCCATGGATTTAGAAAGTAGGTTAAATTTATGTTGCTAGGAAACAGAATGGGATCCTAGCAACTGCTACTAAAAATGAAGGTTATCTGGGTATTATATAATGGCACAAATCCATTGTTTATAAGTTCACCAAAACAATGTTAAAATTAATCTTTATACTTTTTCAATATCCCTGCTGTTGTCAAAATCATACCTTCAACTTTTGTTTTTTCTTTGTGATGTTATATATTTATTGGTTCTCAGTGCAACAATTGCAGTTGGATTAATTTTATAGAGAGGGAAACCACCCCTTGCAAGCTACAAAATAACCCAGTTAAGGTTCCTCTTATGCAAGTATAGATGGCTAACTTAGTTCATAATAAAGAAGAAGCGGAGTTTTGGAACACCAGTTTGCATTATCCTAATAAATCTCACATTTCATACAGCTATTTTGAATGCAAAAGGATGCTTTTTGCTCAAAACGACACATGCATGGATACAAAGAAATTCTTCTATTTGAAGACAATGGGCAGCTACTGTTCATACTAAGTTTGGTACAGTGGTACCTCGGGTTACAGACGCTTCAGGTTACAAACGCTTCAGGCTACAGACTCCGCTAACCCAGAAATAGTACCTCAGGTTAAGAACTTTGCTTCAGGATGAGAACAGAAATCATGCTCCGGCAGCGCAGCAGCAGCAGGAGGCCCCATTAGCTAAAGTGGTGCTTCAGGTTAAGAACAGTTTCAGGTTAAGAACAGAGCTCCAGAATGAATTAAGTTCTTATCCCGAGGTACCACTGTATATTCCGTGGAGTGTAGCATGACCATAGTCAGTAACAGACTCAGTAAGAGACTCAGAAACAATGAGTGAGAAGGCACACTGGTCTGGACTCCAGCAACTGGCCCAGGCGCTGAGGAGGAGAGGCACAAATGAAGAAGCCATGTAGCATACTCAAATTAGCAGCCTCGTTTGGAGAGGAACATGTGCGGATGGTGCCTCTGGACACCAGAGATGGTGCCCCAGGAGAAGGAGTCTGGCTTCCCCAACCTGTCAGCTACCCTGCTCACTCATGCTGCATGTGGTCTCAAGTGCCAAGATGCTGAGTCCAAGCATGAACCCTTTAAGGAGAAACTCTTTATCTGAAAGAGTTGCATCCTCACTAGGTCTGCAGGGCCTGCTTTTTTTGTAAGACCTGACTCTGGCGCTGTACTCCACTGGAGCAATTTGCTAGCACCAGGGCTAGATTCTGAAGTCCCATCAGGACCTCTTCCAGTCAAATTGACAATCTTCCTGCTTCATTGACCAGAGACATCTTGGCACTCCTTTGCCTTGCTATATATATAGACATCCCAAGGGAGAGGCTGTAGCTCAATGGAAAAGCACATGCAGAAGGTCTCAGTTTACATCCCTGGCATCACCAGGTAGAGATGGAGACCCTTGTCTGAAATCCTGGAGACTGTTGCTAAGCAGTGTAGACAGTCCTGAGCTAGACTGACCAGTAATCACGAACAGCCTGTTTCATCCAAGGATAGGAGCAGCATAATAATGGGTTGTGGGCTCTGTGCATGGACATATGCAGTATAATAGACAGAGCTGTTCCACCAGGCCTTTGGCCAGGGCACAGCCTGACTCCCTCCCTCAGCAACCTTCGCGGAGCTCTGGCCCAATGGTTGCCAGTGGCCTGAATTAAGTAATTTTATAATGAATGATTTTAGAGTGTTGTTTATGCTATACTTTTATACTGTTTTATTGTTGTTAGCCGCCCTGAGCCCGGCTTCGGCTGGGGAGGGCGGGATATAAATAAAATTTATTATTATTATTATTATTATTATTATTATTATTATTATTATTAATGGGTTGTTGGCTCTGTGCATGGACATATGCAGCTAGCGTGATGTCACACTTGCATGATGACAACACCCAGCAGAGCTCTGGACACCTTGTTGAGGGAGATTCACAAGTAGAAGGAGGTTTCCATGCTACAGTCTCAGTGGCATTAGCATCCACATTGTGATGCTCATTGAGACCTGCACCGATGAAAATAAGAGTATGTATGCATCTGAATCCAATCCATTACTGGAAGGCTTTGACTAGAGATGAATTGGGGGGCCTATATATTTACGGAATCTGGATATGTAGATAATTGGGGGAAATAAAATGAAAGGGACTTTCTCAGCCTTGGATCTCTGAATTCATTGAGGGAAAGCTTTGGCACTCATGTAGGATTAAAGAAAATAAGCACAGAAACCGACAGTGATCATTGATCAAAACCTCAGGATTGGATTGTTTTTTAAGCCTTAATGTAACAGAGTCCAATTTCATCATTATAATCCTTGAGGAATAAAATATAAATTGAACTTCCATGTTAATGCAAACTGGCTTTGAAATCAGGAGGCCTTGGCTCACAAAATGTGAAAAGTTGGCATGCCCAGTGGAAATGGTGTTCAAAGCAGTTCAAAGGAGGAATGGGAAAAGCAGGTTGTAGTACCCTGGAAGAATAAACAATCATTCTCCTTTTTTTTTTGCAGCGCATGGATTCTACCTATGAATGAGTATTTAAAGAATAATGAATGTTTAAAGCAGGTCATAGTTCTTTTGGAAGGTTTTAAATTATTTATTTATTTAACTTTTTTATTTAAAAAAATCTCTACATAGCAACTGATATCAAAGGGTTTTTTTCTTTTCTTTCTGCAACAGAATAAGTTGGAGATAAAACTCTCGCACACATACCTTTAGGGGCTGGATAGAAGAAATCTATCAAGCTAGTTGACAAAATGCCCTTTCAGAATAATATATTTACTCCAGATAACTTGTCAAAAGATAGTTGATTTCTAGGCAAAAGACAGAAACTAGGCAGATTTTTAAAAACCATAAATAATACTGAAGGAAATTCTTGCATTACACACACTGCAAATGTGGATATGAAATGCTGTGTCTGTGCATCTACCCCCGCACAACTGACATGAATTAATACCTCTGCAATACCAATGTAACAACATCAGGCACAAATGGGAGGAGGGGGACAACAGGGGGAGGCACTAGAGCTCCCCCTTCCTGCCACTCTGATTGTTTTCATTGTTTTTTAATGCCCCCCCCAAATGTTTTAGCTGTTCCCATTTTATCTGTAAGCTGCCTTGAGTCCCTATCAGGGGAAAGGGTGGGGTAATAGTAGTAGCAGCAGTGATATTCTCTTCCCAGAAACAGCAATGGGGACTAAATCTTACTCCAGTTCATCCCTGATGAGAGAAGATGCTTTGCACATATGTAATGCTGATAAGACCCAGGACCCCAACCTAGTTTCTCACAAGAGAAGATGTTCTACCAGAGAGTGGTACACTTTCTTTGCACCCCAGGTAAGTTGGAGGGAAGTATACCTCAGAGCAACAGTGAAAGTGGACAAAAACATAGCAGGCATTTAAAGTGAATACTTGCAAGGACTTGATCCTTTTTGATCTACACTTGGAATGCTCTCAAAGGATCCACACATTTCAGAGTGAACAAAATCTCAGGAGCAGAGCATTTTAAGTAAGGGGTGTGTGTACAGGCAGAAACTCATATCAAAGTAGGACAATCAAATGGCTCCAGTGTGCACATATGAAACTGTTTGCAGTAAGAGATGGGCTTGCTTTATTTAATGTCAAGGGATGTTGTATCAGCACAAAGGAGACGTGGAATAGAGGGAATATAGATCATTTCCCTGAAGGTACTGTAGCAACCCTCAGTCATGCAGAATTCCACACAGAGCTCTCCTTGGCTTGAGATCAAAACTAATCTTTTTTAGTTCTATTTAAGTAGCAATGGGCTGTGCTCAGTCACCATTGCAAATAAATTATTTTGGATTTTTATTGAACTGAATCATGAGAAAAACACCAGCAAGCATATATATGCTTGCTGGTGTTTTTCTCGTGATTAGATTAGTGGAAGTGTTTGTTGCTATTGTTGTGGGATCAGAGTTGCTATTGGAAAGGTGGTATACACATATTACAGCAAATCAAGGTACAAATAAGTAAATATAGTCATGCAGTTTTGAATATCTTCAGTGGAACGTACCACCCCCGCCCCCCGAGAAATCATTTCTTAAAACACAAGGGGGAAAGGAATCATGCCAGTCCAAGTTCTGTTTTCACTGTGGATCTGATTAATGTTTCTGCTGAACTAATTTGGAAAGTGAATATGGCTTCAGTTCTGAATACTGATCAGGGCAAGGAAAATGAATGAAATTTGGGGGGCACAATGGAAACAGAACCAAATTGTCTGTTCTTTTATCCCACATAAGGGAAAACATTATTAATACATCACCCTTCAATAGAAGTAGGAAAAGGCGTGGGGATTTTATGACTTCTAAATGATTTATTGTGAGAAGAGGATTTGTAAACGCTGTAGTTATAATGAATATCGCAATATATAGTATCATTACCAATATGAAAACAGCAAAAGTCTGGGAATGGATGAATTACATTAACTCATGAAACATTTCACTGCTATTATACACAGATCTCCCTGCCTTGGAGGAGAATGTTACTTACCTCAACAGTTTCAACCACACTAATTACATTCCTTGTTCTCAATTTTTATTGGGCTCCTTCTTTGACCATCACCAAAAACCCACACAACCCTCTTGTCCAAAAAAGCGGCGCACGTTCAATGGAGCCTTTCATTTATTATTCTAAATGCAATGTTGCTCTGACTCAAAGAGAGCTTGCAAATGTTTTGAAGTCACAAATCACATTTGTTGATCAGTTCATGTTCTGCCACAATATTATTATCCTCTGGCTTCAATCCTAGGCAGCAAATCCTGTTGGCAACAAATCCGGTTGAAATCAATTGAACTTACTTCCCAGTAAACACAGTTAGGATCAAACTCTAAGTGTTCTCTTCTAATATTAGCTTGGCACAGAAGATTGAAACAAGCCATGGAATAATAAAATAACTATACACACACTAAATGCTTGCTTAAATATTCTTTAAAAAATGTTTAATGTATCTTCCAGACTTCCAGAAAAAAGGACGCCAAAGCCTAGAGCAAAACCCAACAACATATCTCTTTGCCCCAGTGTTCATAGCTCATACATAGAAACTGCTCTCGGTAAATCTTAAAGAAAGATGAATTATGATACATACATCCTAAGCAGATGCCACAGTCTTCATCATGTTAAATCACATCATGTCTAATGACAAATTCCTTCAACAACATTGCAGCAGTTTATGTCTCAAACTTACAAAACAGTGAGGTCTTAAGTGATAGATTAGTATCCCTTGGAGTTCACTGACTGCGGAGATGGGGGCGTCATTGTTCTTGTCACCTGGGGAATAGGGACAGAGCAATGAGATCTTTCCTTTGTGCAGCTGGTGGTGCACTAAGCTGCTCACCACTTGCCCAAACTGAAGCCTGGGGCCTGGTAGAGAGCAGGTGACTTGCTGAGAACTACAGAGAGAGCTTCTTCCCTCTGGCTTGCTTCCAGGCTACAAGGGAGATGCCTGGAACACTCCCATGGCATAGCCATCACTGACTTCCTCACCCACTTGATTTAAAAGATTTCTTAGCCATCTTCCACCATAAGGTTCCAGGGTTGTTGTTGTTGTTTGTAATAAGACAAGCATATACGTATGATGCCTTACCTTGATAGGGTCATAGCTTAGTCACTAGGCTCTAGGAAGGTTTTCTCCTGGCATTCAAGACTGTCTTCAGTTGTACATGTTTTTACCTTCCACTTCATTTTATAGTTATATATTCCCATCACAGCTTCTCACTGAAGGCTCTGGGGGCATTGGATTGAATCCATAGCAGGAGGAAGCAGGGGTGGGGTCCCCCTTGGAAGATCTCCTTCAAGGACTAGATGATCCTGATGGTCCCTTGATTCTGTGATCTGTGGGTGGTGCTTCATGGCCCAGTCCCGTTCTGGGGTTGGCATATCTGCCGCACACGCAAGTTGGCCATGATACTAGTTCTCAGTTAAGCTTGGGATTCCTGCTATCTCATCTATCTTTTCCCGAAAATGATGACTGAATGGTGAAATTGGTCAGCAACCAAGGTGTCTGGCATCTGGATCCATCCTGCATCTCATACCAAACCATGTCCTATAAACATCATAGCCATTTTGAATCTCACTTCAGTCTATGTGTAGTTCTTGCTCTTGCCTGCCTGCCCTGCTCTGCAGTAGGGGCACAATCCCAACATTTCTCCAAAGGCTTTGAAGCAGCAGCTAAGCTTCACAACAAACCAGTGAAGTTGGTTAGACAGAGTGATTTGCTGATGTTATTAGTATACCTCACAGCTGAATTTGAACTCAGGAGGCCCACGTCCATATCCAACACTCTGAGAACTACAGAATCCGGTCCCTCTTGTGAAGGCATTGCAATAAAAATTGGAAGGTTTCTAGAGTCAAAACTACTAGAAAGTGTATGTGTACATATATATGGAACAGAGCACATACTGTAATAACACACATTACAGTGTGTGCTCTGCTCCATTTAATTACGATGCCACTATCATTTTCATTTCATTTGAACACACAGCTGAGCTCTATTGAAGAGCAGCTTATCATGCAATAATTATTAAAATACAACAATAGCCGGGACAGAGAGAACAGCTCTTGAAAAAGCAACCCTGGAATGTCAGATTCTAAAGGATAAGGAGCACTGACCTAGACTAACCTAATCACTCATTCTCGCAGCCTGTGATACCTAGTGAGCTCCTTTATTGATATCTGTGGCAATTAAGTAACAAAGGGAGCTGGTTTGCTCTGCAACCCAAGATAAGGAGATTTTAATAAGCTTTACAAAATGTTTAATAAATCCAAATGTGTTCAACCTTACAAAAAAATTCTTTTCAAACTGGATTTCTCATTTATTTCAGGAAAAGTAGATTAGTCCATTCTTGAAAAGAATTAAAACACAACCAAACAAACCTGGAAACTTTTCCAGAAATTTAAAACAAAAAAGCGCTAGAACTTTTATTTTCAAGATAATCATATTTTTCTTGTGTGGCCTCCAACTGAAACACTCACATTTGAGATGCTTAGATCTGGGGGAGGAAAAAAAAGATTCAACTTGCTGCTTGTGCAAGATGGTTCCATCCATACCCCACCTCAAGTTACACAAGAGGGTTACCTGGACCTCCAGAGAGGCATTTGTGGGGGGGGAGAGAGGGAGGGAGGGGTGGGGAGAGAATGTATGGGGAAGGATAGGTAAAAAGGTAAAGTCTGGGGTTGCAGCGCTCATCTTGCTTTATTGGCAGAGGGAGCCAGCGTACAGCTTCCGGGTCATGTGGCCAGCATGACTAAGCCGCTACTGGAGAACCAGAGCAGCACACGGAAACGCCATTTACCTTCCCGCCGGAGCGGTACCTATTTGTCTACTTGTACTTCGTGCTTTTGAACTGCTAGGTTGGCAGGAGCTGGGACCGAGCAACGGGAGCTCAACCCGTCATGGGGATTTGAACCGCCGACCTTCTGATCAACAAGCCCTAGGCTCTGTGGTTTAACCCACAGTGCCGCCCGTGTCCCTTATGGGGAAGGATAGCTTATCATAAAAAAAAAACTTACAAGGAGGATTGAGCATGGCCTGCTCATAGGCGGGTTGATTTCTATGTTCCGAGATGCTGTTTTGTTCTTTTTTAATGTCAGATCACTCAAATATGGACCCACCCTGCTGTCTGAGATGGTACAGTCTGGAAAAATGTTAACACTAATTTTTGCTGATTGCAGCTAAGGTAAGGTCAAAGAAGGGAAGGAAGGCAGAAAGCAAGGAACAATGCATTTCTGATTTTTCAAGTCTGGATATCCATGGAATTTTGAGTTTTTATTTCATTTCACCTACACAGTAACCAGCGTTCTAGCATGGAAACTTCATTCCGAATAAAGCAGATTCACAGAACTGCAAGAAAAGCATGCCAAGTACAGAAGTGTAAACCTCTAATAAAGTGTTTCCCCGTACTGGTGGAATACTTTGATAGCTGCCAAGCATTTTATGGACTACACGTTCCGCTTGGATTTAGTACATTGTACACAGATGCTGACACCTAAGAATTATAAATCCTTGCAGCAAGCAAAGGGAAAACACTTCAATCAATTGTCATTCACTGTTGTTACTATTGTGTTGCTTTGCTTTGCCAGCTGTGGTGTTAGAATACTGGCACAGGTCACCTGGAAAAGGTATTTATCTCATTCAAATTAGAACCCCAACCCGACTTCAGTACAGCAGTTGATGGGATGTAAGAACTATCTCAATCTTAGGTATGGCATTCATGTGCAAGTTAACTACACAGCGGATCCCTAGGATCTCCTGTCACATTGTCTCCATACCCACCACTTCAACTCTATACATACCACTTCAGGAGTGAGCTGGTAGTAAACCACACCATGCAAGTTGGAGTTATCTCTTTATTAGCTAAAACACCCTCTTCATGGACTTGTCAGAGTGTCAGGCCTAATGAGCACAGCAACTCATCCCTAGTAGATATTTTCCCCATGAAGCGGTTGCTGAAACTGCAGGTCCCTGCCTCTCTACAGTAGCCTAGGTCTCCTCCTCTCCACAGTTTTTTAAGCAAGCAATCAGAGACTGTGTCTGTGCACAGTCAATCTCTCCTCCACCCTTTTCATGTGTCTACTGGTTCTGGGAGACAAAGGAGGAGGAGGGGAGCTTGTCATGGCAGGAGGAGGAGACACTCGTAACTCTGCTTCTTGGCCTCCCTCTTTCCCTGCTTCAGCTGCTCCCTGGGATTCTATCCTTCCTATCACCAACTGTGATGGCCAAGTAAACTTAAGGTAAATAACAGAAATGGAAAGAAGCATTCTTTGTGGATAGGGATCCACAAAGCTGGGCACTCCCACCCAGATTCACCCACCTGCTCCACCCTCAGGTCCAGGGCTAGCACAGGGCTAAACAGATATGCCACCAATTGTGAAACATTATGATCTGTAGATAGTCAATGTGCTTTTCCCTACACAGAAGCTATTTCTGCTTAAAATTGTTGATATTATTATTATTATTCCTCTTATGGGGCTTTGTTGTATCCCTTACAACATAACAAACTTTTCTTATCCTTTTTTAGAAAACTAATATATCTTTAGAATAGCAAAAGCAAAAAACAAATTAAATCCAATTAAAACCCAAAGAGAAGTCTTCCTAATCTGCACAAATGAAGTTACTTGTGTGTTTTGCTTGTTTTTTATCCATAGCACGTTTAATTTGAGATACAGAACAACCAGCCAAAAGCTTCGCAACATCTATGAACACTGTGTCTTGGAACTGAAGAAAGCAAATGTAAAGTTTCTATATGAAATACTTGTATAAATACGCCTTTGAAAATTCTCTTAAGTTATCCAAAGCCTGAAGAAGCAACAAAGGAGGGTGAGGTTTATTCGCATGGGAGCTACAGTTATGATGGATGGATGCTCTTCTCTTAGCCTCTTCTTTGTGGTTTTTCTGTATTAGTGTAGAATTAGGACATATGTTGAACAGCCAATTGTAGTTGTGCCATACAATGCACCTCAAAAGCAATTTGAAAATGTTTTACTATCAAATACTACCACCCGCCCAAGTGGCAGAGGCATTGCAACTAAGAGGGTCCTTTCCCAAGTTTTGCCTTACTGTAGACACCATGGGGGATTCTGAAAACAGATGTCCTAGATAGCCAAAGTGTGCAGACTGATGTGGAAAAATGTGTTTCGTTGCACAGATCCCAAGCCTTGTGCATAGAAATGGAGCTAGTGAGTGGTCACAACAGAGTTATTTATGTCTGGTCCCAGTGAGAAGCCGGTTTGTTCTATTTTGAACTAACTTGCGTCTCCCAAGCAGTCTTCAATTCATTACTGCAGCCTCATTTAGAGTTCAGCAGTGAATGGATGTGGTCACGCTATCTGCATCCTGAAGGGGCCACAGCTGGTGCATTACCTTGAGGTGGCAGAAAGTGTTATGTGCCATGGTGTCCCCGCCAGGGGCGGAGGAAGGGGGGTGTGGTGGGTGCGGGCTGCCCTGGGTGTCACCACTGAGAGGGGTGAAAAAATACCAGGCGGTACTCACCACCAGGGCCTGCAGCGTGCCTGAGCCAGGCCTCTCTCCTGGAAGAGACGAAGTCGCTTGGGCGAGCGCAGGCTCTGTGCTGCCCAAACAGTCTCCCCCCCCCCGTTGTAGGGCGGCTAAGTGGGAGGAGGCAGGCAGACTCCAGAGGCCCTGCAGTGCACCCCACCCCTATGGGAGGCTCGCCCCTCCCCTGGGCGCACTGCCTCAGGTGCCCGAGTGGCTTCCACCCCCGCTGGTCTCTGGTGATCAGTAAGGAACCCAAGGCTGTGAATCCATATGCCACCCCATTCACAGGGCAGCCCAAGACATTTTGCTGCCTGAGGCGAAGGGAAGGATGGTATCCCCTCTTGTTTGTGATCCCCTACAATGCAATACTATACTTATCAACTTCAATGTAAGCTCTGTTCAGTTCAGTGGCTGTTATTCTCAGGTATGTATAATACAGAGCTGCAGCCTGTAAGAGAATTTAATAAAAATTCTCTTAGCATATGAATAACAATATAAATGGATATTTTTAGCTTTCATGTCTAATAGCCAATTATAGACATCTTTCATGAGTTTAACTAATTCATCTTTTAAGGCTGGCACAGCTCACCATTGTGTGGGAATGAATTCAGCTAATTGTGTGTTGTATTAATTCCCCACCCCCACCCCAATTTTATGTGCTAACGATACCAGCAAGCAATCTCATTGGATCATTCTGTAGTATTTTGATAGAATCCCCCCCCCCCCGATTCAGTCTCTCTATATTTTTCAGTACTCAGATACATATATCACAATGAAGAAAATCTAAGGATAATGAACAGGGCTTTGAAAGGTCCTTTAGGACCCATTTGGATGAGAAAGCCAAAAGCTACAGAGAAGGAATGTGATGAGCTCCCCAATAAATAATTATATTTTATAGCTATCATTGCCCTAGTGAGCAATACAGACACTAAATGAGATGTATGATTTCATTTTTTGTACTATTTTTATTCTCCAATTTTGACTGAAGAACATAGATTTAATTATATTGTCATTGCAAATGGCTAGGTAAACTTTTTTTAAAGCACTATATAAATTGCAAACATTAATATCGACAAGAGTTAGAAAGTGGAGGCAGGAAACAAGAAAGGTGACAAAGAACTTCATCCATATGGCACAGTGGTTAGAATGCCACACTAGAATTGGGAGAGATCCAAATTCAGATTCCCACTCAGCTAGGGAGCTCATAGGTTGCTCTTGGGCAAGTTACTATCTTTAGCCTGACCATCCTCACAGGCTTTTCGCGAGGGTAAAAGTACCTGGGGAAGGACCATTTATTCCATTTAAGCTCTTTGGAGGAAAAGGTGGGATATAAATGAAATCAATTGATAAATAAATAAATTTATCCATGTATTGATACAAAGCTGTGAGTCCAGGGAAAATGAAAATGGACATCAGTTTTGTAGCAGCTTCCAGAACAGGTTTAATACCTGCCACTAGTTCCACTAAGTGAAATTAATGCAGTCCTGTAACAAGCAATAATGGGCATTGGGCCGTACAAATATTTGGGCTAAGAAGATGTGGCCCCACCTGATATGTAAAGGAAGTGTGCTCACACATGATAATAAAAACAGTGGTCAAATGATTAGTTATACAGTGGTACCTCTGGTTACGAACTTAATTCATTCTGGAGGTCCGTTCTTAACCTGAAACCATTCTTAACCTGAGGTACCAGTTTAGCTAATGGGGCCTCCCGCTCTCAGCGTGCCACCGGTGCACAATTTCTGTTCTCATCCTGAGGTAAAGTTCTTAACCCGAAGTACTACTTCTGGGTTAGTGGAGTCTATAACCCGAGGTGTTTGTAACCCAAGGTACCACTGTATTTCTACACTTCCTTCCCTCCAAGACCCTCAAGACTGTGTACATTCTCCCCACTGCCCCATTTTTTCCTTGTTTGGAGGATTTGAACTTGGGTGACCCCACTCTTAGTCTGACTGCCTAACAACTGCACCACTCTGGTTTGAAGGAAAAGTCATCTTAGAGATCAGAATTTGCTTCTCCTATGCTTAGGCTGCTGTTGGAAATGGAAATCAACTCTACAGGTATTGAGCTCCCCTAGGTATTAGTGCAGAGGAGAGCCATGCTCACTCACCCCCTTCTTTCTGCTAGCCAGCCCCACCTTTGGAAATGGAGAGATCTGGTGGAGGGAGCTTGGTTCCTGTGCACTTTTTAACCCTGATTAAATCACACAGGGAGCCTATCAGGATAGACTAGTTTTCTGTATACCCGAAGGAGCGTCTCCACCCCCATCATCCAGCCTGGTACGGTGAGTTGCTCAACCTCCAAATAGGGATTGAATCTATTTATTTTTAGTTTGCAGTGTGGCTATGCCCATGGATCTACAGCAGCAGTTTCTGGACTTCACATGTTTCCATTTGGCTTGCCTGCATAACCCAAAATATAGTCTCTCCATTGGGTGGGTGGGAGATTTAATCGCATTTTGGTAAATTCAGTGTGCACAATCATATTTGATTGAGAGGTCTTACACAACAAATCTACTTCCCCCAAAAGATCAGATGTTGCGGGGAGAAGAAAAGTTAAGGAGGAAATGCACTGAGAAGTATGGGATAATGCTGGCTTTGATGCAACTGTGTCTAATCTCCCTACAAACAAATCAGAATGATTTTTCAATAAGCAGGTCATCTAGAAGCACCCCCAAGTTCCATTCCATTGCCTTGGAAAGCACCCACCTCAAGAAACCATGGCCAGTAAGTAATGACTGAAATATCCACATGTGCTAAATATTTGCTTATATTCCTGGCTGTTTTTATTGTGACAGCTGTGTTTATTGTTTTCTTTCTCATTTTCTTTCTTTCTGCATTTCATAATTCCATTGTTTAGTTACTCTAGTGCACCTTGGTAGAAATGGGAGGGATTTCCTGTTTACGTTTGTGATTTGAAAGCCAATAAAAGATTATTGCAACCCTTCCCCACCAAAAAACAAAAGCAAAAAAACAAAAACCAGCGAATGAATCTTTGAACAAAGCAGCTCAGTTGTTTTTAAAAGCATTTAGCATGGCTTTGCAGCACAAGGTGACAGCAGAGGTTCCTGCATGGATGTGTGCTGCAAGGGCTTCTGAATGCATCAAAAGAATTTAAAGCAAGGCATCTGATGGATGGGAAGGACAATTCCTCCCTCCTTATCTTGAAAGAGAATAGCGCACTATTAGCACTTGAAAGAGAATACAGTGGTACCTCGGGTTACATACGCTTCAGGTTACAGATTCTGCTAACCCAGAAATAGTATCTCAGGTTAAGAACTTCGCTTCAGGATGAGAACAGAAATTGTGCAGTGGCGGCAGCGGGAGGCCCCATTTGCTAAAGTGGTGCCTCAGGTTAAGAATAGCTTTGGATTAAGAACAGACCTCCGGAACGAATTAAGTTCTTAACCCGAGGTACCACTGTAGAGCCTCCCAGACATGTGGAAGGACCCAGCAAAGGAAAAAAAAAGTGATTAGGATTAAGATTTCTTGGAGAATTACATAAGAATTTAATAGAACCCTGGTGAATCAGGCTAATGGCCCATCAGAACCATTACTACTTCCAAGTGTGGAGGCAGAGTATTGACTCGTCAAGTGGGATTCCAACTTTCCCCACATTTTGCCATTCTCCAAATGTTACAGTGCACTTTTCAGCAGTTTCACAATGCATGTCTATGCATGCTTATTCAGCCTATTCAGTTCCACCAAGTTCAGTGGGAGTCTCTCCCAAGTAAATGGGTATATAGCTCAAAGGGCAAAGATATTTTTGTTTGCTAAAATTGTATCCTACCTTTTCACCAAACGGTGATGAAGTAGGCTAACAGCCGTAGAATACAAAATGTCAAAAACTTAAAAAGAGCTAGTAAAATTCATCAGTAACGAAAACAGCTGTCAGTTAAGTTGCAATGTATTTACAGAAGCCATCACAAATCTGCTTATGAAGTGAAAGGCCGGTCTGAATATAAATGTCTCTATAGTGATGGCTCTGAACATTATCCAAATACACCTCAGAAAATGAATCTGGGCAGTTTTGAAAGGCTTGTTTCATTTAATCCAGACACTTTTATGCAAAGCACTATACAACTTCAGAATACGTGACATCATTGTGATGTCAGATGATCAACATTTAGGCAGCCCTGCCCAGCTGTCAAACTTGCCCTGTGTGTAGTAGGGAATTTAAGAACCCAGTTTCCTTACCCTACTTTAACCAAACAATATGCTGGATCCTAATTCTTCATATCCCTCAAATTAGGTCTGCCGGTATCCATTTTTTGTTTGGTTTATCATTTTTTAGATAGATATCATTTTTTTAGATGCCTATAATGTTGCTAACAGGTCTTCCAGTATCATATTTGCCCTTTTCTCTTATTGTCCCCAAACGGAGAGTTATCACTAGATTTGGATCAACCTCATACAGACACTGAGATGAAAGAAGAAAGTACCCTTCTTTGTGCCTTGGGTATCAGTCCGTTATTTCATTTATGCTCAGAATTCTGTAGCTAAGTTTTGATGTGCTCAGCGGATATACTGGCAATTTTATTTTATTTTTTGCAATAAACACAATTTTAAAATTCAGGGCAGCATTATAATAGCTTGGGGAAATATTTGACCTTCAATGTAATGAAATGTTTGGATGCTGCTCAATAACAATACCAGGGCAGATATGTTTACTTCCATGCCATTTCCCCCTGCTCAATACTGGTAGGGTTGGGTTGAATTGAAGATGGCGTTGCAGCCGAATGCTTAATCATACTATGATTTTGGCTTCCCCATGTGTTTCCTATAAAGATCCAGGCTCTAAGGAGTGCTATGTGATTGGCTGTCTGGAAAATGAAGACAAGGTGAAAACATGTTTTTTAAAAGTCTCTTTCTGCAGTGGCTTACGTACAGTAGCTAAGGTTGCAGCCTGTTATTCTAGCATGCTGTCTGGATGTGGAGAAACTTAACAATGTTCACACTGTAACTTTCCCTTGGCATGCCTTTAAAGTTTAAAGCCCCTTGGTGCATACAGTATGATACAAAAACATGTTAAATATATGTCTGTGAAAGATCTGAGTGATGAAAAAGGTGAAAGAGGAATTCAGAACAATGTGCTTCTGTACTCTAGAGGGCAAAAAATGAAAATAAAGGCTGTCAAAAATGAATTGTAAAGTACATGGGGAATATTTCCAAGTCTGAGAAAAGAAAAGGGGACTTTGATTTGAGGAATAAAATTATTGTGGAACAGTAAATTCTCTTCCCATCAAACATTTTTAGAAGTTATCCTGTAAGTATATAGTTTATGGTGACTTGTACATAGGAATTCTGTATAGAGTGGCTACACTTAAAATAATGGAAATCAACAAGCATAAGTGCACTTGCAGAGGATCAAGCTGTTAGTCTGGTTAGCACCCCAGTTTATATGGATCAGCTAAAATGTCTGTATTCCTACTTTGTGTTCTTTTATTGCATAAAAATATGTGTCATGGTGCACAATTGCTAGTTAGGGAAAATTAGGGAATACAAACAACTGCTGTTAAAAGAGCTGCTAACGCGGATATTGATTTTCAAATAGCTCTTTAAACTCAAATATTTATCTATGAGAAATACTCATTGTATAAGTAGTATCTCCTAAGCATATTTCACCTGCATATTTTTACTCCCCAGAATCAAAATGCTGGGCCATAGACTGTCTAGAGAACACCAATATCTTACTAGTTATGTTCTTGAGTGCATCTCTTTAAACGCTTATGATGTACACAGCAGGGAAATATTCAGTGATCATACTGCCAAATCCTATCTCATGTTGTAGGATCTTGAAAAAATTCAGGAGCTAAATGATCAATTTCACAAAACAGGTGGGCATGTGTAATCTTCACACAGTCGAGAATTACTTCAATTACCTATTTATCTCAGGACTTTCGAATGGATTATGGCTGTGGGCATGATTTTTTTTTTTTAAGTACTTAGTTTGTTCCCTAGTTGTTTATTATCAAAGAAATAATATTCAATTTGCTACCTGCATGCGTTGTTCTTTCTTTTTTGCAGTGGTTTTTGCTGCCATCTGTGCCTTGGTCATGATATCATTCTGGTGCATTGTGGGGAAAACGATACCAATATAAAAAGTTTTTTAAAACCCTTGAATATCTTGAAGAACCTTATTGCTCTGACTACATTTGAGCATATAGATGTCAATATCATGTAGATACCTATTTGGACATAAGGAGGGCTTATATTATCCAGGGGGTTCCAGTATTTACCCAGCTATCTTGAAATGAAAGTCAATGGAGACTGTAGCATATGTTTTAATTTTTACATATATACAACTTGAGCATAGGATGGAAGGGATCAAACCACTAACACTTTAATAGATCTAGTTTCCCCATTAGGTTTCCAGGGAGATCCCCAAACCATAGGTGGAGTCCAGCACAGTGCAAGACAAAACTCTGTGTCTCTACCTCTCATCGTCAGCCAAAAACTAGCCCCCACTTGACCTATTGTTCTCTATCCTAGGATGACATGGCACAAAGTCAAGAGGAGTGGTGGGGAATGCCTGTCCCTCCTGGAGAGCACCATCATTCAGTTGTCACTATGGAAACATGGGCCACTCTTTTAGTCATGCAAAATACGATGCTTCACTGAGCAGCCTAGGCCATTAGCCCAACAACCAATTGGTCTGACGGGATCAGCAGCTTCCTCTACTGGATTTTACACTTCTCATATACAGAATTACAGGCTTAGATGAGGCCCACAGATATCATCCAGTATTATTCTCATATATATATATATATATATATATATATATATATATATGCAGGTTTTGGTGTCTTCGGGTGTCTTCCCGTGTAAGAGTCGGGGTGTCTGTGCGACGTTTCGACGAGGTCTCACTCGTCATCTTCAGGCTGGTGCTTTCGGCTTCTTGTTACTGGAACAGAGCAGAATCTGGTGTTTGAGTTCCTATAAATACTGTTGAGGGGTGTGGTGTATAGCCTCCAACGTTCTGGGCAGAGAGGAAGTTCCTAGATTAGTGTGCCTCTTCTTCTTTTGTTCCTTAATTACTTGAGGGATATCTTGAGTGATTTCATGAGTGATATTCTGAATACCACTGGGTGGGTCATTAAGTGTAGATTAGTTGCTAAAGCTTTTGTGTCTTGACCTCTTGAGCTTGTGAAGAGTTTTTCTGAGAAGATGGCTGTGCTGCATTTAGTTGTGCTCTGGCTTGGCTTCATGTATAGGGGCGAGCTGTGGTTTTGTGCCTTGTGCCAGCCAGATCTGTGTAGGGATTGCAGGGGGGTGCAGCATCCGGAGGTGCCACTATAGTTTGGCTATTGGATGGAGTCTGTAATATGTCTGTGGAGAGGGTCTGGGTTTGGGTCTGGTGTGGTTGATTGGTGACGGCGTTCTGTGTGCCTCTGGTTCTGGTGTCGGTTTTTGTGGGGAGGGCTAATTTCCAGATGTCTGGCAGGCGGGACGTGTCGTCACGCTTGTTCATGATTATTCTCTTGTGGTGATGTTCCATGTTAAAGAGCAATTTGGAATCTGCAAAATTAATTTCGTGTCCTGTTTCTTTCATGTGTTGGAAAAGAGAGGAAGTTGGAAAACCAAGGGGTCTATGAAATACCCTGCAAAGTCTGCCCAGCCACGTACATTGGACAAACAAACAGACGAATAAATGCACGTATCGCAGAACACAAGAATGCCGTCAAAAAAGAAGAAAAAACTTCCTCTCTTTTCCAACACATGAAAGAAACAGGACACGAAATTAATTTTGCAGATTCCAAATTGCTCTTTAACATGGAACATCACCACAAGAGAATAATCATGGAAGCCATCGAGATAGAGAAACACCCTCACAACATGAACAAGCGTGACGACACGTCCCGCCTGCCAGACATCTGGAAATTAGCCCTCCCCACAAAAACCGACACCAGAACCAGAGGCACACAGAACGCCGTCACCAATCAACCACACCAGACCCAAACCCAGACCCTCTCCACAGACATATTACAGACTCCATCCAATAGCCAAACTATAGTGGCACCTCCGGATGCTGCACCCCCCTGCAATCCCTACACAGATCTGGCTGGCACAAGGCACAAAACCACAGCTCGCCCCTATACACGAAGCCAAGCCAGAGCACAACTAAATGCAGCACAGCCATCTTCTCAGAAAAACTCTTCACAAGCTCAAGAGGTCAAGACACAAAAGCTTTAGCAACTAATCTACACTTAATGACCCACCCAGTGGTATTCAGAATATCACTCATGAAATCACTCAAGATATCCCTCAAGTAATTAAGGAACAAAAGAAGAAGAGGCACACTAATCTAGGAACTTCCTCTCTGCCCAGAACGTTGGAGGCTATACACCACACCCCTCAACAGTATTTATAGGAACTCAAACACCAGATTCTGCTCTGTTCCAGTAACAAGAAGCCGAAAGCACCAGCCTGAAGATGACGAGTGAGACCTCGTCGAAACGTCGCACAGACACCCCGACTCTTACACGGGAAGACACCCGAAGACACCAAAACCTGCATTCCTGTACCCGTGAAAATCTACGAAAGCATATATATATATATATATATATATATATATATATATATATATATATATATAATTTTCCTTTCCCTTTTCTCTCTTTAATAATTTCCCCGTTTCTTTACTTCTTTAAATTTGAAAATTAAAAATTAATACAAAATAATTTTTAAAGCAGATACATTTAGACTCATTCCGTCACCTCTTAAAAGCAGCAGGGGCTCTTGAAAACTATTGATGCAGCTTCTGCAGAAATATATAATTACCTGACTCCAAGTAGTCTTCATGGCAATTCTCATCTGATAGTAAAGTACTTTCCTCTCTACTTTTCATAATGAATCACATAAAGGACTGGAGTCAACTATTCACAATACAGAGCCCTGTTTTGCCAATGACGCATGCACTCAAGAATATTGAAACTTTTAAGAAAGTTTGATAAACCCAGGCCAACACCATTGGTTGGGAATCTCCCAATTGGTGTAATGTTTATATGTTGTACTTTGAGACCAGTCTTCATTCTGCAGACTCCCAGTCAGAGTTCAGTCAGTCAACCAGATATAAATCCACCTAACAGTTACCTTGTTCAACCCACATTTTACCAGCTTCCTCACAAGAATATCATGGGGGGGCTTTGTCAAAAGCTTTACTTAAATCAAGATACACTATGTCCACAGCATTCCCCTGATCCACCAAGCTTGTAACCCCATCAAAAAAGAAAATGAGATTTGTCTGGCATGAGTTGTTTTTGATAAACCACAGCATCCTTTTCTATGTGCTCACAGACCCACTGTTGAATTATCTGTTCTAGGAGCTGTCCTGGTATCAATATCAAGCTCACCAGTTGGTCTCCCCTGGGTCACCCCCACCCCGTTTGAAGCTGGTGGCCACATTTGCTTGCTTCCAGTCTGCAGGGACCAGCCATTGCATAACATACACACTCTGTCAAAATATACAGCCCATGTTCATTATGAAGTTTGGCCCACCTGAACTTCTCCCTGCAACCATTAGGTATTCATGTACGGTATACTCTTCCTTTGTTATTTCCCCTTTTCTCCATTTCTTATGCATGCCCTTCTTACATCTCAGCTCATCTGTAAGCTCCTTATACAGCCACACCACTGCCACTTTTCTTTCTTGTTGGAATTCTCTGCCTTTGTACCTTCAATATTTCACCTCTAAGAAGCCCATTCCTCTTGGATTCCCTTTTCTTTGAATATTTCTTACCCAGTATTTCTTTAAGCTTTTTGAAACCAGATTTCTTAAAGTCCAGAGTGCATGTCCAACTACATTCAGCTTTCCCTTGCCTCTATATCATGAAACACAAGAGGACAGCATCACTTCCCCCCAAGGTTCCAAGTCATCTAGTTCCTCCTCCTCTCAGGCCCAAGAGGGATGATTCCCTTGTTACTTTTTCCACCTTCTGGGAAATGAAATTGTCAGCAAGACAACTGATGAATATGTGGGACCTCACGTTCTTGGCAAAAAAACTGGATATTGTAATTATAGCATCCATTCTAAGAATTCTTTTTAATCGTACACTGCATTTTTGCAGTAAAAAGCTAGGTGTTGAAACAGGGCATTGTACTAAACTTTCAGAACCACTAATTAGAGATATTTTGCTGCTAAGATGCACATTTTACTCAGCCGCCAATGACTTCTGTATTCTTAGTAGAAAATTCTGTCTTTCATAATGCGTTATAATACATTGTGCAGCATATTCTTTCCTTAATTGGTTTCCTTGGAGTTTGGCTTGTCTCTAATTGCAAATCAGGAGCATCATTCATGCACAGATCCTTGCAAAATACTGAAAAAGAAACTGACAT
Organism: Podarcis vaucheri; assembly: GCF_965113315.1. NCBI lineage: Eukaryota > Metazoa > Chordata > Lepidosauria > Squamata > Lacertidae > Podarcis > Podarcis vaucheri. Next base: position 42,356,415 of record NC_138767.1, read on the forward strand.
AAAAAGGTTACAGGAAGGGGGTGAGTTAAAGAGCAAGTGTGAGTTTAAAATACAGGGAATTCTCTCTTATTTTAAGTTGTATTCTATAGTTGGCAAAGCATTACAGGATTTGTCTACCAGCCAAAGGTTTGAAGTTCAAGATCTATGAATGAACTAATTCATTTTATTCAATAAACCATTTGTATGTATTTTTTCTTTTTATGTAGACAGTCTCTCTCCCTCTCTCTCCCAGCTGACCTGAGCACCAGGTTAAGTAGTTCTTTGAATACTTGCAGAGAAATCATTTAGAAGGCTTACCAACCAATTTTTTTCTTTCTCTATATTCTCATCACATTTGTATGTTCCTTTTTAGGCCATTCATTAGACACACACACTTTTATTATTTCACAAGAGAAAGAGGACAGTCTTTTAAGTGTGTGTGTGTGTGTGTGTGTGTGTGTGTGTGTGTGTGTAAAACACAACGGCTCAGCAGTTTCGATAATATAGAAGATGGACCAGTTCCATAAGATGGGAGGGGGAGGACACACAATGTATTACAGAAGTTCCGCTTCTACCTGTGGGGTCAGTTGCAGAGGGTGTCATTGGTTGATTAAGCCTTGGCACCCTGGTTGTTAAGCTGTAGGGTGCCACAGGCTTCTATTCTACCCCCAAGCCTGTTCAACATCTGTATGAAGATTTCGGGGAGCATCACCTTCCTTCTTGTCACACATAAGCAGATGGGTGAAATCAGCTAATCAACTAGAAATGGTTAGTTCCTCCTCAAGTTATTGAGCATTGGTCTGGATACCCTTTAGATTCCTTTTCATCCTTTCTGTGTTTTCATAAAGACTTTCTCCCACACATGGATTTGAGTGCTTGGAGATAGCTTTCCTTGTTCACAAAAAAATAATCACTCTGGAATAAAGCTGTCACACTTAATTTGAGATTTTGACAAGGACTAGAACCTCCAGACACTTTTTAAATTATTTGGCATTTCTTTATGACATATACAGTTGTCACATGCCTGGCAAATATGGAACTTTGATGCTCTGATAAAGTTGACAGTCTTTATTTTATGTGCCTGTTTTATAGTTTTGTTTTTTCATCTTTTTTTTGGCTCTAAAGACAGTTTGGAAACTTCAGCTACTGCAGAATTCAATGGCCAGGTTGCTCACCAGAGCAAGATGGTTTGAGCATATTATACCAATCCTTGTCTGACTACATTGGCTACCAATTAGTTTCCAGGCCCAATTCAAAGGACTGGTTTTGACCTATAAAGACTTAAACAGCTGAGGACTGCAATATCTCAAGGACCACCTATTTCCATATGAACCTACTGGGACCCTGATATCAATTTCTGAAACCCTTCTTTGTGTGCCTCCTCCTCGAGAGGTCCAGAGGGTGGCAACACGAGAACGAGCCTTCTCTGCAGTGGCTCCCCATCTGTGGAATGCTCTCGCCAAGGAAGTTCACCTGGCGCCTTCATTATACACCTTTAGGCACCAGGCAAAAACGTTCCTTTTTAACCATGCCTTTGGTTGATTTGATTGACATCCTATGCCCTTTTAAAATGTGGATTGGGGGGTATTGGGTTGTTGTTTTTATTTTGATTATATATTTTGTGGTTTTATATTTTGATTTTGTTCTGTGAACCACTCTGAGACCTCTGGGTATAGGGTGGAATATAAATTCAATAATAATAATAATAATAATAATAATAATAATAATTTAAAGCTGAAGTTAGATCTGCTGTCACTTACTACACTGTACTAATTTTGGGCATACAGAAAGTTGATATGCAAGTGACTCATCTATGAAACAGGTGTGGGACAGGGTAAGGATGCATTAGTTTATGATTTATTTATTTCAAAACTCATCATGAAAATTTGCTGGCATGTTTGTGCAATTTCCCCTCAAATATACACATCTTTGCAGGCAATTTTGCCATATACTATGCTTTTTATATGCTATTTCCCACAAATGTATGCATTTTACACTTTCTCCTAATGTACAAATTTTTGTGCAGATTATTTGGTTGAAGAACTGCTACACAAAATTCAGAGAAGTGTGAATTTTGAAGGATGGCTTCATTTGGAGTCACATATTGTTTCAGAAAGTGCAAACTAGAGAGGTTCACATCAACCTCTGACCCTAGTACAGGGCCTGCCTTGTGGTGCGAGGTAAAGCAGGCAGTACAGGCATGAAACAGTGTGGTTTGGGTTCGTCATCAGGCAGCAAATTGTATTGGACCAGTATAGGTGGGGGCAGTAGACAGAATGTCAGTATTGGACTGGGAAAATCTGGCTTCATACCTCTGAAGCTTAACGTGTGGTCCTGGACCAAGGCTTCACTTTACACTGAACTTATCCAAAGGGCTGTTGATAGTGTGAGGCTTAAATGGTGGCTGTGTGGCCCATGTCTACTGCCCAGAACTCCCTTGAAGATGGACACGATAAAACTGGGATTGATAAATATGAAGATACTGATCTGCATATGGATGCTGAAGGGGAAAAGCAGTAAGAGACCAATTACAAAGCTCTTTAAAAAAAATAAATCCAAATTGTAGCCCAAGCCAACCAGAAGAGGGAGAGAGATGGTGGAGTTGAAACTCTTCTTTGCTACATTCAGTAAGTTTAAAATTAATCTTGTCATTCAGACTTAACCTTTGGAAATCAATACAGAGAGAAGGTTGGCATTGATTCCTTTACAATGAAATCTATCTTGGTTTCCAAGAAGAAAGCTGCAATAAAATGCAAGGAAATTCTAAAGGACACACACTTTCCTCCTTAAGGATTTTCTCCACCTCCCTCCCTTTTCAGAAATTCACTTGCAACACATGTTTTGCAAAACAGAAACACTAGTATGCAACCATGCTGTGAAGTGATTAAAAATGATCAGAGTGCATGTGCTTCTTTTATTATATGTATATACTGCCATTCTTCCATCAGAGGCCAAGGTAGTATACATATGGTTCCCAGGGTGTCACTCATCCAGATAATGACGAGACCCACACCTGCTTAGATTCAACAAGATGGTGACCTTCTGTGCCTCCACACCACAACCTGGAATCTGTACTCTACCTTTGGGGACCCTAAAAGAGAGTGGCACTTTAGATTCTCATAATTAAGGTAATCGTTGGGTAACAAGAAGTGCAGACTATTGAGGTGGAAGCTGCAATTGAGGGATTCCCTTCTTATATTAATGGGTTTCTTGGCAGTGCTACTCATGCAGTGAGTGGAGAAGGAGAGAGATTTATATGCTAGCCCTGCTCTCAAACTCCATGCATATGGTGGAAAGTGAGAATGGGTCTTCTGCATAAGCTGATGGTGAAGAATTTGTGTGGAACGGTATGTGAGAGCACAGCTATTTATACACAGAAGCCCCATTCTTACCTTCCACAAAATGTAAGCTGGGAGTAGATCCTTTCAGTAAAATATCACTACTCTTGCCATGCCCATGGCAAAGGTGAGAGGAGAGGGCTCTGTAAGTAATAAGACAGAATGCTCCTCTCACTGAACATGCAGTCACCTAGATCTGCTAGAATAACGCAAGGAATATTGCAAGGCTCTATTTTTAAACCGTAGCATTGTGCTTTCTTCCATCAAAATGATGCCATAGTCTACAATAATGTAAGTGTGGAATTATACTTAGCTTCCTAATTATGCCACCCCCAAAAATTTGACCATGAAAATCTAGGAGGATAGAAATGGGTGGAAGCCATACAAACCCTTTAACAGCGTCGAATTAAAAATGACTGCTTGTTTTCACTTGTCTGCTGCTGGTGATGTAGAAGGACTCTTCCTTGACATAGCTTAGTGCACTGCTGCTGCAGCATGCTTGCTTTTGTAGAAGAACTAGCAAGATTATTTTCTGCATGCATTTGGTTAGAATATTGCATTTGTGTGTGTGTGAATTTTCTTGTGATTTGTTTTTTTCTTAAAGATAATCAACCTCAGTCTCTTTTGTTAAAAAAGAATCTAGAGAAAGTGGAGCCTTCGGGATTTCAGAGAAAACTTGAAGCTGGCTGATAGTTGAAATGGAATTTTATCTGGAAGTTCTGACCTATCTCTACATATATACAATTATTGGCAGCAAGAAAAGAATGAACTAAAGAAAATGTAGTGTTGTTAATTGACCTGGCCACTGGGTGTCATCCTAAGAATACATTTTGGACAGATTAGGAAGCATTACTATGGCAACAAACGTACTGCTTTTGAGAGGGTTAAAAAAGAACATGGATTCGTTTTAAGAAGTGTAGTTTCCACCCTGTGAACACCCTGACATTGTTTGCCTTTCATACTTGGGCTATCAGCTTTGTGGCATGTTGCATGATGAATGATACAAACTAATGTGTTTGGAAGGAACGACTTGGCAAGTGTCCAGCCTTAGGACATCAGAGAACAGGAGGGCAGGCCAAAGAATGGAAAAAAAGAAAGGAAGAGAAAGGATAACAATGAGCCCTTCCAAATAATGTATGGCTAGGAACATCATGGCAGCAAACTTCTCCTAAAGCATATTTGTATTGATCAGAATACCCCTTTCAAAATTAATTTTACATTTATTTATTAATAGTTATATACCATCCAATAACATCAAAGTGGTGCACAGGGGTTGAAGGAGCTGGGGGTATTTAGCCTGGTAAATAGGAAACTGGGAGATATGATAGCCAACTTCAAATATCTCAAGGGCTGTCACATGGAAGATGGATCAAGCTTGTTTTCTCCAGCTCCAAAGGGTAGGATCCAAACCAATGAATTTAGGTTCCTAGAAAGGAGATTCTGACTAAACATCAGGAAGAACTTTCTGACAGTAAGAGCTGTTTGACAGTGGAACAGTTTCCCTCGGGAGGTGGGGGACTTTCCTTCCTTGGAGGTTTTTAAGCAGAGGCTGGATGGCCATCTGTCATGGATGCTTTAGCTGAGATTCCTGCATTGCAGGGGGTGGGACTTAATGACCCTCCCAACTCGTACAATTCCATGATTCCATTATCACTTTTAAGGCCTACATAGAGCCATCCACTACAGAGATGCCCCTATCTTGTGTCACCACATGATGTGTCTTCCCCAGCAGTGGGACCATGAAAAAGACCCCCCAGATTTAAGAACCCAGCCAAGCTGATACAGCCATTATGACTGGAAGCCATTTATAGGTTTATCCATGAACTGTGGAAGGATGCCCCCCCCCCAGGTATTCCAAAGTCATGCAATTCCTTACTGGATTCCAGAGACTAAGAAAGCAAAAAGACCTCCTGGTTTCTCAGTTCTTTGTTAGCTGGCTTAGAAAGAAATCCCAAAGGGGGGTGGGGACAGAAACTAGAACCAACAGTTCTCTTAAGCAAAACATAAAAAAATAAAGTTAATGGACCATTCCAGCACTGGAGTATAAGAATTAATTATGTATTTACAACCTGCCATTCTAGCCATTATACAAATTGTATAAATATGCATTTGGTCATATAGTTGCCTAGACAAAGGAGCATTGCCATCATAATGCAATCAATCACTAAGCCAAATAGATGTTTTTCAATTATAGAAATACATAATGCTGTATTGTGTTTTAAATATTTGATTGGGAGCCACCCAGAGTGGGTGGGGAAACCCAGCCAGATGTGCGGGGAATAAATAAATTATTATTATTATTATTATTATTATTATTATTATTATTATTATTATTATTATGACGTTGGTGGCACTGTGGTCTAAACCACTGAGCCTCTTGGGCTTGCCGATTGCAAGGTCAGTGGTTCGAATCCCTGCAGCGGGGTGAGCTCCCATTGCTTTGTCCTAGCTTCTGTCAACCTAGCAGTTCGAAAGCATACCAGTGCAAGTAGATAAATAGGTACTGCTGTGGCGGGAAGGTAAACAATGTTTGTGTGCCTTCTGACTTCTGTCATGGTGTTCTATTGCACCAGAAGTGGTTTAGTCATGCTGGCCACATGATTCAGAAAGCTCTCTGTGGACAAGCCCTCAGCACACCCCATAGTTGCCTTTGAGAGGACGTAACCATCCAGGGGCCCTTTACCCTTACCTTTTTATTTTTTTATTTTTTTATTTTTATCAATTATAGAGCTGAGTTTTTTAGGAAGCAGATTTGGTAGGGTTGCCAGCACATCTGTCTAGGTTTCTACTGCCAGGGTTAGCTGCCTGTTGCAAATGGATGAACTGGGTGACTTGTGTGTACAGCCTCAAAGAAGGCATTTCATGTGATTGATCTGGTGTTGTGGAACATTCTTCCAGCAGAGATTCAGCGGGTATCCTCACTGTTAACCTTCAGATGTCTCTTGAAGACTCATTTATGCAACAATCCTGTTCTGTTGTTTAGCACGCTTTCTCCTTTAGATGAGACAGTAACTGGTGATTATTTTGTATTTCTTTATGGTATTTAATAGAATTATAAAACTGTATCGTTCCAAGGGACCCTAAGGGTCATCTAGTCCAACCGCCTGCAATGCAGGAATCTCAGCTAAAGCATCCCTGACGGATGCTCTGACTGTCAGAATGTTGTTTTTTGTATGTTTAGTTGGAATCTCCTTTCTTGTAACTTGAAGCCATTGGTGTTATGGACATGTTGTTTTACCCATCCTTTAGTCTGCTGAAATTGATTTACGTACTAGTATAATGAAGGGCTGGACAAAATATTGTCTCCAGTATCAGAAGCTACTTAGGCTTATGATGCTGTTACTCCCACGTCCTTCTTGTGGATTTTTCACAGGCAGTGAAAATAGAATGCCGTAATAGATGCTCCTTTGGTCTGATCTAACAGGCCTCTTCTTATGTTGCATTCCTAGAGATGAAGTTGGTGAAGCTTTGCACTGCTCTGTGCCTGTTAGGCAACACAGCCATGACTCTGTGGACTGGAGAAATTTAGGGTACCCTACCTAACCTTCCTGTTCCTCAAGCAATGTAAGTAATTATGAGCCAGACCCAAATGATTGTTTTGCTCACATACATATACCAGCCTAGTGACTCAGTAGTAAGTACTGATTTTAGACCTGAGCTCTGTGACACAGGAAATCTGGCTTCAGGGTGACTTTGGATTCCTCAAATCTCATGCCAGTGGGAAGATGACAACTACCTTTTAACAGAACCACATCCTAGCAAGGCAGCTTGTCTTTGTTCTTCAGAGGGACGGCTGATGACTTGCCTCACCCTTTCCGACTCACCACATCCACAGCTGTTTGAACAGATGCAAAAGGATGAAAACGGTTTTTTTTAAAAAAAGGATTCAAGCCACCAATTCCCAGCAATACTTTGAAGAGGACTTTCAGAATATTTTCGAATTTCACAAATGTTCAAGGAATATCTACACATGCATACACACACACACACATACACACACATCATTTTAGATGAACCAACCAGAGAGGGAAATTAAACTCTGGACTACCTTTTATGTTTATAATAATTCCTGCAATTCTCCTTCTTCTTTGCTTCATTTTCATATCCCCTATCTTAAGGTTTTCTTAAGACACAGGATTCAAAATGGTATAAATAAATGATCTTGCTTTGTGCTTTTTGAAACAGCTGTGTAGATGACAAACTAGAGAGAAGGAAATGATATTGGTGTGGAGGATCTAACCAACTGGACCTGTCTTCATTTCCAACGATACTGAAATATCAGGACTGCCTGAAAAGCTGTATAGAAATACTGTAAATAAATAAGTGAATTACCCCTTTTCCTTTATGAATTTCAGAGTAGCATGCTTTGATTCCCCAGTAAATGTTTTATCCAATTGTTCTTTATCTTTAAACTGGACATGGACTGGACAGCCTTTCTAATAGAGAGCTGTAAAATCAGCCGCAGAGGCTCCCTACCTGCAGAGTAGGTTGGGCTAAGAGACACTACCTTACTGAGGTGTTACCAAGTGAGCTTCAAAGCTCAGCAAGTCCTGGTATTTGAATACAAGCATCTCCAGTCAAAATCCAACTCTCTAGTCCAGGATCCCCAATATTTTTTGCCTTGGTAGAACATTAGGAAATCTAAGTTACGGGCACCACAAAATATCCATTGCACAGAAGAATAACTGGCAATGCTCAGAACGCTGCCCCCCCTCCAAAAATACAAGTAAAACACTGGGACATACCTCAAAACAAATAAAACTGACAATCAAACATCAGCCAACACCCCCTCCCCTTCAAGAAACCTAGGGTTGCTATACATCCCAGACATAGCTGGAATACGGCAGTCAGAAACAGTGTCCGGGTGGAAATTGCTGAAATTTCCAGGGAAATCCGGAAGTATAGCAACCTATGTAGGAAGTGTAGATTTTGGCAAAAAACTCAACAACTTTTGGTAAAACCCCCAAAACCCCCAAAACACTCAGCAACTTTGCCCAGAAAAGCTCAACAACTCAACTTTTGTGTCAAGATTTTCACTTTTTGAAATATGTCAAACCTAGGCAAAACCACTCCTCCAAATTTTAAAATTGGAAGGGGCAGGGGTTTTTGGTGGGCACCATGGGGGTATCTGAGGGTGCCACATTGGGGATTCCAGTTCTAGCCAGTTACGTTATTTTGGAACAATTGTGACAGAATTATCCCTGCTACAGATATTATCCACAGCCAATTGAGACCAAAAAAAATTACTTTTCCTCTCTCAAATTGTCACTCCTTCCTCCACCATCTAAATTGGGCTTATTGCAGCATTTCAAAACATCCATATTCCTAGCTTCTACCCTAAAATACTGTATGTATTTCCACCCCTGCAATATGGATGACTAAACCACTCAGTGTTATTGAGTGATTGTTTTACTGATTTGGCACTTCACAAATTTATTGGCAGAGGCAAAATGAGGAGAGGGACATTTTGTGTGTGCATTAAGTTACGTGTGTTTATTTTTCCCTCAAGCGTGCAGCAAGCAGAGCTCAACATGCTTCAATTTATCTGAATGCACCAACCTTCTTCCCAGAGATTTTTCAAAGGGAAATAGTGATGTCGTTTGACATTATGAAAACACTGCCGGGAAACAAATTAAGCTATTTACTCTCCAGTTAGGAAATACTTATTGGATACATGCGCTAAAATGTTTGTAGAGGCTTGCTGGCGTGCACGCCTGTCTCTTAACCCATCTTAAGCAGCGTCTCAGAGTAATCTCATTTAAGGCTTGCCTGGATTCTTTAGACTTCTTGGATTAGCCAATGTTCTCCTCAGTGTGGAAAAATCTCTTTTACTTCCCTTTTACAACAACTACAAAAAGTTAGAACAATATAGAACAATATAAATACGACAAGGCTGCAATCCTATGGCCTCATAGAGGTTATTCTAGTGGGGCATAGGATATTGTGGTTGATATCCTACCATAGCTGGTGCACTTTAGGGTTGCAATTGTAAAATAGAAAATATGTCTCATTTAAATATTTTCTGCTTATAAAGCTACTCAGAGAATGAAAGCATTGGAGAATACTTCTTCCTTAAACTCTGGAGCAACCGTACCCATCGGTGTAGACAATATTGAGTTGAATAGACCACTAGCTTGACTCAGCATAAGGCAACTTCCTGGGTTCCTGAGACTTCCGGTCGGTGCCAGCGCTTAATGGCGGTCCTACCTCCGAGCTCCGGAGAAGGACTGCTCCACAAGTTCGGGTCTTACCCGCTACGGCGAGCGGGGGACCCCTAAAATCTCAGGCGCTGAAGCCTGAGAACAAGGAGATTCGGTGGGCACCTTTGCGCCCCCCGGTACTGCGAAAGAGCCTTTTTAAAGGCTACGGAGCGGCATCGGGAGTGAGCGCGGTGCTGAGAGTCGTTACCCAGCCTGTGGAGTGAAGCCGCGTCGCCATAAGCGGAGAGCGCCGATTCCTTCCTGAAAGAAAATTTGGACTGAATTCCCGTGAGTAGGAGCTGAAAACAATTGGGACCCTTTAAATTCTGAAAATCGGGCTAAAAGCGGGGAAGTTAAATCAAGGAAGTCTGCCTCCCCCCGACTGCATGAAAGTGAAAGCAACGGAACTCTAAATCTGCATCCGTTGAAACTTGCTTTTTATATAACTAAACCGGACACTCAGACCTCAAATCTCCCCTCTAGCTAGCAGGGCAGAGGGGAGGTGAAAGAGACTGTAGTAACTGCACGATCTATTCAAAGTAAAAATCCTCTGCTGTCTCAGTTATTAAAAGTATGAAACGGTCTGCCTTTTAGGACATTAAGACACTGAACTGACTTCCTCCTGTAAAAGTGATATTGCGATACAAAGTTTACACAGCGCCTGGCTACAGTACTTTACAAGATGAAACAGTATATATTGGGAAACTGTGGCAATTTGTAGCTATAAGCCTCCAGCTATATTTGCTTCAACTGTGTTAAAAAACTTTTTTTTTTCCTACATCTTTGGATATTCTCCTTTGTCTTTGTACTTGGACATCTTATTTTGGGCCATTTTGATTTGCTCCCTCTAGAGGGTAAAGTAAAATTTGGCACAGCTTGGGACAGTGGAATTTTCCAACGGGGAATAGCTCCCGTGGGAAACGACCTTGACATGAGTGGCTCACAAGAAGAGATAGTTACAAGAGCCAAGACCAAGCAACAACAACAACAACAGCTGCAGCAACAGACAAAGAAAAGAGGCTCAATTTCAGGCGTAGCTACTGGATCTGCAGGAGCAACAGGACAAGAAAAAGGGACGGCTGTCTCTATGGATGCCGTGACAGAAGCCCTGCTTAAAATAAATCAATCTCTGGAGTCTCTGACAAAACAGACTTCAGAAAATACACAAAAATTAACAGAAATATCAGTAAGACTAAACCAGAACACAGAATCAATAAATAAATTGGTGGAGGAAAATGCTACCACGCGTAAAATTGCTGAAGATGCTAAAGCTATTGCTGCAGAGACACAAGAGAAATTAGAGCCGATCGCTAAGAAGGTTTATGAGCACGACGCAACTTTGGCCTTGTGGGAGTTACAGAGAAAAGAGAGAAATTTGAAATTAAGATTGATTCCAGAGAATGAAAGAGACAATCTCGCGGAATATCTGACACGGGAGTTTGTTGACTGCTGGGATCTTGAAGAAGACGAATTCAAAATTACAACAGCTTTTAGACTGGGCAAAAAGCAGGACAGAAAGACCCCGAGAGATTGCCTGATTACATTTAGATCCAAGGACGAAAGAGACAAAATATTAGGACTACACTTTGAAAAGGCCCTGCAAATTGGAAACTCAGCTATACAGATTTTTAAAGATATTCCAAAATATATTCTGGATTTAAGAAACTTCTACAAGGATTTGGCTCTTCTGCTGAAGAAAAACTCCATCCGCTTCAGGTGGGAATTTCCACAAGGACTGTCATTTGATTACAGGGGAAAGAAGGTGAAGATAAAGACTATTCAAGACAAAGACAAATTCTTGGCAAGAAATCAGGAGGACCTGCAGAAGGGGACAGTGGACGTACTTGCAGAACAGAGGAGAGTACTAGACATTCTGAATCTCTCGTTTGGACAAAAACCACCACCATCAGAAGAAGAGCAACAACTTGGAGCTGTTGGAGGAGTTCCAGAAAAATAATAAGATGGCTCTGCAATTCCTTAGTTGGAATTGTAATGGACTTAATGGGCCTTTGAAGAGAAGACAAGTGTTCCATATTTTGAACAGAGAACAACTGGACTTGATATGTCTACAAGAAACTCACATAACTAGAGCCCATAGGAGACTACTTACAAATAAAAGACTAGGACAAGAATTTATTGCATCAGATAAAGTTAAGAAAAGAGGAGTTGTAATATATGTGAAAGAGAAATGGGCTCCAAAAATGATATTTAAAGATGAACAAGGGAGATATCTGGCAGTGGAGATACAAGTACAAGGAGAAAAATTTTTAGTTGTTGGAATCTATGCACCAAATGAAGGCAAATCTGACTTTTTTAAGAGACTCCATGAAACCCTGATGGACTATTTGGATTACAATATGATAATCATGGGAGACATGAATGGTGTGGTCTCCACTAACATGGACAAGGCACAAAGACTAACAGTCAGCAAGGAAGGGAGACTTCCTAAGACTTTTTTCGAAATGATGGAAAACATGGACTTGATAGATATATGGAGAACAAGGAACCCTCTGGAGAGAGAGGGAACCTTTTTCTCTCAAGCAATGATGACCTGGACCAGAATTGATCAAATTTGGATTACTAGTGGTATGGCTCCAAAGGTTAAGAAGGTGGAAATCTGCCCAAAAACTTGCTCCGACCATAATGCCGTGAGGATGGAGATGAAACTTACAACAACTGGTCAATTCAGATGGAGAATGAATGACACCCTCTTTCGAGATAAGGAGATCCTTATGAAGGCCCAAAAAACTCTAAAAGACTACTTTGAAATAAATTTGAGGGCCGACGTGGAAAAAAGAGTGATCTGGGACGCAAGTAAAGCGGTGATGAGAGGCTTTTTGATTCAACAAAATTCAATAAAGAGAAAAAAACAAAATGAGAAAAAAGAAAAGATTTTGGAAAAGATAAAGGAAGGAGAGAAAAAATTAAGAACAAAACCAAAGTCCCAGGAGATTTTAAGAGAGATTAAGTTATATCAAACACAATATATGGAATTGATGAACCAAGAGATTGAATGGAAGATAAAACAAATGAAACAAAAGACATTTGAATCAGCAAATAAATGTGGCAAACTTCTGGCATGGCAATTGAAGAAAAGGCAGAAATTAAATACGGTTACAAGCCTAGAAGTGGATGGAAAGAATATATCTAAACCTAATGAAATTAGAAACTGTTTTTTGAGTTATTTTAAAAAGCTATATACTCAAGGCCCGCAAAATGAAGAAGATATAGATAAATTCCTTGATAAATATGGATTACAAAAAATCTCTCATCAAAGTAAGATGGATCTGAACCAGAGAATAACAGAACAAGAGATAGAGGCTGCCATTCAGAACATGCAACTGGGCAAATCTCCAGGACCAGATGGACTGACTTCCAGATATTACAAATCGTTGAAGGAATGGTTGATTCAACCACTAAAAGAAGTTTGCAATGAGATCCTTGAGGGAAAGAGGGCACCTGAATCGTGGAAAGAAGCATATATTTCACTCATACCAAAGACAGAGACTGAAAAGACTCAACTGAAGAACTACCGCCCAATATCGCTACTTAATGTGGATTATAAAATTTTTGCAGATATTTTGGCAAAAAGATTTAAAAGAGTGTTGATGGAAAGGATTCATAAGAACCAAGCAGGCTTTCTCCCTAAAAGACACCTGGCAGACAATGTAAGGAATGTAATAGACATTTTAGAAAAGCTAGAGGTGAATATAAACACTAAAGCAGTATTGATTTTTGTGGATGCGGAGAAAGCCTTTGACAATATTTCTTGGAGCTTTATGATAAAGAACCTTCATGGGATGGGGGTAGGCCAAGGTTTTGAGAATGGTATGGCTGCAATATATTCTGAACAAAAGGCTAAATTGATTGTAAACAACGTAGTAACTGAGGAACTTAAGATAGAAAAAGGAACACGACAAGGGTGCCCAATTTCCCCATTACTTTTTATCTCAGTCCTGGAGGTGTTGCTGAATATGATAAGGAATGACCAGCAGGTTAAAGGAGTGCAGGTCGGAGCTAAACATTACAAGTTAAGAGCGTTTGCAGATGACTTAGTACTGACTTTACAAGAGCCAATCACTAGTACGAAAAAGGTTTTAGAAATAATACAACAGTTTGGCCAGGTAGCTGGATTTAAGTTGAATAAACAAAAAACCAAAGTTTTAGGAAAAAACTTAACAGACATAGAAAAGGAGAAATTCCAAGAAGAAACAGGGCTGACAGTGGTTAAGAAGGTGAAATACCTAGGGGTTTATTTGACATCTAAAAATGTGAATTTGTATAAGGACAATTATGAAAAATGTTGGTCAGAAATCAAAAAAGATCTAGAAATATGGTCAAATTTGAAATTGTCAATGTTAGGCCGAATTGCGGTGATTAAAATGAATGTATTGCCTAGAATGCTATTTTTGTTTCAGACCTTGCAGATTCTTGACAAGATGGAATGTTTCAAGAGGTGGCAGAAAGATATCTCGAAATTTGTCTGGCAGGGCAAAAAGCCCAGAATTAAATTTAAAATATTGACAGATGCAAAAGAAAGAGGGGGTTTTGCCCTGCCGGACTTAAAATTGTACTATGAGGCAGCAGCTTTTTGCTGGCTGAAAGAATGGATGCTCCTCGAGAATACGGACATTTTGGATCTGGAGGGTTTTAACAATGCTTTTGGCTGGCATGCATATCTATGGTATGACAAAGTTAATAGTATCTTTAAAAATCATATTGTTAGAAAAGCACTATATAATGTTTGGATAAGATATAAAGACCTGTTGGAAAACAAAACCCCTAGATGGGTGTCACCAGTGGAGGCTAAAGCAGTGAAGAAACTCAATATGGAGGTCGGATGGCCGAAGTATTGGGAAATTTTGGAACAGGATGGAGATAAGTTTAAACTACAAAGCCAGGAGAAATTGAAACACAAAGTACAAAATTGGTTTCAATATCGCCAAATAATGGAGTTTTTTAAACAGGATAGGAAAATTGGCTTCCAGGTGGAAAAATCAAAACTAGAAACTGAGTTATTAGAACCCAATACTAAGAATTTATCTAGAATGTATAACTTGTTGCTGAAATGGAGTACACAGGACGAAACAGTCAAATCGGCTATGATTAAGTGGGCACAGGATGTTGGGCACAATATCATGTCAGCTGACTGGAAATGGTTATGGAACACTGGTATTAAATTCACGGCATGTAATGCCTTAAAGGAAAATATTATGAAAATGGTTTACAGGTGGTACATGACTCCAGTCAAGCTGGCAAAAATTTACCATTTGCCCGATAATAAATGTTGGAAATGTAGAGAGACTGAAGGCACCTTCTACCACCTCTGGTGGACGTGCCCGAAGATTAAGGCTTTCTGGGAAATGATCTATAATGAAATGAAAAAGGTACTTAAATGTACTTTTCCTAAAAAGCCAGAGGCCTTTCTCTTGGGCATTGTCGGCCAAGTGGTGTTAAAAAGGGATAGAACTTTTTTTATGTATGCTACAACAGCAGCAAGAATACTCATCGCGAAGTATTGGAAGACACAAGATCTACCCACTCTGGAAGAATGGCAGATGAAAGTGATGGACTATATGACATTGGCTGAGATGACAGGCAGAATCCGTGACCAACGAAAGGAGACGGTGGAAGAAGATTGGAGAAAATTTAAAAGCTATCTTAAGGACTATTATAAACTCAATGAATGTTAAAGTGTTGTGGTTTTTAGAAATAAAGGGATACAGTGATATAAGGTCAGAATATAGAGAGGAATAAGTTGACAGAGGTTGGAAGTAACAATTGGGAGTTGCTAAAAACTATGGACATTGGGATGCAGAAAGGGGGGGGTAAGGGGAAGTCCAAGAAAAGAGGTTTATGAAAATATGTTATGAAACTATACGTGTATGTTTGTCTTTTTAAGTGTTTGTTTGTTATTTAAAAATTTTGTAAAACCAATAAAAATTTTATAAAAAAAAAAAAACTTCCTGGGTTCCTATGAAAGTCCCATTTTTTCTACCCAGGCTTGTGCAAGCATAGAATTTTGAGGCTTAGGTTGCTCACTTTTAAAAATTTATTCATTCCTTTACAGCATTTATACTTTAGCTCATAGCAAAGGTAAAGTAATCTAAACTGTGATCTAAACCATTGAGCCTCTTGGGCTTGCCAATCAGAAGGTCAGCGGTTCGAATCCCCTTGATAGGGTGAGCTCCCATTGCTCTGTCCCAGCTCTTGCCAACCTAGCAGTTTGAAAGCATCCCAGTGCAAGTAGATCAATAGGTACCACTGTGGAGGAAAGGTAAATGGCATTTCTGTGCATCACGGTGTTCTGTTGCGCCAGAAGAGCTTTAGTCATGCTGGCTACATGACCCAGAAAGCTGTCTGCGGACAAACACCAACTCCCTCGGCCTGAAAGCAAGATGAGCGCCACAACACCATAGTTGCCTTTGACTGGACTTAACCGTCCAGGGGTCCTTTACCATTTTACCTTATAGTTAAAAAAAGTGGAGGAGTTCTCAGAGTAATGTACAAAAATAATTTCTGAGGTGGTTCTTGCCATCAGACTCAGAATATTAAAAAAATACATGGCACTTAAGGAAAAAGGAATAGGAGAGAAGAGGGAGAAAGCACGCTTGAGCACAAGTTCTTAATTATACTGCTTAAAGCCCATGGCTGCTCTGTCCCTACAGTCCGAGGCAGTATTTCTTGAATATCAGTCACTTGAAACTGCAGGAGTAGAAATTGCCTGCTTGTAGGTTTCCCGCAGGTAACTTGGTTGGCCACTGTGAGAACATGATGTTGTACTAGATCCAGGATGTCTTCTAAGGCTCTTGAGAAAAAGCAGTCCCATCCCTGACGCACTCTTTCCTCTCCCACCCAACACTGGATCGAAGAGCAGAGCTGGAGACAACATCCAGGCCAGGAGGACAGGATAACTCCAGTCCTACAATTCTTATAGTGACAAACTGAGTAGAAAATGTATTTGTCAAGTGCTCACTGAGCATGGGTGTGAGAAATCATATATTTTTTTCTCTCATTGGAACTGTTAATCAACTTTTGCACTGATCTTCTGTCAGTGTTTTTTGGCCATAGCCACACCTAACCAATAGTAATGACTCTGGAAATAGCTCACATCCACACATAGCAGTAAAACATGACCTTGGCATTAACTATGTAAATTAAAGCCAATGGTTTTGGCATTATTTAAATACAGTAAACCCTTCTCACAGCTGTACTCATGAGGAGAATATAAAATTTATCTGCAACTGAATGATGCCTAGAATAGAAATGGACAAAAATAGATTTTTTTTAATTACAAGGGGGATGGAGGGGGGGTCATAAATCATGTCCGCAGTGAGAAAGGGCCTGCATAAGCTGGAAAGATGCATAAAAAGTAGTTTACAGGATTTAATTAGGTGTGTCAGAATTATTCTTATGGGAGTGAGCATCAGATAATATGAGGGTGGTTTTTATATATATTTTTTAAAAAAATCTGTGTTACAAATGCATGAAGAATGTGTAGGGGAAAGAATCGATATAATGAAATATAACTTAATATATTTAATAGAGGTTAACATTTGTAAATGTGTAACATTTGTAAAATTTGTAAATGAGGATGTGAAGCATGGAACAGGAATAGAATCAAAGCAAAACAAGCCAGGAAAGGAAAACCATGTTTAAGCACTGCCCAATGAATGCTGCAGAATGGGACTTAGGCTTCATTCAAACGTCCATTTATTCCATTTCCCCAATGTTTTCCCAGCTGTTAATTACATGATGTAAAAGCCACTTCCATAAAACTAATGGAATATAGCCCATGTTTAGCACTCCTTTTAGTGTTGTTTGATGATGGGGGAAAGTCCATTTGCATTCCCCTTAACCTGGAAGATTGTGGGAGTAAAGTGATGAAATTTAGGGCATATATACTGGCATATATTTCTTTCCTGCTGTTTTCATGGGGGGGGGGTCATAGGAGTACAGAAGCAGACATCTGCAGAAAGGGTGGGGAAGTAGGGACATTGTCCAGTGACATCTGTTCTGTGTCACACAGAACCCTCAGCTGTGAATGGAATTTTGTCTGACATGCCGGTACGTTGGTCAAAAAGTCACAGTCCCATAACGCAACAGCTACTGCAGTGGGAGAGAAGCATTAGAAAATGGAACAAAAGTGCTGGCATTATAATACAGTGGTACCTCGGGTTACAGGTGATTCAGATTACAGACGCTTCAGGTTACAGATTCCGCTAACCCAGAAGTAGTACCTCGGGTTAAGAACTTTGCTTCAGGATGAGAACAGAAATCACACGGCGGCGGCGCGGCGACACTGGGAGGCCCCATTAGCTAAAGTGGTACCTCAGGTTAAGAACGGTTTCAGGTTAAGAACGGACCTCCAGAATGAATTAAGTTCTTAACCCGAGGTACCACTGTATTCCCCATGCCTGAATGCTCGGCAGTCCTATACAGTGTGCATACAATATACACAATTATAGTATACACACTTACATTTTGAGGTAATACACTGTGGCAGCGCCTAAGTGGGGAAACTCTCTCCCCACATCTGACACCTTCCTTATGCAGCAGTCAGCAAATGTTGAAGACCTATCTGTTCACCCTGGCTTTGGACACTTGAGATTTTTACAACCCACTTTTTTGAAATCTTAAGTTGTTTTGAACTGCTTTTACTATTGTTTAATATTGTGTTTTGATATTAATTAGAGGGGAGGGGGTAATAAATTGTAATATCTAGATCTGTGTGTTTGTGTACAGCAGAGTTCTCTTTAAGAGTTGGAGTACACAGGAATGAGATTCTGGAGTGTGTGGCCTATGGCAGGAATGAGCCTCTTTAGTATCGAGCTTTTTTAATGGAATAATTGGTTAGTTTATTAGTTAAAGTACACAGCTAATTGAGTAGAAAAAAAATCTTTAAGCCTTTGAAAGCCTCCATGCACATGGGAGCAGGAAGGTACCAGGAGTGAAATCCAAATCAGATCACAACCTTGCATAGATTTCAGCCAAGGAGTGAAGGAAAGAGAAGGCATTAAGTTGAGGAGAATGAAATATCCTTAAGCCCTTTACCCAACGAAAATATTTGCTGGCTCATGGAAAGATGTTCTAGGGCAGGGGTCAGCAAACTTTTTCAGCAGGGGGCTGGTCCACTGTCCCTCAGACCTTGGGGAGGGGGGCGGACTATATTTTGGAAAGAAAAAAAATGAACGAATTCCTATGGCCCACAAACAACCCAGTGATGCATTTTAAATAAAAGGACACATTCTACTCATGTAAAAACACGCTGATTCCTGGACCGTCCGTGGGCTGGATTTAGAAGGCGATTCAGCCGGATCCGGCCCCCGGGCCCTGGTTTGCCTACCCATGTTCTAGGGATACTGTAGAATAGAGCGGGTGAAAAAAGATTCCTCAGTTTTAAGGAAATTTAGTCTGGTGGGGGAATGTTCCCTGCTCCTGTTCTAAGGAGCAAACAAGCTGAGTCTCCCGGGCCAAATTCAATTCCCTGTGAAATGCCTTCAGCCCACTCAGTTGCTGACCTAGTGCCAAAAGTGATAGGGAGAAAGTGGTGTCTTTTGAACTTTCAGGCAGGTGACTGTGGTTGTGGTATACAAAGCGCCCCACCTCCTCCTTGCATTAGGAAGGTGCTCTGCAAGAAAACTAGTGGCTAACAAGGGTTATTCAAACTCTGTGTAGATAACTACTACTACTAATAATAATAATAATAATAAATTTTTATTTATATCCCGCCCTCCCCAGCCGAAGCTGGGCTCAGAGCAGCTAACAACAGTAAAATGATACAACATTCTAAAATCATTTCATTATAAAATCAGTTCAAATCAGATTAATGGCAACCATTGGGCTAGAGTTCTGTGAAGATTGCCGAAGGAGGGAGTCAGGCTGTGCCCTGGCCAAAGGACTGGTGGAACAGCTCTGTCTTGCAGACCCTGCAGAAAGATGTCAAGTCCTGCAGGACCCTAGTCTCTTGTGACAGAGCGTTCCACCAGATTGGAGCCACAGCCGAAAAAGCCCTGGCTCTGGTTGAGGCCAGCCTAACCTCTCTGTGGCCCGGGATCTCCAAGATGTTTTTGTTTGAAGACCATAAGGTCCTCCGTGGGACATACCAGGAGAGGCGGTCCCGTAGGTACGAGGGTCCTAGGCTGTATAGGGCTTTAATGGTTAAAACCAGCACCTTGAACCTGATCCTGTACTCCACCGGGAGCCAGTGCAGCTGGTATAGCACTGGGTGAATGTGATAATAATTGGCTTTTTGATTACAAATACAAGATGGGTGACACCTGGCTTGAGAGCAGTACATGTGAAAAGGATCTAGGAGTCTTGGTTGACCACAAACTTGACATGAGTCAACAGTGTGATGCGGCAGCTAAAAAAGCCAATGCAATTCTGGGCTGCATCAATAGGAGTATAGCATCTAGATCAAGGGAAGTAATAGTGCCACTGTATTCTGCTCTGGTCAGACCTCACCTGGAGTACTGTGTCCAGTTCTGGGCACCACAATTCAAGAAGGACACTGACAAACTGGAACGTGTCCAGAGGAGGGCAACCAAAATGGTCAAAGGCCTGGAAACGATGCCTTATGAGGAACGGTTAAGGGAGCTGGGCATGTTTAGCCTGGAGAAGAGGAGGTTAAGGGGTGATATGATAGCCATGTTCAAATATATAAAAGGATGTCACATAGAGGAAGGAGAAAGGTTGTTTTCTGCTGCTCCAGAGAAGCGGACACAGAGCAATGGAACCAAACTACAAGAATGAAGATTCCACCTAAACATTAGGAAGAACCTCCTGACAGTAAGAGCTGTTTGACAGTGGAATTTGCTGCCAAGGAGTGTGGTGGAGTCTCCTACTTTGGAGGTTTTTAAGCAGAGGCTTGACAACCATATGTCAGGAGTGCTCTGATGGTGTTTCCTGCTTGGCAGGGGGTTGGACTCGATGGCCCTTGTGGTCTCTTCCAACTCTATGATTCTATGATTCTATGATTCTATGATTATTGTTCAGAATATACATTGCAAATCATTATAGTGCCTCATCTGCAAGACTTGCTAAACATTTTAAAGTATATATTTTCTACATGCATTTCAGAAATCAAAACAGAGGGTTATGGATGTGTATTGCATTCTTAAGCCTTGTCCTGAAGGGTATTAATTTTTAAATATGAAACACTCTCAATTAGATTGCATCAGAAAGGAGACCTTGTTGTGCCAGACTGGGGTGATATACAACTGCATTTTGTTTTGTTTTTCACGGAATGTACTTCTCATCATGGTTTGTTTTGCTCGTCAGCAATATAAAGTGAACTTTTGCTAGGATACAGAGCTTATTATTGGAAAGTTTACTTACTGTGATATGTCAAAAACTTCTCTTCTCTTGAAAGTGAAAAAACCAAAAAATTCTTACATAGTCTATAAAAAAAACCTGCAAGGCGTCATAATATTCCTGAGGCACCATTTTATTTTCAAACTGAAGACTGTAAAAATAAGGATTCTGATCCAATCTGACATTAAAAAATAGGCAAAAGTATGGATGTTTGGATCAGTGGCTTGGGGTAAAGAAGATGCCATTTTGACAGAAGTAGGTTTGTTCCTTCTGAAACATATTTCTCCATTCTGAAAATCAAGTGTAATGGTTTCCCATAATGATATTTAAGAATTGCAAATAATAAGCATATGAAAAAGCACATTAGGCTAGTCTGACAGTTCATGAAATAAAATGAGACATGATTTCCTCCCCACCCCCCACCCCCCAAACTGACTGTTTTTCTTGGGACCACTTTTATATATTGGTATGAAACTAGTATTGCTTAAAGAATATAAATATATATACAGTATCCTGGATAAAGTTTTTGCTAAAGGCTGGACAATGAAATAAATTGTCTGATAAATTGTTCTAATCATATTAGTTAATTAACTCTCTCCAGTAAGAGATTGTGCCATTTATGTCCTATTGAAATCAACAGCAGTACCAGATTTAGGGTGGTGTGAGTGGCACTCAGCGAAGGGGCACAAAATTGAGAAGCCCCATGTGAGGGTACCAGGTTTTGGCCTTGCACAGGGTGCTATAGTATGAAAGATTACCCAAGTCTGCCCCATCAGTAGGACAAATATCCGTGAATAATTTGAGTTCCATTGATAACCAAAGGACTTTGGTAGGACCATCTTAGATGGAAGGGGGTGTTATTGGGTTCTTTTTCTTTGGATGATGCATTTTGTGTTTTTATATTGTGATTTTATCTTGGGAACCACCCTGAGACCTGCAAGTATAGGGCGGTACAGAAATTTAACAAATAATAATAATAATAAATAATATTAATTTTACAGCTATCAGTATTTCTCATTCACTGGGCTGAGCTGGCTCTTCCATACAAACAATCTAATAATAAATAAATGTTTTATTTATCAGGATGGATTAAATGACTTATTTATTAGGATGTCCATTTTTATTATATGGCTAATCCTGCAGCCCCTATGAGTATATATCATTTAATGGAATGATGACTAAAGTGTGCATGAGATTTTTTACACTTTAAGCCTATTTATTTATTTAAAACACTTAGATACCACTTAATTTCCAAGCAGTGTACATAACAACAAGAAAATGGGTCAGTAAAAAGTATCATCAAGCCCAACACTACCTTAAAAGAAGGTTAAGCCCCTGAAGTTCAGCAATGAGAATGCCTGTCTAATCTCATTTGGAAGGGAGATCCATGGTTTGGGGCCACTACGCCGATTGCACTGACTGTGGAAAGCAATTCTCTCTTGCTTGCAAACAGAACTAGAATGGCCACTTGGTTGTTACAAATCCTGCTTTCCCCCAGAGTACCATGAATGTGGATTGATCGAAGAGGCAGCCCACACAACAAACTGCATCACAGCTTCTACGACACCTCAGTTCCTTAGCTCCTACTCTTCACCCTCCTTCCTCAGCCTCCAAATTAAAACCTTCAATTAGCCTGCATTTAGAAGCAGTCTCATTTCCATTCCCAATAAGCTGCCGTGCATTATTCAAATGACATTTAAGAGGGCTTTCAATATAGGTTAGACGTATACAAACAGAGAAACTGGGTGGATCCTATGCAATGTAATAACATAACACATAACAACATGCTGAAGTTTGTGCTTGACTGTCATACCAATAACAGTCTGTTAATTCCACACACCCCCAAAGAAAATCTAGTCTCTGTGTGTAACAAATTCCCTCTTCAAGTTTTCATTTGTTGTAAGCTTATACACTTGTCCAACCGACCCATGTCTATGGGAAAGGGGTAGTAGAGAAAGAAGGGGGAGAGGGAGGGAGGGAGAGGGAGTCCTGGTTGGTGCATGTGCATACACTGCCAGATGTCAATGGGTCTCTTTTAAATATGACTTAGATCTAGATCCAGCCCTATGTGTTGTACAGGAGAATGGAATCATTGCTTTAGCTTATGAAAATATATTTGGTGCAAAGAAACATGCAGCCGATCAATTTAAATAGGAAAAGAAAATATAGCAATATCAGACCCTCCAAGTGTCCCTATTTTCCAAGGACCGTCCCGGATTTACAGAAACATTGCGGTTTCTGATTCGATCCTGGAATGTCCTGCTTTTCCTTCGGATGTCCCTATTTTCATTGGAGAAATGTTGAAGGCTATGGAGTTATATAACCCCTGACTCAAGGAGATAAGAAACTATGCAACCTTTTGAAGACATTTGAAGGCAGCCCTGTGCAGTGGTACCTCAGGTTAAGTACTTAATTCGTTCTGGAGGCCTGTTCTTAACCTGAAACTGTTCTTAACCTGAAGCACCACTGCTGCGCGATTTCTGTTCTCATCCTGAAGCAAAGTTCTTAACCCGAGGTACTATTTCTGGGTTAGCGGACTCTGTAACCTGAAGCGTCTGTAACCTGAAGCTTCTGTAACCTGAGGTACCACTGTATAGGCAAATTTCTTAAAATGTTTAATTATGTTTTTATATATGTTGGAAGCCACACAGAGTGGTTGGGGCAACCCAGTCAGATGGGCGAGGTATAAATATTATTATTATTATTATTATTATGGAATAGGACGTCCCTATTTTCATCAGAAAAATGTTGGAGGGTATGCAATACACAGCTTCAATGAGTGTGCCCAGATGGCATCCTTCTGTGTGCCCAGTTAGGCTGGGTAACACGAGGGAGATATCAAAAGGGTCCCAGAGTAGACAGGCAGGTCTACACTACCTTGCATCAATCTCTATCAGATCAGGAGCTCTGGACTGCAGAACCTGGAAGCATTAAACATGCCTCCAACACCTGTAGTTAGAGCTGTCTGTAAGTGCCTTAAGTGACAAAGGCAGGCAACCCTCTGAGGGAATGCAAAACAGAAGGGCAATGGACTAGAAGCCGAAATGAGAGGCACACACAGCTAGGCTCTCATTAGCAAAAGGAATGGGTGCAATAAACCAGTTCAGAATGAAAAACATTTGCTAGGGAAGGATGGGGCATGGGAGGTGACTGTAACAGTAGGATGTTTACTTCCAAGTTTGTACTTTTCCTTTGCAAGATGCAGACTCATCTGATTAAGGCACGAAATGTTGCAGCCTTTGCCCAATTTTCTGCGGAAAAGAAACATTGTTTTCACACTTTTTAGAAAGAGCAGTAAAGCATTTTGCAACTGCTCCAGTTCTTGTTTCCAAAAAAAGAAAGCCCTATGTCAGTTTTCCCAAAACATCTCGCTTTCCCGAAAAACATCATTACCACAAAGCAGCCTTGTTTGCTTTTTAAATACCTGTAACTCTGCACTTCTCAGCTGATCTTCAGCTAGATTGAGAGGTTTCTTCCACCTTTGTGTTTTATGTGCCTAGTGGTGTGTTTTCTTCCAGTTTCTGGACACGGCCTGTACTACTTATGCAGGTTGTGCTTGTTCTCTTGTAGATTAGATCAGAATATGGGATGGTTATCAAAAGCTAAGTGGGATGACCTGCCATTACATTATCCAAGAATTACATCTCTTCCCCAATTGCAGGTAGAATCTACAACACATACAAAAACTATTCTGAATATTATTATTATTATTATTTTGCTTTTCTGGGGAGTTGAATAGGGGGTCTCCCAACAACTCTCAGCACCCTTAACAAACTACATCTCCCAGAATTCTTTGGGGGAAGCCATGACTGTTTAAAGTGATATCACAGCACTTTTATATGTAGGGTGTGAATGTGGCCTAAATTCTCAATATCCAACCTTTAAAAAAACACACCAAAACATTAGCAAACGGATGTGGAAATGTGGTGAACTGAACCTAAGCCTGGAAATGGAAACCGAGAAAAACCAAAATTGACAGATTCATCCTTCCTTAGGCAGAAAGTTAAGAGAGAAGAGAGCCTCTTGGGAGATATTATACCCTAAAGTATTTATACAGGGAAAAAGTGTGTTCTTTTCTGCTATATGTGATTGACAAGTGCTGATGACATAGAACAAATGTTTTTATTATTGGGGGAGGGAAAAGACATAGCATAAAGGTACCATAGATGGATCTCTGCTGGGAAAGGTTTAAAAGGTAGCTGGCAGAAGCAGTAGTAAGTGAGCTCTTCCACTACTTTTCCTTACAATTCCCCTGTTGTCATTCATGGATTAAGGAAGCACACAATTATTTTGGCCTTCTCTTCCTCTTAATGTTAACCAGTATCAGCCCCCCCAAATGAAGGTGATGGAGGAGAGAGGTCAAGTCTGTGGTGGCAGCAGTGTTCTGAGAAGTCTGCTGCTCTGTTTCTGATTGTTGCACCTCAGTTTTAGGAAAGGTTCAGGATTAAAGGTGGAGGCTGCAAGGAAAGTGATTACTCAAAAGTTTGGTTTCTTCCTGAAGGACAAAACCAAAAATACAAGCAATGGGAAAGAACTCCACCTTTAACTAGCATCCCATTGTATAACCTGATGAACTGAATAGCTCATCTAGCTAAGCTAGTTTAGTCCTACAAAAGGTAAATTCCTTGCTCTTCTCAGTGATGTAGACATGGAATACTGACATGCACTTAATGGCTCCTTCAGAACTGGGTTTTTCAATTACTTGCATGATGCTTCCATTACCAGTCAGAGTGCAAAGAGTGGATTAAAAAAAAAAGCAAGTCTAAAAAGATCAGCTCACCAGGGAGTCTGGAGAAGAGAGCAGATGACTAAGATACTTGCTGAATGCTTCATTTGCCAGAATGTGCTTTGTTGCAGTTTTTCTTTTTCTTTTTTGTAGGACTTCAGGATGGACCTTCAATGAGATATGTTGAGTTTTGGGAACAGTGAAAATTACACTTTGACTCATCTACTGAGCAGCTGTTTACAAAGAAGTTCCCTAATCATTCTTGGAAAGTTATGACCTATATATGACTGTTGGTCATTTGGCTCATATTTGGCTACTATTGGGTTTTACCTTATCCAACAAATTTAAAGGGATATAATTGGTTGATGAGATATAAGACAAGAGCTTTTCTTTCATCTAGCTTGCCACAGTGCAATAGCTGGTGACACAGGGTGCCAGAATGCCTCTACATGCATCAAAAGATGCTTCTAGTCAATCCATCGGGCCTGCCTGGGAATGGCAATGAAGATGAGGACTTACAACCACTCCAGATGTGCATCGACACCCACATCAGCTACATGTGCGTATTACTATGCAGGTGACCCTGACTGGATCAGAGGAGTTAACTCTTGTCAGATTCATATATATGAATCAAATGCCACAATGCTAATGGATATTTGCTTTCCAATGGACCATGATAATGCTTTCGATTTTACATTTTTTTTGAAAATGATTTCTAATTAACATCTATTGCTATAATCCGAAGGAGAGAAAAATGATCAGCCCCTTGACACTGGTTTATATGCCCTGTTAACCATATTGGCACAGATTACTGTGCATTTTGAATAACAACTTATGAATGTTTCATGAATATTTGCATTTGCATTGCCCATGTTTTTCCATACAGTAATATAATACAGATTCTATTTTCAAAATTTTATTTGGCTAAATAAGCAAAAGACATAGTTAATAAGTACTGTGGTGCATAGGAGGGCACAGCGACCAAAAATTAAAAAGGGAAACTGCAAGAAATCCATGGATGTGTGGGGTTGCAGAGGGATGAAATAAGCATCCTTTAGTGCGGTTCAATAAAACCCCCTCACTGATTAAAGCACATGAGAGGCAGTTGTGGTGCTGTGTGGGCTCGCCCTATCCCCTACCACTAATGCAGACACATACCCTTCCATTTGTGCATTTGGCAAGCGGCTGAAATGGCCCCAAACACATACTACACACCTACTGATGTATCCATGTAGAGTACATTCACACGAGGGCAGTTGTGGTGATCTAGGCTTCCTCCTGGGATGGAGGTGCCCTATGCATATTCAGCGCTGCGGCAGGTCATGGACAGCAAGTGTAGTGGTGTGGGCGGGGCTAGCCACCATAGCTGTGCATGATAGAAACATGAAACTGGATTCTGAATTAAAACTCTTTTCTTTCTTCAATCTGAGGTGGCTATCATGAAGGTGAAGGGTAAAGGATCTGCTGGGTCAAAGTACAAATAGAACACAGAGAGTTGCTTTATACTGAGTCACACAATTTTGTCCTTCTAATTCCATATTGCCTACACTGACTGGTAGTGGCTTTCAGACAGGGAACATTCACTGCCCTGCCTGAAGATGCCAGGGATTGAACTGGGACCCCAGCATGCAGAGCAGATATTCGGCCACTGAACTATGCCCTTTCCCAAAGTTAATTCATCATCTGTTACTCTTTGTTCTGTTGTTTTTGTTGTGGTCTTTTCTTGAGCATCATGTGAAAGAAACTGTGGACTATAGCTTGCTGAATCATGGCAATTCTTTGGGTTTTTGTTTTTTGCAG
Organism: Podarcis vaucheri; assembly: GCF_965113315.1. Taxonomy (NCBI): domain Eukaryota; kingdom Metazoa; phylum Chordata; class Lepidosauria; order Squamata; family Lacertidae; genus Podarcis; species Podarcis vaucheri. The sequence goes on from NC_138767.1 coordinate 42,383,774, forward strand.
ATGGTCTCACTGGTTGAGCCCCTCACCTTTGCCCTGCTCAGACTCCCAATAACATTCCATCCTTTGCCTCTTTAGGAGATTAATGCAAGAGTCTGATTTTTGTTCCACTCTGTGAATAAGAAGTTCTGCCACAGACTTCAGCAAAAGCAGGGTCAGGCTCTGAATCATCCCACAGCCAAGGACAACTTTCTTTGAAGGGCTGTTTTCATGAGGCAAGTGAAAACTGTCTGCCAGCTTCCATATAACCAAGGGAGTGATTAAATCTTAAAAATATGCAGAAGTCAACGGTGGGGTTTTTCCCTGTTAAATCTCTTTATTTTTGCAGGGTATGGATAATACTTCCCAATTTAAAGACATGGGCTGTTTCAAAAACACACTGAGGAAATTTATTTAGGGTCTTGGTATTTTTGGAGTCATATTGGATGTGTACTCAAAACTAATGTCTCTCACGGGCGGCGGGATTGCTGCAGCCAAGACACAACAGTGCATTGTGAGAATATATCGGCTACTTTGAAAAGTGAAATATGACATCTATTCCATGATTCACTACTGTCCCATAAGTTTAGAAATCCACTCTCTGAGTCCTGAGGTAACCAAATAAGGACTGAGAGATTCCCAAATGAAGGTTAACATCAATGTGAGGTGGTTGCAGCCATCCCCACTTTCTTGGCAGTTGCTGTGTGACCAGTAGCTCTGTGAGGCTGGCCCAAAGATAATTGTATATGTTACAAAACCGCTGCATATTATGGTTGCTCAAGAAAGGCTTGGCACGGTGACAGCAGGAATGTTGCATGTCAGGATTGATGTGATTTGGCAGAGACAGATGGAGAAGCTTACACAATGCCTGCCCACCCTCTGTTCTGCTCATGCCAAAGAGGTTTTAGTCCCCCTCTGTCATGAGGGCTGAAATCACTCTTGAAAACTTTGAATATATACTTAAAAATAGATGAAACCCTACCTCATTCTTCCTTCAGCTTGGAACCCAGCGGTTGATCTACAGTGCAAGGGAAGATCACGTCCAGATTCATGAAGCCACCACAGTTTGCCTCTCAGATGTCAGTTGTGTGGTTGCGTGTTTGCGAAGGATGGCAGTCGTTGCTCTCCCACCCAAGCTGGAAGGAGGAATGGATTAGGCTAATTGGCAGGCAACAGTGGAGATGATGCAGAAGGAGCTGCCTCAAATGGTGAAACAGAGCACTGGACCAGTTGTCAAAGTGACTGGGACGCACTCATGTTACGATGAGGGTTCCAGCTGGGTGGGGATTGTTGGCCAGGTTGCCTGGGTGACTGGGATGCCCTTCCATACTGGGGAGTGGCTGAGGCGGCCACTCATGAAGTGTGAGATGTGGCAAGCTGAGGAGGTTTCCTACCAGAGCTTTATGGAGAGAGCCATCCAGTAAGCTCAGTGAAGAGGAGAGGCACTGGGGGAGGGGGGGAAGAACCTTCCTTCAATCCACTGTCAGTGACCAAGAGGGCCTTGTCATTGTCAGGAGCTCGTCCTACACTCAAGTAGGATCCTGGTAGAGACACATGCCCAACTGGCATGTTCTCTCCCTCCTGGTTGATCTGGAGCTTCAAAAGCTTTCTTCAGCCCAAACATCACAGCGACCGATGCCAACAGACACCAGCACGCTTAGCGATCCGCAGATCATGTTGGCTAATCTACTTTATTTACATATAAACACACACGGAGCACTGCAACATGGCTCCCTCTCTCTCTAGTATCAGATAGCAAAGAGAAAGAACAAAGGACAATAGTCCCACTTCATGGAACACAGTAACACCAACATCCTGTCTCCATCACTTCCCACTTTTTGGAGTCAAAACATACCACGTCATGTGAAAGACAACAATCCAGTGACTGCAACCATGGAGCAGGAATTCTAACAGTCCCGACATATGGTAGGGATGGGAGGAATGAATTTGTCTATATTGGTTTCTCCCAATTTCTCAATTTTCCACTCTTAAATTCAGTGTGCCCTATTTCCATATCAGGTTGTGGATGATTTTCTTCTTCTTTTTTAAAAGTCTAGATGAAAACTTGTATGAATTTTCTTCCATATTTATTCTTATATACATTTTTGTATGCAATTTTTTGCAAGCCATTTCCCCTCTCATGCATTTGTAATATTGTTGTCACTTAATACTCTTGAGTGAAGTTTTGGTTGAGAGAGGACTGCATCAAAATATTCAGAGATGTGTTTTGGCTGGCTCAGGACATGCAATAATAATAATAATAATAATAATTTATTATTTATACCCCGCCCATCTGGCTGGGCCTCCCCAGCCACTCTGGGCGGCTTCCATAAAAACCAAAAATACAATAAAATATCACACGTTAAAAACTTCCCTGAACAGGGCTGCCTTAAGATGTCTCCTGAATGTCAGGTAGTTGTTTATCGCCTTGACATCTGCTGGAAGGGTGTTCCACAGGGCGGGCGCCACTACCGAGAAGGCCCTCTGCCTGGTTCCCTGTAGCAAATTAGGTAGGCTCATATTACAACGATGGGAGGCAATGAAGCTCTAGGGCTTCTTTCACAAATTAAAAGTCTGAGTAAAATGAGCAGCTCCATAATTTTTTTTGCTTCCACTATTCATAAATAAAGATTAACCTGAATGCTGAAACATTTTGGACAGCCTTCTCAACACCTGCATCTTATCTGTGGCTCATCCCAAGCATATAGAAGTCATTGTAATGCTGATATGGCTAAGGGAAAGCAGGACTGGAACTGTTTGAAACTGTAACATTCAGCACAACGGTTCTAGGTGGCACATGGACAAAATGACAGATACCCATGTGATGGTCCTGATATGACCATAGTAAGTGAATGCCATGGTAGCATCAAGGATGAGCTTGTAAGCTCCTGATTCTAGCTAAACACATTCATAGCTGAGGTGTAATTTGATCTTAGACAAACTACTGATGGACTAATGGTAATTTCTTTGGGTAGGATTCTTGCAATTGCTTGGTCTGAACCAGCAAGGCACATGGACTTAAGCAAGGGTTCATATTTAGTATAGTTCAATGCAGATAAGCTATGCTTTAAATTTAACTGTGTAGAGAGTCTAAATAGTCACTTCTGGCTTGTAAATTTAAAATATACCATGTATGAGCAACTGCATGAGTTTTTCTAGTGGGGAGGGCAAAGTAAAACACTGAAATGGGGAGCAGACTAGTTTCTCGCACAAAAGATGAGAAGTGTAGTGAATTTGGCCTCATCTCTCAGGTACTACAAAAGCCAGAAGGGTGTTCTGTTTTATTTTTATGAAAGCAGAGAAACTGACCATTCTGGCTTCTTATTATTCACACACACACACCACAGATGCTTATGGTGCCATGGGAATTTGAGTCAGAGTAAGGAAATTGTGATGGTGCAAGACTGATGTCAGCCTAACAATATTGTACAGCCTCTTCAATCTCCACAGAGTGAAGGATGGCTCCCTTGTGATCTCTACCCTCATGGTAAGTAGCAAAATAAATAACCCAACAATTTTTCATGCCTATTTCCCCAGAATTTCCTTGTTTGTGCTTGAGCCCTCTACAGGTGCTTCAGTAGCAATTGCATTAAAACTTAATATTTCCTATTTCTCATTCTGACTAGCAAGCAAGCTTGCAATTTTTATTCTAAATTGCTGCACTGAGCTAATGCACATCTTAACCTTTAGTAACATTGGCCAAATTAAAGCACTGTTGACTATTGCAGTCAAGTTTCACAGGTTAAAAGGAGAGGTGAAGCTGGTTAAAATTTGAATTCCCTCTGCTTAAAAACCTACTGGCGGTTACCACTTTACTTAGCAATTCATCTCTTAGCAAATGGTAGTTTGACATCTCGTAATGTGACCAAGTAAGGCTATCATCATCACAGTTTGCTAATGGATTTATCCATCATTCTCAGTCAATTCTTTCAGAAAAGAATCCATGAAAGTTTGCTTATACAGTTCTCAAAATGAAAGAGGACTTTGTATACAGATTTAGTCATTCACACACAGTAAGCATATCCTAATGGACAGGAACTTGACTTGGAATGTTAATTCCATTCTGCATAATTACTGAACTGAGCAATTGGGTGAATGTCATGACATAGACGCTCAAATTGTTTCAGGTTTTTATTCTTTCCATTGGAGAAAGAAGTCTGTTAATGTCAATGTTTGGCTATTTACCTAACTCTATGCTAGGAATCAGCAAAAGAAATGAGATAGATAGATAGATAGATAGATAGATAGATAGATAGATAGATAGATGATAGATAGATAGAGATGATGGTCTGAAAGACTGTATTCCCTCACACAAACCTGCCCGTGCTATGAGATCTTAATAGGAAACCTTCTCTTAGTCCTGCCATCCTCACAGACATGCTTGGTGAGGATGCAGGAGAGGGTCTTCTCAGTGGCTGTCCCCAAACGTTGGAACTTACTACTTAGAGAATTTAGACTGGCTCCCTTCTTGTTGTTCTTTTGCTAGCAGCTGAAGACCTTTCTATTACAACAGGCTTTTGGGAACTGAATGTGTTTGAGGGAAGGGCCAATGCTGCGATGTTTTTATTGTTATTGCCTATGTTTAATGGATTTTTAATGCTATTTTAATTCTATTAGTGTTCGTATTTTAATTAATTCATCTTCTATGATTTCACCTTCTTCTATTTTATCTATGTAAAAAGCCTTGTGTCTTACACACACACACACACACACACACACACACACACACACACACACACTTTTTGTTCATAGGCCACCAGGATCATATGAAATAAAATTATGATAGAAAAGAACTCACTTTTTTTCAGTTCCCTCGCTCTTACAAATATTAAGTGCATGGGTACACTGCAATGAGAACCTCTCAAAGTGACTTACAAAAAAACTCACACTAAAAATGATATTAAATAAATGTCCTTATAGTGACAGGATTCCTTAGTGTTGTTCTTCAAGGCAAAGCAGGAGGACTGAGCAGCTGGATCTCACTCAACCGATGGGACAGGCAAGTCTTCCCTTCATTGCAGCTGGTGTTGGAATTTGCAGCAGCATCCCAGCTTTGTTACCAAAAACTGGGATTTCTTGGCCTCAGGGCGCCACCACATAAGAGTATGGTGCTGGCTCAGCTGGCCTGTAATTTGTCAGTCTCTGGTCACTGTCTCTTCTGCCATTGTGGTCTTCACAACATGGTGGAGCTGAGCCATGGCTGGAACTAGAGTTCTGAGGCAATGAAGAAACTTCTGGAAAAACATGAAGGGCGTCCTAAAGGACCTGTGTTGGCCAAGTGACAATAATTCTTCCACCTAGCATGTTTTTGATTTGTAGCCTGTGAATTAACTGATGTAATCTTATACTTCAAATGTAATGGAGCATTTGCCACAGAATGTCTCACAATCTGAAATTCCAGATACAACTTATAAGTGCACTCTGTGCGCAACTGTTTCCTTGTATGCAGACAACTAAATGGGATTGGAGCACACAGCTAGTTGACCTACAACTCATTCTCTCCCACTCTGTCCAGTACCTTATCTTTTCACAACCCACTTTCCTGACTTGACATTCTTAATCCCTCCCCCTTTCTCTTCTAGCCGGTTTGATGCTTAGAATCCTTTTCCAAGCTTAATTCAAACATGCAACAATAGTATGTGCTATCGTCTGTCCAGGACCAGAATACAGATGTTTATTTGCACCTGGTCTGGCATCAGCATCAGACATTTTCAAGCAATTATTGGTACCTCTGAGCCCCAAGAGTCCCCACTGGGACTGACATTGACATTCCACTTTTTTGTCTTGCTTTTTGTTTCTCTTCCTTCCACCTTTCCTCATATGAACATGCCTGGACTCTGAGATGGTCATCAGAGGGCCCTCTCTGTCTGCCATCGCCAAGGCAGGATGAGAAGGTAATAATGATAAAATGGAGCTTTTGTGTAGTAGCTCCCCATCTATGTACTAGCAGCCAGTGGAGTGAAGCGGTGTTGCTTACTTGGCTTCCCAATGTGGAGGTTGCTGTTGGTATTGAAGAGTGAGAGGGGTAGGGATGAGGCAGCAGGAAGGTTATTGTGGTCCAGGCACAGCGGCTGGAGTAGTGGATTGGCCATCCCACACCACTCTGCCACTCTGTGGGTGGCGGTGTGGTCTAAACAGCATTTCCATGCGCTCTGGCCTCCATCACAGTGTCCCGTTGCACCAGAAGTGGTTTAGTCATGCTGGCCACATGACCCAGAAAAGCTGTCTGCGGACAACTACTGGCTCCCTCGACCTGAAAATAGAGATGAGCACAGCACCCCATAGTCAAATTCAACTGGATTCAATTGTCCAGGAGTCCTTTACCTTTACAACATCAGTGGAATACTCTACCCAGGAAAACCCACATGGCATCAGTTTTGCCCTACTTTTTTTAGTCTATGTTTTTAATAAGTTTATTTATTTATATTACTGTATTTTATTCTTGTTGTCAGTCACTTTGGAACTTTTTTGTTGTAGAAACAATTATTTATAAACAGCCTAACCTTCCTTTCTTCCTCCAATTTCACAAAGGTGGTGGCTTTTTGGCTTCCTACCATTTTCTGTTTAGAGTTTATTTTCAGAATTTAGCACAAATCTTTTGCATGTTTACTCAAAAGGATGTCTCACTGTGTTCAGTCAGGCCTATTCCCTAGTAAGAGAGTTCAGGATTGTAGGCTTTAGACTTAGTTTATTTAAGTAACTCAGCAGCTGCCGCTACTGACTAGTCTTAGTGAGGAGATCCCTAAATGGGTTCTAGCCTTACCAAAATTATGCACATATTTAGAATCCCTTGCCCTTTGGCTTCCATGGGAATAGATGGAGGTCCATAATGGACCATTCTTCAGTGGAAAGATTCTGCCCATCAACTTGGGGAGGCACCCACCTCAAATATTTTATGGGGGGCCTCAGCCCCTAGGAGTTGGCTTCTATGAGAGTTAGCATCCCATTTGCTGCAGTTTAGATCCAGAAGCACATCCCAAGTGGCTGCTTTTTGTCAAAAGCCTAAGTGCTCAGGGTTAAGTTTGGTTTTTCAGAAATGTGCTTGACATGGCATCAGTTTGACCCAGCATTAAATTTAAGGAAGTAAAGACAGTAGTTGTTTTGAATCTTTACACAAGGAAAAAAATGAGTTGCTGTTTAGATACCACAGATAACAGTCAACAATCCTCTGAGGGTGAATTCAAACTGCTGGAGAATCACAGCACCTGCTGTGGCTGCAGAGACCAAGCTTGACATCTATCTTAATGTTTCTTAATGCACCTCAGAAGGGGAAGCAGATCTTTGGGGGCAACTAGAGAAGCAGGCATCCTTCATATCTACACCTTGAACTACTGATTGTCAATGAATACTCCAGTTGTAATATTTCATACTGCTTGATCATGGTTGCTGCTGTAGGATACTAATAATAATAACAGCTGTCATCAGTCATGCAGATCCAAATGCACTCAGATTCCTGGATGTATTCAGTGCCTATGCAGGACCCATCGTTGATTTCAATAGAAAAACCAATTCTCACATACTAAGTTATGCACTGTACATATGTACAGTTGTACCTCGGGTTAAGTACTTAATTCATTCCGGAGGTCCATTCTTAACCTGAAACTGTTCTTAACCTGAAGCACCACTTTAGCTAATGGGGCCTCCTGTTGCTGCCACACTGCTGGAGCACGATTTCTGTTCTCATCCTGAAGCAAAGTTCTTAACCCAAGGTACTATTTCTGAGTTGGCGGAGTCTGTAACCTAAAGTGTATGTAACCTGAAGCGTATGTAACCCGAGGTATCACTGTACTGGTTCCTTCAAAATAAAAGCTGTCCCAGACATAGGGTATATATTTGGAGGCCTGATATCCTTTGCTTAGGCAAAATTTTGCATTGCTTTATGGCCGTACTGTTGGACAGTTACAACAGTCAATTGTGCACTTGTGGCTCTATGTCTAAAGTTGTCACCAAGACAGGCATATGACCAAAGTTTTCCCCATCCATGAATTCCCATCTACGTAATTGAAATGCCAGCAGTATTCTGGTACAACAATAAAAAGAATTCTCATTTCACAGCCCAAATGTAGGCTATAAATCCACTCTCCATTCTTCAAATTCAATCTTCATTTACTGTGAGCGAAGGCTGTTAAATGTTGCATCCATACATTTCATTCTTGAGTAGCTTCTTTCTTTGGGGGGACCTACATTCATTGTTCTTTTTATTAAGCTGTTGATCTTTTGCAAATATACACTGAAAATAACTAATTACTCCTGCATGAATTTTTTTTTTAAGGAAAAACTCCCAAAATATTGGTTGTAGATACAGAAATCCAGAGAATGTTTTTAGAGGCATGTTCAGGCTTATGTAGCGGGGCTTTCTTCCTATTCTTGGTTGTGTGTTAGAACCCCCCCCCCCCCATTTATATTACACAGCATTGAGGAGGGATAAAAATACTGAGGACAGGAACTGGCCCCCAGCAAATCTTGTGAACAAATTGGTAACATCTTTGCTTCTTCCAAAAGCCACCACAAGGGGATCGCCAAGAGCCCTCTCTGCTTCTAGCAGCAATATGTACTGAGGAAACCGACAAACATAATTGTAGTATGTACTGTTAGCACTAGGTTCCTAGAATAAGTAAGCAACTTCAGAACAGAACATTCTTAACTGCAGAGCATTTAATTATTCACTTATCATACAGATGAAACACCCATGGGGACCATACCAATAAAGCAAGAATGTCTGAGCGCAAATCAATATCCACGATGAAGCTATCAATATGTTACTTCTTAATTTGTTCTGCTAATAACTTCAAAGGTCACCTTTTTAACAGGCCTACCATAAAATTGCAAGAATAGAAGTACAGATATTAAAAAATCGGCACTTAGAATATTTTATATTCAATTACATTACCAAATAAAGCTGTCTTATGGAGTAGAGTCAGGTGAATTTTGCGTCTTTCCCCCAATATTTTATTATTATTTTTTTACTCAACTTGGATAGAAGAGAAAATGGTAGCAAACTGAATCCTTCTAGAAGGCAGGTAGCTTGTCTGCATGGTGGCTGTATGGGGCATCTATCATCATAGACAATCTACTTTTGAGTACCATTTTTTAAAAAAGGGGGGAAATAGCGGTGATAGTATTGACCTCATATCCAGCTTGTGGGCTTCCTTGAGACATCTTGTTGACCACTTTGAGAAGCAGGAGGCTGGACTAGATGGACCTTTCATCCAATCCAGCTGGGTTTGTTGTGTTAAGGAACTCAAAGCTTCCACACACATAATCCAGATTCTACACTGGGAATAAAAGTCACATGCCATTTTTTTTTCTTCAGCACTCAGACTTACTATACATGATATCAGGGATCTCCACAATATACTTATAATAGTCCATAAAAACTCATTAATTCAATCTGGTTGCAATACAGAGGGTATCATTAGGGTGGTAAGATTCAGCAAGGAAGGGAAATATGGATTGGAGGGAGAGAATAAAGGAAGTAAAACTCATTATGTGCCACCTACTACAAAAATTGGTTGCTTTGTGGCTTGCCTGGTTTGACTTCTCCCTTGAAATCCACTCTGTTTTCCCTCCTGTATTGACTACTCCAAGACACCCAGCCTCGGGTCATGATTTGTGCAAACTGTTTGCATACCTCTAATTAAATCTAAGGCCTCATCCACACTACAGTCATACCTTGGAAGTCGAATGGAATCTGTTCTGGAAGTCCATTCAACTTCCAAAACATTCTGAAACCAAAGTGTGGCTTCTGATTGGCTGCAGGAAGCTCCTGCAGCCAACCGGAAGCTGCAGAAGCGCTGTCAGACATTTGGCTTTCAAAGAACATTCACAAACCAGAATAGCCACTTCTGGGTTTGCGGCGTTCAGGAGCCAAAACGTCCGAGTACCAAGGCATTTGGGATCCAAGGTATAACTGTATATCTTTATATCAATTGTATGCTACTTTAGTAGTCATGGTTTCTCCTTGAAGAATCCTGGAAACTGTAGTTTGCTATGGTTTGCTGGGAATTGTTAGGAGACTCCTATCTCTCTCACTGAGGTACAATTCCTAGATTTCCCTGGGAAGAGGGATGGCTGTTGAACCAGTTTAAGTCTGTGGTGCAGATGTACCCTGAGAGCATGACTGCAGCAGTACTCTTTGTGGTTCCCTCATTGGTAAATATACGGCATTCATGCTGAAGCAAAAGTGCTCAATCTGCACAATGGTGTCAATGGGAAGTTTAGACATTTTGCCCCTGGTTCATACATTTTTAAAAAAGAAAAGAAAAACAGAAAGGCAATGAAGACCCATGAGGGCGTGGGTGGCATATTGATCTGGGACATCTAAACCAATACCTAATTCCCAGAAGGTATTTTTCCTACACACTCCCTGTCCCCACTCATTGTGAAGAAGAGAAACTTGAGTGGGGCTTTTGGACACCATTGTGAACAGCATCTACAGTGGAACCTTGGTTGTCAAATGTAATCCATTCTGGAAGACCATTCAACTTCTGAAATGTCCAACAATCAAGGTGCAAAGGACTGTTGGCAATTTCCATTGAGGGAATGGAAAAGCACACGGCGGAAGCCGTTTGACTTCTGAGGCGCGTTCAAAAATGGAAGCAATTACCTCCAGGTTTTCAGTGTTCAGGTTCCAAAATGTTCTGCTTCCGAGACACTAGAAAACCGAGGTTCCACTGTATTATTTTGGCAACGGCACATGTGGATATTGGCATTTAGTGGTTGTTTTGATCATGGCCATAGAAAGAGGGGGGGGCGGGAAGATGCATCAATTAAGGGTCCTTCCTCTAAGAATGTTAATGTTTACTCAGGAGCTGGTGGACAGAGTTCTATGAAACTCAAAACTCATTAAACGAACTCTTTTAAATGTAACTGGTCAAGCAGAAGCGATCACCTAAACTGTTTTACAATTTATTTAACTTCTTTGGACAGACACACTCTTTTTACTGAATACTAATTCCAGCTAGATAGCAATGTATTGCTTTTTCTAATGCTTAAATTGGCATGAACAGAACACCAGCCACTGTATAAACTATGGCATGTTGCTTTGTGGGGAGAGTTGGAATACCGCTTTTCCTGCTTAGTAACCACCAAGATTTGATTTTATTCCACTGTAAATTAATCCATCCATTTGTTTGGTGGCACTGCAAAAAAACCTCCATTGTACTTTAGAGCCTGTAAATTCTTATATCTGAAAACAACCAAACATATTAGCGTTACCCTTGGTGATGTACAAAAGGTAGAGAAAACTCAAATGGATTTTTGAGGGGGGGCCCGGGGCTGTAAAATAAGACTTTGACATTCCCATACACTAAATAAGCACATAAGCACTACAATGATATGAATTTCTTGGCCTGAAACGGTGTTATATTTCAAGGGGATTAGAGTTTTCACCTCCTGGGTAGCTGCAGGAAAACGGTAAAATAAACCCTTTTGAGACATATGGAGATTTGAACACAATCAATACTGACAGGTTTCACATCTACAAATTTATAGCTTGATCCACAACATTGTTAAGCTTGAATACTAGAATATGAACCCATTTTTGTTCCATTGGCTTCAAGTTCAACTTAAATCCAAGTATTTGGCCATAAGTGAGTCATGGATGTAGCTGTCTATAAAGTGGAAATGAAAAGCACTTCATTTTATTCAGTCCCAAACTCAAGTGTACCAGCAGGCAGCCCTGAAGACAAGGAGCTGTTGTCTCTGGGCTACTGACTACACCTCTCCTCCCTTCAGCAATACACATTGCTATCATTCACACTCTTAAGTGTTAATTTCCTCTCATTTAATTGCCTGCCCAGCAAATTAGCACTCTGAGTCTCTCTGGTGATGTTGCTACCTGGAAATGTGCAGTTAAGGCTTCTCCAGGAAATGTGTTGCCTTAGATCAACTGTGCCGTTTACACTTTGTGCAAAACAGGATCATGTTCTGGAGATTTGTAAAAATTAAGAGAGGGGAGTCATGGGGGGCGGGGAGAGAGAGGAGGAGAGAGGACAGTGTGTTCCAATAACAGAACAAAATACTTGCACATATAAAGATCACTGCTGGATAAAAAGATTTAGGAGTCTCAAGCTTCCAAAGGTGGTTTCAGGGCGATCGTCAAGGGTTGGTACTGTTGGGGACCTGCCAAGCCCCTTTGGCCTCACGATTCCTCTTTCTTTGCTCTCGTGATCTGCTCAAGGGGGAGGGCAAAGGAATAGGCAACATTGGCAGCAGCAGGTCCAGTAGAGTGGACTGGGGGTGGGCAGGAATAAGCCTCAAGCTCAAAGGGAACACTTACTAATTTTTTTGGCATTTGATGACTTCCACAAATTGTTTCTTTGCAATTAGACCAAAATTTGACACTGCCTCGGTTAGAAAAGCCTGTGTGTGTGTGTGTGTGTGTGTGTGTGTGTGTGTGAGAGAGAGAGAGACTTAAAGTGTGTGTGTGTGTGTGTGTGTGTGTGTGTGTGTGTGTGTGTGTGTACAAAATATGTCACACTCTTTTGTTAGTGCCTTATCCCCCACACATGCTCTGTTTTTTTTTATTATTATGACTAGAGCTGGAAGTGGCCCAGGTTTCTCTGGACATTGTGAGATGGCCTGGGCAGCAGTGAAGAGGAGGTGTGCCAAGTCAAGGAAGGGACTCACTGAGAGCATCTTGACTCAGGCCAGCACCCCTCCCCTCCTGCAAACAACAAACAAACAAACAAGCAAACAGAGCCAGTATTGGTGTGGTGGATGCAGTGAATGAAGAGTCTGAGTCTATCTTTATTGTGCTTTATGCTGTCTTTCCATGGTGAGCTGTGTCCAAAGTGGTCATCCAGTTGGGAGGTGGAAACCAGCTTACAAATCATATATCCACAAATTCAAGTAGGACAAAATGTACAATTCCACAAACATAGAATAAATTCTATGTTATGCAGAAATAATCTAGCTCAGAACAAACTGAAAGTTAACAGACAATAGATAAATACATAAATGCAGTTTGGACAGGAATGGGATACTTCTCACCAAAATAGCTGATTTGCAGCTGGCTCCCTCACCTCCAGAGGAAGCTGCCATTGCAAAGGGCAATGATGGTGAATTCTCTTCCTCAGCCTCCTGGATGTGCCAGTTATGAGTGCTGATCAGATTGGGACACAAGAGAACTTAATTGCATAGCCTATTCTCTGTATGTAGAGAGACTTGCTGGAAGCCGGCAACCCACTTCAGATGGGCTGCATGTAAGTACAGTGGTGCCTTGCAAGACGAAAAGAATCCGTTCTGTGATTATCTTCGTCTAGCGGTTTTTTCGTCTTGCGAAGCAAGCCCATTGAAGGATTAGTGGATTAGCGCTATTAGCGGCTTTTAGAGGCTTTTAGCGGCTTATCTGCTGATCGGATTAGCTGATAAGCGGCTTAGAAAAAGGGGGGAGGGGAAAAAAACAGCAGGAACTCGCAAGACATCGTCGTCTTGCGAAGCAAGCCCATAGGAAATTCGTTTTGCGAAGCACCTCCAAAACGGAAAACTTTCGTCTAGCGAGTTTTCTGTCTTGCGAGGCATTCGTCTTGTGGGGCACCACTGCATTATTATTATTATTATTATTATTATTATTATTATTATTATTATTATTATTAGAGATCCTCTGAAGTAGATTAAGCCTACCAAATTGCAGACAAGTAAGTCCATGGATCTTTTTGTGAGGGAATAAAAGGGATTCCCTTTCCTCCATTATCCTTTATCCTAAGAGAGGGGCTGGGATTTTTCTTATGTTAAACTGAGGCGGCTGACTAGTGTGTATTTTTGCTTGTCCTGTTTAAAAACTTTGCAGCTTCACACTACCCTCTCTTTCTGATGATTGTGTTCTCCAGTAGGCTTCCTGATAGGCCTTCATAGGACCTCATAGCCCTTATAATGTGAGGGTATTTAGAACACTTATGGGACGCGGGTGGCGCTGTGGGTTAAAGCCTCAGCGCCTAGGGCTTGCCGATCGAAAGGTCGGCAGTTCGAATCCCCGCGGCGGGGTGCGCTCCCGCTGCTCGGTCCCAGCGCCTGCCAACCTAGCAGTTCGAAAGCACCCCCGGGTGCAAGTAGATAAATAGGTACCGCTTACCAGCGGGAAGGTAAACGGCGTTCCGTGTGCTGTGCTGGCTTGCCAGATGCAGCTTTGTCACGCTGGCCACGTGACCCGGAAGTGTCTCCGGACAGCGCTGGCCCCCGGCCTCTTGAGTGAGATGGGCGCACAAACCCCAGAGTCTGTCAAGACTGGCCCGTTCGGGAAGGGGTACCTTTACCTTTACCTTTATTTAGAACACTACCTGCTGAGCTTTGGGTGTTTTTTGTTGCTGTTAAAGCTGAGCAACATAGGCTTGTTTTTTTAACTTAATTAGGTGTTTATCTTTAAAAACAAAGCTGCGCTTTAAAAACAACAATCCAGAGCTCTTCAGTACTCCATAGACAATATTTTTGACAGCCTCATTTCTTGTAGAACCCATGGATCTAGAGAAACATGGAGATATTATAAAGGGGAAAACAGACCTGTATCAATACAGAAAAGTGAGCAATAACACTCTGTAGTTTTGAGAGGCAGGTTTATTGACATCCCCAAATCCCCTTGATACTTAGACACCACACATTGCTGATGCACAGCCTATTAGAATTTTTCAATGGAATCCCTGATCTGGACCCTCTGTAGAAATAAATGAGCTTCCACCCCAAGAATGAGTTTCCAAGCTTTACTGTAGAACAGTCTTAAATACTAGTTACAAAAGATATGGGTTTCAGGAAAAAAATACAAAGTAACACATTACACTCAAGTAGCAGGCAATGCTGTTCAGTCAGTCCTTTGTGCAGTTCAGTAAACTTTCCTCTCTCTGATCCAAGAGAGACATCCCAAGCTTGTTCATCACTGCAGAGCTTAGTTTCACCTGCCACTGCTACTGCTAGCCCTCACTGACTGCTCAGGTTTCCCCTCCTGCTGTGAAAAACACCAGCCTTCTGCTTTCACCTAGAGTGGAACCTCTTGCTTAAGATAAATTTATCTGCCTTGCAAATGCAGAAAGGGGAGGGGGCTTTTACAGAAGTTTTAACGTCAATGCATTATAGTTTATGCATATTCAATTTAAAACTTTAGCATACTCTGCATATTGTATATTGCATATTTCCCCATGAAAAAGAGAAGGGCAGAAAACCAGAGAGGGTAAGTAGAACTGCTGAAGTTTATGGAACATTTGCAGTTAGATCATATTGTGCCACACATGAAACAGGGAATGAGAAAAGAAGAAAGAGGGTGTTGTGCATTACAACATGAAATCTGGCTCTCTTGCTGCTGGCTTGGCCTAAAGGAGAAGTTGGGTCTGATAAACACAGGCATTTTGCTTGCTCTTTCATTCAAAGGTGGGAATATAATTTTTATACAGTAGTACCTCGGGTTACATACGCTTCAGGTTACATACGCTTCAGGTTACAGACTCTGCTGACCCAGAAATAGTACCTCGGGTTAAGAACGTTGCTTCAGGATGAGAACAGAAATCGTGCTCCGGCGGCACAGCAGCACGGGAGGCCCCATTAGCTAAAGTGGTGCTTCAGGTTAAGAACAGTTTCAGGTTAAGAACGGACCTCCGGAATGAATTAAGTACTTAACCCGAGGTACCACTGTATAAATAAAATACAATGCACAAATCCTGGAAATGTATGGCTACCACTGATTTTAAAAACAGCAATATGGTATCATCTGCCTTATGCTTAGTCCTTCCTCCAGTTGTCTTTTTGACACCAGTGGGACAAAATCAGCCTTGAGCCAAGCACCCACACTTGACAGGCCGTGGAGCAGGGTGCATGTGTGCAAAGAGGCCTTCTTTCCCCCCCTGCTCCCTACAAAGCCCCATTTCTTCATTAGCTCCCTTGCCAGCTGGCTGCCCTCCAAGATTCAGCAGAAGCAACTTAGTCCTAACGCTGTTCTAGGCACAGCTGCAGTGGGATTCATCTTGTCAGCACTCATGAAAGAACGAAGTGAACTGAGATGACAATTTAACAATATTGTGCCGTCAACCATTTGGTGCCTTCCAACCTAGGCTGGCACAATTTTTAACAGCTATAATTCACATGCTTAGACTTTGCACGGGTGATAGAATCGGGAGTGTTTCCAGGTGAAATAATTGTAACTAGTGCTATCTTTACATTTGACTTTTCCACTTTCATGTATGTAATGCAGATTCCAAGTCCTGATAGAAGGGGAGTACACTACTCTAGCTCTGTGCTATAGTAGCCCCTTTCCTCTGCTACCTTTAGCTGGTACATTTTAATTTTCTGAAGGAGCCAGAAGATTGAAACCTTCTCCCAGCCCATCCTGCATACAAGGCAGATGCTGGGAAGCCAAGGGAAGTAATTATGCCCCTTCCGTTCACCATATTGACCCTGCTTAGCATTAACTTTTATGTGTAATTAATGCTTGTAGATCAGTCAGGCTCAAGTTTTGAAGTGAAATTTTATCTGATTGCAGGCATTACTAATGCTAACCTGATCCTTATCTGTTGAAAGAAAAAAAGCAGCTCTTAACAGGCATGCACAGCCCTTTTTACGACTGCACATACCTTACTGGAAATTACAAAAAGGCCCATTGTGCGAAATAGATACTAAATGGACATTTGAAGTTACAAGGACATATTTGCACTTTCAGTTAGTCCGATCGGTGCATTCTGTTAAATTGCACTTTGTTCGAAAAAGTCTATAAAGATAAATGTTTGACTACAATATTTGAAAACACTTTTCCTATCTAGGTCTTTATCCTTTGGCCCAGAAAACATCTCAGTGATGAAAATATTCTGGAAGAGAGATTGTATCTTGATGCAACCATTGCTAAACATTTCAATGCCTAGCGGTGCCAAATCTTTCACAATCTGTAGTGTTTTAGCACCCCCCTCCCTCGAACACAAGTATCATCTTTGTTCATAATGCCGTATTCTGTCTTTAGTCCAAGATGTTAAGCCACTTGAAAAAAAGAAAGAAAGAAAAACTCACTTCCAGGAAGTTTGAACTGGCTGCTTTCCCAAAGGATTGCAGGAGAGTGCCAACATTTCCCATTCTGCTAACTCAAAATGTGCCAGTGTTCAAGTTTAAAAACAAATGTAAAGCAGGAACTTTTTAATATATGTGCCAAAGGGGGAGTTAGTTGAGCAGTTAATGCCCATTATGACAGGCCATTGTGCACGTTTACCAGGCCTTATGAAAGATGTGCACATCGTCCATCCATGAATAGGAAAGTATTCACATTTCCCAGACAATATACAAAATCCCCAACAGGCCTTGAGCAGTGTACATATATTGATTCATTTTTGCACATTCTCTGGTCATTATGTATAACCTCGACAGGCCTAGAGGAATGTGCATTTATTGGCTGAATTTTGTACATTCTCTGGCTTTTATGTGTAATCTCCATTCGGCTTTGCAAATGTGCATATCTTTGATTGTATTTTGTACACTCTCTGGGCAATATGCAAATTCTCCAGTTAGTGTTTACAGTCTTCAGGAAGCATTGAATTCTGTCCATATATCAGTAATGTTTTGTACATTCTCTGAGAAATATACATCATCTCAATGAAACTGAGAAATGTGAATACTTCAACATAATCTGTGCATAATTTTCCTTCACCTATGCAATAAGAATACTCTCCAAAAAGCAGCAATATATGAAAGAATTTTGTATAATTTCTTCTGCAAATGATGTTGGCAAATGTTCATATATAACTAGTAACTGGATGGATAGATTATGTGCACATTCTCCATGAGGTCTGAAGAATGTGCACAATGGGCAGTCATTATGCACATTAACTGCTCAACTTACATGCCCCTTGACATATATCTAGTATGTCTGGAGGTGCATTTATCACTCAGTTCTATTAATTGTCCTGAACTGTTGAATCTGCTAGAGACATGAATACTTCCTTGAGATTATTACTACACCAATAATTTCAGATTTTTATTTTACTTTCCCTTTTTTAGGTACAGAACTGGGGGAACAGTTAGAAGTCTGTTATATTCATAACACTATAAAATGAATGTGAATTCCATTGCCTATTTAAGAGCAGACCACCCACATTTCTTACTCTTTAAGCAAATGTTTTCTGACAGTTGGGCACCATTCCAGGAAGGTGAGGACCATTCCCTCCTTGCTCTGTCCTCCCCTTACTGCATTTCATGGGCAAAGTAGAAAAGACACCATTTACCCAATTACTAATGGTGTCACTCCTTATTTGTGTCAGTTTCTGAAAGACACCTCTAATAGGGAAGGGGAACCTGTGTCCCTCCAGATCACCCCTAAAAGTAGCCCAATGTGGACCAAACATGGTCTATGGGGATGGGAGATTAATTGATTGTGATGGGAGGGATTGGGGATGGAACAGAATGGCTGGAATCCTGAAAAGGGAGCACTCTGCACTGCAATATTTAGTTGTAGGTCCAACTTCTTTATTACTATCTCTTTTCTCTGTAAGACTGTTAGTATAACATGTCTCAATAATTTAGATTACTGCATGACTCATTTCTTTATGCTCAATTAATACTGTGAGGGGTGTCAGGCTGAAAGATACTGATTTGGTCAAAGTCTTTTAGCCGCATTCATTCCTTGTCAGGGTTTCATGTCAACCTCTGTGACATATTGGCTCCTAGTCAAAGCCCTAACCTACAACTGGTGTTCAATCTCACCTTTTTATATTAGAGAAAACATTCCGGGTTAATGTAAAAATCATATATGTTTAGTGCATCAGCACTAGAGAAAGTGCTGGTGGCAGCAGAGGTGGTGCTTCCATAAACTGTGCTGCTTCGCTCTGGAAATTTTCTCGTTTCACTAGAGAGAGTATGTGTTGAAAAGACTTTGATTAGATTCTTTAGATCACATCATACAATTGAATTTGGCTGTTATCAATGTTTCCACATTTCCCACAAGTCTGAGTTGCTCTACAATAAATGATCTAAACAGCAGATGTCCTAATAAGTTATTTCACAACACTGTGTTGTTGCAAACAAAGTGGTCAAAAGTTATTGTGGAAGGCTTAGCTTACAAAGAAAGAAGGTGGTCACCATTTGGATGTAGGCCTAGTGAGAAAGGGCAGGTGAGGTGACAGATCTGTCTGGTTAGCATCACTTTGAAATGCAAGTGGAGTCTCACTTGCATGATCCTCTACACTAAACAAGCCTACACAGGAACAGCTCCATGTTTAAGAAATGTCTTCTGGTGAACCTGGGTGACTGCCTGGTGATGGAGTTGGGCAGAGGCAGCACTCCAAGCAAGGTAACTGCTTCTACTGCCATTTTAAGATATGGAGCCTTTGTGTACATAATTCTCAGTACAAAGAGAGATGCACACACAAAAGCTCACTTCTGCACACACATCACCCTAACTAGACTGGGACATACTGACTCCAAGCTTGTTGATTTATGCAGCTACAATGTGTCTCCAGCTGAGCAAGGTCTATGACAGTCTACTAGCGATTGAGAAGGTTACACTACAAAGTGCAAATCAAAGTAAATTATATAAATTATATGCTACATCGCACAAAGCTAAAGCTCTACTCCTAAAGCTGGCATTATGAGCTTTTGTATATAACAGTGTATCTAAAAATACCAGCTGGAATCTCACCTGATCATTTCCCACCCCCAGAAACAGCTATTTGGAAACTTTTTGTGTATAAAAGGTTTTCTAAAAAATCACAGCATAGCTCTTAATCACAGCATAGCCCTAACAAGCCTCACAATTTTCAAAGTTCATATAATGTGTGTTGGTAATGTCATGCAACACATTCTCTCAATTCTTCTAAAATCACATTCTGGAATGTATACCGCAGATCAGAAAGGTACTACCGGGGCCAAGAGGATGCCTATATAGTTATGAGCACAGTCAGAGAAGCTGTTAGAGGCAAGAAGGCATCCTTTAGAAAATGGAAGTCTTGTTCAAATGAGGAGAACAAAGAGGACACAAACTTTGGCAAAAGAAATTTAAGCAGACAATGAGGGATGCTAAAAAGGAATTTGAGGAGCATGTGAAGACCAACAACATAAACAAGCTAACATAAAGTAAATTGTAAAGATCAACAAAACATGTTTTAAATACACTAGTAGAGCAGCTAGGGAGGTATTTGGACCTTTGAATGACAAGAGATTAAAAGGTGTGCTCAAGGATAATAATAAGGTTGTAGAGAAGCAGAATTCATTATTTGCATCTGTCTTCACAGTGAAAGATATACAGAAGATACCTATTCCTGAACTAACTTTTGCAGGAAGGGAGTCTGAGGAACTGTGACAAGAGGCAAAGTCCTAGGCCTTATTGACAAAATAGAAACTGACAAATTGACATTTCTGAATAGCATCTACCCAAGAGTTCTGAAAGAACTCAAATGTGGAATTTCTGGTCTTCTAACAAAAATCTGTCACTTTGTCCCTTAGGTCAGCCCCCATACCTGAGGACTGGAAAGTGGCCAATGGTAACACCAGGGGGAATCATTGAAAATACAGGCTAGTTAGCTTAATGTCTGTACTGGAAGAACCAGTGAAAAGTATTGTTAAAGATAAAATAGCCATGCGTATAGAAGACCCAGTCTGACGGAAGCAGAACCGACAAGGCTTTTGCAAGGGAAAGTCCTGTCTCCCTAACCGATTAGAGTTATTTGAGAGCGTCAACAAGCATATAGACAAGAGGTGATCCTGTTGACATTGTGTACTTAGATGTCAGCACAGTGTGTGACAGCTGCAAAAAAAAGCAAGGATGGAACAACTCCCCTATGAGGAAAGAGTGCATTTCAGGCTTTTTAGTTCAGAGAAAATGTGAGTTCAGGGAGGGTTGTTAAAGGTGTATAAAATTATACATGGTGTTGGAGAAAATGGATATATTTTCTTCCTCTCTCAGGAATGTCCATTGAAACTGAATGTAATTTTGAATGTACTTTGAAAAGTACCTACGGTACTTTTTCACTATCAAATTTGCTTCCACAAATGATAGTGATGGCCGCAGACATGGATGTTTTTAAAAGATGATTTGAAAAATCCATGGAGGACAAGGCAGTATGCCTCCGAATACCAGTTGTTGGGAATCACAAATGGGTGAAGTGCTCTTGTGCTCAGATCCTGTTTTTAGGGTTTCCCACAGGCCTCTAGCTGATACTGGAGATTGGCTACTGGAGGCTTTGTTTTGAAACCCACCTCAGCAGCTTACATCAAAGTCTTTGCCTGGACTGTACAGCAGAATCAGGTGACTTGCTTCAGGCAGCACCATGAGAGGGTAATAGATAAGGCAGAAATTGGTGCCTGAATGAGCAAGCAAGCCTTTTTGAAGTGTTTGCCCTAGTCAGGGAGAGAGAGATTTGAACTGTACTTCAGGCAACAAAATGCCTTTGGCCAGCACTGGCTGGAGCCAGGGAATTGCTTCCCCCTCCCCAATTATTCTTTTATTAGTATAAGGAGCCCAAAATCACATGACATTTTTATATTGCTTAGGGACCTGAGTTAAAAAATGGCTATGTCCCATGTTGCTCATTGGCCTGCAGACTCCATCCTTTCACACCAAATGTCCCGTTAAGTGTTCTTACTTAAGCTAAAGTGTGCTCTGGAAGAGAAGCATCTATTTTTAGGGCTGACCCAGGTCAACCAGCTGAGCTCTCTTTGTTTTTTTATTTCTCCATGCAGCCACTACGCCAACCCAGATAAATGGGACCTGTTATAATGGTTCTATTTTTGGTTTTATGTGTTGACCTAGGGTGTTAATCCAGTCCAAGAGCCCGCTATAAAGGAAAGAAGACAGCATAATTGTTACTGCAGCCTTGGTGGTTAGCACACACTCTTTTCTTGACAGTGTGGACACAGAAAATCAAAGGCAGCAGGAAAAGGCCCTGTCATTTGAAAAGGATGGTTCTGGAGAGGCTTCTGCTACAGCCGGAATCTCACAAGTCTTCCCTTCCGCAGCTAAGCCCTTCTTCTTTTTCAGTAAGTCACAGGGGAGGGTTCAGTTGCTAAATCCAAATTAAACTGTTCTTGTTTCTTTTCGCAAATAGTGGTCAGCAACTGGGAAGTGGCAGATCTTCCCCATTTCCTTCAGTATCCTTGACTCATTCATCCTGTCTGAGCTAATGTTAGTGCTCTGATTGCAGTGTGTCTGGTGCTTTGTAGACACTCATCAAGAGCCAGAACTAGGCCAGAAGGATCACTCCTACTCATGAGGAAATGCAGCTCTGCTCTCTTGTATGACTGGCTTTTTGCAGCCTGCCTCTGCCAGTGCCATCCGAGGGCTACCATTTTGACCTCAGCTACATAGTTATCCCTGGAATCAGGAGGGGCCAATTCACATGACCATAGGGGAAGAGATAAACATCATTTGACATCTATATATGTTAGCCAGTACAAATTATGAAAGTTGTCTGCGCAAATAGTCAGAGATTATAGGAAGTTAGTGTAGTGGTTAAGAGCACCAACCAGGACTTCTTCCATTCAAATTTCACTTCAGTAATGAATTCGCCAGAGCCCCATTCAGAAAACAATCATATAGATGGGTCATTGGCTTGATCCAGCAAGTTCTTCTTATGTTCTTACAAATCAATGCAAAGAGTACAAGACTGAATATTGATTGGATTTTGTGAACAGATCCTATGTTAATATAAACTTTTTTGGTGTAAACACAGCTCATCAGACCTGATCAGTGTGCAAAGGTCAAGAGGTGAGACCAGTGGGTCCAATCCTACCTCTCCATTTTACACATAATTGTTGTCTGAGCAGGACTTTAGTCCCTTTTCTTGACAAAGTCACTGTCTCCCAGCTTCAGCTTACCCTATTCTGGGTGGGGAACCTGCAGCCATCCAATTTCCATCACCATGAGCCATCATGATGTCACCATGAGTCAGGGATTATGGGATTTGTTGACTACAACATCTGAAGACCATTCATGATTTCTTTCAGGGATGGGCAGACTTCAAGCTTGTAATATCTACTTAACTCTAGTGCACTCCAGTCACTGGTTTGGGAAGAGATGTACACATGATGTAAGCTACAAGCCAAATCTATCCTGTGTGTGTCCTGTTGTTTCTTATAAAATTTGGGGGGTGCTTTTTATGTCCAAACACCACTAACTAGTTTCAATCCAGATTCAGGAAAAGAATGACCTAGCAATGTTTTAAGCTAGTAATGAGCTCTGTCAACTGAAAATAGATACAAAATGGTGGTCAGATTGGTGGGAGTGTGGTGGAAGAAAACAAGTAGCACATTGCCTCTGGGCAGGTGCAGAGCCCAGAAATGTGATTTCAATGACAGAAGCAAGCTCCTAATCCTGTCACCCCAAAATCTATTCCTTGTTTTCCCCCACTCCAGCAGCCTAAAGTGCAGGGCAAGATGCTTTGTGGCTGTTGTGTTGCTAAACAACTGGGGATAAGATAAGTGCTTGGAGATCTATTGCAAGTCATCTAGAAATCTACCAATAGATCTCCTTGTCAGCCTACCCCTGACCAAATATTAGAAGTTGTTTATTGAGATAACATAAGGGAGATGCTAGGATATGAAGCAGAGATTTTACTTGTGCAGAGAACAGAAAAGCTTTACTTCTGCAGGGTTGTACGGGAAGAACTGATATGGGCTACTGCTGGATTGAATATATGGAATTAACTTTTCAAAAAGTTATTTTACAGCACCAGGTAATTTGCCAGTGATTGCAATGATGTTGAGATAATAGGATTGTTGCTTTGTGGTGTCAGCAAACAATCATGTCACAAGAGAGGTAGAAGAGACTCTGGGAAATTAAAAGGACATAAGTTCTTCCAGGAGATAATAGCATACCCATCCTATTATCTTTATTAAACTCTCTTATTAACTCCATTGCATGCAGTGCCCCAAATGAGAAATGCATAATAGACCATCCATCTGCTGCTCATTTCTTCCACACAGACTTCCGTTTCCTAGTTTAGTACAGAAATTTCCCTCTAGGTCTGTCCTCATTTTAAAGGCATTCTGGATTTTGCAAGAGAGGATTCACAGTATGTGTGAAACTGGCATTGAGGAACAACATGATAGTTCCCAAAAGGTAGGCCAGAATGCCTCTGAGAGTGCCATTATCGTCTGCTGAGTTAAAGGGATGTTTGTTGATTGGGGGATAATGTGGCAAAGGGGTGTTTAGGGAAGGTAATATTCTGTCACTGGCTATTATGGCCCAGACAACCTCCCATCACAGGGTCCCTGTTGTAAATGCTTGTAAGCACTGGAGCAATGTGTGGATTCCTTTTATTCATAACAACTTAAAATGAAGGTTTATGCTTGCTGTCAGTGAATCATTGCCAGGGCTTGGCAAGGCTCAGAGGCAGGCTGCTGGGGTGTAAGGGGCTAGAGGCAGGTGGCACAGTCAAAGACAGGCCAGGAGTCAGGCTTCTGTTTGAGCAGATGAGGAGGGAGAGGTGAGGCTATGAAAAACTGGTTGGTTTTCTATTTGGTTAAAAGCAGCGCTATTTTGCTAGAAAAAGAGGTGCCAGAACTCACCATGAACACTTCCCTCGCTCTCTTAGAATGGCAATAGCTCCCACCTGAGAGGTGCTGGAACTGAGTTCCTGTGAGTTCCCCTTGGGGAAAAAAGCCCTGGTTAAAAGGAACCAGAGTTCTGTATCACAGATGGTAGGGTACTAGAGAATGGCTGTGGAAGCCCTAATGTGAAACCTCTTTAAGACCTTTTCATAGTCTAATCCCACACCTCTGAGTGAGGTGGATCTGACTCAGGAAGCAGAGGCAGTACACTACAGGTGTACAGGAGATGAGCACCTTCAACTTTTAGGCAAATAAAACAATAAACACTAAGAGACAATTAATTCAAATGATTATTATTTTTTTATCCAAGAGAACTTCTGGCCCACCTGAATGGTTTTCCATGACTAAACCAACCTTGCCATTATTGGACAATGACCCATAATTCCACCTCTAATACTATACACCTGGGCATGTGTTCCCAGTAAGTATTTCTATCCCTTATTTCCTTCTGGCAACCTTCTAAATAGAAATATGTCACACTATTGCCTATCATTGGTTCAAGCTAAGGCTGTGGTGGGCCTGCAGGAGAAAGACGTAGTTCCCAGATAACATAAACTCAGAGCAACTATCAAAAATACTCTGTATTATACCAGCATCTTATTTAAATGCATATTTTGAAGGGGGGTGAAAAAAAATACACGTTTGTGATGATTCCCCCCATTTTATAGACATAGGGTTATAGCCAATGCCAGTACTACACCTGTTGAAATTAATGGGTGAAACTAACTTATGTGTACTAATTTCTGTGAGTCTACTCTGAGTAGGACTACCATTGGACACAACCATAATGCAATAATTTGGGATGCTAAATTGGAGAGAGAAGAAAAAAGGTTTGTTGATCTTTTATTCATAAGCAGCTGGATGGCAATTAAGTTTGAGTTACAGCTATCACTGTCTCTCACATCAATAACATTAGGAGTATGCAAGGCTGAATCTGCTAAATTCCAAGATTCTTTTTCTCGCCTCATCATGCTTGTTAGACAGTACAGTCTGACAATCTAAGAATGTCCATTTCTTTATTTTTAAAACCCTTACTTTTTGCATAAACCAGATACTCCTTAGTATCTGAAAACTGGTATTCTTAGAGAAGCTAAGAGTTTATTAAGTTCAAATTGTTTTGCCTAAAGGAACCGATGAGATTCTTAGATGGGGGAAAAAGGAGACAGACTGCTGCAGCCAAAGAGAACGAGAAAGAAATGACCTTGCTTTAAAAGAATATGAAATGTCCACAGAGTGTTAGATTAAGCAAGGCAGCTGCTACGTCCTTTGCCAATTGAGGACAGACTTACAACTGGAAGGGGATGAGAGAGCAAGTACTATGTGCCCCTGTGTGTCAACAAAAATCCTTTTGTGTAAGGTAAGTTATTTAGTTAATTCAGAGATGTTAATTTTGCTTAAGTTAAGTGCAAAGGTGTTTTGTGTGTGTTTTTTACAACAAAACAAAAACAGAGATTCTGACCTGCCATACACAGAATTTCCTGGCATTTGTGCAATGCAAGAGGTCATTGCTTTAAAAGGGACAGTGCACCATGAACTAGTTTGAATTAGTGATTGGGTAAGAATGTTGTAGCATGGTTGCAGAAGAGTTTAAACTGAAGCAACAACTGCTGTTGGGTCAAAATGAGCACATGCTATAAATCATCCTTCAATACTCTGTTCTGAGTAGAAATAAATAACCCTTAAAAATAGGCAAGCCACATTATTCATTGTGCCTTCTTTGGTCTTGCCTACACAGGTAGACAAGTGTTTTTCATTATTGACTGGCAAGAACCTAGCAAAAAGGCTATATTCCTTTAGTTAATATTTGCTTTGCATGTGAATCTGACATGATCTTATCATCTTGAGTGATTCATTTGTTTTCTATCTTTTGTTAACCTCTGGGCACTTCCAGATGGAATCCCAGCCCCAATTAACAACAATTTCATACAGTACAATTACATCTTACATGCATTTAACCTGTGTGATTTCAACGATAACTCTATCATGAGGGAATCCCTTGCAAACAACGACAGTGCCAGGTCATGTATATCCACAGCAGTGACCAGAGGAGAATTACTGTTGGGAGGAGCGCAGGAGAAGAAACTCTGTGGTACAGCAAAACTGGAAGGCTTTGTCTGCCCCAGCTGCAATAAAACATGTCTCTCCTGTATTTGTCTCTACAGCCCCAGCAAGCACCATAAAGCTCCAATGGCTTGACTTTACCCTCAGTGGCACACGCTTCTGTTGTCTCTCAAGACGGACAGATGCCAACATTGCTGAAGGGAGACTGGCTGAAAATGTGAAAGTCAAATCCAAGCAATGCAAAGAGATAAAACCTCCTTTTGCTCCAGATCTGCTTGGAGTTACCCAATGTATAAAGAGCTTCTAAGCTTTCTACCATGAGTTGGGCAGGTGGGAGCACAAAAAGCATTTAAGCTTTCTGCCTTGCTTAGGGACAAGACACACCCAGCATGATGGTTCTCTCATGAGATCTCTCAGGGCCATCTGAGTTCCCATGAGATCTTGCATGAGCATCCCTGCCTTCCAATGCTAGTGCGCTGAGATGGCCTTGCCCCTAAGCAATGCAAAGAGCTTAAAAACTTTTTTGTGCTGGGTTCATTTGGGTTATTTGGTGTGAAAAAGGATTTTAAGCTCTCCACTTTGCTTGCTGGGCTCAGTATGTGGGCTTTAGGTGTACTCTCTCCCCCACTCATCCACTGTATGCATGACCCTTTCCCTAAAACATGCATTCTGTACGCATTTTAAAACACTAAATGTGTTAAATTTGTGCACATTTTGGGGGGCTGAAATGCCAGTGCAAAATCCAGGAAATGTGCGATCTGATGGATAGTTATGTTTCGGTCTGCAAGTATGTTCAGGAACATCAAACTGGGTCAGTCTGCTCTGAAAAGCAGACCATGCCAATTTCTCTCTCATTCCTAATTACTACTGAAGTTTCAGCCAAATTCACATTGTGGACTTTACAGTGCCACTGAATGCCACAAACCTGCAGGGAGGAATTCCAAAAATTTTGAACTTCACCCCACTATTAAAAACATTTCTTTAATTTTTAAAGTTTAAACTAATGAAGCAAGATTAATATTTAAGAAAAAGAAACATAAGTAAGACCATGTACAAAAGCTTAAAGAGACTGGCATTCTACCATCCAAATAAATGCAAGGGGAAGAAACACTTCATAAGTCGTTACAGATGTGGTGTACATAGCAATAGTTCACTTCACATAGTCAGAAAGTATGCAGTGTACCTTGTAAATATAAGTGGAGGTTACAGAACAAATTACCAAATGATCTACAATTAAAGTCAAACTATAATGTTAATTGCCTTTAAAGTCATTAAATAATTCTAGAGATAATTAAGAAATTAAGATGTTTAAATTAGTTCATCCTTGGCTAGAGTCAAAGAAAGTTTCCCGATTCATTCAAAATTAATGGAAGCTCAAGAACTCCCAGTTTTTCTAATGTAGAAGCTGACTCATCCAGTATTCTTATTCTCCTTCTGTATTAATTTACTAGATTTCTATCCTTCCTTTTCTCCAAGGAGCTCAAGATGGCATACATGACTCACCTCCCTATTATATCCTGGCAACAACTATGTGAGATAGGCAGGGCCGGCCTTCCCATGAGGCAGACTGAAGCAGCTGCCTCAGGCAGCAGAATCCTGCTGGACAGCACTGGGGTAGTAGCATGGCCGCAAGAGTTCTGTAGCATATCACCAGAAGCCACTGTCATATGACCCTGGTAAGTGAGACTTTGTGGAAGCACTTTCCTGTTTCGTCTCAAGTGCCAAAGCGGGATGGGCTGACCTTGTATACAGGCTAGGCTAAGAGACAGTGGCTAGCCCAAGCTCACCCAATGACACCAGGTATTAAACTTTCTAACCACTATGCTACACTGCTTCTCTCTTTCTCTTCCACCTCCTCATAGAACTCTCTCTAGCCTATATTCGCTGTTCATAGAGTTGTTGCTGACCCACAGTTCAGCTGACATAAAGTAACTCTTGCATGCTGAAGTATTGTCAAGCTCCAAAATGACACTGGAATTTAGGGGATCTGGCAAGGCCTCTCTTATTGTTTTAAATCCAGTCCTGAGACAGAAGCCTTGGGCTTAAACATAGGTCCCTTTCAAAGGTACTCAAGATTTATTCCCTGTGCCCGGGATGAGTGAAAATGAGCTTTGTTGAAACCTCCTGTGAATTAAGTTGATTTACTGTAGAATCTCCCCGTTGCTTATGGGTTTGATGAAAGCATTAGCTCCTTAATGATTCCCAGACTACTCTGGAGTTTTGGGGGGCAGGGGCGGAGTTAAGAGAGGAAAAACTGTGCTAAGTGTGAAAACATTTTCCACAAAGCTTAAAAGACCAAATTCTTCCAGGTGTTGAACATTGTTATAAAGGTCTAAAATAATTGCTGGCCTTTTCGATGTGTGTTAAAGGCACCTTTTCAGTTTTGTTTTTAAGGAACAGAAATGGATTGGGGAAAATCATTCCATACAGGTGGACCTTTCAACATCCTCAAAATTACCTACATCTGCTCTGATGTTTCAGCATCCCCACAGATGTTGCATGTATCTATATCTAAAGACAAATTCTGTCATAAAAGGGCAAGGTGCAATGTGTAGGGCAGCAAGTACCCTTGATAACACTGTATGTGCTGGGTGAATGCCCAGATAATTGGCATTCACAGTGTCAAGAATCCTTACTGACCAAAGTTCCTGACCCCATGTTTGAAGTTTCAGTAAGGCATCCCTTATGCAAATCACACATTCGTATGATGGAACATGTAATATTGCTGAGATACTAGACCTTTGCCATAATCCAGCAAGGTTCTTTTTTATGGCTTTATGTCTGCTTCTTTTTCAGTTTAGTTTCTAATAAAATCTAGAATGATCATCTCAAAAGTTTAAAAGAAATACACAATGGGCAAGTGTCTTTTCTCATTTCTCCAACCTTGCTTACCGTCTTGGAGAAAGCACTTCTCATGGGAGGGGCAGGGGAAATAACCTCCAGTTCCCTTCCTATAGAAGTCACTTTGTAACCTGGGCTGACTAGTGATAGGCAAATCTTACAATCTCAGTTTCTCATTTTTCTAGTTCCCACATTTCCATATCAGTTTGCTTTTTTTTTTTTAAGTCCACATGAAAATGAATCTGCTTTTTTGGTGTGAACTGTTCTGAATATGCATATTTTTGTATGAAATTTTGCTCAATGTGCCACATTTTTGCAAAGCAGTTCCCCATAATTCTGCATTTTTATGCACACTTTACCTCACTATATGCAGTTTTGTACCACTTGCGTGGAGAACTATCTGGAGAAATGTTTCAGTTTGACTACTGTTTTTGTTACTGTGAATTAAGCAGATTTGCCTTTAAATGTGAACTGAATTGAATTTCCCCCCTACCAATCTGCATCATGACCGGGGGAGTGGAAATGAAGCATTGAATGAAAACGAAGCATTTCTCTTAGATAATGTGGTTATACTGCTTTTTTTTTTTCATTCTACCCCCAGTCCCAGGTACAAAATCTGTTGTAGCAGCCCAGAAGAGTGAGGTTTGGCCACTGGACTGCAGGTTAATTCATATGCAACCAGAATTCACTGCAAGCCTTTGAAGAATCAAGCACTCATATCAGCAGCTCCAATTCCAGATGTTGGTTTTTGTGAGCCAGATTTCACTCTGAACCAACCTTGAAACTGTCTCAGTGTGATGTTGTAAGTTATGAAACTACGATCTTCACTTTGGAACATGGAAATAAGAAAACTGTGTGCTATTTCTATTTGTAGTTCTATTGTTCAATTTATGACTGAACAAGTTTAGCCCAGTGATTAATGGCCACATTTACATACCTCCTAAACTAAAGGCTTTGAATGACAAAAGTTATTTTCAACTCTCTTGGTATAGTAGGTATAAGCAAGTCAAAATCATCTTCCATGATCCCAAGACACATTGTTCTTTCACTTCCAGGAATGAGATTTTTGCACTTTAAAGAGATTGACCATCAGTATTTTCTCTTCTATCCTAAATATATTCGTCACAGCTCTGTATAATGAGCTGTTTACAACAGATGGTTCAAAAACCTCTGAAGCAAATGTGATATTGAATGAGTTGTCATGAAAAGGTTCTGCATCTCTTTGTTGTTTCATCACAGTGTTTAACTCTTTCTGAACGCATCTCAAATCCAGAGGATTTTCTGTTAAGGCTGTTGGTGCTTAGAAAATCCATCTGGCAAAGGAATTTAGTTTGCTTTTAATATCTCCAAAACCCAGCATCTAAAACGTAAATGCTTGGAAGTTTCAGACTGCAGTACACACATATAAGCTCAGCTTTGCAATTGGTTATCAAGCCCTCCCTTCTGTTTCCATAAGCTGTTCCTCCACCCATTCCGTCGTCCCCTTGCCTGGTGCTAGGTAGCACAGACAATCTTGGATGTCAGTCAATGGGCAATGATAGGGGACAGCCTCTAGCTATCCCTTGATTGTGTGTTAGTTAAGCTCCATAACTTTTATTCTCATGTAACAGCATGATATAAAAATCTGAAAATAATTTTTAGGGGGACACCTGGCAACCTGACATTTATGAGTCTATAACCAGAGCCTACCTTGAGACATTTCCTAGTCACTTTTCTTTGATAGCCGGTAGTCATTGCATTCAATTGCATTACACACTCAATCCAATCCCCAACACAATCAAGCAGAAGTATTTGGATGTGGGCCAGTTTAATACTGCTAAAGCCAATCGATCTGAATTAATTTAAAGCTAAGAGCTTCAGCTTAACTGGGTTGTGGATCAGCCAGTTGGCCTCTTAATTGCTCTTTTTCTTTCTTACCCAGACAGCGTGGTAATGTTAATGTATATTAGAGTGATTCTTTACACAAAACATCTGTAACATTTTCTAAAAATTATAAATGCTCTGGGATTGGGGATTCCAGCTGTTGCCTGACTGAAGGAATCCCCATGACATCAGCAGTCAGGAATTGGGTTTCATTTACCCCTTTTGCCATGGTAAAAAAGAGAGAACAAAAGTCAACATGATCCAGATGGTCGTTCTGGGTATTAAAATGTGCCTGCTTTGTGATTGTGGTCTGGGACACAACCCTTGTCTTTATAGTGCTGAAATAATTGATTTCACCCTGCTTTCCAGAGAGGTAAAGTGCCCAAGAAAGCAAAAAATCATCCATTACTATTCAGAGTGGGGATCCATCTAAATGACTTTATTGTTCTTCAGATTTCACTGTTTAATATTATGACATCATGTAGTTTCCTGAGATACCAAGATAGCTAGAACTAAAACCAGAATTCCCTATCTTTAAGCAATAATATGCTACAGTGTCAAGCTATGTGTGATAAGTGAAATCACAACAAACTTCTAATTACCATTGCTTGCAAAATCATTCTTTTTAAAAGGTTGTTTGTATTTTATTTTTATTTTTTTAAGGAATAATGACCACCAAATGGCACAGTAAGACCCGCCAGTGGGTTAAGGGACCCTTGGGAGCATTGTTCAGGGCATTTAGTGGCTCCCACCATATTATGCCTGCAACTGGGAACTGTAGAAATGGGGCAGTGTTGTGTAAATAAAAGGCATGTGAAGTAGTTACAGCTTAATCCAGGAATGGAAAATACGCTTGCAAAAGGAAGGTAAGAGCAGAAGGGTTGTAACAGCTAACTAACAGCTGTCAGACCCTCGGGTGCTTTTCAAACTCCTTCTGCCCTCCCTCTGGAACCAATGTGCATTTTGGAAAGGTTTTTGCAGGTGAATTTACCTAGTCCAAATTTGCTTAGGAAAAGAAAAATATCAGGTAAGCTAAATTAATGGTTTGAAATGGCTTTCGTCATTACACACGGCATTGAAGTTAGCATTTTTTTTGGGGGGGGGAATATGCCACAGAATATTGAATGTGGCATTCAAATAACATGCCTGCCTTATGATTGTATCAAGAAGACTGAAAGTTAAGGTTTCTTTTTAAGGCGCGCTTAAAATTGGAAAAAGTTTCCATTTTGGAACCAGCAAAAGGGTTCTGTCTGCTACATGGACCCCGGCAAAGTGTTCTGCTTCTCTTGGGGTTCTGTCTGGCCATTGTGGCATTCTGTGAATTCCACTTCCATCCAGGGTCAACAAGCCTATCAAGTGTCAAAGGCAGAAGTGTGGGCCCACTCCAAAATACAGTCCTTTCTATTCGTATTCAAATATCT
The DNA here is from genome assembly GCF_965113315.1 of Podarcis vaucheri. Lineage (NCBI taxonomy): Eukaryota > Metazoa > Chordata > Lepidosauria > Squamata > Lacertidae > Podarcis > Podarcis vaucheri. Next base: position 42,416,440 of record NC_138767.1, read on the forward strand.
GGGGAAATGTAAAGGTGTATTCTGAACAAGGGCCCTGACATGGAAGTAAACTTGCTCCTGGGCTCTAATGACTTCACATTATTGGTGGTGAATGGTTTTTGTTCCTTCCCAGCAGTCTTGCCTATCATAGACTATGGACCTTATTCTTTGTGGGAGGACTGAAATTATTCATCAGATGGTAAAGCAGACCTTAGCACCTTTGCCAACACCAAAATAATCAAGGCAGGGTTAAGATTCAACCTTAAAAACAAAATGTTATTATGTAAACTTAAATCTCCTCTTCAGTCTTAAAGCAGGAAGCTATGTAAATATTTTGCTCTTAGCATATATGTAGGGATACAATCTGAATTAATGCAATTAATTTGCAGTGCAAGGTGGGAGCCTCAGTCTAAGTATATTTGTAGGACAGAAATATGTACTGGTAGATGCAATGCCATATTTGAGGGATAACTGTACAAATTGTCAATTGACAGGAGTTTAATAAATGCATCTGACCCAATCAGGCACATTAGGTAGGGGGAGAGCCCAATATGTTCCTGCAATAGAAAATAAACTTCTGTGTGGCTGAAATGTTGCCTACTATACAATGATAAGAACCACTGACCTACTTGTTTTTGCCTCTGCTACCCTTCCCCATTCATTAAGATTTTGTGCCTCTCTATCCCTCTGCAGCCTCTGAAAGATTGTCCATGAGAAAACGCAGTCCTTAGGATGAAAAACATTTGTTCTTCTGGGTTCCATTGACAATGGAGAAATGAAGAAGAGTCCTTATGTTACCAAAGACTCACTTTGATCTTACATGATTCTCCTTAACAGCAGTATCATTGCCTTTGGGATAATTTTTTAAAAAACAAAACAATGCAGCACAAAACTGCTTTGCCAATATCCTCATTTGACTCAAATGAGTCCTTGTAGCATTGAATATATTGAACACAATCCCACAGGAAAATCCAGTTGGAGATTGCTGTCATCTAGGTAAAAGTGCCATAGGGGTAACATCTGTTTGCAATCACCTTCCCTGTGAATTAGGAACAGAATGTGCCAGCTGTTGGGGATCCAGCACAGCGACTAGCTTGGGGCACTACAGATCTTGATGGTGTGGTCCCTTCTCAGCACACCTGCAGCATGTAATAACGGCATCAAATATTATGGATGAAATATGGATTCCTTTGAAATTGTGGTTAAAGCTCTTATCAGCTCCAGCGGAGCCAGGACTTCACCCCAAGAGTGTTGTGGGAGTGTCAAGCTGAGTTTCAGGATACGCTGATATAATGAGCCTTTTGTTTACAAAGCATGGGGTGAGTTGCCCTGAGCTAGGAACCAGCTTGACAGAAGCTGTGAAATTGTCTACCCACATCAGAGGAAAGGAATTGGCATTAAGCAGGAAGTGCTGCAAGGCTCAAAGCACAGGCATGAAAAATTATACGGCAAACCAGAGATACACTGCCAACTGCATAAGCCCCTGGAAGAGCTCCCACAGAAACCTCCCTCAGGTTATCAGGAAGCCGAAAACCACAAAGCTCTCGGGAATCTAATCTGTCACCAGCCAGATTGCCAAACTGCTGATGCCCTGAAATTTATCTAGGTGAGCAACATTTCCATGGTACTGAATAACCATGAAGAGAAGAAGCAAAAGGAAAGAGGACACAATTGATGGCTGAGAAACGCAAAGGCAAATGTCTAAAAAACTGGACAAAACCCATATTTTTTGTCCATCAAAGCTATCTGTGCACTTCTTAGGAGCTTGATATTTTAGTACCACAGTGTATCTATTGCATTTGGCTGCTCTGGTACACTTTTCCGTGTTAGCCTGATCACCTAACTCTGAAGGTCAACACATCTCATAAAAGCCAGCGCCTGTTCTGCATTCAGATTAGCTCTTTCAATAAATCACGGAGGTGGGCTAAAGGAGACTCGTTAAATAGTCCCAATCTTCAGCTCATATGTCAAAGCTCTCCCTCCGCAATTGCCACATCTCCTCTAGCCCATCTAAATTCCTGATATCCATCACAATACAATAACCCTGCCTATTAAGTTCCAGAACATGAAGGGTTTTTCTCTCCTCACTGGTCTAAAGTGCCGTGGCTTTCTTCTAAAAGGCTTTGTGATGTGGTTGCTGGCACAAAGTAGTTACTTATAGGGGGGTTTGCCAAGAGCTTCAAGGCGGGGCTGGCTCCAGATGCACGGGTGCTCTTGGAAAAGTGATTTCTGGTGTGCTCCCTTGAACATTCTTGGGCATGCCCTGGCTTAGATAGCATTACCTGTAAACTGGCTGTTACCATTTCAATGCCTCTAAATTAGGATGCCTCTAGGACCATAGTCTTCAGCCCTTTCAGACCTGGGACCCACTGTTATCCAAACCAGCATATGTTTGCATGGTGGAAATGATGCTGTTGCCACCCACCTTGGATCATGCCTTAACCCAGTAATGGCTCTCGAACTACCTGCTGAAGTGCTCCAGGCCATTGTGGGGGAAGTGACAGCCGCTGGACCCAGCCACCTTCAGCAGTGGGACTTGCCAGGACATTGAGGCCTCAACAGCTGCCTGGCAACAAGTCTCTGTTTTAAACTTTGCAATAGCTATAAGCTCGCTCTGTGGTCTTGGGCAAACCGCTTTCCTTTGGTGCCATTGATCTCTCCCCAATCTGCACAATGGGACAAAAGTTCTTGCCAACCTTACAGGAATTCTGGAAGCATTATGAGCAGCATGATCCTATGCATGCTTACCCCGAAGTCAGCCCCAATGAATTTAATGGCACTTTCTCTCAAGCAAATGTACACAAGACTGTGCTGTGAGATCATTAATGTACTGCACTTTGAAGCACTATAGAAATAGTAAATATTATCATTATTACTGGTAGCAGTTGAACCAGACTGACAAACCCCTTCCCATAATCTTTTCCTCTTTCATGTTTTCCTGCTTTACAGTGTAGTTTAATTTGCTTTCTTTAATTCCCAGATAGCAACGTCATGTGGCACCTAATTTAAAGATATCAAAAGGGATTTGCAATCTTAAACTATTAAAATGCTGCAACTGCATTAATTTTTGTTTAAACAATGGCTTTTCATAGATATTGCACATACTAGGGAAGATGTTTATTCAGCAAAAGCTATCTCTGCATTAACACAGGAACAAAACCTTGGGCTGCTTATCCCCATGGAAATAAATCACACATTCTTTGCTTTAGGGGGTTTACTCCGTATTCATCTTTCAGATTTTGAGTCAGTGGCACAGTTTCATAAATAAAAGTAAAAAGTTGCTTCTGGTATTATGCAATCCAAAACCCTTTAACTCAGAAATGTGGCTTATGTGCCAAAACATTTTCTTTTTTTTCTTCAGGTAGCTGCTTCTTATTACAAAACATTTTCTTGCACACTGAGGTTTTTTTAAAAACAAAACAAAACAATGTTACCAATATTTGATTGAAGGTAACCAGTTGGGCATCTGGAAGACATGAAATCTAAAAAAAATCCATTGCAATACCCATTTCAGACTGGCCTCAATGATATTCTCCTTCAAAAATAATAAGGCAGGGATGAGGAAAGCTGTGGCTGTCCAGATCTTGCTAAGCCATAATTCCCTGATGACTGGCCATGCTGGATGGGGCTGATGGGACTGCAGCAGCTTAGGGTTTTGGGTTCCCTGTCCCTGTTAACACATCTATAAGCAGATTCAGGCAGCTTCTTAACATGTAGCTGATGTGTGAACATTCTATTTACATCTCAGGACAGTAACTTGAAATGTATTTAATCACTAGTCTGCATATTTGACTTCCGGTTTTTCCGCCTTCCTCTTCGGGTATGCCTCGCGGAGTCTCTGCGGCAAAAGTAGCTGCCAGAGGGTGATTTAGGGGGCAACACGGAGGCTACATGACCCCCCAAAGGCTCTGGGGGTGACCCAGAACCGAACTTATCCTGCAGCGTCAAAAAGGGGACCTCCGGAGCTCGCATCTTCTACAAGAGGTGAGACAACGGAGTATACCCAGGCGCAAGGAGGTGAACAACCCTTGGCAGCAAGCCTCTAAAACCCGAAGGGGTACAAACGGTGGCAAAATTTCCCTTATTCTTAACCCCTTAACCTAGAAAAAGGGTCACTAAAGAAGAGACTAAGAGGAGAAGGGGAAAGGTTTGGATTTTATTTGTAAAAACGACCTGACGTGAGTCATGGTGGTCCAGTAAACGTTAATTAACCCCAGAGGACTAGTGCACAAAGATTAAAGGTCAGGGAGAAGACTCTACTTGAAATATTACCGGAGGGAATAAAGATCAGGGGAAATTGCCATGCACGTTTGTAAAAATGACTGAAAATCTAGATTTAATGGATTCCTGGAGATATAAGCATAGATTAGAGATAGATTACACATACTTTTCTGAATCAAATAAATTGGCTAGCAGGATAGATGCCATTTGGATTTCCATAGAGCTGCTAAGAAGGATTGATAAGGTACAAATTTTACCAAAAATAATTTCGGATCATAAGCCGGTCCAGTTAAGATTAAAACCAGATTGGGAAACAGGAATAAGGAGATGGAAATTAAATCAATCTTTACTGAAAAGTGAAAAGATAATAAAGGTAAAGGTAAAGGGACCGCTGACCGTTAGGTCCAGCCGTGACCGACTCTGGGGTTGCGGCGCTCATCTCGCTTTATTGGCCGAGGGAGTCAGTGTACAGCTTCTGGGTCATGTGGCCAGCATGACTAAACTGCTTCTGGCGAACCAGAGCAGCGCACAGAAACACTGTTTAGCTTCCCGCCAAAGTGGTACCTATTTATCTACTTGCACTTTGACATGCTTTCGAACTGCTAGGTTGGCAGGAGCAGGGACTGAGCAACGGGAGTTCACCCCGTCGCGGGGATTCGAACCGCTGACCTTCTGATCAGCAAGTCCTAGACTCTGTGGTTTAACCCACAGTGCCACCCGCGTCCCTGAAAAGATAATAGAGGGTGCAAAAAAAAACATTGAAAGAATATTTTGAATTGAATAACAATGAAGTTAGTGATGTAAGAACAATATGGGATGCTAGTAAGGCAGTTATTAGGGGATATTTCATAAAACAAAATGCGATACTTAGAAAAGAAAAGGAAAAGGAAAAAATGGGACTGTTGGAAGAAATAAAGAAAAAAGGAAAAAGAATTAATTAAACAACCAAGTAATGATAAAACCAAAAAAGAAATTAGACAACTACAGAATAGAGCAAGAAATGGAGTGGAACCTGAGAATGTGTAAACAGAATAACTTTGAGTTTGCCAATAAACCAGGAAGATACCTGGCATGGCAACTCAAGAAGAGAAAAACCGAAAAACAAATAAATAGAATAAAAATAGGAGAGAAATGTATAAACGACTCCAAAATGATATTTTTTTAAAAAAATACTATGGAGATCTATACAAAAAAGATGTAGTTACAGGAGAAGAAGTAGAAGACTATTTACGCCAACAGAAAATCCCAGAGATTAAAAAAGAGAGAGTCCAAATGTTGGATGCCCCAATATCAGAAATAGAAACTAGGAAAGCAATCCAGAAAGTTAAAATAGGTAAAACACCTGGTCCAGATGGCCTCCTAGCAGAATATTATAAAAAATGGAAGAAATATTAATAGCACCACTAACGGAAATAATGAATAACACCCTAAATCAAGGAAAAATACCCAATTTTTCGTAGCTTACGTAACTCTCATACCCAAGCTGGGAGGGGACCCAGAGTCAATATCCAACTACAGGCCAATATCACTCTTAAATTGTGATTACAGAATTTTTGCCAATATATTGGCAAACAGGCTTAAAACTTGCTTTAAAACTTGCTAAAATGTATAAAAGAAGGTCACCAACTTGTTGGAGATGTAAAAAAGATGTGGGGGTCATACTATCACATGTGGTGGATTTGTGCAGTTATTGGTGAATACTGGAATAATATCTGCAACGAATTTAAGAAATTATTCAAACTTACCTTTAAAAAAACCCCAGAGATTTTTCTATTAGGTATACTACCATTAGAAATTAAAAAATATATAAGACCAGTGTTCATGTATGCAATTACAGCAGCGAGAATTCTTGCGGCGAGGAATTGGAAAAGTGAAATATTAAAAACGATAACAGATTGGCAGATACTCATGATAGAATATTTACAACTAGCAAAACTGATGAGAAAAGTTAGAGGAGTCTCAAATCAGAAAATACATGGAGAATGGAGAATATTTAAGGATTACTTAAGACTATATTGTACTAATCCTACCATTTTAGCAGAACTTGAATGATACTTGTAAGTGAAAACAGGTAACAAATATTTTATTGATTAATAATAATAATAATAATAAATTTTATTTATATCCCGCCCTCCCCAGCCGAAGCCGGGCTCAGGGCGGCTAACAACAATAAAACAGTACAAAAGTACAACATAAACAACATTCTAAAATCATTCATTATAAAAATTAATTTAATTAGATGGAAATGATATAAAAGAATATAAAACTGTGTGAAAAAATCACAGTACCAACAGTATAATGAGAACAGTTGGAAGTTTTACATCCAGATTTTTTATTTAAGTGTTATTATAGAAGATATTTTTCTTTTCTGTACATAGCATTTTCTTTCTTTTTTGTTCTTTTTTTGGCTTCTTCTTTCTTTACTTTTCGTCACTTCTATTGTAATGATTTTGTATATTTTTGCATATGTTTGTATTTTAAATCAAAGAATACTTAACAAACAAACAAAAAACACTAGTCTGCATATTTTACCAGTTTTCAGCAATGTAAGCAAAATTTATCCTTTGGACCTCGACAGAAAAGCATATACAGGCAGAGAGGTAGCAGCTTGGTCTTCAGTTGTCAATCAAGAAGAAGAAGAAGAAGAGTTTGGATTTGATATCCCGCCTTTCACTCCCCTTCAGGAGTCTCAAAGCGGCTAACAATCTCCTTTCCCTTCCTCCCCCACAACAAACACCCTGTGAGGTGAGTGGGGCTGAGAGACTTCAAAGAAGTGTGACTGGCCCAAGGTCACCCAGCAGCTGCATGGGGAGGAGCGGAGACGCGAACCCGGTTCCCCAAATTACGAGACTACCGCTCTTAACCACTACACCACACTGGCTCTCACAAGAAGACTCAGGCCAGCCTGTGGCTTTTTATAGGGTCAGACAAAAACCTGAGAGGGAGCAGTGATGCCTACATTTGCCTCCCTCATCCTTCCACAACCTGGTACCATCCAGAATTTGTTGGTCTATAGCTCCCATCATCCCTGACCATTATCCATGCTGCCTGGGACTACTACATTTGGAAGGTCATAGGTTTGCCATCCTTCCCCATCTAGCTGACAGGAGCCAAATTTGACAGGTGGATGGGGCAGCCCAGCTGTCAATCACTTGATGTCACAATGATGTCAGATAACCCTTTTTTGCTTGCATAGTTTGAAATCAAACTGAGTGGGGAAATGCACAACCCACAAGGCACCTTTAAAATCTTTCTCTAAGACATGACCACCCACTGATGGCAAAGAGTTCTAAAAAACTAGCCATGAGATGATATAGGACACCTGCAATTCATAGTCTAAAATCCCAGAGGGCATGCAAATCTTACACAGCTCTTTGGAACCTAGCCACCTGGTGAATAAATTCAGATGCCATACTGTGCTATCATTTACATGAACCTGAGCACTGGATTTGTATACTCTCTTCACCATTCATCCTACGGTGTGGCCACACCGAGGATCCTGGCAGCATGTTTTAAAACCAGCAATGCTGTAATGTTTTGTGCATAGATACTGGAGTGGTAAACTATGGTTTATTGACAAGCTAGGATCATAAACCGTAGTTTAGACTAACCAAAATGTGTCCTTATTAGACCTAATGATATTACATGATTGATTCTTTCATCCACAGCTTTTTTTTTTTAACATCCCAGAATGACAAAACATCTTGGGCATTCTGAGAAAACAAAATGGTATCTCCTATAAGATGGCTGCTGAAATCCATAGCTATGAGAAAAGGCAAGCTCCCCCCGTCATTCATACTTTTACTCATGGCTTTAGTCTTGTACCATAGTAAAATTGAACTTAGTAGGAGTCATGTAGTTCAACTTTCCATTTGTTATTAAATTAATACCTTCAATAAATATTTTTTTTAATGTGGGAATGGCAGTATAGGCAATAAGTGACTTAATATGGAAGAAATTGAAAATTATCATCTCAAAAAACGTGAGTTTTATATCGAGTTCTTTCTTCCTTTTGCAAACTGAGTGCTTGGAACCTTCACCACTATGGCTGGTGAGAGCAAAGGATATTGTCTGAACTCTTTGCAGCATCTTTCACTGATTGCTTGTTTGGAGAGCACAATGGATTCCGCAGGAGAACTATTATCCCTACACTGAAAGGCAGACACCTCTGCTAGACTATGGAAGGAAAAAGAATGCTGTGCATTGACCATTTTTATCTATGTCGGTAGCAGCATACAACTCCAGGGAACCCCATTAAAATTTGCTGACATTATTTTGTTTGTGGGACTGCAGCCAAAGGAAAATTAAAACAGGGTGTGAATATTTGAAAGCAAGAAAAGAAAGAACTATAAGAAACTGCAGACAGACAGCTGTGTTGTGGTCTCCAGCTGCCTGTTATTGGTCCTTTCCCAGAAACAAACACCTGGTGAGACCCGATAGAAAATCAGTCTAATATTATGTGTAGCTTAGTAGCAGGAAAACTGCAAGGTGTTTCAAATTGCTACACCCCTCACAAAAACAGTTTTCCATTGGTGCTTACCTCCGCCATATCACTTTCTATGGTCTCCAGATTTTCCTATGAAAGAAAGCCAAATGATTTTTCATTTCATTTATTAGCTGGAAAGAATTTGACAGAAAACGAAATACCAGCATAAAATAGATTTCCAGTCAGGTTTCTGGCTGCCTTTTGTAAAAGTGGGAAGCAAAGCCATACATGATCTATATGATCTATACTGTATATATTAGGTAGACAAAAAACCTTATGCTACAAGCCTCAAATTGGTTGATCAGGTTTTGCATACTATATTGTTTCACCCCAATTAGCAACAAGGAATGTTCATTTATCGCAGTTTTGTGAAACCATGGAAGACTCAGATTTTGTGATGTTGCATTATCTCATGGTTCGTGGGGGGCGGTGGCTCAGGAATACTCCTTCAAAGGGAAAGTCACAACTTTCAGGGTCATATTTTATGCAACCCCAATGGAAACAGTGAGCCCAGACTACAAATTTCTCCAGCACAAGCCTGAAGGAAATGAAGAAGAGCTGTTCAAAAACATGAAGAAGGAAACTGTCCCCCAATGCCAAGAACTGAACAGTGCAATCATGAGAAGTATGCTGGATTGAATTCAGTGGGCCCCAGGAAAGCAGGTCTAGGACCGCTGCCTAAATCTCCCTGGTTTCAATATAGCCTGGTAAGTGTTAGGCCACTGCGCTTTGGATTGTGCAAAGTCACCATACAGTCTTCTCAAACGCCTACTCCAAGGTTGCTGCCAAACATTGTGCCATGTTCAGTCCAATTCACTAGTCGACCCAAAATATTTTAACCATGTAAACAGGGGCGTATATAACAAACAATGTTCAGGAGTTCAAAACCAAGTTAAGTGAATAATGTGCACAGGAAAAATGGTTATGTCTTAGTCATAGGTGGGAAATTTCAGTTCCAGGCACAGACTGTGACCACCCAGGCCTCTCTTTCTAGCTCTACCCCCAAGCCGCATGCCTCTCGAGCCCTGCTTTGAACACTGGGTGTTTTTGCCTGGCTGGAATGTGTCCTTGAGCTTTGATGGTGCCTCTTTGTTATGTACTGAGTTGAATAGGATCCAAAATGCAGCAGTCTGATTGATCCTAGAACAATAGGATCCAAAATGCAGCAGTCTGTTTGGTCCTAGAACAATGCAGCGGTCTGATTGGTCCGCAGGAGCCACCCAATCCAGCTCCAGGTGGAAGTGAATCCACAACCTGATTGGCCTACAGGAGAATCCCAGAATTAGCCAATCACGTGCAGTCCATTGTGTGAATAATATATATAAAGCAGGTATTTGGAACTTTCATTCCTCCTCACCACTATGAGCTGAATAAAGAGCATGAAATCCACTCTCAACTCTGACTATATTTCACTCTTGCTCCTCCAATGTGTTTATACACACTGGCCTACTATGCAAAGGTAACATTTGCATTCATTGGTGCACTCACTTTAGCCTCTGGCCCTGCCTACCATTGGGAAGTGGCTGCCTAGAAGGGAATGTGGTTCAGGCTGCAAAAGGTTCTCCACCCTGGTCTAAGCTGATTACCTGTTAGTACTGAAGGCAATGTAAGGAACTGATCCAAGTGCTTGCTTCTTTCTGCCACCTTAAAGGCAACCAGCACTATAAGAACAGGGACACTAAGCCTGCATTCTTGCATGCAGGATGCAGGGGCTTCCAAATGTAATATGGAAATATGCTTGAGGATGTGGTTTTACAGCACTGGGAGGATCAAGAGAAGGCAGCCAGCATTTTTCAACTTTCACCTATACAAGTCAGACTTCTCTGTTACTCTATTTCCATATCTGCATGAGTCATTTTTAACCTTAAAAACTGCTGTGAATTCATAAATAGGCCCAGGGACGTTGGAGGCAGTCTATTACCAGTGTTTTATTCTTGTCATAGCAATGTAGAAATGGCAAATATGTGGTTTCTCTCTCTCTTCCATGTGAGGATCACGGCATTTGCCTTTTTCTTTTTTGGCTCTCTCTGCTCTGTTGTGTCTTGATATCTGAGGCAAAGGCATAGTCTATATTTCCAATTACTTAGGGCTCGAAACAACTAGCCACTGTTTTGACTCATCAGGGCTGCAGCAAGACATTTTAAGTAGGCCTCAAAGCTGCTAAACATTTATGTGTGGTTTTCAAAGGAAATGGCCCAACAGCTGCATGGTGAATGATGTACACAGCAGAAACCCAAACCTCAGGAGTCTTTTAGGGGTGTGGCTGTAAGGCATCCAAGTGCAATTTTTACGCTTACAGATGAGAGACGCATAAAGCCAAAATCTTTATCTAGGCTTCTAAAGTATGGGTTGTGCAGATGAAAAGAGACACCACCTGCAACAACTGTTCCTGGTCCCAAAAGGGAATTGACCAGACAGAGCCACGTCCTGGCTCGTTTTTCTAAAGAGGGCAGCAGAGAATTTTCTCATGGTTTGAATACAATTGCTTCAGCAGCAATCCCAGAAGGACAAACACTTTGGCTGTAGAGTAAGGAGCGCGAGAATGAAAGGAGTGAAAGGACTGTTTTGTACCAAAGCAGCAGCAATGACTGACTGCTGTAAAATCATACCGCATGACTTTCAAGCACCATTTTTTATAAGCTGTATCAAAATCCAATTGTTTAAGCAAAAAGACCTGTTGCGTAACCCATCCAGGTGCTAAAAGACTTAGACATGAGTTTGCTTAAAGCAATCTGTGTTATGCATTTTGAGGTGATGCAAATCCTATTCAGAAAATTCTCATCCACACATAGGACTAATAACAAACAGGCAAAGTGGGGTCATAGTTCCAGGTTCTGGCCCCACACCTTTTGTGCCTCTCTGGGCCCACACCCAATGTCCATGCATGGACAGTGGACATCTGAAGGGGGTGCCTACAAGCATTTATTTGAACTCACACAGGTGCTTGCTTAGTATACAGGAAGCCTGCTTGTGAGCATGTGGAGCTGAATGCAAGCTATGTCCCTCTGTGGACATTCTCAATTCAGCACATGGATACCAGGGAGAAGCTTTCAGGGCCTGGAATAGCAGTTGTGGTGCCAGAAGGTCAGGTGGACCAATTTTAGCCCTGGGAATCATCTCACACAAGATCTTCCTACCTGGTTGGATATCTCAAAGAGAAACAAGTGGGTAGCGGATGACAAAGATGTCCATACTGGTTTCTCTCAGTTTCTGATTTTTCCAGTCTTAAATTTGGTTCTCTACATGTCCAGTTTGTGACTTGGGGGGGGGGGAATTTCCTCACAAAAATTCATCCGCATTCTAGCATAAATCTCTTCTAATATATGCATTTTATATACATTTTCCTAACAGACATATTTTTGCCAAGCAATTTCACTCAGCAAAATGCATTTTTGTATGCTTTTTCACTACTGTATGCTTTCATACACACACTTTACCCTAGTATATGGATTTTTGTATGTGCATATTGCTTGGCTGAAGAATTGCATTTCCAAATCTGGGGAAGTATGGATTTTGAAAAATAGTTTTGTTTTGATCCTTGTATTGTTTCAGAAAGTGCAGATTTGGTAACTTCATCGTTAAATGCAAACTTTATTGAATTTCTCCCCTTGCCCTGTATGGCCCTGAGGCATTTCCTATCTTCAGGTATATCCTTGAACATGCACAGGATGGGGTGGGGGGCACACACACAAGTCCCCCCCCCAACATCCTTGAGGGCACCAGCTGCTATTGGGATGTTTGTGCAATTAGCACAAAAGTCTGGAGATAGTTTTAAGTATGTTTGAGTGAGCATGGATGGGAAGACAGTCAGTTGAATGCACCTAAGAAGACAATCACCTTCCTCAGGTGTCACAATGGGCAAGTGCATCTGGATGTTAACCAGAAGGTTGGTAGTTCGAGCCCACCCAGGGATGAATGTGGGCAGGATTCCTGCATTGCAGGGAGTTGGACTAGATGACCCTCAGGATCCCTTCCAACTCTTTTATTCTGTGATCTAAGTAGCCAGTGTACATGGGCATGTTGGAGGTGGAGTTTATGTTTGTTTTATTGCCCAAATACCTGACCACAGCCATTGCTTTAATTGGATCCTGGTTAGAACGTCTTCCATGAGATCCTGATAACCAGAAGCTATTCAGTCAGAGGAAACTGTTGCTAGCATAGTCTCTCCCTCCAGATTCTACCAGATTCTCTTAGTTCCAGCTGGTTGGGAAGGTTTGGGGAAGCGGATGAAAGGGAACATGCTCTTCTTCCCATTCTACACAAAACCAGCAACAGCTTTCATACATTCTAGAATTGCACATTCCCTGTAGCCCGTTCCCTCTATGGAACTTGGGCTCATTTACGTAATTTGGAATCTTTAAAGTTAACAAATTCAGTGTCGTCCAAGGGCATTAGCATTTGACATTTCTCAAATGGAGATGAAAAATATTTTAACTCTATGCCTTGGTTTCTGGTTTGCCGTGGTCATGCCTTTCTCTTGAATGACCATTTATTTTGGTTGGACTCATTGCATGCCTTTGCATTTAAGCAGTCAAGGAATTCCAAACATTTATCATTCAGAGTGGTGCCTGGCTCTCATCTCAGTTGTGTGGCACAGCTTTTAACCCTATGGTAACTAATTGGACAAGACTAGAATTGATTTCAAATTTTAGCTCCTTAAGTGATTCTGAGAGTTGGATATTCCCCATTAACCTCCACTGAGGAATAATTATCACAGAGGCATCACTCATGCCTGGCACATAATTCCACAGAGGTGCTCCTCATTAAACACATTTTTAAAACAATAATAAAAAATACCAATACATGCCTGCCATGTCTGTGCAACGATATACCAAACAATATTCACAAGAGTACTGTGAATATGTGTGTTTGGGAAAGTAATCTCCCCAGAGCTATTTTTTCTAGAAAAAGAGATGCTGGAATTCAACATAAATACCTCCCTTGTTTTCTTTTAATGGCAATTGTACTCACCTGAGGTGCCAGAACTGAGTTCCAGTGAGTTCCAGCTGAAAAAGCCCTGAATCTCCCCATGTCAACATCCTTACCACCCACCCAAGGAAGTCAGAGAGAAGACAGTTACACAACAAGAAATCTTCAGGCTTAAACTGCCTGAAATGTCATGAGATTTTGATTTTGCCAAAGAGCCACCTGAGCTTTAGAGCAAGAGGTGGGAACAGGAACAATAAAAGGATGTGTTTTCATCTAATCAAGTCAGTTGTGGCAGACTGGAAGTGCAACACACACTCACTTGACCCCTTAGCCATAGGCCACCCCACTTGGTCTATCAGCCACCACTGCAAGGGATCGATGCCTCCGTGTAACAACTGTTTTGCAGAGGCATCAATCCCAGTTCAGATTGCAACTCGCCAAATGGCTTTCATCAAGCTACTCTCTTTCAGCCTTGGTCTCTGCCCTACCACCATCACAACTGACTTACCTTACAGAGTTGTTTTAAGGATTGCAGCTAGATAATGCACATGCAGCATTCTGAACACTTGGGAACACTAATGACTATAACACACTAGTGAAAATGCATGTAGAGCATGTTCTTACAATTAAGCATGGCTTGTTGGATACCAGTCACCAGTTTCCACCACTTTCCATCCATCCCTTTTGCAAATCAAAAGTGCAAGCCTAAAGGAAGACTTGAAGACTGTGTATAATTCACACACGCATTAACTGCAATCTAATATTGTGTGGAAAGGACCTGCACTATTCTACCAACATACCCACAAATGCTTAGCTCAAGGTTAATTGCAATTTCATAGTACAATGGATGGTGCATTAATCAGCAATCCTTCACTGGCGCCAGCAGAATTGTTCTAATCTGCATCAACCAAATCTGTTCTTAAAGATCTCATAGCTAATACTCTTTTTGTTTTAAAGCTTGGAGAATTTAAAACCTTCAAGTGGAAGACAACTTGGAACCGCTTCAAAAAGAGAGAGAGAGAGAGAGAGAGAGAGAGAGAGAGAGAGAGAGAGAGAGAGGCGGGGGGAGAGAGAAGCAAATTACAAATGATGGCTAATTTTAATTGGCTGCATAAAGCATTTGATATCTCTGCCATCAAACACTAAAAACATTCATTTTATATGAAAGCACTCTGTGGGGGCGGTTACATCCCTGTAAAAGTGTGGATTCTAAATATCCATTTACTTGTAGTACACAGAAGGTGCAAAATGAAACTGCTGCTTATGTGAAGTGGCTAATTTGAAATCTAATCCAGCATTTCTTAAATGGTTTGATCTTGCGGCCCTTGCTTAGGAACACCTGCAGTTTATGTCATGCAGCCCCCACCCCCATTCAGAACAATCTGTAAAATTGTTATAGTGTAGTCCAGTACCATGTCACATTGTGGCAGTACCTTTGATCTCTGCCCTTGGGAAAGATTTCTTCATGTGGGCAGCAGCAGCAGCAGCTGTAAATACAACAGTTAATACTATTGAGGTATTGAATTTCCCATCTATTTTGCAGGCTGAAGTCAGAAGACTGAACTGCATTTCCCATACCGCTTGCTTTCAAGTTTCTGAAGTTTGAAGATAATCTAGTAAATGGATGGTTTTAAGATTTTTTTTCTTTTCCTCCAGTGGTGCTACAAAGCAGGGAAAGCCCTCCTGGTTCTTTTTTTAGAGCTAGGGAAATAAACTCAGGCAATAAATCATTATCTTCCTATAGATTTTGACATTTTGATCCTTGTCTTGGTCGACTGAGAATTCACAGCTTTTCATCTTCAGCTTATCTGGAAGCAACCTGTAGTCTAAAGTTTTAAGACCAGTCAGTGTTCTGTGCAAGGCTTATCCAGTCTTATCCCTTCTGTCCAGGACGCTTTGGGCAAACTTGAATACAAGAAACCAGAATCAAATACGCTACATGGTTCTGAATTGGCTATTTCATTCTTAATAGCGCATCCTCACCATACTGAATCTGCCACGTATTGGATCATTACTACCTACATGCCTCCATCCAATCTGGATTTCCATTCTCATAGCACCCATCAGCAAGTGGTCCCATATTGAAAATACAGTCACTATGCTGCAATGTTTGTGCTGGCCTACTGGGGTCCCTGTTATGCGAGCGCAAAGGGTATTGCTTTAGGCTGACCTCTTTTGGGGGGGGGGCAATTAGGATCCTTGACTATGAAAGCCTGCTTCAAGTAGGTTGTTTGGAGGATTCCTGTGAGACCTTCAGTAAACCTGAAGGAAGGTGGGATAATGTGGGCTGGCCATGTGTCTCCCCCCCTTGCTAATAGGCCCACTGATTATGTTATCCATTCTTTATTTATTGTAAAAGGGATCCTGCAAACATACAACTGCTTTACGTAGGTTTTCTCAATGCTACCAGGACTCTGGTTCCAATTGTGTACATGAACCATATATACAAATGGGGACCATTTCACACCTAAGTTGTCTGGTGACACAGGTGGTGTAAAAATCGATGTAGGTGGGCATAGCCTTCAGGTGCCATTTTGCTTCTCCCTCAGGGGTTTTACTTGTTTGCTGATCACATGGAGAGGGGCCTTCAGTACAGATCTCTATGGTTAATATAACCAGGTAAAAATCAATTACATGGTATTAAAATGAGTCCAGATGATGTTCAGAACTTTGTCCTTACACCATTTTGTAAGACTTTACATTTCTTGGGGGGGGGGGACTCCAGGTACTAGAAAAAAGGTTTATTCCAAGCCTGATCCATTTCAGGGGAGGAAAACCCTTCAGGAGCACTATCAATATATTATAAATAGGAGGTAGGATAGAGGTCACATCCACACAATACATTTGAAACACTTAGACCACTTTAAGAATAATGGAATTGTAGAGTTGAAAGGGACCAGCAGTAATGTGCATGTTACTCAATTGCATGTTAACCATGTCATAGAGAGATATTCATGCTGAAAAAGCTTGCATTTCACAATAGAATTCATCACGTCACACACTGTCATAAACACACTTCTTCTGCACAGAGATCCGTCTGTTCAGAAAATAGAATCATAACCAGCAGACCTTAGCTGCCAGTTAGTTGCTTGAAACATGATGTAGGAAATGGTCATGTTAGAAGCAACTCTAGCACAGCAACACAATAAAGGAAGAAAAAGCAATGCTGTTCTCTTTTGTTAGCAACAGAAAATAGTTTGGGTTTGAATGATGTACAACAATGGTGTGTTAATTATTATAAGTGCCTGTATTGCTTCAGTAGATGCATAGTCAAAAGAAAAGAAAGTTTGACGACAGCGATATTTTTAGAATAGTTTGTGAGCAACTGCCAACTTCTGAGGCATTGTGGCCTCTCATAACCTGCCTGAATGAATACATGCATAGTTTTGAAGTCTAGACTTTGCATTTTTAAAAAAACAACACCAGCAAATTTCAGGCACCCATTTATTATCAGCTTTCTAGTTATAGCTTTTTGTTCTACACGGCCATATTATATGGCATGGCTCCTTTGATATAAAACTGTTTGTTTACAAAGTGCTTCTGCCATCTTTGGCTAAGCAACAAAGAGTGCATTTCTGAGATGAAATCTGCCTTCATCTGAAACATGCCCCTTCAGTTCTTACTGATGCTTTCATCTAAGAACCTCTCTTTTTCCTTCTTTCAATTCTGAAATAAATACAAGCTAATCAAAATTTGCATTACTACCCTGTTTTAACCCCTGAGCGCCTATGGAGTAGAATATTTGTGAGAGTCATGCACATGCATAATTGAGCACCAAACTCAAAAAAAAAAACCCCAACAAAACAGTTTTTGTAAAACTGGAGATAAACCTAGTATCTCATTTCTAAGACCCAGGTTAGCACCAGTGTGGGAAGTAATCCTCTCACTTACTCCTTCCATATGTTCTCAGGTTTCATCCATTACCAGAACAGTGTGGAAAACTAGGTGTCCCCCTTTAAATTTAAATTTTAAAGCTGTATTTTAATTGAGCATCACATTTTAATTAATTTGTTACACTTTTTATTGTTTTATTCTGTAAGTTAAATGTTCATTTGGTTTTGGGAGCTATCAGGGAAGTCTAGTATGGGGCTGTTATATAAAGGCAGCTAAAAATAAACAAATTGTGTGGAAAAGATGCTCTTGTGTCATTGACATAATATAAGAACTGGTCCGCAGCCATAAACTATTCAGGAGAACCCTGGATATCATTGTAATTATGCAACTACTGTAGAGGTTTGACATCAGGTTTGCTGTTTTCAGTAACATGTCCTGTATCAATCGCCTTCCCCGCCCCTTATAATCTTGACATTGCATAGTTGAATATTACCTACAGCCCGCATTGCCATATTTCTTATTGCCCCACTTCTCCCTGTTTCCATCAGGATTTTATCTATCATGTTTCCCGTGAGATTGAGTTATTGACCATTGATTTGTTTGGCAGCGATGAGTAAATTTCCTGTTCTGCTCATTCCTTCTTCCTAGGGATATCCCGACCCACTACAGTGCATGTAGATTTGGCCCCCTAAAGACACAAACATACAAGCACAGCCACTCACAACTCTGCTGACTCAGCCAAACCCACCTCACAGGAAGGAAAATGTACGCAGCACTGAGCTCAAACCCTCCAAGTGTCCCTATTTTCTGGGGATGTCCCTGATTTAGAGAAGTTTCTGATTTGATTCTGGTATGTCCCATTTTTCCTTAGGATGCCTTTATTTTCATTGGAGAAATGTTGGATGATATGGAGTTATCTGAGCCCTGAGCTGTTTGAAGGCAATCCTGTATAGGGAAGTTTTTTCAAAAAATTTTTAATGTTTTATTATGTTTTTATATATATGGAAGCTGCCCAGTGTGGCTGGGGCAACCTGGTAAGATGTGCAGGGTATAAATAGCAAAATTATCATTATGGAATGGGATGTTCCTATTTTCACCAGAGAAATGTTAGAGGGTATGTGGGCTCCTAGTTGGAAACATAAGAATCAAATATATGCAACACAGCACATAGTTAAAACAAATATTTTATTTCCACAAGAGGCAGCTATGGCCACCAACTTGGATGGCTTTAAAAGAGGTTTAAACAAATTCATGCAGTGTAAGGCTATCAGTGGCTACTAACCATAATGGCTATACTCTGCCTCCACCCTCAGAGGCAGATGCTTCAGAACACTAGTTGTCGGAAACAGTAGGAGGGGAAAGTACTGTTGCCCTCAGGTCCTGCTTGTGGGCATCTAACTGGCCACATTGAGAAGAGGATCCTGAAATAGATGGAACATGGGCCTGATTCAGCAGGACTTCTAAGGTAATGTCAATCAGAGATAATGTAAAGCAAAACAGAAAAGCAGCCTACTTCTTTTAATTGCGGCATTTCAATATATTTACAGCAAAGTATAAAAACCAAACAAAAAGTTTGTCAACTGTGATAGCTCTCAGCAACACAAACACACAAACATTTGATAAGCCAAAATAAATAAATAAATCCTTATGTTAAAGTAGAGTCAATAGGCATTTTCACTTGCTGCAGCTGAAAGCTGTCTAATTATTTTATGGTTATATTTAATTATTCATTTTGTGTTTCACATTTTGTTTTATAGTTACTGTATAATCAAATAGCAGTCCAGTAATGACAAGGAGACTAGTAGTGGCTATGCAGGGGACATTGTAAATCAAACCAACCAGATGCCTATGGGAAGCAGGCAAGCTGTATTTGAGTGCCACAGCACTCACCGTACCTGGGTTTCCCAGAAACTGGTATTCAGAGTCATATTGTCTCTGAAAGTAGAGGCAGAACGTAGCTGTCAGAGCTGCCACCCAGTCCCAGCTCACATAGGACCAAGTCCGCCAGCGTTCACTTTATAAGAGTCTTTATTAAGTTACAGGTTTCATTTCCGAACTGCAGCGTGCAGCTCTACACCTTCTGCCCTAGGTCGGCGAAGACCCGTCTGAGTCCCCGCCTCTTGCACACCAGCTTAATACCCTAGCCTTGCTCCACCTCCTTCGCCTCTCCCTACGTCTCTGGGTCCTTCTGCCCCCCTGGGCCTCCTCCCTTCTACTCTCCTCTGACGCTGACCCCCCTGATCCTTCTGCCTCCTTGCGGCGGGCTTTAGGACCTGGCTCACTCTCCGGGCTGCTTACTGCTCCAGCTTCCGCTGCATTTGAACTTGGCGCGCGCGCCCAACTCTCTACTTTCCTCTTAACCGTTGCCTCGCTCTCTGAGGAGGGCGTGACCACCCCTGACTCGTGCCCTCCCTCCTGCTGACAGCCTCCGGAACCCGATGCCTGGCTACCTTCCTCCCTGCTGCTCTCAGTCTTGAGCGTGGGTCCCGACTTCCAGCTGCTGCCGCCCTCAGTTATGAGCGTGGGTCCCGACTTCCAGCTGCTACTCTCTGAATCTCCTCTGTTCCCTTCCTCCTGGGGTGTCCCCCCGGATCCCCCCCTTGCTCTGCTCACTGGGGCTCCCTTTTGGGAGTCCTCTGACTCACTGCTTAGGCTTGGAGATCTCGGGTCGTCATCATCACTCATTTTCCCTTCGGATTCCTCCCCCTCGCTCTCTGCTTCCTCCCTTCTCTGCGTCTCTGCTCCTGAACCCCTGACATCCATCCCCCCCTCGAAGCCCCCCCTTCCCCCCTCCCCGCTTTCAGGTGTGGGTGCTGGGTGCTCCATCATCACGGGAGGGAATGCCGGATACAGTTCGCTCCCCGTGGTTGGCCGCCAACTGAAGACCTCCGAGTCTTCCTCCTCGCGGTCGCCGACGTTGACCTGTTCCGCTTCCATCTCTGTACCGCCGTGCTCGAACCCAAGGTCCTCCCCGAACACGTCCATGTCAGTCTCTGCGTCGGTCGCTCGACCTGGCATCTCCAGCCACTTCCGGCGCCATTGCTCCTCCGGTCGATCGTCCCACCAATACGAGGTGTCTGACGCCGAACCCGCCGGCGATCCTTCTGGGGAACGGGTGCTCA
This sequence comes from Podarcis vaucheri, assembly GCF_965113315.1. Lineage (NCBI taxonomy): Eukaryota > Metazoa > Chordata > Lepidosauria > Squamata > Lacertidae > Podarcis > Podarcis vaucheri. The sequence goes on from NC_138767.1 coordinate 42,437,011, forward strand.
GTGCGGGTTCCCCGTCCGAGTCGAATCCATGGAACGTGCTGGAAGAAAGTGTGGGCGTGAACAGCCAGTCGTCGAAGAAGCTCGCTGGCATGGGTCTGTGTGGGAAAAGGGCATGAAACTCGTCCTTGAGCAGGGGTTCCTCCAAAGCGTAGTCTGGCACCCAGCTATTGGCGCTGGCCCGGGTGCCCTCTCTGGCTAGGAGGTATTCGACTCCCTCTTCCCCCCATCTGGAGTCCAAAATCTCCGTGACCTCGTTGATGGGGTCTTGCTGCGTCACCCCTCGCGTCTCCGTCCGCTCCCGGAACGGACTCGGTGCCGTCCCTGGCTCCTGGAATCTGTGAGGTGCCTTGTAGGGAGTGAGCACCGACCTGTGGAACACCGGATGCATTCTGGAACCCTCCGGCAGCGCCAGTCGGAAGGCTACCGGGTTGATCTGTGCTTCGACTTGGTACGGACCAATTTGCTTGTGCCCCAACTTTTTCTTGGCTAGTGACCTGGTCGGCACTGCGTGGGCTGCCAACCAGACCCAGTCTCCCACTTGGATCTCTTCGCCAACCCGCCTGTGCTTGTCAGCTTGCACCTTGTAGGCGTGCTTAGCTAGCTCCAGCTGTCGTCTGAGTTGATCGTGTACCGCCTGCAACTCTGACGCGAACGCGTCCGCCGTCTGTGGTTCTCCGTCCCCCACTCTCTCCCGTCCCGGGAAGGTTCTGGGATTCCTCCCATTGTTGGCGAAGAACGGCGTCACCCCTGTGGACACGTGCTTCGTGTTGTTGTAAGCGAACTCGGCGAGCGGCAGGTAATCCACCCAGGTCGCAGGTTGTTGATTGGCATAGCATCTCAGGTACTGCTGCATGATGGCATTGACCCTCTCTGCTTGCCCGTTGGTCTGCGGGTGTCTCGCTGATGCCAGATCGACCTTGACATTTAGAAAACTCATCAGCTTCTGCCAGAAATTCGAGACGAACTGGCGCCCGCGGTCGGACAGGATAGACCGCGGCAGACCATGCACTTTGAACACGTGATCTATGAACAGTTTGGCGGTTTGTTCCGCCGTGGCCACCTTCGCACACGGAATGAAATGTGCCATCTTGGTGAACAAGTCCACCACCACTAGTACAGCTGTCTTGCCTCTCGAGCTGGGTAGATCCGTAACAAAGTCCAGGGCCACTCTCTCCCACGGTTCAAACGGCGTTTGCAGCGGTTCCAGCAGTCCCGCCGGTGGTTTGTGCACCGGTTTGGCCCTCTGGCAGGTGTCGCACCTCGCAACGTAGTCCGCGACTTCCCCTCTCAGTCTGGGCCACCAAAAGTCCCTTGCGACTAATTCCACCGTTTTCTCCGTGCCAAAGTGCCCGGCCGTGGGTGCGTCGTGCAGCTGCTGCAGTACCCTGGCGCGAAGTTCGTCTCCCGGCACGTAGATGGCCCCTTTACGTAAGAGCAAGCCGTCTCGTATCTGGAACTCGTCGCCCTTCGCCGTGCCCTTGTGCACCTCTGCCATCTTCGCCTGCGCGAAGGAGTCGTCCTGCAACGCCCGCCGCACCGCATCCAGGTCTACTGTGGCTGAAGCGCACGCCCACGCTGTTGGCGCGAAGATGTGCATGGCTGCCGCTGGCGTCGCCTCTTCGAGGTATTGCGGTTTGCGGGACAGTGCATCCGCCATGACGTTGGTGTCGCCTGGGACGTACTCTATTCGGAAATTGAAGTCAGCAAAGAACTCCGCCCAACGTATCTGCCTCTGGTTCAGGAACTGAGCCGTGCGCCAGTGCTCCAGATTCTTGTGATCCGTGCAGACCTGCACCGTGTGCTTGGCGCCGATCAGGAAGTGCCTCCACGCCTTGAAAGCTGCATGAATGGCCAGCAACTCCCTGTCCCAGATGGTGTAGTTCTGCTCCGACTTGCTGAGCTTTCTGGAGTAGAACGCTCCCGGCCTCCAGACCCCCTGTGGGTCCCTTTGCAGCAGGACAGCTCCCACTGCTCTATCGGACGCGTCTGTCTCTACCCGCATCGGTCTGCTGGGGTCGATATGCAGCAGTTGCTCTTCCGACGCGAAGAGACGCTTGAGTGCCTGAAAGGACTGCTCCGCCTGCTCCGTCCAGATGAATTTCTTTTTCTTGGAGCTTAGCGTGTCCGTAATGGCCGCCGTCTGCATCGCGAACCCCTTGATAAACTTGCGATAGAAGTTGGCGAAGCCGACAAACCGCTGGACCTCCTTCCGATTGCGCGGGCTCTTCCAATCCACCTCCGTCGTGTCGAACTGGCACTTCTCCAGTTTGGCGTACAGTCTATGCTGCTGCAGCCTCTTCAGCACCTCCCGAACATCTTGGTCATGGGCTTGCTGCGAGTCGGAGAATATCAGGATGTCATCCAGAAAGCAGACGCACTTCTTGTAAAGGAGTCCCGCCAACACATGATGCATGAAAGCTTGGAAACAGTGAGAACCGTTTTGCAATCCAAACGGCATCACTCTGTATTCGTAGGTGCCCAGAGGCGTGAACATGGCTGTCTTCCACTCATCGCCCTCCCTCATGCGGATGAGATTGTACGCACCTCGCAGGTCCAACTTGGTGAACACGCGTCCCTTGCGCACCGTCGCTAGTAGGTCGTCAATCCTGGGCATGGGGAAATCAGAAGGCTTGGTCATCTTGTTTAAGAGGCGAAAATCCACCACCAGTCTTTTTTGGGGCGTGTCCTTCTTCTTCACGAAGAAAACAGGACTGCCCCCTACTGCCCTGGACTCCCGGATGAAACCGCGCTGCAAATTGTGATCTATGAACTGTTTGAGTTCCTGTAATTCGTCCTCAGACATGGAATACAGCTTCCCTTTCGGCAGCGTCGCCCCTGGTAGGAGGTCAATCTTGCAGTCATATTGCCTGTGCGGTGGTAGCTTGTCAGCCTCTTTCTCGCAGAAGACCTCCAGAAAGTCTGCGTATTTGTGGGGAACTGCTTGCAACGTTCCCAACTGCAGTTGTGATTCCTCCTCCTCTCCCTCCTGTCTGGGCAGGATGCAGTGTTCTGCGCAATAAGAGGAGCCGAAGATCAGCTGTCTCTGGTACCAAGCCAGTGTCGGACTGTGCCTGTCCAGCCAACTCATGCCCAACACAATGGGCGTGTCCGACAGTTGGGTGACATTAAAACTGATGACTTCCCTGTGGTTGCCAAGGCGCATCACCATCGGTGGCGTTTGCTTCACCACCTGCCCCCCTAGCAACTCTCTGCCATCCACTGTGACGACTTGCAGGGGCAGAGTGGCAGGCAGTAGCTGTATAGCGTGCTGCTCCACAAAATCCTGCGCTATAAAGTCTGCGTTGCTTCCAGAATCCACAGAAAGCGGCACTTCGATAGTGACGCCATCGGGTAGCTGGAGAGATGCTGTGAGCTGCACTACTGGTTTGGGTGGGAGGGGGTCCGTGGGTTGCAAGATCGCTGGGGACTGCTTCACTGATGCGTCTGGCTGGGCCCCAGTGCCTCTGTCTCCAGCCAGACATCGTCGTTTCCCTGCTGCGTTGCTGCAGTCACCATTGCTGAGGCTGCAGTGTGCTTGTGGAGCCTCCGGGGACACTCTTTCGCCAAATGGCCTGGATCCTCGCAGATGTAACACTTCCTGTTCCCTCTAGGAGGCTTCGCTTTCACTGCTGTCGGTGCTTGGGCTCTGGCTGCTGACTGAGCCCTTGCACCTCCAACCTCCATCGGTTCCCCTCCCCCTCCAGGCGGAGGTGTGGATTGCGCACGCGCTGCTTCTCTTGGAACGAAAGAGAAACTTCTCGCTGCTTCGCGCCCTCCACGTCCTTCATCTCTGCACCATGGACGTTCTTCCAGCCTCACCCCCACAGTCAGCGCCCTTTGGACCACCTCCTGCGTGCTTCGGGGCCTCTCCCCCCTTGCAATTTCATCCTTGACCGCAGAGCTTAGACCCTCCCAGAACAGGTCTCTGACAGGGGGCGAATCCCGGTCCCACTCTAAGGCACTGACCAGCGCAAAAAAGCGGGCGTGGTACTGCCGGACGCTTGCCCTCCCTTGTTTTAGTCCATGAATCTCCCGTCGGGCAATATCCACATCAATAGTAGACAAAAAACACGCATCCATCGCTTTGATAAAGGCATCTGCATTCTGAAGCGCCGGATCTTTATCCCTCCACAAATTGCGTAGCCACGCTTTAGCATCCCCATGCAAATGGGATAGTATGAACCCCACTTTCTCTTCCTCATCTCTAAAGTCTTTTGCCAGCAGTTGCAGTGCGCACATTACGTCTGCTCGAAAATTGGGGTACTGTTGTAAATTCCCATCGAAGTGAGCCACAAGCCCTCCTGCTCTCCGTGCCAACCCAACCCCCTCCGGTCTGGGTCCTGGCTGCCCGTGTTTAACCCATGCTTCAAACCTGGCGTGGAGATCTCTGTAGGCGGCTGCCGCATCCTCCTCCCTCTTCTTGGATGCCAATACCTCCGCGTTCAATTGGGTAACTGCCTGTTGCAGCGCTGCAACTGTCTCTGCTTCCGTCATCTCTGCTAACCGTCGTGAGCTTGCTCCCAAACACCGATCCCCTCCTCCAGCTGCCTCTCTCTCCGCTGCGAGATATCAGGTGTCCGAAGCTTTTGTGAGACGGGTCTTACTGTCAGAGCTGCCACCCAGTCCCAGCTCACATAGGACCAAGTCCGCCAGCGTTCACTTTATAAGAGTCTTTATTAAGTTACAGGTTTCATTTCCGAACTGCAGCGTGCAGCTCTACACCTTCTGCCCTAGGTCGGCGAAGACCCGTCTGAGTCCCCGCCTCTTGCACACCAGCTTAATACCCTAGCCTTGCTCCACCTCCTTCGCCTCTCCCTACGTCTCTGGGTCCTTCTGCCCCCCTGGGCCTCCTCCCTTCTACTCTCCTCTGACGCTGACCCCCCTGATCCTTCTGCCTCCTTGCGGCGGGCTTTAGGACCTGGCTCACTCTCCGGGCTGCTTACTGCTCCAGCTTCCGCTGCATTTGAACTTGGCGCGCGCGCCCAACTCTCTACTTTCCTCTTAACCGTTGCCTCGCTCTCTGAGGAGGGCGTGACCACCCCTGACTCGTGCCCTCCCTCCTGCTGACAGCCTCCGGAACCCGATGCCTGGCTACCTTCCTCCCTGCTGCTCTCAGTCTTGAGCGTGGGTCCCGACTTCCAGCTGCTGCCGCCCTCAGTTATGAGCGTGGGTCCCGACTTCCAGCTGCTACTCTCTGAATCTCCTCTGTTCCCTTCCTCCTGGGGTGTCCCCCCGGATCCCCCCCTTGCTCTGCTCACTGGGGCTCCCTTTTGGGAGTCCTCTGACTCACTGCTTAGGCTTGGAGATCTCGGGTCGTCATCATCACTCATTTTCCCTTCGGATTCCTCCCCCTCGCTCTCTGCTTCCTCCCTTCTCTGCGTCTCTGCTCCTGAACCCCTGACAGTAGCCTTTATGGCTAGTGGCCACTGATAGCAATATCCTCCATGAATTAGCCTAATCTGCTTTTAAAGGTATCTAATTTGGTGACCATTATTACATTGGGTAAAGGTAAAGGGACCCCTGACCATTAGGTCCAGTCGTGACCGACTCTGGGGTTGTGGCACTCATCTCGCTTTATTGGCTGAGGGAGCCAGCGTACAGCTTCCGGGTCATGTGGCCAGAATGACTAAGCCGTTTCTGGCGAACCAGAGCAGCGCACGGAAACGCCGTTTACCTTCCCGCCAGAGCAGTACCTATTTATCTACTTGCACTTTGACGTGCTTTCAAACTTCTAGGTGGGCAGGAGCAAGGACCGAGCAATGGGAGCTCACCCCATCACGGGAATTCGAACCACCGACCTTCTGATCGGCAAGTCCTAGGCTCTGTGGTTTAACCCACAGCGCCACCCGCGTCCCATCATTATTACATTACAGGAGAGTAAATCCCACAATTTATAGAATCCTTATTTATAGTGTTTAGTAACTTACCTTATGAAAGGCACCCTTCCTATAGGAGTCGTAGCCCAGAACTTTAGGCCTACATGATATTTTGCTTAAAGGTTTATACATTTGTGTGTAGCAGCATTTGGGATTGTTAATCTGAAATGAATGTTTAAAACAACCCTACAGCATAGATTCCACTCGCAGCTACCTTGTATTTCTCCCCCATCCACAGCTTCCCGAAGACCTTGCATCATTAGTTGAAGATGTTGCGATCTTCCTGGGTCAATGTCGATTGAATTTATTACCAAAAAAAATCAACCCAAGAATGCCATTTCAATAAACTAGCTTTGTTGCCTGTAATTTAGCTTTAGTTAAAAGCAGGGAAGGCATTCCAATCATTCCATTTTTTTTAAAAAAAAATAATACTTAAATCTTGCCCAGGAGCAACTTTCAAGTGGAAGTAGCTGTTGATTTATAATTGATGTGCAAAATTCAAAGGGAGAAGTAAACTGTACCTTCCTTCTGCTGAGATGAGCTTACTATCACTTTCTATGAGAACTGCCTTCAAAACATTATATTGTCCCTCCAAGAACCCTAGCACACAGGCGGTCAACTGGAAAACAGAACTGATTTTAATATTGTACTTTTATATTTGAGGGATGCGGGTAGCGCTGTGGTCTACACCATAGAGCCTAGCACTTGCCGATCAGAAGGTCCGTGGTTCGAATCCCTGCGACAGGGTGAGCTCCCGTTGCTCGGTTCCTGCTCCTGCCCACCTAGCAGCTTGAAAGCAAGTCAAAGTGCAAGTAGATAAATAGGTACCGCTCCGGCAGGAAGGTAAATGCATTTCCATGCACTCCTCCAGTTCGCCAGAAGCGGTTTAGTCATGCTGGCCACATGACCCAGAAACTTTCTGCGGAGAAACACCAGATCCCTCGGCCTATAGAGCGAGATGAGCACACAACCCCAGAGTCGTCCGCAACTGGACATAATGGTCAGGGGTACCTTTTCCTTTTATATTGTTGCAACCTACTCTAATAAACAGCAACAGGGGGAATTCTACCCAAGGTGGGAGCACCTTGTTGGACCCTATGAAAAAAGAAAATGCATCCTAGATCCATGTAAAGTTGCAGAAAATTCTGGGGCACGACCTCCATTTATGGCAAAAGCTGAAAAAATGCACTGAAGTGACCAGCAAGAACCAACATGCACAAACATTTCTAGGAAAGTCATTCAACCAGCAGTCTATCATTCCCAATAGCACATTTCTAGTAAGTAATTCACAAAGAGAAGATGCAGGGGAATGTTAGTAATGCCAGTAGTTTCAGATTCTCTTTTACTTCTAGTGATTCGACAGTCTATAAAAAGTTTCAGTTCATTGTATGGTTCCAGTGTGTAATCGGACTTGCACACATTGAGTACATGACATTTCTCCAACTCTGTTTCTTCAAATCATCATGATTGTGATCATGATCATCATCACATCTTTATGCTTTGTTGAAACACCACACGAAAAGAATCCTCTTATTGCTGATCGTACAATCATATAAAAAACTGCTGTTTTTTGCCATTTTCTCAAGGTAATTGCCCAATCCTGGAATGAAAATTTGAACCATGGAGAATTCCTAATGGATTGATTTTGCTTCAGAAATACTGTCATAGAATCAGAGATGGAAGGGCGCTCAAAGACCATCCAGTCCAGCCTTTTTCTAAAAACCTGCAATGAAAGTGAATTTGCCACCTCTTGTTCCAAAGCTGAATAGCTCATACTCTTATAGTATGTTCTCCCTAAGGCTTACTTGAAACCACCTCATAATTTAAACCCATGTGGTTCAGGTCTTATTCTATGGAACTACATGAAGTAAACCTAATCCTATATCTAATCCCTTCCATCACATAAAGTGTTTAAATATAGCTATTTGAATTATTTTAAGGTGGCTAATATTTTGTTCAAGAAGAACCCCGCAAAACTCCTTCAATATTTTCTCCTATGACCTGGCTAGCAGACCCCTCATTATTGCTGACACTACCCTCTGCCCATGTTACAGTTTGTTCAGAACTGGGGGAAAATATTCCAGATGAGATCTGACCAGGTAAATAAGGCCAGAATTATTAACATTTTAACAATCAATCAATCAATCAATCAATCAATCAATCTTTATTTCAGTCAAAGACAAGACAGCAAAGTTAACAACAACAACACATGCCCTATCCACATGAAGAAGCAGATGCAAGTACAGTCATACCTTGGTTTTCAAACAGCTTAGTTCTCCAACATTTTGGCTCCCAAATGCTGAAAACCCGGAAGTTTTGTGAACTATTTTTGGAAGCCAAATGTCCGACGGGGCTTCTGCAGCTTCCGATTGGCTGCAGGAGCTTCCTGTAGCCAATCAGAAGTTGTGCTTTGATTTCCGAACGTTTTGGAAGTCAAATGGACTTCCAGAATGGATTCTGTTCATCTTCCAAGGAACGACTGTACTCTAAAATCTGGAGAGAAATGCAAACACGCTCTCCCTCTGCTTACATAACTTGATACGTATACACTGCTAGAGATAAGTGCATTTCTAAACAAGTCCAAATATCTTTAGCGGATATTTTAACATGCATCAGCCTTTCAGAACTTTTCTTGAAGCATGAATGCTATTTGGATGGAACGAGGACCAAACACATTAGAAGAGATGGCTGGGCACAGCCGTTGACCATCCATCATGGCTTTACAGTAATTTCTTCCCCTCCCTTTTGTTTCACAAGCTATTCTACTTTTCACAATATATATTTTGTTATAAAGAGAAGAAACATAGGTGGGGTTTGACAGATCAAAGCCATGCCCAAACCTTGAGTTAATGCTTGTTGGATTTATGGATTTGCTTTGGTAATCTTTACTTTCTAGGCCAAAAAAAAAAAAAAAAAAAAAAACAGAGGCCAGGTGTTGTAAGAACTATATCATTTATAGCAATTAGATTACAGGTGGTTTTTCATTGTTCATTCTTCACTAATAATCACCACAAGATATAATACATTGAAAGACAGAATGACTTTCTTTGACTGTGATCTTAAGCACACGTACTTAAAAGTCAATTCCATGGAAACAAATGGGATTTACTGCCAATTAAGAATCAAGGTAGCAGCTGTAATCTTCAAACCATTTACCCAAGGTAGCCCCATTAAATTAACCCAGAGTAAATGGTTTCAGGGCAACAGCTCTGAGCAAGTCCCAAATTAATGGGCTCTTAGCTGAGACTTAGCTGAGGCTTGGAAATATTTTTGAGACAACCATGTTACTCCTAGTGTTTGTAACAAAATATAATATTACTTTACTTCATGTTATATGTTAGATATAGCCATGTGCTCTGGCTTAATTTAATGGGGCTACTTTGAAGTTTACAGCTGTTATCTTGCAGCATCCCTGTTTTTCCAATATTCTTGTAGAGTGTGCATATTATTGTACCTAATAATACAGCACGCTCTACAGCTTTCTCACACTCATGACATTTGTAGGTAATGAACCTGATGAGATTATTTAGTCTCTCTTCAGGGAATGGAACTGAAATAGCTTCAGGCCCTAAGAATGCAGTGGCAGCAGAAAGGCAAATGGTGGTGGCCCTCCAGATGTTGTTGAACTTCCATCATACCCAATCATTGACCATGCAGCCTGGGGCTGGTGGGAGTTGACAACATCTAGAGTGCCACAGATTTCCCATCCTGACAGCTGAAAGTTGCCCATCGTACCCTTTTTGCACACTGTGGACCTTTGCGCTCATCACCTGCAGTGATCAACTTTCATCCTAACAGTATACCCAAGCCTGGTGTTTCAGTGTCCTTCTTTCCCTCCAAGGTAAATTCCTCCCCTACATGATACAAACAACACCTTAGTCTTTCATGGGATCTTTTCTAGCCTGGTTTGTGTTAATCCTAGTCAGCTCTTCTGCCCTTCCAGCCTTCTCTTCCCCTGGTATTCCACACCTCCCTTCTGTCTCTGTTATTTTTATTTTTATTTTATGTTTCAGTTAAAGGTGTTAGGGGAATGTACAGCCTTGTAGCCTCCCCAAAGCCTCTACTTAGGAAAGCATTTTATGGCTTAAGGCTCCAGCGATGTGCAGCATTCCACAGGTCCCCGTGTTACTATCACAAACAACTAAGCCAATCTATCAGCATACTCCCTTGAAGAATCATTTCCCCCATTTTTCTTTAGGAGAAGTAATATCTGCAGTTTTGTTTTCTCTTTCCTACTCTGTTTTGGTCTCTCTAATTCCCCGAGAAAGGTAGCCATATGTGATGAAGGGGCGGGTGAAATGATCTCCTGCGTTCCCTTAGTGTTCAAAGAATCAATTTAATAAGCAGCTTTCTAAGTAGAAAATGCACCAAACATTAAACTGATAAGAACAGTTCAATTAAGAAAAGTGTTTCATGTTACAAGTTTACAAAACGCCCATGCAGCAGTAGCTACAATTACATATAGAGCAACAATTGCAGACTTTGATCATTATAGATCAGTGTCTTAGTTCCATGTACAGATACACCATAAGCTACAAGCATGAATTTGTAAGCCCAAGTCCAGGCTCAGAGAAGAAGAAAACCAACAGGACCCGAAGCTCAAGTATTCTAACATACTGTAAAATATGAATGTAGACAAATAATATTCAACCAGAATGCTTGGCGTGCTCATTTTAGGTTAAAAAGAAAATGCTCCCTAATTCTATTACAATGTCAACAGTAGTAATATTAGGAAAACAGAAAGGCTTTTTATTCCACACAACTCTGGCCTAGTTTATCATGGGCGCTTTGGGACTGGACCCTTGACGTGAACTTTTACATCACTCCAAAAGTCAGGCAGCCCAAGCTAATCCATGTAGGCTTCAGTTAAGCTCTGTTACAAAACCGATATCCATTGGCCCAGAAAACTCATACGCTATCTTATCTCCAGTGCTGATTAATATCTACATGAAGCCACTGGGAGCAGTCATTAAGAGTTTGGAGGCAAGCTGCCATCAGGATTCTGATGACACTCAGTTCTCTTTCTCCATAACTTCTGAATCAGGAGAGGCTGTGCAGTCCCTGGGCCATAGCTTGGATGCAGTGGTGAGATGGATGAGGAAAAACAAGCTGAGCTTGAATCCTGGAAAGACAGTGACACTGTGGGTGAGTAATTCCCCTGTCCAAGAAATTGGTCAACTGCCTACCCTGAATGGTGCTGCACGCCCCCTAAGGGACAAGGTTTGCAGCGTGCTGGTGTTTCTGTATCCAGCTCTGACACTGGAGCCTTAGATAACCTCAGTGGCTAGACGTGCTTTTGACCAACAGCAATTGATTTGACAGGTATGGCAATTACTGAACCAGTAAAGCTTGGTCGCAGTAGTTCTTGCATTGGTTTCCTCAAGACTAGAATAGTGCAATGTGCTTCCCTTGCATTTGATCTGGAAGTTGCAGTTAGTACTGAAGGCTGCAGCATGATTACTGACAGGATTGAGGCCTGTGCTCAAGAGATATGCACTGGCTGCCGATCTTCTACCATGCCAAGTTCAAGGCATTACTATTAGTATATAAAGCCCTTAACAACGGGGCCAGTTTACCTACAAGATTGCTCACATTTATGCCCACTTGACTGCTTTGATTGGCAAAGCGCATACAGGTACCACAAAATACCCGTTCTGCATTTGTAAGAACTCAATCTTTTAGCATGGCAGCACCTTCACTTTGGAACTCCCCAACTATTGAAATTATACAGACACCTTTGCTGCACTCTTTGCAATGCAGGCATTTAGATATACCTACCCAGATGTCATTGGGTTGTTGTTTTTATTTTGGTTATATATATTGTGGTTTTTAGGTTTATCTTTTCTGTGAACCACCCTGAGACATCCGGGTATATGGTGGTATATAAATTCAATAATGATGATGATGATGGGGGTGTTTTAAAAAATAATGCAAATGTTTAATGTTCTTAGTCTATTGTTATTTTAACTTTTTCAAAATCTCGTTGTTAATATTTCTTATTTGATTGCTTTATGGTTTTTGTAAAACGCTTGAGGATTTTTACAATCAAGCAGTGTATTTCATGAAATAAATGAATAAAACATACATTGATAAATACTGTTTTTATGACGCACTAAAGGTACATTAAATCGATGCAATTGTGTCATTGATCTTCATGAATCATAGATTTTGCTCATGACAAACTGGACTATCCTACTGTATATCAAATCATTCTTCCAATGATCATTTCTGTGAGTAGCATGTTGATAATTATGAAAATTCAGCTAACTGGTTACCATTTCCCAAATCATCATAAGCTCCAACTCCTGACTTCTGAATGAAAACCAAAAGACTTAAGTGTGCAATCCTTACCCTTTGAAGTAAATAAAAATACAATTGAGTAACAATGTTTTGAATTGCACCCTATATTTTCTTTGTTTTCTGTGTTCTTATTTTCCATTTTGGAACAGAATTGCATGGAAGTCATTGGCAACAGTTCAAATACTATCTTTCCTTCTAGAAACCTGAGCCAGGTTGAAAAATAAAGGTGTGATTTCACAAAGGATTATTTTTCTAGGCACAGGTCTTTTACTATCATGTGGCCACCCTGTAATCTCACATTCTTATCTTTAAGTTTTAACTCTAGAGTAATGATTAACAAAGCAGATACACAGAACAGAAGGATATTGCAAGCAAAACTGAAGAAAAGCCTTCTGCAGCTATCAGATCACAAACATTACCAGGTAACTGAATACTCAAATTCTGTCATCGCCCCCCCCCCCCAGTTAAGGAACAAAAAAGAAAGAAAATAATTTCCAGTACTAATTCATAACCCCTTTAAAGTTTATTTATTTCATGGCATAAAGCTGCAAATTCATTTTTTTGCAAGTCAATAATATTCAAGAGTGTGCAGATCATTTGCAACATTGTTGACCTATTCAAAAACTTGTTCTTACCTGATAACTGTTATAAGAGCTTTCTCTTGCAATTCTGCATTCACTGGCTGTTAAGCTTATGTATTGCTAATGTAGATAATTGATTTACATTTGAGCAATTCCCCCCACCCCAAAAAAATATTTCAAATAAAGCTAAGTACTATGATGCTAAATATGTTGTGTCATGAACTGGCAGCACAACAGGGAGGAGGAAGAGGTTCCCGGCGAGGGGTGTAGCTAGGACTGGGAAACACCAGAGCAAGCAGGGGATGGCGAAGGAAGTACTCACAGGGTGATGGATGTTGGCGAGGGGATGGAGGTCAGTCCACAGGAACCAGAGAAGCAGGACCCATCAGCAGAACCAGTGGCATCCCTGTCCCCACAGCGGGCTCTGAGGTGCAGGGAGCAGTGACAGTGGCACTCTAGGAGGCTGAGGCAAGCAAAGGTCCAGAGCCCAGCTCTCTAGCTGGCCAGGTGGACCTTGCTAGCTCTAGGAGGAGAGGTGTGATTCCTCAGCTAGAGGAGGCTTGGAACAGGTGAGGGTCACATGTCTCATCAAGCCCAGATGCTGGAATCCCCAATGCCAAGTACAAAAGGGAAGCAGAGCTGAGGTGCTGTGTTAATGGACCTTGGCTTGGATGCTCCTGGACCTCTAAGGGATTAGGTTTGGCTCTGGACTGTATTTAGTCTGCTGAACTTCTGACTTGGCTACTTGGATTGACCCTGGACTGTGTTTCCTGACCTCTGGACTTCGCTTGTGTGACTTGACCCCCAGACTTGGACTTTGGTCTTGACACCTTGACTTGCTGCTAGGTAGGCCAGGGATTCAGGACATGCTGCTTTACACTGTACCATGTTTTGCACACATGCAGATGCTTAATCCTGAATATGTAATTGGCAAGCTTTTTGAAATCTGCTTCCTAAAAAAGTGGAATAAGCAGCATTTAATTACTGGACTGCTTTAACTACTGCATTTCTCTGGAATATTTTGATACAGTTAAGTTTTACTGCCTTTCATAAACAACAGATACAGTGCAAGAATAATTGTTTCTTTCTCATTTTTGTAGTTTTCTCAAACCATGGGAAAAGCTGTATGCTGTGGCCTTCATGATTATGGAAGGAAAGGGAGGGCACAAGTACAAGGACAATAAGAGATGAGACCTCAATGATAAGCTAAAAATGTAGATGTTCTCAAGGGAAAAATGTTTAATCCATTCAAAGGGTATATAAAGTTGTCTTCTATGCTATCTTGGAGATCTTTAGAACTCCTCTTCTTTTCACAATGACATTCCCAAAGAAGTCTATCAACTTTACTAAATAGATAGGGTGCTTGAATAAATTGTTAATTACCAAATGTGAAATTGTGATGCTGCTGCAGAAATGTTTCACTGTATTGCAGGCAGTTATATCAGTGCAGGTCTTCAAAACTGCAAACAAATCTTTTGCAGATCCAGTAGAATTGGTACATTTGCATGCATCACTTCTTAGCAGCGTTTAATACCTAAACATCATTTTTAAAAGAATCTTTAATACTTAACTGCCATTCACTTTTAAAAATATATATTCAAAATGAACGGGTACAAGTCTAGCTCCAGTGAAGTCAGTAAAACTGAACTGCTCCCTTCATTTTAATGCATTTAAGCAAGGTGTGGATTTTAAGTTCTCTAACAACTGAATCCTATACAATTCTACTCAGAAGAAAGACTTCTTAAATTACATGGAATTTACCCTTAGGTAAACGTGTGCTCAGGATTTTAACCAAGTATTTAACCAATATAAATATCACTGTAGCTTAAAGTTTCGGGAATGAAAGCAGTAAACCTTCCTGAACACATTGGTACTTCCTTTCACGTAAAAATGCAATTGATTGTACTGCAATTGTGCCTTCATATAATCTGTCTATGATGGTTTGCACAATCATATTTTGATAATTGGCATAGGTTTTGAAGATAGGAATGCTGAAAGCCCACTGTGATGGCCATGCATTCATCTTGGTGCAGAAAACAGAGTAACAAAAATCTCCTACACATATTTCAAAACATTTCAGTATCGTATTTCTCCATATCAGCTGGATTGTTACTCATCAAATCTGGAAAATAAATGGTAATAGTTTCCCATGATATTTTAAAGCTAAATCATATATATTACTTGCATATTGACACTGGGATGATTTAAATTATCAATCAATTCATCACAGGCCACTGGAACAATGAAAGCACAACTCGTCAATCCTAAACAACACATCATTAATGGGAACAGCATCTGGGCCACATCTTTCTTTTTTCTTTAAAATAACCCTCCAAACTCCACTGGCGTTACTAACATGTGCTCCAGATTTCTGATTTGGGTGAATTCTACGTTTTGACAAAGGCACCTTATAGCTGCATGGAGATATAAATATATTGAACCAAGAGCCCATTGTTGATCCTTTTTTGGACAAATGTTCAGCCCTCCTAAAATAACGAGTACAGAATGAAAAAGAGTGAAAATACTGAGGTCTGCAGAACATATCAAGAAAAGAATGAGTACCAGATTCTAGCTAATACAAAACATCACTCAGAGAGGAAGGCTAGATATATGATTACCACAAGGACCAAATAACCTGCACTCCACACAGTTAGCATCTGAACACAGGAACTCTTTTCACTCCTTGGGTGAGAGAACTCTCTTCACTTCTTAGGCTGCATTTCAATATGGGCAACTTTCTGGGGGTAACAAGCCAGGAATGTGGGTGAGTACTTCGTATAAGTATAGGGAATGGGTAAAATTTACTGCATGAGCACCCTTTTATTCCATCAGCTTTGGGGAAAACTTTTTTTTTTAAAAAAAGCTGAAGCCCATGGAGCAAAGGGCCAAAGTCCATGCATGTTCCCAAGCCAGATATATTTTGTCACCAGCAAAAAGGTGAGCAGGAAAATAGAATTCATTACACAACAATATACTGCATGGAGACTGGTGGGGAGGTGGTTTGGTATGCACGCTAAAATGTCAAACATTTAAGGGCCCCAAACTGTAAAATACTAAAGATTTCTACTTGATGTTTTGTCTTCTTGAAAAGTTATAATTTCACTGAGGCTAAAATTAAGATGCAGCAATAAACTATAAAAGCAGCAGAAGCAGCAGCAGCAACCTTCAGTGTGTTTCCATTAAGGAATTTGTACCATTGGTAAATATCTAAATGAGTACTTTGTATAAGTACAGGGAATGGGTGAAATCTGTGGCATAAACTCCTTTGCATTTAATCAACTTTGGAAACAACATTATTTTAAGCTGAAGGCTCACCTAGCACATGGAGCAAAAGCAAAAGTTTGTGCAATTATGAAGATTCTAAGAGTTCCTTGTCTTAATTTTATAATGCTAATCTGATACCCATTTATTAGCACAGCAATAGCCAATGTTATGCCCTCCATATGATGTTGGACTACAACTCCCATCAGACTCTGCTAGCATGGCCAATGATCAGGAAAGATGGAGGGTAGCACACTGGGGCTGCCCCTGTATTAGGCCACAATTCCATGAGAACCATACAATGCTGTTCTGTTCCTACAATGTTACTCCGATATCCATTTTTATTATTTAACAAGCATATGGAAGTTCAGAAGATTGGACTGTTAGATAGTTATTAAATGCCATATAGGGATATGGGAAGTATTTCTTCTGTCTCCCAATGAGCACCATTACTTTGTAGAATCATTAAATACATAAAACAATAAATAGAAACACAGAACACAACACTGGACAGTATTGAAGCATTTTACAAGCAAAATATTTTACTGCTTTTTCCTAGTTGGGCAAAGGGTGGGATAAATGTGCTGGTTTACATAAAGACTGTACATCAGCAAAACCACATTTTATCAAAACTGTACTTTACATCATTAAGATATTGGAAGCCCACTGCCCTTTACAAGGAAATAACTGGCATTCATAACATTAAAAAACCCTTACACCTGCAGCAATAAATATGTGCGACTTGTTCATGACCCCATTTTATTATGGGTGCAAGAGCACACTGAAATGTCAGCAGTGGTGGTGCTCTTGTCAAGATCTTTCACCTTCTAATTTAACAGTGAAGTGTTTACTAAGAAGTAAGTGGTCCCATTGAACTGGACATCACTCTGAATTTATCTTTTTAGGGCCTCTCTGTTTTGGATTTATGACTGTTTTGAAGAAACCTACACTGTGATCCATCACTAGTACATGTAAAAAGGCTATTTATGCATAAATTATTGCATCAGAATGTGCATTCGAATGCACACAAATATCCAATCCATTGAAAATAATGCAGTATGGACAGGGAACATCTGCCTTATGATGCTTATCAGAATTATGCCACTTGCCCCTGATGCAAAAATGTGATATGTATGTATGTGCAACCTTGTTTCTGTGCACATACCTCCTTATTTGGATTGAGGCACTAGGTTATGATGAAGAGAGTTTTAACAGCTATTATATTTACTCTTTTTATCCCAGCATCATGGAGCTAGTAACACACACCTGTAAATTCAGACTAACCTATCTTGTTTATCTTTTTATGTGCAAATGCACCTTTTAGCTCCTTGCTTTGCAGAAACAGAATTCTATCTTCCTTCCCTCTTTCTATAACTCTGATTCCAAAGCCTTACAAAACGAAAAAGCAGTTTATCTAGGCTGCAATAATAATAAAAAAAGAATATTAAATACCTTTGGCAAAAAATAGATATATTTAACAAGATTAGAAAAGCAAATAGTTATGCTGTCAAAAAGAGTATAAAAATGTACACAATAAAAAATATAAACAAACGCAATACTTGCAGGTCATAGTGAGAAGGATAAAGGCACTTCTTGGTTTCTGACCCTTTCCTCTTTTCTCACATATACTGACCATTCAGGTTTTCTAAACAACAGACACTTTACTGGAAGAAACCAAGAGAATGTGTCCGGTCATTTCGACTTGCATCAGTGAAAAATTGAGTTTAACTCAGAGTAAGACAGTCTGTAGGACAATTAACACTTTGATTTGAAATGTACAGGAGTTGCTGAGCCGAGTTAAGAGAGATTCCAGATGTTCTGAACTGTAAGAGAAGTAAGAGACTTGCAGAAGCAAGACCACCAGGAGAGTCCAGGCCCTGCCTAAGCACTGTCTTTTCCTAGACTTCTAAAACTTAAACGTTTTAAATTCAATACGAGTAAGAGAGATGATATTATATCTATATATCTATATCTCTATATAGATATAAATATAGCTATAGACATAGGTATAGAATTGGGGTGGGAGAGTAATCCCTCATTGAAGCCTTCTGTTCATCCTTAGTAGTGGGCCTTCAGGTTACTGCTGTTACATTGCATACATCTCAGTTTGATTTCTTCTTTCTTTTTCTCCCCAGAACTGTCAATCCTGAACACTGAAGATTCTCAAAAGCAGACAACTGAGATTACAGAAGGAGATTAATGCACAAGCCCCAGAAGAGAATCAGCCACTGAGTGAACGTGCTGTAAAAGAAGCACATGAAGTTCCTTTTATCCTTCTGTATTCCCTTTACATACACAGTCACACTCCTCGTGATGGTCCAAAGGTACATCCGTCAAAGATTTATGCAATCCTTTTACGCCGCTCCTGGGCTTCAGCTGCAGGACCTGCAAAAGGAGGGTTCAATATAATCTTTTAAAAAGCCATGAAGTTCCTTCATTGTTAGACAGAATCTACAGTATTCCTTATTAGTAAACTGGAAGCCATCAGTGCATAACAGACAAACTCATGCTGTAACCGTTACATGGTGTGTTACCTATGGGTGTTACACAGGCTGCTTCTAAAGGTGAGAATGTCTCTTGTTCACAGAAACGGGTCTGCTGAATGCTTCTGATATATGTCACATTCTCCAAACAGTGAGGTTTCTTCACTGCTTCTTGAAGTTCTCTATCAAAGCCAAAAATTACAATACAGTGGTACCTCCGGGTATGAACTTAATTCGTTCCGGAGGTCCGTTCTTAAGCCGAAACCGTTCTTAACATAAGGCATGCTTTCGCTAATGGGGCCTCCTGCTGCTGCCACACCGCCAGCGTGTGACTTTTGCTCGCATCCAGGGCAAAGTTTGCAACTAGGGGCAACTACTTCCGGGTTAGCAGAGCTTGTTACCAGAAGCATTCGTAAGGAGGAAGGTACGTAACCTGAGGTTCCACTGGAGCTGTGTAAGGCACAGTTTTTATCCACACAAGTCTGCAAAAGCTTCATCAATGCCATCTTAATATGGAAACAACCTACAAGCTTAAGCTTAACCTGAAGTGAAGCACAATGCAACCATGACTGAACATCCACCAAGGCCCATGGCCCAGCAGGAGGTGTTAGGTGTTACCACTGCTGCTGTTTGCTGTTGCCACATGTTTACACATCTACCCTCTGCACACCTAGAAGGAATGTGCAAATGAGCAGTGACAACAGCAAGGATGAACAGCAACAGTTGTCACCACCACTTACTTTCTGGCTATCTCCCTAGCAAGCAAACAGCATCAAATGAGATCAGAAGTATGAAAGCCCAATAAAGTAGAAGGGTACATGTTGACAATATCTTGCCTAAAGGTCATGAAAAAAAATGGAGATGACACTGGCTTAATACCACAGCTGGGCTGAGAGGTCTTTTTCTTATAACCTCTCTGAAGAAGCATTGTTTGTGGCTTGAAATCTCAGGTGCCGCAATGTAAATATTTGTCCTAATAAAATTATTCTGCTAGAATATATGTGTGTGCGAAATTTTAAACACTTTAAAATAAGAAATAACACTATACCTCATGGTATTTTTTGGTAACCTTGGTAGGGACACACTGGCACTCACTGCAAGCATGCTGACAGCAGCCACAGTTTCCACCACAACGTTTAACCAGCAGGCAAAGTGGCCAAAAGATGGTGTCTGTTCGCTTCAGCTCTTCCCGTAGTGACACTGAGTAGTTGCGTGGAGTACAGCTGTACATTCGTACCTCCTCCTTCAGAAGATTCAGATCTACAACTGAAGTATTTAAAAAGGCAAACATTTTTGTCATTTATTCATCAAGTTTCAACAATAAAAATACCTGCTGCAAGTGAAGAACATCAAGCTGTTTTTAGGAGACAACAACCTGTCCTCAATGCCACCTGTCAGGGAACTGACATCGGAGGAAAGGGAAGTGGTAGGGCTCCCAGAGACTGGGAGAGAGTCAACAGCCAAAGCAGGGACCAGCAGGGGGAGCGCGGGGTCTCTGGAGGAGGATCTCAGTAATGCTGAGAGAGACGCAGCAGCCCAGGCAGGAAGCAGCAGGGGAGAGAAAGGGGTGAGAGACACTTCGAGCGAAAATAGCGGGGAGGTGTCAGAAGCAACTGCAGGGAGACCTATGCTTCGCCGGAAGCTGTCACGTCGTGAGTCCAGGAGACGCGTTTCCGTTAAGGAACTTCTTTGCTGGAAGCGCTTCCGCAGACAGCCACTGTCGGACTCTACAAGTGACTAGAGCAGACATGTCTGAGGAGCTCTGTCACACACAGAGGTTTGTGGGGTCGCACAAACTCTGAAGGGGCACTATTTTAAGCACAAGCAGCTAATAATCCCCTGATAGCAGTCCGACAGTCTCTGTACGCTGCCTGTGCAGGAGAAGGCATCATGAGCGACCCAGCAGGAGCCGGAGCCGCAGGGGGTGGAGCTGGTCCAAGCTTGGAAGACAGATACCGAGCATTGGAGGTCCAACTTGCGCTGCAGACGGCGAGGCTCGAGGAGAGGAGGGCTCAAGATGCAGACAAGAAGGGGAGAACCACTCAGTTCCCCAGAAAGGTACCAGGATTAGTGCAGAAGTTTGGGGGGGACCCCAAGGATTACCATGCCTTTAGGACTGAAATGCAATATGCCCTGAATGTGCAGTTTGATGAGTTCCCTGATGAGGAATCCCGAGTTGCTTTCGTAATTGGGCATCTTGAGAAGGGGGCGCGAGATTGGGTTCGACCCCTGATGGCAACGCACAACGATATCCTGAAGGACACTATGAAATTCTTTCGTGCAATGGATATCATGTTCTCCAGCGATATTGAGGAGGGGGTAGTGCGCAGACAGCTAATGGCTTGCAAGCAGGGAAGCAGATCTGTCCGTGAGTACTGGACTGAATTTACCATGCTGATTCACAAATTGGGGTGGGATTTATCGGCAGCACCCATTCAGATGCTATTTGAAGAAGGTCTTTCTTCAGCTGTGAAAGACGAGCTGGCCAGGAGCCCCAGGGCGGTGTCTATGGATCAGCTGACCAAATCTGCGCTGACCATTGGAGCGCGCCAGGAGGCAAGAGCCTTGGAGAGGCGGGAAGGGAGAGGGGAACGTTGGAAGGAGTTACGCATTCCAGACATTCCTGAGCCAGCTTTCCCGCCGGCAGAGCCGATGGAAATCGGAACAGCCCGCGCGCGCGCAGTTTCAAAGCCCAGTGAGGGGGCGAAGAAGGAGGGAAAGGGACCCCGGAAATGCTATCTCTGCCAACAGCCAGGCCACTTTGCCAGGGTCTGCCCCCAGAGGAAGGAATGGCAAGGGATGGTGGGAACTGTTGAGGGGGAAGAGCAGGGAGAAACGGAGCAGGTAAAAGCCAACGCCTGGTTGCCAGCAGGGCACTGCAGCCAGGCCAAAGAGCAGTGAAAGTGCCCCTTCCCCAAGTGCCAGTGCCAGAAGCTCCTCGACCTGCTCTAGTGATTGAAGTGTCGCTAGAGTTGCAAAATGGACACCCACTAAAAATAAAGGCGCTGTTGGACTCAGGCAGCTCCTGCAATTTCATGAGCAAGGAGTTTGCTGCTGAACACCAGATACAGACTATCCCCTTAAGCAACCCCCTGCAGGTGACCACGATCGATGGCAGAGAACTGTTGGGAGGAGGCGTCAGCTTGCAGACCATCCCAATGATAATGAGGGTGGCAAGGCACACAGAACTGATAGCGTTTAATGTGGCCACCTTGGGAGGCGCTCCCATTATTTTGGGAATGAGCTGGCTAGCCCTACATGATCCGCTGGTGGGCTGGCATCAAAGAGTGGTTTCCTTCGGTTCTGCACATTGCTTAGAACACTGCAGGGGGGAAAAGGGGTCAGCAGGGGCCCAAGCCACCCTAGCAGGGACGGAAGTGATGGAGAAGGGGAGGGTGCCATCACAGTATGCTGATCTCAGCGACGTGTTCAGCGAGAAGGAAGCTGACCAACTACCCCCGCATAGGCCCTTTGATTGCCAGATCAATTTACTCCCTGGAGCACAGCTTCCTGTAGGCAGGTTGTATGCCATGTCAGACAGGGAGATGCAGGAGTTGCGAGCGTTCATTGACAAGAACCTGAAGAGAGGCTTCATCAGAGAGTCCAAGGCAGCGGGGGGGAGCCCAGTGTTTTTTGTGGATAAAAAAAACACGGACAAGCCGAGGCTGGTATGTGACTTTCGGGCCCTAAATGCAGTGACAGAGCCGGTGGCTTTTCCTATGCCCAGGATTGATGATATTTTGATCAGGGTGCGAAAAGGAAAGATTTTTACAAAGCTGGACCTAAGGGGGGCGTACAACCTGATACGTATAAGGAAAGGGGATGAATGGAAGACCACCATGTTCACCCCTTTGGGGGCATTTGAATATCTCGTTATGCCTTTTGGATTACAAGCAGGCTCCGCGTGTTTTCAAGCCTTTATGAACCATGTACTGGGGCCTTTGCTCTACAAGAATTGCGTGGCCTTCTTAGATGACGTGTTGGTGTATTCGGAGAATGAGGAGCAACATGTGAGAGACGTCAGAGAAGTGTTGAGCAGGCTGCAAGCCAACAGACTGTGGGTGAAACTGGAGAAGTGTCAGTTTCATACCAAGGAGGTGGAATTCCTGGGGTACCGCTTGTCAGACAAGGGGTTGGCCATGGACCCCGGCAAGGTTCAAGCGGTGCTGGAATGGAAAACACCCAAGACTAAGAAGGATGTGCAGAGGTTCCTAGGGTTTGGAAACTTTTATCGTAAGTTCATCCGAAACTTCGCTCACCTGACGGCGCCCATCACGGACTGTCTCAGCAGCAAAAGGAAGTTTGTTTGGACGGGGGAGGCGGAGCGAGCGTTTGAGGAACTGAAAAAGGCCTTCGCCTCTGACGAACAACTTCTACATGTGGATTTACAAAAAAAGCTGAGGGTCGAAACAGACGCTTCTGACAGAGCCATAGGGGCGGTGCTTCTTCTGCAGCCGGGGAAGGAGGGGTCCGAGTGGCGACCGTGTGCCTTCTTTTCGCGAAAGCTGAACAAATCTGAGAGAAACTACACGGTGTACGACCGGGAACTTCTTGCGATTTATGAGGCCTTCCGGAGATGGAGGCACCTACTAATTGGTGCACAACAGAAGGTGCAAGTGCGCACGGACCATAAGAATCTAGAGTATTGGAGAACTGCGCGAGTGCTCAACCAACGGCAGTTGAGATGGGCCCAGCAGTTCTCCAAATTTAACTTTGAGATTTGTTACGTACCAGGCCCGGAGAACGTTAGGGCGGACGCTCTCTCACGCAAACCTGAATATTTGGAGGGAGAGGGTGCACCCGAAGAAACCCATGTCATTCCCGAGGACCGCTGGGTGTGTGGGGCGGCATTGGTGGGGCTAAGGGAACTGATAGAGGGAACGGTGCAGGATGAATATGCCCAGGACAAACTCAGGGGTCTCAGGAGGGAGGGAGACAAACCCGGGGGTTTTGAGGAGAGAAACGGGGCGTTGTACTACAAGGGAGCGTTATACGTACCTGAAGGAGAATTGAGGGAAAAGGTACTCAAGCAACTGCACGATAGCCCCACAGCAGGGCATTTTGGGCAACACAAAACCATGTGGCTGGTTACCAGGGAATTCTGGTGGCCCAAGGTCAGGGAAGATGTGAGGGAGTATGTGAGAGGGTGTGACCGATGTCAACGAGCCAAGGGGGAGAGGCGGGCACCGGCAGGTTTATTAGAACCACTACCCACGCCGGAAAGACCATGGGAGGCAGTGGCAATAGATTTTATGACTGATCTGCCCAGGTCCAAAGGGAAGACAGCCATTATGGTTGTGGTAGACCTGTTAACCAAGATGGCCCACTTTATAGCCTGCTCACATGCGGTCACAGCAGAAGAAACCGCTAAATTGTTTGTGGAAAATGTGTTTAGATTGCATGGTGCCCCCTTGAGGGTGGTTTCGGACCGAGGGAAACAATTTACTTCCAGGTTCTGGAGGAAGCTCATGAGCTTATTGCATGTAGAGGTGAATTTTTCCACTGCCCGCCATCCAGAAACCAACGGGCAGGCGGAAAGAGCTAATGGTGTCCTCCAGCAATATTTGAGGTGTTATGTGAATGACAGAGAGAATGATTGGGTGGAGAAGCTGGCGTTGGCAGAATTTGCCTATAACAATGCGGAGAACGTGTCCACGGGAATGAGCCCTTTTTTGGCCAATCACGGGTGTCATCCCCGAGCCTTCCCAGGGGGGGAGGGGGAGAACTGGAGCGTTCCAGCCGCAGAACAGTTCGTTGAAGAAATGGAAGCGATCCATCGCCAGCTCCAACTTAATTTAAACAGGGCGAAGGAGGAATATAAGAGGCAGGCAGACAAAACCAGAAGGGAAGGAGAAAGCATTAGGGTGGGGGACCAGGTGTGGTTGTCCACCCAAGGGTTACCATTTAAAGGAGGTTGTAAGAAGTTAAGACCCAAAAGGCTGGGCCCATTTGAAGTCACGCAACAGGTCAACCCAGTGGCTTTCAGACTCCGGTTACCGAACCACATGAAGTTGCACCCAGTGTTCCACAGATCATTGCTGTCACCGTATATAGGGGACAGAGAGGGGAGGGTCAATAGGGGACCAGCTATGGAGGAAAAAGAACACAGCTACCATGTAGCGGAGATTCTCGATTCCAGGTGGAGGGGAGAGCAAGTAGAGTATTTGGTAATGTGGGAAGGGGAGCCGGAGTCGGAAAACACCTGGGTCAGGGCAGAGGATGTAGATGACGAGGTTTTGATTGAAACTTTTCATCAGAGATTCCCTCGGAAACCCCAGCCAGTGGCGAGGTTCCGGAGGGAATACTTCGCCACCACCGACGAAGAAGAAGAGTTGGAGGGGTTCGCTGATTCCGAGGTGGAGGAGGATTCAGCGAGTCGGAACGAAGACCGATGGAGGGAAATGTTCGAGACGTCGGAAGATGAAGAGGATTCTTTTAGGGGTTTCAGCTCCTCACCGCCCAGAGGAGAGAGTTGGGGCGGGGGAGAGGGGGGCCCTGGAGGGGAGGTGGATGTCAGGGAACTGACATCGGAGGAAAGGGAAGTGGTAGGGCTCCCAGAGACTGGGAGAGAGTCAACAGCCAAAGCAGGGACCAGCAGGGGGAGCGCGGGGTCTCTGGAGGAGGATCTCAGTAATGCTGAGAGAGACGCAGCAGCCCAGGCAGGAAGCAGCAGGGGAGAGAAAGGGGTGAGAGACACTTCGAGCGAAAATAGCGGGGAGGTGTCAGAAGCAACTGCAGGGAGACCTATGCTTCGCCGGAAGCTGTCACGTCGTGAGTCCAGGAGACGCGTTTCCGTTAAGGAACTTCTTTGCTGGAAGCGCTTCCGCAGACAGCCACTGTCGGACTCTACAAGTGACTAGAGCAGACATGTCTGAGGAGCTCTGTCACACACAGAGGTTTGTGGGGTCGCACAAACTCTGAAGGGGCACTATTTTAAGCACAAGCAGCTAATCATCCCCTGATACCACCAAACCTTTCATTGAGTTACTGGACTAGTGGATTTCCACTGCAGAGCTTATGAAGTCTAAATTCTGGAAACACAAATGTTTTTTCTAAGTTAAGCTATAAAGTCACAATTCTCAGTACTGAGTATATGTTTACTACCTGAAGGCTGAGTAGTTAAGCCTTTTATTGGGATGGATGGAAACCTCCAAATTACTAAGGGCCAACTGCAACTTTTAGAATTAGGAAACAACTTTCCTTCCATTTAAAAATGGCTAGACACTCTCATTGAGTGTTTCAAGATGTTACTTGAATCATGCAGCTTTGAGGCCAATGTTAGAAACTGAGATACAAAAGCTAGGAGCTAAATGGCACCTTCAACCTAGGTTATGGGTGCAACAATGGAATGTCTAGGCACTTTTTTATAACAAGAATACAAAGCTCAAAACGAATGAACCTCAGCTAAAATATTATGTTCATTTCCCCCATGGTCTAGTCTTTCCCCTGCCCACCCCCCTAATATTCCTAAGAGGGTCTCTTCTCCAGTCTTCAGAGAGTAGGTGGAAGAGGGGAGGCAGAAAAAGGTCCTCCTTTCCTTCCACTCTGCTCTTTTAATCTAGCTGACACTTGTCTGTCTGACTCTAATTATTCAGCATGACTTTGATTAGATCGCTAGTCATATTCTGAACGTTAAACTAAGCTTTTGGGGCTATGCATTTTATCGAAATTGTAATAACCTTAACAGAGTTTAAACCAATAGACAGACTGCATTATACTATTTGTATTTGGAAAACCAGATGTCATCACCTTGTCAAAGCACATTATTATAATACAATATGCACCTTTCTATGATACTACACTTTACATGAATAGGTTACCAGCAGTTTCACATTGTGAATGTATAATCAAGTCTTTGAAGTGAAAAAATTCCTGCATCCCTCTTTTCCTTTCCCATATCTGTCTTGCTCAAACTATGCTTTAACACATTGTAGGGCATAAGGCTAGTTGAAAAAGTGTGTGTGTATTCCTTTACAATGTTTACTTAACCAAAAGAAAAGGTTATATGGATCTATTAAGTGAGCTGAGCTACAAAACCTATTATAATTTGGAAATTTAAACACCCTTTGAACTGGGCTTCCATTCATTCATCAACTTTGACACAGTAGTCAAAAGAACGTTTCAGAAAAACCTCAGAAAGAACACAGGGTTGTTTGCAATGGCAAAGTAACTTCATGAATCAAAGCTATTACCTGAAAAACAAATCCAACCCAAACAGGGAAATGCTTAGACTGGGTGGCTTCAAATAAAAATGTTTGTCACTAACGCTAATTACTAAAAACAAATTTCTGCAAGTGGAATACATAAAAGCTTTGGCACCTAGAACAAGCTTTAGTAAGAATAAACTAGTAAGATTTGCAATAAGGTTTATTTTTATTTTTTTTAAAATGCCCTTAAAATGGGAAAAAATGAAAAAAATGAAAAATGAAAAGTTAATTGTAACTAACAGTTGGTATCCACAAGAAAGCTTCTATATGATGGTGCTTTTATTGCCATGCAGGATTCTAGCCTACTGCATATTGTATTTCATAACAAGTGTGGGAAGGAAACAGTTGCATGTTTGTTTGTATTAGAACTTTCTGATTATCCAGTTATTTTCCAATGAAGCCTGGGAATTTGCCTTTACAGGATTTTGCTTTCATTCCAAGGCAGAAAACTTCCTACTTGCATAATGGGTCAAGGACTGTCTCCCTCATTAAACATGGTAGCTAAATGAAAAACAAGTTACTAATCTACTTCTAAAAGTCACAGATCTTTAAGAGCTCCGCAACTTCCAGAATAATAAAAACAGGAAAAATAAAAACGTATGCATCATGATGACTTCTTAAGAATATGCTAGTCTTGCCATGAAATATACCCCAAGGAGTGATATTCTCACTGGGCAGAGAAAAACTATAATTCAAGGTACAGGAACCACTAAATCCAAAACCCTGTCAGGCTTCTGCTACCAAGGCAGAAGATGGGAAGAGAAGGAAGCAGTTGTTCCTTTGCCTCATTTCCCTTGATGTTTTTTTTTTAAAAAAGATCCCCACTTGGAACACCTTCTTTTTGCCCCCTATGCTGTTGGAACATTCGCAGTGGAAGAGCCATAGTTGCAGACCCTCCTGGGGCAATTGGAGGAGGCTTCCAAAAGCAGGCATCCTGGATTGTGCTCTTAGTACAGCATGACCATGGCACTCTTCCAGATATAAAGAGGTAACAACTGATCTGTGCCTGGGCACAGGACGTTCCACCTTGATAGGATTTAAAGGATGTAAAGAGTCTGAATCCATGGGCATCTATCTTACAAGTTCCATGGAGTATTGCTGACTTTTGAATTAGACAAAGCATGCAATATCTGAAAGAAAACCATCCCTCCTGTCCCTATCCAAATTTCATTCAAAATGAAAAAGGGGTTTCCTATTAAGGCTAGAATTAAGGTATTTTGATATTAGTATTTGTGTGAATTTATATAAATCGTGTCCTCCCTAAAAGAGGGCATGTGTTGCAGTGAGACCTGGAGACCAAACTCCAGGGTAGGTAAGATTGGATAGCCACAACATGTGATTGGTAGGTCCCTCAATGTTGGGTTCAATCTGGCCAATGGGGCGCAGTCCAAATGGATCGATGGACCTCTATATACCCATGCAAGTGCCCAGAGCTTCCTGTTTTGGCTTGTGCATTCAGAACAGCTAAACAGCATGTCCTCAGAGCTGCCTGAAAGGTTGCAGGGAGCTAGTTGAATCAGAGCCTATGCAACCACTCACCTTCTGTAATCAAGAAAGCTGTGGCCTAAATTCTGCAAAAAACCAAAACTAAAATTTGAGTCAAGTGTGACTTTATTTAGTGGGGAGGTCTCTGGGTCTGAACACACAACTAGGGAAACACAATGTTGTCTGGACCTGAACTTGTTATGGTTTCTGCCAGAAGCATCATAATATAATCCATTGCTTGGATAATAGCAACTAACAAAATCTACAGCATTTGCAACAAAGATGGGTGCACACACCCAGTATAATTCATCCAGGTTTATTTTCACTGCTGCCAACAATAGTTGCTATAAAATTATTTACTATATCAAACAATAATGTTTAAAGCTGAAGTTGTATTTTCTGTTAAATAACATTTTCCACTTTAGTGAGATTTTTCAAAAAGGCATCACATGGTATTAAAAACCAAACACTGCGTTTCTGCAACAATTATGAATGTCTACAGCAAATACCATGTCATCTCAATGGGACACATTTTCTGCCTTAGGCTGTTGCATACTCTCGTAATGCAATCTGAGGGTGGTCCTTTTAAGATGGATATGACTATACTCAGTATGTGTTTATTTAACAGCAATTCTAATTTAGTGTCCAATTAAAACTCTTTAAAAAGTTTTATGCTGATGGTGTTTTCTTTGTTGGGGTGGGGTGTTCACAGTTTTCCTGGATTTGGTTTTGTGTAGATGCCATCCAGTGATGGGATTTTGATTTATCTAAGGTTTTAAAATATATATATTGGGAGGGGAATAGAAAGATGAAAATGAATATTCTAATCCTAATAAATAAATAAACAGAAAATGAATATTCTAATCTTAATAAATCCTATCGCGTGTCCACACATAGGATACTGTAGTTACATTTTACATGCTGCAAGCAAAAAAGGACAGAGGCAGACATCTATGCTGTGTTCTAGGGATCAAATCAAACAAATGAAATAGGTTCTTGAAAGATTCAGCCTAGATCCAGTCTTAGCATATCCTTGCAATTATCAAAACCCTATATTTAACACTATTCAAGCAGTCATAGTTATGCTTGATTATCCTCTATGATAATGCATGAGAAGGGCAGGAATATTGTCTATTCCCTATCATTAAATATCAAATGCATTGAAAATTATAGCAGTTAGTGCCTAACAGCTAAATCAGATTTAGTCTGATACTAAATTCAAAGGGAAGTGAAAGGAAACTCTTTTTCAGTACTGCTCTCATGTAAGAAAACAGGTTCTAACACGAAAATTCAACTCTACTGGTTAAACAATTTAATTGCCCACTATTGTTTTGATAAGATAGAAGAGCAGAACTAAATAAATCTGCCCTTGAGGTTTAATGCAGCTGTTATTTTACCTTTCTCCCTTTCTACCCCCAGAAAGGTTAATTGCTTCACTAGTCAACAGAGCTTTAATTGGCATTTAGGAGCATAAGAGTTGCCTAGTTGGGTCACAGTACAGGAGATTTAGTCCATTCACAGCACAATCACAGTATATGTGGAAGTAAGTGCCACTGAATTCAATGAAGCTTATGCCACAATGTGGGTACAGGATTGCAGTCTACTAGATCTCAACTACAAAATGGTTTTCAACAAGCCATGCAAAGCAGTGACCATCACCTATTACAGATTACATAGGAAATGGCAAGAATGCAAATACATTTGCTGACATTCTGAATGAGACAGAACTATGTTCATTAAAGGACCGCTCCTGTTGTTTTCCAAAAAGCTCACTTTTTAATCTTATTTTCTACTTGCTACAGCAGTCACACTAGAAGCTATGAGTGATCATCACAACTAGTCTCTGCTGTGCCTATACAAAACATATTTTAGCTTGTCCACTGGTATTTGATATGAGGATAACCCAGTTTCCCAATCACACTGAGCTGATTTGTTTAACCTCCACTCTAGTAAATGTTGGTGAATCAAGAACACTCAGTTAAAAGAGTAAAACAAGAAGAAATGTAGTTCCAGAAAGTCCACAAAGCAATTTAATACTTGCATGCATTTTAATACTTGCATCAGCTGCTGGGTAAGGACTGTGCAACTGTAATCAATACAAATAAAGAATACTTCATGCAAATTCCAACAAAAGATTAACATTAGCATGCCAAAACAAAGCACAAGAGATAAATCCGCTGGTTACCTCTAGATTTTCTTCCATGAATGTATGCTTTTCCAAGGAGCTGCCAGGTTGGTCTGTACAGGTCTTCCAAATCTAATTGCCATCTGTCTGGTTCAAGGTACTTGATAAGTTCCTCCACAGTACTAAATCCAGCAACAGCATTGTTTAGCAACTCTAATGGTAAAGCTGAAGGTGGTAATATTGTTGGGCTGGCAGATTCTGTCTGATGTTGTAAGGAGAAAAACAAGCATCTTAGGTGCATATAATGATAGTAGTTAATCTCTCTCTCTCTCTCTCTCTCTCTCTCTCTCTCTCTCTCTCTCTCACACACACACACACACACACAATGATATCTGTTGAGACCAATATACCTTTAATCTATGGAAAAGCCTTCCTAGAGAAGTTTGCCTAGAACCATATTTATGATCTTTTTTGCCCCTAGGTGAAGGCTTATAATTCACCAACACCTTAAAAACTCCTGGGCTTTTCATTCTATGGCTTGTGTTTTGCTATATATCTGCCAGAAATAACATTTGTTATGCTTTTTTATTGTTCTATATTGTATTTTGGTCTTTAAATTTCTACAAGGCAATCAGACAACATTTTTTTTTGGGGGGGGGGAGTTTTCATACAAATGCTGTCAATAAATGCAAAGTCAAGTGAAAAATAGTGATAATCTAGGACTAGTCTGATCATCTCCATGTTTTCTTAGGCATTTTACTGTTCTCAATGGGGCTTACTCCTAGATAAATCTGCATAAGATTGCAACATATTTATTTTGCATATTACATACAGTTTCTTCTTATTTTCATCACACAGTTCACTCTTACCAAAGCTGGGTTATAAAACAAACTATTGTACAACTTTGGCAAATATACTCAATAGACTGACACAAAATGATAAATGGTATGTCAGTAAACAATTAAAGTTAATGGCACTCTGAGGCTTTGAAGGAAAAACATAATTCCATTACATGCAATTAATCCCTGCAAAAATGCCAACACATACATTTGTCATGTATTTAGCATTAGTAAAAGCTGTTTTGATGAGTGAGCAGAATTGGTCTATATATTTTGTTGAGCAATTATATGAAAATACCAGCAGTAAGAGAGACAATATTCTCAGTAATAGAAACCTAGATTGCAATATGCCAACTGTTATGTACTGAAGTTCTCACCCTGGGCCAGCAGGGGAATACTGTAGATAGTTATGCAAATGAAGGATCGAAAGTGACATTCAGTGATTGGATAGTTTTAGAAATTTGCTACAGTTACATTGTTCTGGAGCTCTATATAAGCAGGCTGACTGAGCTCTTCAGTTCAGTTCAGTTCTGTTCTGGCCTCGGAATAAAGAAGAGCTGTTTGAAGAATCGCTGCGTCGTCTGATATGTTCACCCACAACTTAACACCAACAATTGAAAGCAACCGTGGCTCGTGGCTATTACAGTTATGAATGATATGCATTCAAGATTCCCCATTCCAGTTTCAAAAGAGCTGTTCAAAATCTCTTACTGCCAACAGAAGTAACCATCGGTATAGGCATGGTTCTGGAGCACAAGAACTGCTACTTCTACCGTTAGAGCCTGACATCCATTTTTGCCTGGTCAATGGCAGCTTGATTTCTGTACTCCCAGCTCCAGCTCAAGCCCAGCTAAAGGAAAATTCTCAATCCCTAACTCCAGGTTGAAGAATACACATGCCATGTCTGAATTCTGGGAAGATTCACCTACACTGAGCCTTGGAAAAAAATCCAGTGTTTCTGCTTTCAGGATTCTTAAATATAGAATATTGCTTTGTAAGGATTTTCACATAACTCTGTGAAGATATTAAGGGACGCAGGTGGCGCTGTGGGTTAAACCACAGAGCCTAGGACTTGCCGATCAGAAGGTCGGCGGTTCGAATCCCTGCGACGGGGTGAGCTCCCATTGTTCGGTCCCTGCTCCTGCCAACCTAGCAGTTTGAAAGCACATCAAAGTGCAAGTAGATAAATAGGTACCGCTCCAGCAGGAAAGTAAACGGCATTTCTGTGTGCTGCTCTGGTTCGCCAGAAGCAGCTTAGTCATGCTGGCCACATGAACCAGAAGCTGTACGCCGGCTCCCTCGGCCAATAAAGAGAGATGAGCACCGCAACCCCAGAGTCAGTCACGACTGGACCTAATGGTCAGGGGTCCCTTTACCTTTACCTTTATGAAGATATTGAATATTTGTTTACACACAAACATGCATGCCTTATGTGGGCACCCCTAAATTTCAAAGATCCAGCCTTGCCCAGGAAGGAGACCGATTTCTTTCTTTAAGTTTCACTTTACAGTTTGGGAAATATCTGATCACAATTCTCAGTTATTGTCATTACTGAAAAGACAGGTAGTGGAGGTCATAGTGAGAAGAAGCTCACTGGATGAGTCAATTCAGTATGTTGTGGGGGCAAAAGAGGCAAAGCCTGTGATAGAAAAGGCTACAGGAGAGCAACTGAAAATAAAGCAGTAGTCAACAGGGCATCCTGATTTTTGCCAATTAGGGCAGGATGCAATAAAAAATATATACCCAGAAATCTATTTACATTCATTTAAAACATCTTTAAATACTAGATAGTTCCGAATATTTTATCTCCGCCATAGTACTGTATGGGAATAGGAGAGCAAACTATAAGTCATGTATAAATACTTTAGGTCTGCCGCTGCCTTATAGTGAAGCCAAAAATGACAATTAGTATTGGATCAAGTGGAATTTCCTGTTCTGCTATTTATACGGCATTTTCCTGCACACATTTGAAGCTATCAAAATATAGTTGGCTTCAATGCAGAGAAAACCTTTTCCTGCAAGACCTTTGTGCTTTCATTGAGGGCAATAAAAACTATGCTCTGAAAACCTAAACGGAGCAAAAATATTAAAATAAAGATTGTCTTGATTATTTGTACAGGAAAACCCTTCAGAGCAAATAAAGATTCTGCCATTAGCAGCTTTTAATGAAACAGTCAAAGGACAAGGACATAATTCATTACTCCACCAATTCTGTAAGTCATATTGAAGACACCACCACTATGCTGGAAGACATTATTAGGACAAGGCAACTATGTATCTTGGAAACTTAGTTTTTTATTTCAAAGAGATGCAAGGATGATAATATTCCTGTATTGCAGGAGCCTGGACTCAATGACCCCCATAGTCCCATCCAACTCTACAATTCTACGATTCAATGACTAGTTTTGTAACACCTCTACAACCCACTCCTCTGCCTTCATTGCATACTCAAGTAGCTGTCTAGCTGAACTTTTTGTATTGCTCAGGTTTTAACATCTAGTCCAGAAAATGGAGTTTTAGATCTCCCTGCGACTCATTTACAAGGCACTTTGAGGGTAAAGTTGCTTGCCTCCCTAACAATCTTGTTGCCATATTTACATTCACTGCAGTCTCCAGTGAGGACTAGCACAGCATCACATTGGAGTAGATCAATGTAGAAGCTGCAGCTAGTGCAAAATACAGCGGCATAACTGCTCACTGGGACAGACTATTGCCCCTATGTTATGTGACTGCTGAAAGAAGTGCATTGGCTGCCAACTAGCTGCTGAGTTAAGTTCAAGGTGTAGGTGCACAAAGCCCTACAAAGCTTGGGACTAGGGTAGCTAAAAGATGGTCTTGCCCCATATACACCCAGCTGATCACTATACTCTGCAGGAGTCAGCCTTCTACAGATGACATCTCAACAGTAGGTCAGCTCCTTATGATATATGAACTGAGCCTTTATTGTGGCAGCACCTGCTCTTTGGAACTCCTTGCTATATATCAAACAGGAGGTGTCTCTATTGCTTTTTGGTACCTAATGAAGACCCTCCGTGTTCAACAAGTCTTAAGTGGAGATCTTTATTTCAGCCTGTATCTGTACTGGATTTCATTTCATTTATTTTTACATATGATTTTTAAAAAGGTTTTATGGTTGATATTTTTACTGTGAAATCATGCCAATATATTTTATCTGCAGCAAATAATAAATGAATGTAATATATTTATAATAGTAAAAATTGGCTTTTCAATCTGGAAAGAACCACTCAGTAGCATACCTAGATGTTGGCAAAGTGTGTACGAAAAGAGTTTCTCAGCATATAATCCTGCAAGCTGAGAATTTGATCTATGTGATCCCGGCTGCTATCCTCACCTGGAAGCAAGTCCCATTGAATTCAATGAAGCTCAATTCTCAATAGACATGTATTTAATTTCTCTGTAAGGTGGTAATATGTAGTTCTGAAACTGACACACAAACTAGTGTAAAAAAGATACAAATAGGAAGCAGTGCTGCCTAAAGTCAAATTTCAGTGGCTTCATTGAAAAGAGATTGATGTGATCATGGCCAAAAATAGACTTGAAGAAATATGTCAGTGTTGTAGGACTGAATTAACAAAGATGCTTCCTGCCATTTTTCATTTAAGCTTTTTATCACCAAGAAGTTCTTCAACAGTAAATTGCAAAAATTAATTACTTAATAAATATATATTTATTCTTTAATGAAAGAGCCCAATTTTCTATTTGCAGCTAATAATATCTGAATTATTACTGCTTTCAAAACAGTTTTGCTTATCTTCTGGTAAGTACATGGCCATATATTAGCTATTTTCTTGCCAATATAAATTCAAATATTTCTCATTTACAGTGAGTCGTTCTTTCGCGCTCCAGACGTACACATACTCTTCTCAGAGAATGTAAGTTTACCTTGTGTGTCCTAGCAACACATGCAAAATATTTTAGTCTCTGAACTTCAAAAAGAAAAAAAGGCTCAGCTTTCCTAAGCCAAATATATACAGCAAGTTAAAAACTGATAAGATGCCTTTTCACCCAGCACATAACTCCAGCATGGTTAGTTAGGAATGTTTATTGCGCTTACTGTACTTTTATACAGTAAGAAATATTAATTCAGCATGGCGAGGGGGGGGAGTGTCTTCCAAGTTCATCTTAATGAAACATATCTATATTCCTATTTAGCTATACCAAAGCTTTATGCATTAATCTGAATGTTAAATATTTTAAGAAGATTGAGAACTGGTGTTTCTGGCAGGAACAACATTGCTGGACACACTAATGCCCTGGAATAATTTATTTAACATGGGGTTTTTTATACTCACAACTAACTAAAACATTTCATTTAGAAAAGCTTGCAATAAGGAGTTGCTTTATGCTATTCCTTTTAAGTAAGAGTGATGGAAGGAGGGAAGACTGGATATATGTTGTGCTTTTATAATGGAATATGGAGGATCTTTACAGAAAATGCACACTTATTCTAAGTAACAAAGTGAAAGGATAACCTAGAAATAAAATATGTGACAAGGTTGAAACTGCAGGAATTCGATGCTTATAAAATGTATCCTAACAAGCCTTGGCACTGTCAAGTACAGTTCACTCAAAGTTCTAAAGAGGTTCCAGTAAATTGTGATCTCATATCTTAAACCAAGCCAGATACCATCTTTTTCATTAGAAATCATTATATATCTATGCATACAAGAATTAACATGCAGTTTGAGCACAAAATTCTTATTTCACTTGGGGAGGGGATAAACAGGCTGTTATAGCCATGTAAATCACATCCCATTAAGATGGTGGCGTCAACCTCATAAATAGATTTTAAACAAATTCTGGACTGGTGTCTAAGCAGAAAGCTCCAGCTGTCTATGCTCAGGCAATGAAACATATCTAGACAATCACCTCTTAATCCAAACCCATGCAGGAGAATTTTGTTACCAATGTTGTTGGTAAGAAGGCTAACAACCCAAGGAACTAAGGAAAACTAAAAGTACTTTCTTAAAGTATTTGTAAAGCCATCAACTATTTGCTCAAATAAGAATAATTACAAAGAAGCAAAGTATGGACGGAATAAAAAACAGGATTAATGCCAAATCATTGGGATAAAATGTGCAGCAACTGCACTCAGGAAACATGCCATTTATACACACACATCTCAGGCCCAGAACATATCTTTAGATACCAGCCCCATCTCTATTACCATTAACACATAAATTCTTTTCCCAACATAAACAAGCCATTCAATGCTTCCCTTTCACTTTCCTAGCAGAAAACAAAACTTTTTTTTTCTTTCACAGCTGCCCCTCCTTCTTGCTATAGCAAAAGTTCTCCATCCCAAACATTTCCTAGACTTAATTTATGCTAAGGCTCAATAAACCTCAGCTCAGAAATCTGTTTTCAACATCAGCGCTGAGTTCTGGAACGGGGGGCAGTACTTATGAGCATGTGCAAAGTGCTTTCCACTTTCCTCCAAACTACTGTCTATTGACCTACTTGGCATTTAATAGTCGGTTGTCGTCAAGCTTGTTCTGAGCAGCGGTTTTCATGAAAAGGGGCTGAAGCCACAATAATTCTCCTCAATAATGTAGCACACACTTCAACATCCCGATTCATAAAATAAAGATGCATTTTCTCTCTTTTTAAACATATTTTATTAACATAGTGGAAGGAAGAACTTTCATTTTAAAATGTTCATCGACTAGTAAATTAAGAGAGGTCAAGCAAGGACTTCCCTTTTCTAGACTCCTCTTCCTTCTGTGTACCAGCCCTACAGGTTTCTGCTGCAACTTCCTTCCTTGCCTTTAACCAATTAACAAATCAGTTATCTCTTATCACCTGCCTCTTCCTTGGGTCCCTCCCTTTTTTTTAACAAACTTTGTAAATTTTGAAGAAATAAAGACAATTAGCCAATACTCATTGCACCCATTTTGCATTAAGTACTTTGGGAAGCTTTGGAATGAAAAGTTCAAAGAAGGAGAATTTGACATTTGCTTTTAAAATAACACATTTTATACCAGTCTCAGGGAAGTATATTAAGAATGCAGAGGTTTGTATAGAACTTTTGTAGACAGTGTCTTCATGATGCTAATTCCTGGGCTACAGCTTTAGCTAACATAGGTATGTATTATGAGAGAGAGGGGGGGAAACATACAGCTGAGGCAGAAAAGTTTATAAATATAAATCTTTATCTCTATTTCACAGAGAACATTTAAAAGCTTACCAGAACAAACAATCCGAGATACCACTTTATTATCCTAAAAGGCTATAAATGAGCTGTACCCAGTAGTAACAAAGTCTTTGCGTACTTATATGATGGGGATGTGGTCAGCCACAATTAAAGGATGCTTTCTTTTCAAGAGCTTTAAAAAAAACTACTCATATGAATCAAAATATGGGAAACTTTATCAAAGCTAAACCAAAAGTAAGTGGCTAGCTGCAATGTGCTTGGAGTCTGAGAACATGTTTGTCTTTCTCAGATTTCACATAGCAGCCTGCTTGTGAACTGATTACTTTGCAGTGCCACTGGGAGAGAGTGATCAATGTATCATATACCACAGGAAGGATGCAGTCATCTCTGAGCACTCATCTCAACATAAAATTGAAAATTAATTGCACTTGGCACATCCTTCTAAGAGAGCCACTATATGTCGAGTTAGGCATTAATCAGCTCTAACCGTAAATCTATTTGTGAAATCCACTTCACAGAACTGTATCAGGGAGCAGGCGACAAATGGTTTATGAACTATATTTGATCTTTGGTGTACTTTCTAGAACTACTGTACTGAGATTCTTGAAACCACACTTTTATTTGTTTTTGTTTTTAAAATAATGATTGGTTTTCAAGTACTGTATTGTGTGTTACTGTTGCTTTAGGAATGGAATATGTTTGTTGGAAACAACCCTGAGGTAACTCTGTGTGATGAATGGTGGTCTGTTATTTGGTAAATAAATAAATAAAAGTGTAGTGCAGCAGTGCAGGAAAAAAAGCCCTGAAACATTAAAGAGCATCAGCTGATTTCATCCAAAGGCCCAGGATAAAAAGTATGTATTTACTTGGTGGAAGAAATTAGTCAAAGGGAATTCCATAGCCAGTGGAACTCTCTATAAGACTTTCATTTCCAGGACAGATAACCATATATATGTCTATTGTACATAACACATGAAAGGAAGAACAGCCTCCATTTGTTTCAACATCTGCTACTGTGCATTGAGGTTTCACCAAAATGGTTCATAGCCACTGTTAGATCTATCTTCCACAAGTTTGCCTGCTGTTTCCCCCCAAAAAACAATCTAAATTACAGTGAATTCCATGTATTATATTATCCCTCTCTTCTCCTCCTACCAACTCCATTGGCTGATCACAAGTTCCTAGTTACATATGATTTAGGAGCGTTTCTCTGTATCCACTCTTTCAATTATCCACTATTAATTTCTCTAATATTTTTTCAGAGCCACATTTGGAACTGAAATCAGAGCACGCAGTGGAAATGAATTTTGTAAGTTAATTCTTCACTCAAGACTCTCTTTTTGCCTCCCTTGAACCTACTACCAATACATTACATGGATAACCTGGATTTCTAGTATCATAAAAAGCATATATGTAAATCATATGTAATCAAAGCATTTAGCTATCTCCTGTGCCAATTTGCTTCATTTCACACTTATTTTGAACTTTAGCTGCTAAACTAGCAAATCTTATACTAACAGAATTGAAAGACTAACTGGAAAACAATAAAAAATCAGCTCAGAATTAATGTTCTGGGTGATGTAACATAGTGCAGATTAACAATAATATTCAGGAACTCTTAGGCAAGGATATGGGACTTCAGATCAGCCACTGTGTCAAAGCAGGAGAAAAGGTGCAAAGCCCAAGTCTCCTACCCTTCTCCAGCTATCTTTACAGCATGAAAGGACAAGAAGTTTAAAAGGATCTGGGGACTACTGAAAAAGTTTGAAAGGAAACACACAAAGGACTTTGTTTAAAAGATTAATTTGAATGTCATTGTGTTTGCCTTCCTAGGCGGGAAAAGAAAAACAATTTATGAAGTCTTGAGCAATAAGGGTCTGGGTCATGACATATTTTCATTCAGAAACTATTCTTGATCATCGTTCATGGAAGACTTTTTCTGTTTGGTCCCTACTCCCTCCCCGTTTGGCTGTAAAAGCCAAATGTTTCTAGTGGTTTGGCAATTA
Organism: Podarcis vaucheri; assembly: GCF_965113315.1. Classification (NCBI taxonomy): domain Eukaryota; kingdom Metazoa; phylum Chordata; class Lepidosauria; order Squamata; family Lacertidae; genus Podarcis; species Podarcis vaucheri. Next base: position 42,476,349 of record NC_138767.1, read on the forward strand.
ATTCTAAGCATAGTAGTACACCCCTAGTGATATGGCTTCCTATGGCCTACTTCCATGCAACCCAGTATGCGTCTCTCTCCTACACTGAGGTGGGTTAAAACACTGCTTCTAAAAACATACATGTATTTTTCAGATAGTTTAAAACAGTTTTGGATCCTCAGTAGACTAGATGTGTTAATTCACATTATGGATATGCAGTACTCACACGTATTTCACATACCACAGTTGGCCAACACAAGAATACTGTTACCTACTCCCTTCTCTACTGAATCACTCTCCACTGCACATGGTCACATTAGTTCCCTAGGCTTCTGTTCTCACAGTTTTTTTTTGAGATTCTGAGAAGCAAGCTCAAATGTTTGTTTCTCCCTACATATTCTCAGACTGGTAGCTGTACTGCTACCCCTGGCAGGAAAAAGATGCTTCATCAAGGCCTACAGTGCCTGCCACCACATACCCCTGTATTGTCCCAATCGAAATTACTTGCAAAGGAAGGCAGTAGAAGACTCTTTGGATTTTTGAAAGTATCTTTATCTAACCACTATTGGGACAGGCCTTGCATGGCATTTGAGCCAATGTTCTCATGACCTAAGTGAGAATGAGACTCCTAAACCAACAAGTCAGATGGTTTTATAGACTATTTACTATATACTGCTCTGAGGTTTTAATGAACTATCCCTGCTGGTTCTTATTTTTGCCAATAAAGTTGAACAATGATTGGCCTGGAATAGAAACGAATTATTACCACATATTTTCTGAACAAACTTAGCATTATTATGACCAAAATGAGAAACAAATAACCTGGGTGAGAGCTTAAAAACCCCCTCAAAAACAAATGGCAACTGCGTTACAAAATTAACTGATCTACTTCTGGTTATCCTTCTGTCTCAGCTTTCAAGTTAAAACTTTTTTTTCCACCACAAAAATTACTTATACATTCAGTATACCCACAGATTTATTCCTAATGACCTTTAAGGCATATGCTCCAAGAGAGTTGGAGACTTTAATGCTAGTGCCATTTCCCCCCATTCAGGTCATAACATGTTCTGTAATGTATAAAATTTTATAAAGCAATGAGTCGCCTAGTAAAACTTTCTCCTTCACTGAATACCTCAAGGCATACTCCTTCCCTCATCAGTCCCAATATCTGGTCTTGTGTTAGTTGAACCCATTTATTTCTTTAAGGTATTTTTTCTTTTTAATTTTATGCAAACCACCTACTGAATTTTTTTTTTATTAAAGGGGCTTATAAAAGTATTTTAAATAAATAAATATTTCAACTTCAGAAGTGCCTTAAAGACTTTAAAAAAATAAGTGTATAATTAAATTAATCATAAAATCAATGGTCTAGCAGCATATACAGAACTTGATCAAGGACAAGAAGTAAAAAAGTAAATGTACATAAAATAAAATAAAATTATAAAACTCACACAAAATACACTGGGGAACTGAGCACCTTTGCTTGTAACACTAAAGATACAACAATATCTTGCAGAACCAGGCCAAGGGAAGAAATAAGAGACAGGAGATCAGTACTGGATGAAATAGGTCACAACTATTATTGATTACAGATTTAAGTAGGCTTTGGCAAAGACACTAGGAATGTATGTGGCATCAATGTATCTGGCTGGTTGATTAAAAAAAAGGCTGGGTCAATCCTGGACTGACACTTGCTCTATGACATACATCAATGGGGCAATCCCATCAGAATCCCATTTGGAAGGCTACTATGGCCCATCAGTCCTCATGTGGACTCCTAGAAAAAGACACCCCTTTCCGGGCCCCTTTAGTGGGGTACCCAACAGGCTAAGGATCCAACTCAATTCTTTATCCCCGCCAAGTTGTGACAATTGCTATGAGGTGGGCTAAGACTGGCTAATTTTGATCTTGTTGATCACAGCAGGTAGCACAAAAGCTCAGTAGAGTTAATATTATCTAGAGAAGTAGTTACTAACCTGCGGCCTTCCAGGTATTGTTGGGCTTCAAATTCCACCAGCCCCAGCTATCATGGCCAGTGGTATAGCATTATGGCAGATGTAACCCAGGAACAGCTGGTGGGGGCACAGGTTAGCCACCCCCTTTTTTCTAGGAAGAAAACAATTTTGTTACTACAACTTTTACAAATACCTCTCAATATATTGTAGTAACACAATTGTTTTCTTCCTAAAAGAACGACAGATTTTCTAGCTAAAATGCCGAGGTTTTGAGAAAGAAAGGGAGATTACAGCGATATAAGGTTAGGTTGAAGGAAAGATTAGGAAGACATATGTTTGATAAAATTATTTAGAAGTTGCTGAAATAATTTTGGACATTGGGATGCAGGAAGGGGAGGTATGGGGGAGTCTGAGAAACGAGGTTTATGAAAAAAAGGTTATGAAATTATACATGTTTGTATGTCTTTTTATATGTTTGTATTGTTTAAAAAATTTTGTAAAACCAATAAAAAATATTTTTTTTAAAAAAAAAAGAACGACAGATTTTCATACCAACAAAGTACTACGTTTCAAAAATGAATTGTGTAAAAATAAGCAATTAAAATAATTTCTACTGATTCATATTTCATGTAGAATAATCAGGGAATTACTGAACCAAACAGAAGAGACATTCTTGGCTGAGACATGTCCTTGGAGTTTAAACACTTTTTTTTTTTTTTGCTTTTTCAAAACACCCTCGTATTTCATAAGAAGAAATCTCTATAATGTATTATAAAAACATGTTATGAAATATTAATCTATTTTCATAGACAAGTCTGCTAGAGCTACGTAAAAAATATCTGTGTTCAGAGCCATTTTAACAAATATTGAACATGTTCTATTATGCTTACATCCCTGCTCTCATAGCACTGAACACATAACTCTAAAGTACATCAGGGATGCTTTTTAGAATTCCTAGTAGCCCATCCCCCAATTTTCATTGGGATTACAGTAGTGAGGGATGGTTTAATGCTTTGCTTGTGAACCATAATCCCAACAAATTTATTCCTTCCTTGTTTATTATTAGTCATGGAAATGGATGCTCCCTTTGGCACTAATTAGAGCTCTTGCCCTTGGGTAATAGCCGTGTGTGTGTGAATTGGACTAGAAATATTATATAATATCAGACTGATACATCTAATCAACTTATTAAAAACATGAGGAAAATGCATATACCATGTCTGTGTTTATTAGACTTGGCAAATCACATGAATTCACAATGAATTCACAATGGCATATGGCATATAAACTGATAAAAATGCAAAACTGATAAAAATGCAAATAAAAGTTGTTTAATGAAGAAGTGTATATCTTTAAGGCAAATATTTTCTTTTTAGAAAGAAGACAGTTCCACTGCCTTAAGTTCTAGTAGTAAGGAGTGACTAATTAGCTTTATACTGAATATCTGCATTAAACTACAGCTCCAGTTGCCTCAGGCTGAGAAATGTTTCTTAAGCCAATAATAACAACCCAGCGCAAATTGCTATCTTTCTAAGTGAATGTCTGGTACATATACAAAGCTCAAAACATTTCAGAAAATACATTTCAAACTAGGTTGGTCATTCAGAAGCTTCTTGGATTTCCATCTTCCATCTCAGCTTCCATGCAAGAGGGGTAAAGTGAGTTTCTTGTAAAGAAAATTTGGCATGATCTTGAATGACAAATGACGTACTACCAGGTGCCAAGATAGACTGGGGGGGGGATCTAGCCACCCCCCCAACTTCAGCTTCAACTGGAGCTGCTTTGTTCTCAGTGCCCCGAATAATTAATAACTCCTTTGGCAATCAGTCATGCATTCCTTAATGGCACTTCAGGCATCAAGTGTCCCATTCACCCGCTCCCCCCCACCCAAGTAACAATAGACTTTACTACACTTGGGTGGGTGTTCTATGCCAAGCTTGTAACTGACATAATTTAAACTAAACAAGTCGCTAGAAGGAATATTACCCAGACCCAAATTGGAATTTTTTATCACGTCTGTTTACATAGCATACTGTTGCTATGTAAATCATATCAGTATCGAAGAGACTTGGGCTAGACTTTCTTAAAGTAATTTTTTGGCAAGTCACTTCCTTCCTTGCATACCGAGGGAACCTATGTACACTAATGCTATTATGTACCCCAAGCCTTAAAATGATTGCGTGGATCCAAAGATGGGTAATATGTCACCATATTTTTTGTCAGTATATAAAATAATGTTTCCAAAGACCTTTATATTCGAAGTGATGTTTTCAGGAATGCATTACCAATGAAATGCTAGGATGAGCTTGTGGTAGAAAATAAAACGTTTCTATTTCTCATTTATTCACAATATTATTATGAATGTCAATATTCTTAGATCAGGTGGGTTTCCTTATAAGTGTAAATGCTTAGAGGAGAAAGCAATGAAATATTGTTGCAAAATAATGACCAAAATTTAGTGACCTCTGCTCTGCTCATTTTCCTTCTGTCTGCACTAAGTTGGCTGATTTACCAATTATCCTTCAGATGCTTAATGGACTTTGAAGTTGTTCTTCAATAACAGTTTACTAAAATTAAAAATATTGTAGCAGATACTTTTCTTTTTTAAAAAAACCTACACTTTCCAGTTCTGAAAGTGGTGGAAGATGTTCTTTTCACTGTGTGTGGTCTCCAATAACAAATAAAAATGCACACTGTTCAATTTCATTTTTCTTAGTTTGTCTTTAGTCTATTTTCTCTCAATCTATTCTGTCTTTTCATCTTCAAGAATTTAAGCAGGAAGTGATGTTTTACCACTTAGGGACAATTCATTAAAATGTGTTTCTTTAAAAAAAAATATGTTATTGACTTCAGTTTAACATTTCAAAATAAACATTTTACATAATATCATATAATCAGTGACTTCCCTCATTCCCCTCCCATGGTTCATTTTGTTTGTCTATTACACCTGCATATTTTAATATGACAATTTTAGTCAGTTCTCCAATCGTACAACACTCAAATATTAATTACACAGTAGGGTTTATCTTAAGGCTGCCAGCATTTTCAACTGTGTACAGTTATTTTCCACATACTCAAAAAAAGATTCCCACTCCTCTTTAAATACATGTTCTTCTTGCTCTCTTATTCTGTACGCTAGACCTGCTAGTTCCATATATTCTATCATCTTAAGTGGCCAGTCCTCCTTACAAGGGACCTCCCGCACTTCCCATTTTGGGGCTAACAAAACTAGAGCCACTATTGTTGCACACATAAATAAGTTTTTCTAACACCTGGGAACTTCTGCCTGAACTAATCCTAACAATAATGCCTCTGGGCTTTTTGGGAAAGTTATATTAAACATTTTTTTCATCTCATCATAAATCATTTCCCAATACTCTTTAACCTTTTTATATGACCAACACAAAATATGTTTCAAACACTTTATAATGTGGTGAAGAAAATGTTGAAGATTCATTTTGTGAGAAAACCAGAAACTTTTCTTTTAGGTATAATGGGTAGGGATGTACCTACTGAACGGGGGGGGGGGGATTGTTTATGTATGCTACCACAGCTGCTTGAATGATTTCTGCCCAAAGATGGAAGGAAGAAACAGTTCCGATTAAGGAAGATTGGCAGCTAATGGAATATGCAGAAATGGCAAAACTCATCGGAAGAATAAGAAATCAAGAAGAAAGACTTTTAAAAATAGAATGGGGAAAGTTTATTTATTATTTAAGGACATATTGTAAACAAATTAAAACATTAGCAGGATTGATATAATCATGAAATTTGAAATGATTTTGTTCTTTTTGTCTAAAATGTTTGTAAAAATTGAAAATGAAAAAATGTTTCAAACACACTTCAGCTCTCTTTCATCATAATTCTGTGGTTCCTGTGTGGGATGCATATCCTAGAGGCCATAGGATCCATCAGAACCTCCTCTCAGAGAGAGAGGGGTGTGTCCTCTGAAATGGAGATCCAGTGTAAGATGCCTGCTATGTGAAGCTATAGAAAGGTCCACCACCAGTTCCCCTCTACTGTTGGAGGTCTGACTTTGGACAGGGTGGAGAGAACAAAGAGGGTGCATTCCAGAGCCATGCCTAGAGAAAGATTCATAGCTCTCCCTGGAATGGGGAGCATAGAATGCGAGGCTGGAGATACTGTAGTTTACACCCTTTCAGTGAAACTGGCTCTCAAAAAAATAAAAACCTAGACTGCAGAGCATCACACACACACGCCACCTAATTTTTTGCTCTGCTAACATGAGTCTAGCAGGGGATAGGAAAAGGTTTGCCTGCCATTCATTTTCCCTCCTCCTGTCATTTTTGATTGCTCTGCTCTTAACAATTTTATCTTTACAGCAGTTCTCAAATTTGTTGTTTTTTCCATTCAAGTCCCTCCTTGTAAAATTACTCCAGCTTCTGCCCCATTCCTGAGGCAGAAGCACTTCTAAGCGGATTACAAGAAACATTATACAGCATATAACATATTGTTACACTTCTTATTATTTTTCTTTATCATTACATCTTGGAAGTCTAAGAGCTAGAAATACAAGAGGGTAGAAATACTTACTGGTACGAGGAGAGTATAATGGATACAGAATCCAGGTTCAGAAGGAAAATATTCATCAGAAACGAATCGTATTCTGATCTGGTTTCCTTTGGAAATCTGTTTTCCTGGAACGGTAGTGGAGCCACACCACCGTCCTAAAATAGTGCCATCGCTGGGCTCTTCAACTTCTACAAAGTCATATCTACAACGAAAAAATAGACACTGTTCACTTGGTGATTTACTTTCTATATAATCTTTATACGACAGAATTATATAAGAAGAAATACATAAGCTAACAATAAAACACACTACTCCCTTTTCCTGGGAAAGTTGGATCTTATCTCACCAGAGTCATACAGAAGAAGAGAAGAAGAGTTTGGATTTGATATCCCGCTTTATCACCACCCTAAGGAGTCTGAAAGCAGCTAAGATTCCCCTTTCCCTTCCTCCCCCACAAGAAACACTCTGTGAGGTGAGTGAGGCTGAGAGACTTCAAAGAAGTGTGACTGGCCCAAGGTCACCCAGCAGCTGCATGTGGAGGAGCGGAGACGCGAACCCAGTTCCCCAGATTACGAGACTACCGCTCTTAACCACTACACCACACTGGCTTTAATCACCATACAGCCTTTAATCACCTCCATGCTTTATTACTGTGTGGTCCTAGCTACTGTAGGGTCCACTACTGAAAAGTGCCCATAAACTTGGAACTTGTACACATTTCTGCTGCCAAGTTGTTGGCTAGAGCTGCTTGGTTGGGTTAGAGCACATCAGCCCATTTGTTGTTGTTGTTGTTGTTGTTGTTCTACATTAGCTACCTGCTTGTTTCAGGTTTCCATTAAAGGGCCTTAGATGGCTTGGGACACCTCACTGCATCACCTCATGCCCTGCTTTCAACACTAGAAATCTTGCTACAGGTGCATCCTCCAGATGTGCAATGCTGTCCACAGGATTTGTGTTCAACTACTACACAGTTTTTAAGGACACGGGTGGCGCTGTGGGTTAAACCACAGAGCCTAGGACTTGCTGATCAGAAGGTCGGCAGTTCGAATCCCCATGATGGGGTGAGCTTCCATTGCTTGGTCCCTGCTCCTGCTAACCTAGCAGTTCGAAAGCAGGTCAAAGTGCAAGTAGATAAATAGGTACCGCTCTGGCGGGAAAGTAAATGGTGTTTCCGTGCACTATTCTGGTTCGCCAGAGGCGGCTTAGTCATGCTGGCCACATGACCCGGAAGCTGTACACCGGCTCCCTCAGCCAATAAAGCGAGATGAGCGCCGCAACCCCAGTCGGTCACGACTGGACCTAATGGTCAGGGGTCCCTTTACTTTACTTTACTTTACTACACAGTTTTAGTACCAGATGAAATGCTGACACTTTTGGGTGACTGTTAAACTGAATTTGCTTCTGTCTTTAGTTTAGCCTTGTTTTTGTTATGGCTATCATTATGGATATTTACCCTGTTATTCATTCTTGCTTTTTTATTTATTTATTTTTTGCTTATGTTTGTAGTTTATCTTTTCCTCCGCTGATTGTAGCTTATATTCTTTTAATGGATTTGTTCTTGGTTGTTTTAATATTTGTATTTTGTAAACTGCCTTGAGTTATTTTAAAAAACTTAGTAAGCAAAGCTGTAATTTTGTTTTTAAACAACTCTGAATAAATAAAATGCAACTAAACTGAGGATTCCATTTTTGTGTTTTCTCTCTTCCAAAGAGAGGGGAAAGACTTGCAGAACAGTTCTCCTGTCCACTTGGATGGGGCTGGGAATAATATTAGATAAGACAAAGGAATTCTGCCACAGCATGTGGGGATGGTCGAGTAGATACTTTGCATACACAAGGTTCTAGGCTCAATTTACACAACTCCACCTGGAAAAGAATCTCAGGTAGTGGGACTGGAAATACCTCCACCTGAATTAGAGTAGTTGACTACATAGACAATAATCTGACTTGGTATAAAGCAGTTTGCTATGTTCCTAGTTCCTTTGCAAATAACGTGGAATGAAGAGCAATAGCAATCAGCAATTATTAGTTGTGTCTCACACCCTGCAATTTCAAGAGACTTGCCCTTCTCACTCTTTGCATTTTGCAAAGGATGCAATGTAGAGAAGGCACAAGAGCTGCTTCCCAGAGTTCTAGGAAGCAGAAGTACTTAGTAAATCTTTTTAACTCCATTTTTTAAAAAGTATTATTTTGGATTTAATAAACGACACCAGTGTTTTCAAAACAGTGGTAGTTCTGAGGGCTACAGAAGGTGGGGTACAATGACTTGAAAACACACCTTTGTTCCCTATATACATAGGACACAGTAGCTTTGGTCCTCACTTTTATTCCACAAATGGAATAGGGTTCACATTTGTGCTTTCTACATACGCCAAAAATCTACTCCTGAATATTGGAAGGTCCTTGGGAATCATTTTAGCTATGAAGAGGGGGTACAGCTGGTGGAAATCACCCCTACCCTTTACGTGAACAAAGGAGAACTCTGAATCCTAGCAAGTTAATATAATATTTCTTCAAAGATTGCAGATGTCTGGCAAAAGTTTTCTTTTGAAAATTGCAAGAAAATGAATGTATTGATTTGAAAATAGTGATTAACTAAAATATTGTAAATATAGATTAATGTTATGCCTGACAAATGTGCCTCTCATTATACTATTAACACTATTTATTTCAACAATACAGATTACAGGACATAAAACATGAATAACTCAAATAAGAAAAGACAGCAAAGTATATTATCAAGCAAAATGAAAGTTGAGAACTGTTAAATATGCAAAACTGGCTCATGAGCTAGTCTTCGCCTGACTTACAATACTACTGGCAAAAATAGTTTTTGATTATCCATGTAAATTATTGTTCTTTATTCATTGCAAATCTGCTTTTCAAAGTAGCATGTGGAGATCAAACACACATTGAATCAATAAAAGTCCAGGGAAATGGAAAAGTGATATGACAGAACACCTGACACACGAAGTGAAATGAACTATCACTGACAAGAGAACCCCACATGTCCCCAGGTGATCATTTCAGAGACTTTGTAATCCCTGTAATATACCCACTGGTATTGTATTGCACAGTCCAAATCAGCATTTAAAGGATTTACTAAACCTGCTTTATTGGCTAATCAAATGTGAGTTTCTCACAGCAACATGATACAGTACATGTATAACTAAGTGGCTTATAATGACTACTTCTCAGACTTATTCTTGAGAACTTACAAAGGATTTATTTTTCTTTCATATTTTACAAACAAGTCTGGTGTTTTTTTTAAATTATAAACACAGTCTCTTTTGTCATTAAGCACATTTATGCTTCTGGTTTTGTTTTAATAAAGCTCTAAAAAGATACTGGGCCTACCCTGTCAAAAGTGCCTCCCAGAGTATCCATCAGTTAAGAACAATGAAACAAAAGCATGCTAAGCGGCTGCTTTTGAACTCTTGACAGTTTTTCATCCTGGGGGTACACTACCATGAACTGCAGAATTTTGCAGGGGGAGGGATCATGTTTTTAACGGCCTGGCAAATTTATAAATTTTGGGTTCCTTCGGTTTCTCATTTTCCCAAACTTAAGTTCAGTTCTCAATATTTCATCATGAGTTTGTGTGTGTGTGTGTGTGTGTGTGTAGTCCTCATGAATGTTCATCAGTATTTTAGTGCATTTCCCCCTAATTTACACATTTTAATATTTTAAATGCAACTGTTTTCGAATAAGTGCATGCTATTTTTGCCAATTATATGCACTTTAATGCATACTTTACCCTAACATATGCCTTCTAGTCCACGTTACTTGGCAGGAGAACTGCACTGCAAAATTCAGAGAAGTACAAAGTTTGAAGAATGGCTGTGTTTTGATTCTCATTGTTTTGGAAAGTGTGAATCAGGTAGATTTGTATTTAAATGCAAACCAAATCAGGTCTCTAACTCATTCCTACAGGTGACCAAACCATACAGCTGAATATTTCTATTTTAAACTCTGTGGTACATAAATTAAAGTGACTTATGCTCTCTGTAACTAACAGTGAGAAAAAAGAAAAGAATTAAAAGAAAAAAACTTTTGCCTGTGGTAGCTGGCACCTCCAGAAATTAGGATACTCAAGTATCCATCACACCCTTCCATCAGCTCCACCCATTCAAGCCTGATTGGTCCTCAAGACTCAAATGGAGGAACAGACAAGGAATAACTCCTAGAAAACCCACATTGCACAACCTTACTAAAACTCTGGTCCATATGTATCTCCTTAGTAACAATTGAAGGGCAAAAATCTCACAGTAAGGTTTTCAAGATTTTTGCCCTTCAGTGTGGTTAGTGTGCTGCACACACTGAATGATATAAGGCATGAACTGTCTATTTCACAAGACAATGCATTTACAGTATGAAGTGGCACTTTGCCCATTCGCTAAATGTATTTTGACAGCCTGCCAACTGAATCAGATGTCCACCACAACTCTCCTTGTACTGCACATGCTGACTGAAATCTAAGCTGCTGTGAGAGATCATGAAGCAGGTGAAATTGCAAAGGTGCTCAGGTGTTTACAGAAACCCTGTGATGCTGGTTAAAGCACAGCATGGAAGCTAGATATGACTGGTCTGAACAACAGACATAGCCAAAAAATATATATACAGTAATCAAGAGACAGAGACTTGTCAGCAGTAAGTGGTAAATTCTTTATTGCAATATCCTGTAGCTTATTTTATATAAGGAAAATGTATAGTGAATGCAGGGTTGAGTGCATCAATCAATATATGTTATTGTCTAGTACATATTTTGGAAAGTTGTTTCTTTGTACGTTCACTATGCATTTAGACACAACACATTGTAGTCAAATTTTGAATGAATTTTCCTGAGTTGAAAGAGCAGGTTTTGTCTATGTTTGGATTTAATTTGATATCATTTTGAATCAAGATGGTGGACCGAACCTTTCAAAGCTGCACTGATTTTTTTGGTTTCTTAGAATTCCCTAACAATGCTAGGTATGAGGTTGCTAATATGCTATAGAATAATTTCAAGATAACCACTTTATTTACCCTTCTGCTAAGGGAAACAATATAAGGAGAGCTTCTTATTTTGCATTTGTTGCTGATGAGGAATAGGTTTGCTTGACTGATCACCTGAGAAGAAACTATTTCTCCATAGTATGGAAATTATCAAAAATGCCTCAGTGTCTCTCAAGAACCTTCCTCTGTCTCATAAAACTTAAATCAAATGATGAACCATTAAAAGTACTTTCTTAAGATATAAACTTTCTTCCAACTTTGAATTTTATTTATTTCATTTTTCAAAACATGGTTTTCATTTGTTAAATCTGTTGGGACAGACTGCTTACCTTGGCTTGCAGTTCAATACTCATTGTGTAACATTAACCTTCTATGAACTTAAAAAGAAGCTAATGGATATAAAACACAGGAACTCATAATAGTTCCTGTTTACATCCAAGGCTATGTTCAGATAGAACAGAAACTATATTTAGGTTCATCCATCCCAGTTTAATAATTTGAAAACTCTGCCTCAAAGTACTTTGGTGTAATAAAAGGCCATATAATTACTTCATCTAGGTTGCTGTTCCTGGCACACTTCACTAGGACTTCAATGGAATTTACTTCTGAGTAGACATATGTAGCGAAAAAGACAATATGGCCCAACCTATACTTTGTGTAGGACTGTACTATCAGAACTGCCTTGTATATAGTAATATAGAAAGGCAGCATGAAAATTAAAAGTGAAATGAAATGAAATACAGAGCCAATCATTTAGCAGTTGTTGGCATCTCTCTGTATCAAGAAATAATGGAGTGCACCTCTGGGGATGAAGTCAAACTGCTGCACTAGCAGCACCAAAGTAACTTCCCTGAAATGCAAGACTAGGCAGAGTGTATGGAGGTCCTGGGCTGCCCAGATGACAAGGCCTCGCTGATGTGGTCCAAACAGAGCAATACCTCTGGCACCAGCTTGGCTACAATAGTTGCCAAAAGGATGCATAGAAGGCACCACAGTTGCTTTGTTCCTCCCCAGTACTTTTAGTTCAGTGCTATGCAGCAACTAAACCAAGGTTTAGCTTAGCAGTTAAGCGCTCACTTCCTTAACCATAAGCCGTAACCAAGCACAAAACATTAGCCACAACTTATAGTTAGTGAAGGGATGCGGGTGGCGCTGTGGATAAAAGCCTCAGCGCCTAGGGCTTGCCGATCGAAAGGTCAGTGGTTCGAATCCCCGCGGTGGGGTGTGCTCCCGTTGCTCGGTCCCAGCGCCTGCCAACCTAGCAGTTCGAAAGCACCCCTGGGTGCAAGTAGATAAATAGGGACAGCTTACTGGCGGGAAGGTAAACGGTGTTTCCGTGTGCTGCGCTGGCTCGCCAGATGCAGCTTTGTCACGCTGGCCACGTGACTCGGAAGTGTCTCCGGACAGCGTTGGCCCTCAGCCTCTTGAGTGCTTTACCTTTACCTTTATGGTTAGTGAGGAACAAGTTTAATAACAAACCTATCATCCTTGACTAAGCTAGTTACAGTTGGTGGGAGTTGAGTTCAACCATATCTGGAGGGCCACAGGTTCCCCACTATTAAATTAAATGACACATGTTAAGTGGGTCTTCTTGCTAGTGACATCAATTATGGCAGTTAGAAACAGTTAGCTTCCTGACTCTACTATACACCAGTGATATTTTAAAGGTAAGACATCACAATTTACTATTAAAAATCAAATATTCAGATCTTTTAAAAACACCCTGCTTCATTATCTACAATCTCTGAGGACTTCATATCAGATTCATACTAATAAAATATACCTTAATTAAATTCACTTTCACATAGTTCAAGTCTGGGTAATTTGCCTTAATATCTAATTTACTCAGTTCACGTAATTTGTTTCCTCTGTCTTTGTATAAATGAAATTAAAATGAAACCCAAACTAATTTAGCAGAAACTATTATGTTAGTCATTCATGCAAATAATCTGCCCTTCAGAATGTGATTCATTATCAACCAATCATAAGTATGTAAATACATTATGTAACACCAAATATGAACTCAAAATTCCACTTCATTTTGTCATCTCAAATTGAAATGTTTCAGCACATTCTCTATTCATATTAAAAGAGCTTGGTTTGCACCATTTCAATCTGCTATCTTACCAGTGAGTCTTTCACGGTCCAACAACTGTTAAATTATTGCACTCCCCCTCTCCTCTGTATCCACATGTTTTCTCAGAATTAAGTCCTACTGATTTCAAAGCAATTTACTTCCCAGTAAATATACTTAAAATTGTAGCCTTAAGCAACTGTTTGACATTTCAGCTTTTTTAAAAAAAATATCCATGCAGTGTTAGTGTATTATTTGTTATTTCTGTCTAGTTGCCAAGTAGAGAATTGCCCTCAATACCAATGACACCATCATAATACCCCCCTCCCCATTTTTAAAGCAGCCTTCCAGTTAGCCAGTCACCTGAGGCAAATAATTCCTTTTGGATGAGCATCCTTGGGAGACCCAGCAATCAGAGTGCACTGCAATAAACAGGAACAGGGAAGTAGGCAGGTATAAGGTAAATGTGATTTAGGGTTTGGGAATCTTTTAGTCATGTCCTGCATTACTGCATTAAAAGGAAGATGAAATCTTAACAAGCCATGAGAGAGACCAACACCAGTACAAACAAGGAATGAAAGCGGGAAACGGAATAAAAATGCTTGAGAGGATCAGGATTAAGTAAAATGAACAAACAGGGATGATTTATACGAAGCAGAAGGGTAGGGAACCTGTGGCCCTCCATTGTTGGATTCAAACTCCCATCATCCTCAGTTAACACTGGACTGAGAGCAGCAGTCCAACAACATATGGAGGGCCACAGTTTCTCCATCCCCACCTATTTAAAGTTGAGGGGTTTTCATAAATACAATACAGTGGTACCTCTGGTTACGTACTTAATTTGTTCCAGAGGTCCGTTCTTAACCTGAAACTGTTCTTAACCTGAAGCACCACTTTAGCTAATGGGGCCTCCCGCTACCACCGCTGCACAATTTCTGTTCTCATCCTGAAGCAAAGTTCTTAACCTGAAGCTCTATTTCTGGGGTAGCGGAGTCTGTAACCTGAAGCGTCTGTAACCTGAAGCGTATGTAACCCAAGGTACCACTGTACCAGATAGTGAGGATAAAATCGGCTCCAAATGACAAATTCCTTCACTCTATTACTCCAAAGGCGAAAAGGTACTATCCAAGAAAGCCTGGGGCAATAATGTCACCCTTATTCTGGGTTGCTAGTGTACAACACCTCTGTCTCTCATCTGGATTAAAGTTCAGCTTCTTTGCCCTCATCAGCTCCAAAACTGACCAGACACCCATTCAGGGAGCAGCCATCTAAAGGTATCCTGCCCCTCTATGGCTGTATTTAATGGAAAGGAACTGCCACCCAGAAACCACAAATCTTCCTTCCTTCAAATCCCTCAATCCCAGAAAGTCTTTTGAACAACCACATATACCCAACTCCGTTGTAAATAAGCCAAATTCAGTTTTAAAAGTCACATATTCTTCTTCTGTTTACTGTAGTTTCCTTGTACGTATATGCTTTTAGACTGTATTCCCCTTGGAGCAAGAACATTACACCATGTAAAGCAACATGTACCTTGCAAAGCACCAGGTACATAAACAGCAGCATCCAACCACCACCAACACCATCTTGTTTTTCCAGATGCTGAGACAACCTGAAGGACATGTTTTGAGTTTAGACATTCTAAATATTATTTTATTAAGTACATAAATTCATACAGACTCCTCTGTGGAATAAAATAAAAATGATTCGACACCCCCAAACCCTTACTCCATACTGAACAGATGTTCTATTTACACAATATTCTGCCCTTATAGCATAGCAGCCTTAGAAAATATTTTAAAATCAAATAAATCTAGCTACTGTTATTTTCTTAGATTACTTAACCTGAGTTTAAGAGGAAAAATAACACAGAAATCTAATATGCCACTGCATCTTCTTAGCTCCCTATGGTGTACTCTTGCACCCACAAGTACCAAAAATGGCCACAAAATAAGCTGGCCTAAACATTCCATATATTAAATCAATATTTAATTCATCGTGCAATGGGGGTTAAGAGCGTAAAAGGGCTCTGCTGAATCACACTAACAGTCAAATCCACCATCTTTCTGACAGAGGCCAAGAACTCTCATGTCCAAAGTGAGAATTGTGCCCAGTCTTCTTCAATCTCATGCCTTCCAAATGTTTTGGATTATAATTTATCCCTACTGTTGGCCATGCTACTTGGGGCTGATGGGAGTTGGGCCCAAAACATCCAGAAAGCACAAGGTTGGGGGGAAGGCTGTTATTGAAATCTGATGTTGAATATATCGTACTATTTGGTGCAAAATTTAACATTCCAGACTGGAACTTTTTTTATGACTAAACTAGTTCCTGGCTTTATGCCATGCAGACACATATTAAATAAACCTTTAAAAGACATTCATACGGGGGAAATTTCCAGTGCAAACAGGGGCCCTCAAAAGCAAACAACTCCATATTAATTTTTAGTTAAGGATATCTCCATGTTTCATTATGAAAGATCATCATTACTAGCATCCAAATTATTTTAGTCCTGCCCCAGTATAGTCACTATATTGAGAAGACAGCAATGATAGTTCTATGCAACTAGATAAGCAGTGCTGAATATTGGAAAAAAGAGAAGTGTTTGTAAGAAATGAAAAGTAAGGGGGGGGACCTGGGAATGGGACAGGAAACAACTGTCTCTAGGACTAGGTGCCTGCTGTTTATGCTAATTAAACAGCAGAACAAACTTACTTCTAGAGGTAAATCTGCTATTGGTAGGACATTTATACTATAATGAAAATATAGTGCCCAATATGTGCATAAATTGTGTCTAGAGCCCATACATAGTGTGCTTTTATTATGGTTCTTTCTATAAAACTGCTTGCTTTTAACTCTTTTCTTCACCATTTATGAATTCACACAGAAGGACCTGAATTCTTGGTTACAGACTTACATGTTCAGGTTTGCAGTGTACAACTAAAATACATAACCCAGAATAGAGTGTGGGTTTTTGTCCCTTTGCTGCACTCGTGCTACTTTTAGTAACGAAGAAAGAAAATGCTCTATCAACATTAATTTTCCCCAGAATCCTCTTGACAGAAACAAGATCTGAGAGTGCACCAGTCATTTCAAAGGAAAAATAACCCTATTAAAAACAAAGTCAGCAAAAGTAACATGAAACAATTTTAGAAGCAATACAGTTTGGATTAGGTTCATTTAGCAAAATATTTTGATACTGAAAACTAGTTTACTTCATTTGAATGGGCTGTTCAGCAGAGAACACCCGAGTGATGTGTTTTAAGAAATATAAAACATTATCCAAACCAGATCTGCAGATACAGATCCTGCAGATACTATAAAAGAAATAAAACACTAACAGTACAATCCTATTCATGTCTACTCAGAAGTACACAGCTTCCAAACCTACACGGTGGAGAGCAGGATACAATTTTTAAAAATAAGAAATAGGGGGGGGACCCTACTAAGTTCAGAGGGACTTGCTCTCAGGTAAATAAGTACAGAACTGCAGCCTATCATAGTATAACCCTTGCTGACCTAGATGCTAACCTTACATTGGCTGTGAGAACAGTTGTTCAAATAAATAAGGCACAGCTGTGAGCAGCAAGCTTTTAAATATTGACAGTGACGTAAGTGGGTCACTAAAATGTTTCTCTAAAATTAACCTTTCTGAAAATGTACGTGATCTTTTCTTTAAGTTACAATTCTGTTTATAGACATTTTTAATTTTGCTTGTTTGTTTATGAATTGGAAAGTTGATTACGTTATGAAGACTGCATTACAAATCAGCACAAAATTGACTGGACTAAAAATTAACTAATGACAAAGGTAGGGGCCTGGATACCTAGGAAATATTTTCTGTCTCGTTCCCAGAACCCCATTAGGGCTCACCATCTAGAATCCCAATCTCCAATCTATCAGGCTGTGCCAAACTCACGCCCACCTGAGAGGTGATGGAACTGAGTTCCAGTGAGTTCCAGATGCAAAAAAGCCCTGCTCAGGGTTTCCAAACTTGAGTCTCCAGCTGTTTTTGGACTACAACCCCTATCTTCCCTAGCTAGCAGAACCAATGGTCAGGGATGATGGGAAAACAGCTGGAGATCCAAGTTTGGGAAACCCTGCATGATCTTCCATTTTTTAGACATATGTTACCACTTCAAACCTGGTTCACAGCTTGCAAAGTATGAAATCTCTGTGTACAACTTGATTCATAGGACCTACCAATTAAATCTAACCCCCAAACTAAACATCTTCATCCAGAAGATTCTAAAAACATCTAAGGGACTCTTTTGAAATCTGAACAGTGATTAGGTAAAGGTTAAAGATAAAGGACTCCTGGACGGTTAAGTCCAGTCAAAGGTGATTATCAGGTGCAGCATTCATGTCGCTTCAGGCTGAGGGAGACGGCCTTTGCCCACAGACAGCTTTCCAGGTCATGTGTCCAACATGACTAAACCGCTTCTGGCACAACGGAACACCGTGACGGAAGCCAGAGCACATGGAAACGCCGTTTACCTTCCCGCCACAGTGGTACCTATTTATCTGTTTGCACTGGTATGCTTTTGAATTGCTAGGTTAGCAGAATACAGCAATTAACAACATGGAGGAAGGCTGTCTGAAACTGTATCTTTTTAAAAAAAAAAAACTTTAAAAAGCAGTATATGGAAAGTTGGTTATAAACCCCCTCATCTTTTCCTAGGCATTGTAGGGCCACTTCATTCATGACAATCCCAACAAGAGATCTTCTGAAAATCATTTCTCAAAGGCATATGTAATACTCTTACTACACTTTAAGGCTTCATTACAATCAAGCAGTAGTTTAGTGTTTAAATATTCCCACACATTAAAATAGACATTCTATGAAGTGTTCATTAAATATAACAAAATGTTAGATGAATGAACTCAATCTAAATATTGGACTGGCACTCATGTAATCCATTCTAGTCAGGTATTATACATATGTAGCAACCAAAAAAATTGTCCTTTGATTCCTTGGTTGTGCTTTCAAACTAACCCTAATCTAATCTTACTTTTATTTGCATATGACTAGGAAAATCATACATGGGGGTGGGGGAGAAACACCACTTCGAAGCAGACACATGGTATTCTCCAAATCCCAGGATAGTTTGTCCCTAAATCTAATAAAATGTCTTGGTAGCTGCTGGTATAAAACATCAATCAAGACAGCATATGCTATAAGTGGCTAATAAATGTTATAACCCTACATGGAGCACTGCCACATGAAAGCAGGTTTTGGCAGACTTCATAGGGAGAATATAATACATGAAACAGCCCTTTTTCCATTTTAAAAATCCAGATAAAAATCAAAATTAAAGAATTAGAGCTGGATGGGTCTAGGAGACAATCAAACAGAGACCTATTACAGAATACATTGAGAAATACCTTCCTAACTTTTTGGGAATCTTCAAAGAAGTGAATTCCATAATCTCCTTGAGCATCTTATTCTATTACTAAACTACTACTGTAATTAGGACACATTCTTTAATCCTTAATATATGTCTACATCCTGCACTCTAAATATCATTGCTTTATTTTCTTTTATCCATGGATAAAGGCACTCACTCTCTGGAATCCTTTTCAGTAACTGAAAGCTGGCAGTATGTTAACACTTAATCTTTTCTTCAGGCAAAGAATATTCACTTTCATCACTCTTGGCTATGAGCATCTCCTATTATGACTTTTATACATTTTATCAGATGTGTAATTAGCTCTTCACCTACACACCTGGGACATACAGCAATTGCCACAGATGAGATGTAGACAACGGAGCCCATAGTTGAAAAGGCTACCACAGCATATGGCTTTGATAGTTTTTTTGCTAGTTTTACTGGGATTATTTATTCACAGCAATGTCTGGTAGGGATGTACAATTTCGATCAAGAAACCTGAATTTCCCAGTCCAGAGGATTGGCTTTAGAAAAACAGAAGCACTTGGGGTTCAACTAAACATGTGCACACACACACACACACACACACACACACACACACTGATACGCAATATATTGCCAGGTCAAAAATTATGAAACCAATATTACGATATGGACTTCAAACCAGTTTTGGATGATATATCGATATAGCACCCAGCCCTAGTGCTTGCACTGATGGAATGATTATAATAGCGTTGTGCTGAATATTCTTCCCTAGAAAAGCCAATCATGGATCTACTCCTTCAAAATACAGGAAACAAAAAAGTGTGCTAAGGGAGAAATCAGAGATTGCAGAAGCCTAACTTAACTTTCTCAAGAAGGGATTTGAGGAACTGAGGCAAATAATGATGGCGAGAGACAAATTACAAGAAATAGCAAATCACTGGGTCTAGATAGCACCCGAGAGTTCTTAAAGATAGTTGTCAAATTTGAACTTTTTGTACTTCTAAGGGCTGCTCCCCATGAACTGTTTATTCTGTGTTCACCCTGATTTTCTTGCACAAAGCTAACATGGGGGTTCAACTAACTAACATTTCTCCTGATTTTTTATTTTTTTTTACAGGGCAGTAGTATCCTGATTTGCTTGTGGTGCGTTTACATGTTTTCTGGTTATTGACCTGTTTCAATACATTTTACTTTCACTTTCTAAACTGCCCAAAGTTGTCTTCTTCTTCTTCTTGGATTTGTTGTGCTATGGTAACATTGCTTATATCCACTTTAATTGTTTAAACCTAAAGTTTTCGTATGTGCATGAATATTGACAATCTGAAGATACACCCCCCCCCCAAAAAAAAAATTGTCCCTAAAATCAATCTCCATCTCTCATGACTGGAAAGTAGCTAATGCAACATCATTTTTTTTATTTTTTTTTAAAAAAACTGATCTAAGGATAACCCAGGAAATCACAAGTTGGTTGGCTTAACATCTGTTCAGGGAAAATAATAGAATTCTCAAGCATGTAGAATAACTGGTTTTGCTGCAGCACAGCTAGGATGCCTCCTGCAAGGGTAAGTCCTATCTTACTGACCTATTAAAATTATTTGAGAGTATAAACAAGCATATAGAGAGAGGTTATCCAGTTGATATTGCATACTTAAGGGACGTGGGTGGTGCTGTGGTCTAAACCACTGTGCCTAATAATTGCCGATCGGAAGGTCGCCGGCTCGAATCCCCGCGACAGGGTGAGCTCCTGTTGCTCGGTCCCAGCTCCTGCCAACCTAGCATTTCAAAAGCACATCAAGTGCAAGTAGATAAATAGGTACCGCTCTGGCAGGAAGACAAACGGCATTTCCGTGCGCTGCTCTGGTTTCGCCAGAAGCGGCTTAGTCATGCTGGCCACATGACCTAGAAAAACTGTCTGCGGACAAACGTCGGCTCCCTTGGCCAGTAAAGCGAGATGAGCGCTGCAACCCCAGAGTCATTCGCGACTGGACTTAACTTTATCTTTACCTTTACTGAAGACTTTCAAAAAGCTTGATGACGTAGCTTACCAAAGGCTTTTCCTTTACAGCCATTTTTCTTCTTTTAAGTAGCAGAGAGGAGGTGCAAATATGACTTCATTGTTCAGCAACAATGAATGCCTCTTAACAAATTGTTAAGAGGGTTTTTTGGGCGGGGGGAGTAGGCTATATGCCTTGGCCCCAGATTTGATTCCTGGAATAGCCAGACTAGCTTCCTGGTAAGGTAATGGCCTAAGTATGGGTTGTTAAGTAGGTCTGTCACAGTGGGCCCTCAACCACCTGGTACTTAGAAAGCCAAAGCCAGAGCTGAGTTGTGTGAGCTAGAAGGTGAGCTGGCAGGCAGCGGGCTGTGCAGCTGGGAGACAGAACCATGCCTGATTCCTGTTTGAAGGCTATGGCTATGGGAGAAGCAAGACTCACTTGGGGTGTTAATGCTGTGAATCCCTCCATTGTAGGCTCGGGTTGTCAATATGTGTAAATAAACTATATATCATAAAGATACCGCAGTCTCCACTGCATCTTGCACTGCTCAGAGGTTGAGATGGCTTATACTTAGCAAAACACCAAGTAGACTCCAGCGACCTCATCCTTCCTTATTCCTGCTTGTGGTGCAACCATAAGAGAGATAACTTAAGAGGGACTCCAGAAAGCTGTGTCTCACGTGCATGTAAAAGATGCCACACCCCGGAAAATAGGTGGGAAATAATAGATAGGGGTTACTAACTTTGCTCAATCAACAACAAGAGAGAACTCTGGCTTTCCAGTTTAAGATCTTGTTAAGATTCTCAGATATACACTGATGTATTCAGCATGAAAGGCTTAGCTCATATGTTTTTTATAATCCTTTGCGACAGTGAGCCCTCAGATATCCCAATGTTTAGTCTATTTATTATGTTTATCATAACTCACAACTCCATAGTACTCATTCAATGAACTCCATAGCTAAGCAAATAACTTTCCACTGTGTAAGTACGTACTTCAAAGGAAAGCAAAGTAGTTGCTATTGTTTCTGTCTGAAATATTTGTATCACTATTCAGGGATGAGAAGCAGCTCCAGAAGCACTCTTGCTCATTTTATAAACCAATTATTAAAATGAATTGGTAATAAGGTGACGTAATTTCTAAAATGACCGTTTCATCACTGCCAGAAAAAGGAATAAATGACTCTCTCTTTCCCAACGACAGGTTATTCAGAATGTTCAATGCAAATATTTTTCCTGCAGCTCTTTTGCATCATCTGAATTTTCTACATTAGTGCTTTCTAATTTCCTTTATGCTGCAATATCTCATTTTTTTAAAGCCAAGACTCTCTGCACATCTTAGACCCCATTATTATATAGCTCTGGTAGCTGCAATGGCATCCTCTGCTGGGCAAACAGGCAAATCCATCAGACAACATGCACTGTTATTGCAATGGCCAGTGCAGTAGTGCTGAATGAAACATTGCACCAGCAAAATAAGCATAAGGCACAGAGGATTTGAGTCACTGGTCTACTCCAATACTACTCTTAGCTGCTAGCCATTCACTTGACCTCCTGCCATTGAACTTATTCCTTGTGCTCAGTGATATTTTTTTCAGCGGGTACTCAAGGGTATGCAGTACCGGCACCTCTTTTTTGTTGTTAAAAAGTGTGGTACGTACTGTAACAACTTCATGGTGAATACCAGCACCTATTTTTCTAGTGGAAAAAAGCACTGCTTGTACTATTGTTAAACAAGCTAAACTCTCTCTCTCTCTCTCTCTCTCTCTCTCTCTCTCCTGGTAGAAAAACCTTTATAAGCCAGTCCACCTGCATCATTTTCTATCAGCCATCTTCTCCTACATATTGATTCGGTTACCCAATGATTCTAACCCATTTCTTTCGCTGAGGTTATCTTTTCAAGGTATCACTTGTTTTCAGTGGAACACACAAATCAATAATCAATTCCAAAATATATCATGTTTTTCTTAGTCAATTATCCAAATATCTTGTACTTTTAATTGCATTCAGTCTCATTTTCCTCACATGGAGAGTTACAGAAAAAGAAAACTGAAGACAGTGAATGAGTTTCAGGCATGCTCCTGGAACTAGAAGGGGAAAATTCAAGCCTACAAAAAGAATGTGATGATTACAGTGACTACAATATGACTGATTTTATATTGTGCTTCTATAAAGTGACCAACGTAATCTATGGGAGAGGTTTATCAGCATTTTAAATTTTAAAAAGGGGGGAAAAACTTAATAAAATGGAATCTTCCATACTGTACTGACTTCAAAGATATTATTGTGGATATTGATGTCATTCACTGGACCAATCTTCCAACTTTGGTTTTATTACATGTCTTTACAAAAATTGGCTAAGGACCACAAAGCACTCTTTGAAGTAGCATCAAAGAGGAGAATTTTCCTAGACTCAAAGTCTGAAATAATTTCCTTAACTCTCATGTGCTCTGTGTCTTACTGAATGTGGCTCAGTGGGAAGAAAGAAGTGCTGTGCACCTGCTTCAAGCCCATCTTGACTCATGGTGACAAGCGATCAAGAATCTATATAATTTTTACATTAACCAAGAACTTTCACTCACAGTTGATAGGAACATATTTTCACTAAATTCCAAGATGCATATGGGAATGCTGCCTTGGGCAGCCAACTGGGACCCCCAGATTGAAATGTCCACTCAAACTAGAGGCTCACTGTGTGATCTTGGGCTCGTCAACAGCTCAGAGTCTAATTAGGATTGTTGTGAAGATAAAGAGCACTTTGAACTCATTAGAGTAAATGTGGACTATAAATGCAAATAAAATAAATAAACCACTTCTGATCTATCAAGGGAATCTATATTTGTCCTTTTTTCAGTTTTTCCATTCCTTTTCTGGCCTACCCTATTATGAGAAAACACTTACACAGTTTGATTGGGAAAGGAAGCATTAGTGACCACTTTTTCCACCCTAATGATGCAGAAATGAAGTGGAGCAAGAAGACCATTTTGCGGAATTTTCACTTGATATTCTGCACCATCTGTGTATGTGTGGCCACCACACCATGTCCCATCAACTCACAAGCAATGCCCCCAGAACAAAATCGAGGTCTGCTGCATAACAGCGAATGCAAAATGGCAGTTAGACTGCTAACCCAGTTGCTATTGCTGTCACTTGCAGCAGAAGCACAACAGAAAAAGAAGACAAAAAACAGAAAGAAAAAACAGTGGGCCCCATCCACAAGAAACTGTTGAATGATACCCCTCTCCCCCCAAATTAAGTGAAATGGTCCTCCCAATTTTTCTGTGCAGTATTAGGGTGGAGATTTTGTGCACAGCTGTCCTTTGAGATGAATTCATGATATGTACTACCAATGTCCCATGTTAAACGGATTTTGAATTATGCCAGATCTATGTAAGAGCAGCCCATAACTCCAGCTGCAAACTGTCAAATTATTCATAAGGTGCTTACCCTATGAAACAGATGCCTTCTCTCACAAGGGGCCTCAGTACCCTCTGTTTTTATACTTATGCACATTGTAAATATGAGCAGTGACTGACTTTCGGGGTGGAGAATTAAAGGTGTAATCAGATTATTATTATTTTTAAGCTTTCCCCCCATTACATTGGGCATGCAGAGTCTTCGATTACAGTGCATTTGTACAGCGTATTTCAGTCCTAACCACTGGTTTACTGATTCAAACCTAAGACAGTGTGTGTGCGTGAAAGAAAGAAAACATGAACCCATATTTATCTGCATCCTTTTCTGCTTAAATGATTCAGGTAAAATATGCACAAATCCATTAAAGGTGGTGCATGATTTAGTATCCTTGATATAAATGGAATTGATATGTATATAATTCTTTTTGAATTGCACCCAGTTGCAAGTCTCTTTCATATATAAGCTGTGGATATTTCATCAAAGGCCATTTAGCAATTTATAGATTTACTTATAAACAGGTGTGTAAACAATACAGGAGAACCCATTTTCTTGCATCAGGGATAATCTGAAAATATGGATGATGTGAATTCATTGTGTCTGTAGCACACAGTCATCTGAATTATCAGTCACTCTTCCAGTTATCTAAATTTTTAACTATTCAGACGTTTTATGTACCTACTGTGTAATGTGATGCACTACAGAACTTTCTCAAAGGTGTTAATCATTTCTTCAGCAATAATTTAATTTTAATGGTACACAGCCATCTGAAATAACACTGATGAGTAATCTCATTAAACCAGCAGGTCTGCTGAATAATCAGGTTATGCCCTGAAATACTTAACAACATATTTAACTCTTTGACTTCACGCATTCTGCAAGAAAGGATTATTGTATACGTAAGCAATTCTAACTCCATTGTGACGGTTATATCAATGCTTTGTAGAATTGAAAGTTACCCACAAATACCAGCAGATATTATTGTGTTGGGTTTTTTTAAAAAAATATGGCACCGGGTTTATATACATAAAGGTTTGTAGATGCTATGCAGGGTGCAGAGGTCTAATTAAAAATCTGAAATGACAGACCATTGTTGAGGGCAAAGTTTGTAGTACGTCATCCATCACCACTTCTAATAGGCTTATATGAACTCAGCAATAGTAACTTACTTGCATATGTCATCTTCTGGGTCCTCAAGCCCAAACCTTTCATCAAAAGTGAGCTGTATCAACACATTCTCCTCAACTGCTACTAATCGCCACACCAGTACTGTGTTACGGGGATAAGTATATGGGAACTTTGGGCTGTGAATACTTCCATTAGCAGACACTGTAATAATCTTTTCATGTTGTGGTTCTTGTACTCCTATAACAAAAAGAAATACACAAAAAATAGAAGAATCAATGATTTGTACAATGAAGAATACACTGAACAAGATGATCCAGAAAACTACTTTAGATGCACTTAATGGGATTTTGAATTTTCCTTTTCACTTGTAGACACCAAACCATATCAATTTCCCACTTTCAAAATAGGTTTAAGATGCTGCTTGAGAATTAAGTCCAAATTTCTCCTGGATGTTCAGAACATGTCCCACTGTTTTTAGAATTAAAGATGGCATTACCACAAATAAAATAGACAGAAATAGAAAACTTCTCCCTTTGTTTCTTAAAAGATGGGGATATATTACCAAAAACATAAATGCAAATACTAATGTTTACATGGTAAAGAAACTATAATATTCAGATAACAGTGCTGATCATCAAATAAATTATGTTTTCTGTCTCTACTCAGATAATTTAGTAGTACGAAGAAATTCTAAGCAATTTAGGTTATTTGGGTTATTTGAGAGAACATTTGTTTCCATGTCAACCTGCTGTTCTGTTCCATGGAGATGCCCACCACTACAGATGGGTGATGGCCAAAGCAGCAAGAAGGTCAACAGTCCTAAGGATCCAGGCAGTCAGGGTGGTGAGGCAAAGCAGGATCAGCACTTTGGAGAGAGACCAAGGTAAGGATTTCAGGACCACGGTTAGTGAGCTTGCAGCTGAGACAGAACATGCAAGTTGTCTCAGTGGTGTCTCAGTGGTATCCTTTCTTATCACAGCTCTACATGGGACAGATTAGGGAATGGATCCATCTCCAGCTGCCTTAACTGTTGGACTTTGCACCTGAGGATTCCTGGTCTGTGGCCATGATACTGCAGCTATTTTAATTTCCTATGTATGACCTACACAGCAAGACACAGTAATGTTAGGGTTCCTTAGAATATGAAGTCAGGATCAGATGACATAGCTTCTTCCTGGCCAACAAGATATATCAGAATGGGATTGTTACATCTGAGCTGATCCAGTGATACTTGGTGTCAGGAACAGTAATTATTTGTTTCAGTGGCTATTGGTATCAGGAATAGTCAATTTAAGAATTCTTAACTCTGGCATTTAGTTATAACATTGTCAACCTCCAATCTCTAACCACAGCACTCTCTCAAAAAGGGTTATCGTACTCTCACTTGACAATAGCAGAATGCAGTGTTTTACTTACCTTTCATTATTTTATTTTTTTAGTTAACATGAAGCATAAAATTACACTGAGAGAAATAAAAAGCAACATCTCTACTGATTCATATATCTGCCTCAGCTGACATAACATGTCAGCATATTTATGTTACTTGGTTACAGATAATCTAAAACAAAAAGGCAGTCATTCCTAGGTCAGAAATCCAATGAGCTACTTTACCTCTTGGTCAGAAAAATGCAGCATCAAATTCATCTTTTGCCAGCTCAATGATTGAACAGTCTTACAATAGCTTTGATGGCATACTTATGGCTGTGAATTAGCCCCAGGCCACAACTTGATCCAGGATGATAGAATAATAGGTCAGGCTTGTCATCACAGGTAATACACATCTGGGTGTTTTGAAACCATGTGGGGTTATCAGAAATAATTGTGAGGAGTGTAGCCTGACCATTAGAACTTGTATGGCATAGAACACATTTACAGAGGATTATATGCAACTTAAGTATATTAGTAATGCTAAAACCTTAAAGTGAAACTCAGGAAAACTAATAAAGCTAAACTTGTTTCTGTATTAAGTACTAATTTAGTATTAATTTTTCAAGAAATGAAACATTAATTGAGAAAAGGCATATAGGATTTGTTGACCCTGCACAAACTACCGGCAATATTTCTTGGAACACATCATACGAAAATTGTCTGATGCAAATTAAGAATGCTGAGTTTTAATTTCTTGGCTCAGAATACAGACTTGGTAACTAATACAATGAAAAGATATTAAGCCTCCAAGTGGACTCCAATACAAGAATTATTTCCCCCACCTTGTAGCTGCTTTGCAGCAACTCCTGTAATAATGTGTGCAAGGAAAGAGGGAAAACTCCTCTGTGTACGCCAAGTACCCAGGAAAAGCTACATTTCCTAGACCTTCTGGTGCCAGGAATGTTTTCTTACAGGATTCTAGGTGCCAGGAAGAAGGAAAGAGGGAGACATACACACATGAACACCTCCCTCCTGTATGAACAACCATCAGTAGTTAAAGATATAATATAGGGGCTCATCAACTATAAAACCAATTTACAAGTCTCAATGAAAATGAGAACTTCTTCCTAAGCATTCTCTGCTTTTAGTTGTAATTACTCATGTCAATCTCAACTGATCCTGGGGCAGTTCACCTGTCACTATTGCATATATATCCTTGGTTAACCTAAGTAGTATCAAGGTCCTGTTCATACAGGCATGCCATCAAATGGTGATGAATTTACATCCACATGTGAAGGAGCCTTTAGAAAGAAAGCTCAGTGAGCAGCAATTCAGTAAGCCAACACAAGGTTTCCCTTTAAGATACTCTGGTATAATTACAACTAGGGCAAAATGTGGGGGCCACAGAGGTTATGGGAGTTATAGACAAAACACATACAAGTTCCATTTTAACAGAATTTCACTGGTTGCCAGTTTTCTGTGCCCATTGAAGATCCTTACATTGATGCTTAGAGCTCTGGTACCAACCTGCCCCCATGCCTTAAGGTCTGTGGAGAAGCCCAACTAAGGGTCCTTTAGTAGGATGAAAAGTATAGGTGCCCTTTTTAGTGGTGGTTCTAGTTCTATGGAATGTTCTCCCTACTGTGGTGTACCTAGCCACATCATTGTTTTTTTGTTTTGTTTTGTTTTGGAAACAGGTGAAGATTCATGTCTTCCAGCATGCTGCTGGAAGAAGGAAACTGTGACTGAGTAATTTATGGATAGTTTTGATGCTGCTGCTTTTATTATGAGCTGTACTAAAATGTTTTTGTTTTGTTTTTTAAGTTCTTGTGTTCTGCCCTTTGCTGTTTATTATGTTGTAATCCAACTTTGTGATCTTTTGGTGAAGGGGGCATATAAGTTCTTAATAAATAAATAGAAATTAAATAAATAAATAACAGATCATATTTGCATGAGTGATCCAACCTCAGTGTCACTGAAGTAGTGTGGATATATGAAAAAGAAAATAAACCACTAAGGCCCCTGTGGAAATAAATTACTTCAGGATTGTAGCGCAAGGCTCGTATTAAGTGTGTTGTTCAGCATGTCATCATCAATTCCATTAGGAACAAGTCTGAGACACAGGTAAACACAAATCCATCAAGAGTTTTCCAGAATGCTCATATAATCTGTTATTCTATTGCAATTGGAGCCAGTATTTAATGTGGAAATATTAGCTTAAATATCTTCTGAAGAAATGTTTGACAAATTTGACAGGTACAAAGCAAATGAGGTACCTAAATTAAGAATCTCCTCCTTGTACTCTGTTTTTGCTTCATAAGCAATATTATTTTAGTTGTTTAGCTTAAGGCCATCTGTGTGCATGCTGAGAAAACCAATTCTTTAGGTGGAAAACACTTCTTAACCTGAAAGCAGCACAAAAAAATAAGGTTGCCACATGTCCTCTTTTTCTAGGACACATCCTCTTTTTCATGGGTATGTAAAATGAGAGTCATCATAGTGATCCATTGTTAAAAGTAGAATGGCAAATGTGTCCTCTTTTTCGCTCTTCAGAATATGGCAACCCTGTAAAAATGATCCTTAGAGTTCTAGCAGATATCTTAGTGACCTATTTTAATGTAATCAAGGTATCTGGTTTCGGCATTTCAACACTTGTCCTGTACATACTGGTAAACAAGCACACAAACACAACACACCTGTGAGCACTAAGTATGCTTGGGGAAAGGCCTTAGAGCAGTGGTGGCACATCTGATTTGCATGCAGAATGTCATAGGTCCAATCACCAGCAGCTCCAGGTAGGGAAAAACGCTACGTCTGAAACCCTAGAGAGCCACTAGCAGTCTGTGCAGATTATACAGAGCTAGATAGACAAATAGTATTACTCAGTTTGAGATACACTGAAGATTAATGCTGCAATCTTATGCATACTTCTCTGACAATAAGCCCCGCTGAAAACAGTGGACCTTACTTTAAACGAGCATGCATAAAATTACACTGGTAAGAAAGGAATGAAATATTTGAAAACTGAAAGGCAGATATATTATGCCAATGTAAATCCTGAGATGGAGGGGGGAAATGCAGTGGTGCCATTTCTACTGGTGACTAGACTGAAAGGAAACCTACTTTCCATTCAAATAGCAGCTTTTCTTTTCAGAACAAGTGACAAGGGGACTTTTGTAGGTACAGCATATATCACTGAAACCACTTTGGAATTTCTTTAAAGCACTATTACACATTGGCTCCATAACCAAGCAAAGAAAACTGGAATCATGTCAGGTAACAGAATTAGATAAGCCTTGCTATCGTAAACAAAAGCTGAAAACCTTAACTGGGCAAGTATAGTCATGTCAATCTCAAAGTAGGTCTCTTCCCCCTTAGGCACCATTTATTTCAGAAAGAACAGGCCTCATATTTGGAAAGACAAACAGCCATTGTCATCCTATATAATCATTATAATCCTCATTATAATGCTATGAGGATTATGGTGACAACTCCTGAAAGTATATCAACCCTGGTATGAAGCTAAGGTTGAATTTGTGAGAATATAAGATGGAAACGATACTTCACAGTATGAAAGTGGATATATTAATGAATATGCATTTTAAAGTATTTTAGAGCATTTCTGAACTGGAATTTTTTAAAAAATGGCAAAACACAGGCTAATATTTATGTTTTGTGGTATAAAAGTGATGATTTGGATTTTTACAATAACTCCAACAAGGCATGGTCAGGAATTACAAGAATGTTCCTTATCTTATCTTAATTCAAAGAAAAGTATTTGTGTACTGTTCCTAAGGAACAGTTCATGTGGATGTGGCAAACCATTTCTATGTCATGACCTGCAATTTTACCACCACACTGCACCGCTCTGTGTGTGCGTTGATAAACTGTGGCACAGTTAAAGATTCAACGACCACATGAGAGATCTTCACACATTACAATCAGTGTGCAATGCTGTACAATTAAACTTTATCTGATGTGTTGGGCTGCCAAGGCAAACATAGATACAACATGTGTAGAGTATTTATCCCACATCCACCAGCAAACAACAGATTTTCTCCCTTATTTCCAAAATAGAAACTGTTTGTATAATTTGTTGAGAAATCTATCCCTAGAAGAATTCTGTATAGAAGAATGCAGTCCATAATGAACAAGAATTTTAACAGTTACAGATAGGTAGCCGTGTTGGTCTGCCATAGTCAAAATAAAAAAATTCCTTCCAGTAGCACCTTAAAGACCAACTAAGTTAGTTCTTGGTATGAGCTTCAGATAGTGTATCTGAAGAAGTGTGCATGCACACGAAAGCTCATACCAAGAACTAACTTAGTTGGTCTTTAAGGTGCTACTGGAAGGATTTTTTTTTATTAAGAATTTTAACATCACCCTAGCCACGGATACAGACATGTTATGCCATATACGCTATCCAAATATGATGAGGGCATAATTTCAAATCTCAGCGCTATAAATCTTTTCCTCAATGCACCAACTTAATTCAAAAAAGTAATATGGAAGACCAGAATCAGATTTCATTCTAAGTAGATATGCATGCACCCATTGGCTGAGGCACACTGGCTGTCATTCCATCCACTTTTAATGAAATAGTGGAAAGAGGATCCTGGTTGCCCCCTGTGGGGACAGATCTTCTGCTGTGACTTCCCTTTCTCAAATGTGTGACTTCCTAAGTCAATGATAAGATTGTCTCCGTTTCCTATTCTGAATCTGAAGCAAACTCTGGACAATACATGGAAGGGAAACACTTTTTAAAAAATATCCTTAACTAAAAAGTGTGTTTTCACTTGCTACAGAGGCTCACCTTTGACAACCCCTTGATTTAGATCATGCTTATTACTAGAAAAACAAACAACTTGCCTTTTGATTCCAGGTAGTAAAATTAACCAAAATGAGCCTAAAATGTGCAATTTTTAAATGTGTTGCCAACTTTCACCTTATTTTCTGGCTTTCCCTCAAAGAAAAGGAGGGCAATCAAAACAGGGTTTCATAACAGTCCTCCAATAAAGTAACAGCTCAAGGTGATTCCAAACCAAATTCTTTTGAAAAACTATTCTTTTGAAAAACTATTTCAGCCCAAAGGTCCCCCAACATTTCCCCCCTTAGATAATACACAATATTTGCTACATTTAGGCATTTTGTCTGCATGTGATGTGGCACATTATACACAACTAGAGCAACCATGGCTTAGCAATGAAAAAGGAAACATGAAAGCTATCAGAGAAAAACACAGCCACTTTGCTCCTCTGCTTAAATGCAGCAAAGCACCCCCCCCCCAGCCAGCCGGGTTGGATGGCTGTAGGTGTGACGCAGGCCGGCACTCCCAATGACACCGGGGGCTTGTCATGCCCCCACTACACGCGGGAGAGTGTGGGGCCAGTCCACAACCCCACCGTCCTGTGAAGGAGAGCAGCTTTCTCTCATGCTCCCCCTAGGCTAGTGATTTCTCAAGACTGATTTTAGGTTAATCACTTGCCCACATCTGTAAAATGGGACCAATGTCCTCCAGATTATACAAATGCAATATACTCCATACATGTTTTGTATGTATTTTAGTACAGACTACACTGACTTTATCTGCTGTGCCCCTCTTCATCTTTAATTTTCTACATTTTGTTTTTAATGTCGTTGTGTTTTTGACCTACTAGAAACTATCCTGAGCATTGTATACATTCAGGCAGGCAGGCAGGCATTTTCCTTGCACCTTTCCTCATATTGAGTCATCTGCTTGCTGCCAGTTTTATCAGTCACTTTCTGCTTGTTGGCTCCATTACTGTTTGCCAAGACAAACTGCTCACAAACAGGGCAGTCTCTCTCAATTTTCATTTGTGACATTTGAGTGAATGCTGCAATAAGCATGCCATAGAAACAAGACAATCCATACAATAATTCTAGACGGGTTTGCATATGACTGGCATCATTTTAGTGTACTTAGTTCTCAATGCAACAGCTGTTTATTAATGTTGCTTATTAGTTAACAACTGTAATGCATTTTCTGCAAGAAGAACATTATTAGTATATAAGTTATAACCATTTTGTTTAACTGACTAGTAATTCATTTCATTGTATCAATGGAAGGAGGGAATCCACCATCTTTCCTGCATTACAGCTGACATCTCTTTATGCCAGCTGCTTTAATCTCAATTAGTTTTTAATGACAGATCTGTCAAACGGGATTACGGTAACAGGACACACAAATTCTGAAATCAATGACTGCTTCATTGTTTCTCTCTAGAGAGCTGTATAAATATAAAACAATTGCCTGAAATTTCAACAATGTGTGTTCCAAATCAGCTATGGGTTGTCACTTTAAATATGAATGTGGAAAAGCTGGAAAGGCCTTGTTTGTCCATATTCAAAGTGGCCATCTACATATATACAGCAACAGTGCAAGCTTCACAAGCTGCTTCTGCCATTTCCAGACGATGACTGGTTACCAATTAGTTGATGCTGACATATTCTAGACTAGAGCTGCAAATAAGTCCTCAGAAAATACTAGCCCACAGTTTTCCCTAGCCTGCTGGTATATTATATAGAAGTGTTAGGTCTTTCATAGTCCTCGTGTAACAACTGCTGCTGCTACTACTTTTGGAAAGTTTAACTTGTTTTCTGGAAGCAACTTGTTATTACTGTCAGTGACCAGAAATGTGACTGTTTACAAGCTTACTTAGAATATAATGAAATGAACACAGTTTAGTTCTGCATTCAGCCAGAAGTGGATTGTTTTGGTCCTCTCTCTCATGTGTACTGGCTGTATTGACATAACAATAAGTTAAGAGCATTGTGCAATAAACTTTGCCAGTGCATGCAACCCCATTGTTCCTCCTTCTGCATGAATTGCTAAACAAGCCAGAAAGTGGATAGCTTAAAATGATGTTTGCACCCAGGATCACAAAATGAAACACACACTCCTCTTTATCCTGGCTTTTGACAGGTGAGATGCGTATCTTTAGGATTCACCTGATTCCTGCGATTGTAAGTTGTTTGACACTGTTTTCAACATAAGAGTTTTAATAGTTGTAATCCACTCCGCAACATTAAGATCAGGCTTCCTCAACCTCGGCCCTCCAGATGTTTTGAGACTACAGTTCCCATCATCCCTGACCACTGGTCCTGCTAGCTAGGGATCATGGGAGTTGTAGGCCAAAAACATCTGGAAAGCTGAGGTTGAGGAAGCCTGATTAAGATGAAGAGAGGCTAAAGAATGATGATGATGATGATGATGAGTCTATCTTAAACTAAGAATCAGTTTTGTCTTATGAATCCTGCCCTTTTAGGGAGAAACATACCATAATCCCAAGTACTTGGTTTGTGTGACTGCAGCCAGTGGCAACCCTAAAGCACAGCACAACAAGTAGCATTTATAGAAAGAGAGCAAGCAAGGTAGCTGCACATCATTCTTGTATTTGATTACCAACCTTCTGCAGCAGAATGCAACCCTTTTATCATAATGGGAGAGGATGTGGGTGAGGAAGGCGGGACTGAATCAGCCTTAGAACACAAGCATCTAATAAACTTTTATACCTTACTTTTGTTTACACAATCCACCATGGCACTGCATGAAAGAATCCCGGGCATTTCAAAATATTTAAGAGCAGATCTGAAACAATTATTAGGTTGCGTACATAACTGAACCAAACATTTTATTTCCAAAATACCACAAAGTCAGTTTCATTTTAAAAAATAAAATGAAAATCAGAGAGCTAAAAGCTATAACAGCTGTTTAAAGTAGGAGGCTTCAAGAAGGGATTGTAATATGCCACATTAAAGCAAGGTATTATCTATACATCAAAGCACTGCTGTCAAGAAAGAAATATGAAGTGCTGGATGCCAAATCTACTCTGTCTGAATCATAAATTGGGGGCAGGAACTAGACTGCCCAAGCAAAAGGTTTGTTAATGGCAGTTTTTTAAAAAATTAAACAATGTATTTGCATTAAAACCAAATGAAAATATACATAACCTCCTGGGCTCTAATATAAGGGAAAAGCTCTAGTAAACATTGTTGTAAAGTTTATTTTTGTCCCCATTTGCTTTTACTCTTTTTCACAATCATTTCAGAGAAAGGTTTTTATTGTTGTTGTTCATTGTATTTCTTTTGTAAAATAGAAAACAGAAAGTACAAATCATTTCTAACAGATACTTTTGTAAACAAATAAGTACACTGTATATTTATGAATGCACGTGACGCTATGGGTTAAACCACAGAGCCTAGGGCTTGCCGATCAAAAGGTCGGCGCTTCAAATCCCCGCAACGGGGTGAGCTCCCGTTGCTCAGTCCCAGCTCCTGCCAACCTAGCAGTTCGAAAGCATGAAGTGCAAGTAGATAAATAGGTACCACTCTGGCGGGAAGGTAAATAGGCCATAGTCATGTTGGCCACATGACCCGGAAGCTGTATGCCGACTCCCTCGGCCAGTAAAGCGAGATGAGTGTCGCAACCCCAGAGACATTTGCAACTGGACTTAACTGTCGGGGGTACTTTACTTATATTTATGAGTATCCTAAGATATTTGAAAAATGACATTTTATTGAAGCAACGATTTTCCCCACAACAATCAATTGTAAACTTTCAAATCAGTACCCATATTTTTGCACTTGTCAATTTAGCCATGAGAGTCAAAGCCTACATATTGGCTAGCCATTCTCTTCCTGGTGATACTTTTGGATTCTTTTTGATAAAGTGTTACTTTGTTTCACTTACATGATATTTTTGTTTCACTTACATGAGATTTAGAAGGATTGCATATTAGACATTTATATACACAAATCCATATTTTATAGCCATCTACAGATATATGGAGATACACACATGGTATCCTGAGCCCTGTCTGATTTGATTTCCTTGCTACAGTTGAAGGGATAAACATGGATATTTTAATAATTATTAATCTTTTCCTACAAAAAGTATGGCTCCTTTATTTATTTATTGCATCAATATCACTGCTTATTCAGGCAGTTCACCCTTCCATTTTTATTGAAATATATTGTTTTATTTTTCTCCAAACAATTTCAAACTGTTTGGTTCATACAGCCAACTCCTGATCTGAATTGAAAACTTGCTGCATGACTTGCTGTTGTGTTCCCTGGTTGTCAGTTTAGGATCCGTTTAGAGTATCTATGTCTCTGAGCAGGGAACAGTACAACAGGCAGATGAATAAAATGCTCTTTGATTTTAATACTACCACTACCCAAAAGCAGTTTTTTTTAAAAAAAAAGTTTCCCCAAGCAGATTTTATACAGCCTGTATTTGGTTTTGGGTTTTTTTGAGGGTTGTGTATGTGTGTAACTTCAAAGTTTTTTTTTTTTTAAGCAAACCCAACCCTTATCCCTAGTACCTACCAGGCCAACTGCTCTTAGGGCCTCTTGACGCATATATTAATGCTCAAACAGGCTCATGGGTTTGTAGGCCTATATAATAAAATAAGTCATAGCAGCAGGCTGCTTTGCTCTCTACTCTGCCTGACTCTTGGGTGGCTACAGTAAGGCATTGGTAATTTAATCAACATTTGCCCCTTCCAAAGTGCTATTTCCTCTTGGCAAAGACAGATAATCCACCTATATTTGCACCTAGGAAAGTAAAGCAATGCATATTAGGAAACCAGGAACAGGCAAACTAACACCCTTCCTGAGGCATGGATTAATCTCTACCCCAATCATGAAAGAAAATCTTATTAGAGGAAACCACCCAGTTCCTAATAGGAAACTGACTAGTATGGAGTAAATCCCAGCCCGCCTTCTAGATGACTGGAGAAAGCCTTGTCCTACTGTACCATACAGGGACTTTGGCCACTTCTTCTCCACTGGAGAAGGTCACTTTACTTGCAAGGAGATGGGACCAGGAAGTGCTAAGGTAAATAATTTCATTGCCTAGCTGTATTCCTAACTTGGAGTAACTGCATGGCACAGTTGAGGATCACACAAAAACCTTAAAAACAAAATTCCTTGCTCACACTGTTGGTTCTTCCCAACATGCACACAACACTGCTTCAAAAGCATGTCCAAACACAGGATAGGAAATGTTATACTCTATTCTATCTCCTCCTAAACATCTGTTCAGGGTTTTAGCAGCTTAGCTCTACCTACCTTTTCTACTATCTAGAAAACTGGTATCTAAAATGCCACCTGCATAGTGATCAGACCATACATTATTACATTTCTCTCTCACACACACACTGACCAAACACCCTTCGCTCCCTCTTTAGAACATCTACCCTCCCAGTCATTCATTTTCACAGACTGACACACATACCTTTCTCACACAGACCACACAGAGAGACCTCTCTCCTCCCCCTCTGCCCAAGTGCATCTCTCTCCCACCCCTTTCATATAAGCACACACCTCCCTCCTCTCTCTCTAAGTACCCCATCTTTACATGGAAACCAGTTTGGTGGCATAACAAACAAAAAGCAGTAGATGCAAACCTCAAGAAGAAAGAAAGAAAGAAAGAAAGAAAGAAAGAAAGAAAGAAAGAAAGAAAGAAAGAAATCTAATGATGCATTGACCACTGCCAATATTCATACTGCAAATCCAGCCCTGACTGATTTCATTGCCAGGAAAGACAAGCATCTAAGGGAGAAGATGGTAGGACTTCGGCCTCCAGGAAGCATTTCATTTTGTGCAACCTGAGGAAGCTGACAAGTATCTTTGACAAGACCAGAAGGTGTCATGGCTACATACATCTCTAGCTCTATTTTCCAAGTAACGGCAGATATGAACAATTACAAAACACAATACAAATTTGTCAGAGCAGGTCTTTGGGGGTAAGCCTCTTCCCACCCAAATTCTCTTAATGACCAAGGATAAAATTGGTCTTTCATTCCTACAGAGGGTAGAGACAATTTGTAACTCAAACTTGAGTACAGAGTGATATCTTCATAACAAGAGTCATGAACAGCCCCAAATCATGTTTCCCAGTTTTAGTACAGAAGACTTTTGCTAGGCAGGGAACTACTATATAATTTGTACATCTGAGAATGATGGTTACAGCAGGTAGAAGTGCGCATGCATGCAGAAATGAAATATGTTTAATGAGATATTCTAAGGATCTAGGAGAAAGGAACAAGATTGTGAACAAATGTGTCAGCTGCTCCTGCCTGCCTTGTTGATTGTGTGTCATGCCATTAGGTAAAGGTAAAGGGACCCCTGACCATTAGGTCCAGTCGTGGCCGACTCTGGGGTTGCGGCGCTCATCTTGCTTTATTGGCCGAAGGAGCTAGTGTACAGCTTCTGGGTCATGTGGCCAGCATTACTAAGCCGCTTCTGGCGAACCAGAGCAGCACACAGAAACGCCATTTACCTTCCCGCCGGAGCGGTACCTATTTATCTACTTGCACTTTGACATGCTTTCAAACTGCTAGGTTGGCAGGAGCAGGGACCAAGCAACGAGAGCTCACCCCGTCACGCGGATTTGAACCGCAGACCTTCTGATTGGCAAGTTCTAGGCTCTGTGATTTAACCCACAGCACCACCCGTGTCCCATCATGCCACTACTATGTTTTAAATAACACATAATTGAAAATGGGAGGGGTGAAGGGGAGCGTGAACAAGATCTTATTAGAGTGTGCTAGCTGAAGTCTCTGAAACACATTCCTCAGTAACTGCTTATGATTTTCATCCACATTTTGTACAAGAGGTCTAGATAGGGAGGGAATTATAAAACGCCAAGATAACCATTGTACAGTTAAAACATTACCAATTAACGGTGGAGCAGATGCAAACCTGGACTCTTTAGAGTGGCATTTTCCCACCAGAAACTCCCATCACAACAAGAGGAAAACACCACTGTAGCCTTCATAACACTACATATTTATTTTGTTGTAGTTTAGTTGGCTTTGAAATTGTTCTGTGGGCTGCTATGGGAGCCTTTGGCAAGGAAGCATCTCAAAAATAGTGTCAGGTAAACTGTTGTAGTCACAGATAAAGCAAGTGTCCACAGAGATTCTTTTCAAGTCTGTGAGTTTAATGGTTATTTACCTCTGAAGAAAGGAAAGCTTGAAAAATTAATTGAAGATTGAAACTATCACCCACTCTTCTGAAATTCCTATGTACACTGCCCATGAGTTCACAATCTGCCTGGGCTTGCAGATATTTATTAAAACAATAAATAATTAGCGAAATAATAGTTCCAGCCTACAGAGCTATTTCCCTATCAATACCTGAATGTTTAGGCTAGCCTCATAAGTTTGATGACACAACTTACTGGAATCCCTCTCATCTGCCATTGTTTTCTTTTATTCCATTTACACTACAGCTGGTACTGTGGATGCATTCCAGATGTCACATAAAACACAGCTGCAAAAACTGGCCTGTGTCTGTTCAAAGTCTCAAAGCATACTCTTCAGCAAAGGAGTGTATTAATTCTATATATGGTAAATTAAAAGAAAACTGATAACAAGGGTCAATTTTAAAAGGACACACAGGTTGTATGTAATGTGATATTAAGGCAGTAACCTAACTCAAGATTTAATTTAAATTGCATATATTGGATGCAAGGACAAAAGTAAACACAGGATCTAAACCTGTGTCCACAGTTTGCAAAATGCTGAAAAATACCTTTTAAGAGCTAATTACTGCTATAGCTCTGGCTCCAGTTAGTAAACCCAGCTGAATTAAATCCAAGTATTCACATTTTATGGAGAGGATATAGTAGTCGGTAGGGATGCTGACAGTTAAGGATCTCAGGTGGTTTCAGTGACAAGAAAGGGAATCCTACAAAGAGTAGGTGGGATTTTCCCACCCAAATATAAATCTAGATGACTGCCCAAGTTGGTGATAAGTATTATCTTGGGCCAAAGGAATGCCAAGACACTTGGATGACCTTAAAGGTTTACATGAAAGTTGCATCAGGGATGCCTATGAACAAAATCTACATAGTGCACAACACAGAAAAACGTAGACCTATCTTTTTTGTATTGGGGAAGGGGACAAAACAGCAACACATTCTTACATCTTATGAAATAAATGCTTATTACATACATCCAACTTTAGGCTAGGAAAAATTAAGACATTTTTCATTAGACCTGCTCAACATCCACCATTCATCTTTACATCAATCAAATTTCAAATTTTGGACACTGCTGCATAATCCCATAGCTGCCCATACCACATATTGCCCTCCTTGCAGTATTTTACAAAATTCTAGCTGCTACAATCCCAGCAGTCAGCAAAAAGTTGACAGTGTAATTCAATACATGTCTGATTTAATGGAACCTACTCCTAGATAAGTATAGACTGCAGCCTAGCATAACATCGTGATCATCCTATAGAGATACAAATAAGTTATTAGTAGTATTAATGGCAGAACAAACCTATGATAATGGTGGGAGCAAAACCATAGTGGAGATACGACCACTTGCTAGCTCTTTGCAGCTGAATGTGTGACTGTTTTCCCCCTCCCTTCTCCATATTTTTATTTTTAAATTCATCCCATTGACATGGCTGGAGGAACTATACTAGTCCCAGGACTGGTGTAGTTAGTAGCCATTTTGAGGTGTATGGATTCAAGACTGCCTCTGACATTACCTTTTCCCTCACTTCTGGCTCTTGAAGGGTTTGTGATGGTGGTGGGGTGCTCCTCAGGGATGTATGTGAACCTCATCAGCAAAGTCTTGTGTCTTCCAAGTTCTTTAACATCTTTATGAAGCCATTTTGCAAGGCAATCAGGAGGCTTGGACTAAGACATCACCAATATGCTGATGACGTGCAACTCTGTTTCTCTTTACTATGTGAATCAGGCTGCTCAGGAGCTAGGCTAATGCTTAAATCTGGTAATTCACTAGATGAGAGACAATAAGCTGAAGTGAATCCTGTCAAGACAGAAGCATCAATCCTCTGACATTCCTTAGAAACAATCATACATGGAACACTCTTGGGACTGTATCTTGGTTCCAAAATGCACAACTATTTTAACTATGTGGGTGTGCTTGTACATTAATTCCTGCTTCTCAACAAAATATTTTTTTTAATCTTGAAAGAGATCAGAGAGAATAGAAAACGAAAGAACAGATGTGTAAACCCTGAGTTATTTTTTCTGTATTCAATGTTTTTGCAAGTGCCGTGCAGAAAAGGTCTACATTTTTTCACATTCTCCATCAATAACTGAGAGAAGTTGTTGCATCTGAAAATATCACAGGTTTCTGAGGTTCTGCATCATGTCTGTGTGCCAACGCAGGTGTACAAATGGGTTTCCTCCTTGTATACCCCCTGCCAACGCTGACAGTGACCAATAATGTAGACATGGTAAGGATAAAGGAAGACTTTAAATTCCTGAATGAATTTAAATGCTGAATGAACAGCAGGCACAATTAATATATTTTAAATATTTCATCTTTCACCTTGTTGGGAAAAATAGAGGCAATTACCCTTCAAACCTCTGACTCAACCATTCTGTTGATAAATATCAACAGAATTTCTTATTCTGTCTTACTTATCATGATTCCCCCCCCTCCACATCAGATATTGAGGATGCACAATGTCTGGCTTTGATTGTGTGTAATTTGGATTCAAATCCAGAGAATAGACAAGCGATCCTGCAGGTGTGATATCTCCCAACTGCCCAAGTGATTGCCTGTTTGAGCTGGCAGGGATAAATCTGGATGTTGTGTTACAGGGTTGATCATTCTGTATAAGTTCAATATTTATCTCTAGACACCTTGCATGGCACAGCTCAGAACTTTATAGGAGTCTCCCATCCAAGGTTGAATTGGGCTCTGCACATGTTAAAAGGATATGCTCTGGGCTTGCTTTTTTGTACAGGTTGGATTCTGGAATTCCAGTAGTTGGTGAATATTGATACAGGTAAATCAATGTCATGGTTACATCATCCAAACTCCTTACAGCTTCTGAAAATGGTTTTCATGTCTTTGTTATCTCTCTCCCTATCCTTGAGTTTTTTTAACTTTTTATGATGCTCTGCATTAAATGAAATTGTGTTGTCTAGACCTTAGAAAATACCTCTTTAGGGTCATTTGCTAGCTCCCTCTGAGCTTTGCCCAAGGATTAAACAAAAACAGTATTAAACTAAAAACACATTCTGCACATGTGCAGGATCTCATTTTTCATTCCAAGCTGTAGAAGAACTAAGGGCAATTATATGTTATTAATTATACACGCAGACATTACAAGCCAGGCGGATCTGTATTCCCAGTGCAGGCAATTGCCAGGTTTGACAGAATGATCTTCCTCTCTAAAAGCTAACAGTCCTCTGCTAAAATGCCATGGCTTGCCATGCTCTGAATTACACCTCCATCCAAATTACCCACATTTTCAGAGTTAAGGATATATTCTGATGCAGACTATGATCTGGGAGACCAGGGTTCAAATCACCACTCTGCCAGAAAGCTCACTGGCTGACCTTGAGCCAGTCATTATCACTCAGCCTAACTTACCTCACAGGGTTGTTGTGAGGATCAAATGAGGAGGAGGAACCATGTATGCCGTCTGAAGCTCCTTGGAGGAAAAGCTGGATATGGGTCTTGACCAATCTGTGCAATGAACTATTTTTGACATAGATTGATATAGTTCCGATAGCATCCTTTTACTAGTTGATTAATAATCATTTCAAATTTCTTCTCAGTTCCTAAAATGCTTTTTATTTATCAGATACCTTTATTTCCATAATGAAAATGATGTTTCATGCCATTACGTATTTCTGAGATCGGTACAGTGGTACCTTGGGTTACAGACGCTTCAGTTACAGACTCCGCTAAC
Organism: Podarcis vaucheri; assembly: GCF_965113315.1. NCBI lineage: Eukaryota > Metazoa > Chordata > Lepidosauria > Squamata > Lacertidae > Podarcis > Podarcis vaucheri. The sequence continues at coordinate 42,518,882 of NC_138767.1, forward strand.
CCAGAAATAGTACCTCGGGTTAAGAACTTTGCTTCAGGATGAGAACAGAAATCGTGCTCTGGCGGCACAGCAGCAGTGGGAGACCCCATTAGCTAAAGTAGTGCTTCAGGTTAAGAACAGTTTCAGATTAAGAACGGACCTCCAGAACGAATTAAGTACTTAACCCGAGGTACCACTGTACTTTTAAGCGGATGTAGAACAGTATGTCACTTTTTTCCTATGTATCTAATCAAGACTTACCTAATTTGAACTGACACCAACCTACTCTGAGCACTATCTGTAATTATATAAAATTAATGGCCCCGTTAACCTATGCCTTTTTAGAGCCTAATACTATGCATGTCTAACTAGAAGGAATTCCCATTGAGTTCAATATGGGACTCCCATCTAAGTACATAAATGACTGAAATTTTTTAAAAGTGGCAAGTTGCAGTTTTTAAATCTATTTGTCTTATGGGGGGTGAACTTTATCTTTAAACTTAAAAGCAAAGCAACACTTACTACTAGCTCCACTATTCTATGCTGAGTTTATGAACACCTTTAAATAAGGTAAAAGTGAAAGCTGAAAAGAAAACCTATTGCTATTTTCTAACACTCAATATTTATATCATTGGGAAGCTGTTAACTGCAATATAAGGTCTGCATATTGGCCTGTGGCCTACAACTGCTAGAGTGCAGACATTTTGATATCCATTTTGGGAGCTTAAACTCGGTTTGACTTTTCCCCTGTATAATGTAGTTCACAGAACAAGCAATTACTTTGAAGAGAGACTCAAATAAGCAGCAGAAAAACACACCTAACTGTGCTGAAGAAATGGGGGTGGCAATAAAAGGCTTTGTTCTCCGAAGCAAAATTGTACTGTGAAACAAACACATGAACCAACTTGCTCATCAACAGACCTTTAAATTATATTGACATAAACAATGCAATTCATCAAATGGAGCTTTATATGAGGAACAGAAGAAAAATTCTCAAATAAAATGTTGCTTAAGAGTTTAAAACGTTCAGTTCTTAATCTGTCCTCTTCTCCAAATATACAACCAAATCGTGAGCTTAAGATCTAACATTATAGGACAGTTAAGGGAATCACAATGGCATATAATTAATACTGTGCTAATAACTGCTTTCCTCTCTCTCGTACTAAAAAAAAAAATCTAGAGTAGGAGCTGTGTTAGTTTTCTGCTGCAAAATCACAGCGTCTTGTGGCATGTCTTAAAAGGTGTTTTTAAGGTTCCAGAGGACTCTGTGTTGTGTTACTTCTTGTTCAGTGCTATGATGTACTAAGTCACCCAAGGCAATTTGCTCCTGAATGGCAGACTATAACTTTAACACTTGGGAGTGCCACCTTCTTCTTTCCATTTCCTACACCATCCGATTCCCACCCCCAAAATATAACCAAAACACACTTCTGCCACCATCCATCATATTAATTCTACACTCACTCACAAATGGGGAAAACATATTTTGATGACAGAATTGTACCGTCTGACAAAATGATAGACATGTTGCATATTGTCGGTCTCTGGTAAGAAAGGGTAGTTTGCAGCTGTTGTGATCAAAAAGCCATAGTCACTGAAACTACTGTAAACACATTCATCAGATGCTGACAGCTGGAAGATGAGTTCCATGTTAAAATGTTCCATTCACTGCAAAGGCTGTGCAAATATTTCATTATAAGACCAAGTTACCATAAGTGCAACATTTATGTTGGAGAGTCAAATCACCCTTCTACGTGCAAATGTCCAAGCTCCTATTCAAGACAACATCATTATATCAACTGGGGAAGTGTTTTGGTTTGTTTTTTAAAAAAACAACAACTGCAAGCATATTTGCAAAGGAAAGAAGGGTCTGAAATGGTTTGAAATTGAATGGGGCACCGTGTGTTGAGATTCCAACTCTACAATTCTGGATTCCATGATTTCCACCACTGTCTTGCTGCTACGGTGGTACCTCGGGTTACATACGCTTCAGTTTACATACGCTTCAGGTTACAGACTCCGCTAACCCAGAAATATTACCTCGGGTTAATAACTTTGCTTCAGGATATCGTGCTCCGGCAGCGCAGCAGCAGCGGGAAGCCCCATTAGCTAAAGTGGTGCTTCAGGTTAAGAACAGTTTCAGGTTAAGAACGGACCTCCGGAACGAATTAAGTACTTAACCAGAGGTACCACTGTTCTTCAGTTTGGCAAAATGATCCAGTAATGAAACTAAGTGCATTTATTTACATAAACTTTTAATTGCACATTTATAGCAAGTTCTTATAGTGAAAGCTATAGGTAGGTTAGCTACCACCATTGGTTTCAGTGTCACAATCATTGATGTGGACTAAAGTCAGACACTCCACTAATAAGCATCCATAAATACCCTGGCTGTATGGATGAACAGGTAAGCAGAATGTGTTAGCATCTGCATGTCATTCTGAACATTTTCAACTACATTAAAAAAATAAAACAGTGCTAACCCTTTTGTCACATCTTTTTGTCGCACTATGCATTACAATCCTACAACAACAAAGTTGTTGAATATTAAAAAGTACACTATTCTTCCTATCTCTTATCGTGCTCAAATTCATATGCTAATACTTTGTAATGGAGCCAAACGTAAATTTGCTGGTACAAAGCTAAACAAAATGAACAACAGGAAATTACAAAGTCTGAGGTTACTTTATAATGAACCACTGACCACTCTGCAAAGTAGACAAAACAAAACTTCTTAGACCTGTAGTCGCTGCAACCATGCCCCATTAAACATGGGAGAACAGAAATGTTCTTCAATCAGCTTCACTTAGATTTTATTTCCCTGAAATCCAATTAGTGGTTAAATACACACACATTTTGAAGGTCACTGTGTCAGAATGTATGCATAACAGCTATGAGTGTGAACTACAGTTCTACTTTGTGTTAGGAACTGTGTTATGCTGCTCAGTTTGTATCATTTTATTGAAATTGTCTTTTGTTTTTTCTGTTTGTAATGTTCTATGATATTTGTAAACTACTTTGAGAGTTGCCAAAAATATAAAGTGGTAGGCAAATTAAATAAGTAAAATAGCAAAATTCAAAGAAGTGTGTCACCCCACTGATAGCTGCATTCTGAACATAAATTTAAGACTGGCATATAAGGCCAGTTGACTTTAAAATGTGGACTAAACAGATTTCTCCTATGTCCCTGTTTATAACTCTTCTTATTGAGATGCACAGGGAGACTAGCAAAGACATTGGCAGAACATACCCTTACACAATTCTTCATACTCCTCTCACTCTGAAAGCAATATATGTAGCTGAAATGAGCATGAAAGAAGAGTAGATACGTTTAAATAGATTTGTCTTCTACTTAAATGATGATAGTGACAACAGCACATATAAAAATTTCTAGAGAATCATGTACATAATTTAACACTGATCAATATACATAAACTGCTTAATGTGCCTAGCATCAAATATTTGTAAACCACAATATTTGGAGATTTAAAAAATCATCAGCACCGCTTTGCTACCATACTACTTTTCCAAAGTTTCAGTGTATGAATATAGCCTCTCATTTTCCAGTGTCAGTTTAGATTATGAAGCATGTCATTTTACACTTTCAGAAGATTAATTACATGACAGTTGCTGAAATGGGACCTTTTACTACATTAGGGACGCGGGTGGCGCTGTGGGCTAAAGCCTCAGCGCCTAGGGCTTGCCGATCGAAAGGTCGGCGGTTCGAATCCCCGCGGCGGGGTGCGCTCCCGCTGCTCGGTCCCAGCGCCTGCCCACCTAGCAGTTCGAAAGCACCCCCGGGGGCAAGTAGATAAATAGGTACCGCTTACCAGCGGGAAGGTAAACGGCGTTCCGTGTGCGGCTCTGGCTCGCCAGAGCAGCGTTGTCATGCTGGCCACGTGACCCGGAAGTGTCTTCGGACAGCGCTGGCCCCCGGCCAATAGATGTGAGATGGGCGCACAAACCCCAGAGTCTGTCAAGACTGGCCCGTTCGGGCAGGGGTACCTTTACCTTTACCTTTACTACATTAAACTAATTATGTATTTGATCTGTAAATGAAAGCATATTTTTCTCATAGATGTACTTCATTCTTTGTAAGCCTGACTATTTCTTAATATTTTGCCATTCTTAGTACTTTCCCAACAAATCTGTGAGATACTCATCATGCAACTCTGATTACTAAAAGGTCATAATAAGCATGCTTTAATCTGATCAATCTATCCATAGAGCTTAGTCCTGATAATTCAGTGTTCCTTCTCTCTTCTCCCTTCATACACTATGGGCAAGCCCAAAATGAGCAACTCAGGCAGAAAATGTTTCTGTATGGCTTACAATGCCAAAATAACAAAACTACATGCAAAAAAAGATGTTAGTTTTGACATATTGATATCCATTTTGAAAACTTTACGGTATGCATGTGTTTGATATCATACATTTTGATTCTTGTGTTTGGAGATAAAATACTTAAAAATATATCTGAACATCCCTTGTGGGCCAATTGTCAATTACATCTGAATAAATCCCTGTCTCTTTCACTAAGTTACTAGGTATACTTTTCCACATAGGCCACAAGCCAGATAACTTCTTTTTAAGGTGTTGTACAAGACTGATGCTTTTGGCATTTCTTGGGAAATGTTCCGACCGTATTAGTATTAATGACCAGCTTATGGAGCTGCTTAGTATGGCGCTTCTAGGGCCTAGCAGGTGCCACCTGCTAAACACTGAGCAGTGATGGTAGATGCTCACATGCCTACAGCTTCTCTTCGTGGGAAGATGGTTTTGCCTCTCTTCACGACAACTTGGGTGAAGGAATTGGGTGAGGTGGCCTAGAAGCAGGAAGTTGATTTTCTGCCTGCTAGCACAAGGTTACGCCTGTCCACATTTCCATTTGATTTGGTTCAAGTCTTCCTTGTTATGTTTTAATAGATGTATCATTGATATGTATCCCTGCCTCAATTCTTCTTTCTTTGTATGGGGCAAGAGACTGCCTAGAAAATGAAATAAACCAAAATACGGTAGTTTTTAAAAACCAGCATCTGCTATGGAAAGCAAGTTTAACTAGGTCATATCATGAGAGCTTATCTTGTTTATAGCAGGGGTGAGGAAATATACTGTGGCTCTAAAAGTGAACCACAATTTCCAAGTGGTGCAAATTGTTCATAACAAGGGTTGGCAACCATTTCAGGTTAAAGGCTATATTCAATGCTAGCATTCCAAGGGCTGCAGTCCACACACATTCTACACACATACAAGAACGCTACATTCATCCCCTTCACAGTGCTAAGCTGAGAGCCCAGTGCTACAACGTAGAAGAAAGTAGACACCTCTCAAGAGCAGAGGCCAGTATGTCACTGGGAGGAAAAAGATTGTGGCTGGTAGGCTGCCCTGACCTAGCATTCATGGTCGGCCTGTTCCTGTTTGTATACAACAGTCATCTGTTCCCAAGCTTGAAGCAAATTCATAGTTTGAGGGCATGCTGGTACGGTGGTACCTCGGGTTACTACGCTTCAGGTTACATACGCTTCAGGTTACAGACTCCACTAACTCAGAAATCGTGCTTCAGGTTAAGAACTTTGCTTCAGGATGAGAAGAGAAATCGTGCTCCAGCGGCGCAGCAGCAGCGAGAGGCCCCATTAGCTAAAGTGGTGCTTCAGGTTAAGAACAGTTTCAGGACCTCTGGAACGAATTAAGTACTTAACCCGAGGTACCACTGTATAGACAGCTAGCTTCAACAGTATGGTGTCAAGCTTAAAATGTTTCTCACATGTCCAAAAACATCCAACATGTGAATCAACCTCCAAATAATCCAGTATTGAAGCATAATCCTCAATCATAGGAAACATACTTTAGGAAGGACTTGGAAAGGAGTCAGAGAACAAGTCATTTGGGACAGTCCCGGGTCATCATGGTGTGCTACTTTGCTCCTTTCCTGTATGCTAAAATGATCAGTCCAAAAATATGTGAAATTGGTCAAAAGCTGACAACCGCCAAGTAACACTGGTACTTGAATAAACATGTCCAATTACACCAAGTCCAACAAGACATATGACAAAGTTTCTGTGAATATGGATGAGCACAGCCAATGCATAAAACAGGGAGTGCGTGTCTCCAGAGGTACGTGTGATTTAACACTTACCTCACTCAAACATGTCTCTAGCATAATTAAAACAACATTTTTAGAATCACAAAAATGTCTTCAAGCATAAAGAAAATAACTTCCAAATGCAATCTAAATTCAAACCAGTCATCAGTCATATTAGCACATGAAAGTGTAACTACAAGCCCATGTTGGAAGAGAATAATTTGGAATATGTGTTACACTACAGGGGAAACAAGCTATGTTTGGTATACAATTTATAAACTGCATGTTGCCCTTGATACTCAACATTTACAGAACAGCATTTAGACAAACTAAAGTGATACATTTGTTGAAAATGGGAACAAAAAATTACTGTAGGATGAAGAAACAAATAATTGGATCTGTGAATACTAATATCCACAATTACTCAGCATTAAGTTGAATGTATTACTACTCAAGATATTCTACTCTAAACTAGGTTGTAATTTCAGTTTTGGCCAATATGATTTATACCCAAGTCCGGCAGCTCTTGACCTGCACATTTTTCAGTTCGCTCTATAACCTGAAACTACATTTTTAGAAAGAGATTTTGCTCAGTAATTTCAACTGCAGGACACATTTAGTATACTACTCATTAACATATGCCCTAGACCACAAAAAGCAGAGGAAAACCATCACTTTCTAATTAGATACCACATTTATATGCCATTTTGTGAACCATGCCATTAGCTTTGCCTGGTGCAGCTTATCCTTCTCATCAAGTCAAACACATCAAGTGGAATCTTTTCATTCCCCTCTAGCACATTTTATTGGGTACAGCTATAACATGGCTGGCCTGTTTGGATGGGGAAAGAAGCCTAACATTTCAGTAACCCTTTATAAGACCAGAAGAGCTTTATGTTCAAGTAATTAATGCTTATAGTCAAGTTATGCAACTGCATCTCACTCTCTCACACATTTTGCTGCGTGAACACAAAGGTCATTCAGGGAGCCTCCTGATCCCAGATCGCACCAGCCTCAGTCTGTCACAACACCCTAACAGCCATATTGCCCTGCCTTTATCACTACTGTCACCCAGTAAGCTCAGTGGTTGAATGGGAATTTAAACTAAGGTCTCCCCAGTACTAGTCTGACACTCAAACCACTATACAACACTGGTTCTTGAAACTGCATCACCAGTAGCACTTTAGGTGCTTCTTTGCCACAGAAAGATGCTTCACTAAAGTGCCTAAATCAGGGAACAAGGATAGGACCAGTCAGCAGTGGAGCAAGCCGATTGGGCGCCTGGGGTGGCACTCATGCCCTGCACCCAGGGGCGGGGCCAGCTGCCTGCGGGATGGGGCAAGCCAGAGCAGGACGTTCCGCGGGGCCTCCGAGGAGTCTGCCTGCCTCCTCCCACTCAGCCGCCCTGCTGCTGAGGGGGAGGCAGCGGGAGGACCGTTTGGGGCAGCAGGGAGCCTGTGGGCGCACAAGCCACTACATCACTCCCAGGAGAGATGTGTGGCTTGGGCATGCTGCAGGCCCTGCGGTGAGTGCTGCCCGCCATTTTGTCACCCCCCTCAGTGGTGACACCCACCACCAGTGGCGTAGCGTGGGGGGTGCAGGGGGGGCCGGCCGCACCGGGCGCAACATCCGGGGGTTAGGGTTAGGGGGCGCAAACCCACGGGTTAGGGGGCGCAAATCCATGGGTTAGGGGGCGCAAATTACTTGCCTTGCCCCGGGTGCTGACAACCCACGCTACGCCACTGCCCACCACACACCCCTTCCTCTGCCCCTGGGGCCAGTCCTGTCATTAGATAGACTTAGCCAGTTTCCTTAGGCAACACATTATGGAAACAGTGATAGCACCCTCAAAAAAATGAGGGAGAGGTCTAAAAGAATAGCGTAGTGGCTTTTTCCGTTACAAAAATGCTGAGTGAGTGTTTTTCACTAATAAAGTACTCACTGGCACAAGCAAATTAATTATTATTAGCATGCTGGTGGTTATTTGGCTGTGTTTCCTCTGTTTAAAAGAAGTTTCAGAATCAGCCAGGTAACCCCCGGCATGGATACACAAATTGATTCATTTTATGTGATAAAGGAACACTACAAGCTAAAAAAGAACTACAGAAGGAGGTCGTAATACAAGAGCAAACTATTTGAACTGGTGGAGAGAGTAGAGATTTAGATGAGAATATAATCTAGTTTAAGATTTAGAACACCAACTGCGCTCAGCAGTAATGCTTATCCGGAGAATTTCTGATTTATTGCTAAGATTAAAGAAGTCATTTAAGGAACTTTTAGTCACTGTTACTTTGGGGGAGATCAGAAACTGAACAGAATGTGGTGGGTCTCTGGTGGGGAATGTGGGGGAGGAGAAAAAATATAGTTGATATGTTGGGGTCAGTGCAGATTAGTAAGGGAGCAACCAGAATACCCTGCCATTCTTCACTACTCTATTCTTCCTTAAAAAGCTAACAAAAATTCAGCAAGGCTTTAAACCAAGATGAGCTGTGCAATTATGCAAGTTTACTCAAGCGAGTCTCACTGTGCATGAGGTTCAATGAGGCTTAGTGTCAGACAAGTGGGCCTGTGATAGAAGGCTCAGCACTGTTCCAGAAGAATTTAGTTCAATATACTGTATATAGCAGGCGTAGGCAACCTAAGGCCCGTGGGCCAGATGTGGCCCAATCACCTTCTCAATCCAGCCCACGGACAGTCCGGAAATCAGCGTGTTTTTACATGAGTAGAATGTGTACTTTTATTTAAAATGCATCTCTGGGTTATTTGTGGAGCATAGGAATTCATTCATCTCCCTCCCCCCCCCCCCAAAAAAATATAGCCCAGCACACTACATGGGCTGAGGGACAGTGGACCGGCCCACGGCTGAAAAACATTGCTGACCCCTGGTATATTTTCATCAGTTCAAATTATATTGAAAATAAAAGGGAATAAGAGTAGGTTTCACACAGAAATTAGCCAGCAAAAGTCACGCAAAACAATGTGGAAGCGATATTATGAATGAGAGCTTCTGAGTTTCACAAAGAACTCACTAAGTTATAGTACACAGAGTACAAAAATACAATATTAATATTGTATCATTGTAGCTTTATAAGAAGTTTGGGTAGTTACCCAGGCCTTGACATGTTCAGGCTATAAAAGAGAGTAGCTTTGTTTCAGTTTCAGGGCTGCCTTGTTCTATAATAAGAATGAATTAAGAATGAACAGTAAGACTAATACCAGCAGTTGGAATATCTAGGAGGCTGGGAAAGAGGACTTGTTACTGCCCCCCCAGCACTTTTTTTTGTCTCTGTCCATCATGCTTTGGAGGTGAGATGAAGGAGCCAGTTGTGAACCATCTATCATGGCAATAAAACTCTTGAATTGTATTTATAGCACCTTGGAGTGCAGCAAGACTAAGAATTAGGAGTATATATTTGTTTTTATTTAATTATTGACCAAATTTAGCTCTGGTATTTGTGTCTGTGTGTGTATGTGTGTGTCATTGTAATACTGAACATATCCTATGTTTATTGAATTGCTGATTTTGTCTTATTTGAGTTTATGGATATGTTTTGTTACAATTTTGTTTTCAGACGTTAGGTATTTTGATGTTCCTTAGGCATAATGCATTGCAAGTAAATTAGTCCGGCATAATGCACTGCAAGAAAATTTCCAAAAGAGAAAACCCAAGTTAAGAAGAAGCGGTGTTGCAATAACCAATGGGGTGAATTACAACTGGCAAATGTTTGCCTTCACATTCAACCTTGATTAGATAGCTTTGATCATATTCTCCATTTCAAAAGGCCATGCAGGTGTTAGAAAATCTATTGTGACACACACTGTCATTATTCAACAAGGAGCTTTCTACCACTCCACACCAAAGGCCAAGCTTTTCATGACTGATCAGAGAGTTAAGCAATGTTCAAAAACATTATCTTCAAAATATATAACAGCTGTCCTGTACAACTGAACTGGTTTGTTTCATAGAATCTTAAAAATGTAAGGCATTAAAAGTCCATAGCCCAGTTTCTTGGTGGGAAACGGGTCATACAACCTCTTGCCACAATCAATCAATAAAATCTAATATTACACTAACAACAGAAATACACCAACATCAGCGGATTAACTAAATCATTCCAAAAAATTGAGAGAACTTGTGTTTCATGCTGCTGCCAATGCTTTCACTTAAATGGGAGGAGACACCCGATGATAATACAAACCCTTTAACTTTGAAATCCAATCTTCTGACTTTTCCTTTGTCACTGTGGCCAGTTTCATTTTCACAGATATTTCCTAAACAAGACCTAATCTGTCTGAATCAAAGCAAAAGCACTTCAACGACTAAGTTTGATCCTTTGCAATTTGATCTAGGCAAGCCTACCATCGCACTGAGCACAAACATTGCTGATCCTAATCACTTCCTGGCGAACCTCAGTCACACCCATTAAAAAGGGGATTCTAGAATTATTTAACAGACATCAGACTCTAAAGATTACATTAACAAAGAAGTTGTTTTGTTTTGTTTAAAAAAAACAATATAGAGTGGGTGGGTGTTTCTGGGAGGGGGGTTGTGGGGAAGGATAAAAAAGTGAGAATTTTGGAAAACCAGGAATTTGCTTATCACATTTTGAAATGGATAGCAGGCAGTTTAAAGGGAATGAGCAACTGCATAAGTTTCTTAATGTGTAACTAATGCACTGATTATTTAAATGGCACAAACTATATTATATGAGACAGTTCATGTTTCTGGACCCTTGTTCCAAACCATTAGCTTGAGGTGGGGCTGTTCCACCCCAATGAAAAAGAAAGTCCTGTGCAGCTTTCATCTGAGGGGAGGGGGCATTTGGTTCCTGACCACATGGTAGGTTTTGGCTAATGGGCTTGGAGGAGGCTTGCTCCTCCTGAGTTTTCCTCCTGATTCGCAGCAACATCTCTTGGAATGCTGTGTTGTTGCTGAGTGCAACCACTGGAAAGTATGGCATCACATTTTGGTAGCTTTGGCCTGTGCCTTGGCCTGTGCTTCCTCACTTTCCTTCACTGATGTTTTGTGTATTTAGAGAAGCCCAGCATTAAGGTGTGGCAACACACTGGTTTCTGGCTTTTGTGCTCCCCGCACTGCTGATTCTTACACAGCACAGTGTTCTTGAGATCCTTATTTTGTGAACCAGTGGTTTGGCTTTTGCCTTCCCCATGTAGCTGCAGGTCTGCAGAGGCATGTTGAGCCTGGAATCTTCTAGTTTTATGTTCTTCACATCAAGCTCATTGGGGAGGTAGGATACATAGTGTGGCCATTTTGAGGCCCTTAGTGGGCTCTGCACTGTGGACCTTGGTGCAACTGTTGGAAAGTGCAGGGACATAGTTGAAGCTGCATGGGCCTGCATCTTCCATGCTTCCTTTCTTCCCCTAGTCATTAGATTGCATTCAAGAGAATGATTTTACAGTGGTGCCCCACAAGACGAATGCCTCGCAAGATGGAAAACCCGCTAGACAAAAGGGTTTTCCGTTTTTGAGCTGCTTCGCAAGATGATTTTCCCTATGGGCTTGCTTTGCAAGACGAAAACGTCTTGCGAGTGTTCCGATTTTTCCCCGCTTCCCCCCTTTTTCTAAGCCGCTAAGCTGCTAATAGCCTTTTAGCCGCTAATCCGCTAAGCCTGTAATAGCCGCTAAGCCTTTAATAGCCGCTAAACCGCTAATAGCGCTAATCCGCTAATCGGGTTGCTTCGCAAGACGAAAAAACCGCTAGACGAAGAGACTGGCGGAACGGATTAATTTCGTCTTGCGAGGCACCACTGTATGATTATAAAGGGGGGAGATTTACATTTCATTCCTTTTTGACTTGATTGCTTGAGTTGATCAGTGGGTATGCTGGGGAAATAAATGAATTTATATTTATAAATCAATCAATGCATATTTATAAATGAATAAATTTCTATTTGATATCTTTTGAATTAATTAATTGGATTGATCAATGGGTATATTGGGAAAATAAATAAATGATGCATTATTTATACATAGATTCATGTTTCACAGCTTTTGAAATAAATTACTTCAGTTGTTGATTAGTGGGGATACTTTGGGGAAATAATTAAATGGATTTTTGCTGCTTGATTTTAGCACATTTGTTCTGCTGTATGAGTCCTGCATTGCAGTAGCTTGACTGAAGCAGTGCTGCAGTGTAGAGAGATTGTGCTTTAATAATTTGTTTTTCTCTCAACTTTCTCCCAGACTTCTGGGTATGCCTAGTTTTGCAATGCTTCCCCCAAAAAAGTCAAGCAAAGGGCAGGAGAAGATTTTACATCCACCTGCTAAGAAGCCACTCCCTACTGTTCTTTCTTCAGATGAAGAAAATGATGTTCCTGGTGTTAGAGCTATTGTTTCAAGGCTCAAGGCGATTGAAAAAGATTGGAATGGATCCTGAGATCCAGGGAAAAGGCAGGGGGCAAGGTTCCCATTCAAAGGCTGAATTTTTACATTCCCTCAGCTCAGATCCTTGGATAGGAGAGTGAGCCCCTGCCCATCATGTCTGCCACTGCCCCACCACTGGGGGTGGCTGAAAGCCCCACCACTGCCAATCCCAGTGCCATAGGTTCTTGCTCCATCAGTGGAGATATCTCCTGTGGCATCAGATGGTGAGTCTCTTTCTCTTGAGGTCATGGGATTCTCAGGGGGTACCTGGGTCATAACTGGGTGTTTTGGTTCAGCTGCCTGAGGCTGTCTAACAGGGAATGTGCTCTCTGCTGCTGGCCCTGCAGGTTCCTGAAGTGTCTGCCACTCCCCAGCCGGCATAACTTGCCCATCTGCCACCTCTACCTTGGTTGTTTTTGCCCCTCCAGTACAGCATTCCTGCAGCTGCAGCCTTAGTAGCACCAGTGACTTGCCAAATATCTCCAGCCTGGAGGTAGTGTAAAGAAAGCTCAAGAGCTGCCCATCCCACTGACCACTTGGAGAGAATCTGTTCCCAGTGATTAAGGATAAGACATGGAGCAAAGAATTTATAGATTTATTCTCCTTGTTATTTTGTGAATCTAAAGTGAAGCCAACGGAGAAAGGGCAGGAAGACTCGTAGGGAAAGAACAATTTATGGTGTATGGCCCAATTGGCTCAATGCTTATGCAAACAATATGGTAGTAATGATGGAAATGTACCCTAGTAGGACTGCATCTATGACAAAGTACAGTGGTGCCTCGCAAGACGAAATTAATCCGTTCCGCGAGTCTCTTCGTCTAGCGGTTTTTTCGTCTTGCGAAGTAACCCTATTAGCGGATTAGCGGATTAGTGCTATTAGCAGTTTAGCGGCTATTAAAGGCTTAGCGGATTAGCGGCTAAAAGGCTATTAGCGGCTTAGAAAAAGGGGGGAGCAGGGAAAAATCGGAACACTCGCAAGCCCATAGGGAAAATCGTCTTGCGAAGCAGCTCAAAAACGGAAAACCCTTTCGTCTAGCGGGTTTTCTGTCTTGCGAGGCATTCATCTTGCGGGGCACCATTGTACCCTGTTCTCAGTCTTCGTTTTGTTTTAGGGGTGGAGCAACTTTCTATGTTTCTTGCAGAAATTTCAGCTTTTTCAAGTTTATATATCAGCTACAACATATTAACATATCATAAATGGTTCTGAAAAGTCTGAGACGCTGAAGTATGTAAGCTGAGCATGCAGATCATCAAAATATTACTCAGCATTAAAATGTACAAAAATGCTTTTCTATTTCAAGTGCAAAGCACTGGGCAATCAAAACACTAAGCAATCTAACATTCCAAATATAGGAATGTGACCTAGCCACAACAGTAATACCAAAAAAAAAACAAAAACCACCTTTCAAGGCTTTTATTACACAATAGAGTACAATAATTGTTGGAAAGAAAATTTCCCTGTACAGAGAAATCAAAATTATCATATCATGGTACCAAGGCTATTATACTCCACCAATGTCACCTCCAAAAATTAACACACTCAGAGTTTTCTTGACAACCTCAGAGACTTTGGGAGTTTCATGTCTGAAAAGAGCCATTTCTCCAGCTCCCTAAGTACACCAAAGTGATCAAAATAAGTTAGTAGCTGAAAGGGTAACTTCTTCATTTATTTTTAATTCCATTCTTAAGACAAAAACATTCAGTTTTCAGAGGCCTTTACTATTTCCAGCTCCAGAAAAAAACCAATAATAGTTTCAAGGCCAAAAACTGATTTCTCTCTCTTTCTCTCCCCAACAATGAAAAATGTGGGTGGCTTCTTTTACTCATTTTGTAAAATGCTCAGAAGAAATATTGTTTGAGTAAATTCAACTAGTAAATGTTCTTAAGAACAAACCCAGTTATGAAATAAAATACAGCTACATATAACTTCATATTGTAATTTATGCTGTAAAGATTATGTACTATACGGCATTTCACTGGTGTATTCTCATCCAAGCAACAACACTGTTAGGACCATTAAAAAGACAGATAATGAAACTGAGCAATAAATAGGGAGAACTGAAGTCAATTGAGAAATGAAAACATAATCACCATTACCTTAAATACACTATAATCACACCTCTGTTAAACAAGATACATTATTCAAAAGCAAAACTACATACTTATTATTAATGAAGAATTACCACTGTCAATTCCTATTGTTTCATTACTATCAGAGCAATTATTTTGATTTAAAAAGTTACATACATTATCTGCAAACTGAGAACTCAGTTCCTTCAGGGGTTGATATAAGCTTTATTTATTTTAAAAATCAGTTTCATATTCGTTTTTGTGTAACATTTAACATACAAAGATATACCACACATGCCAACTATAAACAAAAAAAGCAGAATTTATGTATCACAAGTTTTAAGTTAGTGCTAAAATAATTATAAAAACCTACTGGCAATTGTTACAGACACAAACATAGCTACTGTTCTTGCAATTGGTGTTCAATTGTATCGTGTTTTCAGCCATGACACTAATAGCCTTTGAGCCCTTTGTAAGCTATTTGTGTGCATCTTTGAACATTAATAAAATGCAGAAAGAGAATGAATCATTTGTAAAACCAATATTGCCAACGTAGGTTTTATACTTGAATTACAGGTGCACAGCGTCTGCATTCATTGCTGCAGTTCCGTTTGCACAACAGACTTGCAGACTCTTTTAGCACTTACAGTATTTACTTTCTGGGCCTGGCATTACCTACTACCCAAAATTCTGTGGAGGAGTCTGGACATCTTAAAATTTCTAGTTTATTTAATTCTATTACTTTTTTGAAAACCAAAGCTACTCTCAGCATGCAGATCTCTGTCCCATCTTTAAGGACTGTATCCAGAATATCCAGATCTCCCATCTTAGCACAAAAGATTTCAAGCATTCTCATTTGAACTAACAATTGCTCTCTCTCCGAATATCTTTGTCACATGCATTTTCTGGCTATAGCTCTTTGGGCCCTTTGACCCAGTATCATGCCCTGTAGTGCTGACAAGTTTCACCACAGTTCCATTTGAATGAAGTAAAGTATTTTACATCCACGGGGCAAGATTATTTTTTTCTTTGCACAAATGTACCAGCAACTTGGTTCACTAACAGTGTTAATTAGCTGCTGCTGCACAGAGGTAGGCCAGCTTGACCCTACCTGGTGTGCTTCAGGATGGGGAGAGATAAAGCCAGG
This sequence comes from Podarcis vaucheri, assembly GCF_965113315.1. NCBI lineage: Eukaryota > Metazoa > Chordata > Lepidosauria > Squamata > Lacertidae > Podarcis > Podarcis vaucheri. Next base: position 42,534,544 of record NC_138767.1, read on the forward strand.
TAAGCTGTAAGCGACGACAATGAACAAACTTGGGAGCAAGGGGAAGGGTGTGTTAGCTGGGTTATCAAGCAAAACAAACTCCAGACACCTTACTCCCTGTCCTTCATAACAGAAGCTATTTTCTATGACCACTTAACTTTCTATTCTAATTCATGCTAGTAATATGGTGCATGGGGCAGTATTAAATAGTTGCTCCTACATAAGGGGAAAAGGTAAAGGGACCCCTGACCATTAGGTCCAGTCATGGCCGACTCTGGGATTGCAGCGCTCATCCCGCTTTATTGGCCGAGGGAGCCGGCGTACAGCTTCCGGGTCATGTGGCCAGCATGACTAAGCCGCTTCTGGTGAACCAGACCAGCACATGGAAACACCGTTTACCTTCCTGCCGGAGTGGTACCTATTTATCTACTTGCACTTTGACATGCTTTTGAACTGCTAGGTTGGCAAGAGTGCTCCTACACAGAGGCAAACAAACTGGTCTCTACCCACACTCAGGGTGTTTCAGGATGGAAAGGGAGAAGCTGGACAAGGTGTAGGCAGTGATAGGTCAATGACGGGGAGTGGGTCACCTTGAGGGGGAGTCATCACAGGGAATTGCTACTTCAGTGTCTCTCCTTCTGGGATGCCATTAGGGGGCCTATAAGAAAGTGACAGATAGATAGTAGAAAGACATTGTGAGGTGGGGAAGGGGACATCTTTCAGGGTGTGACTGGGAGAGTAAAGGAACCCTCCCAAGTGAGAGATGGGAGGGCCTGTCATTTCCAGGGTGATGGGTGTTAATAGCTAGTTTTGTATACTATAAAGGTATTTTATGTATCCCCTTGCTGATTTTCCCCTCCCTTATTTTTCAGGACGTTGCTGTAGTTATATATGCATCATGTTTTAATCTTGCACCCATGAAAATTAGGTAATAATTTATGACTTTGTATTTTACAAGCATTATGGAACTTATTTCTGGGATGACATTGTGTATAATGTTGATATTGCAGCATCATATGCATTCATTATGTTCATTATGTATTGCATATTATTTATTACTACATATTACTTATTATGACTTGTATTTAAATAATTATTTTGTTTGTTCCATATGGATACTATGTTTTGAATTGACATATATTGTTTATTATGTTCTGTGTTGTAAACTGCCTTGTGGTCTTTTGATGAAGACCACATATATTCATTTTATTTAACAAAGGTTAAGTAGAACTTAATGGTAAGAAAACATCTAAGCGGTTTAAATTAAATATTAGAATTATCAATCAAAACAGCTTGCAAGCATCTAAAATGCCATTAAAAACAGCAGTAAAAGGAATTAAAGCAGGTCAATGTCTATGAGTGTGAATAGGCTTGTTTAAACAAAAATGTTTTAGGCAGGTGCCAAAAAGAACATAGCAAAGGTATCTGCCTGATATAAACTGGCACGTGCTTTTGAAAGTGTAGGTGCTGCCGCACTAAAATAATGTTGTCTTACAAGTGTGGAAAGAGTTTGGTGTTGCTCCTTTAACAGGCCATTTATCCATTTCTCTGACATACATATAAATGTTATAAATAAATCTTCAACCTTGGGGATGATTCATACCAAACTGGATGCTTCCCAGCTCCTTTTCTTCAAAGGTCAAGCTGCTCTACAACTCTTGCTAACATTAAGGCATCAACGGTCTAATTCCATTTCAGTTAATGTTGAGCCTACCCCTTTTATATAGGCTCAGCTTATGCCAAAATATTCCATTTTACCCAACAAATCTAAAACTATTCTCCCTGACACAAGTCTCACCACCTACCTTGCTGATCCTGTACATAAAAAAAGCTCATACTGCTGAGAATGCTTGTGTATCCTAGATTTTAACATCTAGCAACTCAATGTTTCTTTGAGGACTTCGCATGTGCATTTCTTGTTATTGCTGCCCAAATGCATATGATCGTCGTTTCCTAGCTAATGTGACATGCCCGTCTGCCCAAAGGATTTGCAGTGTCTGAAACCTTAACAGCACGCAGGAACATCATCAACATGAGCACAGTCCCAGTAGCACTTGTCATCGACAAATTATAAGTTATTTTTATGGGATGAAGCATATGCTCTGTCACATTTTGACATTTGGTGAATGAATCTGGGCTTTGTACTCACTTCTCCCTCACCTCTTCCCTGGAAAAACCTTTGGTGTCCATGCTTACGTGGAGCAGCTTCGCTGACACAGTAAGACCTTCCTCTTCTCCCCCATGTAGACACCCGTGTGCCCCCAACATTTGATCTGGAGGGTTGGGGATGCTCCAGAAGAGATTTGAGCTTTTATCTTCCAAGCAAAGCACAGGGGATGCAGATGGGAGGAGAGGAAGAGGAAGTTCCATTGAGAAATCAGAACACTTATGCAACATTGGCTTCAATCCAATATGTTTCATAAAGAATATTGCTGTAAGAGAAGTGGAAGTATTACCAAATTACTAAGGTGTTTTCCATCAATAAGTGTCTGGTACCTGAATCAATCAGTCCTTCACATAGCAAAGCATTTTTTTTAAGCTGCAAATATTCATACTATGTATATATTTAATACCTTCCAAATTCCACCCCTCCAGGGCCTTTGGGGCTTATGAAGGGTTCCAGCGTGCTCAAGTACATTCCATTGGATGTACATGCACACACCACCATCACCACCAAGCCAGTTTTAGAGACTGTTACAGGGAGAATGCTGGCAAAGAACCGCGATGAAGCAGTTACAGGATACATCATGTTTCCTCCAGTTAATGCTGCATTTGTCTCTCTATTGCCATATTTTGTGAATATAACTGAACCACAGAAAATACCCAGAGTCACTTCTTTGAACTTGTATAAACTAAGCATGGCTGTCTGTTTTATATCCTATTTTAATATCCCACATTGTTTTATTACCGTTGCAGAGGAAAAGCAGCCATTAGTAAATTAAAGGATTATCATATGTTCTCTCTAACACTGCATATCTGCAAAGTCTTTCCTTTTATACAAATTGCAGCTAGCCACCCACTAATCCTTTATCTTTTTGAAGCCTTTAAGATCCCTGCTGCCTTCTCACCTAGTTAACTGCCTTTTCAAGCAGGCTCTGTAACTGATTTATTAACAGACAGATACAAATGCATTTTCTCAGCAGGATTAGTTATATAATTAGCTAGTTTTGCAATTGGCACATGCACAAAATGCTATATTTTTCCTTCATCCATTTCCCCTTCCATATAGGTTGCCAAAGCACACATATATTAAAATGCTTCAAGAAAAGTTTATCTTGGTATCATATCATATCCATAGATAACCTAACAGAAAAAGAAAAGTCTTGACCTGAGAGCAAACTGTGCATCTACCAACTACACAATTAATTTTATAATTTTAAAAAAATATTCTGGAGGACAGGCAAGAGCAGAATTCTGGATGGAGCAAAGCTACAGAACACTAATTGAATGAATTGGGAAATATCAGTTTATCCCTAGCTATATGCCCTGGAAAGAGGTATTTCACAACTTTAATCAAGTGCTCTCTTTATAATATTATTACTCCTAGCTACTGCAAAAATACTGCTAGACTGTCAAATCTATGTAAACAAATGGGGGGGGGACATTTGTTTTATATCCTTAGATATAAAAGCAGCTGAACTTATTCCTGCTACAGCAGCAACTTAAGAATCCTGCTAGAAATGTAAGATTCAGCCAAACACATGTTTAGTTGGCTTGGCTTGCAATTAGCCCGGGTCACGTTGCCTGCTTCATGTGTTTAATACATACCTCACTTCTTGACCCAAACCCACAAAATTATATTCTTTGAAATATTTGCTGTGTTATTTTATTTTTTATCTATTCACAAATGCAAAGAGGCTGATCTAAATGCATGACAGACTTTATTTCTGAGAGTTGCCTAAAGCTGCAGAACAAATGTGTTGGCATGCCTTCCTCTTCCTCTTCTACAATTAAGGAGAATTAACATTTTCCCGAAACATTCCTGCTAGCCTAATACATATACAGTGGTACCTCGAGTTACAAACACCTCAGGTTACAAACACTTCATGTTACAAACTCCGCTAACCTGGAAGAGTTACCTCGAGTTGAGAACTTTGCCCCAGGATGAGAACAGAAATCATGTGCCGACAGCGCAGTGGCAGCAAGAGGCCCCATTAGCGAAAGCACGCCTCTAGTTAAGAACAGTTTCAGGTTAAGAACGGACCTCCGGAATGAATTAAGTTCGTAACTAGAGGTACCACTGTATTTAACCATTTCAATTAATGACATACAGTCTACCTTTTAGAATAACTTTGTACAAAATAAAGGCCAATACAAGAAGAAAATAGATATAAATGAATACATATTCACTGAGTCATTAAATTATCTACAGGTTATTTGCAACTTATCCACATTCAGCTTTATGCACTTGGCAAAAACATAAATAAATAAAAAGGGAGCAGGCGTCTTGGGGGGGGGTGGCTTTGGCAATCCTACCCACCATTGGAACCAATGTGTTTTTATACATGATTTTTGCTTTAAGCGCTACCCCTGGAATGTATCTCCAGCCTAAGCTGACAGTTGCCTGTATATCCCATCTTCCCAATGAATGATACTCAAGGAAGCTAAAACCATCTGCTGATAAACCAATTCTAATTAAACTATTCAAAATAATAATAATACAACCAACAGAAGATCAAAACTAGACAGCTAAACAAACAGCAGTGATAAAAGAAAACAACTTTCTTGAAAAGCTGCATTGTTGTCACTCATTAAAACACAAGCATCATAATGGAAAGAGAACTTTCCATAGGGAAGATGTTGTGTAGCAATCAGAAAACAATGCTGAAATTATAAAGTACCAGCGTGGGTTTCTAAAGAACATGTCATGCCAGACCAACTTTATCTTCCTTTTTTAACAGTTAGTAGCTGGGTAGAGCAGGGGAATGCTGCAGACATAGTATATCTTGATTTCAGCCAAGATTTCATCCATGTTCTCTGCTGAACTTCAGCCGCAGTACGGCAGATTTTAAGATAATGGTACTGCAGCTACCAGCTCACTTAGAGTCAGCTGACACAAGATGTCAAAAGGATTCCAATGTGGCTTGTTAAAGCCAAAACTTTATGTATTGGTAGCTTAGCATGAGCAATTCAATACTATGGCAAGATGTCAGTCCCTGCATATAAGAACATATTAGCCACCCCCTGAGCTCAGAACGGGGATCATGCTGAGGGGAGATTATGGTGTCAGTTTGTCAGTCAGGAAGGTGATGGCTGGGTGTGTTGCTGCCTCTCCCTCATCAGTTGTGGGCTGCAGACAGTATGGGCTTCAGCTGTGTTGTTGTCAAGCTCCTGATTAGCTACCAGGAGTCCCATTTTTCTGCCTCCTGCATTATATGGTGACACTTGTTAATCTGGTCTTTTGGATCATAGGTAGCAGGACATGCAGTTAGGTGGTGAAAGGTTGGTTGGAATGCCATGGCAGGCACCCAAGAAATAGGTACTGTAGTTGGTGAAGGACTGTCACCAACCTGTACCACTGCTAGCCAGCTTGAGAAAAGTGGGAGGGTACTAACCCTTGGGAACCACCTAATTCCCTTCATTAAACATCAGGCAGCACAAGCAGGATGGGTCAGCAGTGCCTCCCCAGTTCACACTTGTGAAGAGGCAGTTCACAATTTGGCTGGCTGAGCCAGGTGGGTTTCTTCAGAAATGTTGATGGCTGAGGTAAGAGGCCTCCAGAGCTAACAGCCCATGTTTTTATGCATGAGTTGCAGTTACGGTGTTAATAAAGCTTTGAGCTCTTCACTCAACTTAAGTGTCTCATGTTCTTATTCTGGGGTAGGGTGGGAGACAAACTGGGTTCTTGGACTTACCATCTTGGCATTTTGTTTGACATATTGCCAGCTTCCCATTTCACCACCAGGCTGCTAGTTCTTACATAGCCATATACAGTGGTGCCCCGCAAGACGAATGCCTCGCAAGATGAAAAACTCGCTAGACGAAAGGGTTTTTCGGTTTTGCGTTGCTTCGCTAGACGCATTTCCCTATGGGCTTGCTTAGCAAGACGAAAACATCTTGCGCTTTTTTCTTAAAGCCGCTTGAAAAGGTGCAGTTGCGACGGACCGTGCTTCGCAAGACGAAAAACATCGCAAGACGAAAAGACTCGCGGAACGAATTATTTTCATCTTGCGAGGCACCACTGTATAGAGGTCATCACAGAGGACTGTTTTTAGCAGCCTTCATATGTAGGCATTAGTGTGCAAATTAGCCCTAAAACCACTAATTAGACCTTATTCTTATCTTTATCATAAGTTAGTAATGCTCCTACTACAGCTATTTTTTTAAATATTGCTTTACAGATACACACAACATAATAAACCAAAAGTTGTACATGTGAAAAAGCATCCATGCAATTTGTAAAGGAGAAGAAATATAGTCAAGTCCTATTTTCAGAAATAGAAACAATGATTCAACTCAAATAAGCAGCAACAAAGAACCAGAGCCTTATTTTTAGAATATGCTCATTGTTAGAGCAAAGTCTATTCAAACAGGAAGGAAGATAACAGGAAAAAATTTAATAGTGCTCCTAGTCTTTTTTACATTTTATGTTACATTCATTAAAAAATACAAATTAAATTAAATTAAACAGCATACTTGATCTGGTTTCATCAGTAACCACCACAAATATAGAGGGGAACACTCCAATACTGACCATAAAAGGTCAATGTGCATGTTTTAAAGTGGAGAGAAAGAGAGAATTTACAAATGTATAAATACATGCCATTCTTTTGTGCTCATATGCCCTCTTGAAAATGAGCCAGAAAAAGCAAGGGAAAGCAGACAAGGTCAAAAACAATAAATCTATAACGTATCCACACAGATTAGTATTTTATCAACATGTGTTTTCATATCATGCCACTTTAATTCTAACAAAATGTAAGCATACTGTTTAAAACATGTTGATCAGAAATTCTAATACTTGAGTTGCAGTAAATTATTATGTGGGAGTACAGGTTTGCCCACTAGAGATATATCTTTCCTTCACTGGCCATATTTGTATGCAATGATAAACCATGGTTTAATGCTACATGCAATGATAAACCATGGTTTAATGCTACATGCAATGATAAACCATGGTTTAATGCTACATGCATCAGCAGGAAAAAGCCTCTATGAGCCTCAGACTTCTTTGCTCTCTACAATGGTCTTCTCCTCCCACATATGCAATACAAGTGAAACTACAGCGGAGTTTAGTTTCACTTTCTATAAAAATTGGCTTGTTATTATGCACAATCCAGAGGCCATGATTTAAAACAAACTGATTGGTTAAACAAGCCAGCTTCACAGCCTACACAGAAGAAGGGAGAAGCATGTGACTCACAGTGGCTCTATCCTGTTTATGCCCATAGTGCTAAACAATGGTTTAGCATGGATGTGCTAAGTAAACCACTGTACATTACAAGAGAATGATACAAGCCATAATCTAGAGAGAGGTGTGCAGATCTATTTTTGTAATGAATTCCTGATGTTTCCGTAGAACCAAAGTCTTGTGTATTCAAAAAGCAATTTAATAAATAATAATAATAATAATAATTTATTATTTGTACCCCGCCCATCTAGCTGGGTTTCCCCAGCCACTCTGGGCGGCTTCCATAGAAACCAAAAATACACTAAAATATCACAGATTAAAAACTTCCCTGAACAGGGCTGCCTTAAGATGTCTTCTGAATGTCAGGTAGTTATTTATCGCTTTGACATCTGATGGGAGGGCGTTCCACAGGGCGGGCACCACTACCGAGAAGGCCCTCTGCCTGGTTCCCTGTAGCTTTGCTTCTCGCAATGAGGGAACCGCCAGAAGGCCCTCGGCGCTGGACCTCAGTGTCCGGGCAGAATGATGGGGGTGGAGACGCTCCTTCAGGTATACTGGGCCGAGGCCGTTTAGGGCTTTAAAGGTCAACACCAGCACTTTGAATTGTGCTCGGAAACGTACTTTAAAAAATTTGTGCAAGAGCTTTTAAAAAGGAAAAGTGAAACTGATACAAAGATATTATGTCCCCACAATTACTAGGGACGAAGAATGGAAATGGAGGAATGGAAATGAACTATTCTGGTTTGGTATTCATTGAATTATTAGGAGCCAAGTCAAGACCAATTAAAATATTTTGCCCCAGTTTAGAATGGCTCATTATCAAACTTCTCATATACCAGTTGCCCCGCCCCGCTGCTACCATCTTTTCCACTTTCAGACACGTACCAAGTTGGAGTGGGGATGAGCAGGGAGAGAGAAAACAGCAGCTTAGTCTAAAGCTGGGGGATGACATCAACTCTGGTAAATGTTGAAAGACCAAAAAATAACCCCAACCTCTGGTAAATGTTGGGTTTTTTCCCTCCTGACTCAGTGACTAGGAGACATCAGCGTGTGCCACAGTTAAGCAGAGCACTGTTTTCTAAGCAGTTTCTCACTCTGCAATTAAGTTTTTTGAGCATGCTCAAAGCCTGCATTGCAAACTCTGGGAAATGCAGTTTCTATTCTTCCTGACTCATTTACTAATAAAAACTACAATTTCTAGAATTCCTGTTGACATTCAACCACACTAAAAAAAAGTCCTCACTGTAAACTTTAAGACACAACCCTTGGCTTCTGCAGTTCCCCCTTGTACACCTTCTCCAGCTGCAAGTTTGAAAAGTTTGGGAAAGTAAAGGGAGAAAGGGAGGGAAAAGAAGGAAGGAAGATGGCAGACAAGAAGGTGAGCAATGGAAGAGGAGCTACCTAGGCTAAGGTAATTCCAAGTTTGGAATATCTTCATTAAAGCCAGCACATTTTTCTAAAGCATTTTCCAAAAACGCTCAGAGAAAACTACCAAACTCCTTCAACCATTCCTCATAAGGCTTGGTTTCCAGACTGTTCATAATCTCCTTTGCACATGTTCCAGCTTGTCAATATCATTCAAAGCAGAATAGTGTGATACTATTACTTCTGTTTATCTGGACAGTACTGTTTATGCAACCTAGAACTGCATTAGCTTCTCTCTCTTTTTGCTACTGCAAGTCTGTGAAGGAGTCAGTGGGCTTTCAAGCCCTGAAAAGGTAGGGTCCATCCCATTAGGAAGGCAAAAGTTGAATGCAAGGCTTATGAAAGTTGAATAGAAGCTGCCTTATAAGCTCTGCTTATCTTGAGGTAAGAAGGGGAACTACATCAAGGTCATAAGGCAGCTACCCCTTGTCTGTTGATAATGCCTCCTAAGGAACATAAATCTGCCCCATTAGCATCCTGTCTGATTCCACTGAACCCTTGAAAATGTATCGAAAAACTTTGAAGCCAGCTTCTTTCATGGCAAACCAGAACCAACAAAATTGCCTATGGAGAGACAGCAGGAGGACAAAAAATCACGTTCCATCTCCTAACGGGCTGGCTACAATATCATCAATTAAATGAGGTTTTTAAGATAGACAGGAGAAAGGGTTTTGCAATGGAAGAATCAAAAATAGACAAAGAATTAATACAAAATAAGAAAAGAGTAATATCCAGAATGTACAGGCTTCTTTTAGAGTGGGAGGTAAAAGATGAAGAGGTGAAAGAAATAATGATTAAGTGGGCGAAAGATTTTGGTAAAAAATATCCAATTATCGGCATGGGAAAGATTATGGAATAAAGAATGGAAATTTACGGCCTGTTATACACTAAAGGAAAATTTAGTGAAGATAGTTCTGTAGGTGGTATATAACTCCCAGCAAACTGGCCAATATATATAAAACAAAAATCTAACATTTGCTGGCAGAAGGGACACTGTTTCATATGTGGTGGGGCTACAAAAAATTTAAGAGTTTCTGGGATATTGTTTATGAGGAACTGAAAAAAAATGTTCAAGCAAACCTTCATAAAGAAACCAGAAGCCTTCCTCTTGGGCATCTTAGACTCAGATATCCCAAATGAAAAAAGGAGAATATTCTTATATGCCTCAACTGCAGCAAGAGTATTAATTGCTAGAAAATGGAAAGGAGAATTAGGACCAACAAAAGAGGAATGGCAGGATAAATTATTTGAATATCTTGAACTGGCAAAAATGGCAGAGACAATTAGCAGACAGCCAAACTAAAGATTCAAAAAAGAGTGGGAAACCTATAAAGAATATCTAAAAAAATCTGTGTCTTCAAGTCAAACCCTGGACATGCTTCAATTAAGTTTTCACAAATTACAAGAAAGATTGTAAGTATAGCATTCAGAAAATAAAAGAAATGGAGAAATGGTCAAAGAAGCAATATAACAAAAAGATAAGACAGATTCGCTTTGAGGAAGATGGAAGTCTATTGAGAAAGATAAGTAAATGGGAACTAAGAATATGGTGGTGTAAGTTTTCTTGTAAGAACTTACGGATTCATGGAATTATGTATGTTTTTCTTTATGCTATCACTTTATCATTTTTGTTAATTTTTTTTGTGTGTTTGTTAAGTAAGAAAACTAAGAAAAAGCATACTAAAAATCACGTTCCACCAATAAAGCTAATGTGTTGGTTTTTTAAAATCCATCCTACCACACCATTTGCAAATAGCCCAATTCACTGCATTCTGGAACCAGATGGCCTGAGCATAACAGAGCATGGGCCAAAGGAACATGATAAAAAGTCAATGTACCAGAAATGAGATTTCTCATTTAATTGTTGGTTACTACTGTCCTAGAGACTAAATGTTTGATTCCTTCTTCCCCGCTTCCTGATAATTACTCTCTAGATGTGGTTGGGTGTTACAAGACAAAACTTTAAAAAAAAACCAAAACATATTGCATAACACTTTTTCCGAGCATTTGAGATTTTGCTTCGCTTTCTCAGAAAGTGTAACTCTGTATGTCAGCTTTCTGATATTACTAAGCCATCAGTCATAAATGGCTTATTTTCCAACTTTGTGCAGGCACAATAAATTCCTCACTTTGCTTGTTGTCAAGGCCTTGTTTTCCCCTCTTGACTAATTTACAGTGTTACAACATACCAACCTAGAAACTAAACACTGAATTCAAATACCTTTCTCATTATACCCTCTTTATCCTTGAATACTTTTAATGCATGCTGTGGCCAGATAAAGTAGGAGACCTAGGATGCTACAAATGACAATGTTCTTTCAGTCATTTTCAGCCACAATTCTGCTTAACTTTACAGAACTCTCCACTCCCCACCAACCTTGCTCTTTAAGGCTTCCCAGGAAGGCCTTTACTCTATTTTCAGTTTACTTTTCCATCAACTAACATCCTTATTTACTCCTGATGATGTCAAGGGGATATGTTTTCAGACACTTTTAATGACTCTTTCAGTTAGTGTTCATTAAGCAAACAAATTGCTTCAGTTTAACTAGTTCACCAGTTTAGCAAATACTTATGCATCCTACTTTTTTCAGGTCAATAATTTCAGGAGAATAAAGTTCCCACAGAAAGAAAATCATTCTGGTACAAAGTAAAGGAAGGGTATTAAAATAGACTTTATGACAGTGATGGCAAACCTGTGGAAGACTGCAGCTGGAAATGGAGCCCAGAACATCTGGAAGGCTCCAGGTGTACCTTCCCTGCTTTATAATCTGGCACATTAATAGAAAGCAAGGCATCCAAATTGCCATAGTATTAAAAGAAGACCGTTCACAAATGGCAACAGCGTTAAAGTAAAAAACAAAGGAAGAACACTGAGAGAAAGCATTTAACGCTAGGTCAATCAACCGCTATTATCAAATATTCAATAGCTTATTGACGCAATTTTTCTACTAACCATTGCAAGTCTGAGAGCTTGAATGCCAGGGCCCTGTGACCCACAGTCCCCTAGTGGATAATAAACACACAGACATGAGTATTAGGTTTATGGGTTCAAATAGGCCATAAATTTATTGGTTACAGATGTGAGTGGTTTGGTTTAGGCATTGGGTGAAGCCAGGCTATATCTGTCTGCAGGGAGTCCATCTAAGGGTAAGTCACCAATAGGGGGAGCCCTATGACTTACATCAAATAGGGGCACTGTGAGAGGTCCCCGTTGAGGTTGTGGCATTGCCCTAGCCCATATTTGGGATCAGACAAAATCCACACACCCGGATCCCTTTAACAGGATACCCTTAATGAGGAGGGGCGGGCGGAGGCTACAACCTCCCCTCCATTCAAACACTTACCCAATGCCTAACCTCACAAAGTTGTGACGATTGTTACAAGGTAAGCGAAAACCAAATGGATGGTGCCAATTTGCCAAGTGGAATTACCGTATTTTTCGCTCTATAACACGCACCCGACCATAACACGCACGTAGTTTTTAGAGGAGGAAAATCCGTAGGCATGCTACCTGTAGGCATTCCCTCCATAATACGCACAGACATTTCCCCTTACTTTTTAGGAGGAAAAAAGTGAGTGTTATGGTGCAAAAAATACGGTAATTCCTACCTGGCCCCAACAATGTGGCAGCTGACATTTGTCCATAGAAAAGTCATGCCATAGCAAAGCATTAAAAAAGAGGGTGGGTGGGTTTAGGAGATACAGTGATGGACAAGAGAGGAGGGGGCCCCAGCCATGCCATGGTTTAAATTCCCCATGGCCAGGCCCCTACTGTCACTAATTATTCAGCGGGGCCACTCCTGGCCGTGGTCCTGCCCAGAGCTGGTAACGCAGCCAGGATAGCACGAGAGGAGCATCAATCTCCCCACCCCCGTCACTGCAGGGGCCCGGGTGCCTGGCTGAACAGCTGAACAGACGTCTAGAACATAACTGTGTATGTGCTATATTTGGTCTTCCAATTCTAAGAAATTTCTTCTAATCAAAGGTGATTCTCATTCCAAAGAGAATCCCATGAACTGAATGGCTACTGTCTACTGAATCATAATCCACATCTCAAAACCAAGGCTTCAGTTTAGGTTCCCCCTCCCCTTTCTTCCTGGAATTCATAATCCTCCCATAATTTATCTCTTTAGAACTGTTAAAGAAAACCTCAAGAAAATGACTAATATGTTTGCCACAATAGTTAAGTTTTAGCACAATGGGAAATGAAATATTACCACAATTTCATAATAATGCAGTTTGTCACTCTTCATCTAAATAAAATGACTAAAAGAAAATTATGTCATGCCTGATTTTACAGGTGAAATATAATCAAGATAGCTGTAAAATAACCCAGACTCTTGAGTTTGGATTTCATATCCATCACTTAAACGTCTAGTAAATGACCCAATTTGTTTACACAACCCTGCAACTTTTTATAGTTTTTCCATAAAGAAGTTATTGCATCCATTCCTTTTATTTTGTTTTAGAGTGTTTGAATGAGGTCCATAACCACAAGCAAGTTGAACAAGCTCTTTCCTGATGGAAGTGGCCTCATATAAATTCACCACCACTGGTGAAATGTTTGGAACAATGCTTGCACATGGTTTTTGGTATTTTGTAGATGAAAACACCATATAGAAACACACACAAAACATTTCCTGTGCTTTTTCATTCAGAGAACTCGTCATATCTACTGGGGGCTGCTTTCTGTTGAAATCCTATGTCTGGAATTCAAGTGCCCATGTTAGGTGGGAAGGGGGATTCAGCTCTCCATTTAATGGCAGTCCCTGTTAAAGCCACCCAAAGGTCAGAGAACCCTCCAGAGCAGCATTTCATTAGACTTGTTAGGCTGCCAGGAAGGGAAAATCAGTACACTCCTTCCCGGCTCATATCCCAGACTTCACTGGATTGAAGCCATTGAGAATGCAATCCATACTAATTTAGGAAACAATACACTCACATTATAAACTTCTCTCTTTTGACTTCAATGAAATTACATCAGTGTAAGAGATCACCCAAGAGCTGTCTCGTTAGGTGTGCCAAGAAACTGGTAGAATGCATTGTTTCTTAGGAGAGAGTTAAGAAAAGCAATTTCTATGAATGATTTGACTCTAAACATGATCTTACTGAATATGGGTGTAGCAAAACTATTTTAGTACATCCGAATAATTGTACCTAACCAAAGTACACACTTAGAACTATTGATGACCAAGAAACAAAAGATGCATTTCAAATGTGGTCACGCCATCCCTTCTTGCATTTGTCACACTTTAATCCCAAGAAACTATGTGGTCCTCAATGTCCTCTGTCCATAAACAGAGCTGCCAGGGAGATTTAACCACAAAGGATCATTGGGGGAAGTCTTGTACAAATGTATCTAGACACTACACATTGCACATTCATGAACGTGCTTTGCAATAAGAGGGATTATTGGGCTAATGTTAAATATGGCTGTAGTGCAACATATAGTCTGGCTCTTCATTGTCCACAAATGATGATACTGAAAGCATTTGCAATGATAAAAGATTAGCATTTTTATTGCTCTTGTTTATTAATGGTGTCTCAATGTGATGTTTATGATCAGTCTTCAACAAAACATCCCCTGGAATAATCATGACTTTGATTTTACCTGTTCTGGGAAGTAAACACAATGGGAAATGAAGTTTTACTTTTGCTTGTGAAATGTCAACACTAATTCCAAAGGCGTGGAGAAAGATGAAGCAGAGCCAGTTGCTTTGCTGGTAAATGCTTTCTCAGAATCTATACCTCCAGGTACAGGGTGGTATATAAATTCAATAAATAATAATATCTACACTTAGTATCTGGAGCAAGCAAATAACCCCAATTAAAAGCAAAGCTTGGGGAATGAAAGATGGAGCCTGATGCTCTGCAACCATTATGATATACAGTGGTGCCCCGCAAGACGAATGCCTCGCAAGACGGAAAACTCGCTAGACGAAAGAGTTTTCCGTTTTGGAGGTGCTTCGCAAAACGAATCTCCTATGGGCTTGTTTTGCAAGATGAAAATGTCTTGCGAGTTCCTGCGGTTTTTTTCCCCTCCCCCCCTTTTTCTAAGCCGATCCGATCAGCTGATCCGATAAGCCGCTAAAAGCCGCTAATAGCGCTAATCCGTCAATGGGCTTGCTTCGCAAGACGAAAAAAATGCTAGACGAAGAGAATCACAGAACGGATTCTTTTTGTCTTGCGAGGCACCACTGTAATCAGATTATAAGACTAGGATTCACTCTACCCTTACCCAGAGTCCCCCCCCCTCTCTCTCTCCACTCTAAAAATGGCACCCTATTTCTCTCTAGAAAATGGAGTAATAACCCCAAGGTATCAATTTACTTCTTCCTTGTGAGAAATGTATTTGTGGTGTGGCTACTGAAGTATTTCTGAATAATATCATACCCTTCATTAACTGTAGAATTACAACTTCCACCACCACCAGAAATATGTCAGGGATATGAGCTGTAGTCTAACAACATCTGGAGTGTGCCAAACTAGTTACTGGTCCTAGAGGCTCCCTGCCCCTTTTCTTGTAAGACCAGTGACTCACTATAGTAATAATACTGACCGAACTTCCAAATTAATAAAGAATTTAACATTTGCCTTGCATAACAATATACTGCATTGCTAAGCATTTTCTGTAGATTTAGCCAAGTAAAAACACGTCCTCCTGTAAAATATTTTATAGATGGTGCAACAAAATGTATTGAGCTGGTCAAAAAAGCAAGAATGAAGAGAACTATAGGGCTGCATACAAACTGTACCTTTGAAGCACATTCAAAGCAGATTTTCCTTCCTAAGCACTGTGGTTTGTTAGGGGTCACACTCTAAAAGTGTGGTGTGTATGCAGCCTAAGTTTTGCACTATTTATTCTTCTTTTGACACCACATATTCCAATCTCTTTATGAACATAGAATGAAGAACATGCCACCCACTATGAATCACTGACGTTGTTGGCAAGATGTGGATTTACAGTGCTTATAGTGCTCTTAGTTAGCATTCAACTTTCAACAACTACATTCCTTACATTTTTATTCCATTACGTTTCTTTGAATGGATATGATAAACAAAGAATGCATTGCTCTTTCCCTGCTTTGAAGTTTTTGATGATATACTAGAGTCAGTGACCATTCACCAAATAACCTCAATGTAGGTATAAAAGTTATCATTAAACAGAGAGATAAACTTTCATTCTTACTCTTCAAGTTCACTCGCTCTTTTCAACATTTCTACTCTATCCAGAAGGAACAGCCAGCGAGTCATTGCTGATATAGATACTTTAATGTATTAATTAGGGATCAGCTGAAATGGCCTCCGCTCTCAACTTTATCAGCCAACTTGTGAGTTACAAAAAAAGTAATACGCTTTTTGAAATCTTTTTTTTTTGGGGGGGGAAGAGGAGAGCACTGAAAACAGAGCTAAAGTGTTTGCTACACTTAGGCTGTGTATACACCATACATTAAAAACACATTGAAAACACGTTTCCCTACACCCACTACCCAAGAATCTGGGGAACTGTAGCTTAAAGGTGCTGGAAATTGTAGTTCTCAGAGAGGTAAAATACAATTTCAGGAGTTTTGGGGGTGGTGAATGCTTTCCACGTGCTATAAATGTATGTTGTGTGGCCTTGTTGTCATGCCAATAGTTCTCCCTCTTGCTGGTTGACACCATTTTCTCTTGATGAGTCAGGAAGATGCAACAGAACAAAGTAACGACTTTGGGCTACAAATGATGGTGTTTGCAATCATTATCAGTGCTGCAACAATGTTTCCTGCTTTCACTGGCATTTGAGAAAAAAATGTAGGGGAAAAAACAGCATAGTACACAATGTTAGAATCACGCCAGGATCACAAACAGGCAACAAAAGGAAGTGAAAATGTGAGCAATGAGGATTTTCAAGAAAAAGAAAAACTTTTGCCCAATAACTTTTGGTTCAGTTCTAGGTAACAAAGTGTTCCACTGAACACTTTCCATGTACGGATTATTAACAATTGTTAATTTAGTTTTAAATTTCTTCTAGAAAAGAAAAAGGAATGCATAAAAATTTGACTGGATGATACAAAATACCTGTGTACTTCCCTACTGGGCAGAAATTGTTAGGTATTTTTTTCATAACTCAGTGAAAAGAAAATGGCTACGTTCACACATACTGTTGAATCATGGTTTAGCAATACATGGGCAAGCAAGAATGAACCCAAGCAAAGAAGGACCTTGACAGTAGTTAGTTTCATTTTTACAAATCCACGGTTGCTATTTCAAACCAGGGACCCCAGTTTAAAAAATACTCTTGCAAGTTTCATAACAAGCCAGCTTCAAAGCATGGGTTATGAAGTAGGCTTGTTGAACTAACCAGTTTCTTGTAAACCAGGATTGCTGGTTTACATTAACCATAACCCAGGAACCTGTAAAAGTGAAACCAATCTCTTTTGAAGTCCTCCTCCTAGTCATGTGGGTGGAAACAGAAGGCAGAATGTGCAAGCATAATGCTTCATTCTGACTTGTCCACACAACACTAAACCATGGTTTAGCATTATGTGTATGTGTGGCCTCTAGGCTATAGTCATGATTTTTGTGCCCAATACGAGGACAAAGATAAGAAGTGGCAGTGAAAATATCAAATAAACTGCTTTAATTAATTCAGTCTTTCTTCTTAACACATTTATCTGTTCATTCATTCCAAGGTACCCACATGTAAGCCTTATTGGTTTCTATGGAAGATAGTTGGAAGTGTTAATATTCTGTTTAGCGAACTTCTATTGGAATCAATGGAACTTACAACTGCTCAATTTAGCTTGAATTATAGCGTCACACTTGAACCTCTCATGATGGATATGATTTAAACAGTAGCAGCAGAAACAGCACAATGGTTATAAACCTGATGACCTGCTCAGGCAGACTTCTCTTTTAAGATATTTAAGGAATAACTTACTTCAGATATTTTAAATTTGTATTTCAAAATCATGAAATCCCCTATTAATATTGTGATACTTTAAGCAGAAACTGAATGATCAAAATGTTTGAGCTGAAAGCAATAAAAGTTCTGACATGTAAAATTTCACATAAATGTTTTCTTCTTGTTTGTGGCATCATTTGTTGCAAAAGATAAAGTTCCCACAATAAAGCTATACTGTATTCGTTTTATAAGGAAACCCAGCTTTACTGACCTCAAAACACCTATCAGTTTGAATTCCTGGGAGGCAATGGAAAATGCATGCTTCTCATAACACAGCTAATTATATGGAGGGAGAAGGGGAAGAACACCAGACTTGGAAGTTGCTATGAAAAATATTTTTCTTTATGTGTAATGCAAGGCTTTGAAAGTAATATTACAGTAATGATTTAGATACTTGAAGCAAGGACCTTATTCCTCAAAGGCACTCAAGTGCCCTTATTTAATATTCAGGTAGAAAGTTTAGAACAAAAAAAGAATTTGAAAATCTGGAGCAACATTTACTGCAGCCATTTCACTGGTTAAAAGTCAGAGGGAATTGTAGCAGTTGACATGATGTAATGGCTAGTCTAAAGAACCATATAAAATATTGTTATGTAATAGACCAGGGGTCCCCAAACTAAGGCTCGTGGGCTGGATAAGGCCCGAGGGACTCGTTTATCCGGCCCGCGGCTACCCCCACTGCCCACTACTGCCGCCCGCTCTTACTGGCACTACGCTGCACGGCTGCCCACTTCCAGGTCGAAGGAGCACTGGAAATAGCTTGTGTGCATGCGCGTTATTTCTGGTGCACATCCGAGTCGGAGGAGGCCCATGCACATGCGCACAAGCTATTTCCGGTGCTCCTCCAACCCAGAAGTGTGCTGGAAATAGTGTGTGTGCATGCGTATGGGCACGTGCTCCCCCGCCCTCCGGCCTGCCACGTGATCGGTGCTGGAGACACCGGCCCGAGGCGCAGTAAGTTTGCTGACCCCTGTAATAGACAGTGGCCACAATTTAGGAGGCAGTGGTAGAACATATGCATTGCATTCAGAAGCCCCCGGGGCAATTTCTGGCATCTCCAGTTAAAAGTATCTGATAGCAGGTGATGTGAAAGACTTGAAACCCTAAACCATAAAATTCAATGCCAGTCCACATACTAGGCTGGATAGGCAAATATCTGACCAGATATAATGCAACATCCTATGTTCCCTTAGAGAACAAATGTATAGAATTAGGATCAGACTGTGACACTGCAATCCTATGTGCACTTCCTTGGAAATGAATCTCATTGAACTCAGTAGAACATGCTTTGAAGTAAAACATGCTATCAAGCTAGCAGACAACCCCCCCCAAAAAAAAACACCACCCTTGATAGTACTGTTATTAAGACGGTATATGTAATAATGCCATGAGAACAGCTACATTACAATGGCAACTTCAAGTAGTTTTACTTGCTTCAGGTAGCTTAATCTAACAGGCACAAAGCGTTTTAAGGTGCAAAAATCACTCTAATTATGGTAAGTTAAAATAGTCCAACCAGAATTAACGGGTTAATAAATAATAAATAATGTGATAAGAACGTTAAGTGGAGGTTTAGGCTAATTTTTACATTACAATCCATGCTGCACTACCAAAGTAGAGACTATAAATCAACGTAGCCTGCAGTTCAGATATATAAACAGACTTAAGACAGTATAATTACAAAAAGGGGTGTTTTGTGGTTCATTTATTTACTTAAGGTTCACTTAAGACCCAGTGATGCCACTAGTATATCTCATTCCATGCCAGGTGGAACTTGGGTACTGAAGTAAAAAAAAATGCAACTATCAAAACTCTATGAAGTGTAGTATAGAAAGTGCTACTATTCTAGTAATTTCTCTTTGCTTACAAGTTTACATATGAACCAACCCAGACCCTTCAATCGTCATCTGAGGCCTTTCTTCGTGTGCCTCGTCCAAGAGCAGCAACATGAGATTGGGCCTTTTCTGTGGCAGCTCCATGCTTGTAGAATGCTCTCCCCAGAGAAGCTCGCCTGTCACCTTTGTTACATATCTTTATGGAGGTGCCAGGCAAAAACAGTCCTCTTCTTCTAAGCCTTTGGTTAATTAAACAATACCCCTCTTTTAAAGGGGTATTTGTCTGTTACTATGTTGTGCATTTTTGTCTTTTAATATTGTAAACCACCCTGTGATCCCCAAATAAATGTCCTGTGTGAGTTTCTGGAGGCGGTTGGAGGATGGATGGCAGCTAATGGATTGAGGTTGAATCCTGACAAGACAGAAATACTGGTTTTTTGGGGGGATAGGGGGCAGGTGGGTGTCAGGGACTCCCTGGTCCCGAATGGGGAAACTGCTCCTGAAGGAGCAGGTGTGCAGCCTGGGAGTCATTTTGTACTCACAGCTGTACTCTATAGAGGCACAGGTCAATTCTGTGTCCAGGGCACCTATTTACCAACTCCAACTGATATGCTGGCTGAGACCATACCTGCCTGCAGTCTGTTTCACCAGAGTGGTGTATTTTCTGGTTATCTCCTGCTTGGACTCCTGCAATGCACTCTGCATGGGGCTACCTTTGAAGCTGATTTGGAAACTACAACTAATCCAGTATGCGGCAGCTAGACTGGTGACTGGGAGCAGCCACTGGGATCATATAACACTGGTCCTAAAAGATCTCCACTGGCTCCCAGTATGTTTCCAAGCACAATTCAAAGTGTTGGCTAGTTGGGCTGGCAAATACCAAGATCATATAACACTGGTCCTGAAATACCTACATTGGCTCGCAGTACGTTTCCGAGCACAATTCAAAGTGTTGGTGCTGACCTTTAAAGCACTAAACGGCCCTGACCCAGGATACCTGAAGGAGCATTTCCACATCCATCACTCATCCCAGACTCTGAAGTCCTGGTCTGAGGGTCTTCTGGCAGTTTCATCACTGCGAGAAGTGAAGTTACAGGGTACCAGGCAGATGGTCTTCTCAGTAGTGGCACCCTCCCTGTGGAATGCCTTCCCATCAGATGTCAAGGTGATAAAGAACTACACAACTTTTGGAAGACATCTGAAGACAGCCTGGAATGGGAAGTTTTTAATGTTTGACATTTTACTATGTTCTTATATGTGCTGTAAGCAGCCCAGAGTGGCTGGGGAAACCCAGCCAGATGGGTGGGGTATAAATTATAAAAGTGTTGTTGTTGTTGTTAAACTCAGGCATATTGTCATACAAATATATCTTTAAGGGACCTTAATGAAATCGCCTCCTTCAGCAGAAAAGACAAGATGTGGAGGTATTCATCGCCAAACTCCTAGGGGAAATACAGTTTACACATTTAACCAACAAATAGGGGGCCCTGTTTTATCTCAACTAAGGATGAAAGGGTACTTTTGATCTCTTCAGCCCACATCCCATGTGATTACAGAGGCAGTGCAATCCACAAGCAACATCAGCCACCATGTTCATTCTCTCACAAAGCTAAACCTGTTCAAGAGGAAATGTTCCCATTGAAATGGTTAGCAGAATCACGGTATAATATAGGTTTTCTGTTCATTGGTTATCACAGAATCCTGTGGAACCCTGAAACCTCCACCCCACTGAGGAACTGGAGGGCAATGAAGATGAAGAAATCTCTACTGTTATGAAAGGTAGATGCTTTCCTTAGCTTCAAATACAAAGGTTGGTGTGATCAGTTTTCTGTGGATGTTGAGTTGGGCTTCTGACTCTTTTGATCATATTCCCATGCCCTCTGCAGTCACTCTGATCCCTGGGCTGTTCTTTGATCAGTAGCTCTAGCACTATGCAGGTGCCATATGTCATCATATTAGAAACCAACAGCAATACGGATCCCTCTTGCTGAATTTAATAGTGCAAGGCACATTCTACAAATTCATATAACAGTGGGGGACTATTTGGTTCTCTGTTAACTTTGTAACAAAAAATCCCTCACGCAATATATATGGAGGAAGACCAATTTTTAAGGAACACAAGGGATTTTCACTGGTCTGCACTGACATCTTCAAAGCTGATATGTCATTCAATACTACATTCACTTTTTCCTACTGCAAGTTTAAGATCTCTCTCTTCCCCCCATCCCCCGCCACCTTCTTACTGATGCCTGTTTGGCTAGTTTGCATCCTGATGAAATCACATCTTTCTAGCTAGCAAGGAAACTACTAAAACATTTTTCCCTTACATTAGCACACACCACTGGAAAACAGGGTGTTTAACAGCCTAAATTTAGGCAGCCTACATTCGTGGTGCGGTTTCATATGGCGTATAACATTTCTGTTTGCAAAGTATTCCTTTAAATGGCTTTGTAATAGAAGATCAAGGGGGGAAGGCCTTCAAAAATCTGAATAATGTAAATCATATGGAGTTCGGAGGCTAAGCAAATTACACACACTGAAGCTGCCCTCTCTATGAAAGGAGCCTTTCTCCAGGTCTGCTCAACCCCAGCCCAAAGGAACTTGCATTTGAGAGTTTTCTAAACATTTCAGGTACACTTGAAGGCTTAAAAAAGTTACTCTCATTTCCTATGCAGCAGATTAGCTTGTTTCCAGCACGTGCAAAGGAAGAGGTCATTCTCCAGGAACCCACACTATACAGAGGCATATTGGGGGGGGGGTACAAAAAAGGTAATTAGAACAGGCACACCAACCAATTCACAGAAAGCACTTTCAAGGAGGGAGGGAGGGAGGAAGAGTTAATAAGTTCCCTATCTTCTAGAGCGCTTAATTGGTGCCCTTTTTACCTATCCTGCTCTAGTTAACGAGGTTGACAAGTTTCCTGGAGTGACAAACACGCCGTGAAGTCCGACCTGCCAAGTCTCATTCATTTTGGCTTCAGTCTTTCCAGGCTCACTCTGGCATAGGGCGATGTTTTCCCTCCCAGTGTGCGAGTTTCAAAAGAGATCTTTACAGCCTCGCTGGAAACAGTAGGGAGGGCTTCTTGTTTCCAGCGTGAAAACACAGGCGCCCTTTAAAAAGTTGTCACCCAGCCGCTCCACGACAGCCCAACCCCTGAGGCTCTTTTTTTTTCCTTTTTTTGCAGAAGCAGCAAGAAGAAGGGAATGCAAAAACACCAAAAAAAACACCCTTCCCTGCCCCGGCGACTCCTCCTTCTCCCCCAGCGCGTGTTGCTCGCTGCAACTACACTTTTATTATGCCTTGTCTCTAGACACAACAAAAACACGCACGCAAAAGAGAGAGAGAGATCTCGGGTGATGTGGGGGTTTCCTTACCGTTTTGCTCCTTGGCGCTGGAGAACTGGAACTTGCTGCTGAGGTTCGACTCGCCTTGGGTTCCCTGTCTTGGGCTGACCAGGGCAGATGTCAGCAAGAAGAACCCGAAGAGGAGCATTTGGCAGGCTGGGGGGGTTGAAGCTCTTCGCAGGCACACAACGCAAGCCAGGCACTTGCCGAGAGATCAGGTCCTTTTCACCACCTCCACCAGCCCGCGAAGCCTGCAGCGCTGGCGAGAAAGGAGCAGCAGCAGCAGCAGCAGTGAGCCTGCTCGAGCAGCCGAGAAGCGCGGGGTAGTTTCCACATAATCCCATCCAAAACTTTTGTCTCCCTCGGCAGCCTTTTCCCCTCCGCGTCTCCAGGGTTCAACCCCCACCCTTCTTCTTCTTCTCCTTCTCCTTCTTTTCCTCCTTCTTCTAAGGTTCACAAATCAGCTTCCCTAAAGAGGACGCAACAATCCTGGAAAATAGTTGCTGGGGGAAGCAGAAGCAGAAGAAAAGGGGGCGCCAGAAGGCACTGCTGGGTCGGAGGAGCACCTGTCAGCTTCGGGAACAAGAAACTACCCAACAAACCGAGGGAAAGGGGTGGGGAAAAGAGCTCCCTTTGGGAGGAAAGGAAGCGGGGAGGGGGACACCACACACGCACGCACACACACACACACACCACCTTCTCGGCTTCTCTTTCTCTCTCCCCGCGACTAAGCAGCCACGACGCTGCCAGGCGAGCCAGCTTCTTTCAGCCCCTGGCTGGGAGTCCCGGGTTTTTTTCTCTCCTCGCCTTCACGTGTTTCTGCCATTCCCCCTCATCGCTCCGGAGGAGAAGGAGGGAGGGGGCGGAGGCTCGGAATGGGTGGGAAAGGAAAATAAAAGTGAGCAGCAAGCCACGACCCAGGCAGGCCGGCAGGGAAGGGGGGAGGGAGGAGAGAAGGAGGATAAGCAAGGAAGCGAGTGAGCCTTTCCCAAGGAGCAGCACCTGGTTTCAGTTTTGCGCCCCAGAAGTTTTGCTTGGAAGGAGTTGAAAAAAACGCGAGAGTCCCCTGAAAAGCAACCTTTTTCTTTCTTTCTTTTAACCTCAGAGCTACTTTCTGTCACACACACGCGCGCACACACGAGCGCGCGCGCGGCGTCTTGGTCTGCTCCACCCCGAATTCTTGCGCGCCCTCCCTTCTCGCGCCAACTCTCCTCCTCGCAGAGCCTTCTATGGTCTTATCACAGGCCAGTTCTGGAGTCTCCTTCGAACTACCCAAAGATCCTCCTTTCTTCCCCTCCACTCGCAGCTGGCGGCCCCAACCTGCCCCGCTGTCGCCTCCTCCTCTTCCTCCTCCTCCTCCAGGTCTGGCGGGAAAAGGTGGTTGTGGTGAGAAGGAATCCTCCCCCCGCCTCCCGCCGCCACTGCAGGAAGGGCCGCCGCCGCCGCCGCCGCAACAGCAGCAGCAGCAGGAGCGCGCAGGAAGCCCAGGCAGGAGCGGCCAGTCAGTCAGGCGTGCCCGGCTGCGGCGCAGGGTGACGTTCGCTCTTGTTCAGCAGGCGGCGGCGGCGGCACCAGCAACCGAAAAGTCGTGCAAAGTTCAAGCGAGCTGCTGCTGGACTCCCGTGCGCGCTCCCTCTTTCTCGACGGCTGCCAACTGGCCGCGTAAGAACAGGTGCTGTAAAGGAGGAAAGAGCAGCGGATGATAAGGCGCGTTGTTGGGCCAAGGGTTCCACCGCTGACTGCTGCTGCTGCTGCGGTTTCTGAAGCTGCACAGGAGCGCTGTGTCTCTGGGCGTACGCAGAGTGCATTTTCTCCCGCAGCGATCCCACCCTCCCCGCATGGGAGGTTAGGAGCTTCCATGTACCCTCGCATCTTCCTTTTTAGAAATCAACTATGTATTAGAATGGTCACTCGGTTTAGCTTCCTTATGCAAACAGGGGGAATGTTTTGAAGCAAAGGAAAAAGGAGGGGGGCATGGTAGAAGTCCCCCCCCACGTCAAGTTCAGCTCAGTGGGCTCTCTTGCACTTAACAAAGCTGACTTGGTAAACTATGGTTTGGTGTGAGCTTTTCCACCAACACACACTGTCCTCACCCCTCTTTGCTCCTCCCCAGCTCTTTTCACATACTAGGATTGGTGTGCGGGTGTGTGAACCCTGTTCTCCTTTGGGTCCTGAAGTTCCCCGGGTGACCTTGGGCCAGTTACTATCTGTCAGACTAATCTACCTCACATAGTTTTTGTGAGGTTAGGGAAACCAGGTAAACCACCATAACCTTCTTGGTGAAAAGGTAGGATGTAAAACAAGTAACAAATTAAGCTTTGGCAATTCTAGTCCTGGTTTGTTCAATCCAGAGTTCCCTGTTAATAATGTCTGAAGTGAGAAACTCTGGGTTTGCTATAGATTTGCTAAAACGTATTTAAGCCAGTGCTATTTTTCTAGAAAAAGAGATGCCGAAACTCACCATGAACACCTCCCTCGTTCCATGCGGCTCACCTGAGAGGTCCCATAACCCACTTGAGAGGAGTTCCTGTGAGTTCCCCCTGGCGGGAAGCTCTGATTTAAGCCAAGATCAAATCTCAGACTATGTAGTACAGTTTGGCCCTTTGTATGAAATCTCGCCTCACTGCTTTGTTGGCCATCATTGCCCCTTAAGATTGCTGAGGTGACAATAGAAGTCACAGATTGTGGAATTGCTCTTTTCAGGGACACTGGCAACTGCAGTTCTTGGATTGGCTAGCAAGACCAGTGAAAAATTGTTGACTAGTAAGGCTAGGTAGAGGAAGGGGAAGATGCTGCTCCCAAGCCTGATAGAAAACTTCCAGAGGCCTGCTATGCTTTGCCCATCTCTGTTCCAGGGTCTAATGGAGCCCCCTGCCTGCCACCAGGTAATTTTGGGTAAGAAAGGAGAAGTAAAGGATTGAGTGCCAGGCTGAATCATTTCATTTGAGTTCCCTCTGCATCAAGTGTCTGAAGCTCCACTGTTATGAGTCCAGTCCTACTAATTACTCTGTAAACAAGCCTCTACCGACCTGGTGCCCTCCCGATGGACTGGAAGTGTCGTCACATGCTGATGAGAGTTGTCATTCCAAAACATCTAGATGACACCAGGTTGATGAGGTCTGCTTTAAACAAAATATTGAAGCACAAAAATAAGGAACCCACTGTATAGGGACATACACAAATAGGGGTGGGGAGATGGGTTCAAGCCAGTACACAAAGACACAATATATGGCAAGCAGAGTGCAACGAATGTGTTCGTCACAATATACTCGCTACTACAAGGCATACAGGGACATGGGTGGTGCTGTGGGTTAAACCACAGAGCCTAGGGCTTTCCGCTCAGAAGGTCGGCGGTTCGAATCCCCACGATGGGGTGAGCTCCCGTTGCTCGGTCCCTGCTCCTGCCAACCTAGCAGTTCGAAAGCACATCAAAGTACAAGTAGATAAATAGGTAATGCTCCGGCGGGAAGGTAAACGGCGTTTCCGTGCGCTGCTCTGGTTCGCCAGAAGCGGCTTAGTCATGCTGGCCACATGACCCGGAAGCTGTACGCCGGCTCCCTCGGCCAGTAAAGCGAGATGAGCGCCGCAACCCCAGAGTCAGTCACGACTGGACCTAATGGTCAGGGGTCCGGTTACCTTTACAGGGCATACAGTACGTGCAAGCAGTACTCCAGAACCATCAAAATAAATACAATATTGCAATGAATGACATATTTTCATTATCTTGGATGCAAGGAAATTATTGGGAGCAGTGGGGCAGCTGTAGCAAACAGGACTGGAGCCCGGGGACCCCAGTTACAAAGAGAAACTCCTTCAGCCTGTGAAGATAACAAGGTCCCACACTGGGTACGAGTAGAGGCAACTGCTGTGTGCTGGCAGAGCACAATAAGTTAAAACCAAAACGGCAACATTTTGATACTTCCAATCCAACAGCCACCCTCTCTGCTTCTGTTATACCAATGTTCATTGCATTAATATATTATTACAGTTTTATTATTTGATATACAGTTGTGAAATAATCACAGTTAAAGACTAATGAAAACAAAAGTATGTTCATACATGTGAGGCCATTAGGAATATATCCTACACAGAGTTTAAATATGCAACCTATAATAAATAAACCAACCTTAACTGTGATCTAAAGAGTTTGTAAATCAGGTATAGATGCTTTTTAGCAAGGGCAATAAAATTTAATTACACATTCCTGCCAAGTATGTTCCAACAGCAATTCGTTTCAGTCTAATTCTAGTGTATAATTTATATAGTAGACGAGCCCAGGTCCTAGGTATTATATAGGATACTAGCTGTCACTCCCAGAGTCAGAAATAAAAAAGGAATGCGCTGTTCCTAAGTAAAAAATGTATATGATCATAAATTATTAGTAAATGTAAGCTGCCAGACTATTTTAGGACAGTATGGTTTCAATAAGTTTATCTTCATTTTTTTTAAAAAAAAAAATAATCTACAATAGAAAGCTCGTTCTGTTTTAGAATGGCCATTTTCAGTAGAACAATCCCACTAAGAATTATACCAATTTACATCATTTGATAATTTGAACCATCTGGATTAGCTTCTATAAAGTATGTGTAGATTCAAAAGCCTGCAGCTTTTGTCTGCTTTTTCCATTCTTAAGATATAAAGTTTTAAATACGATCAGTTTCAGTTTGTGGTGCTGGAAGGTAAAGTCACTCCGCTATGGCTTTGAAAGAAACAAGCCACAAAGAAACTGTAAGAGACTTCTGGAGCAGAAGCAATGTCTCAACATCATCTTTAGCACGGAGGGAAGTTCTAAAATTAAGCTGTATTACCTAAGGTTGTTTATTTAATATGTACTTCACATTAAATCCTTATGTAGTCATGTCCTGCAGATTAAAGAAACTAACTTAGCTTTAACTCTTTCTCCTACAATATTGCATCAAGAGAGGCTGTTTCTAATATGTATTTGGAGGGCCTGTCATGTAGAGTTAGGAATATATTAAGTTGTCAGAGTTACATAAAATCCTCTATAAATTTGTGCCTTTCAGTGGCCAAAGTTGCTTCAGTTTCTAATAGGTTGAGATGCATGTGACTAACTACTGCTTACTTCTGGTTTATGTTTCTCATAACCCCAGACAGTATCAGTGCCTCCAGATGTTTATTGGCAACTCGATTCAGTGAATGTGTATTACCACTAGGACAAGTCTGAACTTGCCTGGTCTATTAATCTATCAGGGAAGGATCTTGTAGTTCCCTGAGCCTGTTAATAGCCCAATCTTCTTATAAAGATAGCACCAGATTAATTGTTAAAAGCTTGGAATTAGGTCAGGTGAGGAAGAAGTTGGATTCCATGAAGTGGCCCATTTCAGGACATTTTTTTTTTTAACAAGCAAAGGATGCGAGAGATTCTCCTCAGCTTCTCATGAATTCTCCCCTCCCTGTGAACTTGCACTGCCCTCCACTTATACCCTTTTAATTTTGCTTCGCCCAATTTCCCTTGCTTCCCGCTAGACTCTGTGATTTAGGATTTGCCATCCTTTCTGAAGCAAAACCTGTACCTATGCAACCCATAAGGCTTCATTAGGTCTGTTAACCCTACCTCAATTTGTCTCCCATCTCCAAGCCTTCTGCTAGCTGCTTTCCCTCCCCAAGACAAAGAACTCTCCTTAGCAAAAGTAACAGTGGCACCAGTTGGCATGAGGCTACAACAAAGACGAGAGAAGCCTAATTGGTCTCCATGATCACCTGCTTTCCTGCAGGCAGAGGTGGATTAGGGGAGCACGACTGGTTTGGTCGCACTGGGTGCGGAGCCTCGAGGATGCCACAACAACGATTTACAATGGAGCATGAAAGGCAGAGGGGGAGCCAAATTTTGGTGTTGCACAGGACACCGCTGAAATTTGAGACCCCAAGATCCACCACTGCTGCTGGAAATTGCTAAGTTTTTAGTTCAGTCCCATGATTCTTGGGTATAAATAAGACTAGCAATATTAGTTACCTAAACGGTGAGGGGCTCTCTCACCCTTTTTTAAAATACAAATTTTCAATTAGCTGCTACCAAATTTGCTCTAACCACAGGAACACACAAACACATACACAGAGAGAGGGGAGAGAGAGAAAGAGATGTGCAAAAGGTAGTGTGCAGCTGAGAGCTTGAACGTTCAAAGGGCCCCACTGATTTTGGAGGGGAGGGAAAGTTACAGACTGCTTGCCCATTCCTAATGGTTGCAGTTGTGACTGTCATCCCACATTTCTCACATGGGACTCACACACATCTGGATAGGTTTCCTCAGGCAATATCCCAATCAGGTGCAGACCTGCTTCGCTTCAGCAAGCTTACATTGTGATGAGCCTTCAGACCAAAGGCTAGGATACCATAGTTGTGCCACCTTTTAAAATTTTCCAGTTCTTCCTGTTAGCTATTCTGTTACCTTTATGCAAAAGAATGCTGCCGATATGGAGTGGTATAAACAAAATGCTGGCAGGATTTATATCCATGTCTATTTGCCAGTCAGACTTGGAATATCAACAAGCCAGAAAGAATGTCTGACTTGCAAATAGACATTTTTTTTCATCAAAGAAATTATTTATGGTGCCTTTACATGGGTCAAATGAGTAAAGTTTCAAGCAGCCTCGACTCTTAAGACTGGCCAAGATTTGTTACATTTGCAAAAGTTAGCACAATATAAGAAATGAGCTAATTCCATATACATGGGTGCCCACATTCCTTGGTAAGCTTAAAGGTAAAGGGACCCCTGACTGTTAAGTCCAGTCGCGGGGTTGCAGCGCTCATCTCAATTTACTGGCCGAGGGAGCCAGCGTTTGTCCGCAGATAGCCACTTCTGGTGAACCAGAGCATGGAAACACTGTTTACGCAGGGGGGGCAGTCACAATGGCACCCCACTGGGATTGTGCTGCCAGGGGCGGTGCGCTCCCCCCGCACTCCTCTTCCTCCGCCAGTGGCTCCAGAACAGAGTTTGGAATAGGGGTAATATGTCAGCTTAAGTTTGGCCGCTGCAAGTTCTGCCAGCTTCCTGTCCTTAGGATTGCTTTGTTAGTATATGTACCTTACACTGCAATCCAGTATACACATTTACTTTTAGTAAGTACCATTGAAGTCAGTTGGACTTACCTCTGTTTGAGATGGCATGCATGGGATTGCAGTATTAATAAGCAAATGGCAAAGGCCCCATTTAAACCATAGCTTCCTAATTTGTAGCTCACCACAATATTACACTGCTCTCTGGTGTACACAAGCTGAATAAAAAACTTACAACAAATTAGTTGAATAATTAATAATGTAAATGAAGTAGAAAGTAAAACTGCATAACAATATTCATATCACCACTTCCAGTTTGGCTGAGATGTATTCAAAACCAGGACATTTAACTCTGTCTAACATATCTTTGGCTGCCCAAACCATCTCCCTAGGTGCATGCACCAACTCTTCCCTAAGACCCTTGTTTTGCCGGCTGTCACAATATTCAGTAACACACTGCACTATCTATTTCTTCCTTGTTTTCGTTTTCCCCAATTGCATTTGAAAAAGGAATGAGGAGACCCATCCAGGCATGCACTATAAAACCTTTGTAGTAAAATATTTCTAACTTTCTGCAGAAACCTGGGTGGGAGTTCTGTAGCCACTGGAACTGCTAGAGTTTTCTTTTTAATATCAGCGATAACTATAATTCTTCAGTTTTAATGACAGAATGGAGCAGCATTTTTCCATATATACCCCAGAGGTGCCCCACATTTATGTCCTGGGTTTTGTAGTCATCCTGTCTCATTTGATGCAGTATATCTGGAAAATATATATTGTTTCACTAGCAGCTTTGATATTTCAAGACTTCTTTCCCATGCTATTAACAAAAGTGGGTTCTTGTTTTTTTCCATCCAGTCATTTGGAAGCTTTATGGAAAAGGAATTTATAAAAGCGCAATAAGACAATATCTGATATTTTCAATTGCCAAGAACTGCTTGCTTGAATACCATATTTGCTTGTGAATATCTTCCATTCTGTCAGTAGAAGTAGAACTGACATCTTCAAGATCCAAATAATTTCTGCTGGGTTAAAGGAGCCCTGCCAACACTGGATGTTTGTGGAAATTCAGCACATAGGGCTAGAATAGTTTCTAGATCTGAGGTTGGAAAAGGTGGATCTGTTTTCAGAGATCTGCAGCATAAACAATCAAAGGATCTATGATTTATGTGAACCTGCTGTCAGATTCCCATGTCCATGCCCCAAAATGATAATTCAAGGGACATTTGGAGAGAACCTGATTGATTCTTTGTTAGTTGGAGAGGACATTTGCTCATTTATAACGGGAGCAGCAAAGGTAAAATCTTTCAACTGAAATGAAACACCATTGTGGAAGAATGCAGAAAACACTGGCTTGTAGACATGTGGGATTAATAAGAATGAGAATAAGAAGATATATGTTCTCTGTTAGGTCAGGTCCAGATGGCTCTAATTTGGGGGATTGTGTACACTGTCTCACCACTTCAGATCCTTCCAGTACAGATGGCTGGGAACTTCAGTCCATCCTTGACCATCCATTAGCTTGAATGGGTGGTAGGAGCCCACATTAACTGTGCACTCTTCATGGCTTAGCCTCAGAGAGTAAGCATGGGAATGCCCACCCACCCCCCAAGGAAAAGGTGTTTTTCTAGAGACTTTCCACACTGCATGAGTACATGACTTGAATGCATGAACTGCCCGGCACCTCAGCCGAGACCATCTTTTTAATATGATGGGTGTAATTCAGCATTGTGCTAAGGTAAACATTCCATCAGTGCAGGGAATTCTGCTTGTGCATTCTCTCCCTCTCTGCCATATGCCTCCTAAACCTGTTCTAAGAGTTCCCTCAACCCTTGGGGGCTGATTTGGGGCAGACATGGGAGTGCATATGGAGGGATGAAAGCCCCATTGTGCAAGTGGAAATCCTGGCACTGGTGGGACTCATTGTCGTAAAGAAGACAGCTGCCCTTTTCCAGGGAAAGGCTATTGCTGCAAGGAAATCACATTTTCTCATTGCTTAAATCTCAATATGCTGACCCTGGGAAAATACAGTTTATCCTCCAGCTTTTGCATCTCTTGCTAGTGCTGAGTAGAATGCTGGGATAGAAGAGGAACTTATTCAGTTCACATCAGAAAGCCAACCTACCTAATTTGCACTTCCTGAATCAATACACAATCCAAAACCCAGCTATCCTTTGAAATTCACAGTTGTCTGAATTTTCTGGTGTATTTCTCCAACCAAAGAATGTGCATGTATATTATGGGAAAGTGTGCACAAAATTAAGAACAATAGTAAAAATATGATGCATTTGCAGTTGCAAAAATGTATATATTAGGAGGAAATGCACACAGAAAGGCATACAAATTTTCAAGATTTTTTTAAAATTTTAAGTTCACACAGTGGTGTAGAAATGAATGGGGCAATTTGAAGCTATGATAGATAAAATGAGAAGTCAAAATTGATAGATTCATTCATCCCCATTAGAATGTGATTGTACTAGGATCACAGCAATACTGTGGCATTACTAGTTACAAGCCGTGTATCCATACAGCCCATGCCAATTTGTGAACGTTTAAGAAGTGTGTTTTAGATATATCCCTGAGCGGTAGTTACAGGGAGTATATCTTCCCTTCTTTTTTTGCTTAAAATGGCAAATGCAAGCCTTTCTCATTCATTTATGTAGAAGATAAATATATGGAATAGTCTCTTCAAAGAGACTTGCAGAGATATGGTAAGGCTAATGTTTTATAGGGTTGTGTTTCCTTTAATCATGCTAAGACGCCCCAGGGTTATATGAAGAGTAATATGGTGCGAATTCAGAATTGAGCCTGTGTTCCCTGTTTGAACAGAAGTAGGTAGCATTTAATAGTTGTTGTAGCACTTAATAACCACCCAACCCAATAAATAGCCACCATCTGTCTCTAAAATTCCTGTGACTTCCTTGCAAATAGTAAGTCATTTCTATGTGAAACCTGGATAACTGGCAGGTCTGGAAGTAGCAGCAGCTGTGTCCAATATGAGTTCAGATTGTTAGCATTTCCAATATAAATCTAGTTTTTCAGGAGTTTATAACCAACATCATAAAAACTTGCTTCAGGCTAGACTTGGCATGCATAGGAACAATTTTAAATGGGAATATGAGTAATATCTAAATATTAGCCACTGTGCATGATGCCCCATAACTTCTTTTCTCTAGCATTATGAGCCAGTAATGATGTTGTAAAGGTCCGAGAACACAGATGTGGTGCCCTCTCCTGGCCCCAGGTTTGAGTATCTGCCATCTATCGCACATTTCTTGAAGAAAATAGCTTACAGCATATTAAATTAACCTATGATTAAATGTCCTCATGTGAAAAACCTTCTTAAAATGTGGTTTGTGTTTGTAAACAAGACATTGTACAACAAGTCATTGTGAAATTAGATGTGTTAGAAGATACTAATGTTAAACTTAAAAAAAACCACACTTCATAACAGCACCTAAAGCAGGGGTGGGTTCATGAAAGTTTATAAATGTATACTTATAAAAAGTTGTTAGTCTTTGAGATGATAACTACGGTAAGTGCAAAGCAAGACTTTTTTCTGGATGTGAAAGACTAGCACAGCTACCTCTCTGCAAATAAATAAATGGCATAATTTTTGTAACTGGTATGACACGATAATCCATTGTGCATGTTTTGGAGGTCAGATTTTTCTTCCAGAATCTTCAATAAGTGTATATAATGCTTTCATTCTTTGTTTACTTTATTCTCTCAAGATCAGTGGCTCAGAAATCTTATTTACTTATAACCTTAGACCCAGACTGTTGTTGTTGTTTTCCCCCCCCAGACTGGTTTTAAGTTGGACTGTGCATGGGCTCCAGCCAAATACTGGATTCCCCAGCTGAACCGATAATCAGCTGGAGAGAGTTGAGGAATCCCTGGGTTCAATTGGGTCCACTTAAAGCCACCCAGCCCTGTCAAAAGGAAGGTGGTCAGGTGGCAAGGAAAGGAAAGGAAGAACAAGGACTGAATTTACTTCTGCCTGCATGCATCTCTTCCCTGCTCCCTCAACCACATATTTAATTACAGTTTAAAACCCTAATTAAACACTGTGCAAGACCTCAGATTGAGTTCATGGCCTGAGTCCAGGTTGAGTCAGATCAAGGCCACTCCAAAGTTATAGATCAAGCCCCAAATTTGATGTACAGTCCTAGTTTTATGCTATTTTACTGCTTGGTGTTTCTTTTTAATTGTGTTGACTTCTTTGATAAGGTTCATTTATATTGCTGTGTTTTATTATAATTTTTATCCTTTTGTAATGTGCCCAGGGAACCTGTTGAACGGTGATGTATAAATCAAATAAAACCTGCCTTTTTGTCTTCTGCAATGTTTCCTCTTTTATCAAATCTATTCGTGTTTCAACAAAGAACCAGCAAATAAATAAATCAGATATTTTGCCCTACTGTTAAGTTTTCCATTCTTTTGTCAGTCACTTTTCACATGGAGGCTACGGAAAGGAAGCTTACAAAAGCCTACCAAGAAAATTGCACTCTTCTTATATCCTGTGAACTTTGAATGTACACCTGGGAATTGTTAGACTCCTGTGTAGCTTCATGTCCATTCCATGACTACGAAATGAAAAACTTTATTAGAAGTTTCTGTAGCCAAGATAAATTATAAATAATAAGCTGTAACTCTTTCCAGCAGGTGAAGGAAGTGTCTTCATTTGCATAAGAACTCCTTGCATGTTTTAGGATTTTGCAATGCATGGTAAACTCTGTTCTTTTTTCTCCCTCTCCAACCTTCTCACCCAAAATCTCCTGTCTCTCTAGTGATGATAGAGGCTCATTCAACCCTGCACATGTTTACTTGGAGGTAACTTCCACTGGATGCCAATGAGTCTTATTGCTGTGTACATGAGTATGACCTTTGTCCTATGTGAGTTTACTGGAAAGTAAGCCACATTAATTTTAATTTAACTGGACATAATGGTGACCAGTAGTCCAAGTGGAAGAAGAAAGAGAAGCTACTTCTGTGTCCTCCCCTCACCCTGGTGCACACCTCAACAGTTGCTGCCATCTTTGCAAATGATGCCGTGGACAAATGAAAATGACTTCTTTGCAAAGTTAAGCACAACTGCTGAGAATCTGACAGTGATGGGGTGATGGCAATCCTGTGTACGCTTACATGGAAGCAAGCCTCACTGAAAGCTTTTGCACTCACATAGGCTGTGACTGTAACCAACACTCTTACATTCACACACGGAGTCACACTCTGTCTGGCTTCCTTTCCCCCAGCACTGAGATGTGGCTTCTACCACAAGTGTCATACTGGACACTACACAGATGCAAACATGTATTACTGAGCATAAATCAAAACCAGTCTATATGTTTGTACCCACCCAGTTTATTGAAAGTCTGGGGCTTGTTTCATTTGGTTTCTTTGCAGAGAGTTTGTCCACAAAAATAAGGATAAGCAGATAGAGCTGGGAAGTTTTTAAAGATTTTGTGACTAACTAGAGACCTGGTTGCTTGCTAAGCAGAGCTCGTGGCAGGTATACAGTGCTGGCATAAAGCACCTACAAACTCTTTCAGTTCCCCTTCCAGTTACCTACTCTGTTTCCTTCCTTAGCTTTTTCTCTACCTTCCAGGTCAGCCCTGTCTTTCCTGCCATGCCTTTTCCACTTTTACTTAACTAACCTAGGCATGCCCTAAACTAGAAAAAATGGTTTTTTGCATTTTTTTTGAGAGGGACAATTTAGGCAATACAAGATGCATTGCATATAGACCCTACCTATCACTAGATGTGTAGTTCTTGGGCATTTTTATAAACCAGCAACAGCATCTTCTTCAGCTTGAGACCTCATCCTTTCTTTCATCGCCTGAAATCAACAGGTGGGTGAGTCAGCTTTGCCATTATCATGCTCTTTACTAATTTGGCCAAGGAAATTCTTACCCATGTTTAACAGAGCCAGTTAGGGCTAGGGCCAGTTAAAAGTTCCACAATTCAGCCATTGGAAAGCAAAAGTATGCTTTTTTTATCCCGGTGTCTTACCCGGTGTAATGGTTAGAGACACAGTGTCATCATGATCCAACAGTTCCTTGTGAGTGTTCTGGTGCAACCAGAGAGCTTCCTGACCTTAATGGCTTCCCTGTTAAATTCAGCGAAGAGGACAGCTGGGCACAAGGGTGTGCACTGCAAAGATTCAGAACCAGTGAATTAGCTGGCTATATAAGTTGAACTTGAAAGCTTAAACATTCCACTTTTAGAAACAAATACAGTATGGATTGCTGTTATTTATTGACTTCTAGTACTTGAGAAACTGTGGAAAGGCCTAATCAACTCTGCTTTGTGCTTTAAAATACATCTGAAGAAAAAAGCCTGCTCTTGTTTCTGTTAAGAATGGATGGGAATTTTCTGTCTCAGACTGTCTGGGTGAAGATCAAACAAGCTCTCACAGTCTCTTTAGTTTCTTGTGCGTTGGAAGGTCATTACTAAGCTAATATCTCCCTGAGAAATAGGCTTGTGATGGCAGCTTGCGATCGATTCTTAGGATTAAATGAAGTTTGAAATTAAATTTTACGTTTGTATAAAGGCTGACACATGAAACCTTTTAAGATTGTTAGATGCTTTGGTGAAAACCATTTTTAAGGGGGGGAGCAGTATATAGACATTCTTATAGAGTGTCTTGTTTTATTCTTTGTTCACATGTGTCATCAGAGGAAAGCCTGACATTTGGAAGTTTGAGTTGGTGAGCGCTCTCTCTCTCTCTACATATATATATTTGTTATTTGGTTGCTTTCAGTTCATAATACATTCCTGGCACAGTGGCATACAATAGAAAAGAATAAGAATGTTGATGAAAGAAGTGGCACCAGAGGGATCCTTGTTATTCTTGGCTGCAGACACTTCCAGCCTCAACAATAGCTTGTTCTCTTCCTCTGTTTCACCACCATCATATTGTCAGTTATTCAGGGCAGGAATTTCATTACATTTCTGATGTGTGGAAAAGCAGCAATCAGATGTCTGTGGCAGGTAGGCAGGAAATTTACCATAGATTATGAAAGCTCAAGAGTCAGGAGACACTTTAGGTCAAAAGGCAACAAAGCAGCTTCTGTCTTCTGAAGTGTTACTTTAAAACAGAACAAAACATACACACACAAAATGGGTTATCGTGTGCTGGTCAGCGCTGGTCAAGGCTTGCTCTGTAGCCATCGTCATCATAGTGATGGAAGGGAATGAGGGCCTGAACCTATCTAAAACTCTAATCGCATTAATACTGTTCTCTGCAATGGGCCAAGAATTGGTACAAGAGTTTTGGTTTGTTTGTTTAAATGCAATATCAATAAAAGGTAAAGGTAAAGGGACCCCTGACCATTAGGTCCAGTCGTGACCGACTCTGGGGTTGCGGCAATCATCTCGCTTTATTGGCCAAGGGAGCCGGCGTACAGCTTCTGGGTCATGTGGCCAGCATGACTAAGCCACTTCTGGCGAACCAGAGCAGCGCATGGAAACGCCGTTTACCTTCCCACCGGAGCGGTACCTATTTATCTACTTGCACTTCGTGCTTTCGAACTGCTATGTTGGCAGGAGCAGGGACCGAGCAACGGGAGCTCACCCCGTCGCGGGGATTCGAACCGCCGACCTTCTGATTGGCAAGTCCTAGGCTCTGCGGTTTAACCCACAGCGCCACCCGCGTCCTTGCAATATCAATAGGTATCATCATAAAAACAGAGATACTGTGACCCAGTGGGCCACCACTGGCTGGCTAACCCCATTGGGTTGTCTCTGAAAGGACTATGTCAAAGTATGTCTCTCCTTGGAGAGCCTAACTTTGAGAATGCAGGTGAGGGCACCACGCACACACACACCCCACACATTTTGCTGGAATATTTCTGGTATTGTATTGGTGTCTGGCCCACTGGCAGGTCAACTCTTTGTTACAAAGATGTCTGCAAATGTGTCATGAAGACTGACAACGTCAACCCCACTGCATGGGAATCCATTGCAGATGAGCACAGCGCCTGGAGACAATCAGTTCATGTATCCACAGCAGTGACCAGAGGAGGAACGACCACTGGGAGGAGCACAAAAAGAGGAAACGCCAAGGTACACCTGCATCAGCATAACCCAGTGCCTTCATCCCCCCAGCTGCAACATGTTTCTCTTGTATCAGTCTCTACAGCCACAGAAGATGCTGTAACTCTCCAATGCTTTGACTTCACTCCCACTCTTCCATTATCTCCTGAGACAGATGGATGCCAACTAATAATCACCAAAGTTTCTGAGCATAAGAAAAAACATATAGTAGATAAAGTCAAAAAGAAAACTCATTAAAATGCCCATTGGAATCAAAAGGTCTGTGTCAAGTGGCTGAAGTTCAACGGGGGGGGGGGGCACTGTCTGAACTCAGTCAAGAGGGAGTTCCAGAAAAGCAGTGTCACAATCCTAAATGCAGAGGTTCTGTCAGAGAAGAGCCCAGGGGACCTTTGTGACTAGGAGTGCTTAGGAGTGTTATGCCAGCTATGGATGTTCCTGAACTGTGATAGCCCAGCCAGAGTAATCCCTGCATTGTTGATCTCAAGACTAGGTTTCTGCAGTGCACTCTGTATGGAGTTGCCCTTTGGCCTGGTCCAGAAGCTCCAGCTAGTGCAGAATGCAGTGACTAGACCACTGATGAAGGCAGATGGCCAACAGCATGTGACACTTCTGCTAAGATAAGTCTGCTTATGTCCTACCAGGCTAGGTTCAAGGCTCTTGCACTAACACACAAAGCCCTGAACACCTTGTATCAATGATACCTTCAGGACCTAAGTCCTTATATCTCAGCTCAAGCACTGAGATCATCCAGAGGAGTGCTAATAGATGTCCTCTGTGTTTTAGAAGTCCATCTGTCTCCAACCAGAAGTTGTTAATTTAGTCTTGTTGTTTCCACGTTGTAGAGTACTCTTCTAGCAGGTGTCCTTGCTACTTATTTTCAGATGTCTCTTGAATCCTTTTTTTATACTGATAGGCCTATTGAGGGGTTGTTGTTGTTTTATACATTTTCAAGATCAGCCAGTCTTTTTATGATTATTTTGTGTTGTTTTCATGGTACTTGATGTTTTATTGCATTGCATATTTTGTTGCAATGCCAACTTGATGGTTCCTCCCCCCCCCCTTTTGATAAGACAGTTTATTTAAAAATAAAATAAAATGTTGTAGGGGGCCAGGTGACACATGCATGTCCAACTCAGCCAGACCTACAGGAGTCACCTAGCATATGAGACATATCTGAATCCATTGGACAATATTTACTAAACCAGTATTTGCAAATTTATCAGAATTATAAAGATAACAAAGGAAAGCAGACTTCTTATTTTCTTTGCTGTAGAAGAGCCATAAAAATTCACACAATCTTGTTTTTTTGCTTAATGTTTTCCAGATCAACATACCCTATATCCTTAGAGTTCAGAGTTATTGCTCACTTACTGCCTAAAAAGCTAGACTAGTTTGGGAACGCAATCGTATCCTGGTAAAGTATTAAAATATTCATTGTGCATTTAACCTAATGTGCAGTTTGGCCCTGTCTGAGAAACAGGTGACAATTTTGGACAAGAATTACCAGTCTGCTGCATGTGTTGTGGAAAAAAGTATATTATTAGATGCATACTTTCTAACTAGCTAAATTTATCACCCAGATGATTTCTTTCTTTAAAATCATTCTAAGAATAATAGAACAAAAATGGGAACAAATCAATTATTATAGCAAAAATAAAATAAAAACACCATTCATAATTGAAATGTCATTGGAATCAATGCTGCCATTGATAAAGAGATCTCAAGATCTGGAAATCTCATCATCTGGGAACTCAGCCTAGACAATGTTAAGCTTTTCTTCTTGGATGAGCGATCTCCAGTCAAGAACTATTTTCTGTAGACTGATACTCAAACCTGAAGTTAGAAGACTCCTGTTGCACAAGCAACTTTAAACTCCCCATTTGTTGGCTGATGATACATCTTTTCATTATAGTGACAACCGACGGACAAACGTATCTTAATCTAATGGCTTTGATCCATGGGATGCTCTTGGCAAACTCTGTAAAGTGCTGTTTCTCAGCAGCTCTTTAAAATTCAGTTTCATGGAATCTTGTGGTCTTTCTCTCATCAGTTTTAACAAGCAAGGAAATCCTATGTGTCCTGCAAAAGCAAAACAAAATGATAGTCCGCTTTGCTTCAATAAATCATGTTGTATCTGCAGACAATAAATAAAAAGAATTCCCATGAATAATGTTTAAATCATCTGTGACACAAAGAAGCAGATAATCTTTGTGTCTGCAAAATTCATTTTCCAGGTTCTGTGCATAAAGTATTTGTCTCTGGATGTATCAGATTTCATATTGTGATCTCATAGGGTCAAAAAAGTTAGTTCATTCACTGTTTACTTCACTTGTCACTGCTGATGCTCTCATGGGTGGCAGAGGTAGTTATTGTAAGTTTTTTTTTATTTAACTTATTAGTCACTCGTCACCCAAAGGTTGTTGCTGTTATTTAGTCATTTAGTCGTGTCCGACTCTTCGCGACCCCATGGACCAGAGCACGCCAGGCACTCCTGTCTACCACTGCCTCCCGCAGTTTAGTCAGACCCATGTTTGTGGCTTCGAGAACACTGTCCAATCATCTCATCCTCTGTCGTCCCCTTCTCCTTGTGCCCTCCATTTTTCCCAACATCAGGGTCTTTTCCAGGGAATCTTCTCTTCTCATGAGGTGGCCACAGTATTGGAGCCTCAGCTTCAGGATCTGTCCTTCCAGTGAGCACTCAGGGCTGATTTCCTTCAGAATGGATAGGTTTGATCTTCTTGCAGTCCATGGGACTCGCAAGAGTCTCCTCCAGCACCATAATGACCGCTCCCCGCTTAAAACGGGGGGCGCCCTTTGCGTGGGCGCGTGCAGCCCCTAGATCTGGAGCGGCCCCAACAGCATAGGCTTGGCTTTGCCTTCCCTCAGGTGTGATACCTGGAGGTCTCCGCCTACCTCAGTCAGTTGTCCAATCCCACCTGGGGGAAGCGTTGCCAAGGAGACCAGGCCAGGTAGGGGAGGGATTACCTGCCCACACAATAGAGGGAGGATCTTACCTAGGAATCCTCACTTGGCTCCAGAGCTTCTCCCACCCTACCCACCCTCAGTTAATGTCTTATTTTGCAGGTTAACTTTTCTTCACAGGTTTTGCAGGTTAACTTTTCTTCACAGGTATGCGGGCGCTGCTACGCTAAGGTCGCTGTTAAAGGGCCGGAAAGGAATTTCCCTGCATTGGCAGGTTTCGCCTTTCCCGTAACAAAACGTCACAACTTTGGCGGTATCAGGCCTTGGGCCTTTTGTCCATCTTCTTCCTTTTGTCCATCTTCCTCTTGCGGCGGCGATACCAGGGTTCCCCGTTAAAGGGGTTTTCTGAAGGGAGGCTTTGGCCGTACACTGAAAGGTCGTCATTGCTCTCTCCTGCGGCGGCGGTGGCGTTACGGGGGCGGCCATCTCTGCTTGAACATATGTTCTCCAGAGCTGGCCCATCCCCCCCACACACACTAGATAACCCTGATGCTCCCTAGGTCCCTGGCTGGGGACCAGGGAGGGAGAACGCCCAATGCCTGAGCCAAGGTCTACCCACATTTGAAATTTAATAAAGTTGTGGCCAATTTAATCCCATAGCACGTTGTCTTGAGTCGTTATTCCACATGACGGGGGGACCGTGCAGGATCTGGGGACTCCGCCTGTCCACGCAATTCAAAAGCATCAATTCTTCGGCGATCAGCCTTCTTTATGGTCCAGCTCTCACTTCCATACATCACTACTGGGAAAACCATAGCTTTAACTATATGGACCTTTGTCGGCAAGGTGATGTCTCCAAGTTTAAAGAAATAAATGTGGAAATCCATTATACCACAGAAAAGGGAGGTAATCATATAATACAAAGAGAGAAAAGCATAATCTATAGAATGTATGATGTATGGAATTATCTAAGTAAAATGTCCCTCTGATGTCATCCAACCTATATCCTATATCACCAGAACAGGGTGGGAATCAATCATATAGAAACAGCAATTCTGTTGCTGGAGTTAAGTGATTTTCAAACTCTGGAGTGGGTAACATTTGGGAGGAGCTGTGAAATTTCAGGGATGGACCCTGAAGCAGATGGCAAATTCCTTCCACACTAGTCCTGGGTAAATAGAATGTCCTCTAGTTATAGACCCATGCTGCTCTATGCTGGATTTGTGTATTATTTATACCCCGCCCATTTGGCTGGGTTCCCCCAGCCACTCCTATTGCTTCAGCTTACTACCAAACAATGTAAGGAGGTGGATTTGATCATACTCAACACTAAAGCATGATAGCAGACCCTGTAGCTGTAGCCTTCATCCGTACATCTATCTTAAGAGACCCATCGTACCCTTGCATTGGGGCGGGGGGGGGAGTTGTAGTTCCTTTTCCAAAAGGTGCTATTTAGCCTAGGAAATATAAGCTGCATGGAGGCTTGACTTCAAAGGACAAATCTGGGTGGATGCAGATGTTTCCTGCTGAAAACTACTGGCTGGTTGGGCTGGGGAAACTCCTGAGATGGCAAATACCGAGACCATATAACACCAGTCCTGAAAGACCTACATAGGCTCCCAGTACATTTCTGAGCACAATTCAAAGTGTTGGTGCTGACATTTAAAGCTCTAAATGGCCTCGGCCCAGCATACCTGAAGGAGCATCTCCACCCCCATCATTCAGCCCAGACACTAAGGTCCAGTGCTGAGGGCCTTCTGGCGGTTCACTCACTGTGAGAAGTGAAGTTACAGGGAACCAGGCAGAGG
The DNA here is from genome assembly GCF_965113315.1 of Podarcis vaucheri. NCBI lineage: Eukaryota > Metazoa > Chordata > Lepidosauria > Squamata > Lacertidae > Podarcis > Podarcis vaucheri. The sequence continues at coordinate 42,577,225 of NC_138767.1, forward strand.
GCCTTCTCAGTAGTGGCGCCTACCCCGTGGAACGCCCTCCCATCAGATGTCAATGAAATAAACAACTATCTGACTTTTAGAAGACATCTGAAGGCAGCCCTGTTTAGGGAAGTTTTTAATGTTTGATGTTTTATTGTGCTTTTAATATTTTATTGGGAACCACCCAGAGTGGCTGGGGAAACCCAGCCAAACTGGTAAGGTATAAATATATTATTATTATTATTATTATTATTATTATTATTATTATTATTATTTACCCAAACCTCCCTCCTGTCCTAATCTAGTGGAGCCCCAAGCTGTATTCAGGGATTTTTTTCTCTCCATATGACCCCCTGCCCCCCTAAATGAACGGAATATGGGTTGAACAATTAGGTCTTCCTTGGGAACCTCATTGATATTTGCTATATTTTTTCTCAAAAAAGGTTCCATTTTCTGAGACTTTTTTATTTTGTTTCTGTTGCCTTCCCATGTTATTTGCACTGACGCCCAGCTCATTTCCAGGAGTTATTCAAAATGTTGGTTCATAACTGCAAAGCCCTTAATATTTCAGTAGGATATGTGAAGGAGCTGTTTCTCCTGTACAACACTACAGAAGCATAATGCATTGGACACAACACAGATTTTTTTCTGTTATGATACTCAAGTTGTAGGACTCTCCCTAGGAAAGCCTGGCTGGTTCATTCTATCTTAAGCTTCAGACAGACTGCAAAGAACTTTTCATTTTGCTGAGCTTTTTTAGTATGGATTAAAGTTCAGCATCCCTGTTTCAATGCAGAATTATTTTATCATGTTCTTGGTTTTATTGTATACAACCGATTTTAGTAATTTGGAGTGGTTTGCTATATTTTATGCATTTTACATTTGTGTGTGTGTGTGTGTGTGTGTGTGTGTGTGTGTGTAAGCTGCTTTATTTTATAAATAAAATTAGTATATGTTGCTTTTAAAAAAATAAATAAAGGAATGCTAGAAATCTGTCATATAGTCAGCTGATGTTCCTTAATGGGACTGAATTCTTAGAAGATTGCTTTGGCAAACACGGCTTTAACCATTTTCTCTCTTTTGTGGCCCCAGTCTAGATTGGAGACCCAACTCCAACACTTTGCATTGCATGCACAAACACACAAACACACACACACACACAGAGAGAGATCCCATTCATTTTAATGGGACTTTTGTTCCTTACATTGTAAATTGTGTGAGTGCAAGGATGTGATCTGGATCAAGACAACCTCCTCTCCTGCTGCAGAATCAGATGCATGGAAAAATTGATCTGGAGCAGAAATGGAGTGAGTCAAAGGTTTAAATCCCCCTTCCCCCTGCCCTGCTGCCGAATACGACGTGCAGTTGCTCGTGAGTGATAGATTCCCACACATAATCATTTGAGTTTTTATTTCAACCCCCCCCCCTTCTGTACCTCCTCTGAGAACACTGCAATTCATTCAGTTTTGATCATTTAATTGAGGCTTTCCGTGCCACACATTGAGGTACATAGCTAGTAGAGCAACTCCCCTCCAGAGTGCCACTGTTGAAAGCTACTCTCAAAAAGAGCACAGGTGTATGTAAATCCAGCACTTATGTGCCAAGGTTTGTCTTACAACAAGTATGATAAATTATAGCAAGTGTAATTAGTATCCAGTTTTACATCTGGGTATAGGTACTCCCATGGGACACTCTAATATTCGCTGCTTTGCAGCCTGCACCTATGTAATATTTAGTTAGAAGTAAATTTCAATGAGTTGAGTACGACTTACTCCCAAATGAGCATGTATAAAATTGCAACTCTACAGTTCTCGGATGGCTTTTTCATAGCAGAAGACAATAATTTTACCATTTTAACCGATGAACATCTTTTGGGTCCCTCTTTGCTCGCTCTGATCAAGTCCATTACTTCCCTTCTGCAAAATTAACATGAAATATGTAGTCACATTGCGATCAAGGACCCCAGAAGGAGGCGTTTTCCTTCAACCAGTGTGCAAAATTCTTCTCAGAATACTTCTGCGTAGCTTAGCAACCGGTAGAGACATTCATTCCCAAACTAATATTTCAGGCCAAGATAATGACTGGCAAACAACCAAACTCAACTGGTATTGTTGCCATGCCTTTCACATTAACAAAGGGAAGCAATGCAAATTTACTTCTGGTAGTTTCTGACTTTTCTGACCAACTGAATTGGAGAAGAGAATATACATTGTTTGAACAGGAGTAAGTTTTGCTCTTAATATTCAGCTTCAATGAATTAACTTGCAGTGACTGACCTTGTTATTACTCTGGTAATAAAGAGCACTACAAAGATAGGGTAAGAACTGCAGTACCAGCTGCAAGGTAGAAAGTATATTAGTTTAATGCATTTATTAATATTTGCATATTCCTAACTACCTGCGCATAGTTGAGGCTATGTGCACATGCTCATATGCATCTCCCGCATACAAATATACTTTACTGTAGTGCCCCCCCTGCCCCTGATCTGAATATATTCCCTCTTCCCCACACCTCACTTATTCCTGCACTATTAACCCTCTTTCCCCATTCCCTGCTGCTGTTTTAGACCATTGTAGCCCGAGACCAATGGTGGTTTTAGTGCGGCTGTCCTTTATTATGATCCTACACATTGTGCTAACACATATTGGGTGGTACAATATTGACAGCTCCTGTATATCATCATCATCATCCTGTTTCTTGGACTTAGTCACTTTTTTTTTTACAAAACAAGAACTCAAAGCGACTATGTATACCTCTACAGTATATCAATCCACACACACAATACAATACAATACAATACAATACAATACATATACTGTATAGCATATGAATCATTGATACCAAGTGGACCTAAAGAGTTCCCTTGAAGTGGTGATGCTGAAAATGAAAATGAGGTATCTTTGTGAGCAATATGTGTTTTGGTTTAAATGCCTTTGTTAGGTTTAATTCACATGTAACTTAGTTTTGTTTGGAAGGAGTGTGATGTTGCCATATGAGGATGAAAACCAGCCCTTACGTTATGCTTGTTGGCGTTGTAAAGATTAACCTATTTTATTTTAAAATCATGAACTTTATAGAGTCCATTTAATCAGATGCTAACATAAATCGAACAACAGCAAGTATACAGTATAAGGGCAGCTGGTTGGGGTTGGGGGGGAATGGGGTCTGCTCGGCAACTGCTCTTACATGCTTGCTATCATTCAGCCAATGTCAGCGTCTGACAAAGTGAACTGTAGTCTATAAAAACTCACATTCATAAATGGCACGCTAATTTTAAAGATGCTAGGAAGATCAAGTTTTCCTCCTTTAAAATAGAATAAAATAAATAGTTGTGGTTTATTATTGTGCTTATCACATGACTCAGAATTTGAATTTCGCTTTATGTGTAATGTAGGAACAAAGCAACCCAAACCCCAGCAGGACTTAACCGAGAGGTGGAGCCAGCACCATCACTACAGCTGAAGCCCCCTCATTCCCAACCCCACTTGTGCTGGACAAGGCAGAAGGGAGGAGAGGGGCAGGAGGGGGAAATTCAGGATTATTATTTTTTTGCTGCGCCAGCTCCAGGCTGGCACAGCAGAAAAATTCAGATCAGGTCTGATGCGGTATGTAGCTGGACTGGCTTAGCTGGATCCATGGCTAGCAAAAGTTTACCCACCCCCCTTGCCACTCTCCAAATGCCCAGTCTTGGGGCATACACCAGTCACTGCTCATCCCACCCCCCTCCAACAGGGCAGACTGGGTTCTTGCAGTGGTGGATTTCTCTGTCGACATGCCCTCCCCCTCCCCACTGAGTTCCAGAAGGGCAACACTGAGACTAAGGAGAAAGAGTCTTGCAGGCAGTGCCACTCTCTGGACCAGTTGTAAGAAGGCAGGTTGAGGGCTGAGGTCAGACTAAGGTTGGTGGATCAGTCTTTACTGCTTTCATGATATATTTATCAAAATGTCTGTAAGACATCACACATAGCTTAGTTGGTTAGATTGTGGTGCTGATGTTGCCAAGGTTGCAGGTTCGATCCTCGTATAGGGCCGCTGCATATTCCTGGATTGCAGGGTGTTGGACTAGACAATCCTCAGAGTCCCTTCCAATTCTACAATTCTATAATTCTGTGTTTGGAAATCCTTTGTTCCCCAAATCAGGGGTGCCTTTTTAAAACAACACCAACACCAACAACAGAGCTGATCTGCATGGCATTCATCCGCAACATTCTCAACCCAGCCCTTTCCCCTTTGCAGTTATTAATACTGTTTGTGTTGTTTGCCTGCACAAACCAAAAGCAATTATTTCTTTAAAACATTGCTGCCTTCAAACGAAGGAAGCTGACTGTCCTGAGATTTTAAGTGGTGTCACTCTGTTGACCTTGGGCAGCTGATGCCTAGCAGGTAGTTGACGAAGATGTGGACCATGTCTAAATCAAGAAGCAGTTAAGGACAAAGCTCAGTCAAAAACATCACCCGTCTAATGAGAGAGTAGGCATGCATTGCGGTCAGCAAGTGGAAACTCTCAGCTTCCACTTCATTGGGCCTTCTTTTTGCCCACATATGCAGCCCTATAATTTCTTCATGAGTCAGTGAGAGTTGTGTGGTTACTGCTGAAAGCAAACAAAAAATGTGCCCAAATAATGCATTTTATGTGGCAATTGGCATCTCTGGATATCATATGCTGAGCACATGCCCACTTTCCTCAGAAGCAGAATGCGTGCCCACCAGTGCAGTGGGTGGGTGGGTGAAACAAAATGGTGTTTGCATACACTGGGGGATAACTTACAGCCCATTTATGGCAACTGATCATGTAAACTTAACAGCACAAGAAGAGCCCTGATGCATCAGACCAAAGGCCTTTCTGGCTCAGCATGCTCTTTCTCCAGTGGCCAAGTAGATGTCCATGGAAAGCCCACAAGGAGGACATGGGCACAATAGCACCCTAGTGGTCATGACCCCCAACAACTAGTAATCCCTGATGATACTAGAGGCTGGCAGCCAAAGATTTCAGTCCAGTATGTGAAACTGAGGAGCTTCAGTTGCATGCTGGTGTTGTGGGCAGGGGCTCTTATACCAAGGGAAAATGCAAAGGAAGAATTCAGTGTATGCCTTCTTCTGGGTGACAGTCATGACTTTTCTTTGGCTCATGGGTACAGAGATTACCTAGGGGCTGGCAAAACCAACTCCTGCCAGGGGATGCAGACCTAGTGAGGGGCACAAATTACCCATTAGACTATGGAGTGCATGACGTATATGTGTGTGGCAACATGATGCAGATGTTGCGGCATTATCAAATGCAGAAGAAGCTTCCTGTCCATGTCACAAAAGCATGCAGTAAAGTGATCCCCCCTGGGGGGGGGGAGCGCTGATACAGCTCCTTGCCAAAAATGCAAGAGACCCCATGTACACCTGATTTTCAGGAGGATCATTTGCTTTCCAGTAATAATAAGCTGACACCCATACAACAAAACCCAGGATGAGAGAATAACCTGAAAGCAAATGCTGACTGCAGCAGCTGGAAAGTTATGGAATATTGTTACCATTACTCCACTTTTCTAAGCAATGAGAATTTCCAGGAATTTCCAGTGCTTACCTGGGCTTAGTTGCCATTGAAAGAAAGTCAATAAATAGCCAATGCCATCCAACCATGAATAAATTACAAACAAATCAGAACAAATCCTCAGTAAACAAGTTATCTGGAAGCACCATCACTCATCCTATTTTGTTATTTCTTTCTAATTTCGAACCTCTCCTAAAATATCATGTTCATTAGCTCTTATTTTTTAAATCTTGACTGGCAAGCGTGGTGAGATCCAGTTCATTCTTCCCAAGTTCTCCTTGCATTGGAAAGCTGAGTCTGGCCCGAAACATTTTATTATGATTTTCCACAGAATCATAGGGTTGGGAAGGATCATATGGCCATTTTATTTAATCCTCTGCTGCACACCAGTAAAGCTACCTACTTGGCATTGCTTGTTTGGATGGGGGAAAGCCACCATACTGCAGGATCATATTTTGTCCCCACGTGTTGCTACAGTAAAAAACAAACAAAAAGCAGCCTTGTCAATTAAAAGAAGAGCGCCATTCCAAGGGACAGGCAGGTCGGGCTCTGTTTGCTTTTGGAACATGCCCTCTGCCAGACTGCCACCTTCGTGTAGGTCAGCAAAGGGTGCCTGTGTTCCAACGCCAGATGACTACGATTAGATTGAGATTAAATTCTCCCTGTAGAACCCTTCTGTTGCCATTATTCCTACACCGCAGCCCCGATGCTCCAGGAGAAAGGGAGCGAGAAGGCTGGGCGAACGCGCGCTTGCAGAGCCCTTTCCCGTTGCCACAGCCCTCGCATTCCCGCGCACTGCAAGCCAACGAGGCGGTGACTGAGGGTGAGGGCAGAACCGAGCAAGGGCAGCAGCTTCTCCGAGGCTTCACGTCCCCACTGCCCATGTGCAAAGGGGCCGCACATGCTCCCTGGCCGCCTCTCCTCGGGCAGTGTGCACATGCTCAGTAGCAAGATGGACGCTTTTCTGATGCAGGGTTCATTTTGGTAGCGCCGAGGCGGCCGCCGAGCAATCGCTTCCCCCTCGAGCCGGCTGCAGGACCTCGGCTGGGCGATGGCGCGCTGCAGGCTGCTCAGCCATCTCCGGCTGTAATCCAGCGGGTGGACGGGGCGCCGGTGGCATTCCGGCCGTCTCTCTCTTTTTCTCTTTCTCTCTCTCTTCCCTGGCTTGTGGTAAGTCCTGGACGTTGGCGGAAAGGGCCGCGTCGCTGGGCTTCGGAGGGGATTCTCCATCCGCGCCCGCTTGGAGGAATGGCAAGGCTTCGGGTGGCCGCGGGGAGAGGCCGGGCGATTGGCCGTGCCAAGGCAACGGGCGCTCTGTGCGCTCCGTGCGCGTCGAGCCCTGCCTGGCTGCGTCCCCCTGCAGAGGTGGCCATCTCCAAGCCGCCCTCTCCCTCTGCAGCAGCTCCTGCCTTGCTTCCTTCTTTCAGGACCTCGGCCAGCACCTTTGCAGCTCCTGGCGGGGTGTTGCTGTTGCGCTTAGTGGCTCATTCTGCATGGCCGGCCCTTCCCGAGGTTGGGGAGGTATCTGGGGGCCTCCTTGGCGCTGTGCTGGTTGAGGAAGGAGCCAGCCAGGGAGCCTGCACTCGACTGTAGAGGCGGGAAACTCCAGTAGGTCCAAGAGGGAATATTTTGCTTTTGCCTGGGAATTGGAGGCAATGGAAGTGGGTAAAATCTAGGGAGGTCTCCAGGCACCGCTATCTTGATTTGTGCGTGAAGCAGGCAAGAAAGTGGCTTTGGTCAGAGATCCATGGTGCACAGAGGCCTTGTCGCTCAAATGTGGGAGTGGGGAGGGCAAGCAAGGTCCTGCAAGGCTGGAGGTTTGTGTGAACACCTGTTGCCAAGGTTGCATAGGCAACTGTTAGAAGACGACAAAGAAAAACACCGACTGGTTTCAAATTGGCTTTCAAGACTCATCTTCTGGTGAAAAATGTGCTTTGTGCCTTTTCCCTCTTCATTGGACTTTTGCCGCTTGCAATTCTTAGTGCTCCAGTGCTTTCTGCTGACCTTTAGAATACAGTGGGGGAAGAGGTCACAAAAGTCCCCTGGTAGGGAGGGTGGGGAAGGGTTGCTGGGAGACCTGGTACTGTGGTACTGGAGGGACAGGGGAAGCACCACCACCACCACCGCTTCCCCCAGTGCTGCGGCAGGGAAGAACCGCCATTGTGATCATACCTTGGCTGTGGGAATGGAAAGTCCCATGTCTTGCAATTTGGCTGGGAGCCCCGGCTGCTGTTGCTCTGGGCATAAGGAGATGCTTCTTCTGTTACTCTTGGAAGGAAGACAAGAATGTCTTCTGTTGCTGTGACTGAAGGGATATAAATATCTTTCTGCTTTTAAGGGAGGGGGGAAATGTGGCTGCATCTAGAAAAAGATGAATGGAGATGTAGAAAAATGCAGCCACCGTTATAAGATTCAGGCACTTGCTCTAGAGAGTGAAGCCCGGACAATTCCCTCCCCCCCCCGCCCCCACGGCATATAGTGCGGAGATAATAAAATGCAGAGATTTTTTCCCTCCTTCAGTCAGTGCAGCTAGGAGCAGGCAAGCAGTATTTGGTACTGAACATGAACACTTAGCCCTGTTGGAAATGTGTTTGTTATTCTTTATGCCGATAAGAAATATTCAATAAGAACTATGCTGTGCAAATATAGTGTGATAGTAAATGCTCTCAGTGATGCAAGCAACACATGCAATTTGTTTCACTTTGTGAATGGGGCAGTAAATGCAAGACTAATGATAAGAGAGGTGATTCATTGTTAGCAAAGACACATGGTTCAGTGGGATATCTTAATTAGCACTCATTACTAAAACTTCCCACTGATATTAATGGAACTAGTAGTGAAAATATGGGTTGGATGGACAAGGCCTGGATCTGTATGTCTTGTATTTGCTCAATAATTGCAAGTTTTTTGTTGTTGAAATGTTATAAATATGTGTATGCCAGCATACATATTGTAAGTTTTAGTTCTTGGGACGCTCATCTAGGTGGATTTCCATTTAGGTTGCTTCCTCTGGAAGATGTAAGTTTGTTCCGCAAACATATCAACACCAGGTCTGTAGGTATAAATTACCAACTATTAGGCAGCTGCTCATTTAGGAACCTAAGAATAATCCTGCTCAGTCAGGCCAAAGGCCTATCTAGTTCAGCATTTTGTTCACATAGAGGCCAATGATATCTCTATGGACCCCCAGAAGTAGGACATGAGTGAAACAGCACTCTGCCCATCAAGATCCCCAGCTACTTCCTGTGATGCTGGAGGTAGTAGCCATCATTAGTAGCCTTATTGACATTGACAGCTTTATCCTCCATGAATTTGTCTGAATCCAAGTTGACTGTCATCACTACATGTTACGGCAACAAATTCCACAGTTTAAATAGGCATGCTGTGAAGAAGTACATCCTTTTGTCTGTCCTAGATCTTTCAACATTCAGCTTCATTGGATGACTTCTGGTTCTAGTAATATACAAGAGGGAGAAAAAGATATCCCTACCTATTTTCTCCACACTATGCACAATTCGCATAGCTTTGTCATTTCTCCCTACTCTTACTTGCCTTTCCCCCTCAAATAATTTTCATAATGAATGCATGTTCTATTAGAACACAATGGTCATGATCCAAGACAGAGTGCGTTTACTGGGTTTAAGCATGCCCAACACTATTCTAGATTGTAGCCAATAAATCTATCTAAATTATTCACACAAGCATTTCTAATTAATGAGAAATCCACATAAATTATCAGGGCAATCCTATACTTAGGTATTCGGAAATAAAAGCCCTGAGTTCAATGGGACTTACTCCAAAGTAAGCAGTAATAGCATTGCAGCCTTTGTCCAGTAGTTTGTCATTGGAATGATTTAGTGTTTACAATGATTTACTTCCTTGGTAGGAAGTTTTTCCTATTTTTCACATTCAACTTCATTAATATATGACTTTTTTCCCTCTTGTTTATCACAGGTCAACTTTTGTTCTGGACTTAAAAGTCCCCACAATGAAGTTTTCCCTGGCGATTCTTGGGTTTGTTTTCTTCTTCTTATGCATTGAAGAAGTCTACTCCAAAGAGAAATCTTCAAAGAAAGGAAAAGGGAAAAAGAAGCAGTATCTCTGCCCTTCGTATGTCCTTTACATATATATTTTTAATTGTGTATAATGACAGTGTGATAAAGTGCACGTTTATAGTTTTCTTATGAAATGCTAGAGTTCAAATAAACATTATTAATGAACTAAGGGTGACATCCAGTGATGTCCACCCACTTGTGCAAAGGAAATCCACTTGTGCCACAGGATCTCTAGTTTTCTCCTCCCCCCAGTCCATCTCCCTGTGCATCCCCACAATCTGTGACCCCCTAATCCTCCATAGCAGCTTTCGAAAGTGTGTGTCGAAAGGGATTGCAGGCGGAGGAGAGGATGAAGAAGCCCTCTTGAGTGGATGCCCACTCACACTATAATGCACAATAATGTATTCATTTTATTTATTTATTTATTATCAGATTATTGGAATTGTGGGAGCTATGTTTATTCATGACCAATAGTAGCTAGTCAGGTGTTTTGTTAGTTGAAACTGCCAGCAGCTTCTCAACAAGGTTTAACCATCAATCATGTATGTATATAGATATGTTATGTGCTCAATGTAAAGGGATGTCAGTAATAGAAAACTGATGGATGGTTCAACATTTTTGAGAGAAGCAAAGGATCAGGTTGCATGGAAGAAACTTCAGCACATGACCTGTGGATAAAGAAGCCATAAAAAGTTGGCAAGAAGGAGTGACAAGGAAATGTGGGCTTGGAAAGTGGGAAAGGGGAAGGGGATCGGTACAGCTGATGTTTACAGGGCTAGTGGCCCAAAGGAAAGATTGTTGAAGGCAATGGGCTGAGAAGCTGGGATTTGAATGCTTGAAGATGGGACAAATAGAAAAATGTGGAGGAAAAGAAGGTTAAAGGGGTAAATAGAACCAGGGAAAACCTCATGGATAGGTAAATGGGTTTTTGGAAACAGGTGCTCCAAAGACCAAGGATGAAGTGAGATCCAAAGAGGGGGTGGAACATCAGCAACGCCCTTGTTGATTTGAATTGATCAATTACAGCTTTGATAATGAGTGCCTGGTTTCCAGTTAATTTACATGCTGAATATTTTCACAGGCAATTCTAAACCAAAAACCCATGATATTCCCAGACCTCCTTTTCAGATGCTTTCCTCTGCCCATTGTGTGAGCAGTTGAACAAGCTTGTCCCCAAACCTCAAAACTATGGTTAGTGACTTCAAAGCAAGACAATATATGGCTCAGTATCCTGGGTAGTTTTGAAGCTATTTAACTATTGCTTCTGGGTTCATACGTAACAGGAAACAATGGTTAGGTCCTGAATCTTGGCTTGTTCGGTTGTTAGCATGAAGGGAGGAGGCAACTGTTTATTAAGTGGCTGTCTACTATTGAGTCTATATAATAACTTGGTAAGCCATTGGTATGCAACAGAGATGGGGAAGTGAGCCAGAACTTGATCTGCCCCATAGTTCAAAGAGCTTGTTAGCCCTGTGTGCTTCCCAGATGCCTGACAACCATCTGATTATCAGGCTTTTGGGAAGTGTTGTTCAAAGTACTTAGCCCACAAAACCCATTATTGACCACACCCTTGCCTGGGCAGATGGGTATGGCTTGCCCAAAATGACCTCCTGGATCCAATAGGATGACCTGGTCCACAGCCTGCCATTTTCTAACCCCTGAACTACAATGCAGATTCTACATGGTCTAACCAAGAAGTGAGAAGTAATCAAAATGTGAGGCAGCCGGACAGCAATAAGATTCTCCTCACTACTTGAATATAGACAACTTGCTTAAGAAATGCACACTTTGGTAAATTATCACGTGGTAAGTGCTTCTCTCTATCAACCACGGCTTAATAGAAAGTACACTAAGTATTAACCACCTCTATCTTTGCCTATATTTTGTCATGAATACATAGGCTTGAAGAAACATTCTGCATAACTTATTTTTTTAATGTTATGTTTATGTTCCACCTTTCTTTCAAGTAGCTTGAAAGTTTTCCCCACACTTAAAATAGTAGCTTGTCTAATAAAAATAAAACAACACTCAATTGCTCAGTGAACTGAAGATGAATTATAAGGAGGATGTTGGTGTTTTCTATTTCTGGAAAGTACTGTGCAGAGAACATTTTCATGACACAAACATTTTATAGGTAGCTACAATAATTTAGCTAGTGTACTGCAAGAGATTTATGTACAGTCCAGGTTTATAATGTGTCTGCTTAAGGACAGAGTGTTACAGTGGGCAATTTGGCAATGCAATACATCTCTGGGCAAGTGCTTATAATTAAGTGTTCTTGGGCTGGTAGGGTTCTGGGTGCTGTGCAGGTAAAATTCAGTATTTTACAAAATGTATCAGTGCTGTTCCCTCAGGGCAGGCTGTTAGCCAGGTGCCATATTCTAGTGTTAAGTTGGCTAGTAGCAATATGAAGTCAACAGATGGGACTGCAGGGATGAGAATCTGCATGGGAAAAGAAGTTAATTATTATATTGCAGGCAAATATTTACTAGAAATGCTCTTCCATTTTCCAAATAGGAGAATTCTTGCCATGATTACTCATGCTTCTGTTTAGCTCTAGTTATGTAATTATTGACTGGTTTGAGAGGCTTTTCTTCTGTCTGTTTAGATCTCAGCCAGCTTGTTTCAACAGTTGCACTTTATATAGCATAACCATAAAGGAGTCATCAAATTGATATTGTATAGTTCATGTTTTTGTGGGGTTCTGCCTTTTAAGGAATGTCTTTCATGTATTATCTGCTTAAGTATAAGCTTGCTTAACCACTCCTTGTGTAAGATAGGTTGATACAAAATTCACTTTTGGTATATGTTGCTTTTGTTTAATAGAAAGATTAGAGTGGGTCCCATTGACTTAGGTTGAACCACAATGGATGCAAAACTTTCATCAGTGCTCTGTGCCTGCCATTATTTCTATGTCCACTGCTGGAAGACGGCATAAATTATAACATAGCGTTGGTTCAGTAATTGGGGAATCCCACTGTAAGTATTTATTTGCCAGCACCACAACTCTTAGGATACTGTTTACATAATGTAATGCAGAAGGACTTAAGTGAGTACCATGGTTCCTGTTGCTTATTACAAGAAAGTGGGTGTATATTTCTGATATATGCAGTTAATACAAGTTTTGGGTGAAATCTGGTATGCCATGCTTCAGGTTAGGCCCAGTGTCTGATAATGTAAGACAGGGATGGGCAACCTCCTGCCCATGAAGCAGATTCACCCCAGAACTGTGTTGCATTCTAGCCCTTTCATGCCCCACCTCACATATCAGCTGTTCCTGTGGCCAGGGGCTAAGACTGAAAAGGACTTTCATGTTGATGATGCAAGTGCAGCTACTTCTACAAGGAATATCTTTTGCAAGAAGATCAAAGCAGAGGAGAAAGTATCCTAGCAAATAGGTAGGCTCTTTGTAGTGCTGGGATAGCTCAGTTGGTAGAGCTTGAGGCTCTTAATCTCAGGGTCATAGGTTTGAGCCCCATGTTGAGCAAAAGATTCCTGCATTGATGAGGTTGGACTAGATGAGTCTCATGGTCCCTTCCAACTTTACAATTCTATGATTCCTATTCCTTGCAAACATGCAGAGCATCCCTGCAATCTTCAGGATGCTGTTTTGAAGTTTGTGGACTTGAATAGCTGTAAGGCAGATATTGCATTGTGAATTGATATTATTTCCATTCTTATGCTGGAAGTTCTGAGTTTGCCTTTTGAACATTCAGGACAGATAAAGGGTGTTGGGAAAATGGAAGGTGACACTCGACTGGAGTTACTAAGAATAATAACTATGACTCTGCTTCCATGGGAAATAGCTTTGTGTTTGTGCATGCAACTGTGTGCATCTGTGCAAATGTGTTAAGGTGAGTGTTTGTATGTATTGATTTGCTCCCACCCACTTTGCTGTCTGGCCTTGCCCTGTACCCACTGATGGGTTAAGATTCAGTGCCTTAAGACTCAATGTGTTGTCCAGAATAGGAAGTGTGAAAGGCTGCAGTGTTTCAGTGATGGATGCAAGCATTCTGTTTTGTGATTTTCCTTGACTGTAGTTTAACCTTCAACCCTGTGAAACAGGGTAGCTTGGCAAGAGAGCTTCTGTATGTTCCTAACAACCACAGAAACGGGAAACATGAATGGACCACATTTCCTGTTTCCATGTTTCTTCTGATACATTTGGAAAAAGAGGCTGGTGTATCTGTTCTATAGTATGGAGAGATGTTTGTCATTTGTTGTGGGATGAACAAACCAGAAATATGTGCATTACCATATAATATACAACAGTCCATAAAAGTAAGATCCCAGTTTGTAACTGATTTTTGCTGTCATAGTCCAACATGTTAACCACTACAGCAAAATACCTCTGCACACACTTGACTTACTGTCTGCAGAACAGCAATTTGGGCTCATGGCCTCATGCATTCAAATCTAGACTGAGAGGGGAGAAGGGGAAGCCTGTATGCATTGCAAAGGCAGTAGTAGTCATTTTAATAATCTATAGGAGATTTAAAAAATAATGTAAATATTAGAGTCATTTTATTTTAAATTCCAGGCTATGTAGCCAAAGACAAAATCCTCTTTACTGAACCTGAAGGCATTACTGAATTAATCAGGATGTTTAGTCGATTAATGGTTTGGTAACAGATTAAAAGCATGAGCTCATTAATCAGAAATGCTGATCCAGCGTCTTTCACTACAGTGACTGGAACACAAATTTCTGCTGTCTGCTACTTGTAGGCCCTTTCATGCCTCCTGTTAGAATCTGGACGTATAGCCCAGCTGGGTTAGCACTAAACAGAACAGATAGATAGGCCAGGAGAAGAACGAGAAAGACGGGGAGAATGATTTCCCTCCCTTCCTGCAGGTGTTGTCCTGTGCTGTGTCTCTGGCTATCAGTGGAATTTGAATTGAAGTAGGGCAAAATGTGTTATCCTAGTGTCAACTTAATCATCCTTTGTACCTGGTCTTTGTACATGTGGGCTGGCGGGAAGCGGAGCTTAGCCTACCCTAATAAAATTTCACTTTTTGAACAGAAACAAGTGATTCCATTGGATGTAGGCAGGGACATGCTAACACTGGGAGTAAGGGCCCTTAATCTGCAGTAGCAGCTTGCCTAAGGGTTTGAGGAGTTTTCTGCACTGGAGAAGCATAGGGGGGAAAGATCCCCATGGTAGCATAAGCCGTAGAAAGTACCACAGGGGTAATTCTACAGCTCACAAACAAGGGAACAAATTTCTCCTGGCATTTATATATATATTATATAATTAAATAGATTTATGATCGCACAGGTGTGTTTCATCAGTGTTACATAGCAGCATGGGATTTGTAGTGCTTAAAACTCTGAATTGTTGTTGCTCATGTCTAGCTTGCAAAACTAGCAAGCTATAGAATTCATAGATTGGCTCTGCTGGAGCAGGCTTTTCTACAAGAATCCAATCTACCATGAAAGTATTTGTTTGAATTCATGTGGCTGCTATTAGGCAGCACTGCATCAAGGAGTGCTGTGATCCTGCTTCTCAGCAGAAAAGTGAAAGGCAGAGAAGATATTTGTTGCTTTGTTTGCCTGTATTCTGCAATGACTTGCTGACTAATCACTGCCATACATTATCCTGTTCTGTGAATATGTTCGCTACCATGTGATTTCCTATCTGCTAGCCTTGTGTCATCGCTAGCTTCTTGCTTGAATCTGCCTGAATGAGCGGAGGGGACAGAGTCACTGCCACAGGCAATCCATAGCAATTCTTTTGCTGGTGATGGACAAGCACCTTATCTGTCAGTCAGGGCTTTGGACCTTATGGGAACTACAACCTCTACATGGATGGCTACTACAGTATGTGTAATGCATTTTTCAAATAGCTATGCAAAGTTTCACTTTGTACTGGTTTTAAAACAATGTACTCCAAACTGAACTACCAGGAAGCAGGAAAAGGTGTTTTGCTGGAGGCCATACAAGATTAAAATTCAAGGGAGAGAAGACCACTCCCACCCCATAACCACTCACTCCTACCTGTCCCCATTCCCACAGCCCCCTCCCTATTCTCTTTCAGCACAACTTAGTTATCCAGGGCAGCCTTTGTTATTCTTATACCATGTGTGAAATGCCATTGCCTCCAATAGGTAATTTGTGCTGGGAGAGAAGGAAGAGGATTGTAGGGGTCAGGGTGAATGGGTGGCATCTAGGGGAGTTGGGTGAGTGGATGAGTAACTTATAAACCTTGGATTAGGTGAGAAAATAACCATTCTGGGGGAAATCATTAATCGTAGCAAGTGGGAGCAAGCTTACCCACCTCTATTTTCTAATGGCCTTGTGTCTTTAGACTTTATGATCATACCTGCAGCCCTTATGAGGCATTCGGGTTAGTTTTTAAGTGAATGTGTGAGAAGTGTCCTAAAGAGACAAGTTGTCACAGGAACATGCCAGTCAGTAATCACATGGTTCAAAGTAGGAGGTAACTCTTTATTAGCAAAACTACAATCTTTACAGATTTGGTTGAGTTCCTGGCCTAATGAGCAGAGTAGCTCATTCCCAGTGGTCTTACTCCATAAAAATCCGTTGTCAAGACAGAAATTCCCCATCTCCTTCTTTCCAGGCTTTCTCTAAGCAATCAGAGACTGTGGCTTTGTGCAGCCAGCATCTCTGCTCTTTTCATGCCTCTTCTGGTTCTGGGAGAATGGAGGAAGGGGAGCTTTTTGCAGCAGGAGGGGGGGAGACTCATGACTCTTCACTAGCCTGACTCATCTCTACCTTTTGTCCTCCCTCCTCCCACTCTCCTGCTTCAACTTCTGCATCTGATTGTGGACTTCTCTCTGCCCCACACTCTCCCAGCTCACTAGGCCCTGTGACCTCTTCAGCTTCCAACACCGCCTCTTCCCAGACTTATACTTGTTGTCCTTCAGACCACTCACTGTTGTCCCACCACTCCTCAGGCTCTGAGCCCCTGGTGGTTCCCCAGCCGGTTCCTCCCACCATTCCTCTTTGTCCAACCAGTCCATGACGCAAGTGCACTAGCTCATGTCCCCTCCTTTCCATTATATTTCCCACCATTTCCCAGACTTGGGATGGCAGTTGGACGGCAGATGTGAAAAGAAGTGGCCCTCCTGTACTCATGGAGGCTCTCTACAGTTTTTGGAACCCTAATTTTCTAGGGCTTCTAGAACCCTGATTTTTCCAGGGTTCCAAAATGTGTTGGGAGCCCAGCACAAATACAGAAGGTTCCCCATTGCAAACAGGTGCCATTTGCAAGTTGGAGGGAAACTGGAACAGTGATGTGGAATGGAGAAAAGGTAGTGCATTCATTCCCACAGCTCTCCTTCACATGTTTAATGCCTAAAGGTGGCATATGTCATTTTATGAGATGCACTAAGGTTAGAGATGCTCTGCTGATATATCTGTAACGTTTTTGGTTCTCACGAGGCAGGCTAGGATTTTCCAATACAGTATTGTTTATGAGTAGGAGGCTCTAATTGTGGGCATCAGCTTTCTCTGTGGGCTCAGCCACACTGATAGCTGTTCCTGCCACTTCTGGTTTTCTTAGCTTTTTCTTCTTGCCATCTGAGCTGACAGCAGATGCTTCATCATGGCATTTGTTGAGTAAGCCTGGCATAAGCAGAGAGGCCCAAGCAGAGAAAGCTTCCACTCCAGAGCTGCAGTGTTGAGGCCTTCTGGCCACATGGCAGCATTCCAACCTCACAGTTTACTATTATGTAGAAGGTTATGGTTATTTAAGCCTTGCCATAAAACCCCTATTAGAACATCTACTGTATGCCATTTCTGTTATAATTTGGTCAACTTATAAAAGATCTCCAAGCTAAAGCCCCCCCCTTTTTTTTTGCTACTGACTGAACCCAACATATCCCATCAGTATGTATTGAACTTAAGGCTTCTTCACAATATTGGGAATGCCTGCCATTTTCATTTGAGGGCATTTGACTGGCATTTGGGGTGCCTTCAAAGTGCTCGTGCTGCTGCTTCAACAATGGTTGCACGGGTGCTAGCTTGCTGGTTGGCTGAGCACCCTTTTCGTCACCAGCATCCTCCAATGCCTGACTTCCTGGCATTTTATGAACGAACTCTTTAACTGATTATGAGCACAAAACATGACTCAGTTACTGAGGCATGTTATTTAAGCATGCATTTCATATTGGAGTTTTTGCTGCACTTTGCCATTGTGAAAGGATGAAATCTTAAGATCACCATGACCTAAGGACAGCTTAGGAATTGTAACTAGGTTTTTAGAAAACAGCAATGCCAGCATATTAATAGCAAGAGCTCTCCAGACACTCAGACCCTGCATCCCATTCGATGCCCTGCATTCAATGCACTTCCATAAATGGGTCAAGCAGGTATACATTGTTCAGAGGGCCAGTGTATGTTGATGAACCCAACCCCATTCCCAGACTTACCCAAAGCCACCACAATATGGTTTGGAGACCTACCACCTCCAGTTGTATGTGCAACTCCTTACATCTCAACCACACACTATGTGATGCCCTGCGCTCACCATGGCTATGCTCCTTATCTCATAGGGCATGTCCTGACCAATATGCATAATGGATAAGTAAGAGCCCTCCCAATAGTTTGGGGTCATGGGGCTCATTTGAAAACCTCAAAAATTGGCAATGTTCAGAATGTCCCCCTTAACCCAACAGCCCTCCCCCTAAAAGCTGAGTTTGTTTGCTTTTAAAAAATAAAAAACAAGGAGGGGCAGGGACCCTTGGCGGACACCAAAGGGATGTCTGAGAATGTCAGGGGCACCATGAGTGCCACATTGGGGACCCCAGGGCGAGATCATGCACCATGCTGTTACAGCTTTTCCAGGGGGTTGCCAACTTTTGCTGGATAATGAAGACAGATGACATTTTGCTCACAGTGACATATGCGCTTGACATTCACAGAGACATTTACATCTACTTTTGTTTCTAATCACTTTGATTTTGAAGACAGAAATGGAAGAAGACAGATACCATTTTAAAATGCCTGTTATGAATACAGAGAATCACGGCAACTCTGTATAGTCTGGCTGAGCCTGATTCAAAACCAAAGGAAAGGAAGACTGGTTTGTGTGAACTTTGTATCGGCACATCTGCTTTTCTGTTAACGGGGTGGTGGTGGATTTTATTATTTATTTATTTTTACATTTTTAGCTTTCAATGTGCAGACAGTGGTACCTCGGGTTACAGATGCTTCAGCTTACAGACGCTTCAGGTTACAGACTCTGCTAACCCAGAAATAGTACCTCAGGTTAAGAACTTTGCTTCAGGATGAGAACAGAAATTGTGCAGCGGCGGCATGGTGGCAGCAGGAGGCCCCATTAGCTAATGTGGGACTTCAGGTTAAGAACAGTTTCAGGTTAAGAACAGACCTGCAGAACGAATCAAGTTCTTAACCCGGGGTACCACTGTATTGGACAAACACCGTCTCCCTCGGCCTGAAAGCGAGATGAGCACTGCAACCCCATAGTCACCTTTGACTGGACTTAACTGTCCAGGGGTCCAAAACAAAACAAAAAATAAACAAAAAATAGATCCAGGTTTTTCAGAAAAAGTGTGGCTCTTTCGTTCAAATACATTACAAATTTATCTTCTGCACTGTTTTTGTTTAATTTTTGGAGCTTGAATCAAATATACTAAGATCAACTGTCTAATTCTAACACAAATAAACAGTGTACATTATTTTTAACAGACAGCAGTCAGCTGAAGATCTTGCAAGGGTGCCTGCAAATTCTACCAGCAACATCTTGAATAGACTTCTGGTTACTTACGATCCCAGGATAAGACCAAATTTCAAAGGTTGGTTAATGTACAATAACCTCAGTTTAGCTGTTGAAGCTACTTAAAAATTGTGTGTGTGTGTGTGTGTGTGTGTGTGTGTACCAACAACCAATTACATTTTACTCCCTTAATCCTATGGAATGGACTGATGAGATTCCAGTCTACAGTAAACAGAGAGGTAACTGAGCCCTTTAATCTTAGCCTGGCTTGTGAAGTTAAAAGAGAAAATCAATTACCGTATTTTTTGCTCTATAAGACGCACCAGACCACAAGACGCACCTAGTTTTTGGAGGAGGAAAACAAGAAAAAATAATATTCTGAATCTCAGAAGCCAGAACAGCAAGAGGGATCGCTGCGCAGCGAAAGCAGCAATCCCTCTTGCTGTTCTGGCTTCTGTGACAGCTGCGCAGCCTGCATTCGCTCCATAAGACGCACACACATTTCCCCTTACTTTTTAGGAGGGAAAAAGTGAGTCTTATAGAGCAAAAAATTCGGTAATCACTTAGGCTACAATCCTGTGCATGCTTACTGAGAATACTTCTGAGTAGAACTCGGGGCAATGGCTAGGAAGTATCAGGTAAAGTGATGGGCAAAATGGAACCAGAATAGAGACTCAAAACCAAATTAATTCCATTATTAAAAACTCCTGTGGGGGGTTGTGCCTTATTCATCTTACCTGCCTCCGAAGGCTGCTCTTGTGTCCTTGGTTTGGAAGGAGGCCAGGCCCAGATACGTGACTCAGGCAGAGAGGCAACAGGCAACCTTCTCCTTGGAAGGTGGTTCATTTCTGCCCATCTGCATCAGGGGGATTGTAGAGCAGAGGTGGTTAAGTAGATGCAGTGAACCAGATCCTTATTTCTCCTCTTACCGAGCCAGATTGTGACATGGGGGTGGTGATACCCACCTGTCAATCACATGATGTCACAGTGACATCAGGTGACCCATTTTTTTTGGCTTCACTATTTGAAAAATGTTTTTTTATTTCCCTAATGCTGTTGTGAAATTTGAAATGTGCTACTTTACCAGGGATTATTGCCTTGCTGTTACATGTACATCTGGGGTTGTATCCAACTAAGCTATATTTCAAGTTGGCCAATTCAAATTTATAGGCCTAAGTTAGTGATGTCCATTAATTTCAGTGGGTCTGTTCTGAGTAGCACTACATTGCTCAACAACTTTGGCAGCCCTATTAATATATCTCTATCCTTTTTTCTCTCCCAGTTCCTCAGCCTCCCTACCCACTGCATGAGTCTTGAAACAGAACTATCCCAATTCTTTTTGTTATAAAGGTTTTTTAAATGTGGGGAAGAGAGTGTTTATTTTTATTTTTGAAAACTATGAGACTTATTCTCTCTCTCTCTCTTTTAGGAATTCCAGTTGATGTAGCAGTCAACATTTTCATTAACAGTTTTGGATCAATACAAGAGACAACTATGGTAAGGCTGCTGTTTCTTGGATATCTGCTTGTGGGTTTATTAACATAATTTATAGTCTACTTTCCATGAAACCAAAATAGAGTGTGTAGACATGATTCTAGATTTAGGCTTCGTATGTTGCCATTTTCTTGCCTGTCTGATGCATTCTATAATACGTTTCCAATAGGACTACAGAGTGAATATCTTCCTAAGACAAAAATGGAATGACCCTCGACTTAAACTGCCCACTGACTGGAAGGGGTCTGACTCTTTAACTGTAGATCCCACCATGTTTAAATGTCTGTGGAAGCCAGATCTGTTCTTTGCAAATGAAAAAAATGCCAACTTCCATGACGTCACACAAGAAAACATTCTTCTCTTTATATTCCGTAATGGAGACGTACTGGTCAGCATGAGGTACTTTTTCTTTTAAACTGCAAAGTTTTATTATAGACTTTGAGCAAATGAAAGTCACTGCTTGATTAACTGAGGCACAGATTTGGGATTTTAAAAAATAAATAAATAAAATTAAGAAGTACACGATAATTTTGAGAAATAAAGTGGAGCTACTATATGGTCAGTCAGCCTGAATGCTTGCTTGAAAATTGTGAGTTAGAATGGCTGTTGATCTGAAATGGTATGGCTCTCTGCAGTCTTTCTGAGGACATAAACCTCTGGATTTGGGAAGTTAGAAGGGTGTTCACATGTTGCATTCAACAAGTGTACAATGAGTACCTGTGTGTGCAAATAATTGAGCTATACATTCATGCAGCTTTATAACGTTGAATGAGTGTAGTCTGTATACTTGCATACACAATAGCTGAACTGTAGAAAACATCAAATCCTTCATACAATGTAGAGACAGCTTATACCTATATTCAGTGTAACATAAGAATAAGACAAGCACAGGGATCATTCTCTTCCACTGACAATTTCTCACATTCACAACTCCACATGGACACTATACAGATAAATCCACGAGAGCTTGATCATGTCTCTGTGCTGTATGCTGTAATGAAGCATGTGTTTCCTACGTGCTGAAAATGTTGCAATGAAACTCCCCTAGAGTAGAAAAATAAGTGCATCTTTATATGAATACATTGCATACTGATCTGCTACGTTTGCTAACATGAAAGCAAACAACAGCCACCACCTCCCCTTTTAACTTGAAGGTTGCTTTGAATTGCTCACAAGCTTTCGGTTTATATTTCCAGATTATCCGTTACGCTTTCCTGCCCGTTGGACTTGGCCTTGTTTCCTATGGATACACAGCGTTGCAAGATGCAGTTGGAGAGCTGTATGTAAATCAGATTGTGCATAAAAATAGCTACCGCTTCCTGTTGTGCCTATATAAACTGAAGAAAGGATACACAGTGCACAATGCTGTTTGAATGTGGACTTGTACAATGGTTTCAAAAAATCATGTTCATTGGTCTCTGTCTTTTATAATTCAACCCATAGCTGTGGTACTTTGATCCTATGCATCAAAGTACCTGGGAATAAGTCCCACTGAACTCAGTGGGAGTTATGTCTGAGTTAAAGTACATATAATTGTGCTCCATAGGCCTGATCTTAAAATAATTTGCTTGGAAGCCCAACTGGTTTTCACTGAAATTTATATCTGTCAAATGCTGTTAGGATCATGGCGTAGTTTTAGCAGGGATGCTTATCAACTTCAGGGATTCTGTATCACAGGAAGGGTGATGTGGGTGGGTGGAACCATGCCAAAGTAATGTATGTGATAGGGAGGAAAGACCTGTGGACCTACCTCCCTGCTCCTTGCCTGGATTGGGGTGGGGTGGGGTAGCAATGGGGTTGCATGGGGAAAAGATTCACAGGCTGGATATCAAAAGGGAGAAAGCCCAATCCTCTGTAGAGACATAACTCAACTTTGAAGGAGGCACCTGCAGCATAGTTTCAGAGGACAGTCTTAACCAAATGAAAGGTTCTTCAAAGAAAAGGTGGTCCTTCAGATAGCCTGAAACCAGACCCATATAGGGCTTCTCGAGTCAAATAATGGCATGCTGAATTGTGTCTGAAAACAAACCGGAAATCAGGGAAGATGTTTCAGCAGCAGTGAAATAAGACCAGCATAAAGAATACCCATGAAGTAATGAGGCTGCCAAATAATCTAGGGCACAGTATGATTGAGAATTGTAGAGGTGGAAGGGACAACAAGGGACATCTAGCCCAACCCCCTGCTATGAAGGAATATAATTTGGCTATTGCATTTGTTATTTTTGTCTCTTAATCCTTTTTTCCCAAACACCTAGTTGGTTACACTACCGATGATTTACGATTTATCTGGCAATCTGGTGATCCTGTTCAACTGGAGAAAATTGCTTTGCCACAATTTGACATTAGGAAAGAAGATATTGAATATGGCAACTGCACCAAATACTACAAAGGAACTGGTATGTACTATTGAACATTGATGAATTTCATGGCATGATCAGACTCTGATCACCTATAGCAGTGGTGTCCAAACTTTTCAAAGAGGGCCAGATTTGATGAAGTGAAGGGCCAACCAAAGACCAAAGTTGTTGAGCTTTTTTAGGATTGCACCCCAGGAAATAAACTGCCACAGGGACCAGCAGGCTGGATTAGGCCCCTGAAATGGACTTTGGACATTGGTTGGCGATAATCTGTCAAATTCTGACTTATAAAATAAAATTGTTTGGATTAATGTTTAGAAGATCATTGACATATTAACCACAAATTGATTGGGGGAAATGCTCTCACTAAATTAAGATATCAGAATGGAGGGGAAGTCATGTTTTGTTTTGCAGCAGTTTATGCAGTCCCAATATCTGTCTTATCATTCAAAATATCTTGATATTTCTAATGGGCTATCCAGGGAGAACAGCAGCAGCCAATATTGTACCCTTTAGATGTTGCTGGTCTACAGTTCCTATCACCCTTGACTATTTGCTGTGTTGACTGGGGCAGATGGAAGTTGGAATCCAACAACATCTTGAGAGCACCACATTGTCTACCCTGATGCAGGATATAGATAGCACTCAACCCTATGAATGGTATGCTTATTTGTGAGATAGAACATGTATGAGAAAATGCACCTATATTTCTGAATGGTGCCAGAAACCGTAAACAGAAATATAATATGTCAATTACTCTGGATGTGAGTGAAGCAGTTGATGATTCACCACTTCCAGAGCCCAACCAGAGTGAAAAGTGGTGCATTTTCAATTTTCTCCCCCAGCATTCTTCCTCCCTCCTTCTCATTGAAACCAAAGGTGGGCAAATTACTCAGGCGATCTTCAGGCTGGTACAAGTAAGGGGCCCAGTTGTGGGGAAACAGAGGGGCTTTGGCTGTAGCAGATCCAAGACTGCTTCTACCACACATATGAAACCTGACACCACCAACAACTGGTGGAATCAGCTCTATGCCAGTGGAACTTGCAGGTTTGGACAACCTCTCCAGAGGACATGACCCTTCCTGCCAGCACCAGTGGAGAGGCACCTCTGCTCAGTCCTAGCCTCCTCCAGTCAACAGATCTGGGGATGGGATTGCTCTGTTCCTTGTTACACTGAAGAAAATTAACCATATAGGCAAGAACTCCAAGGAGAGGGGGACTGAGCTACTTAATTCACTGGGTCTGTCAGAAGAATAGGTTTTTCACTGACTGTCCTAAAACATGGAGCTAGAGCCTAAGCAGCAACAGACCTGTAACATTTGCTTGAGGGGGTTGCCTGATCTGAAATTCAGCAAGTGCACTAAAATAGGGTTTGTTCAAGCGATGCATTCCAAGTAGAGCTCTTGGTGATGTAGCCAGATAATTTTAGACCTTGGGCTTAATGGCCTGGACTATATTAAATGGTCTGATTTGGGATTGGCCCCATATAGAAAGAAGAGTCAGAATGGATATTTTATGATGCAAAAAATAATTTCTACCCTGGTGGTGCCATATACCTTGTGATGGAATTAATGGTCTCCATTATCCTATTTTGGAGAGGTCAGAAAGGGAGTAAATTCCAACAAAGTCAGTCAGGTTAGATGTCTGAAATTACATGCACGATGTACCAACAGTTACAACTTGTTTCATCCATGTACCTTATGATGTAATTGTTGGTTCCTGGAAGCAGTTTTGGCAGGGCTTCCATCTGTCAAGTGACCCAGCAGTTGCTCATGAGATGGGTAGTGTTGGAAATGCCATGACTTTTGTAAGCTGTCTAGGTATCCTTTGTACTTAATGACATGTATTTTCAGATACTGGCTCTTCTACTCTAATACTTCTGATGGCTTGATGTTCAACCAAATACTAGGTCTGTTAAGTGGTTAACAAGCCAAGCTTATTACGTGAACAGGTGAACAGATTAGTACTCATTATGAAGTTGTACCACACTTTTTAACAACAATGAAGAGAGGTGCTGATATTGCGTACCATAGAGTACCCCCTGAAAAAAAGGACTGGTTTCACCACTGAAGCTACTGCATTAAACCTTAGTTCCTGAAACCTGATCTTTGATACCTGGTTTATGCAGATTGCCGCTAGGTAGCTGCAGATATTTCTTGCTAACTATGATTGTACTAACTGGCCTTGGTAATTACTAGATGATTAGCCTAGTGAGTCATACTAGTTGACACTATAATCAGCATGGGAGCATTATGATGAGGTATGTAAGAGGGGGAAATAATCAGACCCTCATCAAAGTGATCAGTGGAGGGGGTGGATTGCTGACTCATTTGCATTAGAGCTTTATTTTTGCCTGACATCAGTCCATTAATTAATTAATTTCATAGATTCAAAATTAGTTAATGGCTTCAGTACAAATGCTAGATTTTTGTGTGTGGGTCTAACTGTAGTAGCAAGAAGAAGAAATTCGTAGTCTGCCGCCATTTTATGGGGCAGTATCTCATCATATCCTGAAGATTGTAGGAGAACATAATCCAATTACAAGGTAATTGCATTCAGAAACAAATGGCATCATATATTTTATTCAGTTATATCACTGTTTCTTCCCTATTTCATTTCATTTCTCTATTAAGCAGTGATTGCCAAAGCCCAGCTACCAAACTAACTCTCGTTGTTGCCCCAGGCTGGTTTGTACAGCTGCATATTCTTTGACTGGATTTTGAATCAGATTGTAATTCTGCAAAACTGAGATGCAATGTGTGTATTGGCAGCTACAGCATGGGGATTAATTGTTCTCCCAGTTATGTGCTTACTTTTAGAGGAATTGGAATCCTGGTAGCACTTAACACTACTAAACGTATGCTAAAGAGCAATCCAGCAAGTTTCTATGCCAGGCAGAGAGGAGAGTTGGATTGAGTTGTTGCAGTCACTTTGCTTGGCTCTGCTGTTACAAGGGCAGGGCTGAGACAAAGGGATACTGAGCCAGTCTTGTAGCCATCACCTGCTGTGGCCTCATCCAAACCCAATTGTTGCACCAGCTTGGTGCTGGGATTGGCCCTGATTGCCCTGGCCCTCCTCCACCTTCTGTGACCACTGTGGTGTCACTGCTTCATAAACGCCACCCTCAACAGGGGATAGGAGTTAGGATTGCACTGTTAGTGTGTGGGAGCAAACATGGATAGAAACAGCACAATTAGGAAGTTTCAAGATATCTCTTGTGTTCAGTTTTGACTATTGAATTATTATTATAATGAAACTGCCAGCTGGCCTCCCTTAATGTGAAATTTACATTGTTCATCTCGGTGACTAGGAATGTTATGCTTTCTATTGTAATATAATATAAGGGCTTTTAGTCAGAGCAGGAGTGAATTTCTGACCTAACACAAACAGCTGAACACATAAAAGTCATATATAGTATGGAAAATGAAATAAGAATTTGACAATCTGTGGAATCCGTTTATAAATGGCATAGAAAGCATTCCACTAGCTGAAGATCATAAAAGAGGAGAGGATCAAATAACCAGTACATGTTCAATACATTAATTAGACAATTTTGCTCTTCATGTTTTATTTAGTTGTATTTTGTCCTGGACTTTTTAAATGATTAGCAGCAAACTTTATGTTTTATTATGAATGTTCGTACTTAGATTTGTTGTGTAAAGAGGTTGGCTAGAGAGTGGTCAGTCCTGTGTCTGAAGCTCTGCACTCATGTGTCACTCAAAATCATTGAGAAAATTCATCCAAACATCATTTTTGTATTTTACAAGAGGAGATTTGCACTGTCACACAATGAAATTTCATTACATAGGTTTCATTTCCCACAAAAAATAGGAAGTGGAATACTGCCATATTGGCTATGGCATAATATCTGCTTATGTTTTATATACAAGAAGATGTAATCCTCTTATGGAAACAGACCTGCCCTTTTTGTCACTATAGGCAGAGGAGGATGCTGTATGTATATGTGCACATATGTGAGTGTGAGAAACCTCTTACATTCACCAAGCCTTCTTCTTGCTTTTATTTTTCTCCTGTCAACTGACACAGTGCTGCTGAAAGCAGATATTTTCTTTGTTCAATCTCCCCCCACCCACAAAGTATTTAAACCTGAATTAGGGCAAGCTCAAAGTTCAGGACAGCTTCCTTTGAAATCATATGAAGAACCCACAAAATGTGGAGCAGGGGGCTGGGTGATTTTAAAGCATCCGTATCTGAGACCAGGGGCTTCTAGAAACATGGATACCTAAACGTGTCTATTCTTTCTCCAAAGGTTACTACACCTGTGTAGAAGTGATCTTCACTTTAAGAAGACAAGTTGGCTTTTACATGATGGGCGTTTATGCTCCCACGCTGCTCATTGTCGTCCTGTCGTGGCTCTCGTTTTGGATCAATCCTGATGCAAGTGCTGCAAGAGTGCCTCTGGGTAACCTGAGTTTCATCTGCTGTCAGAACCACCCAGTGTCACCCAATGTCTGTTCTGTGGTTGCTTCAGTAGCAGATTTCATTGGATTACTGGAGGCAACTCAACTCTCATGGCATGCTCTTCACTCTCATCCCAATCTTCTCTTTTTCAGTCCCATACATGTCTCCACTTTTTAAAAGACAAGATCTGTAGCCTATAAACAGGTTGCTCCTGTCTCTGCTCACTAAATCACCACTGCGGCGTGTATGAGTGCAACTGTGAGTAGAACTTCAGAAGCATTATCAGCTTTGGGGTGCAGGGGTAGAATAACAGAACCTGGATCTTTAAACCTTAGCCAGGGGGAGTATATGGGGCTTCACCAACATTTGTTGAACATATGGAACGTGGGATGATGAAATGCTATGATACCCAATTTCATCTGTGGATTTCGGCTGAGAGTGAGTCTCACTCTCAAGTGAGCATTTCAGCAACAGCCCAGAGAACTTGGATTCCTATTTTTGTTTCATCACCAATAGGTTTGAGGGCACCCCCCAGCAAACCAACTTAGGAGCCATCCAAGCACTAGCCTGGGTTTAGTGTAAGCTGGTTTCTCAATGGGCCCTAGTGAATTCTAGTATGCACCCGCAGTGCCCCTCAAGCTTACCTAATGGTGGAAAGTGAGTAATGGTGGCTCTAAGCAGCTGTCAGATGTTGTACCACAAGTGCCAAGTACCAAAATAGCCATGAGGTAGACAGCAATAGCGGCTCTTTAAGCATCCTAGTGGCTGCCATGTTCATTTCCTAAAATGACCTTGATGTTCAATTGTTTCAAGAGTGATGCCACATCCAGGGCACTGGAGGAGTTGGAAATAGTCTGCACCCAGCAGTCCTTTGAACACCAGTTCCCAGACTACCCTTTCCCCAAAAAAAGTAAGCTTAAGCTGCCCTGAGCATGCATCTGTGTTGGTGGGCCCTGAGGCCCTAGCACTTTTCCAAAGATACCACGTGATGCTGTTGCCCCCTTCAAGGAAACTTGAAGATGGTAGTGCTGATGGTATCGCACAAATAAGTTTCAGACTTAACTATGAACCTTGCAAATAGAAAAGTGAGACAAGACAAGCTGTCACCAGCCAAAGGGAAAAGGCTGCACAGGTACAGTCCTCACTGAAAGGGGCCCCCACATTTATTCAGTTTGTGGGGTGGTCCTAAGTCACTTTAGCAGGAGGGAAGATGGCGTGTCACTGTATTTAGTTCTCTCTGCATAAGAACGAGGACAGGACAGGCTCCTCTAAATCAAAAGTTGTTGTTGTTTAGTCGTTTAGTTGTGTCCGACTCTTCATGACCCCATGGACCAGAGCACGTCGGGCACGCCTGTCTTCCACTGCTTCCCGCAGTAGGGAATCCTTTTTAGACCACATGCCAGAGGCAAAAGAGGGTGAAGCATTCCAAGCAAGCAAAAACTCTGAATTGTGGCATGAAGGAGGGCTGGCAAGGGGTGTGGCCAAGGGGGGGGGAGAGTTGCAAGCGCTAGATAGAGAGGTCTGGTGGGGCGCATTTTCCCACCTGGTCTGTGGTCTCTCACCCAGCCTATGGTCTATACAACCTGTTGTCCTCCTGTTGGCTAGGCCCCAGAGCCTTCAAATTCCAACATGTTCAGAAGCCCTTCTCTGACATTTTCTGAAGCCATAATACTGTTGGTTTCAGAGCAAAGTGGCTACTTGATAGAAATCTTTCTTCCACCCCCTTCAGCCAGATTACACATTTCCTTTGAAATAGAGTAAGATCTTATTCTTTTCCATCTCTCTGAGGCTGAACTTTTCACCCTCAGATTCAAGGCAAATGGAAAGTAGCAGCAGGCCACAGTGACCTCCGCTGCCCTGTTGAACAATGCAATGAAAGGACAAGCTGAACTCTTTTTCTAAAATCTGAAATCCATTGACTGAGGTTAGTTTTCAAACTTTAAATGGCTGTGAAGTACAAGGTATTTGAAGGACTATAGAATGTAGCTCTGCAAAGATGAATATCCTTGGCTCTTTGCTGTCAAAGGTAGAGAGTTGTTAAATTCAACACACATTTTTCAAAGTAGCAACATAACAACAGGATGGACGCTTCAGACTGTTTTGAGATGTATAAAATTAGTACCCATATAGACAACCACTTTGATTGCTACATTCCCTGCAGGGAAACTCAGGAGCAGAGACAGCCACCAGTCAAGGCACTCGGTTTCAATATTACTCCATCATTTTGTGACATCTAAAACACCATTTGATTGGTGGTAGGAACTAGCACTGATAAGGGGGAAAGACATAGTTGTGCCAAGATAAATAGAGCAGTTAGCAACAATAAAAACCGTTTGTAGCCATCATTGCTTATATATGTGTTCAGAATTATTATGTGATCAGTGCATGCACTGGAATCCATAATTCACCTTGTACATTCATTTTCATCTCCTGCAAAGCATATGTGGTGCATCAGCAAGTCCTGTTCCTTTTTAGGAAATGTCATCCTTTAGGAACCGGCAGCATAAACATGGGAAGAGGCAGCAAAGAGGGAAAAGGGCTAGTAGGGCAGGAAAGCTTCTATTACATTCTTGGATCTTTCCCACTCCACTTTAGGTATCTTTTCAGTGCTCAGCTTGGCCTCAGAATGTACCACGCTTGCTGCCGAACTCCCCAAAGTGTCTTATGTGAAGGCCTTAGACGTGTGGCTGATTGCCTGCCTTCTCTTTGGGTTTGCTTCGCTGGTTGAGTATGCCGTGGTTCAGGTTATGCTGAACAACCCAAAGCGAATCGAAGTTGAAAAAGCCAAAATGGCCAAAGCAGAGCAAGCAGAAGGGAAAGGCGGAAATGCCGCTAAGAAGAATACTGTGAATGGCACAGGCACCCCTGTGCACATCAGCACTTTACAGGTAAGTGCCCTTATTGTGTCTTTACTTTCGCTAGCTTGCTCAATTTTCGGTTGTTTGTTTTTTTAAGCATAGGGGGCAATGCTGTGTAGATGCTCGATTGGAGGGTTTTTGCCTAAGCAGTTCATTGTATTTGATTGTGATGCTGCGGGGAAGCATTTTTGAAAGTTTAAGATGCTTGCTGAAAGAGCTTCTGAAGTAGGCACACAAAGAAGGGTAAAAAAAACCCAGACTTGTCCCTGCCTTTAGCCAGAGGGAGTTACCTGCCTCAGGGAGCTGATTTGGGGTGTCATGGCAGCAATTGGTTAGGTATCCGATTTATTGTTTTATTTTTACTGCAAGGGAGGGGGAAAAGCACTTGTGGGATTTTCTTGACTAGCCTTAGGGTAATATGTGCCATGGCTTGTGGGGAGAGGCATCATTTGCTGTTCCAAAATGTCATGGGAGGGCCCTGAGAACAAGAGATGTGCAACCGTGGTCCTTTGCATCAAATCCTAAGGGGTGCCATTCAGAACAGCCCTGTTTTCTTAGAGGCTGCACAACATTGCCGTGGCAGTATAATGTAGTATTAGGTATTCTCGAAGGACCACCACCACACCTTGTACTAGGAAGATGCTTTAGCCATAAGTTGGATTAGTCTTTTAGCTCTTTAAATGAATCAAGTCTTTGACCTCAGGAAATTTTCTATTGCTGTCCATCATAAGACAAAATGTCATGCCTTGTGTTAAATGCTGTGATCCTGTTCCATGGACATAATTGATTAACCCTTTAAAAAAAGGAACGAAATTGCAATTCCTTGGGAATGGGGAGGGTAATTACAGCTGCACTTGCCTTTCTCACCAAGAGGCACTAATAATAATAATAATAATAATAATAATAATAATAATAATACATTTTTTATTTATACCCCGCCCTTCCCAGTTCAAAAACCGGACTCAAGGCTGCTAACAACAAATTTAAAACACTTTAAAACACTTAATTATAAAAGCAGCATAAAATACAGTATAAAAACCATGAATAAAAATCAAAAATCAATTAGATAATCCCCAGGGCTAGCTGGTCCTACTTGGCCAGCAAGGAGGCCAGGGGAGAATTAGCTGTGGGGTCTCAGAGTGGGTGATCTTCATAAAAGGGGAGGGGGAGGGAAGAGAAGGGAAATAAAAGATCAGGCTGAATTGCTGCAGTCTCATAACAGAGGAAGCAAAGGAGAGCATCCTTTCTCACCATGGAGCACAGAAATGCTCTCTCTCACACCCTCCAGCTTTACTCTTTCCCCATCCTAACCCTTACCTTTGGTGTGTGAGACACACATGCAGGGTGCGCCAGGTTAGAGAGAGCAAAAAATGTGTGACAGTGTCAGGACAGTGTGTGAGAGGTCTGTGTGCCTATATTAAGTAAGGCTAGTTGTATATGTGTGTGTGTGTGTGAGAGAGAGAGAGAGAGAGAGAGAGAGAGATTGTGTGTGTGTGCTCCTGCCTCCGTCCCTCCAGATTAAATGGACCTCCAGGGCCAGTGATGGAGCTGCATAACAGAATGCATTTATTGTCTCATCAATTAACTCAGACGGTATTTTCGTGGCTACAGTTGAGCATCAGAATGATTGCGCAAAACTAGATCAATTATGCAGAAGATGCATAGATGCATTGCTATTGCTTAATTCCAGCTGACAGTCATGGGGAAATGTGCAGCTTAGCTTCCCCTCTGAACAGTAGGAAAACACAGCAGAGTTTGTTCCCTGGTGCCAGAACCTGCCTACCAAGAAACAAATTACCATCTTGCACCCTCTAGTGACTCTTTGCGGCATCATCATCATTTGTAACAAATTCTTTTTGCACATATGTAGTAGGCTATGTTTCTTAGTGAAGCAGTGGGGGGTGGGCGCTTAATAGTTCAGTTCAATTTGAGAATTCACACATACCGTGCTCCTGTGCCAATCAGTGAAAGGAGTCCCTTAGTTAAAATTGTATGAAATTATTGTGGTCTCTTCCAGTGTTTGTTTTTTTAAAAACAAAAAAATTATCAATAATGTTTCATTTATAAGAAGATAGAATGAGAAAAAAGAAAGCAAGAAAAAGTGGCTGAGATTGAAAAAAGAAACAATACTTGCCATTCATTAATATACAGAAATGCATATTCTCATTATCCTAATATACATATACTTTTCAATAACCTAATATATTCTGTGTAAACCCATTCAAAATATCATTGTACTTATCCAAAGAAAGTCTGTGTCTATAAGCTGTCCATTCATATGTTGCCACTGTGGTCTCTTCCAGTTGATCCCACAGCTCTATCCGTTTTCAGTTTGTGCTTTTGAACATACGTATGACAGTGCTAGCTCTGTCAGTAGAGCATAAGACTCAGAGTTGTGGGTTCAAGCCCCATGTTGGGTGAAAGATTCCTGCAGCGCAGGGACTTGGACTAGATGATCCTGATGGTCCCTTCCAGTTCTATGAATTACCTGATTCTATGGTTGTTTCAAAGAAGGTCCCTTTTAACACTTCCTTTAAAGGCATACATTCATTTTTCTCTCACTATTTCTGAAGATAACGTGAAAAATTAATGTGAGAGGGTGTGCTTTTTTAAGGCCCAAATATTCCAGTCTTTCCTTGTAGGGAAGTTGATTCTTGCTTTGGGTTCCCCAGTCCCTCAAGTTTTGAAATATCACATTTTCATCCTGCCCGTTTAAAGATACTGCGCTCCCATCTAATAAATATGCATTGGCTTAAAATAATGACTTTGGCATCATGCATGTGATGAATATATTTCTGAAGGTGATGAAAATGTAGGCAATCACTCCTAAAAGAGAAATATGTATATTGCTTGTGTATCTTTTAAAACCTCTAACGAGAAATCTCCTGTCCCTTGCTTCTGATACAAATCTGATACTTGCATGTAATTAACAGAGCAAAGGAACAACTGGAATAGCTGCAGAGTCCAGTCGATTTAGGGGCCCATCTAAAATTACAGTGCAGTCCTAACCACATCTACTCAGAAGAATTCAGGGGGTTTACTCCCAGGTAAGTGGGGTTAGCACTGCAGCCTTAGTCATGAGTCTCAAGTTGCAGCTCAACCCATATAGAATAGGTTAGCTAATGTGGTTGTGTGCTTGCTATTGAAACACTAGAGTAATTCATGGCTTCCAAAATGCTGTTTGTTTGTTTCCCTAGGTTGGGGAGACCCGATGCAAAAAAGTTTGTACTTCGAAATCTGACCTGAGATCCAATGATTTCAGTATTGTTGGAAGCTTGCCAAGGGATTTTGAACTGTCAAACTATGACTGTTACGGGAAGCCCATCGAAGTGAACAGTGGGCTTGGGAAGTCTCAGGCAAAGAACAACAAGAAGCCCCCTCCCCCCAAGCCTGTCATCCCATCAGCCGCCAAGCGGATCGATCTGTATGCAAGGGCGCTGTTTCCATTTTGCTTCCTTTTCTTCAACGTCATATATTGGTCCGTATATTTATGATAGACCTTTTTATTTTTGGAGGAATAAAGAAGTGTGTGCAATATATGCCATTCCATTCCATCATGAAGGCCGGTCTGCAACAATTATTTTGCATTTGCAAAGCAATATATTGCATATTAGATGCCCTATGTGACTGTAATTGGGGGGTGGGGAGAGAAAGGGGCATCCTGGTTTTGAATGAAAGCATGACACCGCAATGTCTGTGCTTGAACCAACTGTTGTATATAAATGTACAGCGTACATCCTGCTTTAGGAATATACGAAGGACAACGCATACTACATTATTGAAGCTGGACAACACTCCCTATGAACATAACCAAGAGTCAAAGTGTTTCTGATAATGAAACCGATGTGCACGCTGATTACCAGTAAGATCAATATTCTAGTATATGTAGTATTTAAAAGTTCTCCTTATGACTCTCAAAGCCAAGACCCATCTTGTTCTTGTATAAAGTTAAATGGCACTGTGGAAGAACAAGCTGATGTTGTAATTCAAATCATGTAGACTTTGTAAGTGGGCCAAGTATATCTTAAGCTGATCTTGTCTATGTGGAAAAATAAAGATCAGAGAATTACTAGTTTTGCAAAATCAGATCATTTATTTAAAATTGCACCATGTGTTTCAGCATGAGCCTAGCGTGCTGCCAGACATAGTGGATGGAGACTGGCTCAGTGCAACAGACTTTGAAGAAGCCCAGGGCTAAAGAGTTCTGTCCTATCTATAAGTTCATTTACAGTGAAGTCCTACATACTCATTACACCGGGGATGGAGACTTGCAGCTACTACACTAGTAGAATGCTGCTGTTTCTATTAGATGCTCAGCCTGGGAAGGGAAGGATCAAGTACGGAACCAGAACGTACAAAAATAGTATAAAAAAATTCAGATACAGCATCTGTGGAAATGCTGCCAGCACCACCAATCACATACTGTGTCAGAGATGACACCTACAGGTTATTTACACCCAGAGGTAGCCAAGGAACTCACAGTGATAGAGATACAGCCCCCCCCCCAGCACAAAACCCTCTGTCACCATACACACAATAAGCAAGATGGCAACATGCTGCCCTGCAGCTGACAGGCATCTCTCAGGTAAGGGCTTGAATCCCCTTAGGCTCCTTGCAGCCTAAGCACAACACTTGCAAGTAGAAGATGCACAACACGGCAGCCACACCTGAGAAGGATACCTGCAGATAGCACTTGCAGTCTTCCTGGGACAAAGGCTCGAGACCCACAGGAGGGTTATATGGGCAACATCCAGTGTTCTCTTGTGATGATGTGGGTGGGTGGGCATTTTCTAATTTGCTCCCCTACCTTGAAGTTGATCACAGGAAAAACCCTGTGTCCCTGGTCTGCAACGGGTTGGACTTTCTTCCTTTGCTTCCCACTGACAGTCCTGGATCGATTGGGACACCCAGCGCAACCTAGAGCAATCCAGGGCTGTCCACGACTCAGGAAAAGCCCAGATCCCTTCTCATCACCCAGTTCAGTTTAGGCTTTGGGGTTCAGCCAAATCCAGTGCTCGGCCCTAGCCATCTGTCATGGATTACAGCCTATAATCTCAAAGTTTAGCATACAGTTTTAATGTCCCTATTTAGTGTTGCTTCCAACCATATAATCTGGAATGCAAGAGCCCTATCCTAACCCCCAAATCCACAAAAATATCTTTCTGCGGTAAGATCCTAGCAATTAAAATCGCCATAAAACAAACAGCCCACATTGTTTTCCTCACATCAAATCTCCACACCTAAGTTTGGTAACGAGAGCAAGTGAGACACTGCTTGGAAGAAAGCTTTGACTTGCACTGTCTTCTTGAGGTCTGTAATTTCACCCAACCAAATAAAGAAATAGCTATCACACAACGGAGATGAAATTTATCCAGCCGAGACTGCCATAGTGAAGAGCAAAGAAATGGGGTTTGTGTATCTGAACATTCAGGGTACAGTGTCTTAATTAAGATTACAGATGTTTGAGGCCCCTGGAGGAGAATCAAGTTACAAAGCTTTGTCAGCTGACACTGATTCAGTCTTGCTTAGCATGGAATTGCATTTGAGTTGTTTATTTCACGAACAGAACCATGTATTTCCTATTGGCAGTATACTTGGGCAAACAGAATGAGAATTTGACTTTGTTTGTTTGCAATTATTGAAGATTCATCAGGCCTCAAATGCCATGGGGGGGACGACGCTATGCGGGGGGAGGGAAAATGTGCTTGAGGAGTTTGTTTGTTTGTTTGTTTAACAAAATTTATATACCTCTTGATTATAGTTAGACCTCTAAGTGGTTTGCACTAAGAGGGTGAGATAGAAGTACTCTAATAATTAAACATAAATTTAAAAAAATATTATTTTACATATGGGACATTTCAAAGTTGTTGTTTTTTTATTAGAGAGATACAGTGTTTAGCTCATTTCATACATGCAGACAGCAACAGCAGCTTATAATGTTGCCACATGGAAATGAGTTCACGTAGCAAGCTGCTGATACGAGGAGTCTTTGGGGGAAGCCATTACTGTTTAAAGTGGAAAGAACTGGAGAAATAATTCTTGGTCCTGATCTATCAGGGGACATTCACAGGTTGAAACAGTGTATGGTGTTCTTGCTGGATTTTAAGAACTGAGTTCATACATGGAAGAATTATGCACATCCAGCTTAATCAGTGAGGCATTATATGCAATCCCCATTTACACTTCAGGGTATGAATGAGATAGGGCTTTTACGTCTCCATCCTGCAGTTGAATTGGAATTACATGGGATGGTTCTCTTTGGATGTGCATTCCCTTTCACTGTTCATGCACAACACTTTCTTACGAACTGAATCATGTTGGATTGCATGGCCAGATTTGAGCAGTTAGTGCATGCCACACACATGACAGGATACACACACATAGATTCATCTCCCTTCAACTCACTGCTTCTCCAGATTCTAGAGGGAAAATAATTACCTTGTGCTGCAAACCCCTTTGAAGTATATTCTCCTTATTAGCAAAATGACTTTTCTGTAATTATTGCCTACATTTTAACTTTACCGTCTTTCCATATGGATTTACTTTTCAAATTAATTTCTGTTCCTCTTTGCTCTTGTGCCTTCTTGATGGCCGTTGTGTTTATCAAAAAGCATTTAATCAATAATGTAATAATTATTTTTTCTACTAAACTCACACAAGAGGATACATGAGAACTGTGTGCTGTGATATGCTTGGTAATACAGGTCTGAAGTGGTATCACTGGCAAGGGCTGGGAAGCAGAGTACATGAGGAGGACAATCATGTTTTGTTTTGCAAGGTCATGAACTGTATCCCACTGCAACCATTTCCCTCTCACTTCAGTGAGGAGAGAAGAAGAAATTCAAAAGGATCTTTTAAATCAGTACCATGATTTGTCAGACTGCTTCTTATTCTTACACTTCTTCAACTGCAAGCCACCAAGAGTGGCACCAAGACATTTCATATCTCCTGATTCCCGTGGTTAAGTGATGGGTTTAGATTGCTCAAAATAGATGTTTTGACACACAGGTGTCTTCAGAATTTCAGATAACCTAGCACATTCTTTTTTCAGCAGTTGGCTAAAACCTTGCCTGTTTCATGTCCTTCCATCCCTAGGTCAACAGAATGAGACCAAATACAATTGGCCCATGTGATTTATTTATAAAAGTATTCCATTTCTGCCTGCTTTTCTGCCCACAGGCCTCCAATTCAGCCATAAAACAGAAGACAGGCAAAAGCAGCACAAAACTCCTTTCCAAACACCCCACTCTGTCCTATTTGAGAAATGCATTTTAGACCAGTTGAAGAAGTTTCTGAGACATCTTCCAGGGCAGCTTCACACAGAACATGTTACAACAATCTGATCTGAAAGGTATCAGAGCATGGAGGCAAAATCACATCTGTCCAAAAGGGGCTATATGTAGTTGGTAAACCAGCTGTATAGCTGGGAATGGGCACTCCTAGCCACTGAGGCCACCTGATCTTCCAGTGGCAATGTTGAATCCAGGAGTACCACAGGCTACAGACCTTCCAGGGGAGTGCAAGTCTGTTCAGAACAGGCCATCTCCCCACCTCCGGGACTGGAGAACACATAACATTTCTGTCTTCTCAGGATCCAGTCAATCACTGCTTCCAAGAACCATTCTAGCATCTGAGCTGCCTCTCCTGATTGAGGTAGAATGGAGAGAGAAAACAGGACACCTGCAGATGGATAACACCTCACTCCACATCTCTTGGCAATAGCTTCCAGCGGCTTCAAATAGATGTTCAATAGCATGAGAGACAAGATGCAATAGCCCCCCATAACTGCTTTCTGAAAACAACCTTGAAAGCAGGAACAGAGCCACTGTAATACAGTGGCCCAATCATCACCTCCTGGAGCTGGTCCAGAATGATAGCATGCCAAATAGTAGTAAAAGTCACTAAGAGATCAAGGACTTTGAGCAAGGTTGAACTTATCTCTCTCTTGACAAATGTCACCAACCAGAGTAGTTTCAGTGCCTGAAGCAGGATAATGCATTGTCTTTTTTATGGTGATATGTAAGTAGCCAGCCTATTCTTGTTCTAGCATCCTTCTAGGTAGGCTTTTCAGCTCAGCCTCTGGGTTGCCCCTGACTTCCTGCAGATTTACCATACTGGCCCAGTACTCCATCTAATACTGTTTGCCATCCTAGGTCTTTCAGTTCCTGCATGATCAGCTGCCTAAAGCCCTGTTCTGACTGATTCTAGGCATAAATGCTGCCATCCTTTCCATGCATATCAACCCTGTGGATATTTGCTACGACAATTACACATGAATAACACATGAGGTTTAAACATTGCATTATATATACCCATAATATTTTAAAGTGCTTTCATTCCGACATTCATTCATAGCTTCAGTGACCATTCAAGACATATACAAGGTATCTCCCAATAGTATGTTTCCTTGCACTGAAGAAATGAGATACAAGGAGCAAGGGGGGCAGAGATTATCTTCAGCTGTGTCAGCCCAGTTCAGACCCCTCCCTCACACAAAAAATAATCTAGGCCTGGATGGGAATCTGCTAAAGCAGCCATAAAGACCTCACTGGAATCCCTATTGATGCACTTCTACAGCTTTATTTGTAACCCATCTGCTAACATGCTGCCATTTGCAAGCTCCTTCTATTGCTGTTAGCTCCTTTGTGGCTCTGGTTGTGACACCCACCATTGCCCCATTCCCTTCAGTATGCCATTCCTATTTCATACCCGTGTACATTTTTTGTCCATTAGTTTGGATGCAGGCAATCAAGAAACCAACATGTCTTTGTTGGAACTGGCCCATTGCCTTTGCAATGTCATGGTTGTGCCCCCAAAAAAGCCTTGGGAGAGACTTTATTATAAACAAATGGTGACAATCTGTATTGGCGCTCTCAAACACCGCCGTTTACAATGGGATCGACGTCGTTTTCTGCACCATTACTGTAGTATAATCCTAATAAGCAATCTAATCCTATACTGTTCTGTGCAATACTATAATGCAATCCAATGAGATTATCAAGTGGAACACAAAGTGCTCATCTCAGCCAGAAGCTATATATTGCATCATTTTTCTTGTGGTCCCATTGTATTGCTTTGTTCATTGAATCATATCATACCACATCATACCTTCTCCAGCATTAAATCTATGTAAAACACTGATCTACACTCTCCAGTTTATTTTAAAGAGTAATACAAAAAGGGGGCAGATGATGAACAATACAGTTTAATTAAAAGATTTTTCACAACAAGGTTGTTTGGGGGGGGGATTTTTCAAGATGCAAAATAGATGGTAGAAAAATACGATTGCTTCTCTACACAATAAACTAAAAATAGCTGGAATAGAATCAATTTATGCAAGGAAGCTTCCCGCTGAGAATCTGATGAGAATTGACAAATTGGGCTAAACTATTTTGGATGGAGGAAAAGGCTATATACTTTTAAAAGAAACAATCACAACAACACTCTTGTCAATATTCAAAACTATATTAAGAAAACCACAGAAAATGGTAAGAGTAGAAAGAATGTGAAAATCATTTAATTTCATGCCAAACTCATCCATTGGAGGTGGGCCTTTCTCTGTATCTCATAAAATATTTACCCTATCTTTGATTTGAATTGACAATGAACAGACAGCATAAGAAAGCAAATTATACTATATTAGAGAAGACTGAAAAAATCCTGAATAGTAAAGCTGCAATTCAAAAATGCTTACTGAGAGAACAACCCAGGAATAAAATGGTGTAGCACAAGTGATGGGTTGATCCTGTACCACATTTCTTAATAACATCTCCAGGGGAAACGAGAAGTGTAAGAAGCTAAACATGTGCTTGAAATCTCTCAAAGGACCTGATATATCTGTGCACACACCCTACATTTGTAGCACATTTAAAACAACATAGGAGGAATTTAATTTCACACTCATGTAGTAGTGTATTCATTATCCTGGCGGAATGCCTTGTTCATGAGAAAGCACAGGAAGCCAGCATTGTTCTCATGGCTAGTTGCCCTTCAGATTGCTGATACTTCTTGTTGCACAAACGGCTGTGCAACAAGCTTCCACCAGCAGAACTGCTGTGCTGCTTTTCATATTGCATAGCCTTTATTTTTGCCCTTACGCTTCACAACAGCCTTTGCACTGGCAGTCAGAGAACATTGACTCCAGGCTCATCCATTTAAAGCAAACACACACCCGAAAGAAGCCTGGGAACTGTAGTCTACTCTTCACAATTCCCAGCAACTTTAACAAACTAGATTTCCCAGGATTCTTTGTGGGGCGGGAATAATGGGTTTTATATGAATGGTGTTTATGCAGCCTAAGCTTAACAGAAAGTGGAAATCACAAATTTTATCTTTGGAATGTATTGTTCTTTTTTTCCCATAACAGAAGGCTTAGGAATC
Source organism: Podarcis vaucheri (assembly GCF_965113315.1). Classification (NCBI taxonomy): domain Eukaryota; kingdom Metazoa; phylum Chordata; class Lepidosauria; order Squamata; family Lacertidae; genus Podarcis; species Podarcis vaucheri. The sequence goes on from NC_138767.1 coordinate 42,618,010, forward strand.
ATGCTGGCTGAAATATGGCACATCAGGGTTTTATAAAAGGCAAGTTGTTGCTGTCAGCTGGCATGCTCTCCTGAAAATTTATCAAACTTCCATAATATATCTGCTGTTGCAAAGCTTGTCTGCACTAATTAGTCAAGGGCTGTCATGAAGTGGTACAACTATTCCATCTATTCTCTTAATTCAGGGCCCCACTAGAAATGGCAGGAGCAGCAATGGTTGCAGTTCATGTGCCTTCTCCATTTCTGTATAAAGTGGGGGGTTGAGGATGGGTTTCCAGAACAAAAAGGATGAGCAGTTGAGGGGTGGTGTTGCATCTTTCCTTCCTCTGCATTGTTGCCCTGATTCCACCACCACAGACTCTTGTCTCTCAACCCAGCCCTGATTCCAAAGACAGAATATGAGAATATAAGGAAGCAAGACATCTTGTTATGTGATTTTCTCTGGGATCTCTAAGCTTCCCTTGTCCCTAAGAGGACAGCTATGAGAAGGTTAGTGATTGGTTAGTGGGATGATGGTACACTTTAAATCTCCTACCTCTTTCAAAGAGAGATGGCCCAGCAATGGTGGGGGAAATACCTTTGTTTGTTAAAATAAATCTCTTCAATTGCATTTTATTGTTGTCATGGAGGGGGGGGCTCAGTGGTTCAACCAATAATGGAGGAGCTTCTCCTGTAGGATCAACCTTTTTCCTTGCATGCTTACCCTGGAAGTAAACTCAACTCCACCAATGTTTGCTCTGCAAATCTATGGGCATATTTTAGCTTAGGACTGGGCAAATCTTATTTTTCTCCAAGTCTACATTCTCCCAAAGACTACATTTTCTCAGAAATAATCTGTCAGGGGCCACATACTGGCAATGTTGGTAGGGCCAGTTTTATTTTTCTAGGAAAAGAGGTGCTGGAACTCAGAATGAGCTGTTGCTTTAAACACCTCTCTTTTTTCTCTGATAATGGCAATGGTGCTCACCTGAGAGGTGCCAGAACTGAGTTCCAGTGCCAAAATCCAACTATTCTGGACAACAACCATACAAGAAATAAACAAAATAACCAAGCAAGTATTAGAAATCACCCCAGAATTGACCTTACTAAACATCTTCCAAGACAATAATGCCCACTTACACCACAAAGAACTCATAACCCACCTACTTTCAGGAGCCAGAAGCATCATAGCCAGACACTGGAGAAACCTGTCAGGAGTAAGCATGGACCAATGGTACCAAATAGTATGGGAAACAGCCTTACTAGAAAAATTAACCAATAAACTGAAACTGACACAGGGACAAACAGAAGAAGACACCTTCACCCCGGTATGGCTCCCCTTTATCACATACACAGCCCAACAAGACAACGACAAAAACCCACCAACAACATATAAATCAATATGGCTAACCTGATCCAAAACAGCCACCCACCCCACTCACACATGAAAACCAAGATCACCACTGCCAACCACAAATGAACAACCACACCCTAGACCAACCCCAACCTCTCTCACCACCAAAGGGACACAAGCGAACAACAAAGAACCTACACAAACAATGCTGACACCAAACCCTCCATATAGTAAGTAAAATGGTAATATCGTCGCTCGGCCCCACCCATCTCCTCCCCCCCACCTCTTTCCCCCTTTTCTTCCCAATGTCTCAACAAATGAAACTGATTTGTAAAAATGTTACATGGGGGAAAAAATACAAGAGAGACATTGCAAACACTTTTGTAAAACAAGAAAATCTTTAATTAAAAAAAAACTGAGTTCCAGTGAGTTCCAGCTGAAAAAAGCCCTGGGTAGGGCCAAATGTGGGTGGGGCTGAAGCCAAAGATGGATGAGGCCACCCTCTTTATATCACCACTTATTGCTTTCTCTTTCTGACATTCCCTTTTTCTCGTCCTCTACTGCTGCCACTTCTCTCTCCTCTGCCCATTTTCCCCTCCTTGGCACATGAAATTAGAGCAAGGGCTTCACCAGCTTAGGCCACAATTTGCCCATCTGTAACACAGGTCTCCTGAGAAATCTCTATGTGGGACAAGAAGCTACAGTTAGAACTGGATATGGAACAACTGATTGGTTCAAAATTGGGAAAGGAGTACGGCAAAGCTGTATATTGTCTCCCTGCTTATATGCAGAATTCATCATGCGAAAGGCTGGATGAATCCCAAGCCGGAATTAAGATCGCCGGAAGAAATATCAACAACCTCAGATATGCAGATGACACAACCTTGATGGCAGAAAGTAGGAGGAATTAAAGAACCTTTTAATGAGGGTGAAAGAGGAGAGCACAAAATATGGTCTGAAGCTCAACATCAAAAAAATGAAGATCATGGCCACTGGGCCCATCACCTCCTGGCAAATAGAAGGGGAAGAAATGGAGGCAGTGAGAGATTTTACTTTCTTGGGCTCCATGATCACTGCAGATGGTGACAGCCGTCACGAAATTAAAAGATGCCTGCTCCTTGGGAGAAAGGCGATGGCAAACCTATACAACATCTTAAAAAGCAGAGACATCACCTTGCCAACAAAGGTCCGTATAGTTAAAGCCATGGTTTTCCCAGTAGTGATGTATGGAAGTGAGAGCTGGACCATAAAGAAGGTTGATTGCAGAATAATTGATGCTTTTGAATTATGGTGCTGGAGGAGACTCTTGAGAGTCCCATGGACTGCAAGAAGATCAAACGTATCCATTCTTAAGGAAATCAGCCAGTGCTCACTGGAAGGACAGATCGTGAAGCTGAGGCTCCAATACTTTGGCCACCTCATGAGAAGAGAAGACTCCCTGGAAAAGACCCTGATGTTGGGAAAGATTGAAGGCACAAGGAGAAGGGGACAACAGAGGACGAGATGGTTGGACACTGTTCTCGAAGCTACAAACATGAGTCTGACCAAACTGCGGGAGGCAGTGGAAGACAGGAGTGCCTGGCATGCTCTAGTCCATGGAGTCACGAAGAGTCGGACACGACTAAACGACTAAACAACAACAACACAGGTGGTGGGTTGTGTGCTCCAGCAAGATAAGAGCTGTACCATTCCTCCATCACACTAAAGTAGAAGTGGGTTTTGTTGTTTTTGCTTTATGAGATGCATCCTTCCATTGGGAAGGACACAGACTTAGGGGCAAGCCAGTGGACAATATTATAACTGTGGTTCCCCTTACACTTCTCTGGCCACAGTTCCCTACCTGATTTTCTGGGAAGAAAACACAGTGGCACTTGCTGCTTTATTTTTCCCTAGTGGGTATCTCTAACCAGTAGGAGGGAGGATCCCTCCTCTGGCCTTTGCCAGGTGCCTGATTCAGTAGACAACCCCACACCTGGCCAATATTTTTTTCATCTGAGAAGAAGGCAAAGCCTCTGGTAAGCTTTAGCAAGGCAAGAGAGAATTTGTGCTTTAAAATGAATGGAATGAAACATCCAATGTATGCAATTTCACTGCAGCCCTGAACAACATGACAACACTTTAGGAGACTGATAGTGGGTTGTAATATACTCTGGAACCCAGTTTCCAATTTTGCACCTTCCTTCTCTTCAGTAAAGTTTTTCACAAGTAGGCAGAAGCTCAGTAATTATGTTCTGCTACTAATTTTAAGTTATGTGTTTGGCTATGGATGTCTCTCACCTCAATCTGAAGCTACAAGCTCACAATATTTATTCATTTATACTTAAAGGTGATATATCACTATTACAATTCCCCAGTACACTATATGATATTAAACTACAGTAACCAAATAATAAAACAGACAAAAATACAATAAACTTCCATTATAGACAGATGGGGGCCTCTTTCCAATTGCCTGCAGGTTAAACCTAATGTATATTAATCTACTACTAGTCTGGTGGCCCACAGCAAGATGAACAAATAGTGGCGTGCGCCTGTGGGTCTGTATTCATATGACCATTGTGGCACCTTTCCTGAATGTACAAAATGTCACAGCTAAACGTGGGCGTGTATGCAATGGGCACATGTAATCAAATGCGTAAGAATGTGTGCTGAAGAGATCAATATTTGCACTGGCTTTCCTTTGAAGCTCATGGAACTCCAGACAGCTGTTTCTGGGAAAGAGAATGTAGCTGAACCCTATTCCTACTTTTTGACTCGGTTTCCCCACCTTTCAGAGCAAGAACTTGGCCTCAGTGGAAGAGTGAAAAATTCAGGCAGACCAGCTCTAGCTGGTGGGCGCTGATCTCCTTTCGCTTCTTTTTAAGACGGCATTCTCCTGCCCGCCAACGCGTCTGATTTTTTTTTAAGCGATTAGCATGCAGAAAGCGAGCGAGCAGCTCCTCCTCCGACCAAGATGCTCCTTGAACCGTCCGATTTGGGGAAGCGGGGGAGGGGAAAGCAAGCAGCTCTGGAAAGCAGGCCGTTTCTAAGTTACGCTTTGGCACAACCCACACCATTCTGCTTCTCTGGATCGGAAGCCTGATCGCTCGCAATAGGTGGGGAGGGCGGGGGTGACAGAAACCGCGAATGTCCGGTGAAACGAGAGAGAACGAGAGAGAGAGCTCTTCGCTGCAGCCGTAGGGGGCGCGGAAGGGGCTGCTTTGGACCGAAGCCTGGCTGTCCCCGGCTGTCTTCCGCAGCGCTGTCCGTGGTGCTGAAAAGGACCAGCCCCTTGGCGAGCCCAGCCGCCCCCAAAAGCAGCAGCAGCAGCCGAGCTCGCGCGCGCGTCCAGGCCTACGCGGGGAGGGGGCGTACGGAGAGGGGGGGTATAAGGAGGCTCTCTCTCCGGCGGCGCACGCGCACGCCGCCTCTTCCCTTCGCTCGCTTTGCCTGGCTGTGCGCGAGTGTGCGGTGTGTGCGCGCGTGTGAGTGTGTGAGTGCGTGTGTGTGAGGGCGAGAGAGGCAGAGCTGGGCGAATGCGTGTGCTCGCCGGCGAAGGAGCTGGATGTACCGAGGCGACGGCAGCGCAAGAGCAGCGTTGAAAACGGCATCCCAGGCGCCTCTTTCCTTCCCCGGGCTGGCCTCGGGAGCACTGCAGCAGCGGGCCAAGGCTGCTTCTCTATCCACCCCCTTCCTCCTCTTCCTCTTCCTCCTCCTCTTCTTCTTCTCCCGCTGAGGGCTCATTTCCAGCTCGGGTCGTTCATCTGCTCGCCCAAGATGCAGAGGATCTAATTTGCTGAGCGACAAACGGGCAAGGGAGGAGAAGGCAGCGGCGGCTGCAGCAAAGGAATATTCTGTGGCTTTGTGGATGCTCTACTTTTCATGGCAATGCAAAAGATCCGGCAGATTGCTCTCTTCCTGGCTCCTTTGGTTTGGGGACTCATCTGGGGGGTCTACTCCAACGGCATACAAATAGGTGAGTGGCCCCGTCAGAGAGGATCCCATATATATATATATATATAGAGAGAGAGAGAGAGAGTGTTAGATGAGATACTGGCACACGGTCACCACTCAGGTCCAATTGCCGTATTCATGGCATGCACCCTTAAATCCAGCTTTTTCTTGCTGGAGTGGATGCTTGCCAAAAAAAGAAAAAGTGCCTTCATTTTAGATCAACTCCTGTGCCCCCCCCCAATTCTTAAATCCAAAGGTTACCCATCTTCTCGAATCCCATCCCACTAGAAGCAACTCCTTACCCCAAGCCAGTTCATGGCTTAAAACTAAACACTTCACTGGTGACATTTGGGAAGGTGCAATCCACATCCCACTGAAATCAGGATGGGGAAGCCAAAACCTCCTACCTTTCATTGCTCTGAATGGATCTGGATTGCACCCTTCATGTGAGGAAGGCAGCACACCATGTGCTTTCCAGATATTGCCCCCCTTCCCCTGCCAGCTCAGTTTGGGTATCCGGACCCTGAAGGGGAGAGAGATGGCTGAGATTTTAGGATATAGATCATCCCTAAGGTCAGTGAAACTGGCAATCTGAGGCAAGTCCCATGGCAAATAAAGGAAGGTCTCTTTCTCTTTGTGAGTCTGGCAGCGCTACTGCCGAGCCTGCAGCACTGATGTCCTCTCTGTGTGTCTCTCTTGTTCTGTCTTTATGTGTGTTTGTCATCCTACAGGGGGGCTCTTCCCCAGGGGAGCTGATCAGGAATACAGTGCATTTCGGGTAGGGATGGTTCAATTTTCCACTTCAGAGTTCCGACTGTCGCCCCACATCGACAATCTGGAGGTGGCCAACAGCTTCGCTGTCACCAACGCTTGTGAGTCATGAATGTTCAGTTCATTCAAATCCTCCCCTCCCCTCCCCAGAAACCCTTTGCTCCTGTGTTGGTGGAGTTAGGGCAGCAGGTGCTCTTGTGCATTAAGCAAGTGTGTGTGAGAGTGGGGTGGGAATCATGACTTTGGCATTCAGCTGCTCCAGAGAGCCTGGGAGGGCTCGTGGGGCAGGGCGTGAGGCGATTAAACTATGGAGAATGCACCCATCCATCCAGCTAAATTTCCCGCTGGAACATGGTGCACCATTGCCTGCTCAGGGTAGTCCTGCTCTACTCCTGTCCTGCCACTTGACCCCCTTCAGACCAGATCGTACCATCTGCTTTGCATTTTGGCTAGAGACTTCCAAGGATCTCTCTCTTGTGCTTTCAATGTATTACATAAGGTTGGCTGCAGTCATGACTGATTGTGGTGTAGGCAGAACCCCACCCTGCTCCATAATGGAAGCCCCCATGGGCCCTGCCTATGTGGGGTGTGCTCTTATTTACCTCTGCATGCATTGTGACTGAATGTCATGTCAACCTTTTCTGCATGGGTATTTGCTTTGTTGAAGGCGGGTCTTTCTTCCCTGAAGAAATGCTTTAGAGATGCAGGGAGAGAATGTGGGGACAAGAGCTTGCAGGACAGCGGCATTTGGGGCTTTCTTCCTGCCTTTTTCTGCAGGTTCAGGGGCACCAGCTGTTTAATCCTGTCCACTGCTAGACATAGTGTATATTTTCACCTTCCCACAGCAGAGTATACTGGGAAGATGAATATTCAGCACACCATCTTTCCATAATAGGGGGAAAGACATTTGTCACCAGGTTCCTCTGCCTACTCTTCTAAAAGCAGTGTCCAGAAGCAGCCTGTTGTCTCACTGGGCAGAGTTGCTACACATATGCAGGAGGAGAAGGAGTGGGCAAACTGGGAGGGGTGGCAAGATAGCATCCTTGTGCGTGGTTGCACATGGCACGGGACCATATATCCCAAGCCTGTTCACTGCCTTGTAAAGGCTGCCTCAGTAATTCAGAAGTCCATATTCTGGCATATGCCTTATGCTTAAAAAAAAGAGATAGATTCTTGAGGGATGTTTCAACCCCCAAGGCCTCTCTTGGTGTAGGAAAGGGTGCATAGCAAGAGGATGATTGGGGAAGCAGCAAAAAAGCTGCAAGTGGATTTTTGATTCTGAGCAGCAATAGCTGCAAGAGCTACCGATCAGCCATTTTCCTTTTTGCAATTCTCCATATTAGAATTACTCTGCCCCATCCCTTTCTCAATAAATCACAGCACTCTCAGGAACATTTCCTTGATTTGGGGGGAGTAAAGCAACTGAAAAGTGAGCACAGAATGAGTCCTGTATTTGGGGGTAGAAATGGCTCTTGCCTGTGTGATAAGCCTGCTACAGGGAACATTGCTTTTCTGGAACAGCAGTCTCCTATGACATAGATTCAGATGAATTTTTAGTATATACAGTATGCACATGTGACCATCCTTCCGTCTCTCACTTGGCATCATCTTGATATTTCTCTTTTGTAAGGCTCAGAGGGTTTTCTAGAAGGCTTCAGTAATAGGCACAATGTAGCTATTGCAAGGGTCAAGTAGCAAAAATAATACCACGATAAAATCAAATCTGAAAATGCTCTGTTTTTCATGAAGTTCCTCAGCTGGAATGTACATCTCCTTAGGGGATATATTTGATGGAACAAAGAACAGTTGTCCCTGGCACTACCAAAACGACAGCTATGAAATTATTTCATTTTTTGTTTAAATCATCCAGGTAATGGGAGGGTTCCTTGATTAGATTTTTGTTCGGTTCAGTAGAGTCTCCTATGATGCTGCCCCTTTGCTATACTGGTGGTAAAAACAGTAACTGAATGGGGCTTAGTTAACATTAAGGTCTGAATCGTTGCTCCCATGCAATGCAATGTAACTGCAAGAGAAATGTAATTCTGTCAGTTTGCGCTCGTATTAAATTAAGAACAAACAGATACCTCACAACACACGAATGTAAGAATAAAGGTACAATATCCTAAAAATTGAAAGCTGAGCAGGGGAGGAGGAGACTGAATGAAGTGATAGCCTGAGCAGAAAAATCGCTGCCAGCTAAGATGATTAGAATTGCAATTTGTCATACTGTCTTTAAAGGAATGTGTTCCATTCTGTCCCCAGTTGATACAGGCATTTTCTAAGAGGGCGATGCCAAGGGTTTTAAAGCCAAGAACTTGAAGAAGGGTGAGAACAAGAACAGGGGTGTGCCCACATGGCCCCAAAGCACACCCCACACATTCAAAAGATTAGAGAGTTGATTGCCAAATGCAGCTTCCTGCAATGAAAATGAGCATTCCTAAAGGAGAGCTGTGTTATAGCAGGGTCAACCATTGCTCCTGTGGCATCGTAGAAACGAACTATTCTGTTGTGGCATAAGCTTTTGCAAGCAACATCCCTTTTCACCCTATTCATTAACTTTCACCTGATGAAGCAGGCTGCTGCCTTGGAAAGCATATGGAAGAGTCAAATGGGTAGTTTTTAAGGGCTCTTGGTTGATCGTGTAGAAAGAGACTTCAAGAGGACAGCTGCACAGATGGAACAGGGAACAGGTTTGGCAACTGACATTTTGCTTCATTTTGCCTGGTCAACAACGGTTACATAGAAAGGCTGTTTAAAATGTCTAATTGATCTGGGGAGAATCCTATTGATTCTGCTAACTGTTGTTAACTGTAGCATGCAAGGCTGGTTTCAGAACCTGTGTTCTGAAGCATAACGCTTGAGCATGTGGACATGATTCAAAGGAGAGAAGACTTTGGAATGCATGCAGAGTGCATGTTCCTCACTCCCATACTTCTCTTGTTAAGGATGAGGCCTTTCAAGGCAGACAAAGGGATTTCCAGGAAGGAATTACCACTGCTGTCTTTTTCCTAGAAATAGAGCAAATTGAGAATCTGAATAATCCATGTCACTCAGATAATAAGGGGACATTGGTCTGCAATATTAGGAAATAGAAAGCTAGTACAAACCACTTTTTTTAAAAAAAAGAAATCTTTACGAAAACAGAGACAGGATATGTTATGGGGGGGAAGCACAGCTGTCACTTCATGTGATGGTGGGTGTTTTTAAAAGGGGTGGGGAACCAGTGATTCTCCAGAAGTGGTTGGACTCCAGCTCCCAACAGGTCCACCCAACATCAACAATGATTATGGTAGAACTGTAGTGTTGGAAGTACCATGAAGGTTATCTAGTCCAACCCCCTGCAATTCAGGAATCTTTTGCCCAATGCGGGGCTCAAACTCATGACCTTGAGATTAAGAGTCTCATGCTCTACCGACTGAGCTATCCCAGCTGCCAGCAACAACACCTGGAAGCCCCACCTTTGTTTTAAAATCTGAATTTGGTGGACAGTTTAGAGAAAACGCACTTGTAAATATAGTCAAGCATGTTTTATAAAATGACCCATTGGCCTAATTCAGTAATCTCTTTTATTTATTTTTTGCAGCACCATCAATGTACATGATGCTTTAGCACATAAGAAAAAGCCAGGTCCCATCCCCAATGGGCTCCCAGTCTGAAGTTTGACAATGAGGAAAACAGAGGGCAAAGAGGAAAGGGAGGTGGGGAAATATTAGACCAATAATTAAATCAGTGTGGTCAATGGAGTTACAAATACTTAGGCTTCATTGCAGTTGCCACTGGATGTTCAGTTTAGGAAAGAACCTCAAACGAAAGATGGTTTCGAGGAAGGAAGTAAAAATGTTTGGCAGCCATTTAGGTATTCTGGGATACGAGACAACAAGGGAAGAAGTGGCCGACAGTGGTAATGTTTGAGGTCATAGGAAGAGACGTATTGGGAAAGATGGATGCGGAGACAGTTTGGGAAAAGGTTATGGAGCCCTTTAAAGGTTAGGCATTTGTGATGGCATTGGGAAGGGACTGGAATTCAGTGTCGGAATCTGAGATGTGGTGCAGCAGTCATGATGCAAATACAGAGCCTTCAAGACATTCCTTCTTTACTTCAATGGAGGAACCACCCTCACACACAAAAGGAAGGAGGTACACTGACTTGCAGTGCTGTACACTATATTTTTCAAGAAACTGAATTTCAAAAAATCCCTCAGCACTGTTAATTAGATTGTGAGATCATTTATTAATGGGAAAGCTTTCCCTGTTATATTTCATCTTGGCATTCTTGGTTTAGATTCTGAATTTTCAGAATACTGTTTTTGTATTTATATGTTCACCAACCTAATGCTGCTTGGCCTGCAATCGACAAACTGATTACACTAGCCTGGGTCGGTTCTGGAGCAGCAGGTTCCTGATTTGCTCCTTGGCCTACAAGTGGTTTCCTCACCTGCTCCTGGAACATTTCGGTGGCAATTGACTGATAACTAATCTGGATATTCTAAATCACATATAATATTAATATAATATAATATAATATAATATAATATAATATAATATAATATAATATAATATAATATAATATAATATAATATAATATAATAATATAATATAATAATATAATATAATATAATATAATATATGTCAGTGCTATGTTATATTTAGAGCAGGAAAACTTGGGTTGAAATTTATTACATTTTAATATTAATAACCTGATGTTAATATCATATTTAGTATGTCTAGTGGTGATACCTAACTGAAGACCTGTTCACCATTTATGGAACTTTTATTTCCTGTCATGTTAACCCTCAGATACTAGCTATCCCTGCTACAAACACACACATTATAAATTTTGTTGGAATGAGTAATCGAGTATTTGTCCAACTAGAATTCAAGTAGAATTACATAGCTGAAGAGATGCAAAAAATTTTGCTGGTGTATGCTTCCCAGAAACAGGTGAAATCATTGGCTCTGATTTTTATCTCAATATCTTAACCAGAGCTTTTACAGTAGCACCCTAGGACTAGGAGGGGCCTCCAGGTAACAATGACTAACAGACGCTTTAGAACTAGTGTTACTTTTTGACTGGAGTAAAAGCAGATCAGAGGACAGAATTCTAACCATGTTCTGCTGTAGATCAGGTGCAGGGAGCCCTGCAAATGTTGCTGAATTAAAATTCCCACCAGCCCCTGGAGGTGTGGCCAATGGCAAGGGATGATGGGAGTTGCAGTTCAGCAATATCTGGAGCGTCAAATGTTCCCCATGCCTATAGTAGATAATTAAGTGCGCTTACTTAAAATGGTTTCAGATTATGTCTTGGTTAGTACTATCATTAACAAACAAACAAATATGTAAATAGGAACCAGTCTAAAATTATAGTCAAAGCTTTTCTAAAACTGACTCCCTCCTAAAAAGGCATTCTCTTAGGTCTAGTTCGCAAATGTATGCCGCTTGATGTCTCTAGACTTGATTATGCACCCTTCTAATCGTATGAACTGATGCTACTGAAAAGCAAGGCATCTGCGATGACACCTGGTGGCATGTACGCATGCGGACACGGAGCAATGGATCCAAACTACAAGAAAGAAGATTCCACCTAAACATTAGGAAGAACTTCCTGACAGTAAGAGCTGTTCGACAGTGGAATTTGCTGCCAAGGAGTGTGGTGGAGTCTCCTACTTTGGAGGTCTTTAAGCAGAGGCTTGACAACCATATGTCAGGAGTGCTCTGATGGTGTTTCCTGCTTGGCAGGGGGTTGGACTCGATGGCCCTTGTGGTCTCTTCCAACTCTATGATTCTATGATTCTATGATTCTATGATTCTAAGTCATTACTTGATGGCACAGTCCTCATAAACATGTACATGGAAACCACCCTTGAGTCTCTGGTGAAAAGGATTCTAAGATAGCTTTGAATGAATAGGTTGTGCTAATGATATTTCTTCAAAGCCAGACTTCAGTTAAGACTGCACTTCTAAGCATGCTTACTAGGAAGCAGGTTCCACTGAACTAAGTGGGACTTACTTTTCAATAAGCACATTTAGGGTTGGACTACAAGGCTTGTAATAGGATCTTGGGACTTTTCCTGGTCATTTTCTCATCCTTTGAAATCTTTTCCTCATGTTTGAGGACAGAGCTTTATTAGCAGGTGGTTGCCTCAGCAGGCTTTTATAAAAGAGCCTGCAGGAAATTGTGTGTGTGTGTTGCCCGTCAACAAAACAGAATATATAGAAGTAGCTAAAACTACTTAAAATGCTTCCGAATTTTGGTTATGATTAAGAACGAAGTTTAAAAAGGAGAAGTCAAAGATCTCATGAAAAGATAGACTCTGAGGAAAGTAGATTTGGCACCATGAAGATATTATGGAACTTGGGCAGCTGGAAAGCCTTAGAGAGGCTGCTTAGAGTTAGTACATGACAGTGTTTGGTAACTGACATGCAGTGATACTTAGGCATTTCACTGTATGTGACACCTACAAGCTGGCTTGAGTTCGTATTTAATGTTTATGTCTTCCCAATTATCTCCCTGTCATATGGAAACATCCATGCTTACAAGTGTCATTACTAAAACTTGCCCCCCCCCAAAGATAATAATAAAATAATAATAATAGTAATTTATTATTTATACCCCGCCCATCTGGCTGGGTTTCCCCAGCCACTCTGGGCGGCTTCCAACAAAATATTAGAAATACAATAAAACACCAGACATTAAAAACCTCCCTAAACAGGGCTGCCTTCAGATGTCTTCTAAAAGTCAGATAGTTGTTTATTTCCTTGACACCTGATGGGAGGGCGTTCCACAGGGCAGGCGCCACTACCAAGAAGGCCCTCTGCCTGGCTCCCCGTAACCTCACTTTTTACGGTCAGAAGGGCCTCAGCGTGGACCTCAGGGCTGAACGATGGGGGTGGAGACGCTCCTTCAGGTATACTGGGCCGAGGCCGTTTAGGGCTTTAAAGGTTAGCACCAACACTCTGAATTGTGCTAGGAAACATACTGTCTAAAATTATCTAAGATGAAAGTGGTAATGTAATTGTCATATTAAGGGGGAGAAATGATGTACTTGGCAAAGGCTTCATATTAAGACAGTGCTACCTTTTTACAACCCATCTGTGTATTTTAGACACATCAGTTCTATACATACTGTCCTGACAACAATTCCCATTGAGTTCAGATGGACTTCGGACTTGCTTCCATCGGAAGAGCCCATTCACAAGACTGCAGGCAAAGGAGGCGTCCAGCAGATGGCAGAGTGCTCCTAGTGATAGGAAGGTAGCTCTAATTTAGTCACTCGGTCTCTTCTCTATCAGCAAGTGAGACCTACGACGTGACAGTACAAACCTGTAGGCAAAAATGTTTGCTTACTGTACATTGTATGCGTGGAATACACATGCTCAGGCATGTGTCGAGAGATTATGTATTTGCAATGTGCTTTAAAGTGGGATTAAGGAATCGGCCTAAAACGACATGAAAAATGAAAGAACAATAATGAGAATCAACGTATGTAGGGGTCAGTAAATAATAAGCCATAGACCTTGTGCTCTCCATGTTCTCTTTGCCCTGATATCTGCCCTTTATGAACATTTTGCATCTGTTCACAAAGCGATAGGGGAAAATCGCGCAGAAGAGTTAAGTTTTGCAGTGGGGAGAACTGACTCATGAAATGTGCACATACCATTTCTGGTTGGCTCAGCTGCCTAACTATTTTTGGTAGTTAACATGCAAAGCATAGGAGCAAACTGCTTAGGGCCATGGGGGCTTCGGCCCCCACAAAAAAATATTTGAGGGAGCCAGGCCGCCACAAAGTTGATGGCCATTCCCATTCAAGTGGTCTGTGTGCACTGCGTCATATGATCGATTATGCAGGGGGGGGCTTACCTGGGCCCCCATAATACTTTATTCAAGTTTGCACCCCTGATGCAAAGTGATTGAGGTATTTACTATATGCAGCATTGACTATATTGAGTTGGTCTTTTATGACTGCCTAAACAATTAGGTAAAGGTAAAGGGACCCCTGACTGTTAAGTCCAGTTGCGGACGACTCTGGGGTTGTGGTGCTCCTCTCGCTTTATATTTGAGGGAACCGCCGTTTGTCCTCAGACAGCTTCCAGGTCATGTGACCAGCATGACTAAGTCGCTTCTGGCGAACCAGAGCAGCGCACGGAAATGCTGTTTAGCTTCCCGCCAGAGCGGTATCTATTTATCTACTTGCACTTTGATGATCTTTCAAACTGCTAGGTTGGCAGGAGCAGGGACCAAGCAACGGGAGCTCACTCAGACACGGAGATTCGAACTGCCGACCTTCTGATCGGCAAGCCCTAGGCTCTGTGGTTTAACTCACAGTGCCACCCGCGTCCCTGCCTAAACAATTAAGCATTAAACCACACTTTTAAAAGATATACATGTGAGCAGAAACTTTTCATTATTAAAAAGTCAGGGTTTAGCTTACCACTGATGAAATGGGCAAGGATTGATGGGAGAATTTGCACACTGATTCACGGCATAAACCAATAGCTACACAGTTTTCTTGAACGGGATTGTTCACTTCAATAAAATGAGGCTTTTCATCCTTGCTTCTCAAATGTGAACCCACAAACCACCTCCTGTGCACTCCACATTGGGCCAAAAGATTCCTGCATTGCAGAGGGTTGGACTAGATGACCCCGTGGTCCCTATCAACTCTACAACACTACATTTCTATGATTCCTTGTGTGGCATAGACCTGTAGTGGTTCACTACTACGTTTCGCCTCACCACTAAGCTTGCAACCTCAGGCTATCACTTTTGTAACTCTTTCACAGCTGTTCCCCTCACAGCTGTCTCACTCTGCTCCTCTCCCTCCACAGTTTTCCTTTTCTCCCACTTTCAATTAGTATTCGGCTCCGTGTTTTTGCTGGGACAGAGGTTACTCTCCCTCTCTGCTCCTTATCTCTCATTTACTGCTGTGAGCTTGCCAGACACTCTTTCCTCCCTGTCTTCCTCTCTGCGCATTTTTGCTGCTGCTATCACTCTCTCCCACGCCCACCTGCCATCTTGCAGTGTATCACTTCTGGACCCCTGCAATCATATAAATGAGAAATAAAATATGTCTCCCCCTCTTTAGATTTTTTTTTCTCTAGGCAAAGTAATGCAGATTTGATTGATGAATTAATCGACTTAATCATGACTAACAAACTATGGCTGCATTCGCACGGCAGGTTATTTTATTCCCCCCGATGTTTCCCTGACTGTTATAATTTCCACATTATAATTTGAGCTTTCACAGGACATAAAAGCCACTTGTGGAACTGTATTGGAATACAGCAGAAGTTTAGCATGCATTTCTTTGTTATTTGCTTCCAGAAAAAAACCCGCTTGCAAATAATGAGCCTTAAACTTGTATTAAATAGAAATGAGCACAATACTTGCACTGTATTCCACTGTATTTCTGGAAGTGGCTTTTACATTCTGTGAAGGCTCAAATATGATGCAGAAATTAACACAAAAGTGTAATAATTTGCTGTGTGAATGCAGCCCATGGCTGCAATACTAATCCCATTTATAAGGGGGTGAGTCCCATTTTATTCAATGGGGGTCACTTCTGAGTAGACCTGATAAGGATTGTGCTGTTAACATTTCTTTAGCTGAGTTACAGCCCTTATTATAATTAATAATTTCTGAAGCATAGGGTGATATCCAACGTTTCATAGCACACCCACTGAAATCCATGGACGTAAGTGACTTAAATTCGAAAATCTTTTCTATCACAAGTAGGCTATTGTCCACAATTTCTTATATTCTACCAGGAACCGAATGTCCATTGAATGTGCATTGTATTTTCCTGGTATTCCATAAAATCCCAAATGGCATATCAGTTATTGCATGGGGATAGATATTTTTTCCAGTGTGGGCATATCATTCCTGTCCCTGTGGAGGATTTCCCTACATTGTGCAATAACAGTGTTATAAAAGTAAATGGTTATTTTTCCTATGGTAGTTTCAGTGTGGAAGTGATATATGTGAGATCCTACAAGTCAGAATGTGTTAGTGTGAGAAAAGGTTGAGCATTACAATTTTAAATCAAAGCTTACAGCTCTGAAGGGATCTTTGCACTGTGACATTCTGACTAAGGGAACACTGATTCATTCATTCCAGAGCCATTGGGTACATTCCAGCAGGAATCCCATTCACATTTATGGGAGATGCTCAGAAGCACCTATGTTATCAAGAGAGGTGGGCAGGAGAGTTCACCATGGATTGCATCCTTTATATTCATTCAAAGTCTGTGAGTTGAATCCAGGTTGGGTTAGTAATCCTTTAAGTTCCAATTGGAAGCAATGCGCTTAAAGTGAGTTGTGACCAATTTCTCCTGCTGATTTCAGTGAGATTAAAGCTGCAAACCAATACACACTTCATCTTTTTAAACTCAGAAGAGTTAGAAGTATAGGACTGCACTGTTAAGCACAGCTAAATTCGGTGCTAATCCTGTGCACAGTTTCCTGGGAGTAGGCTCCATTGAACACAGCTGGACAGAGAAAACATATATAGGCTTAAGAGTACAGGTCTGGCTCCAACCCAATAGCTGGGTAAGGTCAAGGAGAAAGGAAATCATTTTTATTCTAGAATACAAGGCAACAGACTGTATTGTTAAGGTTCAATAGTAGCAGTTTACATATTTTCAGACAAAATATGAATGGCTTCTTTGAAAAATGGCTCAAAAGTAAATGTTTATTGGCAGCAGTAAATACTGAACGTTTCTTTACTTTTTCAATAAAAATATATATGAAGCCATGGAGGGGAATTAATGACTGATGTATGCAGACTGATTTATTTAGAAAAGGGATTTATTTAAAACCCTTGAATCCCACCTTTCCAAAGCTCAAGACTGCTTACCTAAAGCACATTACAGCATCATTTATTTAAGCAATCTCTGTTTCCTTTTGTGCTGCTTTTCCAGCTGGGCATATTTCACTCCACTCTCCAGCCCAAAAGGCTCCCAAAGTGGCCTATGATGATAAATAAAAAGACAGTTATGCAAGTAGTTCTGCATAAGAGCATTGGCAATATGCCAATGGAAGCATTTCTTCTACTGTAAATAGCAGATGTTGAGTGCCCCAATTCATATCAGGATCATGGAAGGGTTAAGGGATTAAAGTTCTCCTTCCCAGCTATGATCCCAATCCAGCTTGCCATTCCACACTGGCTATTTATTTTTTATTTAATAAGCATTAAACATGTGAGCAACATCAGGTCTAGCCTAGCCCTTATTCAGCTACCCCTTTAGCTACTAAAATTCACTGGGCATTGCCCCCAGATTGTGAGCCTTCAGATTTTTTCTCTATGCAACATATTGCCTTTCTCCAGCCTATTGCCACCTTTTAGCCTTCAAAACCCTTTCCCTATGCAACCTGTTGGTTTGTCAAGCTCACATGTGATGGTGAGTATTTGAGTAATGGAGGATGGGGATGCTGCAGTGATCTGGCCACATACTGAAGATGAGATCCTGGTTTTGAATAGCAATTTGCTTGCTGTGATTAACTCCCCGAGGGTTTGAGTACTGGATAAAGAGGGTCTTCATGCAAGACTGAAAGCCGGTCATAATTGAGACAAGAGACCATATACTGGCAAGAACAGTATTATCATCACTGGCCATGAGCCAATAGCTTTGATGCACATGGGGAGCGCTAGGGGTGCTTTATTATTGTTGTCTGTGATCAGGGCAGTATCTGGCACCAAATCATGACCCGCATGGGCAAACACCATTTGCTTCCAATGCTCAAATGTACTTGGTGAATAGCTAGGCACTGTGCATTTTTAGCCTCTTTTTTCCAGCTGTCTCTAATACCTCTTTGACATTTTGTGTGGTATTAAAAGACAGTTAATTAGATACAAGTGACTTATCTTCCAGGAAGAAAAGTTGTGGGTGTTTCCCAACCCCTATTTAAAAGCACCATCAATTGCACACCTTTGATTTAGTTTAAAACTGGGACCGTGGAAACATATTTAATTACTGGGTAAATTCTGATGTTACATTAACCTTGCAAGTCAGATGTAATTAAAAGATAAATTCTGTGCTGCATGAAATAATGCTGATTGCTTATATTACTTATAAAGATGTGTTGGTTTAAATCCATTAAAGATTTGCCATACCCATCACATACCAAATTGTAGACACCCCTACCATGCTCTGTCTACCCAGGCCACTTCAGCCTGCTGTGCCTCCCCTTGTCCTCTGCCTAACCTTCGCTGGCTTATTGCTGCTGTCACCATGAAGCCAGGATCTCCTCTGCCAGGCCCACCATGGCTTCTGCCATACTTCCATAAGCCAGTGCCATGCTTCTGGAAGTGCATTTCCAGAAGTGCAGCCCAGCTTCCTGAAGTACATCAGGGCCCACAGTGGGCCCCAGCGTGCCTCAGTGGAGGCCTCACAGTGGCAGTGGGAGCAGCAGCAGATGAAGTGGGACATCCAGGATGGACATCAGAAGCCAGGGTGGCTTTTGTCAATCTGGGATGTCTCACTCAATGCCGGATGATTGGCAGATATGCCAGCAGAGTTGATGGGGGAGGTAGGGGCCCGAGTTCTGGATCAGCTTTTCCATCTGCTGCAGTGGCCAGAACAGCACTGTAATGTTGTCTTCAAAAAAGCAATGTTTCAACAGCAGCCATTCACATCTATGGACAAAGAGATGCACCTGGGGGTGGAATATCTGGGTGGGGCTACTTCTGCCTCTTCTAGTGACTGAAGAAGAGCTCAAGTTTTAGTCTTTCTGGGCTAAATGTATTGATTTAGTGCCATAGAACTAAATAGGATTCATTGTGAACTAAGTCACTCTGAGCTGCATTGTCCTTCCCCTCCTTTCCTGCATCCTATTCTTGGTGTGATCCTGGAGGGTAATAGAATGTTGGGTTCCAAGTTTATTTGGTGCTTTTTTAAGATTAAAGTTGAGATTTCAAATGTTCAGGGATAAATTCTGCATTTTCAGGAAATTGATGTCAGTGATTTGATTTATTCCAACTTGGCTGAGGGAGCCGGCGTTTGTCTGCAGACAGCTTCCGGGTCATGTGGCCAGCATGACTAAGCTGCTTCTGGTGAACCAGAGCAGCACACGGAAACACCGTTTACCTTACCAGAGCAGTAACTATTTATCTACTTGCACTTTGATGTGCTTTTGAACTGCTAGGTTGGCAGGAGCAGGGACCAAACAACAGGAGCTCACCCCATCACAGGGATTCGAACCGCCAACCTTCTGATCCACAAGCCCTAGGCTCTGTGATTTGATTTAGTCCAACTTTATTTCATGTACTTTCATTTAAATCACAGTAATCAAATTTGTGGGTGTGTCTTGCCTATATAACCCAATTGTGTGGTCCCAGGATGCACCCTGATGAACAGATGACAAGGTTCATATGCAACAGAACCCAGAACTGCACTAGCTGGCTGTGTGTTGTGCAGGAGAGCTGCCGAGCCCTTCATATTTTTCTTGGAATTCCACTTGGTCATGAGATGGAAATCTGTACCAAGCATTTAGAATGGACATTGTTTAGAGTGACATGCCTGGGGTCCTCTGAAATGGATCTGGAATCTTAGAATTTTAGAGCTAGCTGGAAGAAAATTTTGAGGTTACCTCAACCTGCTCAATGCAGGAATCTACAGTAGAACCTTCTCCCGAATCTGGTAACTGGCACAGAATCCATAGAACTCCCTGCTTTCTCAGCCGTTCACCTGCTATTAAGACATATTTTGGTATAGACTTTGCTGTCCTCATTGCTTAGCACCTGCCTCTAAGGGTCTGTTCATATTTTGCCCCATCATAACTGCTGATATACTGTGATGCCTTATTCCTTAAAGGTCCCACGGTTGCTGCATCTTTAAATTTCATGGAAGTGATATGGTGATGGCCAGTTTTTATTACATTACAACCTTTCATACCTGATCCAATTTCAATTACATAATGCTACATTTGGTTTAATAGGACATTGCGTTTCCCCTACTATTGTAAGTCAAGGATGCTTGGTCAGCAATGCTAGCCCACATTTCTATTTATAGATGTTCCATACTGTACCCAGGTGCTTACTGAATAATTTTTTTAATGGTAGGGGGGAAGGATCCTACCCCCAAATACATTAATTACTCAAGTTTATGACATGTGAAAATATTTTACTGCAACATTGTAAAACCCGATTATGTCAGTATGGTGTTATTTTCTACTGATGCTCTGCAGTTTGCTGAATGGTCTTATAAAGGTCTACATCCATTTCAGATGAAAATTTTCTCTTATAGCTTTGAACTGCCTTTCCCCTCTATTGATTGTCTCAATTAAACATTGCATTTGAAGAAACTTTGTTATTCCATTAGGAAACACTGGAATAAATCAGTTATTTATTCCAATGTAAGTTTCGTTTATTTACGTGAAATCAGTCCTAGTGATCTTACATGTAGCCGTGTCTCATTCTTATAATCATGGCTCTAGTGAAAAATGACCTGCGGGACCATTAGATGATATTGACAAGTTGGTACATTTGCAGAGGAGAACAAACAAGATAATCAAGGGTCTAGAAACCAAGCCTTATGAGGAATGGTTGAAGGAGTTGGGTATGTTTAGCCTGGAAAAGAGGAGGCTGAGAGGAGATATGATAGCCATCCTCAAATATCTAAAGGGCTATCACATGGAAGATGAAGGAAGCTTGTTTTCTCCTGCTCCAGAGGGTAGGACCTGAACCAATGGTTTCAAGTTGAAAGAAAGATGATTCCAACTAAATATCAGGAATAATTTTCTGATGGTAAGAGCTATTCAACAGTGGAATGGACTCCCTTAGGAGGTTGTATATTCTCCTTCCTTGGAAGTTTTTAAGCAGAGGTTTGACGGCCATTTGTCATGGATGCTTTAGTTGAGATTCCTGAATTGCAGAGAGTTGTACTAGATGACCGTTGGTGTCCAAGTCTTCAATTCTATGATTCTATGAAATGCTGTTGATTCCACACTATTAGTGCATTTTCTGTAACGCTTAAACTATTTGCAGTTCTGATATCTTAGTTGCAAATGTGCTTCTTAACATTTCTTGATTTGGATTAGTACGGCTGTGGTTTATTTAAATCATGCAGTATTCAGAAAGGCTGGTGTCAGGAAACTTTTGCACAGCTCGGCTAGTATTTTTAAAGGAAATAATAGACTGAAATTTCCAATCTATGTGATAAGAGAGATGGGGAGGAATATAAAGTCAGGGGTTTTATCCCCTCTTCAAAATTAGCTCCTAAATACTCCTAATTTAAGTGTTTCCAGGGTTATTCTTATCTTTGCTTTGCAGATTTCTATCCCTTAACTTTTCCTCCCCACAAGTGTGAGCCTTTGCCAGACGCAGAGATGTCCATCTCCATGAGAGATGCTTGAAAGAAATTATTTTTGACTATGCTAATTCTCTTACAGCAATCTGTGGTTCCAAGTTATTTTATTGCCACTCAATTAGCATTTGCATTTATTTCTCCTGACCTCTACAGAAACGGCTCATATGAGAGCAGGTTTCTTTCAGAACAATGGTTAGTGTAATCAAGAAAATGGCTTCTTTGCTGTCAAGCAAGAATCTGATGCCCGAGAGCTTAGAGATTTGTATAGATTGATTTCTATCAGACAATTCATTGCCAGTAGAGTTACTGCAGATTTAACTAGCTCATGAGTGGTATGAGTAATATCCTTCAAACAGTACTTCAATTTGCTGTGGTTGTGTCAAATCACTTCCTGAAGTGTACGGTGCTTGTAGCCCTTCTGATAGCTTTGTTCTTTTAAAACCACGAGCCCTGGGCTTCCCCCTGTTCTGAAAACTGAAGCTTCCATTTAGATTGCATCCAAGACACCCATGTCACTGTACAATAGTATTTGATTGCTAAGAATACATTCAATGTTTTTGTCCCTATCAACAGAATATTGGGTAGGCTGTCTTAAACTGTGTGGACATTTCATTCATTTATCTGTTTCGGGTGTGGAGAACCCCTGGCCAGGGGATCCACTGTCCAGGGGATCCAAGTTGGCCTCTGAGGCCATTTTCCACAAGCCATATCCATACCCATTAGGTATCCAACCCAAAGGAGCAGGATTTAACACCCCATCTTATCAGCTGGTGTGCTGCAGAGGGTTAAATCTTTCTCAGTTTGGCAGAATCTAGAAACTTGTGAAATGAGCTTCTAGGGGGATTTGTTTTACACTTGTTTTTGTTAAGCAGCCCGAGTGCACATATAGTGTTGTTTCAAAGCTGAAAGCTATTTGAAAAACAATTTGCATTTTGGCACAAGGACCAGCTGTTTTTTGCCTCAGCTGGGTAAATGTGATACTTTGCATTTGGCCCCATTAGACAACATCAGCATAGATATCCAACAACTATCCTAAGGAGAATTCCTTGCATGCCAGCCAAGAAGGGCACTAGGATCTGTCTAACTGAACTGGGAAAGAGTGTAGATCAATATGAACGTTCTTTCACTGTGTGTTGTGAAAGAGGAACTGATGTTATACATCGCAAAGGAAGGTCAAACAAAAACCTGGGATTATTATTTTTTATTACAGTGTGTGGGAGAGAAAACATTAACCCTGAGATCCTTTAAAATGCACAGCTGGGCAATATACTGTACTTTGATTAGGGCCATGCGTCACCTTCATGTGTGCCTCCCTTGGGAGAACATTCCGTAAGTGGTGCACAATCACTGAAATGGCCTGTTCTCATACTGCCAGACATCCCATGGAAGTGGCACATGAAGCAGGCCCTCAAATGATTATTGCTGGTTAAAATTATTTCACTTTAATTTTGTCCATTTTTCCTAATCAGCAATGAGAATTTAAGGAGAAATCCAAGGTATCTCCATGAATGTTCATTCTCCATGCATTGATAACAGGAGATTAAATTTCAGCAATAGCATAGGCGCTGGCTCTTTAGGGCCAAAGCACTTTTGACCCTTGATTATTTTTTCTAGGGGCCTGGGCCCCCTCAATGTTCAGAAGATATTCTGCTCTGCCTACTGGCTACTTGCAATGTCAGGATGTCGTGCAACGTCAGTACGTCGTATCGGACCCCCTCAATCATCCTGAGAAGCTGGTGCCTCTAAGCGCTAGCATTCCTTATTGCCACTCTGTATCCTGGCTTATATCCATATTGTTTTCAAGATGAGGTACTGAATTTGGCATCATGCTAGTCTCCAGAAGATGCTACGGCTGTAACCATATGCTTGGGAGTAAGTTCCATTGGACTCATGCATAGACATGTACAGAATTATGACACAAGAGTGGAATAAGATATAACAGATGATCTGAAAAATGAAGTCCTCGTGTATAATTCTGTTCAGTTCCCCCATCATGTCTAATGAAACTCCATGAGTGCTGTGACATTATGCTGTGAACACCCCAATCTACATCATTGGTTGTCATTGACAATGATGAAGAAACTCATGAGTGTAATGACATCATGTCACATGTTTCAGTAGACATTATGGAGAAGAGGCAGCAAACTAGACATGTGCATACATTGGGCAGCAGCCCTGTGACATCAGAAATGGCAGGTTTAACCCTGGGAAATATATATCAAAGCTTAAAATATCTTTATCTCCCTTCAAAGTTTGTGTGGAATTTGATTTTGGGACACAAGATCGACACAAGAATCTCATTGATGAATGAGACACCATGTCCCTGTCAAACAAAGCAGTACTATGTTGAATGTTTTCTTAGAGATCCCAACCAGAAGAAAATAAAACCCTGCATTTAGATATTGTACATCCATCAAGTTAAAATGCATGAGGCCCAGAGTTGCCAGATTTACTTAGAGATGGGTTCATTTCAGAAACCTGGCCCCCAAATATTAATGGCATGTGAACCCAGCTTGCCCTCAGTTTCCACTCATTTTTGTGATTGTTGTGATTCCTTAAAATAAAACCTTGTGGGCTTGCAAAAAAGAAAAGAATGGATGAAGTGACTGGCCTCAGTTTTTGCCTATCCAGATAAAAATCCAGACCCTGCTCTCAGGAGTAGCGCCTGTAGTAGGGTAGAGCCATGGAGCCACTCTCCTAAGAGCGGCATTGTTGTAGCTTCCTTAGATGGTGTGGATTGAGTCAGCAACAAGATTGGACTGTGATGTCACATTGGCAGGAGTGCCCAATTGGCTCTGCTATTGTGCCTGTGCATCCCCAGCCACACACCTTACAGGTAAGTAGCCACACCATTGTCAAGAGAGTGGCTCTGTGGCACTGTCCTACCATGATGACTTCCCTTGCCCACATCACCACTCCCTTTTTCTTTTTCTTTTGTAAATAACCTGTCATTTTGATGGAGTGACAGCCTCTGCCTCCCTCTTCCAAGCACTTAAAACTTAAGCAGAACCCGGGAGTAAGCAGCATTTGGAAACTGAGATCTCGAGGGGTGCCAACTCCATAGTATGAGCTCAAGGATGTCAGAGAACTGCATTTACCAGAGCTTCTTGTGGTTTTGAGCGTCGTGAGGGAGGCAGGCATTCAGTGACCTTGTTGCTCTCTGGTAAGTTTACAAGAAGGAAAGGAGGCAGCACTAGCTAGTAGGCTGACAGAGGTGAGGGTGGAGAGCGTGAACCCTTAATATGAGGTAAATTGAGTCCATGCACAAAAGGCCAGGGTGCAACTTGACTGAAGCTATTTAAACTGGACCTCGCCCTTCAAGCTCCCCTGACTTCATTCCCACCACTCCTACCATCTGCCTGTCATTCAATAGGAACTGACAAAATATTGTTTGATGCTTCAAAATGCACAGCGTACTTTTTGATAAGCAAAAAAACTATGGAGGATTCATTGTGGCATGTAGCGCTGGGCAAAATCAAATTGCTGAGAGTTTATATAAGTTTATCCCTTTGGCCGTTCTGCTGATTACACATTGCCCTTCAGCAGTCTCTTGCTATTACTCTCTGCGGAGTATAATTGCAATTCCCTTTTGCCCTTGACCGAGTGACCAAGGCATTGCCCTCCTGTGCCTTCTGTGCCTTATGAAATGCGTAAGGTGGTTTCCTCTTTCTCCAGGGCAGGCAACAGCAGCTGTAATTGTGCTTGCAGGTAGCATATATGAAAGAGGATGAAGATTAATAAGAACAGCTGGCTTGGCCCACACAAAATGATAATAAAGCATGTTGGGCATGATCCAGCTAATGCTAAGCACTTTTGAGTTCAGTTCTGAGTACAGTGGGGGAGATATTCATGGATGATTTCATCTCTTCCACTGAAATCCATGTAATTTAAAAGTGCTTATCCATGGCTGGCACAGGCTCATTATGAGTAGGGTGTCAATGTAGAGGAAGAATAATTGGTGTTTTTAGAAGGCACCTGCATTTATTTATTTATAAATATACATAAATTTGAATAGGACTGTCAAAAATTATTTAAACGGATCATATGGCAAATGTATAAAAAGTGAGATAAGCTGAACTGATGTTAAGCAAAAACTGCCAGCAGAATAACAATAAGAAGTTGACTGATTTTAGGGTGCATTTCTATACTGACATATAGAAAACTTCACTCAAAATGGGATAGAGTTCTGAGTAGACATGTTAACTGTAACACCTTTTAACTGTTTCATCGTTTCATGTCAAGGCTATTTTTTTTATTTGAAGAAGAAGAAGAAGAGTTTGGATTTGATATCCCGCCTTTCACTCCCCTTCAGGAGTCTCAAAGCGGCTAACATTCTCCTTTCCCTTCCTCCCCCACAACAAACACTCTGTGAGGTGAGTGGGGCTGAGAGACTTCACAGAAGTGTGACTGGCCCAAGGTCACCCAGCAGCTGCATGTGGAGGAGCGGAGACGCGAACCCGGTTTCCCAGATTACGTGACTACCGCTCTTAACCACTACACCACACTGGCTCCAAATATTTCTATTTCTATTTCTATTATCTATGTATTTATCTAATTTGATTTCTATACTGCCCTTCATCTGAGGATCACAGGGTGGTTTACAATATAAAAATATGAAAACATATAACATAGTAACAAGCAAAGCAATAACCCACATTATCTTCTATATTTTCTGTTTCAGAGAAACAAGACAAACCAAGTGGCTTAAAAATTAACAAGTGTGATCATAACCCATACAGCTGGCCCCGTCAGATGGGCCGGCTATAGCTATGCTCTAGTGCAAGTTTACTCAGAAATAAGTTGTATTTAGCTTGATGAGACTTACTCCCAAGTAAACATGCTGAGGATTGCAATCCATTGTGCATGGTGAAAATTAACTTCTGAATAAATAGGCATTGTGCTCTTAATTGATTACTCTCCTAAGCAAGCTGATTAAAGCTTACAATCTGAATTTTTACAGTAAATACAGGAGGCCAAAAGCTAGTTACCTAGCAATACAAAATAGGTGACATTATCTCTTTACACTGGCTAAGTGTTCTTCTCAGGCAGTAGATGGAAGCCATTTATTGTTAGCAAATGAAATAAAAGGCTGTAGCCCTTGAGGTGTTTGTGTGTTGGCCCCCAGTGAGTGACAGACCTGCTGGAAAAAGAATGTCTGTATTGGGAAAAGAACAAATCTCCCACCTGCTGTCATTCACTTGGCTAATTTAAATTCCCAGAGGAGCCAGAC
This sequence comes from Podarcis vaucheri, assembly GCF_965113315.1. Lineage (NCBI taxonomy): Eukaryota > Metazoa > Chordata > Lepidosauria > Squamata > Lacertidae > Podarcis > Podarcis vaucheri. The sequence goes on from NC_138767.1 coordinate 42,644,578, forward strand.
ATCCTAGTTACTGACAACTTTGAGGAAAGATGACACCTTTTTAAAATAATAATAATAATAATAATAATTGTATGATTCACCTTTGAAAGAGGTTTCCTTTTAACTTGGTTGTAATTATAGCCTAATAGGAAATAATATATGTCGAGCTTCCCACTTCAAAGGAAGTTATTTAAGGGATCTGTATCAAAGCGAAGCTGCTTCTTCAAGATGTATTCATCTGAGTTTGTCGAATTTTAGAATAAGGAGCATTCCTAGGCAAGAAGTAACTGTATGAGCCTCCTCAAGCGCAATGAAGGAGAGTTCACAGGTGTAAATTTGCTGCACAATGAAAGCAGTATCAAGTTGAGGTATTTAAGCAGGGACTAGATGGCCATCTTATGGTGTGTGCTGGAGATGTGGCCACTAGGGTCCCTGCCAACTTCATAGTAATATGAGGTTAAACAAGGGATGGGGAAGAAATTCAATTTTGTTTGTATTCTAATGAGAAACGAATTAATTCACACTTCTCAAACCAATACGAGAACTGAAGTACAGGTATTCTTCAAAATTCACCATCATCCAAATTTTGTGTTGCAGTTCTCCAGCCAGCCAAACAATAGGTACAAAAATGCATAATTTTGTGGGAAATGTGCCTAGAAAGGCATAAACAAGTGAAATTGCATACAAACCGTGCATTATATCTGAGAGTACTGTTTGCAAAAAATGTATATATTAGTTGAAAACGATGTACAAAGCTGCATTAAGATGCTGACAAATTTTCATGAGGATTTGTTATAAAAAATTAATAATAATCAGAAATTGATATGGAACTGTGGAGAACTGACGTTAACACTGAAAAAAGGAGAAATGTAGTGAATCAAAATTTGTTCATCCCCAGTTGAATCCAGTGCAATCATTCTGCTATCTGCCTCTTCTCTCCCGGTGCACCTCGGTTCAGATCTGTCCCAGAGGCTTGGGAGAATCATAGAATCATAGAATCATAGAGTTGGAAGAGACCACAAGGGCCATCGAGTCCAACCCCCTGCCAAGCAGGAAACACCATCAGAGCACTCCTGACATATGGTTGTCAAGCCTCTGCTTAAAGACCTCCAAAGTAGGAGACTCCACCACACTCCTTGGCAGCAAATTCCACTGTCGAACAGCTCTTACTGTCAGGAAGTTCTTCCGAATGTTTAGGTGGAATCTTCTTTCTTGTAGTTTGGATCCATTGCTCCGTGTCCGCTTCTCTGGAGCAGCAGAAAACAACCTTTCTCCCTCCTCTATGTGACATCCTTTTATATATTTGAACATGGCTATCATATCACCCCTTAACCTCCTCTTCTCCAGGCTAAACATGCCCAGCTCCCTTAGCCGTTCCTCATAAGGCATCGTTTCCAGGCCTTTGACCATTTTGGTTGCCCTCCTCTGGACACGTTCCAGTTTGTCAGTGTCCTTCTTGAATTGTGGTGCCCAGAACTGGACACAGTACTCCAGGTGAGGTCTGACCAGAGCAGAATACAGTGGCACTATTACTTCCCTTGATCTAGATGCTATACTCCTATTGATGCAGCCCAGAATTGCATTGGCTTTTTTAGCTGCCGCGTCACACTGTTGGCTCATGTCCAGTTTGTGGTCGACCAAGACTCCTAGATCCTTTTCACATGTACTGCTCTCAAGCCAGGTGTCCCCCATCTTGTATTTGTGCCTCTCATTTTTTTTGCCCAAGTGCAATACTTTACATTTCTCCCTGTTAAAATTCATCTTGTTTGTTTTGGCCCAGTTCTCTAATCTGTCAAGGTCGTTTTGAAGTGTGATCCTGTCCTCTGGGGTGTTAGCCACCCCTCCCAGTTTGGTGTCATCTGCAAATTTGATCAGGATGCCCTTGAGTCCATCATCCAAGTCGTTGATAAAGATGTTGAATAAGACCGGGCCCAAGACAGAACCCTGTGGCACCCCACTAGTCACTCTTCTCCAGGATGAAGAGGAACCATTGATGAGCACCCTTTGGGTTCGGGCAGTCAGCCAGTTACAAATCCACTGAGTGGTAGCATAGTCAAGACCGCATTTTACCAGCTTCTTTACAAGAATATCATGGGGCACCTTGTCAAATGCCTTGCTGAAATCAAGGTAGGCTACATCCACTGCGTTCCCTTCATCTACCAGGCTTGTAATTCTGTCAAAAAACGAGATCAGGTTAGTCTGACATGACTTATTTTTCAGAAATCCATGCTGACTATTGGTGATCACAGCATTCCTTTCTAGGTGCTCACAGACTGTTTGCTTAATGATCTGTTCCAGAATCTTCCCTGGTATTGATGTCAGACTGACTGGGCGGTAATTATTTGGGTCCTCTCTTTTCCCCTTTTTGAAAATAGGGACAACATTTGCCCTCCTCCAGTCTGCCGGGACTTCGCCTGTTCTCCAGGAATTCTCAAAGATGACTGCCAGTGGTTCTGAGATCACATCTGCCAGTTCTTTTAATACTCTTGGATGCAGTTCATCTGGCCCTGGAGACTTGAATACATCTAAACTAGCCAAATATTCTTGTACTATCTCCTTAGTTATTCTGGGCTGTGTTTCCTTTGCTGAATCATTTGCTCCAAATTCTTCAGGTCGGGCATTGTTTTCTTTATCGGAGAAGACTGAGGCAAAGAAGGCATTGAGGAGTTCAGCCCTTTCTGTGTCCCCTGTTTGCATTTCACCATCTTCTCCTCTGAGTGACCCCACTGTTTCTTTGTTCTTCCTTTTGCTACGAACATACCCATAAAAGCCTTTTTTGTTGCTTTTAACCTCTCTAGCAAGCCTGAGTTCATTCTGTGCTTTAGCTTTTCTGACTTTGTGTCTACACGTGCTGGCTATTTGTTTGAATTCCTCTTTGGTGGTTTCCCCCCTTTTCCATTTTTTGTACACATCCTTTTTTAATCTTAATTCAGTTAAAAGTTCTTTAGATAGCCACCCTGGCTTCTTTAGGCACCTTCCACGTTTCCGTCTCATTGGTATTGCCTGTCGTTGTGCTTTTACTATCTCCCTCTTAACAAACTCCCAGCCATCATGAACTCCCTTTCCTTTTAGTATTGCTGTCCATGGGATCTCACCCAGCACTTCCCTAAGTTTTATGAAGTCGGCTTTCTTAAAGTCAAGAAATTGAGTCCTAGTATGCTTGGCTGCTCCTTTCCGCTGTATAGTAAACTTCAGAAGAGCATGATCACTCGCGCCTAATGATCCTTCCACATCTACCCCACTAACCAGGTCATCAACATTGGTTAGGACCAGATCTAAAATGGCTGTTCCTCTTGTTGCTTCTCCCACTTTCTGGACAATGAAGTTGTCTGCAAGGCCAGTGAGGAATCTGTTTGACCTTATGCTCTTGGCTGAGTTTGACGTCCAACAAATATCCGGGTAATTGAAGTCCCCCATTACTACTATCTCCCTTCCTTTTGCATGCTTGGCCATCTGTTCCAGGAAGGCATCATCTATGTCCTCCGTTTGGCTTGGGGATCTATAGTAAACTCCCACAATGAGGTCTCTGTTATTCTTCTCTCCCTTAATTTTGACCCAAATGCTCTCACTTTGGCTTTGAGGTTCTAAATCTTGGATCTCTTCACAGGTATACACATCCCTGACATATAACGCCACTCCTCCTCCTTTCTTGTCTGGTCTGTTTCTCTGAAATAGATTGTATCCCCCCATTATTACATTCCAATCGTGGGACTTATCCCACCAGGTTTCAGTGATGCCTATTATGTCATATTTAGTTTGCTGTACCAAGAGCTCAAGCTCATCTTGTTTATTTCCCATGCTTTGCGCATTAGTGTAGAGACATTGAAGTCCATTAATCATTCCCCCGTGTCTCTTATTTAAGGATTTTTTCCTCCCACCACTAGGTCCGCGTGCTGTTTGCTCCATTTGGTCTATGACATTTGGATGATCATCTTCATTAATTGATAGACTCCTACCTTCAGGAGCACTGTCTCCCTCCCCCACATTAGTCAGTTTAAAGCCCTCCTGATGAGGTTTCTGAGATTTTTGGCAAAAACATTTCTCCCAACCGTTGTGAGGTGCAGCCCATCACTTGCCAGAAGTCCATCTTCAAGAAACTGCAGTCCATGATCTAAGAATCCAAACCGTTCCTGTTTACACCATTTGCGAAGCCAGCTGTTCACTTCCACTATTTTCCCCTCTCTCCCTGGGCCACGTCGTTCAACTGGGAGGACAGACGAGATGACAATTTGTGCATTTAGTTGCTTCAATTTCCTGCCGAGAGCCTCGTAGTCTCTTTTGATCTTCTGGAGGCTATTGCTTGCAGTGTCATTGGTTCCCACATGAACCAAGAGGAAGGGGTATTCGTCAGTGGGTTTTATGATTCCTTGCAGTCGTTCAGTTACATCTTGGATCTTAGCCCCGGGGAGACAGCACACTTCCCGAGACATCTTGTCAGGCCCACAGATCACTGCTTCTGTTCCACTCAGTAGGGAATCCCCTATCACCACTACACGCCTCCTCTTGGGTTTGGTCGGGGTTCTTCCGTGAGCTGTCCGTTCCAAGGTCACCTGCACATTCCCTGAGGACTGACTTTGCTGCTCATCTTCATATACCTGATCGACTGTAATGAGGGAGAGATCCTCAAATGGAGTCTGCTCTTCGTCTTCCATGCTAGGGGAGAGGACCTCAAAGCGATTGTGTATTTCTAAACAATCAGAGTGAACCCTGGGCCTCCTACTTCTTTGAGTCACGTTTCTCCATATATCTGGCTCCTGTGTTGGTGAACAAGCCTCCTTCTCAGGGGAGTCCCCTGTCTCCTCCTTGGTGGGGACGGTGTGCTCTGTTGCTTCCAAGAAGAGCTCCAGCTCTCTAATTCTTTGGAGCGTAGCTACACGTTCCTCCAGTTGCTGGACTTTGTCTTTTAAAAGGGCAATCAACATGCAATTGCTGCAGGTAAAGCTGCCTGCAACCTTTGGCAAGATGGCAAACATTGCGCAGGAATCGCAGGCGACTGCAGCTGTTCCCTCCCCTTCCATCATGAGATCGTGTTGTTGGGGGTGGCTACAGAGGTCCTCCATCATAAAAAGCTTGAAGACAGGACAAATAACTTCCCCCACAAAAAAAACCTAGGTCCTTCTTCAACTGCTGCCCTACAAACTCTGATAAGCTCCTCCCACAGCTAATCCCCTGCCTCAACAGAAACCCTGCCCCCTCTGACCTTTACACAGGGAAAACAGCTAATCAGCCAGAAAGAAACACACACACACAAGAAAACCCTTTTTGCTCCTTCTTCAACTGCTGCCCTACAAACTCTGATAAGCTCCTCCCACAGCTAATCCCCTGCCTCAACAGAAACCCTGCCCCCTCTGACCTTTACACAGGGAAAACAGCTAATCAGCCAGAAAGAAACACACACACAAGAAAACCCTTTTTGCTCCTTCTTCAACTGCTGCCCTACAAACTTACGGGAGAAACCGTAAACCAGATTTTTTTGAGAGTAGGGGGAGGAGAGGGACAGGAATGTCTGTTCTGTATGTGGGCATTGTTCCAGCCACAAAATGATTTCATTGGATGTAACTAAAACTATGCCATTCTCCAGCTACAGCTTGCACTCCTTAGGGATGCTTGCTGAGTGTGTGGTTAAATCTTGCCCCATTACCTGTTTCCTGTAGTCTGGAGGTAGGAAGTCTCATGCCCAGTGGCTGAATGTGGCTCTTGTGGTCTCGTCACCTGGCCCTTGTACTCTTCCTAAGCCAGGCATAGGCAAACTCGACCCTCCAGATGTTTTGGGACTACAACTCCCATGATCCCTAGCTAACAGGACCAGTGGTCAGGGGTGATGGGTGATGGGAATTGTAGTCCCAAAACATCTGGAGGGCCGAGTTGGCCTATGCCTGTCCTAAGCCATAACCCCATTCTCCTCTGTGAATGATTTGGAATGTGTCCTTTAATGCCTCTTGCTTGCCGTGTGTGTGTGTGTGTGTGTGTGTGTGTGTGTGTGTAGAAGCCTTTGTTGCGTGTGGCTGGAATGTAGTGTCCTATACATAAAGAAGATTCACCTTCATAACTCAGTTTTGACTCTAGCGCCACCCACCCACTGGCATGTGCCTACCAGGGTGTTGCTCTGAAGGGAATATGGCATTCTACCTGAAGAAGGCTCATTGCTTCTTCTATGATTCTCTCAAGGTCCTGGGAGGAATAAAACTGGATACAGCAGTGATCAAGATGCCTAGGATAGGATACAAGACCTTGGGTAATTCATGTGGTGCAACAAAATGGGAAGAAGAGTTCACCTGTTCCACAGAGTTGAGTATGAATTTGATAGGGAGATGTTAACCACCTTGTGTTTGGACTACAGAGTGGACTGTAAAATTGTAAAAATAATGGCAGTTCAAGTTAAACCCAGTGCTCTGCCTCTTCATTTACATAAAAATGTCCCTTTCATTCTACTGTAAAAATTAAGCTTTAGTCAAGATACTCTTCTAGTACTATTTTTCATTCTATCATACTGTATCTAAAATTAAATTTGAAATGCAATAGCTTTCTGTGGGTAAGCAAATACCAATCAAGTTGCTTTTCTACTGAAAGGATGAATAATATTTTGTGTTGTACTTTGCTTAAGGTAGTTAGCATATACTTGCTAAACATTTGACTTTCATACTTGTCATTTAGATTTGTCAAGGAATGCTGACAATACTTAAATTTACATAAACAAGGTCATAGATCTCCTCAACTTGTGTTATAATGCTCACAAATTGGGAAGATGTGCTACCTTACAGCTTTCAATTTAATGAAGTTACTTGATATAACCCCACGTTCACCAAAACGACTTACCGGACTCTTGGCTACTTGTATATTAGATTATTATGAACTTGTTTATTCATATATTCCAGGATCAACATCTGTGGTATAGATTTTCATACTTGATAGATTAGGTTATTTTGGTTTGGGTGTAAGTTGCTTTGGGTTGCATTGGGCAAGATAAAATGACTAACAAATTTAAGTAATTAATTATTAATTTAAAAATATGTGTCAGTAGTGTTTGGGTTAACTTGTCATATGCTGGAAGAAGTCAAAGATCCTTGGATTTGTTTCCTTGATGATGGTAGTAATAGAAAAGCATTTGCAAGCTTTTGTGAGTCATTAAGTTCAACACAAGACTGGCACAATATTGGGGCATTAAGAGGGAAGGGGGGGACACTTGCAAGTACCCTCCCTTTCCCTTCTAATTTTCCAGTCTCAGAATCTTCAGGGCAAAGGGGGAGGAGGCACCCCCTTCCCTTTTTAGTCCCCATCTTGCTCTGATGTTTAAGACAGGAGGTTTGCAAAGGCTTTTGCAAGGCTCTCCACCCCGGTTCCCTTTTAAGAGTGGAGCAAAAGGGATTTTGACAGACCTGCTGGCAGATGCTGATAGGCTTCTGCTCTGTGGAGCCAATGAGGTTATTATCTCAGTAATTTATTGTAGCAACAGTCCTGTAAGATAGATCAGGACAGACTATTTTGCAGAACTAGATCACAACTAGTAGTCTTTTCATACATGCATGTTCTACCCCTATAACAACAACCACTAATTTCTCACCTGCATGAATGGACGATTGCAGATCCAGCACTCCAGAAAAACCTTTCCTATCATTTCACATCAGCTCAAACTCAGTTCTTCGCAATGGAGTCAATTCACACTTTCAGTTGCCAGTCATCAATTTCAGTTTCTTTTTAGTAATGCATTTTCTCCAGCATCCATATTTTGATATGCAATTTCCCCTAATCATTTTTGTATGCTAGTTTCATGAATACACGTGTCCTTATGCATACATTCAAGAAATATACACATTTTTATAACACTGTTTGGTTGAAGAACTGCACTGCAAAATTCAGAGAAGTGCAGATTTCAAATGATAACTTTGTTTTGGGATAGTGTATTGTTTCAGTAAGTGTAAATGATGTAGAGGCACATTAAAATTTACAAATTTCTGCTACATGCATACAGGTGGTACATACTTATATTTGTACTAGCACTTAGTTGGATTCTTTAATTGGATTTTCCAGATTGGGAAACAGATGCACGGTGTGTGGAAGTCTCTGATACTTGCCCTATTTTTCATTTATCAAGCATTGCTCTTTCTCTTTGACTTTATACATCCAGAGCATAGACTTGTATGTCAAATCTCTTGTTTCTTGTTTTAGCTTCCAGCAAAAAACTCCCAAGTGTTTTGCTTGACAAGGAATCCCCAAATCTGCCTTTGATTTTCCTTTATGTTTGATTAGTGGTAATTGTAATGAAACTAATTCTGAGAAAGAATATCTTCCTCTCTTTTTTGACAATTCAAGCAATAAATATATACAACCAAATACAGACGGGAGAGCATATTTGAGCTGAAGTTGGCTTCAAAACCCATATCCCATAGCTGTCAACTTTTCCCTTTTCTTGCGAGGAATCCTATTCGGAATACAGGAATTTCCCTTTAAAAAAGGGAGATGTTGACAGCTACGTCATATCCCTTACTCCACTGGGTGAAAAATTGTGTGTGCAAATGGGTGCTGAAGATGCATGGTTCGTAGTCTGACATGGCAGCGAGATGTGTTAGCAAAGCTAAATCAGAAAGCCAGCTCTTCAGAAGAGAAGTACAAAGCTGAAATTCATACTTCCTCTCACTTCCTCTGATTCCTGAGACAGCTAATCAGTGTTATTGCAGTTTGTCTAACTCTTGCTGCTGCGTGTACCATGATTGAAGTGATCGTATTATATCTTATTCTGTGTTCAACTGAACAGTGAATATGATCATCCATGAAGTATCTGTGGTACATAATATGCTTGGTAATCTATGTTTTTGGTTTTTAAACATAAATATAGCACAATGCCCTTCTCTTTTGTTTTACCTGCTAAATTTTTATGGACACAATCCTGCCAAAGCAAACTACTTTGATATTAAACTGAGAGACAACTATGTGCTTAAGTCCTTTAAAATGAAATAAATAATCTTTAAAAACACTTTCCTTTGGCTGGATTGTTTCCATATTCACAGTTTTTTAGCAAGTGGTGTTAAAACGATATGCTAAGTAAAAAAAGATGTGCCTTACAATACATTTGTCTTAATTCTGAACCAAGGAAAGCTGAATTATGTACAAATCATTCAGGTTTGCTTAATTTTCCCCATTTTTATAGAAACTAGCTCACTTTTTTAAAAAATAAAAAATTTCCATGATTGAATCTGGCTTTGTGACACATGGGGAGGGTCAAGCGCTTGGCTATGCAAACCTTTCCCCTTTCCCAAAAGCAAATCTCTGGGTTTCAGAATTCCGGCTGATATTACCCACACATTTTCAATTTTACATCTGCGGTAGTGAGGGCTGGGAGCTTGCCTTAAGAGACAAACACAAAATGAAATCTGGAATTATTTGAAAGCTGAATTCTGAACTCAGCTTTTTCCCCTGTGCAAAGAAAATATAGACTGGGAGCTACCTCTCTTACTTGCACACCAGCTTCTGTGCACAGGGTTTATATAGGTGTGTCCTAAAGTGGCCTGGGTTTACAGGAAAAATATTTGAAGCCATATATTCTAATCACAAATTATTTACCAGCACATGAACATTTTTTGCCAAGTTCTTAAAACACATTTAAAGCTTAGCTTGTTCTTATGTTTGACAAAGAACTTATTGAAATCAGCAGTTTTCTGTTTTCCATTCCTTATTACAAAAACAAGTAATAATAATAAATAAATAAGAAGAAGATTAAATTAGGTTAGAGTTAGAGTATTAGAACTTTTGGGGGCAATCATGGTATAATGCTAGAATTCATGCTCTTATGGAAAGCTAAAGATGGGCACAGAGAAATGTGCAGTTTGGATTTCAGGAAAGCTGATTTTCATACAGCTATCCAGAAATGCCTGAAAGGCTGTATTTGCTGGCAGGCCCTGCTGGGAAATATATTTGCAGATTACAGCATTTGCTTGCCATTGCCAAGATTCTGTTTACCAAATAACTTTTGTCAATATCATAATGGATGCTTATCTCCTTTAAATGATCATAACCTCATAAAACATGAGAACAAATCCTTCTGGTAGGGAGAGCCTCGTTTGTAAAAACAAATCACCAGTGTCATACATGCAGTAGCTACTTTTATGACAGTCCTGTCAGTTTTACTCAGGTTTTTTTAAATGGCGCACCCTTTGGGACTGGTGGTGCTTAAGAAAAACTGTTGTTCGTGATGATTTTTCTTTTACTTTGGGGTTTATAAGCAATATCTCTTAACAAGCAATGCAGTCCTGCATCTTATCCAGCTTAGATTCCCTTAGCACAGAAGCATTTACTACCCTAATAGAGAGCTCCCTTGAAACTAGTCCTGGACGAATTTGTGTATGCCTTCCTGATCTATTTCTCCTCCTGAAACACCAACACAATTTCTTTTCACTCTAGCCAAAATAAAAAAAATTCCTTCTAGTAGCACCTTAAAGATCAACTAAGTTACCTGGTATCTGAAGAAGTGTGCATGCACACGAAAGCTCATACCAAGAACTAACTTAGTTGGTCTTTAAGGTGCTACTAGAAGGAATTTTTTTATTTTGACTATGGCAGACCAACACAGCTACCTATCTGTAACTTTTCACTCTAGCATTAGGATACCTTGATCCAATCAGCATACAATTTCTGCCTCATAAGTGAAAATTAATGAAGAAGAAAAAATAGGTGTGATTTGAAGTGACCCAGAAATGGCCTCAAATCTTTCATAACCTTAGCATTATTTTCATTTTCCATTTCTCCTCTGGCCTTCAGGCAACATATCTATTACTAGACATGTGTTTTGTTTCCAATGAGACTCATGTAATCATAGAATTGGAAGGGAACTTGAAGGCTGTTGGATATAAAACACTGATCCAAGACTCAGAGTCTTGGGACCCTTAAAATAAAATCTGAGCAAAGTTGGTGAAGTAGCAAAGATTTTATTGATTACACATTCTTGTAAGGATGGGTGTCCGCAAAGCAGGCACGTCCAAATTCAGAAAAACACAGGCATATCTCTCCAACTCTGAGCGAAAAGTTCCCTCCCCTGTCCCCCATTGGCTGGAGGTGCACAGGGCTTACAGCCTATCATGATCACCTAATTAAAATATTGAACTCTCCACCCCTGTTGACTTCTCCCATCCCTCTGAATTCAGGGACCATCACTCTTAATTACTTTTGCCCAAATCAAGAAGCATGTTCCTATGCTCTCACACATTTACCCCAGTGATAAAGCCACATCCCAACCACCCCTTAGGCATGCACGAGTCCTACCCTGCCGAAGCGTGCTGAGGTGTCTAGATAAACCACATTCTAGCAGCAAGCCAACCTGTTTTGGGGCCTTCTAATCCCAAGCCAGTAAAGATAAGCCGCCAAGCAAGCCTATGGTTTTCTAACTGATGCAACCTTCTATTCTGGTGTTGCAACTGTCTGAGGCCTTTTGACCTCTTATGAAAAAGTGACATTTTCATTCCTTAAAAAGGCCATCTAGTTCAACGTCAGTTCAGGATCTGCAGTGAGTATGCAAGTGTAACATCCAGCCTCTTTCCTTGTTAGAGCAAACACTTTTTGATTCACCTCTTCTGTTTCCAGAAGGCTAGTACGGTGGTACCTCGGTTTAAGAGCAGCCCTGTTTACAAACTATTTGGTTTACGAACTCCGCAAAACTGGAAGCAGTGTCCTGGTTTGCAAACTTTGCCTCGGTCTAAGTATGGAAGCTGAACGATGGAATGGCACCGGCAGCGGGAGGCCTCATCAGGGAAAGTGTGCCTCAGTTTAAGAACGGTTTTGGTTTAAGAACGGACTTCCGGAGCAGATTAAGTTCGTAAACGGAGGTACCACTGTATAGGCATCCTGTCCTTTGTTACAACCATTGGCATGCAGCAGTGTGTTAGATAATTTGAGTGATGTGAAATTTGTCCCCTTCCTCTTTATATGGCAAGAATTCTTTATCTCAAAGGCCATTCTATATTTAAGGAGGCTGTTTCTCCTTATAGAACATGAGAACCCAAGAAGAGCCCTGCTGGATCAGGCCCAAGGCCCTTCTAGCCCAGCATCCTGTTCTCATAGGGGCCAAACAGATGCCTATGGGAAACAGCACTCTGCCCACTTGTGATTCTCAGCAACTGGCACTCAGAGGCATGTTGTGTCCCATCAGGGAAGGTAGAACATAGCAGTCATGGCTACTAGCCATTGAAGTCAGAGTAGACTATTGTGGCTACCCTATAAAAAGTTTCTATAAAACTGCATCAATTATAATCCACTGTTCGATGAAGGTGATAGACTACATGGGACTGGCTGAAATGACTGGCAGAATCCATGACCAGGGGAAAGAGACGGCGGATGAAGACTGGAAGAAATTTAAATCTTATCTTAAGAAACATTGTAAAATTAAGGAATGCTAAAATGTCAAGGTTTTGAAAATAAGGGGATTACAGCTGTAAAAGATTAAGTAAAAGAAAAGAATAAGGCAAAATTTGATAAGACCAAGGACTAGGATTTGCTGAAACAAATTTGGAAACTGGACTGCAGAAAGGGGAGGTATGGGGAAGTCGGGGAAGTAAGGTTTAAGAAAAAAGTATTTGAAATTATACATGTTTGTTTGTATGTTTGTATGTTTGTTTGTATTGTATTGTGTAATGTTTGTGTTTATAAAAACTGTGAAAAACCAATAAAAATTTTATATTATATATATATATATAATCCACTGTTCTATGTAGTTTCTTGCTTTGAACCTCTGATCTGGCATCAGTAGACGGTCTTAGTGAGTCTCTTTGTGTATATATGTAACATCAGCGGGTAGCTGAATGATTCTAACATGTGCAGTTGTTCAAATGGTCTTAACTACTCTCAGTCTGAGTGAGGAAATGTGCGATATGGAGAACATTCAGAGTTCTGGAGCATGCAGTGAGTGGTGGTAAACAAAATGTATTAAATTCAACTAGAAACTTGCTAACTCCAGTGAGCAAAAATGTAAAATAAACTGTTAGAATAAAGGAAGTAGATATTTAGACACAATAGGGTATAAAGTTCAAGATTACATGGCAAATGGTTAAAATAAACACCAAGTAATAAATTAATAAAGAATACATGCACTATGCCTTCAACTCATATTAGTGTACAGTGATATATTTTCATTTTTAATTTCAAAGACAGGTTTTATTTTTAGATGGCCTCCTCTCTTAATTGGCACTGCCATTAAATCACAATAATATCTTGTTCATCAAGTTGTCTTAATTAGGAAGATTTTGCCGATTTAAATTGCGAGTAAACTTTTATTGTGTTGGAGTTGATTAGCTGATAACTCAATAATGTCTGTTATTTTTACCACAGATGATGTGGTTTTGTATATTGTTCATGAATATGCATCGTGGTAATTATGCTCATTACTGCAGTGAATGTTAGAAATCAGACTGACATCACTGAATATTAGCATTTATTTTTATCTCTCTGGGGCGTGATTCTGAAAACTCACCAGCTTTAATAGCACTATTCAGTACTAATATAGCTACAGATCATTCTTCAGTTATCTGGTGTCCTCCAGATGTTTTGTTCTGCAACTTCTACCAGCTCCAGCCAGCATGACTATGGAGTCCAATCTGGAGGTCACCGGATTGGCCAAAGCTGTTATAGACTGCACAATAAGCTGCGCCACCATCCCATTCTCACAGAGATATATCAATGGCTAGATATTTCTAAATAACTCACTATTTATGTTATTACCAACATTGGCTTATTTTCTCATCTGAGTGAGAGGCCTTAGGAATATATGAAACAAATGATCTGACTCAGACTAAGGCAGCTTCAGCATCTCTCTAGAGTTTCAGACAGAGGTCTTTCTACCTGGAGGTGCTAGGAATCAAACCTGGAACCTTCTGTAGGCAGAGGTTTTGCTCTCCCATTGAATTTGGCCCTTCCCCATGCCTGACTCTGAACTGACTTCATTCTTGGAGATAGGCCCAGGAACTATTTAAAACCGTAGTTCTTTGGCTCATTTTGGAATCAATAGTTGTTTGAAGAGCCACAACTTCTTCATCCTCAGCAGACAACAACCATGATCCAATTGCCCATTCAGAGAATAGGAATAGAATGGGACTTCTCCAGAAAAGGGTGGAGAGACAGTGGGAGGAGGCTGTTAGACTCAGGTTGTCCTTTTAGCAGAGTATTTTTAAATAAAGTTCTAGACCAACTATGCTTATAAGGGTTGTAAGCACAATTGCCATTACTAACCATAATAATACTCATTAGAATCATATTGAGCAGTGGCAGATGATAATTTGGCAAATGAAATACAACACAAAAGCACAGAACTTGCCATTTCTATGGTGTCCTTTGAAAACAATTCTGTACAAGACTAGTATGCAAAACAATAGGTTAGGCATGGCAGTTGTGCTCTTATTTGCACTGAAGATTTTCTTTTGGTGATAGAAATGAGTTGTTTAGTATATGGCAGTGGTGGGCAACCTTTTAGACAAGGGGGAGAGGAGCAAAAGAAGTGACTTTTGATAGGACTGCCATACAGCTGAAATGTCCGGGGAGACCCAGGCATTTGGCAGCTCATATTGGGCCATATCTACAACTTTTGTGTCCGGATTTTCACTTTTTGAAATATGGCAGCTCTACTTTTGACCACCTTGTCTATGCTGTGTGAAGAGGGAGGGCCTTGTGTCAGGGTATGTGGAGCAACATATCAAAATGAAACAGGACAGACAAGAGGACAGTGTAGGTGATTGCATGCAGCCTCAGAGCACTGGTGGAGAAAGGGGGTGCGGGGTGCAGTCTGCCTTGGGTGTCATCCCTTGGGGGGTGGCATTGCCACACCACACATACCTCCCGGACACTCACCGCAGCCAGCACCCCCTCCCAGGATGCTCGCCGTGGGTGTCTAGCCCTGCCCTGGCGGGCGGCTAGCCCCACGAGCATCACTCTGGGTGCTGGAGCACCTTTCTCCGCCTTTGCCTCAGAGGGGTTAAATTTTGCTGTGAATGAGAGAGAGGGGAAATAAGTTGGCTAATTGGAGAGAATCAAAGAGCCTGGGGGCCCCTGAGTTGCTTGTTGCAAGAGTGAAGGAGGGTTGTTATATGTCCAGAATTTTCCAGACATACACGATTTCACAAAATATTTCACTTTTTGAAATATGACAACCAGAGAAGGAACCCTATAATGTGCATAGAGTAGATAATTCCCCCTAGTTTTCATTTATTGGGTTTTTACTCTTCCAGTATAGGATTAGTCAGGTTCTAGAAGGCTCTTCTGTGTCTCACTTTTCACCGCAGACAGTTGCTAGCTTTGGAAAACACTGCACATTGGTCTTTAATCCACATTCTGTAAGGCCGTTGCCAATAGAGGATTTAGCCTGACAGCTGTGTTTTCTTCCTGTTTTATTTTTCCGAAATACTTCCCCCGCCTCCATGCACTGTTGTTTGCAGCTTGCTTTTGATGTCCCTTTGTAACATTTCTAACTTGGCTTTCTTAGCAAATGAAGAACCATTCTCAAAATCACTAATTAGGTATTCAGTTGTTGGATCTCATTTCCTGGCTGCTTTCTCTTTGTCTCCATTTTGGGTACAACTTGCAGCTTTTTATCTTTGGCCTTTCCTAACAAAGATGTGATTATTGGTCAATATTCCTTAGCGTGTTGATCACTTGTTCTCTAAAAGAAGCATTGTTGCATTGGGCTGAAATGTGTTCTCAAAACTTTATATATTAACTTCCTGTGATGTACTTAAGATGGATTCAAATTCAACCAGAAATTTGCATTTGAATATTGATAATAAGACTTCTTTACAGTATTCTCGATATTCAGAGAAGTGTGAGCTTTGAAGGGTGGGTGTATTTTGATTTGTGTATTGTTTCAGAAGGTGTGAATTGGATTGGTTCTCCTTTAAATAAGAATGGATTCCAGTTTTGTCTGCCTCCCTGTCTCCTGTTTTAGTAGCAAATGGCATCCAGACTGTTATTTGAAACCAACACTTTTGTTTCTTTGTGAAGGTATGCACTCACTGTTATTTATACTAGCAGTGAGATCTATTAGCTGAACTAGTTTCAAGAGAACCTATACAGTGGTACCTTGGTTAGTTTATGAACAACTTAGTTTATGAACAACTTGGATTAAGAACCCTGCAAACCCGAAAGTAGGTGTTTAGGTTTGTGAACTTTGCCTTGGTAGCAGAACATGTTTCCGCTTCCTGTTGAGTGTGTTCCAGTTGTAAATTGAGTCCCCCACTGCTATGGAAAAGCACGATTTGGTTTAAGAACGCTTTGGTTTAAGAACAGACTTCCGGAATGGATTAAGTTCGTAAACCATGGTACCACTGTACAACAGTTTGTTCCCTTCGGTTTTTATATAATATTAGTAAGAACACATCAACAATAGGTCATTGCCTCACAGTGATCTCTCAGTTGTTTATTCTATGAGTGAATATGAGGAGTCACACATGATAATGAAATTTGTGCATTTACAAAAGGTTTGTACCAAACGTGAGAGAGACCAATAACTGATACGATAAAGGGATATTTCTCTGACTATTCATCTCACTAGTAACAATAAAATAGATAGCTGTATTGTAAGTGACAGCCTCAATTGATACACAACTCTGATGGCTAGCTGTAGGGTATAGTGATTTATGTTGCTGACAATTACTTAGGCAAAACACTCACACAAATCAAGAAATGCTGAGAGAAATTGGTAAGTATTAATAATATGCTTCATAATGTGCTAAATAGAGCTTGTGGTGCCAATCAATGGAATGTCATCAAGTAACGAAGCAAATAGAGGGGAAGAAAGAGGAAAGCAAAGAGCTGTAATTTGTTGCTAAGCAACACTTGGCCAATTTTTCTCTTGTTTCTTGTGGATTATCTAGAACCAATTAAGGAGACCACCAGCTCAGGGCTGGCCCTGCCATTAGGCAAACTGAGAGAGGGTTGCCGCAGACAGCTGATATGGGGTATCGTGAAAGGGTAGCAAATGATTAGTTATGCAATTATTTTTATTGTTGCTGTTTTTTTGTTTCTTTTACTGCTAGGAGAGGCAGAATTGTTTTGGGGGTTATTATTATATTTTTGCTTCAAATTCCAAAATAACTTAACCAGCCTTGGGTGTTATGTACCTTGACCTGGAAGCAGGAACACCATGCTGTTCCGCCCCAGGTAGCAAAAAAATGTCTTGGCAAGGCCCTGCCTGAGGCTCTGGTTGTCACAGTTTCACTGGGAAAACCATGATTTTCAAAGCCCTGCTACAGGGAAAACTCAACACTTGATCAGTCCCAGTTTTAAAGCAGCAGCACAGCATGTGCCTAGGCTGGCAGAAGTTGAAGGCTCAAGATATACTTTGCTTAGAAAAGTCACATATAAAACCTCTACAATCTTCATATATAGAAACTACGGTAATCCTTGTGATGGTTGTCTGGTTCTTTTGTGAGGAAAATGTCATTTCTCTCCATCCAGAACATGCTGCTTTCAATCTAGATTGATTCTAGATTGTGCTATCCACATGGGTGCATGCTAAGAGTTTACTTCTAAACCACTGGTTCATGCCCAGGTGAGGGAGCAAACCTTTAAATAAAAATACAACTAAGAGAAAATCAAAGCAAAGTACCCAGCAGAGACCCGGCTTATTTAGAAAATCTATTGCACAACAGAACAGTCTTGCTAACCAGTTGTTAGGTGAACCACTGCCCTCTCAAAAAAATGATTAATGGGAACCGTAGCTTGTTAAGGATGCTAGGAATTGTATCTCAGTGAGGGAGTAAACCAGTTTGGTGGGAAAATGTATGGGGTGTGCGCCATTTAAGTGCATAGGACATGCTTTCAGTTAGGTTCTCAGTGTTGGTTCTTCACATGCCATTGCAGTTTGGTGTGGCCAACCAACAGAGCAAAACAGAGACATGGGGTCCCTGCATTCTCTAGGGGGCTCCACTGAGTTTGATTAGACAAACAGTGTCTCCACCTGAGAGATGAAAAGTCATCAGGGCATGTGGTGGCAGCAAGATTTTAAACCAGAAGTATTTTTTAACCATTGTGTCCACTTTTTTCCATTTAGTAAATAAAACTATGGACTGTTTAACACCTTGAAAACAAGCTGCATTTGCAGAGTCATTGAAGAGAATGACCCCAAAAGATGGGATGGTTCATCCGGGCTTTAACAATCAGCATTGTTTTAGGCTTTTATTGTCTGAGATGGTAATAAAAATGAAACAATCAGCGCTCTATTTACACCCAGGAGATTATTCTTCTTGCTCCATGACCTGAGGTGCCATGGAGAAGGACCTTCTTCTGCTGAGTCCTATAATGCTGATATTAAAAGTTTAATGAAACAGAGCATTGGAACACAAAGTGCAGTGCTTAGACTGCTCCTCTTGTGTTTTTATGTCCTTTGCATTAGTGTGAACCAGTATTTCTCCATAAATACATAGAAATAATAGTTGTAGTTGCTGAAAGGTTTTATAGCACAACATCAGCTAGTCCACAAGAGGCAATGCAAAGCTAAAAAGCGAACATGTAAATAATACCTAACAGAGTCATGTGGGATCAAAGAAAGTAGGAAGAAAGTGTTTGCTATGGATCAGCCATGTGTTCTCTAGGTAACATTTTTGGTTCAAATGCAGCAATTTCAAGAAGGGAAGTCAGAAAGTCTTGTAAAATCCTAAATTCAACTTTTTGTGAATGTTTGTTCACAGTCATTTCCTTCCTTTTGCTTGAGTGACCACTTAAAAACCTCTGTCCCATTCTTTCTTAAGTGATTCTAGCCAATTAAGGATCACATGCTGGATGTAATGATGGTACGGAAACTCTGGAGTCAATCAGATTTGACACTTTCCTGAGCATCACTAAGGGTGAATGGCTAATTTGGACTCAGGTGGTCTTTATAGGAAAGATGACTAAATAGCAGGGGGGAGGGGGGATGCACCTTGGGATCAGACTACATGCTACCTTACACAGAAGTCAGTTTCTCTCTCCCCCCCCTCCCGTTCTGTGGCAGGTCAGGGAGGAAGGCAGCAGTCACCCATCAAACCATTTCACAAGCCACTTCTAAAGATAGTTTAAAATGAATAGCACACATTTAAATTAGAAGTGTGCTACAATAATAAGCAGCAATGTGGGCAAAATATGTCAAATGTTTTTCCAGGTAGATGATCATCATCAAACAAACTTCACTATCAAGGGCAAATTAGATTATGTAGGGTAAGTAGAGTAAGGAATGTTAACTGAAATTTCAGTTTTTCTGATGTCTTTGATGAAGTTGCAAGCTTCACAAATGCATGCCTTTCAGTTTCATGTCTGCTTAGACAACAGTTCTCTTTGGTTACCTGGAGCTGAACTTCTTGATCTTTCCTAAGCATCATTGCCACCCTTATTGATGTCATGCACATATTATACAGATGCCATATACGTGTGGCATTAATCAGGATGACGCTGAAGAAAACATGGAAGTATTTGGGGATATAAAGAGGAAACGTCTTACAGGGATTTGTTTGAATAGCTTCAGTTTCTTGGCAAAATTGCTGATCAGTCTCAGCCAATGCCTTCTCACCTGCCCTTACATTCTGAATTTGGTTGATCTGGTATATCTGGCTTGCTGTTCATCTGATTTTGTAATGTTAATAAATACAACCATTCTCCCAATGTTTTGTCTTAAATGTCTTCTTTTTAGGTGTGGGGGCAATTGTACATTTTTCTATTTTAAAAAAATGCAGATCAGTTGCACGTTCTGAAACGTTTTCTTTTTGCTTCTTTCTCCTAGTTTGCTCCCAGTTTTCAAGAGGAGTCTTTGCTATTTTTGGATTTTATGACAAGAAGTCTGTAAATACCATCACATCATTTTGTGGAACACTTCATGTCTCCTTCATCACACCCAGCTTCCCAACAGATGGAACACACCCGTTTGTCATCCAGATGAGGCCAGACCTCAAGGGAGCACTTCTGAGCTTGATTGAATATTACCAGTGGACCAAGTTTGCATATCTCTATGACAGTGACAGAGGTAAGGTGTTCTTCATAACTTATGGAAATTAGTTTTGAACCACAAACCTAACTGAAATGATGTAGGAGCCCGAGAGTGCCAAGTATAACAGAACAGAACAGTAGTAGATAGGTAGCCGTGTTGGTCTGCCATAGTCAAAATAAAAAAAATCCTTCCAGTAGCACCTTAAAGACCAACTAAGTTAGTTCTTGGTATGAGCTTTCGTGTGCATGCACACTTCTTCAGATACCATAGTTCTTGGTATGAGCTTTCATGTGCATGCACACTTCTTCAGATACACTCTTCAGAACAGAACAGTTTTGTAAGTTCTGGCCTTGGGTGCTTAAGGAGAAAAGGTGACTGCTGTAATATGGTAAGTAGCAGACTGAACTGCCTTCTGGATCTAAAACATTGCTTATGCGTCTTTTTTCTTTCTTCCTGGAAAAATAAATAAATCAATGGGTGCATCTCTACAAGTCATTTCAAAAGGACTCCTGCAGAGGAAAATATTATGTTAGAACCGGTCCTTTGAGAGTAATAGACGACTTTCACTTAAAAGTAATGGTTTTCACAGTATGAATTTCCCTAGGGAAACTGGGTCAGTTGTCATGTAGGCTCCCGGTGCATATCATCCGCCGATCTATACCAAGATGGAAAATATTACTAGCTGGAACCTTATTGAATTTTATTTGTAGTTATCCCTGTGGAAAGCTGTGACAGTGTTTTCTTAAATGAAGAAAGTTCACTGCAACTCCCTCGCTCTAAGAGCATTTTTAATGGCAGAAAAATGTTATTAAACGATGCCTGGGGGCGGGTCTGAGGGGGAACCTAGGCAAAAGGGGGGGAGTGTGCAATATTCTGCTGTTAAAGTTTCTCATTCCCCTTTCCTGCTGTGTTGCAGTTAGAGGTGTCAGGTCGGGACACTTGCAAAGTCAGATACCCCTGTTCAATGTTTGTAGGCAGTATCAAGGTGAAAAGCCTTGCCCAGCTCAAGTGGACCTCTTACTGCAGTTCTCCTTGTGTAGGTACCTTTCACAGGTTATGACTTATCCATCCAACCATTCCCTCGCCTGTTGCCCCAAGCCACCCACTGCACTTGCACCTCTAGAACATGGCACTAGACTGGGGGTAGAGACCATGTTTATACCTATTATGTGCTTTACACAGGAAAAGACCAAGTTGTGCCTTGTGAGGAAGGCAGGCATTGTTTGCCAAGGAATGGCAGTGTCACATATAGAGCCAGTTTGGATATGTATTTTCATCTTGCTATCCTGTGGCTTAAGATTAAGAATCTGCATTTCAATTTACCTGGGGATTGCAGATTTATTCATCTTAGGGTTTAATACTACTAGTGTTTTATTAGTATTAGGGTTTTAGGGGAAAGCTAACTAGCCTGGTGTACCAGGGAAGGCTGGAAGCATTGGGGGCTGAAGAGGATGTGTGGATCTGATGATCATTCCTGACTTGCTGAAGCTAAGGTCCATTCAGTTCAGATTCTGAAAAGATTACTCATGTATAAAAGCATTTCTGATTTCCTTCAAGTAGCAGCCCCCTCTGTTTGTCCTGATCCCTTGTGTAAGGTGCTGGGTAAGGCGCTGTCCCTGAAAGGCAGCGTTGTCCTCCATTATGCATACATAGAAGTACTCTCTACTTGAGCATGAGAAGTGAGACCAGGGAGGCGGGGAATAATGATGGCTGATTAGGACAGTGTTCTCAAAGCTACTAACATGAGTTTGACCAAACCACGGGAGGCTGTGGAAGACAGGAGTGCCTGGTGTGCTCTGGTCCATGGGTCACGAAGAGTCGGACACGACTAAATGACTAAACAACAACAATGTAATGGGAATGGGATGTATTGCAACTGGTGTGGTGTCCTAAAATGTAGCCAGTCTTAAACAGCACTAAGTAGGTGAGTGAGTTATTTATTTCTTTTATACTATTCAGATCTATTTTTAAAGATTTGAATCAAAGTTAATCAACTAGCAAATTTAAATTTGCATATATTTAGAGAAAATACCATGAGCATTAACAGTTCACCCTCTTGGGGAAACTTTTGACTTTCTCATACAAAAGTGTTCAGGGTCTTTTGGTGTTTACGAGAGCCTTCTAACCATAGATTGCACAGGCCACTAATGATTCTGCAGAAATAAAGCCATTCCCCTTACAAGACCATTTAAGAGGAATTGTTTTTGACAATATTGTGACATTAAACCACTGCAGAAGCAGCAGCGAGTTATGGCTTGGATTTGTTCTGTTGCCCACATATTATTTTTCTGTTGTGGAAACTGAGGCATAGGGAAGTGAAAGTTCTTATCCTGCAAAGTTCTTATCTTGATAGGCTTGCTTGCAACACTGCAAAGTGACATTTAACTAGTCTCTATTGTCTGCCTTCTTCCTGTAAATATCCCTGAAAGCCATTTTACAAGCATCGTCTTTATTTAGGGCTGAATGAAACATTATGCACAAGTGCAAGCTGGGTCTAATTCAAATTGTCTTTTCCCACACTAAAAATCTTGCAAAAAAAAATGCTGTGTGAAGAAAGATCTCTCTCTCTCTCTCTCTCTCTCTCTCTCTGTGTGTGTGTGTGTGTGTGTGTGTGTGTGTGAAAGGGGGGGAGGGAGATAGAAATCTTTCTTTGCAAGATTTTTAGTCTGCTCCCTCCCTCCCCAACACAGCTGCTTGCCCCTATTACAGACACACATCTGGAAGGCTATAGTTGAGGGAAACTGCTTAGAGGAGTTTGAGAATGGAAAAGTGTCAAGAGGGGCATACATGTACACTTTTCAGCTTCATGTCACCTCCTTCGAAGTTGGTGTTCTGGTTTGGGGTTGTTGTTTTTTTGGTTTCTTAAAGGAGCCCATGGGTTGAATTGCATCAGTTTGCTTGTAATGTCTAGTTCCGCTCATATAGCCCCTTTTTGCATTCACACACACACAAGCAGCTGCCTTGTGGGAGGGAGGAAGTTTATGCCCCTGTTTATTTTGCAAGCTCACCTTTGGGAACTACAATTCCCAAAATGCTTCATTGCCTCATTAAAGAGCTTTGCCAAGCCGTAAGACACTTTTAAAGGGCCCTTGACACACATTTTGGCCTGCTGTCACACTAAAAAGGCTTGTACAAGTGCCAGAAACTTATGTCTCTTGTTTTCAGCCTCCTAGAAGAAAATAAATCTTATTAACTGGGACAAACCAGAAATGCTGGATTTACCTGTTAAAGGTGTTAGAACTGAAGAGACACAAATATTTTAAGAATCAGACAGCTGAAAATTTTTAATTGGCAATAATTACTTTTAAGGGACCTATCTAATAGGAGACAAAGGAAAAGGAGCAAATGGAAGATAAACTTCTGCAGAATAAACAGAGAAGGTGCAACAGGGTGCAAGCAGAGATAATTTTTGAAATTTTGGGGATGAACCAAGGGTTCTTGGCAAATGAATTTCATTGATTCAGATGCTTGGTAAAGCCTGGCTTTGTAAAAACAAAGACTTTGTCTAAATATGATTATTTTTGTACTGCTGGAATTTGTTAACCAGGTTGGCATTGTTAACTCATTAATGTAACTGTAAATATGTTGTCTTTTTTAAGGGATTGTACTTGTTTTACTTTGTTTTTATTACTCTTTTTTAAATACCTTGAGTCTCTGGAAAAATAAGTGGGATATAATTTTTGTTAAAGGTTTATTTTAGTCAGATTCCAGATGTATTCCTTACTCAAAATAGTGTTTTTAGGAGAGAAGCTATTTGGCATGTAAGAAAGCACCTTGAACACATCCCTATAATGTTTCAGTGTACTTACTTAAACCTTTATTTGTGGTCCATGTTTGGATGTTTACAGACATTTCAAAACCTTGAGACCTGGAAACTTTTCAAAATGTAAAAGCTCAGACTTTGGTCCCATTTTTGCAAATTTTGCCCATTTTTAGGTCCATAACTACCTGTTAAGCTGTCAGTCATGTTTCTGTACTAAACATTAACTTTTCTATAGATTCCTTCCTGTCCATTTTCTCTTATCTTTAGCAGCTGGGGATAGTAGTCAGGACCTCTGATGGAAAAGTAGGATTTTAGAGATTCCACGATACAATTGAGTCTTCTGGTTATTTATTTATTTATGGAAATAAAACATCACTCTGACATTTCACATCATTTCCTCAACCCCTTTGACAGATTACTGTCCTCACCAGGCAGTCTCATTATGGGCACTTGAAGTTCAGGAGTGTTTTCCCTTGTTCCAAATTAGGAGCTCAACATTTAACATATTAGAAAGGAGGCTCGTTATATTAGATTCCCTGTTCCCCTCAATCCACCGCTTTGGATAATACAGTGGTGCCCCGCAAGACGAATGCCTCGCAAGACGGAAAACTCGCTAGACGAAAGAGTTTTCCGTTTTGGAGGTGCTTCGCAAAACGAATTTCCTATGAGCTTGCTTCACAAGACGACAATGTCTTGCGAGTTCCTGCTGGTTCCCCCCCCTTTTTTTCTAAGCCGCTAAGCCGCTTATCAGCTGATCCGATCAGCAGATAAGCCACTAAAAGCCGCTAATAGCCGCTAATAGCGCTAATCCGCTAATCCGCCAATGGGCTTGCTTCGCAAGACGAAAAAACCGCTAGACGAAGAGAATCACAGAACGGATTCTTTTCGTCTTGCGAGGCACCACTGTATAGTGTCAACATGGACATGTGCAGTAGTAGCAGGAACCATATACCGTACAAGGAATTTTTAAAAACCTTAGGAGGTCCTCTCCACACTCCAGAAGTAATTAACTTGTTCGATTACATTGGGCCTTTTGACATTTTCTATAGTGTTTAACAAGCGGAACAATTTGCTAGCTTCTTCAAAGGTAACTTTGCAATACTTCTGCTCTCTAAAACTGTAGCTGCACTGCAGGATAGGCTGGGTTTTTGTTTTTTCAGCATTTTGATCCATGGCCTTTTCTTTTTCTATGTATTGTAGGTAATCAGGGATTGTGTAACATAGAACACACAAGAAAAAGTTTAAAAGGAGCAAGGGGGAGATTAGGGTGGGGCTGAGCAGCCACTCAACTCTGCCTGCACATAGAAACTGATGGCAAAAGCATACCCTCCAACATTTCTCTGATAAAAATAGGGATGTCCCATTCCATAATGATAATTTATACCCCACACATCTTACTGGGTTTCCCCAGCCTCTCTGGGCAGCTTCCAACATATGTTAAAAAGACAATAAAATAGTAAACATTTAAAATATTTAAAAAAGCTTCCATCTGCAGGATTGCCTTCAGACAGCTTGGGGGGGGTCAGATAACCCCAGTGAAAATAGGGGCATCCTACCACACCGTCCAACATTTTTCCAATGAAAATAGGAATGTCCTAAGGAAAAGCAGGACCTTTCAGAATCAAATCAGAAACTGGGACGGCTTCTCTAAATCAGGGATGTCCCTGGAAAATAGGGACGCTTGGAGGGTCTGCAAAAGCAAGAGGCTAGAGTGTTGGACTAGGGTCTGGGATCTGAACTGGTAATGATGGACTAGTAACAAAACCTTCGGGTCATAGTAGCTCAATGCAGATGTTGACCCAGTGTGCAGCAGCTGGAACAAAAGCCAAATTTAATTATAGGGATCATTAGGAAGTTCACATAAATTTTTTAAAAAAATGCAGTTCAGAAGGGGTGGGATCTTGTAACCAATTTGCAGTTGCCCCCCCACCTCCCAGAGAAAGTGCTGGGAGGAGCAGCGATGATGAGTCCTCTTCCCCAGCCTACTAGACGTTCTAGAAGCTATTACTAGTCTTACAGAACTTAAAGAGAAGGCTTTAAATGTCTTGTCTCTCAAGCCCAAAAGCAAAAAAAACAACTCAGTAGCATTTAGTTATTGATTCAGCTGGTGTAGCTGTATTATTTTTTCTCCTGACAGGCCCTTTTTCAAGAGATGATGCCCAATGGTAGCATAGAAACTCTTCTTCCCAGAAATGATAAAATGATAAAATCTCTTCCAAAATGAACCTGTAGTGCAAACAAATGGATGTTGTTATAGGAGCTCACATCTTCACTGCACAGAAATTCCTAGGGATCCAAGAAAGTTATGGCCATTGGTTCATTTTTTAAAAAAAAAAATATGGGAATTCTGGTTTGCTGAGCTAGTTGTTGAGCTATCCTAGAAATAAATTAACCAAAGAGCCATGCATCTGGAGTTGAGTCTTTATTGTTTTTTTCTATCTTGCCAGGTTTGTCGACACTACAAGCTGTACTGGACACTGCAGCTGAAAAGAAATGGCAAGTGACTGCTATAAATGTGGGCAACATTAATAATGACAGAAAAGATGAAACATACCGCTCATTGTTTCGGGATCTGGAGGTAAAAAGAGAAAGGCGAGTCATTCTCGACTGTGAACGGGATAAAGTCAACGACATTGTAGACCAGGTTTGCTCCCCTCTATTTTTTAATGCCTAACAGTGTAAGTGTATATGAAATGCTCCCATCATGATTTATCATCACAATTTATTTGTGTTGGATCCAGCGTTGGTAATAAAATTGCATTCTTTTTTGCATACTTTGGCAATGACAAGAGCATTCTGATAACGCTGATGCGTGGAGCAGAAAATCCAGTTCATCAGATTTTTTAAAAAATCAAATTTCTATTGTGGTTAATAAATGCTCTCGGTGTTTAATGCACAGTTCTCATTTTCACAGTAACTTGGATCCAAAGGGTCCATGTATGAGCACACGGTGCTTTTGCTTACACCTGGATAGGAGGAAATTGCTGATTCCCACCCTTGGCTTTCGATCCTTGGCTGTTCTGCCAGGGGCAGAGAGCAGGAAGGGCTTAGCTGGCCTGGACTCTGCTGGTTATAAACTGGCCCCACTGCCATCACCTGCTGGCATTGAGCCCAGTCTAGGTCCAATTATTACACCAGAGACAGGCTGGTGTGAAGGAGGGTTTTAGCTTCTCTGTGCTGTGAGTGATGGGGCTGTAGATGCAGCAGTGGCTGCCCCACTCTGTCGCTTTCCACTTCTACCTGGCTGGCATTAGAATTGCTCTGTTACTCACCTGGAGCTGAGCAGATTGAAATGCTTTTGAGCTGGAGTGGAAAGTGAATCTGTGGGCTGAAGGCTTTAGGTAGAATGCCTTGCTTCCATCATTTCTCAAAGCAAGACCTTTTCATTTTGGCACTTCATCAAATGAAGTCCTCTATAAGACTCCTATTATGTACTTCTGACCATCAGAGAAGATTAAAAGGATGATACCTGAAATGAAACGTGGAGGCCTTGGTTTGATCAATGGTAAATTAAAAGATACCCAGTCTGATCTATACTACCTAGTTAACTTGAAGTACTTGGAGTGTAGCCTGTTTAGCTCCGTTGACATTTATAGGACTAAATCGGGGGGGGGGGACAGACCCCAAGTTCTTTAGCTGATTGCAGAACAGGTTGTACTTCTTCCATAACAGTAGCTGTGTTTTTTTCCCTAGGGAAGGCTTGCAGTTGGCTCATCCTCTTTTTGAGTCTGTGAATGGTGCAATAATGCTTCTGTAACACAGGGCACAGAAGAGATTTCAAAGCTCAGTTGGTTAGAGTGTGGTGCTGATAACGCCCAGGTTGCAGGTTGAATCCCCGTATGGGACAGCTGCATATTCCTGTGTTGCTGGGGGTTGGACCAGATGATCCTCAGGGTCCTTTCCAATGCTACAGTTCTGTGATTCTAAGACAGATATAAAATGGCCAGCCCTTGTGTTAGCACCATATACAAATAATATAGCATACATGTGGGAATTGCAATGTCACACCCACACCATATAGTTATAACACATTACTCCCCCATGAAGAATCCTGAAAAATTCCCGTCACCCTTAACAAACTACAGCTCCCAGGATTATTTGGAGGAAGCCATGTGTTTTAAATGTGCTTTAAATGTATACTGTCAATGTGACCAAAATGTTTCATTGTATCCTGGCCCAGTGCCAGGACTGCTTTTCTACTGGTCAGTCAGGCACCCTATAGGTCAGTGGCAGTCCTACATTTTGGGGGCCCTGAAGCTTGAACTATCATGGGGGCTCCTTCACAACTAGCAACAAGGTCTGGATAACCACAGTCATCTTCTTCAAGGGGGTTGTTCTATGACAGATCAGCATAATATTATTATTTTTTTAAAATTAAGTACCAGTACTACACCTCAGATTTTGCTTCAAATTGCTGTACCATGACACTCTACCTTTACAACATTTGTGCTTTTGGCTTTCAAACTTTGGGATTGTTGAGATATATACAACAAAAAATTAATCCGTTTGAGCTGTGTGGCTCAAATTGGGTCTACCAGACCTAATTGTTTTAAGCAACGTGGACTAAAGTCGCTTCTGGGACCCTCTGGGATTCGGGGCCCTGAAGCTTAAGCTTCATTTGTTTCATAGTAGATCCACCCCCCTGGGTCAGGCTTGCTCTCTCCCAGGGGTAATATAAGTAAGGAGCTCAGTCAGGCCAATTCACTGACCCTCAACAAGGCCGCTGAGCATCCTTAGTCTTCACTGGATAGTTCTTTGGGTATCGGCTGCCATTTTATACTCACATTGGAGTAAACCCCATTAAACTCAGCAGGTGTATACATGTATAGGAGTTACATACAGATACTTTTACTTTCAATTATTTTTAGGACTGGGCCAGAATTGCTCCCAGTTTTGCAGGGCCATTCATCACCTCGTGAATTGAAGAGGTGTTCTCTTCAGCATTCATACGAACCCTGAGAATAGGCCTTGTGGGGAGGAGGCTGGCTGGACATTTTAGAAAGTTTTGTCCAATTGGAACCTGGCATGCTGAGAGTTTTGCACTGATGCTGTTAATTGTGATTAACACTGCATTAACAACAGTAAAGATCCCACAGCCACCTTGTACAGTGACTAAGGAAAGCACAGGCCTTATTGAAAACAAGCAATATATATATACATATATATATTTGGAATTCGTAATATGTCCTGCCTTATTTGAGATTGTGTTGGGTTTCCCCACCCCAGAAATGCTCTCCACAAAGCCTTCAAAAGATTCAGCCCAGAACCATATCTTTTCCAGTGTAATCCATAATTAATCCCACATTATTTTATGAAGTGTTTCTTCTAGTATATGTGACATTTCCCTAATCAGATAAATTATATATTTCTCTTGCAGGTTATTACAATTGGCAAGCATGTAAATGGATACCACTACATCATTGCAAATTTGGTAAGTTAATTTAATACTAATAACCACAATTTAGCTCCCAGATATGAAAGTGGGGTTTGTTTGTTTGTCTGGTTTTGGGGTAATTTCATATGATATAGTTCATCAACAGATTAGATTGCTGTCTGGAAAACATCTTATAGAGCTGTTCAATAATTTGAAGTAGAAGAGGTAACCATGGATCATTTCAGAATTGCGTGAAATGATCATCCCCCTATCTAACAAGCCAGTTTTCCCACTCTGCCTTGCCCATTCCTCTTACTCACCCATCTCTTCTCATATTCCTCTTCTAACCCATTTACTGTAGCCTATTATTTTCCATGTGTTTATTACACATGGATATCAGGGATCAGGAATATGCCTGTTGGTCCTATTTCTGACATGATGCATGATGCTGCCCTTTCCCATGACATTTGTGCATTGAGTGGTTATGTCAGAGAAGGTACCATGAGCCCAAGACCCTCTTGTTCTTTTTTTATGGCTTACTGTTAAATCATAAAGGGATCAATAAGGTTACTGTTACTTCTGACAGTCAAAAAATATGATGCAAAGGGCCTTCTGAACATGCATAGACTACAGGTGCTTCCTTCTCGCAGCAGTTCTTCCTTACAAAAGTCTACTCCTGAAGACCAATGCATTCCCTGAATGACATAGTCTCTATTTCCCTGAGCTCTTAAAGGTGAATGACAAGGCAGACAGCCAATTAACTCTTGGAAGTCTGCAGTAATTTTTGTTGGAAAGAGAAGAAACCCTTACATGAGGAAAAGTTTTACGAGTCAAATGTGTATGTGAACCTTTTAGTGTTAATGTTTTTCTTACTAAAATATGACAGAAAAGTTGAATAACTGGCCAACTGACCAATGTGTTCAATGCCTAGGGATTTACTGATGGAGACTTATCAAAAATACAGTTTGGAGGAGCCAATGTATCAGGTTTTCAGATAGTGGACTATGATGATCCCCTGGTGTCAAAATTTATACAGCGCTGGTCAACATTGGAAGAAAAAGAATATCCAGGAGCACATACTAGTACAATCAAGGTACGCTTTTGCTAATACACTTGGACTAGGGTATACTGTGGGAAAGAAGTGTTCGTTGTTGTAGTTGTCACACTAATAATGAATTCTGGAAGAACAGCTTTGTGAATCTATTCTAGAAAAAAAATGATAAACCTGTGGAAGATTGAAGACTAATAATTTTGATGAGGCATTAGCTCTCACAGACTAGTGCTCACTTCATCAGTTGCATGAACAACTATCCCATGTGGCAGAGTCAAAGGATAGCAGTGGTTGTGTCACATTTCTGTGAAAAATTAACTACCGTGCCCAGAATTCATATGAAATAAAAGCAATAACTTCTTCATAATAGAAGTCATTGATGAAAATAGTCTTCCTTGCTAATGTCCTAAAGCAGGTTCATTACTTTCTGTGATGCGAATGACACCCCCAGTCTTGACTGAATCAGAATTCGATAGAATTTAATTTTATATCCATGTTTCAGACTGAGGTGGTTTAATGGCCCAAGGGAAGGTATGCACTAATATGTCATATCTGTGACTTAAAATAGAAGAACCTCAACACTGCGACAAAGATGTAGTGATTAAAGGGGAAAGGAAAAAGAGAAAGACAGTATGAGCTGTGGTGGTTAGATATTAGTTGTGGTGCTTCTCGCCTGGTGCTGCTTTTAAATTTTCATATTCCGCATGTGTTCGATAGAATATTCGTTTATTGAATTCCATCGCCAGTGTGCTGCATGGCTTATGCTGGTAGCTTAAAGGCAGGTACGTAGCTGTTGCATTTCCCAGTTGCCTTCCCCCTCCTGCTTCTCGTAAGCTGCAGTGACACCGGTTGTGAAAGGCTATTGCTGTAGCTCTGCCTCACCTGGCAAGTCCTACTTTCCCATCCCTCCACATTTGGCAGCCTCTGCTGTATGGAAGAGCCTTACATAAGAGGAGGGGCCTCTAAACATTATTTGTTTAGAGTTGTTGGAAGAGCTGTAGATTCTGAAAGCTGTTTGTGACAAGAGGATGAAAGTTTTGGCATTCTGTATGGCTCTTTTTCTTCCCCACTCAGCCCCGCTGTTTTAATTAGGCATTGTCTTTCCAGAAGCAGTTTCCATAACCTTCTTCTTTTTTCCTCCTCCCACCTTCGGCAGAACATTCAAAATTATTGACTCAAAATTGGTTCTGGGAAGTAGGTTCATTTTCCTACAAAAATAGAAAAATATTTCCAATGTGCATATTTAATTCAGTTTATGTAAACTGGGGCAACTTCAACACAGAACTTGGATGAAAAGGAGTGCAGAGCTTTAGTAGAAATGTTATAAGGAATTAAGTATAAATAGATTAACAGAAAATTAAAGGAAAAAATAAGGCAAGAATGTGTTAAGATAATTATAGGATAGAAAACAGAGGAAGATGGAAAGGAACTGCTGAAACAATTAATAGAAGTGGAATACAAAAAGGGAGATGAGAGGAGGTCGTTGGAAATAAGCGAATGAAAAATAAGATATTGAAAATGTTTGAGGTGTTTTTAAATTGTTTTTGTTTGTTTTTGTTTTGTTTTGTATGCAGGGTTTTTGTATTGTATTTGTATTGTTCTTCTTTTTCTTTTTCTTTTTTTGTTTGTAGTGTTGTGTTGAAACTGTTCGAAAAGTAATAAATATCATTTAAAAAGAAAGAAAGAAAGAAAAGGAGTGCAGAGCATATTTATGAAATGCTAGCAACGGAGACTGCTTATTTATTTATGATGTTTCTATGTTGCTCCAAAGCACAGAGATCTCTGGGCAGCTTACAACAAATAAATTAATTTTAAAAGCCATTGCAATACAAAATTAAAAATAAAACTCCAACATCATAAATGGCATAAATACAGTTTTAAAAAACCCAACCCCAAAACACATCATACCCCAAAGTTGAAAAAGATATTAAAAACCTGAGGTGCCCAGACTGCAGGAGTTATTTTAAAAGCTTTGGTGGCCACAAAGGTATTCACCTGAAGCTGAAAAGACCACAAAGATCAAATCAGACAAGAAGTCTTAGGAAATCTGTTCCATAACCAGGTTGACCAGGTGGTTATCTGCCTCAATTCGAACAGCAAGTCTACTCAGAGCACGACTTGTTCCACCTTGATATCCCAAGTTACTAAAGCTCAGTAAAAACTATACCTTATTTCATCACCAAAAGAATTCTGGGCACTGCAGTTTACGCCTCACAGAATTACAGTTACCAGCAACCCATAACACACTACAGTTCCCAGAATTCTTTGAGGGGAGAAATGTGCTTTGAATGTGCATTAAATATAATGTGTGTACAGAGAAGCAGAAATATGACAGCCTCACCCCAGTACCAAAGTACAGCTCCAGAAATATTTTGCAATTCAGACTCGTCGTTTGATAGCAATCACTACTTGTCCTCAAGTTGCCTCCAGTTCCCCTTCAGTACATTTCCACAAGGAAACACACAAGGCCACTTTCTGTTGTGAGCATGATAAGCAATAAAATATGACTGACATAAATCAGTATGTCATATTACAACACAAGGATGTGAGATATAGTACTAAATGGAAAGAGACATTTCCAGCCCAATTCACACCCTCAAAAAATGCATTTTAAAGGGAGCATTGTTTATTTATTTAGAACAATCTTCAGAGTTTGTTTCTAACATATTTTTCAGGATTCAAACCACCACCCCCTTTGATTTCTTAAAACATTGGTGGGGAAAGGAATAAAAGTCCTGCAGATTCTGTCCCTTGCACTATAGTAATTTATTTCTATTGTTGTAGACGAGAGAGAGGGGGGGGTCCATTGATTTTCAGTCTGCCATCTCACAGGTCCCAGTTTGCACAATCTTCTGCTGTGCCTATGCAGAGAGATTGGTAAGTGGCCTGAACAGAATGAACCAGTGATGGTGCAAGTCACCATATGATGGCACATCGCTTTACTACTACAGCATAGTTTGGGCTCCCTTTGATTGTTGTTGTTTAGTCGTTTAGTCGTGTCCGACTCTTCGTGACCCCATGGACCAGAGCACGCCAGGCACTCCTGTCCTCCACTGCCTCCCGCAGTTTGATCAGACTCATGCTGGTAGCTTCAAGAACACTGTCCAACCATCTCATTCTCTGTCGTCCCCTTCTCCTTGTGCCCTCCATCTTTCCCAACATCAGGGTCTTTTCCAGGGAGTCTTCTCTTCTCATGAGGTGGCCAAAGTATTCCCTTTGATTACTAAAGCCCAAAAAGTCTGAAAGACCAAGTTCTTCCCTACAGACCCTCTCAGCAGAGGTTGCCCTCTTGGTAATGCTACCACCCTCAGAGTGTGGGGGGCTGGGGGAGTGAGCCAGGAAATGGCATTTTCTGTGGCAGCCCCTATGTTGTTGTTGTTATTTATTAACTGTATTGGTTGCTCTTCTTTGCAAGGTAACTCAAAGCAAGTTGCACTATATAAACAGACTCGTTCTTTAAAACTGGCATAAAAGAAAACAAAAATCTTAAAGACAAAGCTATTTTTAAAAGGCAGGATTTAAAAACTCCACCCACACAAGGAGGCCACAGATAATTATAGATTAATTATAGAATTGTATAAGTTGTAGAATTCCCTCTCACACAGAGGTGCGTCTGCCACCTTTGTTGTACAGTGAGCTACGATATCCTTCTGAGTCAACCACAGATTTTCTGTCTCTGAATATAAGAGATAAGGCAGCACAAGTAAAGCACTTATTTTCCTGGATAATGTGACTGAAAAGCCAGTTGCCAGAATGTCATCTCCTTTGAAATAAGGCGAGCTGTTAAAATGGAGAACTTCAGCTCTCTGCTTGTCAATAGATTTCTGTTTCAGTGGAGGCATTTTTAACACAGCCTAACAGTAATCATGGTGGGAACCAGATGTTCCAAGCAGTTTACATTAATTTAAAAGCAATTTTGTTATAGTGCATGGTTGCTTCAGGTTGCTGTTGGTTTTTTTCTTTTTGCTCTACTGCAGTCTTAAGGTTACCTGAAGGCAGCATTTATTTAAGGTAGGATGTAAGGTAGCATTTATTTTGTCAGCATGTGTGATTTAGAACACTCTTCAATCAAAAGAATATGTCAGAGGCAGAAAGGGAAGCAGGGATGGTTCAGCTTCCTCTGAGACAAGCAAAATAAATTTTAAAGAATTGCCTGTAAAATGCTTTAAGAAAAAGTTAGAGAGGGGAAGATGATTGGGACATCATATCCTTTCCCTTCTTTCCTTCCATTGATGCTTTTTACCAGTATTGCTACTTCTTGCCTCTTAGGAATGCAGACAAGGCTCATTCACACTTTTAATAAGGCCACTACTTCTGACTCTTTTCTCCAGAATTTCTCAGACTAGTTTTATGCCTCCCCTCCCCAGTTATTGCCTTTTTCTTCCTCTGGACATGCCATGTAAACTAGCAGTATGATAATATTATGCTTATTGATGGAAGTGGTATCAGATCTGTTTGTCCCCCCCTTGCCCCATCTTTGACTTTTACATCTGTGGAAAGGTTGTGCTGCCCTCCATTTTACAATCATGACCAAATGTTACTTAGGTACGACATCAACGTCAGTGTAATGGTTTTTCGGATGCCACTTCTCAGAGTAAAGCAACACACCTGCAGTGTCCTGATGCATTTGAAAACTTTCTTCCAAATATTTAATTTGCTATCTGTGTGAGTTTTGGAATGAAAGAAGTGGGATTTGAGTTTGGACTTGGCCAGCCAGAAAAAGATGGAAAGTGTGTTTGAAAATGAGGAAGGGATTGGTTCTGCAATGAGGAAGGGCAAATAAAGTTTGGAAGCTG
This sequence comes from Podarcis vaucheri, assembly GCF_965113315.1. NCBI lineage: Eukaryota > Metazoa > Chordata > Lepidosauria > Squamata > Lacertidae > Podarcis > Podarcis vaucheri. The sequence goes on from NC_138767.1 coordinate 42,679,465, forward strand.
GGTATTTCAGGGAATCAAATTCTTGGAAAGATGTGGGGGAATTGTCTGGCTTCTCATCTTTGCTCCCAGTGGGTGTCTGGCAACATTTTGTATGATCTTAAACTCCTTAATTAATTATTTTCTCTTCTGGAACAATTTGAACTCAACCTCCCCACTGCTGTTTGTTTTGTTTTGGGTTGTGAAACTGACTATATTAATAGAGCAGGACAAGGCGGGCAGGGAGGATTTCTCCTGATCAGGCATAGGACTTACACAGCCTGATCAGACACATGTTCCCTAAGTGGTAAAGCTGCCTTGGCCCATCCCATGGTCTTATTTCTCTTCCCACTTTGGTGCTTGCAGCAGAGCCTGGAAATGACTGCAGTAGCAAATACCCACCCTTCAACGCCTGTCCAGGACTGTGCAGACAGTGGCACCTGTGGGAGTGGATAGCCAGTCAATCTCTTCCATATCCTCCCCTGGGCTGTGTTACATTCCCCCTGTGTCCACCCCACACACCCCTGAAGTGATGCTGAGATTGCTCTACCCCTCCCTGCCCCAAGCAGGGGCTGTAATTTCCAATGCCTTTAATTTATATGCTCCTTCTTAGATGCATGCCCATACTTAGGTTGAAGCAAATGCTAGTGCAAATCTGTTTTGAGCATGTGGTCCTTCAGGCCTCTCTATGTGGCCCTTGGGACTTTCTACAGACCACACCAATCCTTCTCCTTGATTGCTTTTGCCTGGCTGGAATGGGTCTGTGAACTGTGAACATGTCTCTTGCTTCCCTGGGTGGAGAGGGTGTGTGGTCTGTGTGGTTTGTGTGTGTATACAAACTTTGGGCTTTTGCATAGCTGGAATGTAACCAGCCAAAATGTAGTTCAGTGATAAGAGTCCTATCCATTCTATAATGTTCTGCCATTGAGCTATGATGTGCACGAAATGATTTGGGAGAAGTGGGTTATGTGTTTAAAGTGTGACCTTTCTCCTTCTTTTCAAAAACACAATTTAAAGCCACAAGCTTTGACAGCAGCTTAGGAAGTGTGGTGGCATCACCACACCTACGACCACGTCTGCTGTTGCATCACAGAACACTTGGGAGAATGACATGAGCCACTACTTGGCAAGAAGGCTAGAAACAGCTCAATTTTATTAAAAGACACAGACGAACCAGTATGTTGAACCTTAGTTCAGGGGACTGGGCAAGAGCATCTTCTACTTTTGCAGCTCTGCTAATATTCTATTTCTATGCAGATGCATTTAGGGTTTTGAGAAAATTGGATAAAACACTACGAGATCTACTTGGGCAATTAGGAAATGATAGGAAAGAGCAACCGCAAGATAAATCTAGAGCCTTGTGCTACACTTTTTAATACTGACACTTTGTTCTTGAATCATTAATCAGTGTATACAGGGATGAAAATATTACATCCATATACTTAACTTTGTATAAAGGTCACAGGCCTAGAAAATAAACCACCCTACTGTTTTGTAATTAATACTAGCTAGGAGTACGCGTCATAAACCATTTTATATTTGCCTCAAGACTGCAGTCATTTCAGGGCGCATATAAGTGATTACAGTAGCAGCAGGAGAAATTGCCTATCTCAGCGGTGTGCTCTAGCATAATTTAGTTACTGACTAGTCTCCGAGCAAGCAACGCTAAATCATTCCAGCAAAAGATTAAATTTGGAAAATTTTGATCTATACTGTACTCCATACATGATCAGTGAATACGTGATCAAGAGAGAAGGGCAGATGGCAGCCATAAATGCTTCTGAGCACACAAACACCCCATTGCGTTACAGTGCCGGCTTTGCTTTTCTGGAGAGAAAAGGAAGTTGTTCAAAGTAGATAGTTCACCCCTCTGTGGGGGTGTCTAAGATAGATACTCAAGTGGGGAAATTTTTTCACCATGGGATACATTTAACCTGAAATGTATCATCTCATCCATAGGAGTCTTCTGACCCACGTCCTTTCTGTTTAAGGTGAAAGGATAAACAGATGTTCACCATTCATGCTACTGCTGGCTTCCAATACTAGTGGAAGTTGATGCAGTGACAGGAGTCTGGTAGCCTGAAAATGACAAGGAACAAGTTTATACAAGGAAAAGGCATTTGCTGCCATGATGCCTGAACCAGGAGCTTAAGATCAAGTGCCATAATAAAACCTTGCCATAGCTTTTAGGGGATTTTTGAGCAAACTGATGGAGCAAACGCCCTGTACATGTTCCCAGTAGTATTCACTGTTGGCTGTTTGTATTACAACTAGATATTTTTTACAGTTAATCCTCAAACTGCACTAAAGGTTGGCATCTCGTTAATTGGCCCTGAAACACAAACTCCTCTCCAAGTATTAGATGCAGACTTTACAAAACTCTCGAAAATTCTCTCCTGGGAGCTTTTAAGTAGGGAAAGTGAACTTGTATATTCTGTTATAATAAAAACTATAGGAAGGCCAGTTTCACTAAATCATTGTCTTATTAGGCACGCTGTAAGTGTGGCAAAACATTTCTGTTATTACAAGAAAAAATATCCAAATGATGGCACTCTTTAAATCTTTATGAGGTGCAGAAAATTGAAGTTTCTGTGTGGACAAGATTTTCATGCTTCCAGCTGTTGAACAACTGCTGCAAGGTTCTAAAGAATTAATTTCAAATCCTAACTTTCTACAGATTATGGTTAGGAACACTGGGCTTTACATTATACTTTACATTATGCTGAGTCTATCCTCTTAGTTCAGTGGTTCTCAACCTTGGGTCCCCAGATGTTTTTTGCCTACAACTCCCATGATCCCTAGCTCACAGGACCAGTGGTCAGGGATTATGGGAGTTGTAGGCCAAAAACATCTGGGGACCCAAGGTTGAGAAAGGTTGTAGACTTAGCTCAACATCGGGGGTTGCCAATGTGGCGCTGTCCAGATGTTGTGGACTCCATCTCCCATCATCCCTGATCCTGGCTGAGGCCGATGAGAGTTCAACATGCCTAGGACTGGGCTGCCAAGTCCTCTCCTTTGATACCAAAGCTGGAGGGTGGCTAAAGCTTGTTGCAGTCATGTTGCACAGTGCCTACTACTGTTGACTCTAGGACTCAGGGACTTTCCGGTGTGATTTTCTCAGGGAGCTGCTGGCAGCTGCTACTCCCCTTGTCATTACTCATGGGGTTAGATTAGCTAGGACTATATGCTGAACTGTCAACCTCATCACCACTAGGAGAACTCTTAACCTTAAGGGCTGGCAATGAAAGATAGGGTATGGGAGCTGTTCTGCTTTGCTGTAGGGACCAACTTTTGCTCATCCCCACCCCATTGTGTACAACCGCTGTAATTTTGGCTACATGAGTGATGCTACTTGGAGAACTGAATCATAATTAGCATAAAGGATGGGCTTACCAATGAGATGACCTCCAGATGTTGATGGACTCTCTCAACAGCATGACCAATGACAGCATCTGGATGGCTGCAGGTTCTTCACCCTCAGCAGCTCCCCCAGTGTTGGGTAATGATAAGAAATATGCACTGAACTAAATCAGTTGTATGCATTGTGGAAAAATATAACCTCAAAGGGCGTGGAAATGATCTTTACTTTCCTTCCTTCTCTTTTAATGGATGCAATCAGTTACAAATAAGTACTGAAGGCTAGTTTCCTTAACTTGTGCTTAATGAATTATATTTGCTCCTTTTCAGTACACATCAGCTCTGACCTATGATGCTGTCAAAGTGATGACTGAAGCTTTCCGTAACTTGCGTAAACAAAGGATTGAGATTACCAGAAGAGGAAATGCTGGAGACTGTCTTGCAAACCCAGCAGTGCCTTGGTCACATGGTGTAGAAATAGAAAGGGCACTGAAGCAGGTATTGTGGAATTACTGTGTATTAAATGACCTCTGAATGTCTTCAACATTAAAAATAAAAATAAAGGAAGACCAGTCAACCTGTGTATCCAACACTTCTGCGAGGACTTCTCAGCAATGCAGAAAATGACAATCATCTGTAGAACGGTCCTCAGCACAAATAAAAATTCAGTTGATATGAAATGTATATTGTGGACAAATCAGTTTAACTTTACCATCCTTTCCATCCTTATTTCACATAGGTTCAGGTGGAAGGGCTATCAGGAAACATAAAGTTTGATCAGAATGGAAAGAGAATTAACTATACAATAAATGTCATGGAACTCAAAAGTACCGGTCCCCGGAAGGTAATTTTGGTTCTGCCTGCTTTTTGTTGTTTCCTGCTAAGTGGTATTTTAAAAAGGAGGTATCTTAATGCTGAACATACCGATATAATGCAATTAAATGCCTATCTGTAGAGATATAAAAAGTTTTTTTAAAAAAATGTAACAAAGATAATAATTTAAGGTAACTAGAGTCTTTCAGTATAGTTTATGTTATTTTACTTTACATCTTTCATGTTTACGCTTAAAAGTATGAGGGAGTACTTGTGGTAAAATTTATCTTTTAAAAAGATAATGAACTCTCTGAAAGGGGTAGAATTTTCTGAATTTTTTATCCTGAAATGTAACCAGGGTCTGGTTTGCATACCTTGGGAAGTCATTTAGTAAATAATAGAAAATTATTGCTTACTGCAAATGAGCAGCATGCTGGTTCACATGTCTCAGTCATATGCCCTTTGTTCTTTTCCTACTCTTCCTTGTCCAAAGCCGAGAGGACACAAACTGGAGCATTAAGTGTGAACCTTTTTTGTGGTTTCCTTCTCTCCAAAGAGACCTCAATAAGAAGCAGCTCATGTTGTTTCTTTATCGGTAGGGGACACCGTGGATGCTAGTTCACATGTAAACACAAAGCCAGCCCTGTGATTTGTTTCATCCCAGCTGGGGATAAGTAAGAGTGGAAAAGGAACAAAGCAGGCATGATTGAGCTGTACCTGCCAGCATGCTGCATATTCATGTTAAATCATAGTGCATTTTAAACTATGACTTACCTTTAAACTATGGATCAATGTGGGAATGAGGAATTCATTATACGTTCAAGGGACTTCTGAATAAATAATAAAAACAGCTATTATTAGTTCTTGAGTACAGCTTTAGGCAGGAATTGGGTATGTGAATGCAATTTATCAAAAACCATGCTTATAAACAAAAATATGCATTTGTTTGCCCTGAATACAACCTGCAACTTTTTTTTCAGATTGGATACTGGAGTGAAGTGGACAGAATGGTTGTGAATCCAATTGAATGTCCATCTTGCAATGAATCCTCAGGATTAGAGAATAAGACTATTATTGTCACAACTATTTTGGTAATTAAGCACGTTTTTTGTGAAATGGATAGTCTAAATTGCAACCTTATCATTCATTCTTGGTCTATATTGGAATAAGTCATGCCTACCTGACTTTATTCCTGTGTATTTGTGAAAGGTTGAGGAACAAGAGGAAAGTGTTGGGTGCCATTTGCCTGTTGCTGCAAAATTGTTTGGAGGATATTGAAACATGCCTTTGCTTCTATTTATTTATTTATTTATTTATTTAAATAGCAGGATTTGTGGTGGATAAGCTTTTTTTTAAAAAAAAAATAAACTAAAAATTTCAAGGGAACCAATTTCAAGGAAGCATTATTCTGTTGTAGCAGGACTCTGTGCTTTGATTTTGTGCTAAAATTGTTACACGATAGAGTTTGTTAAGCCAGGAACAAATGCAAAGCTCTTTCTCTCTAGTCACTTTCAATCCACTAAGCAAAAGAACGTGACATTCTCCCTTATCACTTTAAAATAGCAAAATCATATATAGTCATATAGTAGAAATGCCAATGTTGTTTACTTAGTAAGCTAATCATTGTTCAGAGTTGTTCATTCAAGGCTTAACTGTTCTGGATTATATATTAAAGGAACCAACAATTTGTCAACTTTTGATGGTGGTAAGATTTTTTTTTTTTAAACAGCTATATTTATTGTAAGTTTTATATGATCAGTTGTGGGTCTGGTGGTAACAGAGGTGTGAAATACTATGGAATAAGCAGGAATGATCCGATGCAGCTCTCTCTTTTTTTTTAGAAGGCTAACTAAATAAAAAGTTTTAAAACTCTTTCTTTACTTGTCAACATACAGTTTATTAATGCTGGTGAGAATTATGAAAACGCCTCTTTACCTGTAAGGCTTGCTGCAACTGTGAAGAAATGTTATTGTGATGATGGAGAAATAAACAAACAATCCTGAATGTTTCAGGGGGGGGAATACAGTTTTTTTAAAAAAATGTTTTATTCAATGTACTTCCAACCCTGTACACAAAGAATAGACAACTAACATGGCATCCTTTTTTGATTAGCTAAAGCCAAGTTTCTCTGTACAGGAATCCCCCTATGTTATGAAGAAAAAAAATTTTGAATTGCTTGACGGAAATGATGCCTATGAGGGCTACTGTGTGGACTTAGCTGCAGAAATTGCCAAACACTGTGGGTTCAAATACAAACTCACAATTGTTGGGGATCGCAAGTATGGGGCCAGGGATGCAGAAACAAAAATCTGGAATGGAATGGTTGGAGAACTTGTTTATGGGGTAAGAGACGTTTTTAACCATTGCAAGTAGCTATGACTAACAGAGATCAGGTTAGCACATGTTGGTATCACAGCTGTTTGCGTGGATCCAAGTGAGACTTAAATGGGCGTTGGAAAAGAGGTCAAGATCTCTGCATTTCATCACATTTTCCTCCAAATCAAAACTTCTGTGCACTCAAATGTCCTAAAAATTCAGGGGCTGTGGCCTGACAATGTTGTTTGGTGTGTGATTATAAAGAGGTATCATTTGCATGATAAAAGTGAAGCCACGTAGTACCATGTACGTCAGGAAGTAGACTGTTGTAGGCAGATTGCTTAGTAGTTTATTCCTCAGTAGGATGCTAGAATTGAAATTAGCATTACCCGTGTCCCTGCTGTTGCATTCTTCATCTGCGATGCACAAAAGCAATAAAGCCGTTCCCTTGTTAAATATTGAGTAAGTTATTATTTTGTTTTGCTTCCATTACAGAAAGCCGATATTGCAATTGCTCCATTAACTATAACGCTGGTGAGAGAAGAAGTGATTGACTTCTCAAAGCCCTTTATGAGCCTTGGTATATCTATAATGATCAAGAAGCCTCAGAAGTCCAAGCCAGGAGTGTTTTCCTTTCTTGATCCCTTAGCGTATGAGATCTGGATGTGCATAGTTTTTGCCTACATTGGGGTCAGTGTTGTTTTATTCCTGGTCAGCAGATTTAGCCCATACGAGTGGCACACTGAGGAGTTTGAAGATGGAAGACCATCGCAAAGTAACGAATCAACTAATGAATTTGGGATATTTAATAGTCTCTGGTTTTCCTTGGGTGCCTTTATGCAGCAAGGATGCGATATTTCGCCAAGGTTGGTTACACACCCATTTCAGCTTTGTGCATTTTGGGTCTCACTCCGGAAGCTCATGGTGCATATAGATTCAGTCTCAAGAAATGCCAGCTGTTGACATGTTTTTCAAAATCATCCGCAGCCCTTTAGATGGAAACAACTTCTCCCGATGCAGGCCAGTGGGCTGTTCAATTGGTTTCCTCCGAGCATCGGTCCTGCCTTGCCCTAGTGGACTTATATGCACCATGCAGAGGCCATAAAATGCACGAGGTCCCCCTCATTCCATGCCTTCTTGGAGGGGTACCGTGTTTTTGCTGCATATTCCCATTCACAGCCAACGGTGCATTGATTTCACAGGTGCTGTAATGGGAAAAAGGGTAACACACAATTAATGAGCTGTGGAAGGAGTGCTTTCCCCTCCACAAGCCATTTTGCACAGCATCCTACCTATTGCTTAAACTCCCCGTCTCCTTTCAGGAAAATCACTGGAATAGAAAATAGAAAGGTATTCTGATAACTCAATAGTCATGTGAACCAGGTACAACGAACTTGGCAAGAGTGGGTGGTTAGGTTATCCTGGAGAGAGAGAAAATCCGGGGTGATTTGTTTTGTTTTGTTTTCATTTTTAGAAAGTTAGATTCTGATCTTGGTATTTGGTTTTAAGCCACGAGTAACTACAGCTCAAATTATAATTTATTATGCCCATGCTTTTTTTTTTTATGTTTCTTTTGTAGTGTTATCAGCTATTCCATTACCCTTCTGCAGCCTAAGCTTCAACAGCTCTGTTGGGCACCTGTTGGTGCACCATGTTGACTATGTGAACTGAATCAAAGCTGAAATTCATTTAGCACTTGGCCCAGAGGGTGGCAAGTTTGGGCATTGGCTAGGGTTCAACAGAGGACCCAACCATCATAGCAGTGCTACCATTTTCACTTTTTTATAGTGTGTTTCAAAAAAGATCAGAAATAAAATTCTCAGTTGCATGTCCCCATCACATGTTCCAGATTAGCACCCCGCTTGATCACAGACTTCTAAATTCTGGGGCCAGTACTGAATTCATTCAAGGAAATGGAAGTAAGAATGCATTGCTTAGCAAGCAACTTACTGGTGTCTGATATTTAGGACATCTTAGTATATCTGTGGTAGAGGAATCTGGCTCTCTCCCTTTCAATATCCATATTTGGAAAAGTGAATTTTAGAGAATGTTATAAATAACCCAACTTTTAACACAAGTTTTGCTTATTTAGAAAACTAGACCAGGAGTTAAACCAGTATCTATTAATAGATACTCTAAATCCTAACTGAAAAGCAAATTAAAATTTCATAAATATTAATGCCTGACAAAGTAGACACTGAAAGGTTTGGGAAGATCATGAAATGAGAGATCAACTGCAAAATAATTTGCAGTATATGCCACCTTGAAGCTAAATATACAGGTTAGAGCATAAGGCTAATTAATATGATGATGAGGCATAAAACAGATCTAGCCAAGTCAAAAATTTAAAACTTTGCATTTATATAGCATGTTGTCTTACTGTAATGCACACAACAACCATGTAAGGCCAGCCAATATTTGTTATACTCAAATTACAGATGGGGAGAGAGGCTGAAAGAGAGAGAGCCTTGACTAAAGCCAACAAGTGAGTTCATGGCATAAATTTTTTAAGGGGATTTTTTAAATGATTCAGAACACAGTCTCTTAGCAATTATGTTACAGTAGCTCTCTATATTCAAATTTATGACTGACCTAGACAAGACAGAACATTGCCTTCAGGGGAGAGGCGTGCTAGCATCCATTTCTGGTTGTAAAAACAAGCATATTGCGAGTTTGCTGACTCCAATGTGCTTGAGTGGCAATAAAATGAACTTTATAATTTTAAGTAGTCCCAAAGGGTGTCAGTCAAAGAATTAAGAACTATGCATATAAAAATATTTCCTTTTTTATTTTCTGAAAAGTGATATAAGTACACCAGGAAAGGAAAAGGTTGTTATGCTCACTTGAATGCTGCTGAAAAGCTCGCTCTCTCATGTCAGTGCTCCAAGCTGAAGCAGTAACATCTAAAAGCTTCTTAGGATGCAATCCTGTGCCCATGGAGCCACAGTGAATTCAGTGCGCCCCTGACTTGGCATGCTGATGTTTGTGCTGGCAATGCACAAGATGCTGGCCTGAGGATCCAGCACACATTATGGCAAATATGAATAGCAAAGATCTTCTGCTTAGAGTGTTGCTTGTAAGAAAGAGCTTCCAACTGGCAGCCACATGGGATTGCAAGATATTTGGCCACATTCCCGATTTTTGCCAAATCATTTCAATGGGAGCCTCCTAGTAGGGCTTTCCCCTCTGCAGGATACATGCATGCAAAAATCATTTTATTTGTATGTTGCTTTTCCATAGTTAACAGGGGTCAGCAAACTTTTTCAGCAGGGGGCCGGTCCACTGTCCCTCAGACCTTGTGGGGGGCCGGACTATATTTTGAAAACAAAAATGAACGAATTCCTATGCCCCACAAATAACCTAGAGATGCATTTTAAATAAAAGCATACATTTTACTCATGTAAAAACACACTGGTTCTGAGACCATCCTCAGGCTAGATTTAGAAGGCAGTTGGGCCGGATCTGGCCCCCGGGCCTTAGTTTGCCTACCCATAGTTAAAACCATGCTCATGGCAGCTTACAACATGAAAAGAAATGCATAATTACAAATGTAACAAAAGTAGTCATAAACAGTAAGTGAAACATCAAAAAGTACACAACCAAATTGAACAATTTCCTCATAAATCATAACAAAAAATTAATAACAGCAACATCTCTGCCTGCTCATCTTCCGTCCCCCCCCCCAAAAAAAACCCCTAAACAAAACTCCTGGCCCCAGAATGAAACATTAATATTAATCAGAAAATGCAAGACTTCCAAAGAAAGTTTTACACATTTTTAAAGTGATGTCACAATAGGCCATGTTGCTAGCAGCTCTTCCGAAACACTTAGAAAGGTGAATCAAGGGTTGTTCTGTTGCTTATATATTGTCTTGTATTTCTGTAAGGACTTAGATTATTATTTTGATTGTCAGTTGTTCATGTACATTTTATTTTTGAGCAATTCACATAAGTATGAATGCAGTGCATGGCAGTAATTGTTTGAAAAGCTAAACTTAAATGTGAATGGTGTGGTCCCAAAATTAGGCTTCCCAGTCCAACAATTCTCTTGCTTCTTGTGGTATATGTTTGATTGTTCAATTGCATCTTTCTAAAGGAGTGCAATGGAGAGCATATGGGACTTTGTACCAAGGCCATTCCTTATTTTATTCAGTCAAAATATAGGTTATACCACTGAATCCATTGCAGCTGAAACTGTTGATTTTTACATAGTAGACATGATCTGGTGGAAATGGGAAAACGTAGACCCAAAAGCCTATAATTGATCTTGCCTGACTTTCTTGTATATGTGTTTGAGCTGTCACAAAAAAATTCACCTGAGTTATCACGAAAACCTTACTTTTAAAAATATGGCTATAATGTTATCTAAGCAGCTTTCTTTTCCAGGGTCCTCTGACCAGTGAAGGACTGATGAGCTAGTCTTTGCTTCCGTACATTATCTCAAGACGGAGTCCTGAATTTAGTGACACCACTTGAGCTGAGTAAAATTATCCTAGCAAAACTATAGTATGTTTTTAATTTCCCATTTCAGTAGCATGCATTGAAACTGAGAGGAGAGAAAGAACACACTTAAGGTAGCAAGGAAAAACCAACATTTCCCTGCGTTACACAACGCAGCATATACATAAACCTGATGACTTGTATTCCTTTCAGGACATTCATTTCATTTTACAAATCCATTTCATACTTGTTATTAGATCCCTGTCTGGGCGCATTGTTGGAGGTGTGTGGTGGTTCTTTACCCTGATCATAATCTCATCCTACACGGCTAACCTAGCTGCCTTCCTGACGGTAGAGAGGATGGTATCTCCCATTGAGAGTGCCGAGGATTTGTCTAAACAATCAGAAATCGCTTATGGGACATTAGACTCCGGCTCAACAAAAGAATTCTTTAGGGTAAGAGTCTTCTTTTGGTCTGAAATATTAAAGGTTCTCCCCCCCCCTCCTTCTCTGCGCTTTTCTGAAATTAAGTAATAAATAAGATCCATTCTTGGTGTTGTGATTTAATAATTCAATGCATGTTCTAAATGAGTGCCAACTAGTAATTCGGGTGCCAAATGTAACTCCCTGCAGAGCTGAAATAAAGAGGACAGCTCACTTGCATTTAATATAAGCCGTGACTTCCTTAAATATAGCGGCTTAGTCATGCTGGCCACAAGACCCGGAAGCTGTATGCCGGCTCCCTCGGCCAATAAAGCGAGATGAGTGCCGCAACCCTAGAGTCATCTGCGACTGGACCTAATGGTCAGGGGTCCCTTTACCTTTACCTAACAGGTGTGGAAAGTATGAAAGAGAAATTGTACATCTCCACCATGTTATGTGGGTTTCAACAACAATGGCAGCAGAAGGAAATGTGTATGTAGGTTTCAGATCTGTAATGTTTGCATTTTGTTTATAATCTGTTGTTGTTTGAAAGTAATAAATAAATGCAATAGCCAAAGTCTAGCTTCAAAATATCTCAGAAATATCTAATGTATGCATACATACATACAGTGGTACCTCGGGTTAAGTACTTAATTCATTCCGGAGGTCTGTTCCTAACCTGAAACTGTTCTTAACCTGAAGCCCCACTTTAGCTAATGGGGCCTCCCACTGCTGCCGCGCTGCTGGAGCACGATTTCTGTTCTCATCCTGAAGCAAATTTCTTAACCCGAGGTACTATTTCTGGGTTAGCAGAGTCTGTAACCTGAAGCGTATGTAACCTGAAGCGTATGTAACCTGAGGTATCACTGTACTCTTACTTTACACAGTTTGCAACATTGATGCATGGTTTGTTTGTTTTTAATCACATTGATGGCTATTAGAAGACTTTGGGGCCTTCATCCAGTTCAGACTTCAAACCTACTTCACGGCTGAAGTTCTACTGCATGCGCTCGCAACTCAAATTTTAGTACAGTTTTGAGTTATTTCTGTAAATGACATGCTAATTATAGAATCTCATTTTGAGAATAATAGATCGTAGTAAGACAAAATGGGAACGTTATCTGATGGCCAACTAGATATGTAGATTGCTAATTAATTTGACAAATCCTTCATAATTGAAATTCTTAATTGAGTGTCTCTAGGAAAGAGCACTCTTTAATGAAAACAGCATAATGAATATAAATGGAGCACACTGCTAAAACAGATTGATTTATGGTCTTTGCAGCCCCAAAGCTAGAAAGCTGTAATAGAAGTAGGATATACCCTTGGTTACTGTCCGGAAGCTTTGTCTGGTGTGAATGTGGGGAACCACAGAGGAAATTACTGGCAACGTATTACTTCGTTGTTTGATGCGTCACAATCTATCCAATTGTCAGTTCAATTATTTCAATTCATAAACTGCCTATTCTCCTGTGCTTTACTGTAAATTCTAATACATAGGGGTGCTCCTTCTAGAAGCCATAGTTTGCGGGGAAATTCCAATGATCAGTTGTGTAAGATTTTGCCATGGGCATGTTACTGACTCAGTACTACAAGATGCAATGATGGCCACCAACTTGGTTGAAGTTAAAAGGGTTTAGCCAAATTCATAGAGGACAATGCTATAAAGTTTTATGGTTCCCCTTTTCCCGAAACATACCCTGCAAGATGATGGGGGAAGCCAGTAATGAGGTACTTTAACAGCAGCAGAGGTGGGCAAGGAAGTTTAATAGCTCATTTTAAAGACCTAGGCACTCATACAATGTCCATCACTACCAGACAAGGTCCATTGTCTTTCCAAGTCAGTGCCAAGAGGCATTGGAAAATATAACTTCAAGTCTTCCTGGAATTAAGAATAGTCTCTGTGCACATCAAGCACAAGACTGTTGCTATAGGGCTTGCTTCCGCTGCTGGCGATCCCCCTTTTCCCATTGCAATAATAAGTTTTAAGAAAGCTGGGCAGAGCTGGCTGTCAGAGAGGAGGACTAGGAGCAGGCAAGACCAATCTTTCCAAGACAGTTGGACTTTGTTTATATTGAGAGGAGGGTTTTGAACTGCAGTTTTTTTTCTGAACCTGTTCCCACACCACACATTCCATTCATTCAAGCATGTCTGGCATTCAGTTTCTTGCAGATGTCTGCTCAGAAGTATGTCATAGTTAGTTCCATGGAATTTACTCCCAGGTAATATAGGAATGTAGCCTTAATGATCCAAATTGGCCTAGACCTGTTTGCATTCCAATCTGGCCCATGTGAAGAGGAGGAAGAGAACACTTAACTCTTTGCATCTATTCAGTGAGCCCCGCCCCCCCCCCACTTAGGATGTCCCCACATGGCTATCTGTTTGAAAGTAGCTTTTGCATGATAAATGCAACTCATTTCTTGCAACTTGTCTCCTCAATGTGCTAAACCTCCATGCAATTTTGGTATACGTGCCATGGCTTTTAGGTGTACTGTATAGGCCAT